>NC_141696.1:1395838252-1397038252 GCF_964263255.1 Lissotriton vulgaris
TTTCGCCGATTATGCCTTCTTCCACGCTTTTAAGTCATTCAACATATTGCTCTGTGATTGGCGCCTTTAAAACATTATGCCCCTGTTATTATTGGTGAATTCCTGGCCAATGGGAGCATTTGATTGTTCTTACACAATTTTATGTTTAAGCATTACCGCATTGGCACCCTGGATGTCATTCAAATTAATTCAAAGCGCAATGTCCAATATGACTCCTCTCTCTCCAATGTCAAAAATGGTGTGCCGTTGTCGTCTCTCGTATCATTATTTAATCATCCTCCTTGGCCAAATTACTCTTAGCAGGGGGAACCAAATCACTGTGCATCCACGCCCTTAGCCTGTCGCTGGATATTGCACAGTGTGTACCGCAGGTGTCCGTCGAATGGCTGGACATCCATGGATTTGAATAATCCACAACAAGTGTTGGCCGGCAGCATAACCTGTCAGCGCAGTTCACACAGTCTCCAATATATATATCTATATCCTGTGTTAACTGTAAAACTTTCATTGGTTTATTTATGATAATTCATGTGATGTTTTCTGCCGGTCATAGGTTACCAAGATCACACTGTATGTAATTGTTTGTTGTTCTGTTAAACTTTACCATCCCTTGTTATTATTTCAGTTTTGTCATTATTTATCTTTGAAACTTACAGATTTGGGAATTGATGCTATTTTAGAACGGTTCATATAAGCAACCCACATGCCATGACATTCCTCTTAGCCCATAACATTTTGCCTCCTTCCCCAGTAGCATACTTCACCCGAATCATTATCATTGCAGTGGTAATTTGTTACTGGTGCATTTTTCTTACTCTGTAGTTTTTGTATTTTTTTAGGTCTGTGCTATAGTGCAGTATGCTATGAGAAAATAATATTACTAACCAATTGAGAGCAGATGGGGTGGCATTCATCAGAAAAAGTAATGAACGTTCATTGTGTTAAATTCTAATGTTAATAGAAGAGTTTTGTGTGTGTATATACCTTAGTACTTATTGCCTAACTACTTTGATTATTTCATCTTTTTTCTTTATTTACGTGTTTTTTTATTGATTGTAAAATAATTCTAGGATGTCTACCTGCCTTTTTTCCCTACTCAGGTGCTGTTAGAGAAGTTTATTGACGAGTGTAAATTCCCTCCGAAACCCGATGCAGTATGCCGCTATTCACAATGCCAGGGGCTAAACAAAAAGCAAATTTACTTCACTGATCCCGATTTTGAGGTAAAGTAACCAGGGACTCTGATGCTACTCCAGTTCTTTAAACTCTTGTAAAGATCCTGCAATTAGTTGATATCTGGGGCAGGGTGTGCATGGGGAGGCATGTGAATGTTTGTGCTATTGCAGGGATGTGGAGGGAGGCTGTGTGTGAGTCTGCTAATAGTGCCTTTTCCGTTCACCTGTAATGTGGTCATCTTAAAACCAGCTAACATTATTCTCTCCTCTCTTAGAGGGCTAGAGGATAAGTTGTTTACTTTGTACCCTGGAGACCTTGTTTTTGCCCCAGTCTTGGTCCCTGATCAAAACTGGTCACTCTAGGCAAATGACATGTGGCCTTATGCCTCAAACTGTAAATGTGTTATTAAATTGTAGAACATCAACATTTAAATCTGTGTGATGTTACAAAAAAAGTACAAAGGTCTGTCCTGAATTCCCTTAAGTACCTGTTTCCACTTCCCTGCTATACCACAGCCTGTAGTCCGGTAGCACGAACACCCACACAAATAAAACCGCCCAATGTAATTGAGATGATTCTGCTGAAATGTCAATGTCATTTTCTAAAGTGCTCCACTGTTATTAATAGCTCAAGTATTTCTTTAACTCTCTAAAATGTAAATAAATATGAACTGTTCAATGAAAGAATTGTTGCGCTCCTCCACTAACAACGTTCGAAATGATGTTCCTTTCTGCACATGTTGAACACATGCCAGTCATCAGGCTCGGCCCTGAAATTGTTTCTGGCAATTTTCCATTACTGGTGCGTACGTTGCTTTTCTCATCTTTGCACCACAGTAACTATAGTCAGAGAGACAGACTGTATAATTCCACCTCCTTGGAACCTTACCTTGAAAAACTTTCTTAGGCATGTTTTCTTCCCTATGGAGATTGTGTTGATTAAGTTAAAACATTTCAAGATGACATTCTTGCAATATTTTTCTCAAATTGAATTTCTGGTGTGCCCATTGATGCAGTTACTGTTTCTGGCTCATCTGAGGCGCAGTATGAATTTACCTTTGAAATTTGGGTCCTGAGTCTGTCGCCCTGCTAACAACAGCTTTCAACAAATGCTGCAGATCTATTGGCACCATGCTGGGTTTTCTAGAAGATGATCAAGGCTCTAACAGCATCATACTCCATGCCTACAGCATTGACCTCTGCCATAGCCTGCTGCCTATCATCAACTATTCTCCTGCTCCTAAGATAGATCTTATTTTTAAAATCTGTCTAAATGGAATGGTGACTTCTTAGGAAGGTATCGATGTGCATTATGTAAAAGCTATTAGACTTCATTCTCTTGTCAGATTTGCTTATCTGAGCCTCACTCCGATGCCCTCCATTTCTTGAGGAATGCCCTCCTACGCAGAATAACAGTGAGGTAGATAATTTGCTTCTATCAGAGCATTTTGAAATGAGGTTGCTTATGGACCTGCAGAATTCCTGTGGTTTGGATAGCTCCTCAGAAGGGGAGTCAGTTGTCCCTGATGGACAGTTTTGCCAGCAGAGAATTAATCCTGTAAAGCTTCTGTCCCAAAGGCAGCAGACGTTTTAGAGCTTGACCTCCATACAACACAAACTAGGGTTTTCTTTACCCATATCCTTAGATGCAGACCTGTCTCAACCTTTTTGCCCTTCAATGAAACGATATTACATACAGTCTACACCATGTAGGACAGACTCATTCTACTTGAGCAGTAGCAAGCATCCAAAAAAGGCCAAGTCCTGTCCCCATCAGATCTTGCTTCCCTACCTTTTCATCCTAACCATTCAACCTTTGTGTTCAGCCTACAAGATTAATTGTAACATATTTTCGGACGCTCTACTGCATAAAGTCTCATAACTGCCTGCATTGGGTTGTAAAGTATTTGCGAATGCTTTTGGCACATAAGGCATCGGGACTCGCTAGTCTGTCTAGTCTAAGAGTGTGTTAAACCAACAGTTTGTGGGGTATAGCATAAATGTAGGCTCCTTCTTTGACAGATAATCTTCTGAGACCATTTTTCCTGCCCCTCTGTAATTTTGCCCCCTCATAACTAGATGAACTTCTTTGGGTTTTAGAGAGTGGTCAGGCGAGACTATGGATATGCTGCTGGGCAGCTTATTCAGCTTTACTGATGCAGAGGACCAGCTTGGAATGAAACCAACCTAGACCTCTTTCATTCGAGCTCAGAGATTGGAATTTATTTCCAAGGAGGGAACACGCTGCCTCTACATCCCAACACAGTTCACCCCATTGCATTCTGGTAACTGCAGTACGCTTACTTCAAAGTTGTAGTTTTTCACCAAAGTTGGTACAGGTAGTGTGTTTCTGGATTTAGACCTTCATCAGTAGAGAGCAGAAGTAGTAGAGAGCAGAGAACGCTCATCTGGGGTTGCTGAAATGCTGCCCAAGCCTTCACAGGTCACAGTATCACTCCACAGGCACATCCCAAGTCAGCTCGTTGGCTCAAGGGATCCTTTTAATAACAAGGCGGAGGGAGCACACTGCCTCTCATCCCAGCACAGTTCACCTCATTGCATTCTGGTAAATGCAAGTACGTTTACTTCACAGTTGAAGTTTTTCACCAAAGAAGGTGAAGATAGTGCTGTTATCTCTAGACACATGTGTCTTTGTGAAACATTGGTGAAAAATACAGCAACTTACCATCCGGTGGTCCTCACCTGACACTCTGTCCCCTTGGGACTTATTACTGGACCCACACCATCTCCGGTACAGACTTCCACATTAAAACCAAGTTTTGCGTTAGTTCTCATGATGCCAAAACATATTCCACTGATGCCCAATTCAGACCCTGAACTCGACTGATGTTGTGCTGCTAGATCATGAAAGTGCAATCAGTTATTATGCAGCCTAACTCTAACCTGCTGCTTCTATTGCAACAAAGCTATCAGTAGTGGCGTCCTTCTTTTTGGCTCTGACTCCGACCCTTTACAAGAGACACACACCCTCTCTGGGGACACTGATGATGAGTGATGTATTTCTCCTTATCTCTATGCTGAGGCATTATATTTGGATTTACAAAATGCCAGTGAGTTAGACAAATCTGTGAAACAGCTTTGCTCACCATATGGGCCACTAACAAAAGGATGTGCCACATTTTGTAGTGGTGTTCCAGAGAGCAGCTGAGGTGCTAGATCTGCAGTTACTCTCCAATGAGACAAAAGTAAATGTTCGAACAGAAATTCTCCAACCAGGGCCAACATCATTGGAGTATTTGCTCCCATTTAATGATGCTTTCACTAGTGCTTTGATAGATTGCCAGTCAGCCAGCCAATAGACCTATGCTTGATGATCCAGACCTTCTAACTAAACCTCGTACTCCTGCGAGCCTCATTAAGCAGTCCTTAACTTGTCCAGATAGGGAATCCAAAAGGATTGACACTTTTCGTGCAAAGATATTCTCTTCTGCTAGCTTGGCCCTTAGGTCCATAAATGTGGTTTGTTTGCTGGGCAGGTACACTCATGGTATGTATAACAAGGCCAGCGGAACAATTCTAGCAGTCCTGGAATACATCAGAGCTTCTGTGGCTCTTACTATACATGATGGACATGATCTAGCGAAGAACGTAACCTGCGTTCTACTCTTTGCTTGGAAGAACTTTTGGCACCAGTGTCTGATTTAGAATCCATCCATGGGTGAGGTCGACCAAATTGTCTGCTGATGTGAAGTGTCCCTAATGAATATATCCTTCGACTGGTAAAGACTCCAAGGAGAACTAGCAGACCGGGTGATTAAAAACAGCTGAGCACTGCACATCTTTGGGGTTTCCAACGCTAGCAAAATAGTTTCCCAATCATTTTCGGAAATTCCGAGGCAATCCTGGGGACCTGGCCTACATGCAATGCCTGCTTTACCGACCAGTAGTACAGCAGCCAGTCCTATAGTCCGATGGTCACGACTGCAGCAGACACCTCATAGGGTAGAAGGGCCAAGAGCCCTCCAATAACTCCCCCCACATTGCAACGGCTTGCAACTTTAATTTGTTCTCAGTGGCTCATGTCAAGCCAGTGTGAGGAAGTATTCAAGGTTTTCACCACAGATGGATTATGTCAGACAAAAGGGCTTTACAGATCATTCAAAGTGATCAAGTCGTATTCTTCATGTCCTCCCTTCTTATCTTCGGCTGATGCCAAGAAAAATTCCCTGATGCTTTTACTTTCTAATGGCGCCACGGAAAACGGCACCAGACTGAAAGAAATTCAAAGGATGCTTTTCACACTACTTCCTTCTCCCACAAAAAGAACGTAGCCTCAGTCCTGTCCTTGATCTTTGCCTGGTAATTTCTTTTCTGCAAAACTATAAATGCTCATGCTGGCTCAAATTCAGTCTGCCCTAGACCTGGGAAATTTGATCATATCCCTGAACTTGCAGGGTGCATATTTCTATCTATCCGTCCTGCAGTCCCACAGGAGTTACCTGCGATTTACTTTAGGCAAGGAACACTTTCAATTTACTGTGCTCCTCTTCTGCCTTGGTTCTGCCCTTCAGGTGTTAACAAAAGTGATGACGGTGATTGTGGCTCATTATCAGAGGTCCAAAGTAAAATGTATTCCTCTACTGTGATGACTGGCTGCTGAAGGCAGGCTGGTGATAGCCTGGACTGCAGCAGCACTCTTGACATTAAGTTTGCCCATCAACATTCTGAGCTGCACACAGAGACACCAGTGCATTGGGGAAGTTCTGGACATAGTGGCCTTCATGCATTTTTCTCCCCCACCTCCCCATCCACAACACATGGTGGCATATCCAAGCATTGAAATGCCTATAGGATGTGGAGATCAGTAGCCTCTGGCACAAGTCCTTTTCCACATCACCTTACTTGAGTTGTAGGCAATCTGCTTGACCCTCAAATCCTTCCTGCCACCCTTCTAAGGGGGACTGATGCAGGTTCTCATGGACAGCACTATTGGAATGTGGTACTGAGACCGGCAGAGTAAAGTGGAGTCCACAACCCTGTTCAAGGAGGCTGTGTGCCTCTCGAGGAGGCTGGAACAAAAGAACATCATCTTGGTCAACAACCACCTAGCGGAGTGGCTTAATACCATAGTGGGTAAAAGAAACAGGTATCATTGTGCAGATCATGAGTGGCGCACCCATCCCAAGGTGGTGCAGGGTGCCTTTGAACACTTTGAGGAGCCCTGGTTAGATCTAGTTTCCACCCTCTGGACTGTGAGGTGTCTCCCATTTTGAATCCTGGGATTTCCTCCAAGACACTCATCAGGAGAGGCATTCTGGCTGGATTGAAGTGATAGACTCCTGCAGTTCTGCTCAGCGATACCTCTCCTGTCTCTGGTTCTGAAGCTCGAGAAAGTCCGGGTCAAAGTCATCTTGATTTCCCTGACTTAGGTCAAGAGAGTGTAGTACAGAGAGCTTCTGAGCCTGAGCATTTATCCTCTGAACAGGCTTCCGCTTTGAGAGGATCATCATTCCCAGCAGCAGGGCAGGATCCTGTATCAGAAGCTCCACAACTTAAACCTCCTTGAGTTGTGATTGAACAGCGATAGTTGAATGCAGCTGAATTGCGGACCCTAATGCTAGGTGTTATCCTTGCTGGTAGATGCCCTTCCACAAAGTCCATATATGTCGGGTGCTGGAACAAATGTGTTGCCTGGTGTGCTGTTCGAGACACTGAACCTTTTAGAAACCAAACCTTTTGATGTTCTCTTGTCTGTTCTCTGGCCTTGCAGTGAATCTAATCAAAGGTTACCCATTTATCCTTTTCGCCTTTCTGTGTTTATTGGACCAGCCATCCTTTTTTTATATCACCAGTTGTGATGTGTTTCTTTATTGTTTGACGCATATTCATCCCAAACTATTTTTCATGCCACTGTGGGACTTTAATCTGACCTTGACATTTCTTATCTGCACTCCATTTGAGCTTATATATTACTGCTCCTTAACCCTCTTGATTCTGAAGACAGTCTTTTTTATTGTCATCATGTCGGCATGCCGTGTAAGTGAGCCGCAAATGCGGTCTGTATGCTACCCTCCACTGTTTTCTTCCCAGTCAAGTTGGTGTTGAGGATCCAAGCGACTTTTCTCCCTAAGGTTGTGACGTCCCACCACGTTGGTCATTCAATCACTGTGACAACATTCTTCACTCCACGTCATCCCTCTAAAGAGGAGGAGAGACTCCATTATCTTGATCCATAGAGCACATTGAGCTGTTACATTGACCAGACAAAATATCATCAGGTAGGCACCCAGCCCCACTTACCAGACCGTATTCTCGAGCTTCCTATCTTGATCCTTCCTGTTACTCTCCCCGCCCATCCTCGCATCTAGACTGCGCACTGCCTTAACCACGCATGTGTGTGGTTAAGTCAAGTGTGATTCCGCTTGCGCGAAACATAACGCATGGCTCAGCCCACGTTGTAATGTGCGTTTCCTGTTACGCACTGGACAAGAAGCAGCTCCGCCGGATGCCTGAGAACCCCTTTCACGAGGGCAAAGTCTATTATTATCGGGGCTGTCTGTTCTGGATATCAGCCTTCGCAGTCATTTCTCAGAAGGTCACTACTTTGACCTCCGTCCACTGCCCAGAGCCTCCATTTTGGAGCAGTACTACTTTGTTATTTACTCTAAAGGCGAGTAATCTGCGGTTAGAAGTATCCATCAGAAGAACAAGGTACTTACCTTCCAAACGTTCTTTCTGAGGTTAACTCTACCCTCATATTCCACCCACCCCAGTTAACATCTAAAATGGCCCAAACCAGAGATTGCCACACTGTCACCAGTAATTGTTCGACGTTCCCCCTCTGAGGGCACAGAAATGGAAAGCTTCATGCTAATGTCAGCACGCAGGGCTGAGGCTTACATTCAGCTTTTGACGCTTCCGGTTTGGAGGAGCCGCATGACGACATCTGCTGGTACATAGGAGCACTTCTGCTAAAGTTCTGCTGATGTAGATTGGCTCCTGGGAATATTTTAAAAGTGAGGAATCTGTGGTTTGATCATCCACCAGGAAGAGCGTTACCAAAGATAAGTAACTAATTTAAGATTGTATTATATTAAATGTGTTAATTTTTTTTAATATTTCACATTTTATACCTTTGTTCCAGGGATTTATACGTATATTCTGCTGTCAGCTATGTAAAGTAGAGCTTCATCTTGACTGTTGGAAAAAGCTGAAAACAACCGAATACTCTGACAAAAATGACAAGGTAAGATATTCAGTATACATATCTCGTTACCAGAATAGTGTCCTAAACACTTCCTGAATTTAATGAGATACTTAATTTTACTTATACATGTGTACCCTAGCTAGTTAAGTTCTATGCGTGGGGCGTGATATTAAGCGGAACCCAATCAGTTATGCTAAATTGGCACCTACAGAAAAGAAGCATTAAAGAAAATAGGTGGGACTTTTGCATAGAACAAATAAACAAGTCTGGATACTGAATGGTGTTAAGACTTGGAGAACACTCTGAAGAAACAGAGAGCTGTCAGCAGTGGCAAATTAGCAGCATTCTTACATTAGAACTGCAGCTGACTGACTTACAACTATACTACAATGTAATCTAGTAATAAATATTTATTAACCATGTCATCTAACGGTAAGCACTGTATACCATTTGGCCTAACCCAAAGATCATGTACAGCATAACACTGTTAGCCAAGGACAGATTCTGAAAACCAGCTCCTCCGGAATGTATTCACCATATGCTATATTATACCAGAAAAATATCACCAAGGTACATACACAGTGGTTTTCGCATGCCTATGCCTTGGCCATTGTACCTTACAGGTTACATTAACATCTTTTTAGGTCGAGCTTAGCAGCAGCGCGCATGCACTGCTTGCTCTGCGAGTCGTGCTGCAATAGAGTATGCAGTGGAAGCCCCACCCACTCTCTGCCCATATTTTTAATTGGCTTGTGTCATTGTCCTTTGTAAACTCTGGCTTGAAATGAAATGAAATGAAAAATAGAACTTATGAAGCACAGGTACACCTACGGTTTCTTGGCGCTGGGGTGGGAGGGCTGGCCAGTACAGATCGAATGCGCTAGTTGTTGGCTAATGAAACAAGTCAGGTTTTCAAAGATTTTCTAAAATGAACATAGGATGGGAGGAGGCGAAGTGCAGGGGGAATGGAGTTCCAAAAAAGAGGAGCCTGAATGGAAAAACGCAAACTACCATGTTTTTTACGCTTGAAGAGACCTGGGGTGAGAAGATCGTGACTAGAAGAGCGAAGATCACGCTGGGGAACATAACGGTGCAAGAGGGAAGAAATAAAAGAAGGTCCCTGGGAGGAAAGAGCTTTGTGGATCAGGCAGCCGAGTTTGAAGAGGCTGCGCTGAGCAACTGGGAGCCAATGAAGATTCTTTAAAAGGGGCTTGGTGCGGGTAGATTTTGGCAGACCATAGACCAACCTGACCGCCTGGTTCTGAATAAGTTGAAGGCGTTTAGATTGATATGCTGGTATGCCCACGTAAAGGACATTCGCATAAACAAACGTGAAATAACGAGTCCCAGGATGGCCTGTACGAGAGCCTCGTGAGAGAGGAGTCTGCTGATGTTGCAGATACGACGTAAGTGGAAAAAACAGGTGGAAATAACTGAATTAATTTGTGCCCTCATTGAGAGGTCCTTGCAGATGGTAATACCAAGTCTCTTAACAGAATCAACAGGGGAAGAAGGGGAACCGAGTGAGGATAGCCAAAAGGTAGAATTCCAGGGGTTACCAAGGGGACCGGTAAGAACTAGCTCCGTTTTATCAGGATTGAGTTTGAGATGATTCAAATTCATCCAGGAGCTAATGAAGTTCATAACAGAATGAACATTTTGTACAGAGGAAAGGGAAGAGTCAATACTGAAAGTAAGCTGAAGGTCGTCCCCGTAGTTGAAAATAGTGACAGATTTGTGTTTAAGCTCTGAAATGAGTGGGCGGATATAGAGATATAGACAGTGACCCTTTTTGACATGGTCACCCCATTTGTTGCCAGGTATCTGATCGTTTTCATTGAAGTGCACTAGGTTCCTGCTAGCCTGGTCCCCAATACCAGTGCCCTTTCCCTAAAACAAGGTAACTGATCAGTTGTAGAGCAGTTGGCAAGACCTTTAGAATCTTTCGAAGTCCCTAGTAAATGGTACCCCTGATGCATAGGGCAGGAGTACTAAAGAGGGTCCCTAAGGGCTGCAACATGTATTGTGCCACCCTAAGGGAAACCCCCCCGAACTCATCCAGACTGCCATTGCAGGCTGCTTGAAATGGTACGCACAAGTGTGAAAACATGACATGGCACACACTCTGTGTGTCATGCTCACAGACACTGCATGCAATATATGCAAGTCACCCCTACAGTATGCCTTATAGACCTTGTGCTGTCTAGTTCAATTACTAGATAGTACAAGTAAACAGAGAAGCCGTCTTAATATGTATATGTACTGGGCACTGGTCTTTACAAGTACTCTAGCTACATGATAGCCTTACTGAAGCCTATGTTGTATGGTATAAAACACCTTGTCTTAATATAGTCATACTGATGCTAGTGGATTTATTAAGACATGCACCCAGAGGGCACTTTGGAGGAGCCCCCTGAGAAACATACCACTATAGTGTGCTGGCTGACTGACGTTGTCCAAACATCCACCACAGACATGTTTCTGCCCCCCCTGCAAGTGAGAGCCCATACTCTGAGGCCAAGAACAATGGCTGCTCCAGTTTACATCTCTTCCAGCAGGATGGCTAGTGACTTAGCATATCAAGGCCAGGGGCTTCAAAGCCCCTGCTCCCTTTGGTATGCGCACCTGGCTTCCCCTCGACCTGGGAGATGCCACCCCCTGCTCTGAGGCTCATTTGGCACAAGGACAGATGGGAAATTAGCTATTCAAGTAGGCTTGTTGCACCACCAGGCTAATTACACCCCTAGGGTGGACTGCCTAATGTGCTTCACAAAAGAAAGGTTCCACCATTTTGATTTTGGTGTAATTAGGAACTTTGGGACAGGGATGCAGGAAGTAGTCCAAAGGATCCGATATGAATGCACAGTAATTCTGCAGGCATTCCTCATCTTCAGTGACATACGCACAAGGTTTATGAATTGTATATCATCTATTTGAGAGATGAGTATTGTTCAAGTCCTGATGAAAGTGATACATCAATAAGTTCATACCACCGAAACGCGTCGACGCTCTGTTTGTGTAATACGTTACATCCAAGGAACCTCTTGATGTCTAACATCATAATGAGTTTTTAGACTTATGTTTATGAATATATGGATTCCACTTGGAGTTACTTGAACATGATGATTTGATTTGTTCACTTTTTGTCTGTCTCTCCTTGATTGTTTTTATATTTTCCGAATTACGTTTTATTTATTGCATAAATGTCATGTTTTATACTGTATTTTATTGAAGCAAAATATTTGAATAAATGTATTTTTTTAATATTGATTAACGCTCCTTATCTTTGTGTATATTACATTTGTTTTTTGTGTGCAAATCTGTAGTGTTCCATTTGAGCTGTGTGGAAGTCTGAATGAATGAGATATATATAGCTGATCCTATTCAATTATTAAGAGGTAATTTCTCACTTTGTTTCTGACTAAATTAGTTTTGAGTTTCCTTGACAACAACTTTCCACAGCCCTCACCATATTAATGCTTTGCTAATTTGCTAGAGTCCCATTTCTTTCTTAGTCTTTCTTCCAAGACCTCTTTAATCTTATCTTCCTGATGCTGTTTTTGTTGGAGAAGTTCTTGTTTCCTGCCTTCTTCTCGTTCGTTGGAAATGGCGATGTCTAAGGAGTGAATGTTATTTTCCAGATCTGTGATCTCTTGCTTTAATTGCTTATTTTTACGAGCCCCTAGACTCAGCAGTTTACCTCTTAGGACAGCTTTGAAAGCATCCCATGTTATTTGTTTTGTGGTACCTATGGCATTTAATTCAAAGAATTTTTTTGTTTCAGTTTCCAGTTCACTTATTATATGTTCATCTTGTAGCAAGGTCCTCTCTACTGTGAATCTTCTTTCCATTTATTTTGCTGTGACCTGTAGTTGTATTTGCACAGCCGAGTGGTCAGACAAATGAGCTGGTAGGTGAGATACTTTTTTCACGTTCTCTGTCAATTCACTGCTGACCAAAAAATAGTCAATCCGTGACTTATGCCCTAGCTTTTTATTATGCAGGGTGAAAGGGTGCCTTTTTTCTCCTTTTTTTTCCAAACGTCGACTAGGTAAAGATCTCTTTTGTAAATCCCAATCCACTCTCTCATTTTTTTCAAGTTAGCCTGTCTCCCAGGTGGTGATCTGTCTAGGCTTAAATCCATCACTAGGTTGAAGTCACCGCCCAGTATTATGGGAGAAGTGGCTAATAGTAACTGCGAGTACAGTTTTCTCAGGGCGTCAGCGTCGTCAAGGTTAGGTCCATAATAGCCTGCAATCATAAGGGGAGTATTGCCAATTTTTATGCTGGCTGTAGCCCATCTACCTTTGCTGTCTACTTCTGTGGAGGTTACAACTGCATTTAGTGACTTTTTGAAAATTATCGCGATTCCCTTGATATTGCATTGTTGTGTGGTGCATACATGGGGATCTATCCACCATAAGTTCTTGATTATTTGATCCCATTCTTCTTTTAAAAGGTGGGTCTCTTGCAGTATTATGATTTCACTTTCTGCAGTTCTGATGTATTCCAGAATTTTGTTCCTCCTACTCTGTCCTCAGGCCATTTACATTCCACGATAATATTTTGACGACTCTACTTGCGCTTCCCATTGTTTCTATTCATGTCACTTTCGCACTTCAGCACCAGCGTTACCTTTTAATTTACGAAATGTAACTCCATTTTGTCCTTGCCTGTACTCTCGCAAATAAGGAATTTTTTGTTTTTTTCCCTATTTTGCTCCCCACCCTTTGTCGTGTAATTTTTATGTTTTCTTGATTGTGTTTTAATGTTACCCTCCCCGGAGAAGCCTCCATCTTCTTTTCCTTCGGTTATCTTCGTAACCCTTTTGGCTTCCCGTCCCCGTGATTCTTGCCTTTATACGATTAAAAAAAGAGTTTTTTGATTGCCATGCACCTTCTGGTTTTATACTTTAAACTTAATTGTGTTTTGCTTATATATCTTTTTCCATTGGGGTTTGTTTTGTAAACTAGGTCGTTTACGTGGGTTCACTTATTTCTGTGGTTCCTCCGACCGCATTTGATCTCTCATTAGGTCTATGAGGGCTTTCACCTCTTCTGGCTCTTTCATGTTTCGCATTTTATTCCGCCACATTATGTGAAGCGAAGGTGGAAATTTCATCTGCACCGTGGCGCCTAGTTGTTGCAGTTCTGACATTAGATTTCCCAGTTCCCACTGACTGGTCTGGGAGGCCTTTGACATGTCGGACCTTATTCTAAAAGTCCAACTGTCTTTGTTGTAGGTTCCCTTTTTCAATGCCTCTCCCAAGATCCTGTCTTTCAGCACATACGTTTTAAAGTTGACTAAAATCTTCCTTGGGGTTTTCCTTTCCTTGTTCTTTCCAAAGGGGTCCCTTATGTGCTCTCTGTATGTCTTCTTCCAGAATTGTTTTGTCCGCCCATGGGAAATTTTCTGCCAATAATGCCACTACAAACATCTTAATGTCTTGGCCCTCTTGGTTCTCGGGAACATTCAAGATCCTGATATTATTTTTTCTCGCCTGGTTTTCTAAGGACTCCATCTTTTCATTCATGATTTTGTTTTCTAACCTTAGGGAGTTTATTTCCTTCCTGTTCTTTTCTACCCTTTTGTCCAGGGCAACAACTTCCCTCTCTACTGCCGTAACTCTGTCTCCCAGAGCGTTCAACATATTGTCCAGTTTTTCGCACACTTCCTGGATTTTATCTTGTTTCGCTTCTGATATGGAGAATTTCTCTTTCATCTCCGCCCATATCTTCTCAAGGAGCTCGTCCGTATGATTTTTCGAGGTTTCTTTAGGACTCCCTAACGATCTTGCATCATTCTCTTCCTCATTCTCGTTCTCTGTAGGCTTGTGCGCTGCTTCAACAGAGGGCTCAATGCCCTCCTCCGCCATATGTACCTTCTGGACCTCGGCTCCTTCTACTGTTCCGCTTCCCTTGTTAGATTTCCAGATGTCTTCCAAACACTTTGTTTCTAATTTGATCTTCTTCTTATTTTTGTTTTTTCTCCCTTTCTTTGCACTGCCCGAGCCTATTTTATCAGTTAGGATGGGCGTCCGAGGATTTGGTTTTTGCGGGGAAGAAGTGTTCGTGTGCTTGATGATCTCCTCTCTTTCTCCCCTCAGAATTTCCGGAGGGGACTGTTCCTGCACGAGAGCCTGAACCTCTGTTTGTAGCCCCTGCTGTTGTACTTTGAAGTAGCTTCTTAGTGAGGGAGTCACTTTTATTTTAGACCTCAGTGAGGTGGCCAGCTTGCCATTCTCTAAAATAATCTTGGTGTATTCTTTTGCTAGGGTTTTCTGCTTTTTCTTGCACTCCCTTGGTGAAATACCTTTAGGGTATTGCTCTTGCCTTAGGAAATTTCTGTTGCGCAGGCTGTAAGAAGATACTACTTGTCTGTCCTGACTTTGCGCTCGCTGGAACTCTGAAATTTCCTTAGTCCCCACAAGATTTGGATTGCTGAGACTCAGGATGATCAAACAGGGCAAAACTCTGACGAAAATATCATCAGGCAAGAATTCTGGAAATTCTTTAAAGAGCTTTATACGGAAGATACGAACCCGCAAGATCAGCTGATTAATTCCTACTTGGAAGATGTTCCACTCCTAAAACTTACGGAGGAAGAAAAGGAAGATCTGAACAAAGAAGTCCAAGAAGGCGAAGTGGCTGACGCCATCAAGAGTCTGAAAAAAGGAAAGGCAGCGGGGCCGGACGCTTTACCGAATGAACTATATCTGGTATTAAGAGATATTCTACTTCCACATATTACTGAATTAATCAATATAATTCTTAAACAGCACGAAGCCATACCAGATTCCTGGAATGATGCCATAATTACAATTATTCTAAAACCAGGAAAGGACCCTGTCAGATGCGAGTCATACCGCCCGATTTCACTGCTGAACGCAGATTATAAAATCTTTACTAAAATCATGGCAGCGCGACTAGGGAAAGTACTGCCGAAACTGCTGCATCAGGACCAAAAAGGGTTCGTCAAAGGGAGCCAACTGCACGAAGTTACACAACAACTTTTAACTGCAATAGACATCGCAATTAACGAAAAAACTCCTCTCACTATACTCACTGTTGATGCCGCAAAGGCTTTTGACAGGGTCAATTGGGCCTTCCTAGAGAAAGTTATGGTCAAAAACAACATTGGACTAACTTTTATAAATATGGTAAAGCAAATATACAAAGCTCCAAGATCCAAGGTTTTAATAAATGGAAATCTCACGGAAAATATAAAGATAAGCAGAGGAACGAGGCAGGGTTGCCCCCTTTCACCTTTGCTCTTCAATTTATATATTGAACCATTAGCGAATAAATTAAGAAACAGTAAAGAAATTACTCCATTTAAGCATCACACATGGGAGAAGAAAATCGCTTTATATGCGGATGACTTAATGATTTTTACGGACGATTACCTAAGAGCGAAGGATACAATAGAAGAAACAATAGGAGCATTTGGGAAAGTCTCAGGATACCTGGTAAATCAAACAAAAACAGAGATTATGACTTGGAATACCCGATTCAAAAGTCACAACATAAAAAATGAAATTAGATACCTAGGAATCCTAGTGAATCATGACATAGGAAAGATCCCGCAACGCAACCTGACCAAGGTAGCCGGAGATGTAAGGAAACTGCTCAAGACATGGACCTCCTTACCATTAAGTCTGATTGGGAGATCAAACATAGTCAAGATGACCATCATACCAAAATTTACATTCCTATTTAATGCAATACCGTTAGAGTTTGAGAAAACTGCATTAGTCCAGGCACAGAGAGAGATCACAAGTTTTATATGGGCTGCGAAAAGCACGAGGATTTCTTGGAAGAAAATAAGGAGGGAGAAGAAAGATGGAGGACTGGCTAGCCCGGATCTGGTGGAGTATTACAGAGCCTTTCAATTTAAGAACATTAGAGTACTTCTAATGAGTCACGAAAACTACCCGAGGCACTTACAAGCGATCACGGAATCAGAAGATCACGTCTTGTTTAAGTACGGACATCCCAAGTACTTTAAAAAAATAAAATTAAAGATCTTAAGGGATGCAGCAAAGATGTGGTCACAAATCAGAGGAATCCTGAAAATTTCGTACTATAGCAAATTGGCTCCTATTTGGAATTCACCAGGAACCCCTGAATGCTTTAAAGACACATTAGTACTCCCTCTAAAAAGAGCCAACGTAAAGTATTGGGGGCAAATACTAAATGGATCTAACCTGAAATCATGGTCAGAGTTTCAAGAGTTGACAAACAATACACTATCCAAATTTAAATTTTACCAAATTTTAAGTTGGTCTAAGTCATTACCAACCAACAACAACGGAAATGAAAAAATGGAAAAAGAAATGGTTAAAACAACAAAAGTACCAAAAGAAGTGGCTAAATGGTATTGGGCTCTGATAAATGCCAATGATACAAACCCCAACATAGAAGTACAAATTTAGGGGAAAGATCTACTAATAGCGGACCTAGACTTAATCTGGGAAAAATCAGTGGGAAAATGCTGGTCCACTCTGAAATCCGCGGCTCTGAAAAGGAACCATCTGTATACAATTCATCGGGCTTACTGGACACCAAGAAAGCTTTCCAAGTTTAAGAACGCAGGAATAAAGAAATGCCCAAAATGTGGAGAAGAAAAATCAGATGATATCCACATGTTTAAAAACTGCCCCCAATTGAAAGAATACTGGGACGAAGTTGGTAAGACCTTGAGCACTATCCTGACCAAGCAACTAACTGTAAGTACCACCCTTACCCTGTTTGGGATTGAAGACACAGTAAATGAAGGGGGGCTCACAAAAGGGCAGGAACATCTTCTTTTTGTATTGATAGTACTTGTATTGATAGTACTTGCAAGGAGGGAAATTTGCATTAAATGGATAGGGTCTACCAGCCCAACGCATGCAGATTGGTTGAACTCGGGCATAAGAATTAATAAACTCGATAGGAAGGGAAAAACATGTAAGAGATTTAAGTTCTGGGAAAGTTTTGAAAATATCTTAAACCCCAAGTAAGATAAAAAAAATACTAGTCCTATGATTAAAGCGATGCATCCTCTGGTAGACAAGTATGGTACTTGTTGAGTAGTCAAAGTGACTAGCTCCCCCCGCTCCAAAATCAGAGGTAATGGTATGTAACGGGTAAAGGAAACTCCTCTAAAGATCATCAAGAGGATGATAAAACTCCCCAGACAAGAGAGATCGAGGGGCACTGTCGGAAAGAAACTAGAGGCAGATACCTGATACTCCGAAATCACACCGTTATCGCAATATGATGATATTAAAAAAAAAAGAGGTAATTTCAGTAGTTCCAAGTGAATCTAGGTGTTTCTTTACTTGTGGTACCCTGTCTCTTGGTAAGTGGGGTCGCTCCCTCTTTCTTCACATGAAATTACTGTCAGCCCGCTTATCCAGGTCGGTATCGTCACAGCGTCCGTCCCCTACCTCGGATGCCAGGAGCCGCCGATTCCTACTGCGGCATTGTCCTTCGCCGCAGCCCCAAGGGCCTCCCTCACCCGCTTGTAGGTCCTGCAGTTTGTCTTCGAGGCCTTGTCCTCGTTCGCCAGAGGGCGCAGGTGCCCCTCGGGATGTGCGCCCTCGCCTGTCGCCACCCTATCCGCCGTTTCCTGGTGTCGGGGTAACTAGGGCAAAATGAAAGCCTACTCTTCGGCTCTGCAGGCTTCTTTGGCCCCCTCCTCTGCCTGAGACATCCGCGGATCCCTTGCCTTGCAAGAGGCCTTCCGCGGAGTCACCGGCGGCTTCGGCCTCTGTGCCGATGAGTTTGGCTTCAGGTTGTGGGGGTGTGGTGTCTTCGAGGTGCTGCTCTACGAGGTTCCCCTCTTTGACCCACGGCGTCCGTGCCTCGCTGCAAATCCCCGCGGGGTTTCCTGTGGTGTCGCAGGAGATTGCCGGGACTCGGGGCTTGTCCCCGAGCCCCCCTCGGTCCTCTGGTCAGGCGGCTGCCTAACCAGAGGCCGGGCCGATGCCGTTCCGGCGCCAACTGCTTTCCTCCCAGGGCTGGCAGTGCTGCGGGTGGAAGCCGGGGCCTGGGGCACCTCCCAGAGTCCCTCTCGGTCCTCCTCGGAGACGGCTGCCTCGTCTGAGGTCGAACTGGGGCCCTTTCAGCACCATTCCTTAGCCGACCCGGTTCTGACCCCGCCCCATTCTCCTAGCGAGCACGTGGTGGTGGAGGTCGACTCGGCGCCCATGGAGACCACTTTGCTGCCCATCGTGGACACATCGGTGCCTGTGGCGAGTCGTCGACTAGTCTCCGGATGCCCCTTCTTCACATGAGATTTGTCATCTCCTCATCTCCTCTTCACAGGAGACTGGACGCTGAGTCATTGCTTTTTCCCTGGCGTCTTCTAGGGAGGGCTCTTCGCTGTCTCCCCGGCCTCCACCCTCGGACCCTTTCTTCCACAACTCGCGGTTGGTTGCCCCGCAGGCTTCTCAGCCTTCTTTGGAGACCCCTCAGAACCCCCACTCGTCCATGGATCACCCTTGCTACAGGGGCTGGCCGTTCCTTCCTCCAGCTGGACTCTGGGATGGGCGGCTAAGTTTGCAGCCTTAGCCTACGGAGGAATTGCTCTCTCCCCAGCGTCGTCCTACGGAGGCGAGTGTTGCCTTTGTCCGAGCCATTACCACGGCTGCTGGCATTTTACAGATGGGCAAACCATTCCCTCCGGACCATTTGTTGGAAGTCCTCCACCAGGGCTCTTGTGGGGGGGAGCTGCTTCTTACTTTTGAGGCTTCGCTCCACAACTCTCTTCCGGGGGCACCCTGCCACGGGAGATCTGGTGCAACAGCCACTCCTGCTCCGCCACCGTACTGCTCTGCACGATCCAGTCTGCCTTTCCATCCACCCCTCGACCAGGGCCCTCTTCTGCAGAATGCCTTTCCTTCTTTGCCTTCGGTGTTACTCCCTACGTCACGTAAACTGCTGGGGCGTAACATTTTCGCTTCTACTAGTGCTGCCTTGCGAGAGCTCAACACACTTTCTGTGCTGGCCAGGGCTACCTCCAGCCTATGGGATTCAGTTGAGTCCCTCTTGTCTTGCTCCTCCCAGGAAGCTGTCTCCGCTGAGCTGCTTCACCATGTGCTAGATGGTCGGGAGTTTGCTCCGTTTATCCTTCGTTAAGCCTTGGATGTTTCTGATTCCCTCGGTCGCACTATGGCAAGTTCTGTGGCTCTCTGCCGCCATGCTTGGTTGTGGGATGGTGTTTTTCCAGAAAATATTAGGAAGCATCTTGTTGACCTGCCATTTGATGGGGTTCTTTTATTTTACACCCACTCGGATTCCGCTATTCAAAGACTTGTGGGGCTCGGTCCTCCTCCTCCTCAGCCGTAGGCTTTGACTTGTTGGTACTCAGGTGCCTTTGGGGGAGGCATTTAATCCACTTTGCTGTTTCGGCCTAGTGTTTCAGTTGGCCGTCTGAGTGTTCTGTGTGGATACCTTCAGTGTCCTTAAGTTGACCCCTCTGCTGATGGCTGCTGGTACAGCCCTTTTGATATAGTGGTGTGTTTTTCTTTTGGCTGTTGGTAAAGCCATATGGGTCCTCAGATTGGGCCATCTGTGTAATTTTGGCTGATCGGTAAGCCATATGTGGTGCTTCTGCGGGTTCCTTTCGTTTCTTGACCTCTGCTGCAGGATTTTTTCCCTAAGAGATGTTTCCATGGGTTGTTTGGGACGTGTCATACCCTAGGTGGGGTACTTTTAGCTATTGTGTAGCTCTGTCTTAAGCTGGGCGAGTGAGAACACCTTCTCGGGTTCCTCGCTTTCTCTGGCGTCCCTGTATACCGTGGGATGCGGGCTTCTTCTTCTATCTTGGCGCTGCTTCCAGTGCTCCAGGTTCTGTCCTGCTCAGTAACTAATATCTTGCCAGGCAGGCTCTGGTATGCCATCTACGGCGTTGTGTTGGGGTGTCTCCACCTTGTTAACCGACGTTCCGGCCTGGCCCTCTGCCTTGTGTTCCAGGCGGGCTAGGGTACCCAGGATGTTCTCCTGTGTTCTGGTTATCGGCTTACGTTTTTTCTCCTCTTTCTCTTTGGCTGGTCCCACCTCTTTCCATGGGTCCGGTTGTGCCACCGGTGCGGTCCTTCTCTGAGGTCTTGCCCCTGCCCTTGTCTTGCGCTTGGCTTGTTCTGAGTGCATTACTTCTTAGTGGTGCCAGCTGTCGGCTGTGCATGCCTGGTCATTGTAGTCCCCTTTTGTGGGCTTTTAGTTGTACCTGTCTGGTCCTGCCCCTTGCTGTGCTGGGGCTTGCCGCGATGTGTCTTCCTTTTTCACACCTGTGCTTCTTGGCTGTAGGCCATTCTTGTGTTGTCTACTGCCTCGGGCTGATGCATGTTCAACTGCCCCCTTTGCAATGTGTGTGTTTCCTACGATTGTCTCTGCATCCGTTTTCCACTTCTTCTCCTCAGATTTGGGTGGTTCCTTCTTATTTTGGTACTCTTTGACACTGGCTGTCCCTCTGAGGGTTTCTTCTGGCAGATGACCCTTGTACCTCGGGTAGGCTGCGGTCTCCTGGCCTTACCTTCTCTTGTTCTTGCTTACCTCTGCTTGGTGGGGGCTGAGCCGTCCCTCCTGCCCCCCTTACACATCCCCTGTTGGGGCCCTGTGTTTATTCCAAGCTAGGTGAGGTTCTCTCACAGGCCCTCCTCCCCTCGGGGTACTGGTAGGGCATCTAATTCTACGTTAAGGAATCTGCGGCTAGTAGTATCTATCAGATGTACAAGTTACTTACCTTTGATAACGATGTATCTGGTAGAGACGATTCTAGCCACAGATTACTTCTGGACCCGCTCTTCCTCCCCGTTCTGCAAGGCCCTTCAGCTTACTCTCTATTTGTGGTAGTGTGGGCGAGCAGTAAGGTTTTATCAGATAGTAGTGTTAAGCATTTGATGTACACACTCAATAGGTCACCCACTGAAAGACTGAAATCAGACCAATTTCATTTCTATAAAAATAAAATGTAGTTGTATTTATTTCTTATAACCAAGCAAGCCTGACACAGGTAAGTGTATTTGATAAGTGTCAAGGCAGGTTGAACAATATAAGCAAGCTGAATGAAAATGACTTTGTTACAGGTTTGTAAATGCTTTCAATACAGTAGAAATTACTGTTAGCTTACTTTGAATTAATTTGCAGATTACTTTCTTGATTACTGTTCTACTCTGTTTTATACACCTAGATTTTACACTGGGATATTTCCTAGAGAAAAGGTAAGTAAGCAAATGTTAGTTCTTTGCAGAGTTTTATAGTTCAATACAAAACCAACAACACACTTTTTTCAAGGAAAAACAGTCAATGTATTCCTATGTAGAGAAATGAAGTTATCAGTTAACAGGTAAGTACTTTGTTGTGGGAGTTGGTATTCTGGGGTTAGAACTAGAGTTCCCCCAGGGTCAAGGATGCACTCTCAAAACACCCTCAGCAGCAATAGGGCGGCTGAGTGCAGAGTGCTGAGGCCCAATGTTTCCCATTGGGGGATACAGGGTCTCCAGTTGGTGGCTGCTCACAAGCAGGCCACAAGGTTGTAGGAGCAAAGCTCCTGAGGTTTAGCTCAGGGCAAAGGGGTGGATCCGATTTAGCACCCAAAGTACACGTGCAGCAGCAGCTGGGTGCATGGTATAGGTTTGATTCTGGGTACCCTGTTGATTTCAATGGCGATTCTCCAGGTTCAACAAAGACTGCTGTTGCGGGGACGAAGATTTTCTGGAGGTGACCACTTGTTGGAGAGGTAAGCTGGGATGCCTGGGGATGCGGGGACACCATCGGTTGGGCCACTCAAGGCTGTGGGACTTTGGGTGCAGGGTGTCTTTAGGCGTTGAGTTTCCTTACCAGCTCCGGTGGTGGTCGGGGGAATCCTCCAGAAAGAGTCTGCAGGATTCGCTGGGAGATTTGAGGCAGGTCCGATATCACCAGACCTCAGGACAGGATCGCTGGAGAAACCACCTCGTGGTGTTGGGCCACTCCAACTCAGGCCGTAGGCGACGGGTGAAGAGTGGTGCAGACACACGGTTTTGGCTGGAGTCGGTTGGTGAGCATATCCGGTGCACACAGGAGACAAAGTCTTTCTTGTGGAAAGCAGGGCAGGTCCTCTAGGTTCTTGAGGTTGCTGGCTGCAGGAACACCGAGATTTTGCTGTAGCAGGTTCGAGGTGGGGACAGGCTGGTAGGGCTGGGGCCAAGTCAGTAGGCGTCCACCTCTTCTTAGTTGCAACACGGCTCTTCAGTCCTTCTTCTCTTCTTCTTAGTTGTGTCTTGTCTGAGGAGGCAAGGATCGGGGTTGCCCCTAAATACTAAAATTAGGGGTGTTACAGGTAAGTAAAGATTGGGACCAATGGGTCCTTTCCTTGTGGTGCCCCCCTCTCCAGTCGAGGGGGGCATATGCCTCACTCTGTTTGGCTGAATCCCCCCATCTCCAAGATGGCGGGGACTGAGTGATGTGCTTCACCTCACCTCCCCCACCTGAGGGGTGGGGTTGGCAAAGTTGGGCGTACCTCCCTTTATCACTTGGTTTTCCTGCCGATTCTCCCGCCCAAAGTGGGGTCAGTTGCCAGAAGCAGCAAAAGCCCTGGGGAAGCTCACAAAGGCAGCAAACCTTTAGCTTCCCCTTTGTGGACCCTGTACACCCAGGGGGAGGAGACTTGGCACCTTGTCCCAGGATGTGCATTGTTTCAGACCCCTGGGAGCATCAGGTCTTGACCCAGAGGTCCAGAAACATGTCTGGTGGCGGCAGCTGGCGAGCAGCCACTCAGCCTGGACCCTAGTGTTAGGTTGTTTTTCAGGGGACATTCCTGGGATGCCCTCTGTGTGCATTTTTCATTAAATCCCACCTGGCATCAGTGTGGGTTTAATGTGCTGAGAAGTTTGATACCAAACTTCTCAGTTTTCAGTAAAGCCATTATGGTACTGTAGAGTTCGTAATGACAAACTCCCAGCACCATATACTCTTAATGGCATTACTGCACTTACAAAGTCTAAGAATTGGCTTTGACACTGTAGAGGTACAGGGGTCATGCAACTGTACCCTCACCACTGGTATAGTGCACCCAGCTAGAGGGGTGGCTAATCTATGCCAGGGCAGTAGGTTGTAGGCATGGCACACATGAATGTGTGCCATGTTGGCTCTTCCATTTGTTTTGCACCAAAACACGCAGCCTGCATAAAAAGTGTGTGTGTGTGTCTGTCTGTCTGTCTCTGTCTGTCTGTCTGTCTGTGTCTGTCTGTCTGTCTGTCTCTTTGTCTGTCTGTCGGTCTCTCTGTCTGTGTCTCTGTCTCTCTGTCTGTCTCTCTCTCTCTGTCTGTCTCTCTCTCTGTCTGTCTGTCTCTCTCCCCCCCTTAGGGCCTTTCCTTGCCACAGTACCTGTGGTACCATTTACAAGGGACTGACCTGTGGCCAAAGAGTACCAATTGGGTTTTGTTTTCAATGCAGTGTAGGGAAAGAACATACGCCCTGGGTACCTGTTTGGCAGGAACCCAGGGCACACTCAGTCAAAGCACATCAGCAGTTTAGCAAAAAGTGGGGCAACCATGCAAAAAGAGTGCACTTTCCTACATAAGGAGCTACAGCAGGGACTTTCCTCCTTGGAACCCTTACTCCCAGGTAATGAGAACCTCACGGACATCTTACTGGTAACCTGGTCCAAGCCCAGCACAAAGCTCCTGTGAATAGGAAGATTGCCCGCCGCTACCGCCCTGCTCCAGGTACCCAAACTTCCTCACTACTCCGGAGAGCTTTGTTGTCCAAGTTTTCACATCCCATGGTGTGTTCCCTTCTGCTCCCTGGGCAGGGAATCCAAGTGGCTGGACATTTGGGACAAGAAATGTTTTTCTTCTGCCAGCCTTGCATTGCGGTCGGTGAACACTGCATGCTTATTGGACTGTTATTCCACCTACTCCCTCCCCTTCAACACCAACCCTCCCTCCATGCCTCCATCATACGACCGGCTGATGGAGGATCATTTGTTTTTGTTCCACGATGAAGTCATGACTGTTGGCCAAGGGAGCTGCAGAGAGGGTTCCGGCCCCAGAAGTAGGCTGTGGATGTTATTCCCGCTACTTTGTGGCCCCAAAAAAAGATGAGGGCCTTTGTCCTATCCTAGACCTGCGAGCCCTTGTACATGAGAGAATGGCAGTGTTTCAAATATTATTTACAAATTAATAATCATGCACTGAGTGCATGATGGGGAAAGGACAGAGTTGACTGCTCGCAAGATTACGATGGCGGCAGACAACAACACTATATCACAAAAGAAGGGAGAGAGGTAATCAATGCCAAACCCTTCTCCTCCCATCACAAGTATACACACATCAAAAGGGTTCCACTACTATCATTAGTATTGACTTTTGTATACACAGATATTTCTCAGGGAATAGCAATACCCTCACCACATCGAGATGTGGCATGCTTTGTCAGGCTTTCCACCCCCCTGGAACCAAATTAGTCAAAGGTTGGTCCTACCACACAAACTGCGGTAGTGAGGGTATTTATAGTTTTCTGGAAGTTCTTTAAAGTGGAATATATTTAAATGGGTGGGTGGGCGGTAAACTCTGCTCCACTGGTGGAGTTTTGCCCTTCCGCTTGGAGCGCAGAGTTTGACAAAAATGGCGCCAACCTCTACGGAGTGGAGTTTACCAGTGGCAGTCAGGAACCTGCATCCAATAACTGTTTAGAAGCTCATAATTTCCTGTTCATACTTTTACTTTACTGCTCTCAGATAAAATGAGCAGGCAAATACCTACTTAATACATTTCTTTTGTGACCTTACATGGGCATGATGGGAAAGTGATTTTAAAGTTGCTGGTCTGCCCCTGATGTGAAGCTTACAGGATATTTTATATATCACAGTGTTTTCATTCTGATTTGTTGAAACATTCATGCCATAGCATTTGTTCACATTATTGTCTTTATCTCTGCTTAACTTCTGAGGGCTAATTCACCAGTTGGTAAGTTACTGCATTGCACAAAATGAAAAACATTGGGTAATACTAGGAACTCACAAATGCTGCTACATGAGGAAAAAAGTACCACTATCCAAGCAAACTAGGATGTTGTAAGTCACCAATAGGTCACCTGACCCTGTATCTGCACAAGAAAGTGAGATGCAACATTTTTTTTGTTTCCTACAGTTTTATATAGTGCGAACTCGACTCGAAGATATTAGAGCGCTTTACATGAGCATCAGTTATATTACACAAAAACACATATTTATCTTTTTGGAGGCATTAGGAAATTTAAAGATTTCCCCAGAATCACAGAATGTTGAGCCATCGCCGAGACTCAAACCTGGTTCTCTCACACCAAAGTCAGCAGCCCTGGCCATAACACAACAACCACTCCCCTAACTGCGCATAGCACATGTTAGGCATCAAGAGGTCTCTGTGAGTTAAATACTCAATACTGACAACTCCTTTGACTTTCAGGGCACAATTTCATATCCCATCAAGGTAGTCTCATAATGTGAAGGTCAATGAATTGAGAATCGTCAAAATTAGTAATATGAATAACACTTCTTTACTGCATAAAGACAACGCGTTTCTGTTAAGGCTTACACTATAATGCAAAGAGAAGTGGCAAAAGGACATCATGTACATCTTTATGGAATAAATATTGAAACCCAGTGGTTGTGGACATTATTACAATATGCAAATAGCGAAGTTACAATGCAGACATATCTTGAACATATTTATAGACTACTTAGCAAATATGATATATTTTCAAACTAACACAAATGTTGCCAGCTTGCAGACACAGAAGCAAAGTAGAGAGAAGAAAATTAATAAATATACAGCCCTGGCGAGCTTCGTGAAGGACGGGATCTGCTTCATCTCTTCTCAGGCAGCCTGCAGGTTGCTGCTCCGAGCAAAAAGCAGACAAGTGCAGGTGCTGCTGAATTGTGTCTCAGTGTCAGAAGTTTACACCAGGACAAATTCAGCCTATTTCACTTGGCCGGCTGGATCCCAGATTCGGGTCAGAAATAGCTGCTGGGACTTGTCATGATCCCCCTCATTTCCGCCACTGATTTAAAGTTATGTAAGATACATTCATATGAAACCTGTATAATTGTGGAGTGATGCTTTGTTTTTTTTCATTTAACACAAAAGCATCAAGAAGAGGTCAAATTCAATCGTAATACCTGAAATGGCCTGGGCACTGTACATTAGGACTTTCTTTGCCCGGATCCCACAGCATGTTGGAATTGTGTTGGGCACAGTTTACATAGATTGCAGAGTGCTGCTGTTATTAAATTGATTCTTACTTTTATTCCACAACCTCTGGACAGTATTTGAACCAAACAAATATGCTGTACAAAATGTGTTAGAATGTCAATTTTAATTGTATTTCAATGCTTTTTTCCATCTAGTACTAGACCGATACAGGGACGTATATAGATTGTTGTGCTTTGTTTATAAATTTACCTCCAATTTTAAACTTGCTCTATTTAAACAGGATTTTCTTCAAAGTACATGTTTGACTCCTGATTGTAAAGGCAGTATTTGTCATATTCTTATCTACGGTTCTTCAGGATTGGTGAAATGGCAGGTGAGTTTTATTAGCTCATCGGGAACAATATCTTTGGTTATGATGTCCTTTATTCTTTGCTCATTTTATTTATTTTAAGTCTGTTTTTTGTTTAAGCTGTTTTTGCATGTAATTTGTTAGCTATCATTGAGTTTCATGAGATAGATGTCTTGGGGGTTCGGTGTTGCACTGACAAATGTACTTCTGGCTCATGCACTCCCCATCGAAACTGATCTGACGAGTACAAATTGACAAAAGTGGCATTAACTCTGTTTAGGTTAGCTTTAGTGAATCATTCCTGACTGATATATTTTCTCTATTTTCTCTCCAAAATGTGTTTTAGGTATATTGTTTTCAGTTCTATTGTACCACCCACCTTTTTTTGGACCTTCCTTTAAGTACAGTCAAGTCAATAGCACTTTATTTCGATTAATAAAAATCATAAAAGCGGTCACACAATTATATTACACACAAAAGTATTAAAAACATTAAATATTATCATAATTGATACACAGTATTATGCATATAACATATAAAAAATACATAAAATCAAAACTTGTTAGTGAGCATATCCAAAGGTTAAAATTCTCAATTCATTAGCAAAGGGATATAATCAATTTATTGACAGAGGGATATAATCAGTTCTCCAGGGGCCTAAGTGCCACTCTCTTATTCTTGTTACGTACAGCAGCCACCAGGAAGCTAGCGACCCCAAACATCACCTTCGGGGTGCTTAACATTTGTAAAAACATCAGTGCTGGTTTAACCTGAGTAAATCCCGCTTCTCTTAGTATTGGCACTAGATGTTGCTTCCTGATATCCGAAAAATGCTGACAAAACATAGTGCAAAAGGGTTTGGGGAGAGACACTGTCACAACTACAGGGAGGTGTAAGGTCCGGTTTCCCCCACACACATGAAATACAGTCTTTCATTCAACCTTATTTTCTACTGCTCCCTCTTTTTGATAAAGTTGAAGAAACCTCTCTGTGCACTCCCTCTAGCGTATTCCTCTTCCCATAACAATTGTGCCCTCCCTGTTCTTGACATCCTGCAATGTTATTTTCAATTATACATATCCCCCATTTCCCACGCTATCCTATAGCATCTACTCTGCCCATACCTCCGTATCGTTTTAGAACTTTATTTGTTTTTCCTTCTGTTTCCAGGTATACCTAAGAGGAACAATGCTGATTCCCTTCATAGCGGAAGGAGGGAAACTTGTGCCAAAATGTATTTTCATTTTAATGGGACAATCACTGATATTAAGAATCTCCTAGTGAATATTGATACATTCTTTTATTCTTCATCTGCTAGAGAGCATGTGATTCATTCTTCTAAGTCCTCATCTCTTCTCTCCGCAATTGAATGTGTGATCAATGGATCATGATGATTTTCCTGCTAATCGAAGACCTCCTTCTTTGGTAAACATCAGCCAAACATCACTAGGTTATCAAGTAATTTAAAGAGTTCTCAGTTAGACAAAATATAATATTGGATTCGAGGCATGTGGGCTGCTGAATTCATATCTGTGCATAGATCGCCGCCTAGTGTTGGGTCGGGATGATTGCACATTGTTGTCCTGGAAGAGTCTTCGAAGTATCACGAGATAGGTGACTCCTCCCCTGGACTACAGTGCGCATGGGCATCCCCACCATCCTCAGATTGTTTTTTTCCGCCATTGGGTTCGGATGTTACTATCTTAGCTCAAGTTAGAAAAACTTTCTACAAAGCCAAAAGGCTTTCGACAGCGTCGGTATCGTTCCGTTCGGTACCAATAACTTTGCTTCGAGAGGACATCGAGGAATCAGACGTTTTTTTTCCACACTCGACCTGATCTTCGATCTACGATGGAAAGAAGCCCATTCAAGTGGTGTCCACTTTGCAATACCTGCACATCGATGTCCACCATGGCCTGTGCCCGGTTCAGGTCGAAGAAAACTCTTCGGATTCGACGCGCGGCTCGATTAGAGTCGCAGAGATCAGCGCCTAATCCGGAAAACATCTTCAGGACCGAAGACGAAGAGGTCATTAATCTGGAGGATCGCGACGAACACTCGGATCCTGTTTCGGAGCATGACTCCGAGTATGACGCTGAAGATGAAGAGATATTGGAAGAAGACGAAAACGTCGTCGATGAGGTAGGAGATGACGCAGAGGCCCTTGGGGCCGTAGAAGATAGCTCAGGCGAGGAGCTAGACCCAACCGTCGATATGGGGGCCGACGATGAAGCACTCGATAAGGCTCAGGTCGAGGGATCGCCACAAGGCCTTACCCAAGATCTATTGAATCGTTCTACAGCCCCGCATAAAGGCCCGGCTACGAACATATATAAAGAGCCATCGGTATCGACAATGCCATCGGTCGATCCAAAAATCGAAACCGAAAGCATCACTACCAAAAACGAAACCAAAAGTGAAGCTAACTCTGATCGGTTCCAAGGCCTCAAACCCCTCGGAGCCGAAGAAACAGAAGAAGGCCATCGATACCGAGAAGTTCAAAAAGGTCATCGAGCCCAAGGTTGGGGCACCTTAAGACCAAGGTCAAGGCTGTCAAACCGCCGAAGTCTGTGCCAAAGAGAGTCGACACAGACAAGAGGCTCGAACCGAGAGAGGGGGTCGATCCTCGGACAAGGCCCAAGACCAAGACAAAGACTGGCTCCAAGGACCCTGTCGAGTTGACACAGCCTACCCCATTCGTATCCAAACAGGTGTCGGAGTCACTCCAACGCATCAAAGAAAAGGCTACGACGGTCGGACCGAAGAAGGCCCCAACCCCGAAGTTGGTCGGAAAAATTCAGACCGCATCGACACCAATCAAATTCGGGTTTCCACCGATAGTGCGACCGAAGATGTTCGAACCGAAAAAGGGTATCGGAGCCATTAAAGGAGTGTCGATGGGACTAGGGGTTACAGAAGAGCCTGAAGGACAGGAGTCGAGGCAGTTCATCGACTCGGACACTGGTAGACTATCCATGTATAAGAGGAAAATAATACCAGAAACACCCATGGAGTCATATAAGATTCCATTAAAGAAGAAGAGGGATTCAACCACATCACCAGGTCTTGTGGAACCTCTGCAATCCAATAGACAAGAACCTCAGTCTTTTTCACCCACATACTCAGATGTGGATGCAGGGGATGACGATAATGAGGATGCCACTTATCATGTGGACACTGATCCCGACAATCAGAACCAACCATGGGCAGACCCAGCTGACTCAGGGGATCCACAGAATGCCCCTGACACACATACATACAATGTAAAAACATCTCCTACTGAGGACATCACTGCCTTTAACGCCCTATTTGAAAGAGCGGCAGGTAACCATGATGTGCAACTACATGCTGACCCTATTGAGGAAGATTTTCTGGTCGACACCTTTTCCACTTCGGAAAGAACCGTCAAGACTCTGCCCATGCTAAGAGGGGTCCTTAAGCATGCTGATGAAATTTTTAAGGAGACCACCAGAGCAAGGGTATTAAACCCTAGAATTGAAAAGAAATATAGACCGGCACCTGTGCACCCTACTTATATAAGAGGACAGTTGCCATTGGACTCATTAGTTGTTTCTAATGCACGTAAGAGAGCAAACTCCCAGACTACAGGTGATGCTCCTCCTCCTGACAAGGAGTCGAAAGTACTGGAAACTTCGGGAAAAAGGAAGGCAGCGCAGGCAGTTAACATCTGGCGCATTGGCAACACTCAGGCACTCTTAGCCAGATATGACAGGGCCCATTATGATACCCTTGAGACACTGTTGCAACACCTACCAGATCAGTACAAGGAGGGAGCGGAGCTGCTAATCCAAGAAGGAAAGCTTATAACCAATGCTTCCATCAAGTGCGCACTAGATGCAGCCGACCCTGCAGCCAGAGCCATTAACACTAGCGTCATGTTATGAAGACATGCCTGGTTAAGAATCTCGGGATTCAAACCAGAAATACAATCTACTATCCTCAATCAGCCAGTTAACCCGGACTACTTATTTGGACCTGAGGTTGACACCACCATTGAAAAGATAAAAAAAGACACAGAGACTGCAAAGTCTATGGGGGCTCTGCAGTCACAGCAGTTTCGGGGTGGCTCTTTTCGTCGCTCCAATAATAGAGGACCTTCAAGAGGCCAAAACACATAGCAGACACAGTATAATAAAGGAGGTACACAAACCACCTACAATAAACACAACAGGGGTGGATATCGTGGAAACAACATCAAAGGCAGAGGAAGAGGAAACAACAATTCCAGATCATCTGCCAATAACAAACAGTGACGCCCTGTCACTGCCCCCTGACCATATAACACCTGTCGGGGGAAGACTGCAACAGTTCTTGCCGGTCTGGAAATCCATCACCACAGACAGGTGGGTGAGAGACATTGTCCAGTACGGGTACGGTCTAGAGCTGACATCCACTCCACACAACATACCACCAAGACACCGTCCTATGTCCGCAGAGCACTTACACTTATTGCAGCCGGAGGTCGTCAGCATGCTGCAAAAAGGAGCCATAGAGCTCGTGCCTGTAGAAGACCAAGGCTCAGGGGTGTACTCTCTGTATTTCTTAATACCCAAAAAGGACGGGTCTCTCAGACTCATACTGGACCTAAGGCCTCTAAACGGATACATCCTGTCAGAGCATTTTCATATGCTCACCTTACAGCAGGTTCTACCGTTACTCAGTCAGGGAGACTTCCTCGCAACACTAGATCTGAAAGATGCGTATTTCCATATACCCATACACCCATCACACAGAAAGTATCTCAGGTTCACTATTCAAGATCAACATTATCAGTTCAAAGTCCTCCCTTTCGGAGTAACGACGGCACCCAGGGTGTTCACAAAGTGCCTGGCGACAGTAGCAGCACACCTAAGGAGACAGCACATACATGTCTACCCTTATCTGGACGACTGGCTTATTCAAGCAAAGACGGCCTAGCAGTGTGCCAGCCAAATGTCCCACACCATTAATCTTCTTCACAGTCTGGGATTCTCGCTGAATTATCCAAAGTCACATCTTCAGCCCGCCCACGTGCGACAGTACCTGGGATCGACAATAGATACTCTGGCAGCCAAAGCTCAGCCAAATTCAGTGAGGATAAACAGCATGCAATTGCTGATACAAAAATTCAGACCCCAACACTCGCTTCCAGCAAGAGTGTTCATGCAGTTGATAGGCATGATGGCCTCCTGCATCTTCATAGTCCCGCACGCGAGACTACATATGCGCCCGCTTCAGGAGTGCTTGGCACGTCAGTGGAATCAGGCTCAAGGACAATGGAAAGACCTAGTGTTGGTGAGCGGTCGGGCATACAGCTCTCTGCATTGGTGGAACCCACAAAACCTTTGCAAGGGCCGACCGTTCCAAGAGCCTGTATCACAGATAATACTGACAACGGACGCATCTCTCCAAGGATGGGGAGCTCATGTACTCCATTACACAGTGCAGGGACTGTGGACGACACAGCAGAAAAAGATGCACATCAACCTTCTGGAATTGATGGCAATCTTCATGGCAATGAAAGCTTTCAAAGTACACCTGTGCAACAAGGTCGTGTTGATCCGGACGGACAGCATGACTGCCATGTACTACATACAGAAGCAGGGAGGAACACACTCTCCACAGTTGTCTCATCTGGCTCAGAACATGTGGAAGTGGGCCATTCAGAGGAACATCTTCCTCATGGCGGAACACCTCCCGGGCAAGGACAACCAGATGGCGGATCTGCTCAGCAGACACAGCCACCAGATGCACAAGTGGGAGATACATCCATCAGTACTCCAACCGTACTTCCAGCAGTGGGGTCATCCAGAGATAGACCTATTCGCCCCAAGGGAAAACGCAAAATGCCAAAACTTTGCCGCCAGGTTCCCACATCCGCAGTCACAGGGTAATGCGATTTGGATGAACTGGCCAGGCAGATTTGCGTACGCTTTTCCCCCAGCACCTCTAATACCGCTGGTGGCACGCAAGCTGAAGCAACACTCGATGACACTCATCCTGGTTGCTCCGACGTGGGCACGCCAGCCATGGTACACCACGCTAGTAGAACTTTCCGTGGTACCGCATCAAAGACTGCGGCTAACACCCAGACTTTTAACGCAGAGCCATGGCGAAATTCAGCACCCAGATCCGCAACAGTTCAACCTGGCGATCTGGCTCCTGAAGTCTTAGAATTTGGCTACCTCAACATGCCGCCAGAATGTATGAATATCATCAAGGAGGCAAGAAGACCCACAACCAGAGCATGTTATGCGTCTAAATGGAAAAGGTTTGTCATATATTGTTCTTATACAACAATGGCCTGCCCCTACTAGGCTCTGTGGCTACAAAGAAATTATCTTATGGCAGAGGAAGTGTATACCTTCTGTCAACTCGATTGTGCACACCGTTGCAAATTTAAATATGGCAATGTTGCCTATGTGTGTGTGTCTACTGGTTCCACCACCCTGCTACATATACCCCCTCTCTTTCAAACGTGAAAAAAGGGGGAGGGAAGGTTGACAGTGCCTCACGGAAGCAACACCAAGGGGAGGATTGGATCAGACTGGTACTCGCCTGATTCCTCACTTCTCATCATTGGCTACTGTCAACCCCAAAAGAAATGGGAGAAAAACAAAAATAAAGAAGGTGCATATAGATCAGACAGCCATCAAGTGTTGTATGTGCTAGAACCCGCTGCGATATATCCGTGCCCAGAATGGTGAAAAACAAATATACCACGTTAAAAAGAGTAAAGCTAACTGGCAACTCCTGACTTTATTCTGTGCTGTTAGCTCACTCTATTAAAAGTCAACCGACATGTTTCATCACTTTGCACAATCGAGTTGACAGAAGGTATACACTTCCTCTGCCATAAGATAATTTCTTTGTAGCCACAGAGCCTAGTAGGGGCAGGCCATTGTTGTATAAGAATATGTTGAGTGGGGGGCGGCCTGCTTCTTATCCCCCTAAGGCTCCTTATAGTTGCGAGAGTTGTCATATATTGTAACAATAATGACATTAACCCACTGGATGCATCAATTCAAAACAATATCTGTTATTTGTTGCACTTATACAGATGTAATCTAGCGTACAGTTCCATTCGTATACATTTATCCGCAATAGCAGCTTATCTTCAGAACAGGCAGCACCTCTCACTATTCAGAGTGCCTGCCATTAAAGCTTTTCTGGAGGGACTTAAAAGAGTGATCCCTCCCAGACACCCACCTTCACCAGTCTGGAACCTGAATGTGGTCCTCACCAGACTGATGGGACCACCTTTTGAACCTCTACACTCTTGTGAGATTCAATTTCTGACCTGGAAAGTTGCTTTCCTAGTAGCCATTACCTCACTAAGAAGAGTTAGTGAACTCCAGTCACTAACCATTCAAGAGCCATTCATACAGGTCCACGCAAATAGAGTTGTACTACGCACCAACCCTACATTCATGCCTAAGGTGATTTCGCAGTTCCACATGAACCAAACCATAGAACTGCCAGTTTTCTATCCTAATCCGGAAAATGTCTCAGAGAGATCTCTACACACATTAGATGTCAAGAGGGCTCTTATGTACTATATGGACAGAGCGAAGGATTTCAGGAAGACAAAACAACTGTTTGTTGCCTTTTCTCCACAGCACAAAGGCAACCCCATTTCCAAAGCAGGAATAGCCAGATGGATCGTTAAGTGTATACAGATTTGCTATGCAAAGGCTAAACGCACACTAACCATTCCTCCAAGAGCGCACTCCACACGTAAGTTAGGAGCATCCGTGGCTTTCCTGGGGAATATTCCTTTAGAAGAGATATGTAGAGCAGCCACATGGTCCACTATACATACATTTACGAAACACTACTGCGTAGATGTACATTCAAGACAGCAGGCAGCTGTAGGACAGGCTGTTCTCAAAACTCTTTTTCAGACTGCTGCAGCTGGCACGGGCAGCCGCCGTTAACAAGAGGGACTGCTATATAATCTATGCACCGATATGAATTCAGCAGCCCACATGCCTCGAACCGAATATGCTTCTTACCAGTATGCATCTGTTCTTGGCATGTAGGGCTGCTGACATTCATATCGCCCACCCTCCTCCCCGGTGCCTGTAGCAGCTGTAGCATTCAGAATTACTATGTAGCATGGACATCACTCACTGTATTACACTCCATCTCTGTCACAATGGCGAAAAACAATCTGAGGATGGAGGGGATGCCCATGCCATCTGTAGTCCAGGAGAGGAGTCACCTATCTCGTGATACTTCGAAGACTCTTCCAGGACAACAATGTGCTATCATCCGGACCCAACACTAGGCGGCGATCTATGCACAGATATGAATGTCAGCAGCCCTACATGCCAAGAACAGATGCATACTGGTAAGTTGCATATTCGTTATCTTCAGAAGTCACCTAATGTCTCCCAACGGATGATTCTGATCCTGTTGCAACTCACTAAAGACTAACCAGCTCAAAGTTAACCAGGAAAAATCAAAGGTCCTGATTTTCATTTGCTGCAGGAATAAAAAGAACCTCTCTTGTCGTCTTGGCAGCCAGAGCTTCACTATAGCTGGGAAATATAACTGTCTCAGTGTATGGTTCACTGAAAGTAGCGCAGCAGTGGTACAAATAAATGCAATTATTTTTTTATTATTTATTTTATAGTTTTATAGAGCGTGAACCAGACCCGTGAGGGTATCAGAGCGCTTTACAGGATTAAGGGTAGTATAGAAGCGTAGGGACGAGAGGGATAAATTGGGAAAGGTAGGGGATACATTATACAAGAAAAGCACGCTGCACGTTTAAAGTCCAGGCTACATGTTATATAAAAATTTAAACAAGTAGATACATTATACAAGAAGGCATGCAGTCTCAGCTCTTGGGGGCATGCCCAGGAGAGCAGAATATGTATCATCAGTAGAAGCCATGGATATTGCCGAGGTGGAGAGTGGGGCAAGTCAATGCGGTGATTGTAAAGTATTCGTTAGGTGAGGTATTTTCCCATTAAGAAGGTTTTGGTTTCCTTCTTAAAGTGTGCCAAGGACGGAAGTCCTCTAATGGCGGGTGGGAAAGAGTTCCAAATTCTTGGCACGGCCCCAGGAAAGGCCCAGATTGTAGGTTTTGTTCTTCCGGAAGCGTGCTGGTTTCAGCAGCAGGTCTTTGACAGAACAAGAGTTTCTGGCTCCTCCGGATACCACAAGTTTTTGTTCGAGAAATGGAGGGGAATTAGAGAAAAGGGCTTTTTGAGTAATGCAGGCCAGTTTAAATTGGATTCTGGCCTCTAGGGGAAGCCAGTGCAGAGCTTTGAGGTGGGGGGAGATGTGGTCGAATTTCTTAGAGCCAGTTAGGAGTCTGGCGGCAGTGTTGAGGCAGGCTTTCAAAGGGGCCAGGGAGTTCTTGGGTAGCCCTGCGAGAGTAGAGCATCCATATTCTAGTCTGGAAATGACTAGTGCCCGAGTTGCTGTTTTAAGGTCGGCCACATCGAGGAAGGGTTTAAGGTTTCTTAGGTAACTCAGGTGGAATCTGTCCGTTTTGGCCATCGAGTTTATATCGCCGCGCATGTTCAGGCTGCCGTCAAGGGTTATTCCAAGAGATTTCGCCGCACCACCAATGGTAGGAGGGCAGTTTAGTGCTGTGATGGTCTTGATCCATTCCTGGATGTCTGGATTGGGTTTGGGTGGGGAGATCAGGAGAAATTAAGTTTTATTTGCGTTGTGTTTAAGCTGGTTGGCGGTGAGCCAGTGGACTGTCAGCTTCAGGGCCTCGTTCAGGGAGAGAATGTCCTCAGGGGAAGAGATTTTTATGTAGATCTGAGTATCGTCAGCGTACATAAGGTAAGCGATGTTGGCGGCACGTAGCACCTCGGTGAGAGGTTCAAGGTAAAGGTTGAAGAGGGTAGGGGAGAGGGTTGATCCTTGGGGGACTCCAATCGTAACCGGAAAGGGGGCGGATAGATTACCGTTGATGAGGACTCTCTGTGAGCGGTTCTGGAGGGACGATCTAAACCAATCAAGGACCGTGCCAACCAACCCCATCCTAAGTTTGAGGCGTTCTAGGAGAATTTTGTGGTTAACCGTAACAAAGGCAGAGGACATGTCTTGGAGAATTAGGAGACAAGTTTTGCCTAGGTCGAGAGCTTGGAGGGAGTCATCCACTATGTGGAGGAGGTTGGTTTCCATGCTGTGACCAGATCTGAACCCTGATTGGAAGTCATCTAGCAGGTGAAAGTTGTTGATGTGTAGGCTTAGCTGCTGTTGTACACATTTTTCCAGAACTTTGGCAAGAAGAGGGATGTTGGATATGGGTCTATAGTTCTCGGTGGAGGCGGGGTCCAGCGTTGTTTTTTTTAGGATGGGGATAACTTGGCCAGCTTTGAGCGAGTCAGGAATTGAGCCCTGTAGGAGAGAGTCATTGATTATTGAGGTCCAGGAAGGGATGATAGCCTGAGAGGCGGCAGCTAGGCAGTTAGAGGGGAGAGGATCATTGAAATGATTGTTCGCTTTTAAGGAGGCAAAAATTCTCAAGATAGAATGTTAGTCATAGGTTTTAAACTTGGATCAGTGCACTAGGTTTTTGGGTGAGGTTTGGGAGGATAGCGCAGAGAGAGAAGGTGGAGCAGGTGGATTTAGATTTTGGTTGTGAGTAGCGGATTTAAGTTCATTTCCAAGGGCAGAGATTTTGTCGCAGAAGAAGGAAGAGAATTCCTTGCTTGATATTAGGGGTTTAGGTGTTTCTTTGGTAGTTTTTGTTAGTTTGTTGGATTGGTGTTTGACCAAGTCGAACAGCTTGCGAGGTCGATTATTGGTATTTTCTAGTTCAGATCTGAAGAATTTTTTTTTTAGTGTTGAGGATTTTCTTTTTGTAGGCATTTCTAGCCTGACGGAGAAGTTTTAGATGTGCTGCTGAAGGGTGTTTTTTCCAGTTTCGTTCAGTCTGTCGAAGGGATCTCCTCTCCTTGTTGAGGGATCTGCTGAACCAGGGGTTTCGGTCTTTGACCTGGGTTCTTTTTAATTTTAGTGGTGCCAGGTCATCGAGAATGTCAAATATGGTTGAGGAGTAATGAGTCGCTAGGTTGTTGACCGAGGTGCACTGGGCGAGGGGAGGTCGGACACACAACGCGCTGCCAGTTTCTAGTGATCAAGGTTCTTAGTGTCTCTAACCCATCGTTTTGGAATTATGGGTTGAGGTGTCCATGTTTTGTTGGTGCTGGGCAGGAGGAAGGTGATGGCGTGGTGGTCAGACCAATCGCAGGGGTCAATAGAGAGAAGTTTGACTGCCGATTCCTTAGCAATGATCCAGTCTAGAGTGGTGCCTTTCGAATGAGTAGGGAGGGAGCAGGCTTGGGTAAGGGCTTGATCGGTCAAGAAGTCTCTGATGACATTGACCTGAGGGTCCTTAGGATCGTTCCTATGCAGGTTGAAGCCGCCAAGGAAAATGTCATTAGAGTTTGGAGAAACCTTGGCTGTGATGATTTCCATGAGGAGGTCCATAAAGGAGTCGTTCTTGCCTGGGGGGTGGTAAAAGATGTGAAGTTTGCACTGCTGAGACGTGTTGTTGGAGATGGAGAGCGCAAAGTATTCGCAGGAGTCTTTGGGGTCCACTGGCAGTTCCGTAACAAGGAGGTTGGAGTAGTGGATACAGGCAATGCCACCCCCTTTTTTTCTATGGGTGCCTATCCATCGTTATAATGTTATAGTTGGTCAGGACAAAGAGGTCTAGGTAGGGCGATGAGGATTCCTTGAGCCAGGATTCAGTCAAGATGGCTAGGTCCGACTTATGACTCAGGATGCGGTCGGCGACATCAGATGCATGCTTTACAGCTGACCGGCAGTTTATTAGGAGGCTGGCTCGGGAGGGGTAGGAGTGATTATCAAGGGTAGCAGCGGCGGTGGGAATTTTAGCGAGGTTGCTGTTGACAACCCCTCTGGTGCGGATGGTAGCAGATCTGTTCGGGTTGGTTGCAATCGTACAGATAGGGTGTTCTTCCCTAAGGTGTAAGTGGTGTGGGGTTGTCAAGGCAGAGTCGTAACTACTGAGGAGGTCAGCCACTTCTTCCTCCGTGAGTTCAGAGGGATTGATTGTGCCAGGGGTGAGTTTGTAGTTGTGGAGGAGAGCAAGAATTTCCTTCTCCGAGAGGCGGCAAGGTTGTTAGCGTGGGCGAAGGTGTCTCAGGGTTAGGGGTAGAGGGTGAATGAGGGCCTGAGATTCGAGAAGGAAAGTTCTGTGATGTGAAGGAGGTGCTTTAGGTCCAGAATCGATTTGTGGATGCTCTGTGTTAATTCGGAGGATCTGCGGTGCAGAATATCAATATCTCTTAGAGAAGTATGTTCTGGCAAGCAGGGGGACAGTTGCAAGGGGGCGGTCCTGATAGTATGTGCTGGTAGCCTAGAGGTGGGTTTAGGCGGACGGTCAGCGTCCCTATGAGAGGGATGATCATGCGGACAGGGGGCCGAAGGGGTGGGAGCGATTACATCTGTCTGATTTTGCAGCCTGGTGTTGGGGCTATGTCGACCAGTGTACTGGGCCCTGTTAGGCTTTTCCATACTAGTGTTGTAGGCCCTAGTAGGAGTTGTCAGTAGCCCGGCGTGCAGAGTGATTACGTGGGCAGGAGGTTAAGGGTTTAAGGACGCCTCTGGTGGTATGTGCTGGATGTGTGATATCGGGATGTGTGATATTGGGGCTGGGTTGACCTGAGAGGTAGGCCCTAGGGGGGGTTTCGGAGGCTGACGGAGCAGGGTTTGCTAGGGGTCTAGGTTCGGTGGTATGTGTGCGCAGTGATTGGCATGCATAAGTGACAGGGTGAAGGGGCCGGGTGGCCCACTGACGTGATCACTGACAAGATTGGTTGGTGATAGGCAAGGAGCACTTGGCAGGGTGGGCAACAGGTGGACCAGCGGGAACGAGGACTGAGACGGGTTGTGAACATGATTTTTAAGGAGGGTGAAGAGGTGTGCAAATTTGATGAGGTGTTTGGGAGGCCCTTGAATCAGGATAATGCCACTGTTGTATAAGGAGATGGTAAGGTCAGCAGTATGTTTGCCCATGGAGTGATTGTGAGCTTTTTTCCATGGGGGATGTTCCTTGCTTCTTGTACTTTGGGGAGGCTCAAGAAGACATTGCGCCAGAGAGACGTTTTCCTGGAATGGAAGATAAGGTCGTTGATGACAGTGCCCTGGTTTGCGCAGAGACGATGGTCAGATATCAGGGTCTCAGGATGACTTTTCAGGATGGAGTGTTTAAGGGCTTTGGAGGCAGATTTGGAGAGATTAGGAGGATAGATAACGGTATAGTAATTGTCTCCTGTGGGGCTTAAGCAGGGCTCAGCCATGCTGGGGGGGAGTGATGAGTCTACCGCCCTAGCGGTTGGTTCGCGTTTTGAGAAGTACCCACAGGACTGCACAACCATCAAGATTTGCATAAGGAAAAAGCTGCTGCGCCAGGATGGCCCGACTTACATGAAGCAGCGAAAGCAAAGTGCTGGGCTGTTAGTCATATGCCCATGCCAGGGTGGGTGTTTACTAGGTCTTTTCAGTGCAGTAGGTTGAGAGGGCAGTGGTGAAAAGGCCCATAACAAGATGGCCACTGTAGAGCTCCTCTTTCTGCTATTGTCGGTAACTACAATCTCAGTCCTCTTTCTATTGATGTGGAAGCAAGGATCAGTCCTCTTTCAGTTACTATGTATAAGGTAGGTGAGGATCAGTCCACTTTAACTTGCTGAAGATAGGGCAAGTGAAATGATTTAGTGCAGTAAGTTGGACAGACTGTAGGACAAAAGCCCCTGCCAATTACAAAAGAGGGCACTGCAAAAGCATATGGGATCGACCAACTAAAACAACAATTAAGGAGTGCATTATCAGCTCCAATACTAAGGGAAATGAAAGTGGCATTTCTTCCCACTTTACAATACGGCCATTTCGTGTACCACCTAACTTTAGATGAAGCCCTAGAAAGAGTCCTCTGTAAAGCATACAAAAAAAATCATCCAGTAACCTTGCTTTGTTCGCCATACCAGGATAAGTTTGGAAATTTGATCTGGTATCCCAGATTTTAAACTGTCAAGTGGCCATGTTGAAGTACTATATCTGGGTCCGGATGACAGACCTACTATCCTTGAAAAGCCATCTAAAATATAATTTTTTAAACCCCAATGAATCCTTGGTATGACCAAGTAAACAACGCACTATGAGGACCGTACACCATTCTGAGATAATCTCGGGCTTGTTGGCTGAAGGCCCAGGTTGGTAATTAGTTCATGGAGTAGTTCATTGCTTTACAGATTTCTGGAAGTACCTGAGAACCTTCCCTCCGAACCCACGGAAATCAACTGTAGAGTACCCCAGGGATCATCGCTCCGCCCAACCCTCTACAAAATCTACATGAACACCCCCTCGCCGCCATCGCCAGACAGCACGGCCTCAGCATAGTGTCCTACGCCGGCGACACCAAACTCATCCTCTCCCTCACGAAGGACCTCACCACCACCAAACTAGACTTCCAGGAAGGAATGCAGGACGTTGCATCCTGAATGAGCAACAGCTGCCTGTAGCTCAACTCCGAGAAGACAGAAGTCCTCGTCCTCTGAACCACCCCATAAGCATGGAACAACACCTGGAGGTCCACCACCCTTGGCACCTCTCCGACCCCCACGGACCACGCCAGAAACCTTGGCATCGTACTCGACTCCATCCTCTCCATGAACCGACAGTTCAACACTGTCTCTTCCAGCTGCTTCAACACCCTCTGCATCCTCCGAAAGACTTTCAAATGGATCTCCCCCGAGTCAAGGAAGAGAGTCACCCACGCACTCATAACCAGCAGACTTGACTCTGGAAACACCCTCTACGCCGGCATAAACAAGTCTTTACTCCGCAAGCTCCAGACGATACAGAATACAGCCGCCAGACTCGTCCTCAGCATCCCTCGACACGAGCACAACAGCTAACACCTAGGGAACCTCCACTAGCTCCCTGTCGAGAAGAGTCCCTTTCAAGATACCCACGCCTACAAATGCCTCCATAACACCGGACCCCAATACCTCAACAAGAGAATCACCTCCGATCCGCCAACATTGCCCTTGCCAAAACCCCACGCCCCTCACAAAGCAGAACCGGGGGAAGAGCCTTCTCCAACATCGCGGCCAAGACCTGGAACGAGCTCCCGATCGACATCAGACGCACCCCCTCCCTGAACACCTTCAAAAAGACCCTCAAGTCTTGTCTCTCCTACTGAACAAACTGTTGAACCCCCCCCGCGCCTTGAGACATGGGTGAGTAGCGCGCTTACATTTCCCTGATTGCTTTATTGATTGATTTAGTATTGTAAGAAGTGATATTGCAGAAGGCAGAAGATACCGCGTAGCTCCTGGAGAAAATTATGATATTATTAAAGAATGTTTAGTTTCTTCCAAATGTACTGATGGGTTATTAATGTAGCGAAACTGTATACTACCCCTCCCTGGTTTCAAGAAAAAACTGCATTAGCTTATTTTTAATGTAACACTTCATATCACACTTCTGCTGTTTTTATGTATAGATATTACTATTACCAAATGTAGGATACTCATATAGAGTATACCTTGCTGTCTTGTATGTTACTTTCAAGTTAGTGATGGACCCTAATATTGGCAACTTGATTGGCACAGTTCAAAAAATGTCCTTGGGAATGCGATCTGTACTGGACATGCAGTACAGGATTAACAGATGTTGAAATTAGGAACATGGCATCAGGTAGGAGTCACCCAAATAAAAAGAATTGGTACACAAACGTGTATGTATCCTGTGCATTGCACGTTGCTTACCTTTCCATCGCCTCAAAGAGATTCTGAGTTGAAACTGACATACTGGGTGTTATCCCCTCTATATGAACCAGCAAAAGCACAGGAACAGGCCTACAGCTAGGCACACCAGGACGTGCAACTCCATAGATTGTTTACTATTGAATGGCCATTTCTGATACCTTCACACTTATGGTGCTTTGGAATATACATTAGATAAGGTATTTGCAATCAAACGCCTCCTTCATGAATAATATTGCAGTTACGTGATGTGTGCAAATGCCAGGAAGAATAGTGAGGCCAATATAAACCCAAGTGGTGACAACGAGGAGGCATAAGTGAAACAGGGTCCATAGTCTCAGCATACCAGTGCCACTATTGTCAGGGACTACTTGATAAAACTATTACTTTTGAATTCACCAAAATCACTAATATGTTTGTTCAATAAATTACACGTTGCACTAAAAATTGTTTTTAAAACATTTAAGTAAGTCCCTTAATCTATCATATTTCCCCTTCCTACGCTAACTTTTCTGTTCCCTGAGAGATTTATGCTACCCTCAAACCATCTCGAAGTAGGTCAGTTCTACCTTCCCGATCCTACTTATGAGCAAAACCCCAACTGTCCCTGTTCCCTGGCAGTCCTGTCCCACCCTCTTGTAGTCTTCAGCTAACCATACAATAATCTGCAGTTTTCTTAGCGGACCTGTCTCTGGAATCTGGGCTGCAGAGGTAAAGCTCCTGTGAGGTCTGCTTAGAGGTGTGCTAGAAGGAATTGGATATATAGGAAGTGAATGGGAGGGGTGTAAGTGGTGGAGTTGCTTGTCCAGGGAATGAGTTGGAAAGTGGCTGTCAGCTATTTGCTGCCACTACATTTCTCTCCAGGGCTCATGCCTCTGGAGAATGGGCAGTTGTTCTAAATTGTCATCCTTCTCAGGACCCTCCTGTTTTCACCTTTGGACAACAGAAGACTCCATAGCACCAGACCACTCTTGAGTCACACCTTACCTGTATGCAGTGGTGGAGTGAGGATGTTTCACTTGGAGCTAAACGATTAGTATCTCCTTCAGAGAGTTGCCCTTCTTAACTCTTGCTTCTCATACTCTAGACAGACGGAGAGTATGGTATCATGCTGCCTGAATCCATCCACTCCTCCATTATGTGAATGCTGTGACTAAGTCTATCACAGGAAGGGCAGGTCGGGCAGCAGGCTTGCTGACCTCCTAGCACAGATTTGGTAGAACCACAGGTGCACAGAAGTACTGAATGTTCCAGATGGCAAAGTACTTCTAGCTATATTAGGGACAATGGATGTGAAGGCAGCTGGTGTGAAAAAGGTCGAGGCAGTTGCTGCTAAAGAAGGGAGAGTAGAGGAAGTAGCTGCAGAAGCAGACGTGGTTGACCACTGGCATATCACGCTTGTAGGTTGTATGACTGGATTCATTCTTGAACCACAGGTGGATGGCATAGCAAGGTAGGACTTGTAGGTCTTTGCTCATCTTCACCCACCACCTCTTTCTGTGCAGTTTCAACTGCAGTAGGTGGTATCAAAAAGTAAAATGCAATGCTATAGTCATGAGTAATAGTTGTGACAGTGCACATTTTTGGTATACACATTTGTAGTAGTTTGTTAATATACAAGTGTTTTTATAGTGAACAAGGTGACCACTGATATCACAATGTATTATCCTGTTCCCTCTGGGTGCATTTTTTTTCCACACATTTTTTTATTGAAATTTCAAGCACATAGTTTCTACTGAATCACTGCCCAGTCACAAATCCTAAAATAAAGTATTCCACTTCTGCCTAAGCATGTGCAGTTTAATAGTTAGCTCATCAGTAGGGCATTTTCAAGCATATCACAGTACAGAGCCCATTTGTGCCCCAACAAGTCCTCCCATCCCCTTCCGGAACCCTAACTTCGGAAGGAGAGCCCCTTCCACCAACTTATCTACCACAACCAGCACCCCATTGAGCCTAAAGGTTCTGCCAACTCAGCTGTCTTGTTACAGTAAAATTACACTTTAATGCAGAAAGAATGAACCGACCCAGGGCCCTCCATTGAGGATAGGATATTGAATGCCACTCAACTTCACATACACAGCCTTGCGTTTTGCATTGTAGTCTTTAGAGTTTGAAATACTACCCTTAGTGCTCACAGGTGTAGTGAAGAGCATCTCAAATGGGGTCCCCAGTGGCTGCAGAATGAATAGAGGTGCGCCTGACCCAGTGTCTAAACTGAGCGTAACATAAGCACTTTGTCTTTCGGAGGTCCAATTCTGCTGTGCATTCAAAAGGACATGTCTGAAATCATCCGGCATCCACCCCCTGCAGCATCAAAAATCATGCCCCTCTGGAGGTGAAGGCAGCGTTGTAGTTGATTGACTTGTATGGTGATGGGTGTGTCATTATGCCCCTTGATGCGACATAGTCAAGGTTTTCAGTTGTTCCCGGTTTTCAGTGAGGTGCTCACAGGGGTACTAAGATATGTATTAGTGGGAGACTATGTTTTTTTATCTAGCCAAACTACGACCCAAAGAAGTAGTCAAATTATGGCGTGTCCATTTGCCACCAATTCTTTTCATATTCTAACATGGACAATTCTGCTACAATTTGCAGTGGGACTGCTGCATAGCAGTGGGGAATTCTGGGAGTCGCCATACCCTCCTGTCTCCTAGGTTTGAAGCAATAACTTCTAAGGGACCCTCATCGCCCTGCCCCCCCCCAAATGAATTGTTCGAGACATGTTGTACATACTCCTGCCATATAGTGTTGGGCTCGGTTGTGTGCAAGTTGTTTTTCTTCCAATAATTCTTCTCAAATCACAAGGTAGTGTGTGGCCACCCCTCCACCTCTTGCTTGCAATGTGCATGGTCATCAGCTCCATTGTTATATTATTTTTCTGCACGACGGCGACACAAGAAAGACAGAGATAGAAAGATGACCATGTAAGACCAGTAAAAAGTAATGGTAACTGCAACAACCAGAGGTGTCTGGGGGTGAAGGGTCATCACATGTGAATCTACAGCACTACATGTGATGAACAGATGCTTATAGGGCAGTTAGCATTTTATATTTGAGGCATGTGTGGCTATAGATACACATTCTGTGCATAGACTGTAAAGCATTCCTACCCTAAGCGGTGGCTGCCCTGTGGATATTGCAGAAGACTGAAAGAGTTTGACCAGCATTTGTTTGTTGGTGGGCTAATAGGTCTACGCCAGGCTTTTCCGAGCAGTTCGTGAACAACTGGTAGCTCTCCAGCTACCTGTAAGTTGCTCTCCTATGTGCAGCCCAGCCTATTAAGTTAGATGCTTTTGCTTGGATGAGTTAACATATGTATACCAATATTGAAAAGGGTGTATCAAAGATGAAATAGCTGATATTTGGAAAAACATTGTTGAACTTCCAAAGTATATTTAAAGATGAAATTTGAGTGATAAACTATGTAGCGCATAGGAGGCTTTATTGCTTATATCATAACCTTAGTGCCAAGGGCATGGCATCTATGGCTGGTATGTATTGCACATGTAGAGGCATTCCAAATTGATGAACCTCTTTTGCATTACTGCTGGCAACTCTACCTGATGCACTGACGTCAACACTGCTTACAATCTTACACGAGGTGGCCACTACTGTAATCTTGTCTTATGTGGTCACTATAAAACACGAATAATAGTAGTAGGTCAGCATGATTTTCACTGAACATAAATGGCTCTTATTACAGAAAAGGTTGGATCCCCAGGTCTACACAGACGTGCTTAGTGAAAATGTTTGGTGTAGACCAAGTAACTGGTTTATAAATGTCTGCTATAGGGAGGTTTCCAAAAAAAGGCCATAGAAACCACTTTGTTCTTTGTGGAATGGGCCCTTGTAGGAACAGGCAAAACTCTTTTAGATTTTGCGTAACAGGTTTGAATGCATTTCGATAAGGGCTTCCCTTTATGTGGTTCAGAAAAAGCAGCAAACAGTTGTTGGGTTTTCTGAAAGGGCCTTGTTCTCTCTACATTGTACATTAAGGCTTGTTTGGTGTCTAAGGAATAAAGAGCCCTTTCTGCAACGGAGTCAAATCTGGGAAGAAAACTGGAAGTTCTGTTGGTTAAGGTAGAAAGAAGAGACCACCTTAGGAAGAAATGTTGGGTTGGTGTGAAGGACCACCCTATCTCTATGAAACTGAAAGAAAGGTTCTTCCAAGGTTAACGCCTGGAGTTCACTAACGTGCCTTAGAGATGTGATAGCTACTAGGAAGGCTGTTTTCCAAGAAAGAATTAGTAAGGGACTTGGAGTGGAGTTCTTGAATGGGGGACCCATAGGTCTGTTGAGGACAATATAAAGATTCCACACCAGGGCTGGAAGCCCACAGGAAGAATTACTGTTTTGAGTCCCTCCAAAAAAGCTTTAATGACTGCAACCCTGAAGAGGGATATGTTGCCTATTTTGCAGATATGCAGCCACTAGCTGTAGCCGGAAAGAGGTGAAGGCTAGACTACACGTTTGGAGGTGCAGTAGGTAACAAATGATGTTCCGAACATTGGCAGCCACAGATTCAATGAAGTTTGAGAGGCAGTAGCAGACAAATCTTTTCCATTTGGCAGCATAGCTGGGATGAATAAATGGTGTGCGTGCTTCCTTAAGAATGTTCATGCATTCTTGAGATAGATGGAGGTGACCAAATTATAAGACGTCAGAAGCTAGATCACAAGGTTGTGATTGTTGGGGTCGGGTTGCCTTATTTCCCCATAATTCTGCCTGAGAAGTTCCGGCTTATAGGGGAGCCTCTTGTGCGGAACTACTGAACGTTCGGGGATAGTGGTGAACCAGGCTTGTATAGCCCACATGGAGGCCACCAGGATGAGGTTGAGGGAGGTCTGCAGTAGCTTCCAAACCACTAATTGAAAGGAGGGCAGACACCGAAAAGCTTAGGAAAATATCCTTGACCAGTAAATCCATAGTGCATTGCCCATTACCTGTAGGTGTGGGAATCTAGAGGTGAAGTTTGTTCATCTTGGGTTTTCTGCTGTGACAAAGAGGTCCACGTCCAGAAACTCACATCGCTGGAAGTAGTAGACTTGTTGCTGCATCCTGCTGAGACTGTCAACAAAGTTGTTTTCCACTCCCCGGTGATATTCCGCCAACAGGTGTATCTTGTGGTGGAGAGCCCAGCGCCAGATGGACTAAACAAATTGAGAAAGCAGAGGGAAGCAAGTGCCCTCCTGCTTCTGATTGTAATACATGGCTGTCTTGTTGTCTGTTTGTATGAGAACTACCTTGCTCAGTATGTAGGGAAGGAAGGCCTTGAGGACTCGATGAAAATCTAGCAGCTCCAGATCGTCAATGTGGAAATCCTTGTGGATGGGACCTCACTGGCCCTGGACAGACTGGTTTTGTAGGTGTGCCCCTTCCCCTCCCCCCCCCCCTTCCCCCTACCCTCCTCCCCATCCACTGAGATGCTTCAGTCATGATGAGGATCTGCAGAACTGGGTCAAGAAAGGGTCGCCTTCGCAGCAAGAGATTGGTATTCCACCACTGCAGAGAGTGATGAGTGAGGCGACTGATCAACACTAGAACTTCCTAATTACCTTCTTTTTGATACCACTTATGCGATCAGCATTCCTGCAGAGTATGCATGTGCAATCTTGTGTAGGGTACTACGGCAATGTAAGAGGCCATCAGGCCTAGGAGGAGCAGGTATGCCTGTACCGTGACCTGCTGATTTAGCTGAAGCAGAGGCAGCAATGCTTGAAAGTACTGGACGCTTAATGGTCTGGGAAACACCTTGCTGACCTCTGCATTGAGGATGGCTCCCAGATAAGGTTGAATTTGAAGGGACTGGAGATGCAAATGTATGGAGTTAATGGTAAAGCCATGTTTGTACAGGAGTTCAAGTGTGGCTTGGGTGTGTGCACAGCACTGTTGTTGTGTTGCACTCTGTATCAGCCAATCGTCCAGCTGGTACAATACATGGATGCCCTGACTTTGCAGGTGTGTGGTTACTACTGGAAGTCATTTGGTAAAAACTCTGGGTGCGGTGGTTAAGCTGACCACTTACCACAAACAAGAGATAGCAGTGATATATGCGATGTAGAAGTAGGCGTCTTTGAGGTTGAGTGCAGCTATGAAGTCATCTTGCTGTAGCAGAGATATTTAAAATAGGTTGGTAATGCACTGATTATTACATTTTAGTTGTGTGCACTCTGGGAACGCCTTCTGATCCTAGGCATAGATAAAATGAATACGTTGCAGCCCTCAACCAACCCCCCACCCCAGTCGGGGGAAGCGTCCCCTTTGTGCACTGCTCTGGTCGTTGATGCAAGAGGTAGTCCGATTAGTGAAACGTTACTTCAAGAAATTAAACACTGAATAAACTAGTCACTAGTACTTCACATTTACTTCATTCAAATGACAAATTATTTCAAAGATATATGTGGTTAAAGCATTCCATATATTTCTAATTGTATATATATCTATCAAAATTCTTAATTAATAGCCATAAATATCCTGTTGCATTTCAGGCAGAGCCCTTCTTCAGTGGATATATAATCCACGGGGAGTTTCAGAACTTCTCATTCCTTCTTTAGTCACGATCATTCCCAACAGTCCCTTCAGACAGTGTATCCACACTGTGGGGACATGTGGAAAGAAAATCTTCTCTGCTGGAATTATGACGCTCATCCCATTAAATTCAAATTGTCAACTGGCCAGTTACACACATGCTCTTTGGGATATGGCGAGCTTCCTGGAGGACATGCAAGCACATTTTTAGGAGGTTCTCGGGGATGGACAGAATGCCTCCTGGCATACTGTGAAGTTGGACCTGGATCCTTCTGACTTCATGTCAAAAGTGATGGGCACTTCGAACCCTATCCACTAACAAGCTTAGCTCTGGTCATCAGGATTCTCTAGCAATATGCAGGTCAATCTAAGAGACCTGCCTTTTGTTGGAACCAGTCTGTTGCGGTAAAGCGGATGCTGCTCTAGAGAGTTTCAAAGCCACCAGGGAAACAGCCTGATCATTAGGTCTTCCGCATCCTCAACCCCAGAGTGACTACAGGCAGTTTTACCGCTTTCAATTATTCTGTACAGTAGTTTCCTTTCGGCAGCAACAATCTTGCAAGCCACAAGGTCAACCAGTTTCCCCAGGAAGGCAGTCTTACTTTTCTTCCTCAAGGACACCTAGCTCATACTTGAGGTGAATGCTCTCCTTTATGTCGGCCTGGAAGGCCATCTCTTCGGACCAGATGATCCTCCAAATAGAGGAAAGAGGTTGCACCTTTTCCTTTCTTCAGGCCCTACTCCATCCAACTCCCATGTTCCTCTCCCAATACGGATCACCTCGTCATCCTCCAACAAAGGTGGCAGCACTTTTGCAGAAAGGATCTGTGGAGTAAGTGCTGTAGCAGGAAAAGGGTCAAAAGTGCTACTGGATGGTTGAACTTCTTCCTCAAAAAGGAAAAACTCAAGATTCTGACCCTAGCCCAAGTGCTACTGGGTTTGGAAGCTGGAGATCGGAGGGTGTCACTGGACCTGCAGGACATGAACTTCCACATCTGAATCATAGGGTCTCACCGGAAGTACTTGAGGTATGTTGTGAATTCTACGCACTACCAGTTTGCAGTGCTTATTTTCAGCACCACGATTTTTGACCAAGGTGGTGGGCGGTGCTAGCACTCCACTTCAGACAGTTGAATATATACATTTTCCTGTACCTACATGACTGGCTGATCAAATCTGGATTGCTAGAGGTGATGTTGCACCATCTGTGTTGCACCATCTGCAGTCAACAGCATCACTATCAGTGGTGACTGCCTGCGCTATTATCTTGCCAGTCGTGAGTGACGTTTTCTATCGGAGGTAGCCCAGAATATCTTCATGCTGTGGGCCACTCCTCAGGTGAACTTGTTCACCTCACCAAAATATTTTCAATGCCAGCAGTTCTCTGCCTCCCAGTATCTGTTGGCAGGAGGCTTGGTGGGAACTCGCTTCAGATGAGGTGGCGGTATTAGCACTGATCTAATTTCTGTTGTTATGGTACCAGTTTCTCTCTTTACTGATGCCACACACATGGAATAGGATGTGCAACTACTGTTTTGTCACTGCTATTATTGTAACAGTGTTATGAACTGGTAGGTTGATAACTACATTGTATTTTTTAATCATCTGTATTCTCTTTAAAAGCAATATAGTTTTATGTGATGTATTTTGTAATGCATTTATTAAATGACTATGTCAACAATCAATTATAACTTGTTTAGTCTAATCAAGCCATGCTACTTGAAACCCAAGTGCCCTTTTCTCTCCCTCCCCTGGCAGTTAATTTAGCTTTATAGAGAAAACGGGGATGATTATTCTGAGTGGTTATGGCGCTTTACCAAATATCGGCAATATCAGTATTCGACTCACTATCTTAGTTGTTGGGTGCCTAGGTATGGGTCATCATCCTTGCCCACAGATGATCCGTAGATCCGAAATGTATTCTAAGTCCTATCACACCAACTTAAAATATCCACAGGAACACAATGTCACAATTAAATTCACAAAGTCAAATCAGATTGCAATTAGATATATGGTTCATTTAATCCTTAAGGCTTTCTCCAAGTCCAGCCAACACGTGTTTCGTCGAATGGGCAGGTACCCACGACTTCATCAGGGCTGGGAAAGAAAATACAATACAAACAGATATTGTAGTTTTGCGATACATCGTGTAATGGTCACATTTTAAATATAATTATTTCATGATAATCAGTTTTGATGACATGCAAGTGGGAATATTCTTTACATGTTATCAATCCACACATTGTCAAGATAGATAGATATGTTTCCCTCTTTTTGCCGAGTGAATATTCATGAGAGGAAAGGAGGGGAGATAGAGCTCCCAGAGAAAGGATGAGAAATACCTCCTTAAGAGGTCAAAAGGGTGCCCCACAATTTGTGAAGCCACAACAAACACCGGTAGCACCAGATTTCCCGACATCATACCGGCACTATGCCTTACCAATTATATTTCAGCCATAACACCATATTAGAGTTGTCCTTTTCAATACCAGTGCAATATATCCCTCATCGGGTAAGTGGGTTATTATAAATAGTGATGTTCCAGAAATTATCAAGACTGATCATCGCTGCTCAGGCTTACCTGATATTCGATATTGGTAGGTTATATGCCTGTAAATCATCATAAGATATATACATCTTGTAAATTCCATATACATGTTAATATCATCCATGTGAATAAGTATATAAATGAATAAACCGGCCCAGAAACGTACCTTCTGGCTGGTTATAATTCCGACCCAGCCTCACGTGGCTTGGTTAGTAGTTTCTTTGAGCACCCGGGTTTGTGTCTGTTAATCACGCTGTAGGAAAATATGTATATATTGCATATTACCCAGGTGAAATTAAATTATATGGATACAACTCGTACATTGTTACATGGTTAAAGTTGTCAGGTTTTTAACAGGTCTACTGTATTGACTATTATTATTAGAGCCTCGAGCTTACCTTCATATTGATGATTTAGAGTATATAGCCCCAGAAGCGACCAGGATGAATTAAGTTAGGATCCAAGTGTTTAGTAGGATCATTAGTTGTATTCGTCACGTGGATATTGACAATGCGGGCGGTGGAATATGGGATGAACTCAGACCAAGAATTACACTATTATCTGGGAGATTAACATACTGCCCAATATCGCTATAGAGTTAATAAAATATACCTATCTGTATGATCCAGACACAAGACCATCTGTATATAAAATTGATGTAAGATGTAAATGACATTATAATCGTAGTGAATGCGAATGTGCCCTCTAGCTCCATTATGATATACAATATGAAAAGAAAAAATAATGACCTCAAATTTTAAAAAGTAAATACTGTATATGAAGATGTATGCCTCGCCGATTATGTATGAATAACACATTGATACACAATGTAATGTTTAGGCAGAACCTATATTTTGGCCTACTAGAATGTCTTTCTTCCACAAACTACATGTACTCATCCTGCCCCATATTTTGGTGTCAGGCATTACCGGTGACGAAAGTTCCCCTAATCTATACGGGTACACCTTATGGATAATATGATTCAACAGCATATAAAAAGAATCTAACTTCAATCCTATACATATACGCATGATTTTGCGTATAACCTTTATTTCGATAAATAATAACATTTCGGGCATCCACCAATGAATACTCTAAATAATACGGCATGATAATACGTTAGACACTGACCCAAAATGGCGGACTAGAACTACGCTACGTCTCAGACGCAGACATTCTAGCCGCGTCAAACAGGAAGGCAAATCTTATGGATATATACTTCCGGGTTAAGAGACGCGGCTCTTCCACAATACGGAGAGACCGGCTCTACACGCAGCAACATTTTCCCCGTGACTTCAAAATACGAAGGTAAGATAATAGAACGATACAAACTTAGACACACAACATACTTTACCTTCAGACCACAATTACGGAATATTAACGAACTTCCGTACATGTTTGTCCTTTTCTCTTCCTTATACGATCGGCAGCTGGGGTGAGGATTAATATTTATCTACCAACGTGACGAATACAACTAATGATCCTACTAAGCACTTGGATCCTAACTTAATTCATCCTGGTCGCTTCTGGGGCTTATATACTCTAAATCATCAATATGAAGGTAAGCTCGAGGCTCTAATAATAATAGTCAATACAATAGACCCCTTATAAACCTGATAACTTTAACCATGTAACAATTTACGAGTTGTATCCATATAATTTAATTTCACCTGGGTAATATGCAATATATACATATTTTCCTACAGCGTGATTAACGGACACAAACCTGGGTGCTCTAAGAAACTACTAACCCAGCCACGTGAGGCTGGGTCGGAATTATAACCAGCCAGAAGGTACGTTTCTGGGCTGGATTATTTATTTATATACTTATTCACATGGATGATATTATCATGTACATGGAATTTACAAGATGTATATATCTTATGATAATTTACAGGCATATAACCTACCAATATCGAATATCAGGTAAGCCTGAGCAGCGATGCTCAGTCTTGAAAATTTGTGAGGCATAGTGCCGGTATGATGTCTGGAAATCTGGTGCTACCGGTGTTTGTTGTGACTTCACGAATTGTGGGGCACCCTTTTGACCTCTTAAGGAGGTATTTCTCATCCTTTCTCTGGGAGCTCTATCTCCCCTCCTTTCCTCTCATGAATATTCACTCGGCAAAAAGAGGGAAACATATCTATCTATCTTGACAATGTGTGGATTGATAACATGTAAAGAATATTCCCACTTGCATGTCATCAAAACTGATTATCATGAAATAATTATATTTAAAATGTGACCATTACACGATGTATCGCAAAACTACAATATCTGTTTGTATTGTATTTTCTTTCCCAGCCCTGATGAAGTCGTGGGTACCTGCCCATTCGACGAAACACGTGTTGGCTGGACTTGGAGAAAGCCTTAAGGATTAAATGAACCATATATCTAATTGCAATCTGATTTGACTTTGTGAATTTAATTGTGACATTGTGTTCCTGTGGATATTTTAAGTTGGTGTGATAGGACTTAGAATACAGTTAATTTAGCTAGCTGGCAAGCACAACAGACTCTGTAAATAGATAGCTGGTGGAAGAAATGGAAAGCCACTGAGGTTGTGCAGGGATGTCTTTCTCTTGGAAAAGAAAAACATCTCTTTTGTAAGATTCCAATAGTGAAAAACAGCCCCTGATGACCACTGCAGTCATTACGTTTCTGTGTGCTTTTCAGAATCTAGTGACTAATAGTTCTAGCTGTCAGTAGAGGGATTTGGACATCACAGGGAAGTATAAAAGTGTTTTACACTTATGACTCTCCAGTGAAACGGTTGTCTCTTTTTAAAGAACCCACTTTCCTATAGGGCTTTGGTATAGTAGAGTTCATCTCTAGACTCAGATGACTCTCCTATTCCAAGGTAATGTGTACAGTAGCAGATAATAATGCTGGATTTTTTAAAGGAGGGATTTGAATCTCATGAATGAGCCATCCAGAAACTCTAGTAATTGTTTTTTTCTTTTATGTAGGATGAAGTCAAAATTGCCAAAGTTAAGGTTCCTCTGAAACCTATTGTTAAACAGAAAAATGCATGGTAAGTCTAAAACTGGATTTTATTTAAAATAAGCCACCTTTTAATGTTTTTTTTATATTTTCATTATTGTATGCATTTGGTTTCATGTGTTGCACATACATTAGTTCTGGTGGGTCAAACTAGAGCGCAGGCTCTTCAGCTTTTGGTGATTATAAAAAAGGCATGTCCTGCATGGCTGGCACTCAGCTTCCATTTGCTGTTAGTTTTGTCATAGCCTTGAAGGATAGTCAACTATGTTAAAAAGAGAATATCTTTGGGTGAACCCTACTATACAACAGATTATCTATCCGAGCATGGTATTTTAAAGGGTTAACTCCTTTATTTTCTGTGATGTGGCCTTAAACAATCTTGATAACACTTGTTAATGTCCCAATTTCTGTTCCTTCTCCAACAATATGAAGTAACTATTCTGTGTCACAGCTGTTTCCTGCCTCCCAACTCCTCTCAAGATCTGCCTAGTTCAGCGTATTACATTGTAAAAAAAAAAACGTTTGTGTGATCCGCCACTTAGTTTGGACTTGCTGTAATTCGTAGTTCCACTAAGTGTGGAAAGGTGCAACAGAGGTCTATTGAAAAAGACATGTCCCACTTGGCAGCCTCTAGAAATGTTTGTCTTCTATGTTTAGCTTTGTGGTTGGGTATGTGCATTCCATTTCGAATTCACTGGGTTCAGACAGAGCATTTTATATTCCATAACTGACAAAAGGCTAACCAGCAATATGAATTTAATTAAACCAGTGGTCCTTCCAAACCAGGTTGTTTTTATGGCATTTTTTTATTGTATGTGTCTTATCAAGTGTTACAGAAGTTGGCTACAAGGAAAAGTGTGTAATTTATAATCACATATAGTGTTTTATGAGTAGGCAGATCAAATACGTCCTTTAATTCCCACTCCCTAATCTGTGCTCTCTGAAATCTGTTCTCTCTGCAGGAGTCTTTTACACAGACAGTTGCTATACCCAAGAAATATTTATAGCAATGAACACAATAACCATTTACCTTGGGGTAGACCGGTTTAGCAGACCATTGTCATTGAAAAGTTCAATACATCAGCTGTCTTGTGTTAAAACAAATAAAAGGGGTGAGAGAAGTGGAAATTACGTTGAAGAAGTTAAACTTGAAATGGGATGGAAGTGTTGGATGCATGGTTGCCACAGCATCCTCTTCCTGAACATAAAGTTAAACTCTGCCGGGCAGAATCCAGAGCCCCATCATATTAGCGATTGCTATGTACGAGCTGGTAGCACCTATAAATAGAAATTTCCACATATTCTATTACTGTTGCGGTGCGGGACACAAAATATATAGATCTCCTGTCTGATGGACTTTGACACAGCGCATCTATACAGGAAAGCATAGATTTGTTAGGACGTTGGATAGAGGCCTGCAGGTGGTTACCATGCCAGCGACTTTACAAACCAGAGACACTTTGTGAGGAAGTGGCCCTATATATACTGGACTAGACTGAAGCACAGTGTGTATAGAATCCACAAACTCCAGAGGTTAAAGTCAGGACTGACCTTACTCTTCAATGTGGTAACTTGGTCGAGCAGTAAGGCAGTACTAAAGGACAGTGTAAAGCATTTGTTGTACACAGTCAGCAAAAGGGTTCACACACTCAAGGACTGAACTCCAGACCAATTGTTTTTATATACACCGATATAGTTGTTTTATTTTTAGAACCGACAGTTATAAAAATATACTTTTCTCCATATGAGTACTCATGTAATTACTTTGCAAAGAAGCAATAACGTTGGTGCACACAATAGATACAGTATTTGCAGTAGACAACACAGTTCTAAAATACACTATAGCATTGATCTCAATGGGTTTTCTTCATATAATTACAGTTGATTACTATATAGATTACTTTAGTAGTTTCAGGACTAGATCCTAGATTTAGTCCTGGGGTCTAAGCTGAAACCAGATTAACAAAAACGTTTTAGTTACTGTAGTGAATTTTCATGAATATAAAGCGGTTTTAAAAGTTCACACTTAAAACTTTTCACTGTAAATCTCGCAATGTTATTCAATGGGAGAAAATTCAGGTTGCAGGTAAAGTACTATCTTGTTACTTTTGTAATCCAGTACTGGGCTCCTAAGGCCAGCACTGGGGTCTCAACTTAAAACCGTTAGGTAATTGTGTTTCAGTATTTCGTAGGATTTTTAAAGAATATTTCAAGTTTTGTCAGTCAGTCAAAAAATCTTTATTCGATAAATAAAAATCATAAAAGAATAACAACACATACATCCTCTTTTGCATCAAGTTTTCAAAAGTAGACGGAAGAAATTTCAGAGAAAAGCATACAATGGATTCCTATGGAGAAAATACAGGTTACTAGTAAACCCGGTAAGGATTACTTTAGCAATTCAGTACTGGGCTACAAGGTACAGTACTGGCTTCTCCCCTGATCACAGGTGAGTACTTCGGAATTTGGGTGATTTTATATGAATATTTTTAGTTTCCAAAACTTCACAATTAAAAGATTTTTCAAGCCAAATCAGTCAATGTTATCCAATGGCAGGTAAGGGAGTTATCGGTTTCCAGGTGAGTACTTGGCTGGTGAAGTCAGTGTTCTGGGCATAGACTCAGGGGTCCCCCAGTGTCAGGTAAGTACAGTTAGTTCACCCCCAGCGGCACAGGGGCGGCCGGGTGCAGAGGTAGTTAGGCCCAATGTTATCGAATGAGGGACTCCGGTTGGTGGCTGCTGGCTAGCGGGTCACGCAGCTATGGGAGCTGAGCTCCTGGTCACTTGCTCAGGCCAAAGGGTAAAGTAGGATAGGACAAAGGTGGCACAGCCAGCGGCACTCGGGCGGCTGGGTGCAGGATGCTTTTGAGCCGCCGGGCGCTCAATGTTATCCAATGGGAAAGGTCAAAGGGGAACAAAGGCTGCAGGCTCCGGGACGGAGACTCTCCAGGGGCGAACAGCACTTGAGGAAAGTTGGGATCTTGGAGCACAGGTAGGTACCCCAAAGGGAAGTACAGGGGGCCGAGGGGTGCCGGGTGCAGGGGTGTCTTGGGGTGTCGGAAAGCTTACCCTCAGCTTGTCGCATTTGGGGTGGCCCCTGGTTCTGAGTCTGCAGTCGTCGTCTGGTTCGTGGAGGAGGGTCTTTGGGCACTGGACTTCGGGACCCAGTCGCCGGGGGGACGTCCTCGTGGCCTTGGTTCACTTGGACACGGGCCGGGCTCGGCGGGTGCAGAGTGGGCTGGTCCGGAGCTTCCTGGCTGGCACCAGGGGGGTTGTTGCAGCAGAGCTTCTGCTGATGGGAGTCCCAATCTTCAAGAGGGTCAAGGCAGGCAGGTCCTCTGGGTGTCCCAAGGTTGCTGTCCGCAGGAGTCGCCGGGAGTAGGCAAGAGCAGTTTCCAGGATCAACAGGCCGGTAGGGCTGGGGCCAAGTCAGTTGTTGCCGTCCTGTTGTTAGCAGCTGCACCACGGGTCTTCTTCTTCTTGATCTTCTTTCCTCTTTTTTTTATCGGGATCTGAGGAAGGAAGGTTCAGGGAGCCCCTAAATACTGAATTTAGAGGCGTTACAGATAGGGCTAGGACCGGGACCAATAGGTCCCTGTCCTGGGGTTGGTACACCCCCTAGCCTGCTCCTCTCCTGTGCGAGGTGGGCAGGAGCCTAGCTGTGATTGGGCAGGGCTCCCCATCTTCAAGATGGCCGGAGGCTGGGGTCGTGCTTCACCTCGTCTCCCCCACCTGAGGGGTGGGGTTGGCACAGGTTGTCACACCCCCCTTCCTGACGTAGTTTTTCCCGCCAGTCTTCCCGCCAGAGTGGGGGTCAGGACTGGTGGAGGCTGGTTGCTGGGTACAGCAAATGGTCTGAAGAAGCTCAGAGGCGGCATGCCTTTGAAGCTTCCCCCTGCCCATCCTGGGGGAGGAGACCTAGCACCTTGCCCAGGATGTGCATTGTTGCAGGCCCAGGAGAGCGGGGGCTCTCCTACTCAGGGGTCCAGCAACATGTCTGCTGGGTGGCAGCCTTCACAGCCACTCAGCCCAGACGTGGATTGTAGGTTAGGTTTTCAGGGGGCGTCTCTAAGATGCCCTCTAGAGCATTTTACGTTAAATCCCACACTGGCATCAATGCGGGTTTAATGTGCTGAGAAGTTTGGTACCAAACTTGTCAGTCTTCAGTGTAGCCATTATGGTGCTGTGGAGTTCATAATGACGACCTCCCAGCACCATATACTCTTAATGGCATCACTGCACTTACAGTGCTCAGGAATGGCCCTGGGTTCTGTAGGGGCACAGGGCTCATGCACCTGTGCCCACACCTCTGGCATAGGGCACCCAGCTAGAGGGGTGACTGAAGTATGCCAGAGCAGTGGGTTCTGTGGGCATTGCACACAGGGATGTGTGCCATGTCGACTCTTTGTTTAGTTCTGTACTTAGACTCTCAGCCTGCAAAGGCAGTGTGTGGGTGTCAGGGGTACAGGGCCCCTGAGGGTGGCACAATAAGTGCTGCAGCCCTCAGGGGTCTTCTCTGGTCACCATGCCCTGGGTACCTAGGGTACCATTTACTAGGGGCTGACAGGTGGCCAGAGATGCCTATTGAGTTTTAGTTTCAACACAGTTTTAGGGAAGGAACACAGGCCCTGGGTACCTGTTTGGCAGGAACCTAGGGCACACTCAGTCAAAGCACATCAGCAGTTCAGAAAAAAGTAGGGGCATACCAATACAAGAAATATGGCACTTTCTCATACACCTTGCCTGACTGGCCCCAATGGTAGCTTTGAAAATTCATACTTAAAACTCAAAGTGAGGAAAAATACAAAAATATAGCACAAAGTGTGTCTCTTTTTCAGATAAGCTTGGCAGGTTTTCTAACTTGCATTACGAGACCACATATTGTCTTCTAGACCAGTTTTAAATGGAGACCTGCGCTCATACATTAAGCTCTAGACTTAATTTCAATTTGCATCCAGTGATGGAATGTTGCTGGTCCTGCCACTCATCCATTTGTCCAGACACTGTGAGTCTTCTCCGTGTTCAATGCCATAGTAGTAATCCATCTTTACTAGTCAGTGGTCCTAGTCGTCCATGTACTACTGGTATTTGAATGTGTGCTCTCCTTTCTTTGTGACAGTCTAGTCCTATCAACAATTCTATCCATTTACCAGTCATTCCTGAGGCTCGCCCTATCTCTTGCTATATACATGCTTCCAAAACATTCTAAATGACTATTTTAAAACTATTAGAAGAGCAAAATGAAGCATTCCACTAGGAATATGTTTTAACTAGTGATGTCACTTACATCACATAGGTGTGTTTCTTCCTCCATTGAACATTTTCAGGAGCTTGCAGATCAGTTCTCTTTATATTTTGTGGACAAAGTAAGACCCATCTTTGCCTCACTTTGCTTCTTGGAAAAGGTGTCTGTATCGAACTTTGAGGAGATGTCTAAAGTGGTTGTGTGCTGGGGGCTCCTCATATATATTCCGATATGGAGGAGGCCATTGGAATTTCCTGGTTGGATGATTTTGCAATACTGTCCCTGGAACAATTTACCCCCATTACAACTGAAATTAGGCCAGGTTCCACACTGGAGAATCCCTCTAAAGTTCTGGAAGGAGCGGAGGTCGACCTTAGCACAGTCTCTGTTGGATATAGCCAACAATTGTCTAATCAGTGCCTGAATATCAACAGAGTTGGAACTGACATTGTCACCCTTTTTAAAAAGCAGAATGCAGATCAATTTGTTGTTGCCAGTTTTCATCCCAATTTGCTTCTCCCATTGGGTTAAGATCTTGTAGAAATATGTCAACATTCGACTTTCAGATTTTTGGGAACATCACCATTTCCTCGTGCAGGTACAATGTAGCTTCTGTCCTGCCTACATCACTGAATCTTCTTGATAGCATTTTTAGATGATTTTAAGTGCTTTGCTGACAGATCAGACCCAGTATCTTGAGTTCTCTTGGATATGTCCATGGCATTTGATGCAGTTTCCCACTACTTTCTCCTTACTAGACTTAGGGAGATTACCCCTAGGACATAGCAGTTTCCCTGCGTGCACTAGCTCAGGCAGGGAAGCTTCTGTTTTCTCTCGCTTGGTGGGAGCAATTTCAAAACTCCTGCCAAACAGAAGCAAACGCTAAGTCAGATCCTAGCGGGCGGGAGCATGAAAAATGCTCCAGCCCGCTGGCAGCAAACTTTTCGTCTGTTTCCCTGCCCACACTGAAGTAGACAGAGAAATAGATTTAAAAATTGCTCCCGCCGCAGCATTTTTAGCTGCTCATGCGTGTGAGAACAATGCCACCATAGTGTGGTGTGTGCCCTGGGTGAGCACCAGGGCACCCACTCTTTGCTGGCTGGACCCCGGTAGATGGCGTCCCTGGGGCCAAATTCGGTCCATGGAGGATTCGACACGCCACATCTCCTCCTTAAGACATTGTCCAGGACACGAGGGATGGGTCCGACCGGCCAAAATCGACCCGGAAAGGGGCGGGGTGCGCAAGTCCATCTCTCAATTTTTTTTTTTTTTTTTTTACAAAGCCTGTGTCCAGGGGGATGGGGTCCCTGGGGCCTAAATCAGCACCGGGAGGGGGGTTGCATGTCCTCCTACCGATTTAAATAGGGTGTCAGAGGATGGGGTCCCTGGGATTGAGAAAAACCCAAGGAGGAGGCTGCAAGCCCCCTCCTACTTGTGTACTTTTCCAGGCCCTGGGGGATGGATTCCCGGGGGCCGAAATCAGCCCTGGAAGGGGAGCATGTGCTCTCCTTTCCCACAAAATGTGCCAGGCTTTGGGAGATTGGGTCCTCGGGGCCAAAAGCTGGCTTGGGAGGGGGTCTGTGGGTCGTCTGCCTTTGTAGCCAGACCTTGCAGCCAACCTCCACTGCGCATGGCCAACAGCCATGCACGGCAGCCGTTGGATTAACGCATGGTAATTAAATATTACTTTACGTTAAACAAAAACTCTAGAAATTCACTGAAAAAAAACAAAGGTTGCAGAGACCTTAAAGTTAGGATATAGCATTAAAAAAAATAGAAATTCACTGAAAAAAACAACGGTTACAGGGATGTTATAGTTGGGAAATACAATTGACTAGTTGTCTTTCTTGAAACCCTGCTTGGTGTCGGTCCCTACCTGTAGGTGGGTTTTTTAATTCAGCCTGTTGTTGGATTCCTCTATCACTAGTTTTATTCATCCTTTTGCGACATCGGTCACTTGGGCTATTGCCCTTTGTTCTGTTTTTTTACTGTGGCCCAGGATTCTGCTAATCCTGCCCTGTTATTAAATTAGAAGCTCCGTTTCCTGGGTTTATGGTTTTCCTTTGGCAGCCTCTTGTCTCATGTATCCATCAGGTGTAATGCTATTCAGCTTTTGATTTGCACTACTTTGGAGCTTTTTTTCTTCTGCAAACTTCCATGCAGCGACTTATTCTTGGATGTTTCAATCACATTTTTTCTTGAGGCATTTCCCTTATCACAGATTATATTCTTCCCTTTGGTTGATCGCTGTTCTCTTGTTGGATGCAGGATGTTTCCATCTTGTGGCATTTGGTTGTGCGCACCAGTATTGCGTTATGCTACCTCTTCTGTGTAGAGGTTGGATCTGGCTGTCTCTTTGGAGACTTTTGTTGCCACCAAGTACCTGTAGCTCAGTGGTAAGGGCTTGTGCCTCTGGTGGTACAGGCACTCCCAGGACAAGGGTTCAAATCCACCAATGTTGGAAAACATATGGCCATGCCGCCCTGAATGCTCCTACTCTCGTCTAGTACGTGAGCTCAGCAAGGTTGGTCTGGTTAGTATTCAAATGGGAGACAGTCTGGGCTATCCTGGTACTGTTCCCTTTCTATTATGTTCTTTGTTCTTTTATCCTCTATGCCTCATGGCCATTGCGAGCTCATTATATGAACGTGTGATCTGTATATTTATGTGCCCTTGTTGGCCTTCAGATGGGAATTGCTTTCCCTCTTCTGTTTTAGGTGATAATTCCACCTGGATATCCCGTTGGGTAGGTTCTTGAACTCTATTTGTTTTCTTCATTTTGACCTTCTATGTTCTGTGTATTTGTCCATGCTTTTTTGACCGGAGTTCTCTTTCATGGCTAGTTCCTTTGGGGAGTACGTGCTTGTTGGGATTCTTCTAGCAGCCAATGTTGTCTTTCAGCCAAGCCTCCAGCACTATTCTTGGATAAGGCATCCCCCTTTTTCACAATTTCGCCTGGTACTCTAAGCTGGTTTCAGCTCTGTGTCTCTCAGTATGTGCATGGAGTGCCTTTTGGCGTTGCTGTGACTTAATAGGCTGCAACATAATGTTCGAGGCATATGGGCTGCAGATGGTACATCTATGAATAGATCGCCATCTGGTGTTGGGCTCGGATGATTGCACTTGTTTTTCTCTTGGAGAAGTCTTTTGTCGTCACGAGACTGGTGACTCCTCCTTTGGGTGCTAGTGCGCATGGGCATCGGCTCCATCCTTAGATTGTTTTTTTCCGCCATCGGGTTCGGATGAGGATCGAAGCGCTCCGTATCGACTTCGAGAAAAAGTGATATTTCGGCGCGTATTCCCTTTCCAATTCGACGGTATTGTTATCGAACGCGATTTCATTTCCATTCCGACGCGTTTCGACTCCAACAATAAACAGTTTCTTCTACGTCGATGAGACCGGGAAGCCTTTCTCGACGTAGTCCAGCCCGAAGTCCATGGAAAGGACTCCATTTAAAAGATGTCCAACGTGTGGTGCTAAGTTCCCACACAAGGACCTACACGAGTTGTGCAATCTCTGCCTATCGCCTGAACACGAATCCAGGGACTGCGAAGCCTGCGCAGCATTCTCCTCCAAGTCGACGATTAGAAACCATCAAGCCCGACGACACAAGGTTTCGAGAATGCAGTCGGAGGCAATCCTGGAGCTGTTCGAGGGCCAGCACCCCGAAGAGGAAGACAAACATGAGGACGAGTTGGGGTCGGAAGTGGACGAGTCTGATGTCGAAGAAATCGACGCTCAACAAACCGTGAGTGACGACGTCCCCTTACCAAAAAAACGACCCCGTGTGGTACCGACCCCGCCTTCGAGCCTGGTCAGACTACCGAAGAAAGTTTCCGACGCCCCGCCTTCGGGCCCGGCAACGAAACCGAAACAGAAACAGAAACTCTAGGCCTCCCACCATGTCGGATCCGAGAAGCGGTCGACATCGACATCGACACCGAAGCTCCATACAAAGGAAAGCTCGACGTCGAAACATTCCATGTCGAAACCGAAACAGGCTTCGACGTCGAAGACTTACTCGACACCGAAAAAATCGGAATTGAGCAAATTCTCGGTGCAGAAAACACAGAACATGTGACGGTCAGAAGCAAAGTCACCTTTCGGAACCAAAAACTTCGGTACCGACACAGGAGCAGCAGACAGATCCAAAACAAAAGACTTTGTTTATCGATCCGCAAACTGGCAAAGTGGTGACAAAATCACCGAAAAAGAGGAAGGAGGAACAGCTAGATGACAAAGCTCTTCCTCCTAAAAAGAGAACAATGGGGGCAAATACAACTCCTCCCCTTTCTCCTCGACCTAGAGACACACCCTCTTCTCCTCTTCCTCACTCTATGCCAGCTATTCCTCCACCTTCTACACCAAGACCATCTACACCTCATAACAGATGTAGACAGTGATACAGGGGAGGGAGAACTTCATGGGGATGACGACACTGTCCCAGATGAAGAAGACCAATGGGAGAATTATGATGCAGGGTCAGATGATGATAACGACCCAGAATTATATCCCTCAAAACCTTCACCACCTGATGATAATACAGGTTTTGTACAGCTGATTAATAGGGCAGCAAAATACCATAAGGTAGATTTACACGCAGAACCTCAAATAGAGGATTTCCTTTTAGAAACACTACCTGCTGCACAAAGAACATCAGGAACACTACCTATGCTAAAGGGTCTTCTCAATCACACAACAGACATATTCAAAGACCCTGTGAGGGCTAGGGTATTCAACCCAAGAATTGATAAAAAATATAAGGCAGCCCCAAAGGACCCAATATTTATCAAGGGACAGGTACCTCTGGACTCGCTTGAAGTCACAAACGCTCGTAAAAGAGCAAACTCATTATCTACAGGAGAAGCTCCTCCTCCTGATAAAGAGTCCAAGTTAATAGATGCATCGGGCAAAAGAGTAGCATCCCAAGCAGCAAACAGCTGGCGCATAGCTAATACACAAGCGCTACTTGCACGCTATGATAGAGCGCATTATGATGAGTTAGAAAAACTCATCACACATCTCCCTAAGGAACATCAAAAAAGGGCAGACCAGCTTATACAAGAAGGGAAGATAATAACCAACACTTCCATTAAGTGCGCCTTAGACGCGGCAGACACTGCAGCAAGATCCATCAACACCAGTATCATGTTAAGAAGACATGCATGGCTTAGGGTCTCAGGGTTCAAACAAGAAGTACAAACATCTTTATTGAACCAACCTTTTGAGCAAAAAAACACTTTTCGGCTCAGGTACAGATGAGACTTTAGAAAAGATTAAAAAAGACACAGAAACTGCTAAATCAATGGGAGCATTACAACAGCCAACTCAAAGGGGTTCCTTTCGTAGGTCCACCTATAGAGGCGGGTCAAAGAATACAGGCACAAGCCAGAAATTTACCTCTTTTACACCAACATCACCCAGACGTAATTCAAGAGGCAGTTACAGAGGGAACAACAACAAGGGTAGAGGTCGCGGAAATAATAACAACCGCAACTCCCCAACCCCAAAACAGTGACTTAATACAACTCCCCCCAGACCATATAACAACGGTCGGGGGACGTCTATCACAGTTCCTACCTGTCTGGGAAAACATCACGTCAGACAAGTGGGTGAGACAAATTATCCAACATGGTTATTGCCTAGAACTCACAGCTACCCCACCAAACATCCCCCCCAAACAGCGTCCAATGAGTCAAGATCATCTAACATTATTAAAACAGGAAGTACTATCACTGCTACAAAAGCATGCTATAGAGAAGGTTCCAAAACATCAGCAGGGCACAGGAGTATACTCTCTATACTTGCTAATTCCCCAAAAAGACGGGTCTCTAAGACCAATTTTAGACCTCAGACCTCTCAATGCATACTTAAATTCGGAACATTTCCACATGGTCACGCTCCAACAAGTACTTCCTTTACTGAAGAAAGGGGACTTTCTTTCTACACTGGATCTAAAAGACGCTTACTTTCACATCCCAATTCACAAAGCTCACAGAAAATACCTCAGGTTTGCAGTAGAAGGACAACATTATCAGTTCAAAGTCCTTCCGTTTGGGGTCACAACAGCACCAAGGGTGTTCACAAAATGCCTAGCAGTAGTTGCAGCACACCTAAGAAGACAGCAAATACATGTCTTCCCTTACTTGGACGATTGGCTAATAAAAGCCAAGTCACAGGAAGAATGTCTTCAAAAGACCATTCAATTGCTGCACCAGCTAGGGTTTACGGTGAACTACACAAAATCCCACCTTCAACCAAACAAAGTTCAACAATATCTAGGGGCTACTCTAGACACAGAAAGAGCCAAAGCATACCCCAATCCAATCAGGATCCAAACAATGGTCACTTTGATCCAAAGATTTCAACCACAACACTCACTAACAGCTCGAGTGTTCATGCAGCTGTTAGGGATGATGTCCTCCTGCATACTGCTAATACCATATGCCAGACTACAAATGCGTCCACTGCAAGAATGTCTAGCAACACAGTGGAATCAGGCTCAAGGTCAGATTACAGATCTGGTGTTGGTAGACGACCGCACACATCGCTCTCTGAAGTGGTGGAACACAACAAACATTTCCAAGGGGCGGTCGTTCCTACAACCGATTCCAACTACTAGCAGTGTTTCTTGCATTAAAAGCTTTTCAAATGCAAATCCTCAAAAAGCCGTCCTGATCAGAACAGACAACATGACTGCAATGTATTATATTCAAAAACGGGGGGGGGACACACTCTCTCCAACTATCCAGACTAGCACAGGACATTTGGAGATGGGCCATTCCTCAAATGATCTATCTGTTAGCCGAACACCTACCAGGAGTTCAAAATCAGATAGCAGACATCCTAAGCAGAGAGTCCGAACAAATACACGAATGTGAACTGCACAACCAAATACTGCAGCCATTCTTCCAAAGATGGGGACAACCAGAGATAGGTCTCTTTGCCACTCATCAGAGCGCAAAATGCCAAAACGTCGCATCGAGGTACCCACACCACCTGTCCCAGGGCAATGCGCTATGGATAAATTGGTCCAACAAATTTGCTTACGCTTTTCCCCCTCTCCCACTAATTCCATTAGTGGTTCGGAAACTGCAACAACATTCAATGACAATGATACTAGTAGAACCCACGTGGGCAAGACAGCCGTGGTTCACCACGCTACTGCAACCCTCACAGGTGCCACATCAACAGTTAAGATTATTACCCTCGCACCTTACACAGAACCATGGAGAAATAATGCACCCAGATCCCAAACAATTGAACCTAGCGATCTGGCTCCTGAGGTCATAGAATTTGGATACTTAGATTTTCCTCCAAACTGTATGGAAATCACCAGAGCATGCTATGCAGCAAAGTGGAAAAGGTTTGCTGTATACTGTAACAGTAACAACATCAACCCTCTGGACGCATCCACTAAAGAGATTATTTGCTATTTACTACACTTGCAGCAATGTAACCTTGCTTACACCTCTATTAGAGTACATCTTGCAGCTATAGCAGCGTACCTGCAAAACAGACAACATCTTTCCCTGTTTAAAGTACCAGCAATAAAAGCTTTCATGGAAGGCCTCAAAAGAGTCATTCCACCAAGACTACCGCCTTCCCCAGTCTGGAATCTCAACATAGTACTTACCAGACTAATGGGACAACCTTTCGAACCTATGCATAGGTGTGAAATACAATTCCTCTCATGGAAGGTGGCTTTTCTTATAGCTATTACTTCACTCAGAAGAGTAAGTGAATTGCAAGCATTTACAATACAAGAACCATTCCTGCAGTTACACCAAAATAAAGTGGTTCTTAGAACAAACCCAAAATTCTTGCCTAAAGTAATTTCGGCATTCCACATCTATCAGGCAGTGGAACTACCAGTCTTCTTTCCAAAACCACAGACGGTAGCAGAAAGGGACCTACATACATTAGATGTCAAAAGGGCGATATTGTACTGCATAGAAGGAACACAAACGTTCAGAAAGACAAAACAACTATTGGTAGCGTTTTCTCCTACACATAAGGGCAATCCTATCTCTAAAGCAGGCATTGCCAGGTGGATTGTAAAATGTATACAAATATGTTACTTAAAAGCAAAAAGGACATTAACTGTTCCTCCTAGAGCTCACTCTACACGTAAACTAGGAGCATCTATGGCATTCTTAGGAAGCATTCCTCTAGATGACATATGCAAAGCAGCTACCTGGGTTACACCGCATACCTTCATAAAACACTACTGTGTAGATGTGCAGGCAACACAACAGGCTAGAGTGGGACAAGCTGTACTAAAAACTTTATTTCAGACTGTTGCAACAGACACTGGTGACCACCGCTAGGGAGATAACTGCTGTATAGTCTATTCATAAATGTACCATCTGCAGCCCATATGCCTCGAACGGAATATGCTACTTACCAGTATGCATCTGTTCTTGGCATAGAGGGCTGCAGAGTGGTACATGCCATCCCAGCCTCCCCGGAAACCTGTGTCTGTTCCAACACTATCTTATTTAGATACACTTACATGGGCATTTCTATCTGTATTCTATCATACTACTCCATCTAACCCTACTATGGCAAAACAATCTAAGGATGGAGCCGATGCCCATGCGCACTAGCACCCAAAGGAGGAGTCACCAGTCTTGTGACGACAAAAGACTTCTCCAAGAGAAAAACAAGTGCAATCATCCGAGCCCAACACCAGATGTCGATCTATTCAAAAATGTACCACTCTGCAGCCCTCTATGCCAAGAACTGATGCATACTGGTAAGTAGCATATTCCTTACCTGCATATGTATTTTAGTAGGATGTTGTTTAAGTTTTTACATGGTAACATTATTGCCTTTAGGGCTATATATTGTTTACTCAGGCTTCTACACCCGCGTGATGCTGAGCCGTTTTGGTCTGGTATGATTACATTTTCTGTCTCGAGAGCCATTTCTCTTTGTTACCCCCAAAAAATTAATTGGGAGAAAAGGGAACAGGATGAGAGTTTTTCTCCACGGAACAACTACTTATTCATTGTTTGGTGTATTCTCTGTTTCCCTAGGACCTTCCCCTGCATGTGTTAGGTAGATTAGTTCCGATGGTGGTTCTTCTGTTTGTTCTTTATCCGAGGAGGAACCCTTGTGTGCCTCTTTTCGTTCCCAAATTTTTGTACCTTAGGGGTTTACGTACTGTTGGGTGTTTTGTGTAAGATCTCTTCATATTCCCCTTCATGCTTGGTTTTCGTTGCCTGGGTCATCTGGTCCTCTTTTCCAGTCCTAGGTTTTTTCTTCCATACCTTGCCGTGGAGGAGTTAATACATCTTGTTGTGTTTGTCCTATTTTACTAATTTCAAATCCCATACAGTGGTTGCCTTTTGGCTCCTTTGATCCACAAGATCTTTATTCCAACATACATCCCATCCTCTACTTAGACGGGTCTGGTGTCACAGTCCTCTATTGTGTGTATTGCGGGGACCTCTGTTCCTCCTCTTGGTCATACGTCAGAATTCCTTGGCTCCACTCAGCCTTTCATCCATTTGCATCCATGCTATATGTACCATTGAGCTGGGTAACAATAGACATCTGTATTTCAGCGTCAATATGCTTATGGGTGGACGTGCGCTTTACTTAATGTACGTGTTATTTGTTTGCATTTCTTTTCCGTGGTCTTTACCTTGCTTTCAATAAAAGTGATCAACAACATGGTGGGGTGTTTTCCTTGGTTAGGAAACATAGGACATCAATGACATTTGAATAGGAAATGCCCTTGGTTCTACCTGCGACAGTTTCCAATGGATCAGTGTCCATAGTAAAAGGGGGGGCTTATTTTGGGTACTCTGAATGGCTGCATGCCTCTATCCAGTTCTTTCATCTTTCTTCATGACATGTTTCATTCTTTAAACCTGCCTTGGTATTGGGTATTGACAATGAACTTTAACCTGTATTTTCTCCCATGGTGCACTTATATAATTCTTTTGAGACTACAATTTGTTCTGGATTGAGAGCATATTTAAGTTCTTCCATTCCTGCAGTTCCCCTATTACCCGTTTGCAGTGTTGATGTGCCGCAGATGCTCTTTCTATTTCCTCTTTTCACCGTATTTTTCCAAAGGTAACCTCAGAGTTGAATTTGTCATAAGAGGTTACTTTTCCATAATTATATTAAACATGCTCTTCAAACAAGATGAGCTTTTACATAGTTAGTATCCTAGAACGGTCCTGAGTTTCTATGCTAACATCTGCAAGCAGCATCGTTAAGATGATTCGCTATTCGGAGACCGTATGACAGAGGGCAAGTTCCCATCATTTTTTTTAATAAAATGGATTAGGGACTGCTGCATCTGTTGCTCTATGATTACCAAGAAGAGTCGTTGTGGAAGACGTCAAGGTGCATTTAACTAGATAAAGACCTGCCACTTTGTTTGTTTTGCTCAGAGGAATTGATATTTCTGATTGTTCTCATGAGGCACAGGGTCAAGACTGATTTGCATATGGCCATGTCTGAACTGGGGTGGCTTGGTGAGCAAAATAACAAAGGATTAAACCCAGATCTGTGACTGGGGGTGAATATTTTGCCATTGTGCAACATTCCGTCCATCATCTTGTGTGTTTTACTGTTCACCCTATGTGGGAAGGGTATGCCCAGACCTGGGTCCCGTGCTCAGTACGCCACTGGAGTCAAGCTATCCTGCCTGAAGAAGGCTGATAGCCAGAAACCGGTCCTAGGATGCTTGATTCCGGTCCAGGGAAGACATGGCTTGGCAGTTCGGGCTGGAGTGTTCCCATGAGGCACAGGGTCAAGACTGATTTGCATATGGCCATGTCTGAACTGAGGTGGCTTGGTGATTAAATAACGATGGATTAAACCCAGATCTGTGCCTGGGGGTGAATGTTTTGCCATTGTGCAACATTCCGTCCATCATCTTGTGTGTTTTGCTATAATCCTTCAGTCATTCTTCTGCCTAGTATCCATGTCTAATTCAAACAGTATGTTCATGTCCTCACTCAGTGACGGGTGGGACATGATCATAGACTAGTCAAACACCTGGAGAGGATTAGTGAAAGACACTGTTTCATAAGTTATTATGAGAACCCAAGCAGGATAGTTGTTGGAGGACTGATTCCAAACATAAGAAAAAAAAAGACGTATGTTTTGTCTCCCTATAATTTCTACACATATTTTTATTGTGAAGAGAAAACTGTATCCTTGCACTTCTAATAATGTACAGACATATCCATTGAAATGCACGCTGTAACCAGTCCTTCACCAGCTTCTTATCACTAGTCATAGTTTAGGACCAAGACATCATTCGCACGTACTGGTGAACAGTATTTGACTTAAAAATGGTGAATATTCATGTGTGCGTAACATGTACTAATATGCTGTAAATCGCACGCACTGTAAACAGCGTTTCAGATAAGAGCACACACCAACACGAGTAAACTTCATCACACAACTCTTCAACAATGTTTACAGCACTCAACTCACACTCATCAATTTTTTAGTTCAGACCATTATGATGATATTTGAAAGCTTGATGTTAGCCTGCACATTTAGTCGAGTCTACGAAAATCTATCCATGTGAGTAACTACATGGTTTTAGAATTCAACTTTCAATGAAACCTTTCATGACAATTTTGGGAGTACATCTAGTTCTCGTGTGAAGTAATTCGATCTTCAGATTACTTGAGAAAATATGTTGGTGGATAATTCACAGAATCAGTGGATTTTTTAGTTTATTATGTAGTGTTTTCTATAGCGCCAACATGACCCAATCCTTGGTGTTAGAGCACTTTACAACTCAACAGCAATTAGTTTTGTTCATGGTTTACAAATTACAAATAATATACATATTAAGTCTTACAAGGCGACCACTCGGGTTATAGTAGTACATGACATGAAATATTTGCATATAAAATGTAGAATCATTCTGAAAGAAAACGTGGAGTCAGATTGGAGGACAGTTATAAGACCAGACCAATATCAGTGTGGCCTTCATTAGCCAACGTCCCTGAATCTTGCATATGTACTAGGGCATTCCAACCAGTCTGACTAAGGTCCATATAAGAGACTCGATGAAAGCCCCCAGACTTGTGCAATCTTAGCAGTACAATCATCCCGTTTATCTTCACCTATTAGCACATCTGGAAAAAAAGTAGCTTCAGGAATGACTCAAGATCTCCAAGGAGCCATGAGAGGACCCTAATTAGTTAAGGGAGGAATTTACTCATGAGAAAGGACCTAGCCTCTTTTTTAAATTGCGAGCCGGAGGTTATTCCTCTGATATTCGTTGGCAACGCATTCCAAATTCTTGCGCACCTCCCGAGAATGCTCTGTCGTAAGTTCTCTTCTTAAGGCAGCTTGCTGGTTTCAGTTGGAAATCAGCTGCCCCTCTCAAAGATCTAAGGCCTCCTGAGATCATAATTTTCTGGGCAAGGTAAAGTGGAGATTTATAGTGTAGAGCTTTGTGTGTAATACACGCCATCTTTAGCTGATTTCTTGCCTCGCACGGCAGCCATTTGAGCGCTTTCAGATGTGGAGTGATGAGGTCAAATTTTCTACTACCCATTATGAATCTCGCAGCAGCATTCAGGCAGGCTTTAAGTGGAGCTGTGGAAATCTTAGGAATCCCTGCTAGAGTTGTGCATCCAAACTCAATCCTTGAGATAACCAAGGCTTGGACAGCCGTTTTCAGGTCAGCAGTGTTGATTACCTTTCTCAATTTTCTGAGCTAGCTCAAATGGAATCCGGTATTTTTTGCCATAGTGTTGATGTGAGCTTGCATGTTTAAATCCTTATCCGGCGTGATTCCAAGTGACTTGGTAGAATCAACTAGAGTGGGAGTACCATTTAGCGCTGTGATCCGTTTGGTCCATTCCTTGATCATCGTGGAGGATTTAGGGGGGGAGATCAGAAGAAATACTGTTTTCCGTGAGTTGATTTTAAGATGATTGCTTAAAAGCCAGTGAACTGTATTTTGTAGAGCCTGGTTCAATATGTTGATCTCTTCAAGCGATGTGATCTTCATATACAGCTGAGTGTCATCTGCATACATATGGAAGGAGATGTTAGCCTGCTGCAGTACCTCAGTGAGTGGCTCAATGTACAGGTTGAATAGGGATGGGGTAAGAGTTGAACCTTGAGGAACTCCAATAAGACTTGGGATGGAAGGGATAGCCTGTGGTTCACCAAGAATCTTTGCGATCTATTCTCTAAGAAGAAATAAAACCATTTTAGGACTGTACCCGAGAGACCCATCCTATTCTCCAATCAGTCTAATACTTTGCCATGATTCACAGTGTCAAATCATGGATCATATGTGCTTCAGTTTTCATATAACTGTGGGAACTTAATCATCTCCAGATCATTTGAGAGATGATGTTGAGAGTAGGAATGTACATAACTAGTAAGCTTCATTCTGTATGTAACAATGGCCATAGATGGTAATTTATTTCTGAATACTAAAGATTGGTAGAGATCCTTTTACACCTTGATATTTCTATTAATTAGAGACTACTGATTTATGGAACTTAATTGTTGAGAGTGAACAGAGATACCTTGTTTGATGTTAGGTCATTAAAAGATGCACAGTGACAAGATGTTGAATTTCTGTGTTTGGATTAAAGAATTAACACCTTGAAGAAGGGCAATCACTCAAAATGCATCTGAGATAGGGAAGTTAACAAAAAGAAAATTGTAACAAGAAAAGAAAGTGTGTAGAAATCATCAAAGAAGAAATTAAATCAATAAAGAGTAATTGTTGATTAAACCAGACGTAATGTTGGTAGGCATGCATTTAACAAACAAAACAAGAAAATTGTCAAAGTTAAGAAGTCAAGACTGACACCAGAAGTGGTGCCAATTGATGTGAAGACACTAACAACAGTTAGGGCTGTGCAGATTAAAATAGTATACATGCCTCCCCACTTCCATTCTGCTGAGGTAGTCATTCCATAGAGTTTCTGTGTGACAAATGATCCATTATAAGAACAATTTGTATGTCTTTGGTAAGTTTTTTATTTCGTGCAAATTTACCACCAACTGCCCACCTCTTCTTTCTGAGTGCCAATGGGTGTTGCTTTGTATTTCCTTTTATGTAAGGAGTAGGGAGAAATAATATGTAAAGTGTGTCTGAATGCCTTAATGACAGAGTCATAACATCCGGTGGCACATTTACTTCTCTGCAGCTGGAGTCTTTCTGTTGCCACCTCGTCCCCATAGTTGGAATAAAGCTTTCCACATCAGATGTGGAATCTGGTGAGAATTCTTTACGTGGTAAAACTATAGAAAGATAGTCTTGATCAAAAAAAAGAGTTATGAAAAATACCTAACTTGTTCTTTGAAGTAGCTCACCTTAATTGTATGATTTGCGTTGGGACTGGAGAGTGAGGAAGGTGACTAATAAGACAGTTTTTGTGATATGGCAACCACAATTTCTCATTGGTTGCTGTTGTGTTTTAAAAGATGACTGGACATGTGAGTTTCTTGTCGGGTGCTTGTTCTTTATTTCTTAACCAAAAATAGGGACTGATAATTATTTTCTCGGTGGTTAGAGTGCAAGGTTTTTGCGGTCCGTCATCGCAGGTGTTATTGACACTCCTTTGGTCAGAAAAAGGAAAAGGAAACAAGCCCCAAATGTGACCCTTACCCTCAAATCAAGCACAAGGAGATGATGGACGGAGCGCTGAAACTTTTCAGACACTCACCCCCAGTCACAGATCTGGGTTGAATCCATCATCATTCTTTCGCTCACTTCGCCACCTCAGTTCAGACCCAGCTATATGTAAATCAGTCTTGACCCTGTGCCTCATGGGAGCAGTCCAGCCCGAACTGCCAAGCCAGGTCTTCCCTGAACCGGAAACAAGAATCCTGGGACCGGTTTTTGGGTAAGACCCTTCATCAGCCAGGCTAGCTTGAATCCAGTGGCAAAGTGAGCAAGGGACCCACGTCTGGGCATATCCTGCCAACTTAGGGCGAACAAAGCAAACACAAGGAGATGATGGACGGAGCGCTGAAACTTTTCAGACACTCACCCCCAGTCACAGACCTGGGTTGAATCCATCATCATTCTTTAGCTCACTTCACCACCTCAGTTCAGACCCAGCTATATGCAAATCAGTCTTGACCCTGTGCCTCATGGGAACAGTCCAGCCGGAACTGCTAAGCCAGGTCTTCCCTGAAACGGAAACAAGAATCCTGGGACCTTACCCTCAAATGCCTATTGCCCCTCGACCATCCCACTAGGTTGACTACTGGACAGAAGCCTCAAGAACTCGCCACATCTTCATCCCCTCGTTGATTTGATAAAGATAAAGATTTATAATGCGCAAAACAATAACCCGCAGGTATCAAGGCGCCTAACAACATCTAAAAAATGGAAACATCATCCTTACACATAGGCTTGCAGGAAGAGGCGAGTTTTAAGGGCACTTCGGAATTTCTGTAGGGAGGGTAGGGACCTGAGATCCAGAGGGAGATCATTCCACCATTTAGGGGCCAGGGTGGAGAAAGCCCTGCCCACCCCACTTGGCTCTTCGTATGCGGGGGACTGTCGGGAGCAGTTTCCTGGAGGAGCGCAAGTCCCTTCCAGGAGTGTAATGGGAGATGATGAAACCAACTCCCGTGTCGCTGTTCTTTGCAATGGCTCTATAGGTCATGCATAGGACTTTAAACCGTACTCGGTGCTCTACCGGTAGCCAATGCAGCGCTTTCCTGACCAACGTGGCCGAGGAGCGTCTGGGAACATCCAGAACAAATCTGGCTGCAGCATTCTGGACTACCTGCAAGCGCTGCAGCAGGCTCCTGTTTAGCCCCGCATACAGCGCATTACAGTAGTCCAGTCGTGAGCCGATAAGTGCGACAGCTATTTGCTTTCTGGATTGCTGAGAGAGATATTTCCTGATTCTTCGCAGGGTGTGGATTAAGCCCCAACAGGTGGAGATGGTTCTACTAACGTGTCTGCCCATATCCAGGGCAGGGTCTATCATCACCCCAGGATTCTTAGCAGATGTCGTGGGGGAAGGGCACACTCCTAGCGAGTCAGGCCACCAGCTGGCTGACCAGATGTTCTCTTTCCCTCCAAACACCATTACCTCAGTCTTCTCCCCATTCAGTTTGAGTGAGTTATGGATCATCCACTGACCAACCGCCTCCATGCAAGATCTAAAGTTGGAGGCAGTTGGTACATCTGAATGGGAAAGAGAGACGAGGATTTGAGTGTCATCTGCATAAGAAACTACCTCCATCCCGAAAGTTCTAATTAGTCTGGCTAGTTGGGTCACGTAGATGTTAAATAGGGTTGGACTAAGAGCCGACCCTTGCGGGACCCCACAAAGCACCGGTCGGGATGGAGATAGGAACTCCCCCAGCTTGACTCTTTGTTTCCTTCCGTCAAGGAAAGAGGTCAGTAGATCTAGAGCTGCGTCCTTCACCCCCACTTCCCTCAGACGAGATGTGAGTACTGAGGGGGAGAGGGTATCAAAGGCCGCAGTTAGATCTAACAGGACCAGGAGGGTGGTCTGGCCCCCATCCACTTTCGTGCGGATCTTATCAAGCACAATAGTGAGGGCCGACTCAGTGCTGTGTTCCCTCCTGAATCCGTGCTGGGAAAAGTCCAGACAGCCCGAGTCTTCCACAAAGGCAGCGAGATGCTTGTTTAGATGTGCCTCAAGCATCTTCGCAGGGGGTGGGAGCAGTGAGATCGGACGGAAGTTTTTTAGGACCTCCGGATCAAGGGAGGCCTTCTTTAGCAGGGGTTTCACTACTGCACTCTTCCACTCCGAGGGGAAGACACCGTCTCTCATAGCTAGATTCATGATTTCTAGCAGAGGCGGTAGGAAGTTTTCCCTACACTGCTTAATGATATTCAGTGGGCAGATATCTAGGGGGGAGCCAGATTTGGTCTTATTAAGCAAGATCTCCAGATCTTGTAAAACCAGCGGGGGAAAGGAGTCCAGGGTGCTCAATGGGGAGATATCTGTGGTGGTCATGTTCATCTCAACCCGAGCAGGGGGCCCACTGATATATGCTCTTTGTTCCTCAAGAGCCAGGTAGATATCCTGTATTTTGGTGTGAAAGAAGGAAGCAATTTTATCACATAGATCTTGCGAGGGTACAACAGGGTCAGGTGTTTGTAGGTTGACTAAGGAGTCAACGATTCTGAAAAGCTCCTTCGGCGAGGAGAGCGAGGTTGTCATGGCCACAAAGTGATCTTGTTTGGCCTGCACAATCTCAGCCTTGTATTTCCTGACCAGGAGTTTGTGAGCTTCCTTGTTCTTGAGGTCCCAGCCTGAGTGCCAGAGCCTCTCCATCCTCCTCACTTCTTGCCTGAGGAGTCTGAGAGATTCAGAAAACCATGGGGCAGATGGCCTTTTTCTGGCTCGGCGGCAGGTCTGTACTGGGGCCAGTTCATTCAGGGCCTCAGTAATAACCTGTTCAAAATGACCAACCGCGGTCTGAACACTGTCCGTGCCAGTAGTAGAAAGGCTGACAGCCCATGGCGCGAAGGAGTCATTGCTGATATTTCTAAAATTTCTGGCAGTTTCCACTGAGTGTTTCCCTATTTTACTTCTATCCATCCTATGGCATTCCAAAAGGAAAGGGACCGCAAGGTGATCGGACCAAGACAGATACACCGGATCCTTGATGGTCAGACGATGGTCGTTAGAGAAAATACCATCTAGTGTGTGGCCCGCACGATGGGTAATCCCGCTAACTCGCTGCGTGAGTCCACAGGACGCCAAGGCCTCAGTAAGACATGAAGTATCAAATAAATCATGCCGTTCTAAATGGTAATTAAAATCACCTAGAATGGAAAAATGTTCTCGACCAAAGTAGGGTTCCAAGGACTGGAGGAAGTTGTGCGTGAAGTCGGTCCTCGGGCCAGGAGGTCGATACAGCAGAATTCCATTGAAAAAAGGGCATTGCACTTCCTTTATGGTGAAATAGAAAGCTTGAAAGCTATCCGGAAAGTCGGGTATAGGTACTGTGTGGCATTGCAGAAGGTCTTTATAGATGATCGCTATACCCCCTCCCACTCGTCCCTGTCTGTCCAGTCTGGCCAGGCAGTACCCCTCCGGGACCGCTTCGATCAGATCAGGACCAGATGAGTCTTTAGCCCAAGTTTCAGTGATAAACACTAGGGCAGGCTTTCTGTCTAGGACCATCTCCCTAAACATTATCTTGTTTTTGACAAGGGAGCGGGCATTGATCAAAATGCCTTCTACTCCCACTGTCCTGGGTCTACTGACGGCGGGGAGGTCAGAGGAGAGGTGACGGGGAACAGGACTAACAGGCCTACGCGTGTGGTAACAGCCACATCGTAAGGGAAAAAGAAGTTCGTCAGGTTCATAGGAGTGCGAGCACCACAAACTTCGGAGTTTCAGGCGTAGCATCTCCTGGTGGGAGTATCTACACGAGGAGGCAAAAGCTTCGTCTAAGTCCAGAGTCCAGCCGCCCAGCGCGTCCTCAGCGCGGACGGGCGCAGACGGGCTGGACTCTGGCGTGACTGTGGCGTCCACGATGCGCGTACACGCTGCGCGTCATATCCAGCTAATTAAGTAGGGCTCTATCCAGTCCACGTGTCGGCTCCAGCGAATGGCTGAGGAGTGCTTCTTAGACCCACCCAAGATGGCGCCCCAGGCAAACAGAGCGCAGGGACCGGGCCGCCCAAATGGCGGTGAATGCAGCAGAATTTTAAAGTGCAGAAGATGCGGTCCGGGTCTAAGGACACAGGTAGGGGTGACTATGAAATCTAGGCAAATCTAAACTAATGATTAAACCCGAGGTATAAGTGAATAAAATTAAAAAGAACAGAAACGACAAAACAGGGCTTTTTTAAAATTACAACAGGCTTCTAGCGAGTAGCGCTATGTGCGAGGCGATATCCAAACAGGAGTGAAGCTCCCTCCTACCCGCCTTAAGTACACGCTCTAAGTAAAGCCTCTATCCAGTCCACGTGTCGGCTCCAGCGAATGGCTGAGGAGTGCTTCTTAGACCCACCCAAGATGGCGACCCAGGTAAACAGAGCGCAGGGACCGGGCCGCCCAAATGGCGGTGAATGCAGCTGAATTTTAAAGTGCAGGAGATGCGGTCCGGGTCTAAGGACACAGGTAGGGGTGTTGTTGCTATTTGCCACCCCAATGCTTTAGACTGCTATCCTGTACTCACTTCTACCTGACAGTGTTCTGGCAAATTCACTCCTCCACAGAAGACACATTTGAGGATTTACTGAACCACATTCGGTGGCTCCTCAAAGCTGGCTCATGCCTACAGTGCCATGAGATTAGGCAGGCAAGTTTTGTCATCCTGTTGCACCACCATCTTTCACCACTCCTATCGAAACCCGTGTGATCTTACAACATTAACAAAACTACTTCGCAGCCTACAGATAAAGGCTCCTTTTTCGCAATTAGCTGAGACTTACTGAGCTATTGCTCCTAACATGTATTTTATTTCAACCCCTCTACTGCCCTTATGAAGTGTACATTTGTCATAAATGCTTTGGAATGCATATAAACCATGGCTGTGAAAGGGTTAAAGAAATATAGGCCTATGGTGGATGACACTGGCTGCTTTTCAAATGACCCAGTGGCAGCCTCAGTGGTGGCAAGATTTCTCCAGGCCTTCTGTAGGATATGAAATGTAAAAGTTTGAAACCCATTACAAAATATTCTTGCACTAGAATCTTTAACATTTAAATCAGTGAATGCAGCCAGCTTGCTCTAAGAACTATTTTCCTTGTGCCACTTGGTGGGTAAGCCATGTTGTGCCACTTGGTGGGTAAGATCTTTGACAGAACACCTGTTTGAGGACAGGGTGGAAGAATTGAAGCAAGTGTTGGCAGATAGATATCAGAACGTCTTTGCATAATAATCAGTATGGATGCAATAACAAGCATATTCATATAGCACATTGAGACATTGACAAAATCACAATACTCAAGACAAAAGACAGCTGGTGGGGGAAGACCCACAGCCAGACATGAGTGGGGATGGCATCCCTGCTGATGTCTGTCTGTGGTTAGGTCTCATGCCGTGGAGGACATTGTTTAGGATTGCTCTTCCCTCGCCAGTGAGCGAGTTTTGCGGACATCTTGGTTGGGGCCATATCGATATCCCCTTCTAGGTGTTCTCCAGAAGGTAGACTTTTATTTCTTTCACACTTTCACACAGGACTACGATTCGGGTCAAGATTACAGGGAACGTGATCTTTCTCTCTACATTCTAGACCTTCCCTATTAGAGTAGATGAGGATCTCCTGGTCCTGTAGAAATGTCATAGATCCTATTGGACGAATTTGGGCATGAAACGTTTCGACCAAATCCACCCTACACACACTATTCTGAGCTGCATCATGTATAATTTTACTTGTCAGCCACGACTTTTGATAGTCGGTTGTTTTTATCAGTAGTAGAGAATCCAGTGAATAAAATTAGTTTTGAAATCCCCTAGCTATTTTTAACTTGCACTTCTTGTTTCCCACTTCTACTCACTACACATACGCCCCCACACCACTCTTTAGCTTCATGTCGGCAACCAGAGAAGACCTCTGGCAAAGAGTCTGCCTGCGGGCCCGTTGGGTTTAGCAGCCGCTGGCCCATCGGGGAGCTGCCCTGTGATGAAGCATGACACCGTTTGTGGTGTGTGAGGCCCCTTGCTCCTTATTGTAGCTACTCCATTCTCACTCCCCTTTCTAGACTAGGAACACCTTACACCCATTCCCCTATCTTCCACCCCCCTGCCCTTCCACACCCCTTAGGAACTGCATACGTTCGTATTTGCCATATCTACTAGGTGCCTATATGCTGGAACTACCCCTCTCCCTCTTGTTTGTGATATCGAAAAAAGGTGACCGCAGCAGGAATACCTCCAAAAAATAGGTAACATGGCGGATTTCTGTCAGTGGCCGGGCCCTCCGGCTAAGATTTTGTGCTTCTTCCTATTTGCCATTCGCCAAATACTGGGGACTAAGTATCAGATGTGGTCTCTTACCCTCTGACGGTGGCTTCAGGACAGACCTTCACCCCATGGATTCAGCAGAACTTCCAATCAATTGCGGTGTCTGCTCACCTTCCTTACTGCGCAGATATGGATCTTTCCGAGTGGGATCTCTTCCCTTTAGCTTCAGTCGGATCCAAGATCTCAATCTCTTCTGGCTGGCTCGCCAAAATGTTTTACTCAACTATGAATTTTCCCTTGAAAAAACAAGACAAGGGTTGTTTGGCAAAACAGGAGCAGTTGGTTTAATTAAACACTTCGGCCGGGAACACAGTTATAGAAACGGTCTGAGGAGTGTCTCAAAGTGCAATCAATCTGAGTGAGTTTTATATAAAGTTTTTGAGTAGCATGAGTCATAAATAAGGCCCCTGATAATAAATCCAGTTTTTCTTATCTTTCTAGGTATAGTGATTACATTTTGTGCATCATTGTTTCATACTCTTATATTGCTCACATTTGTGTTATCTGTGCATTTCTTTTTTTTGCATTGTAATACTGTATGTTTGCTGTTTAGGGAAATGTATAAATCCGTTGATTTTATTTATTGCTTTGACAGCTATAAGTTAAATGGAGAACAAAAAAGAAAAGTGAGAAGGAGGTTGCCTCAAAATGTAACTTTGAATTCAGTTGCTGATACAAAGGAAATTACATCAAAAGAAGAGAATTCTTCGAAGGAAGACATTCTCACAGGTATGTGGTTTTAGTTGGACTATTCTCTTCAATTTTCCATTTTATTGCTTAAAGTGCAAAAATATTTCAAGGACCAAGATGTTTAAAAAGCAAAACCTAAAATATATAAATTTCCTAGTATTCGGCATGTGTTGCTTGTAGACAATACACGCTTCAGACTTACTCCTCACAAACTGGAATATCTTCATTATTTTTTTGGGTCTATGAAATCCATCAGATGGCATTATCTAGGATAATGTTGCAAGTGAATCGAGCAATAGGTATCTAGGCTGGTAAGGGGCATCTAGCCCATATATGTCAAGGTAGAGGTTGGGATTCAGACCTTTTTCTACCAGTAAACTAAGGGGCAGCTGTCTGGAGTTCTAGCAAGATTATCCCTGAGGCTCAAATTAGTATTTATGCTGGAGAGATGTCAGATCTGTACAATTGACTTTAGGTATCTGGTCATTTGGTATGAGGTTAATAGTTCTATTGACTGTGATGTACATAATCATGAATAAGAGACAGCATTTTTAGCTTGATGTTCTTCTTGAACAGTAGAATTGTGATATCATCTGAGCATTACAGGGTCAATATGAGATGGCCAAGTACTTCCACACTCTTTGGCTTACCCCGAAGTTTGCAAAAGAAGCCCATGAAAAGTCTATTGGAGTAGTGTGTGAAACGTCAACAACATGCCCCAAAGGGATCCAGAATATGGTGTTTAGAACCCAGCTAAAGCAATGTTGATTTATTTACTTTAGTGATGAATCACAGTTGTGAAGGTGAGTGCCAGTTTGTACATACCATACTTAAAGTTAGTCGGTGCTAGTGGGGTAAGTTCTGAGGCTAGTCGAATAAATAGGCCTTGTAAATGTTAGTGCCATATAATGGGCAAAATGTATTGATGTTGTTTATGCCAGCTGGCCACCTTCATTGTTCGGTATGCATGAGATGGTCCATAGACTAGGAAGTGATTATCAAGGTTGTCTGTGACTTTAGTATGCAGCTGAGTTTCATCAGCCTCCCTGTGGCATTCCATTTTTTAGCTATTCATGATCTAAGGAAGTGGTCTTATAAGTAAATTGACGAGTACCCGGTATGACAAGGGCTTTTGGAATGGGAGAAGAGATCCTGTTGCATTAAGAAAGAAAGGGTACATTGACTGTCAATCTTTTGGCTGAGAAAAAAGTGTAGCACTTGTTCTGATTGGTTTCGTTTTTGAGACTCCTGTAGCTGAGGACCAACTGACCTACTCAAAGTGTATAAATGTTCTTCTACAACCGAATTAATCTTTCTTAAGATTTCTAAAAATTGACAAAGTAGCAGACATAAACCAATTTACAGGTGCAGAGTTCTGCCACAAGTACAAAGAATTTCAGAGCAGTATATCACTTTCCACAGGGGGAGAGGGTGTTTCAATCCACAAACGTGTATGTTTGTGAGCATTCCAAACACTGATGTAATTGTAAATGTAGAGTATTTATATAGCGCACTTCTACCCGGAGGCCTCGCAGCGCTGTATTCATACCGCTGTGGAACCCATTCTGGCTCTCCTGTGAAATGTCCACTCCTGGGCACCCCCAAGGTGAAGCCAGACATCCACAGCCCTGCTGGGGCCGTTGTGGAGATTCAGCAAGCTATTGCCCAGAGTCACAGAGTGGGACCCATGATGAGACTAGGCACCGAGGCGAGAATTATCAGGTCCGGGGAAATTGAGTCCAAAAGCCGTCGAGGCGGGAATTGAACTCTGGTCCCGGGCCAGACCTCTGCATCAGGTTCTGCCGCTCTAACCATTGAACCACACTTCTCCACCCCCTTTCCACCATGGAAAGGGTTAAACATTAACTCTTGCACCAGGATAGTTTAAATGCCCTTCCAGGGTGGGAAAGAAAATAGATCACCCACAGATGTGTTAGGGTTGTAGAGGATGGCTTTCCCCTGGGGGCGGGAGGGGGGCATTTTTCCTGTGGAGAGGTAGTCAAGGTCATTTGCACAATCAATGCTGTTCCCCCTGAGTTGTAAGCTATGGAGAACTCCGCATAGAAGGAATAAGATCCCACCGGAAAGGTGACATGACTTTCCCAGGATTATATCAAGAAATCTGTACGGGTACAGGTTTTCATGTGTTATCTTGGTAATGTTTGTACATTCCAAAATGTAGGAATAGTACTTTCAGGCACAGGCAGATCTCTGCACAAATTTTCACAACTTTTATGTGTATCAGGCCCTGCTGTCCAGTGCCAAAGTGCATATGCTCTCCCTATTGTAAATTAATATATGGATTAGTGATTCCATGATTGGCTTATTTGGTTTACTTGTCAGACTCTAGTACAGTGCACCAGGAGTGCCAAGGGCTTGTAAATCCAAATACTGCTAGTGGGCTTGCAGCACTGGTTGTGCCACCCACAGAAGCAGCCTGTGAAAGTGTGTCTAAGGTCTGCCATTGCAGAGCCTGTGGGCAGTCTGGTACTGTCATGCTGACTCGGCAAGTGCACCCATTTGCCAGTCCCTAAACCTTCCCTTTTCTTCATATCAGACACCCCTATGGTAGGCCCAAGGGCATGGTGCATTGTAAGGATAAGGAGGGACATGCCCTGATGTGTGTGGCATGTCCTAATAGTGAATTACAGTCATTTTCGTTTTTCTCAATTGCAAGGTTACCTGTTCTCTATAGGCTAGAATGGGCAGTAAGATTATTAAATTTATAATCCTAACTGACTCGGGAAACATGGTAGAAATTCGAGTTTAGTATGCCTGAACTCAAAATGATAAAATACATCTTTTAGTGAAGTTGATTTTAACATTCTGTGTTTGAAAATACCACTTTTAGAAAGTAGGTATTTTCTTGTCTAACTAACCAAGCCTGCCTCTGCTAGGTTGTGTATTCCTTGTCTGGAGTTTGAGTGACAGGGCTGGGGGATTCCAGGAGACAGAATGAGTCAGCTCAGTGGTGAATAGAGATTTCTGCATCTAGATGGGAGGGAGGAGTTGCACCTGGGACCTGAATAGGACTGTGCCTTTCCTCCACAATGCTGGCTCCACCTCTTGTGGGGCGTCTGATGTTTCTGCCCTGCACTGTGAAAGGAAAGAAGGATTCATGTCAACAGGGTGCTCCAGAACTGGTTTGGACTGGGCAAAGGCCCCTCTGCCCCCAGAGGAAAAAGGATTTTGGGGTATAAGTATTGGGACCCTGATCCCAAGAATTTAGATCACTTTTGGACTACAAGAAAAAACCTTTACTGAGGAGAGGAACCTGAAGAAACTGAGGAGAGACTATTCCCAAGCTGAAGTTCTGCTTGGGGGATTGGCCTGCAGTGGTTGCCTTACTGCCAAAGGAGAGGAGTTGGCCTAACTGCTAGGGGCTCGACCTCGGACCTGGGGAGCTGGGTTAGAGTCTCGGTAACGACGGCAAACATCCTGTGATTCTGGGAAAACCACTTAATCTCCTGTGCCTAACAAAAATGAATGTGTGTCCTCATGTAACGTAACTGGTGCTATGTAAAGCGCTCTGATACCCTAATCGGTTCGGGTCAAGTACGCGCTATATAAAACTTAAATGAGAAAGAAACTTTGTGTACTTTGCTTTCAACTTGTGAAGGATCTCCAAGTGCTTGGAAAAGAGCTTGCCTCCTGCTGAAGTCTCAGGGACAACAGACTTCAACCCCCAGCTCCCCAGAGTTCTCTTGGAAGTGCATGCTGCTGTTTTGGGCCTTCTGAGGAACTGCGTGTTGCAAGGAGCTGGTAGTGCGACTCAACGAAGCGTGTCGCCGTTGCTGCTACTGCCGTCGCACTTCTAATAAAGGGTGTCGCCGCTGGAGTTGTCACACTGCACCGCATCGAGGAAGCGTGTCGCCGTCGCTGCTACCTGCCGTCGCACTTCTGAACAAGGGTGTCACCGCTGGAGTTGTCGCACTGCACCGCATCGAGAGAAGAGTCTTGCAACAAGGTCGGAGCGTGTCGCCATCGCTGTTGCTGCCGTCGCACTTCTGAACAAGGCTGTCGCTGGAAATTTTGCATTGCACCACATAGTGGAAAGCGCCTCGCATCCCTGAGAAGCGCGCCGCCGTCGGAGCTACTGCTGTCGCATTTCTGAACAAGGATGTCGCCGCTGTAGTTGTTGCATCGTGTGGAAGCTTCACGCATCGTGGGAGAAGAGTGTCGCAGCTGAAGCTGTTGCTGTCGCACTTCTGAACAAGGGTGTCGCCTGCAGTCCACGCATCGAACCGAGATCTTATCGCATCTCTGGAGAAGAAGGCTGCATCTGGAAGATCTACATGCCTTTACTTCTTTGCACCTGAACTTTGCTGCATTTCCATTGCTGTGACATTGCTTGTCGTGGAAGCGCAACGCATCATAAAGGTACATTGACTACCATCTTAAAGTAACAGTTTTGTTTATTTTTGTTGGTTATGGTCTTGTGGTCAATCTATATAAAGTATACTTATTTTTTTATATAAAACCTGGTGTGGTGTCCATCTGGAGTGTTGTCACTGGGTTACTGTAGGTGGTCACAAATGCTGTACACACTGCCTCCGAGATAAGCCTGTCTGCTCGTGCCAAGCTACCAAGGGGGTGAGCAGGGGTTATTTAGGAGTGTAATCCCCTTATCCTGACTAGAGGCAAGGGTCCCTATTTGTCACAAGTACCTACCTGTACTAACTAGAGACCCCCAAATCTAACAGACTGCAACGTGCATGCCCCTCGATTAGGGGGAGAAGCCACCTCGAGTATGTCGTATGCGGACAACATGGTTTTAGCAAGTCACACTCAAGTTGGACTGCACCGGCTACTTAACGCACTGCTTGACTATGCAGTTGCAAACAATCTGGAAGTCCACATTAATAAAACGAACACCCTGACGATCCACGTGAAAAAACAATCTCACGCTTGGTTCTTGGGTGAAACTCAGATTGTGAACACCACTGAGTACAAATATCTAGGTGTCAAGATTGGTAAGAGCGGACAATTTGTGAAATAACTTGAGGCCATAAAAAGGAAAGGGATGATGATTGCGACAACGCTAAGACAGCTGCTATATGTTGCACAAGCAAACATTCCACCGTCAATCACTTACGGCAGCGAAGTGCTGAGAGACAGGGACGCCTCATTGCTGGATACCACCTTGGCAAAGGCATACAGAGTTATGCTGAACCTCCTGTCATACACCTCGCCTGCTCAGATCCATCTTTAGTTTGGACTAACAAAGCAACTCCTCGGAAGGCAAGGCTAGTACATTAAGTACTGGCATAAAATCAAGAACTCACCCAGGAACATGCTAAACCACCGGCTCTGACAGGAACTGAGCTACACATCCATCTCACCGGCCAACGCCTATTTGGAGGAATCACTGGCCACTACAGGCTTAGTCAAATTATGGGAAGTACCAACAACGCACTTGCACTTTAGGGTTGTTGTAAATAAGGCTATCAAGAAAGTTTCCTTTATGCAGGACATGGCCACCCTGTCACATACAAGCCACGCTTGGTTGACTGAGCAGCTACAAATTATTTTGGCCACAGGCATACTTCGACCTGGGGTACTCCAGGAAGTCAAAAGAATCCTTTCTAAAATATAGGTTAGGAATCCTTCCTGTTATTCCACACCTTCCAGGCTGAGAGAGCACTGCGGGAAATTATGCAGGCTATACGGAGATGGATACGAAGACATTGAACATTTAATATGCTCCTGCATCAATCTGAAAATGGAAAGGGCAGACCTTCTAAAAAGTCACTTTCATGAACGAGGCATACGGACCCTGAGACAAGCAATGCTTGCTTGCTTCAACCCAAGTGATCCGCTGCTAAATGGGAAGTAAGTCAAGTTCTTGAAACTTTTGGCATCTAAGCAAGGCCCTGTGTAATCCTGTGTTAAACTAAAAACAACAAAAACTTAAACCTTTTGGAAATGTAATCTGTACACAGACTCTGATGGTTTAGAGGAAAATTGCCGGACCGGGAACTTTGCCCTACTCAAACATTCCTGCACTTTTTTTATAAAATATTTTTTTTACATGAGTATTGACTAGAAAGGGTAATCAACCAAATGTTTTTATTAGAGTGTATTTTTTAATGGTATTAATTAATCTTAAACAATAATTTGTTTTACTGTTTTACTTTTTACGTAGGTCTGCTGGCTTTTCAGGTGATGTCCAAGCAATGCTTTTAGATAAGCCCTTTGATGGCCCTCGCCTGTTTGACGACAAAGCAGACACCGTGCTCTTGCGCTTTGGGGATTCTAGGGCTACAGCCAGATCCTTAGGCCTCACTTCCACCTCCCGCCCAGCGCAGTCTTTTCGCCCCTTTTGTGGCTTCGGAAAGGGTGCCCCGCCGCGTTCTGCCCAGAGCCTGCTCAAGCTGTCCATACTCTGCGCTGCCGGGGACATGGATCCCACCGCCGTGGTCAGGGGGCCAGCAGGTGGGCCAGTCCACCAGCGCCCCCTCTGCAGCAGCCTCCAAACCCTCCTAGTCTGGCTTTTCAGGTTCATCAATCGCCAGTGGGAGGCTGGATTTGCCATCACAACATCATGTCGGACAGGTGGGCTTTGCAGATAGTCCAAAGGGGCTACTCCCTCCCAAGTTCAAGATCTTGACTTTGGCTCAAGTTCTGCCTGCCCTCGACCCTGGAGACTGGATGGTAGTGTTGGACTAGCAGGACGCCTATTTCCACATCCCCTCTGTCCTGCCAGCCCACAGGCGTTACCTACGGTTCACGGTAGGCCACGAGCATTTTCCGTTCACCGTGCTCCCCTTTGGACTTACCAGCGCCCCTCAGGTGTTCACAAAAGTGATGGCAGTGGTCGCAGCTCATCTGCGCAGATCAGGGGTTCCAGTCTTCCCCTATCTCGACGATTGCTGTTGAAGGCGGGCTCATCCCAGGCTGTCATCTCCCACCTCCAGACTGCGACTGACCTCCGGCATTCGCTGGGGTTCTCCATCAAGGTGCGGAAGTCATACCTGAGTCCCTCTCAGAAGCACCTCTTCATCGGAGGGGTTCTGGTCACGGAGCAGTTTCGGGCCTATCCTCCCGAGCAGTGATTTTGGGATATTCGGGTTATGATTCCGATCTTTTAGCCTCTATCCCCGGTTTCGATCAGAATGACCCTGAGGCTGCTGGGTTTCATGACCTCCTGCATCCTGCTGGTGGATCATGCCAGGTGGCATATGTGGGCTGTGCAGTGGGACCTGAAGTTCTAGTGGGCACAGCATCAGGGGAATCATTCTGATTGCGTCCAGATCCCAGAGGGCACTGCACGCCATTTGCAGACCAGGAGTGTGTCAACAGCAGGTACCTCTCCCTTCCCCAACCAGAGTTCACAGTGGTGAGAGACAAATCCTTTCTGGGATAGGGTGGCCACATGGGAGAGGCAGAGATCAGAGGCATCTGGTCTCTGGCAGAGACCGGGCTCCACATCAATCTTCTGGAGCTCCGGCGATTCTTCTTGCACTGAAGGCATTGCTTCCCTCTGTCTGGGGAAGAATAGTGCAGGTGTTCATTGACAACACCACCGCCATGTGGTACTGCAACAAACAGGGCAGGGTGGGGTCGTGGACCCTATGTCAAGAGGCTCCTCGCCTCTCAACATGGCTGGAACATCAGATCATATCCCTGGTGGTTCAACACCTGGCAGGTTCACTGAACGCCAGGGCGGACGAATTCAGCCGCAGGTGCATGATGGATCTCAAATGGCGTCTTCATTCGGAGGTGATGCAAGGTCTCTTTAGCAGTGGGGAGTGCCTTGGTTATATCTACTCGCTACCAAAGAGAACGAGTAATGTCAGCAGTTCTGCGCGTTGGAATTGCCAAGGCGGCACTCACTAGACGACGCTTTTCATTGCAAGTGGAGTTGCCGTCTTCTATACGCCTTTCCGCCTATACCACTTCTGCCCAGAGTGCTGAAGAAGATCAAGCGCGATCGGGCCCAAGTAATTTTGTGCTTCCGGACTGGGCATGAAGAGTCTGGTATCCCGAGATGTTACATCTGGCCATCGATCCTCCGATCCGACTGCCTCTTCAGGAGGATCTTCTTTTGCAGCAGCAAGGGACGGACCTTCACCCGAATCTGTCCAGCCTCCATCGCCTTGCGTGATGATGGAGTAGCGAGAGTTGACAGCCTTTGACCTTCCTCTCAAAGTCTATAATGTTATCTTGGCAGCCAGGCGTCCCTTCACTAAGATAGTATACACCTGTAGATGGAACAAGTTTGTGGCATGGTGCACAGCAAAGACTGTGGATCCCCTCTCTGCCCCTCTTTCTGATGTTTTTTTGTTCCTCATTTCTTATCCCCAGCAGGGCTCTGCTCTGGGCACGCTCAAGGGCTATCTCTCAGCCATCTCAGCCTTTCTTCGGCTGTCTGATCAGCCTTCTCTTTTCAAGTCCCCAATTGTAAATAGATTTCTTAAGGGCATTACTCATCTCTTTCCTCCTATTCCTTTCGTAATGCCTCATTGGGACTTGAACATGGTTCTTACATATCTTATGTGCGCTCCTTTTGATCCATTACATAACTGTCCCCTCAGACTTTTAACTTTAAAGACTGCCTTTTTAGTGACCATCACCTCTGCTCGCAGAGTGAGTGAGCTTCAGGCTCGGTCCTCTAAGCCTCCTTTTCTTGCTGTGCATCCGGACAAGGTTGTCTAAAGAACCAGACCTTCCTTTCTTCCCAAAGTGGTTACTTCTTTCCACATTGGTCAAATCATCACTTTGCCCACCTTGTTTCTGCCTGCACATCCTTCAAAAGAGGAAGCTAGGCTCCACCGTCGGGATCCAAAACGTGTGCTATCTTTCTATCTAGAGCGCACAAGACCATTCCGGGTGGATGACCAACTCTTTGTTGGCTAAGTAAGTGTCAAGGAAGGTCGGCTATGCAAAAATGGACTGTAGGAAGGTACATCCTGACTATGGTTGCCCCCAACTTTTTGCCCTGTGTTTTAGCTGGTTTTGGACATAGTCGACCTGGGACCCTGCCAATCAGGACCCCAGGCCTACTGCTCTCTCTTTAAAATGGATTCCATGTACCCTAGGTACATTTCCAATTGGTACTGGGCCACCTTATCAGACCCTGTAACTCAGGGCATAGGTGTACCCAGGGCCGCCAGGGGCTGCAGCATGTATTATGCCACCCCTGGCTGGCCTCCTAAATTTGACACAACTGGCTGCATGACAGCTGGGGCAAAGTCGTGTAATCACCCTTTGCTTTAGGTATAGTAGCCCTATATCTAACCATACAATGGACACCCGAGTTCCTATCAGTCACTCCTATGGCAGGCCTTGACAATCCTGAAGGCAGAGTGCGTGGGCTCGTGTGAACTAGGTTTTGGCCCGAGCCGAGCCCGGTTGCAGCTTGCGGAATCAAGACCCAATGGCTGTTCCATGATAACGCGTACCACATCGGTAACTTCGGTGTCGCGTTATCAAGGCATGTCGAGTAAGGTGTCATACGAATCGGGATGCTGCCCTCTCACCAATTCTGGCGACGAGGTTAGCATTCCGCCCTTCTAGAGGGACACGACATGTACGTAACTGTGAACCCCGGTTAAAGTTAACTAAAGCCTCAGCTCCACAAAATGGATGCTGCCACCACAGACACGAGTCTGACCTCCTGCTGCTGGGAGTCCTTCCAGCGAGGAGCGTTTGGACAAAGGGTTTCCTGTCAAGGGCGGTGTTCGCACCGTCCCAGACAGGGTTTGTGTATTCTGGGTAGGTAGGGCTTTTGCGAGAAGGTGACTGCGGAGTGGCACCCCGGTGCTCACTACGCATCTGCCGGTTAGAACCAGTTCCAGGGGCACCAGCCCTGGCCTGGGGAAAGTCCGGCAGGGGAGAGGGGTGTAACTACCCCCCTTCCTGGTCCCACCCTTAGGGCAGGACCTAGTCATGTACCCACCCCTTTCTTTAGGATAAAGGCCGGAGCGGGGACCCTTCCAAATTAGATCATCTTTGAATCAAGAACTACTTTCTACGAAAGGACATTCGAGACTCTTCTCAAGATTTCTCCCTTGTGACTAAGGAGTAGTCACCCTGCATCAGCGGGCACCATCTAAGAACTCTGCGGTTTGCTGCAAGTCCTTCCTCAAGGATCCGACGGCCCAGCTCGACGAGAACCGGCTTCCCTGGCACCTCTGACCTCTACCCACGTCATCAGCTCAGCTGTGATCTGTGGGTGCGACGAGACCTCGAGGGACCGGCCATCATCAGAACCTGCACGCTCTTAACCAGCACGACCATCGAAGCAATTCTCTGGTGAGTGCTCTGGGGTCTGAGAAGCCCCGACCCTGAGCCGCTCCAGCACCGAAGTGCAGTCTCCCAGCATCTCCACGATCTGCGTGGGGCCCTTCTGCTCGCTGCTCAGCACGTTGTCTGGTCACTAGCCGCTGGCTTGTGCCCTTCCTTGATGACATCCGACAAACAACACTGCTGGTCTGGTTGCTCCAGATCGGCCCTTGCTCCCTTTTCCGAGATGAGCACCCCGGACCCTCCTGGTCCATTCAAGACGCCATCTTAGGCCTACCACGTGGCCCTGAGATCTGCCAAGGCTTGTTGCCCCAATCCTGGGCCCAGCGACGCCAACAGCATCATCCTTCGTGGGACAGCTCGCACCTCCATCCTGGTCGCCGACAACGCCTCCTGGTCCGTGAGACTGCAGAGCCTAGCGTCGCCCACTCACCTGGTCGAGGTGACGGCCAACCGGTGCCCTCCTGGTACCCTCTGACTACTGGCTAGTAGTACGAACTTGGTCCCCTCTGCTTTCAGGTGTCATCGATCTCTGATCCAGGCTTGGATCTCTACGAACTATTCATCACTGGTCGCCGGCCAGCAACTCCTTTTCTTCTGGCTCCTGGCTCGTCAGCGAAGACCCCCGACGCCTGTAAGACTTGTGCAGCCGCAGCCCTCGTGGCTAGGTAACTTCGGCATTTCGGTGCCTGCATAGCCTCCTTACTCTAGGGTCCTGAGTCCCTCGCTTCCGACTTGCCTTATCGGGTCCGCCCGAGACCACTAAACTTTCCGTGTCCTCGGACACTTGTTTTAATTGTGCACTTGAAGTATTTTCCTAAGAGATTTGGTTTGTGCTTAGTACCCTGTCCTCATAAAGAGTACAGGGCTGTTGTGATTCTTAATAAATAACTGTTTATTTTCATAACACTTGTGTGGTGTCCTTTCACTTGGTGTTCAAGGGGTATATGTGGTATAACAGCTGGCTTAACACGCCCTCTCGAGTCTTTAGCCTTAGACTGCTCGTATCCACGCTACTAGGATAGCTGGTCTATAGGTTGACTTACAACCAAACACCATAAGGGTCGTTGGAACGATACATAGCGGTCGCTAGAATAGCGAACGTTGCATATCGGGCCAACTTCTCACATGGACCATCTCACGGTGGGTCATTTTTTGCATAAAAATGTGTTACTCTTTGGCAAAGAAGGAGCCTCTTGGGGAAGCACCCCTTACATCGGATACATCGCATCGCGCTGACATTGCAACGCGGCGATTACATCGTGCCCGTCATCACATCGCATGTCATCAGGACGCATGCAGGTGCATTGCATTTACTATTACATCGTTAACGATGACATCGAATTTACTTAAAATGGGAAGCAGCGCATATGCTGACACTTTAAATAAAGCGAGCACAATTATTAAAGAACAATGTTTATTTAATTAATTAAGCAGCGCATATGCTGACACTTTAAATAAAGCGAGCACAATTATTAAAGAACAATGTTTATTTATTTAATTGCAATATGCGAGCACAAGCAGCGCATATGCGGACAAGTTAACGATGACATCGAATTTACTTACAATGTGAAGCAGCGCATAGGCTTACACTTTAAATAAAGCGAGCACAATTATTAAAGAACAATGTTTATTTAAGTAATTTCAATATGCGAGCACAATTAACATAAAATGGGAAGCAGCGCATATGCTGACAATTTACATAAAGCGAGCACAATTACTAAAGCGCACAATTTACATAAAATGTGAAGCAGCACATATGCGAGCACAAACAAGCAAAGTCGCGCATATTTGGAAGTATGTTTATTTAAGTAAGCGAAACATCAGCGTCAATCACTGCAACAACATGTGGTCTGACGGAAACATATGTGGTAGGTAATAACGGGGTAAACCCTTGTCTCACCGACCTGGGTTAGCATATAGTTACAAAAAAATGGTCGGTTACATAACATATTCTGGAAATGAAATCATTGTTCAATTATAGAGGTACACACATGCACTATGTAACATTGAAAATGAATTTAATTCAGCAGGAATTCTTAGTATCCAGTACTTTCATAAGTATTATATTTCATTTCATACAATACAATTTCTGAAAATTTCAATCAAAATCGTGCTCGGTGAGTGTCAAAGAAAGGGGGGGATTTCAGTGGGATGGGGTGTGGTTGGAAAAGAATAAGGGACAAAGAAAAGGAATTGTGTCCTGTCAACAATTCTATCTCATTCTGAGATCATTTCTAGTCAGTGATAGATCAAACAAGGTTCCCTATATACACTATACACGGGAGCCATATATGGCTAACTTTGCTGAGGCGTGTATGTATAGAGGTGGTGTTGTCGACGTTTCGACCCCTATGGTAAGGGCGGGTAGTTCCTCAGTCTAGGGTCTTCATCAGGACATTAAAATCAGTGACATTGAGCACATCTATATACAGGCGTTTAGAGGAAGTCACACCTCAGTTGAGACTTGCGCCTTCAGTGTTTAGATTAATCAGTCGTCAGGAGTCCTATGACATTTAGTAGATTCCCAGATTCCCGATACGTTGAATTTGAATGCCTTCTGATTCTCTCAATAAGTGGGTGCGGCAAACGTCCAACATCCACTGGAGGAATTAATCACGGGTAGTGTGTGGGTTTCTTACACCAACTGGGGTCCTGCAGGCTCAGTCTCTAAACGTTTAGAGACTGAGCCTGCAGGACCCCAGTTGGTGTAAGAAACCCACACACTACCCGTGATTAATTCCTCCAGTGGATGTTGGACGTTTGCCGCACCCACTTATTGAGAGAATCAGAAGGCATTCAAATTCAACGTATCGGGAATCTGGGAATCTACTAAATGTCATAGGACTCCTGACGACTGATTAATCTAAACACTGAAGGCGCAAGTCTCAACTGAGGTGTGACTTCCTCTAAACGCCTGTATATAGATGTGCTCAATGTCACTGATTTTAATGTCCTGATGAAGACCCTAGACTGAGGAACTACCCGCCCTTACCATAGGGGTCGAAACGTCGACAACACCACCTCTATACATACACGCCTCAGCAAAGTTAGCCATATATGGCTCCCGTGTATAGTGTATATAGGGAACCTTGTTTGATCTATCACTGACTAGAAATGATCTCGGAATGAGATAGAATTGTTGACAGGACACAATTCCTTTTCTTTGTCCCTTATTCTTTTCCAACCACACCCCATCCCACTGAAATCCCCCCCTTTCTTTGACACTCACCGAGCACGATTTTGATTGAAATTTTCAGAAATTGTATTGTATGAAATGAAATATAATACTTATGAAAGTACTGGATACTAAGAATTCCTGCTGAATTAAATTCATTTTCAATGTTACATAGTGCATGTGTGTACCTCTATAATTGAACACTGACGGAAACATAGACAGACTTTGGTGCTGACAGACGAGGTTCAAGCCTCCTACCATCCACTCATAGCAAGAGCATATATATTTTATAATTAACAAAAATATACTTAAATATGTTCAAATTAACATATGATATTCCATAAACACCTGCTAGTGTTTACTTTAAGCAGCGCATATGGGAAGCGAGCACAATTATTAAAGAACAATGTTTATTTAAGCCATTGCAATATGCGAGCACAATGACATAAAATGGGAAGCTGCAAAATATACTTAAATGTGTTCAAATTAACATATGATATTTCATAAACACCTGCTAGTGTTTACTTTTTTACAGCGGAAATAAATTAAGACATCATATTTCATCTCGTAATCACAGCGTCAATAACTACAACAAGATGTGGTCAGGCGGATAGCTAGGCAGACTTTGGTGCTGTCAGACACGGTTCGAGCCTGCAATCATCCACTCATAGCAAGATAATATACTTCTTTTTTTTAAAACCTTTGATGGCAAGTGTATTTATCACGCACATTTGAGGTTATTTTTTAGAGCGGCAGATTGGGTCACGGTGTGCTTCATCCCCTCATATGAATATACTAACGTCAAATGAATACACCATATTTAATAAACATGTGATGGGTGGATGGATGGGTGGGTGGGATGGGTGCCTGGATGGATGGATGGATGGGTGGGTGCCTGGATGGATGGATGGATGGGTGGATGGATGGGTGGGTGGATGGATGGATGGATGGATGGATGGGTGCGTGCGTGGGTGGGTGCGTGGGTGGGTGGGTGGTGGGATGGGTGGATGGATGATGGTCGATTCATGGATGGATGGGATGGGTGGATGGATGGGTGGGTGCCTGAATGGATGGATGGATGGGTGGGTGGGATGGGTGGATGGGGATGGATTGGTGGATGGATGGATGGATGGGTGGATGGATGGATGGGTGGATGGATGGATGGGTGGATGGATGGATGGATGGATGGATGGATGGATGGGTGGATATGGATGGATGGATGGATGGATGGATGGATGGATGGATGGATGGATGGATGGATGGATGGCTGATGGTGGATGGATGGATGGATGGATGGATGGATGGATGGATGGATGGATGGCTGGATGGATCGGTGGGTGGGATGGGTGGATGGATGGATCGGTGGGTGGATGGGTGGGTGGATGGATGGATGGCTGGGTGGCATGGGTGGATGGATGGATGGGTGGATGGATGGATGGGTGGGTGGGTGGTGGGATGGGTGGATGGATGATGGTCGATTAATGGATGGATGGGATGGGTGGATGGATGGGTGGGTGCCTGGATGGATGGATGGGTGGGTGGGATGGGTGGATGGATGCATGGGTGGCATGGGTGGATGGATGGATGGATGGATGGATGGATTGATGGATGGATGGATGGGTGGGTGTTGGGATGGGTGGATGGATGGGTTGGTGGGATGGGTGGGTGGGTGGGTGGGATGGGTGGGATGGGTGGGATGGGTGGATGGATGGATGGCTGATGGTGGATTAATGGATGGATGGGATGGGTGGATGGATGGATGGGTGGGTCGGTGGATGGATGGATGGATGGATGGGTGGGTGGGATGGGTGGATGGATGGCTGATGGTGGATTAATGGATGGATGGGATGGGTGGATTGGTGGGTGGGTGCCTGGATGGATGGATGGATGGATGGATGGATGGATGGGTGGGTGGATGGGTGGGTGGATGGATGGATGGATGGATGGGTGGGTGGGTGGGTGGATTGATGGGTGGGTGCCTGGAGGGATGGGTGGGTGGATTGATGGGTGGGTGCCTGGAGGGATGGGTGGGTGCCTGGAGGGATGGGTGGGTGCCTGGATGGATGGGTGGGTGGGTGGTTGGGGGGGATGGATGGATGGATGGGTGGGTGGGTGGGTGGGTGGGATGGGTGGATGAATGGCATACTGCAAGCATACCCCCGAAAAAATAACGCCAATGTGTCATGCGCTTTTCCCGCACGCTGATAGGTAATGTCACATAGAAAAATACACAATAATCACGTTTGTACATATTTAATTGTAAAATACAATAAACACGTTTGTACATTTTTATTTGGTAAACACAATAAATGCGTTTGTACATTTTAATTTGGTTTACATTGCTTGTATACAAAATACTTACAAACTTACTAGGTATGTAAAAGAATGAAATAAAAGTACATATCCATGGAAAAAATGTAAACACGATAGGGGGTACAATTTACAGACAGGATTATCGGGCGCAACAGTAAGGATTCAGAGGATGGAATAAAACACATACAAGTGCCAACTTTTTTTACCCAAAGGAATTAAGTACATGTGCGATGGAAGACCGGTAGTCAGAAGGCACAGAGAAGGGGAAAAGTTTTAATACTGCCAAAAGTCGGACAGACATTTCCTTTGAACGCGGGCAAACACGTGCATGTAGATTACCTGCTAAACACTGTGACATTCGCATTTCCTGGAAACTTTGCTCCTTTTTTAAAATCTCAAGAAAACTGTAGAAATTAGGGTGCGGTTTGCCTATACTTTTGTTTAAAGAGTTGTGCCAACCCTCAAGGGCATTGTTTGTCTTTGCTCCTCCCACTAAGCAGGTGGAGTAGCAGTTCCACCAGTCCACAAGAAAACGTGGCTTCCTCCGGCAACCCGCCTGCTTAGATGCCCAATCCATGTGTCTTCAAAATAATTTAATAATGGTGCCAATTTGTCCTCGTTTATCATAAAATATTCCGACTCTGTAATCGATGTGTAGTAGTCAACTACACTATTAGGAGGAACAAAGCAAAGACCAGCTAGTTTTTTAAGCTCAAACTGCAGTTTACTATCAGACACATAATCCTCAATAAGGGATGTTTTTTGAATTTTGCGCCAAATAGCCTGAGAAAAGTGAAAATAACATCCTTGTATTTGGGTATCCATGTACAATTTCTTTACAACATTTATCATGGGTAATTCAAAGTCCATGATTACTTTTCTCGGACTTTTGTTTGGGATTTTAGATTTTACGACTGACAAAAACTCAGTATACGTTGAGGATTGTTTGTCTGGTAGTAAGCTGTAGACTAAAGGAACTACAATGTCGTTAACGTACCCGTGCATGGTGTAGATTTGGGTGAAAGGGGTGGGCGTGCTTTTAAACGTCCCATCAAGCATCCACACATCACTGTTCTCCAAGCGGTTAAGATTGCGGGGGGTGCTAAATATTAAAATGCGCTTATGACAGTTGTCATTGTCATACAGAATAAACTGTTCCTTTGAAACGGTAACACAGAGTTCAGCTGGAATTTTAATATCCCCAAAAGTTTCTGGTTTCACACTTTGTGGGTGATTCGCGAGTTTCTTACGTTGGATCATTCGACGTAAGCTGGGGATGGCAGACATACTACTAGCTACATGTTCAGTAATATGTTGTGATACCTCCCTTAAAATGGCACCACAAGGGTCATTGGAGTTGCTTGCAATCATTTTCATCTCATTTATCTATTCTCTAACTTCAATAGCAGTTGCAGAGGCCGAGTGGTTATGCTCTGTGCTTCTTAAAACAGACTCACCCAGAGTAACCGCTCGTCCTCTGCAATGCCTTGAGTAATATTGCACACACTTCCAATGACCCCGTGGCTCTGAATTTCTCTCCTTGCAATATATATAACCGCTGTGTTTGAGTAGGCGATTTCCTCTGCTTGACGTGATATATTGCGCCATCTTTGGATCAGACATTTGCTGTCGGAAAAAAAAAACATGTTAAAAATGATGATAAAAAAGACATTTGCGGTAGGAAGACAACAGAAAATGCATTTTAAAAATAGTAAGAAAGACATTTCCAGTAGGAAACAAAAGACACATTGTTCCTAATGCCGGACACGAAATGCATAAAGCACTGCATACACCCCTGCGCCCGCGGCAGTAAACCTCCATCTCAAGCAGCCCCAGAAGGACGTAAGGCCCGCGTAAAAAAAAAAATTAAAACATAATCTCCCCAAGATTACTTACTAAAGTGTAAGCGATTGCCATTTAAAATTACAATAACTTTTATTTAAAAAAATATATTTTATTATAAACAACTTGAAATTGAATCAATGCTTGTAAGTGACGTCAATCCCAAACATGTTGCATTTAAAAGGCTATAGGTGTCACATTGCCCAGAAATACAAGTATTAACATTGTTAATGACAAAGCTATTAATGTCACAATTTAAAAAAAAAACATAAATAACAATTTTGTCATGTCCTGGTGAAATCAAGCCAACTTGCCTAATGCGGGACCTATTGCATTGCAAATGCTTGTTTACTTTTTGTGCTAATCTGATGGTGCTGCACTTAGCGTAGAAACCCGAAATCTTTGCTTGACTTGCACCTCCGGGACCTTTTCAAATCTGTAACATAAAGTAAAAAAGAAAGGTTAGCGGTGGCATTTTTACTTAGGTCTTTCAACGACACTTTTTGCAGTTGCAAGTGTTTAAAGGTGTTCTATGTTATAAGTACTCTACTACAAAACTACTACGAAACATAGCAATTTGTTTCCGAAAACAAAAAAAATTAGTTTGCGGTGCCATTATTACACACCTAATACACCAAACAGCAAAGACACTCAATTCCATGCTACTATGCAGCACATTGCTTCCAGACACTATTTCGTGTCGTAAGAGTAAATTGGAAATATCATTAATGTACCTGTATCGTTGTTTTATGCTTTGGATGGCGTTCTTCTTTATGTTTGGATAGGTTCCACACAAAGCCTCACGGTGGGGACGGCCTATTTTAAGAGGCAAAATAGAGATTAGTCTAACGTTGGGTATATCAAGCCAATCTAGCAACAATTTACGCAATTCACCAACCCATCCACCAACCCATCCAACTGCCAACACATGGTACTATGCGACACTTTGCTTCAAGTGGATATGGTACATTTGCAAGTTTTTCTATTCATATCTTTTATGTAACGCGTGTAATCCAACGCAAAGTCCTTATGTTTTGCTGCTGGTTCTTATGTAAAGCGCTCTGACACCTTCGGGTAAAGTTCACGCTATATTAAATCGCGTAAAATGACAATTTCACAAAAAAAAAACCAACCTCTTTGTGTGGCTTAACATCTTGTACATTTGCAATGTTTCTCTATTTGTATCTTTTATGTAACTTGTGTAATCCTACCCAAAGTTTAGGGTGCAAGGCAGGGGACAGTTTTTGGGCCAGAGCAGCGGGGAAAGGAATAGTTGGCATCCCATCTCATTATTTATGCGCAGGTAGGGGACGAGGGAAACATAGGGCAGAAGGGCACTAAAAACGAAGTCTCAAGAAATAGAACACCTGCCTACTGAACACTTACCGATTGCAAATGCCCCCGCGGACGTTGCGGCAGATAAACTGCATGTTATGAATAGAAGGTGCGCTCCGTGTCTATGATCAAAGCGGTCTAAAAAAACTGCATGCATGCTGTAAGGCAAATTACCTTTCTTTTCTGCTGCCTGTTGGTGTTCCAAGATATTTGAACTCCAAAGTTAGTGCTGTGTGATGCAGGCAACAACGTGTCGACCACCTGAATAGGGATGATCTAAGAGAAAATTGCCAGAAGAAAAGTATACAATATAAGCAGCTGAAAGTCAGTAATTCATTTAAGCATGAAAGCAAAACGATGTGCTTTCCTTGTCTTATAAAGCTAAGGGCAAAAAGATTCAAATCAGACACAGATGGAAAGAATTGAATATACCTGAATCGATAATTACATGAGAAAGGGCACTGTGAGGCTAATTACCTTTGTTTTCTGCTGCCTGTTGGGGTTCCAAGAAATCTGAACTCCAAAATTAGTGTTGTGTGATGCAGGCAACAACGTGACCTCTTGTCCAAAATAGCCTTAACAAAATAAATTTATTTGTTTTATATATTTACTAGCGAATAAAATACATGCAGATTTTATACTGACGTTTTATTTCATCCTTTTCTTTTCGTTTAAGATTATAATATATTCGGATGCAAATATTACTTACACGCACACACAAGAAAAAAAACGCAATACATTGGTCGAAGGCATACTTTTCGAGGATACAAATGCACGTATGTATTTCAATTCATTGCTGCTACTTAATTTAATAATGAGGCCTTGAGTGAGTTTAACCCGAAGCGGTTGCCATGGCACCTCGTTTCTCCTATTAAAGGCAAAGAGCATGCATTACACAAATGGGCCCATTTTTCTGTGCAGATTTCAAATGACATGGAGCAAAGTGTTCCATGAAAAACGATACTCTCAATGCCCACTCCAAGTGAGGTATCACAGCTTTCCTATAGCTAAAGCTCAGAACATTACAAAACAACAAACCACGGTCGGGCAAACACTGCAGACCCGCGTGCACACTTTACAATAACCAAAACGGAACGTTTTCAAACATGAGCCGTGAGGGTAAAGGGGGAAGAAGGGAAACATAAACTCAGCTGTGAATAGGTATAAGTGGACTCTGTACCATCAACTCACAATGCGGTGGGTGCTTCCCGGTTTAAATACTTAGTGTATCTGGCCGGCGTGGGATGCGGACATATAGAAGGAACCACTTGCTACATACATGTACGTGGTGTGAAGCCCTTAAAGATAACACACTGCTATATTCCAAACCGGGAATACTAAAAGCCAAGAACGCTACCTGAATGAGTTACTACTGCTGTGGCGCAACTAAATACCACGTGATCCAAGTATTGCATACCGCAGTATCTCTGCATTTAAAAACACACACACATATCACAGGTGCCACGGATCGTGCGTGTGAGAAGTTGGCCTGATATTCAGTGTTCACTATTCTAGTGATCACTATGTATCAGTCCAAACAACCCTTATGGTGATTGGTTGTAAGTCAACCGATAGACCAGCTATCCTAGTAGCATGGACAAGAGCAGTCTTCGGGCTAAACTCTAGAGGGCGTGTTAAGCCAGCTGTTATACCATCACATATACCCCTTGAGCACCAAGTGAAAGGACACCACACAAGTGTTATGAAAATAAACAGTGTATTTATTTAGATCACAACAGCCCTGTACTCTTTATGAGGACAGGGTACTAAGCACACAACAAAACTCTTACGAAAATACTTTAAGTTGCACAATTTACACAAATGCCCGAGGGGCACGGAAAACCATATACTATGAAAGTGGAATGCGAAATTACTAGCAGGTAAGTATTGGACTAATAGGCTTTGGAATCGCTAGGACTACGTTACTGAACCTTCAGATTACTAGTAGGAGGCCTAGGGGATTCGGGTGCAGAGTGTGCACTCTCACGCGGGATGCGGGACAAAGTCTATGGGGGCTAGTAAAAGCAAAGTTAGTGTTCTCGGGCGAACCCGATAAGGTAGGTCGAAAACGACAGTGGATCTGGACCCTTGGATAGTGAGGCTATGCTGGGGCACCGAAATGCCGAAGTTACCTAGCCCAGGGGCTGCAGCTGCATAGGTCTGAAAAGACGTCGGGAGTCCTCGTTGACGAACCAGGAGCCTGAAGAAAGAGTTGCTGGCAGGTGACCAGTGAAGATTGTTCGAAGGGATCCAAGCCTGGATCGAAGATGGATGACACCTGAAAGCAGAGGGGACCAAGTTCTTGACCACTAGCCAGTGATCAGATGGCACCAGGAGGGCACCGGATGGTAGTCACCTCGACCAGGTGAGTGGGCGACGCTGGGCTCTGCAGTCTCACGGACCAGGAGGCGTTGTCGGCGACCAGGATGGAGGTGCGAGCTGTCCCACGATGGTTGATGCTGTCGACGTCGCTGGACCCAGGATTGGGGCAACAAGTCTTGGCAAATTCAAGCCCACGCGTTATCATGGAACAGCTATTAGGACTTGGTTCCGCTAGCTGCAAACGGGCTCAGCTCATGCCAGAGCACCATCTCACACGATTCCAAGCACTCTGCCTTCAGGATTGTCAAGGCCTCCCATAGGAGTGACTGATAGGAATCTGTGTGTCCCTTTTTAGGGTTAGATATAGGTATATCTAAAGTAAAGGGTGATTACACCACCTTGCCCCAGCTGTTGTGCAGCCAGTTGTGTCAGATTTAGATGGCCATCCAGGGGTGGCATAATACATGCTTCAGCCCCTGGTAGGCCCTGGGTACACCTATTCCCTGAGTTACAGGGTCTGATAAGGTGGCCCAGTACCAATTGGATAATGCACCTAAGGTACACATGTCAATTTAGTGACAGAACAGCTAGGCTGTGGGTCTGATTGGCAGGCCCACAGCCAGAGAAAGTCGTAAACAAGTGAAACAAAAGCAAAAAATCTGGGTGATCATAGGATTGCAGACCCTACTCTCCTACAGTGCGCGCCTAGGAGAGGCTCTGGGTCCCCCCTCGGAGATGCAACACGGGAGCGTGGAGCGGGCGGCCGGACGCGCGGTGCGGTCCCGGCGCGGGAGGACAGGATTGCACCACCCGAGCGGAGGAGGCCGCCCTCGCTCCCCACCCACTGCCACCCTGCAGAAAAGTCAGCAGAACCACCCCCCACCCCTATCCCTCCCGGCCTTCTCTCTCCCAGCCTTCCCCGACATGACCGCCAAACTCAAGGAGATAGTCAGCCGCAACAAGCGGCGTTACCATGAGGACGGATTCGACCTGGACCTGACCTATATTTATCCAAACATTATTGCCATGGGATTTCCAGCAGACCGGCTTGAAGGTGTATACAGAAAGAACATTGACGAAGCCAAGAACGCGACCTGAATGAGTTACTACTGCGGTGGCGCAACTAAATACCACAAGTATTGCATACAGTAGTATCTCTGCATTTAAAAACACACACACATCACAGGCTACTAAGGGTGCAAAAATAACATAACAAGAATGTACAATCAGGGTAATACCTCTAAGGGAATATACAAATATCTGCAAAGCACGGAAGGAGAAGGGAATAAAAACAGTAAACACGGGCCTACTGGACACTTACTGATTTCAAAGGCTGTCCACAGGGTACGGATACGGGCACAAATGGCGGAAAACACGGTGGACAAAACAATATATACCCCCCACCTCCCCAACAAACCATTGGCTGACAAGATTAGTAACTCTGTGAAACATCGCGTTGTCATGCCGCGCGTTGTCATGTCGCCGATGTGATACGCGATCCTAGGCCACAGCCGCATTTGCGTCGCAACGACGTGCGATGACAAAATGGCCGATGTAAGTGGCATTGCGATGTATTGGCCGCGATGCGAAAGGCCGCGAGGAGTTTGCTTCTTCAGCCCCGAAATGCATTGGGTGTTGATTAATTGTTATGTTTTATGTTTCATGAGTCGATGAATCTGTTTGTATTCACCATGCTACTATGATGATATAAATAATGATATTGTTGTAAGAAAGTGAAAAATGTGAAGTGAAATATGATTTATCTTTCATTTTTGACAAAATAAATAGAATGTACTAAAAGAAAAATTGTATTGAAGTAGTGCGTACTGGAGTCCTGGTGACTCACAACACCAGGCCACATCCATTGGTTTAATATAGTTAGCAGACACTAATCCAGCACAGCACACATGCCGGATTAAGGATCTAAATAGTGTGAATTGTGTGCAGCACCCTTCCACATTCATTTTATAAGTAACTTGTTTGACATTGTGGGTCACCATGTCAAAGGCTGCATAGAGATTTAGTCGTAGTCCTGGTCCTGGTCCTGTATCAGACCCCATTTGAGGAGTCTTCTGTCTCAGGGTCAGTCCTACTATCACTATGCAAATTGGGCCACATGAAAACCTTTGTGATTTAATCTCACAGGTAGCGATGGCCAATAGTCACAGACTTCTTAGGGAGGTTAGTTTCTAAGCAGCAGCGCAATCATATCAGTGTCCAACCCAGTGCTTCTCTTTTGAAAGACTAGAACTATATTTTACCAAATGTCACATAACTACTCACGAAAAACGTACTAGATCCCCAGTGTTCAGATTTGAGTCCCATATGCCTGAAAGTCTGAAAGTGGGATTCCTGCTAGGCACTCCACCCCATCTCCTCTCCCTCCACTCCTTAGCTCTGGGTTTCTGGTGGTTTAGTCTCAAGATTAGATGCATCGCTCTTTTTTTTCCCGACCACCACTCTTATAGTATACAATCACTTGTTCGAGCTAGGTAGGCTGTATAGCCTCTCACTCGTTCCTCTCCTGGCGGTGTAGGTGTAGATCCCAGTGGGGCTCCAGGCCCGCATTCGCTTGTGGTGCATAGGACCAAGTGCATGACACCTGATGGTCCTGCTCAGTAGGGGTGGCTGCAGGCCGCATGTTGCCTTTGGAAGGTAGTAAGAGGTGTAGCAGCCTTCTTCTGGGCTCCGGTGATCTCTCAGCACAGATGAACTCATCAGACTCGAATCCACTAGTGAGTGTGCTGTCACTCGTGCTGGGGCTTTCCATATGGAAGCCTGTCCACAGTCCTTTTCTCAAGACAAAGGACTCTGGCAACAACAAAGTACTTCAAGATGCAGTTTGGGGCATGATAGCAGCAGTCTGATCAGCAACTGGCATCTTTAATGCCTCTGTTGCCAGATGCTACTGTGACACAAAGTGACTGGAGGAGATGGCATCTTTCTTCAGAGCAGAGTAGTCTACTCTGCACCCTTGGGGGTCAGTACTGATCTAGCCATTCAATGAGGGGACGAAGGGTTCCCATGGCAGGTGCCACAGGTTTGCATTTTACATTTACGCACAAATGTATCCCGCTAAGTCTAGGACCGGTCCAAGACCAGTCTTGAATGAATTAAATGAAAAGACTATTTGTTAAGCACAATAGCTACCCTCAGACGTCCTAGCACTACAGACAATGCATCCAAGTGAACAGTAGGATTTTTATTAAGGATTTATTAAAAAGCAGGGTTTTTAGCTGTTCAGAGAAGGAGAGTAAATTGGGCTCTGAGCGCAGATGTAAGGGAAGGGAGTTCCAGAGTTTGGCCGATTTGTAAGAAAACGAACGGCCCCCACATCTGGCTCTTCTAATCCTGGGCACAGTGGCGAGGTGAGAGAATGCGGACCTAAGCTGCCTGTTCGGGTGGTAGGGGATGACCAATAAGTGATTGATGACAGCGCCTGTTTTCCAAAAGACTAGGTGGGTGATGCACAGGTCCTTAAATTCTATTCTTTCTTGGACTGGGAGCCAGTGGAGGCTCCTTAGTCCAGGTTTAACTGTGAGTCGGCGGGGGATCTGGAGGAGTATTCGGGCTGCGCAATTTCGGATAATCTGGAGCTTACGCAGGGTGGTTTGGGGGCCCCTACGTAGAGGGCATTCCCAAAATCCAGACGAGACAAGATGAGGCCCTGGATGCTTGGAAAGGCAGTAAGGGAGAATTTTCCGTAGGAGCCTAAGTAGACCTAAGCAAGTGGCTGAAAGTTTAACGGCTTGACAATTAAAATTAAGGGACTTGTCCAGCCAGATTCCCAGGCTCTTAATTGTGTCTTTTGGTATGGGAGCAGGGCCAAGGCAGGTAGGCCATAATGCATTGATGGTGAGTTTGGGGGTGTTACCTAAGAGCATCAGCTCAGTTTTGTCTCCCTTCAACTTGAGACATGATAATGTCATCCATTTGGTCACTTCTTCTAAGCAGTCCCTCAAGCAATTATGTGCGGTGTGGGTGATTTACAGCTATAACTAGCGGAGTGTCGCCCGCATAGGTGATGATTTTTATCCCAAAGGGGCGAACAATCTCAGCTAGGGGGCTCATGTATATATGAAACAGTGTAGGGCTCAAAGAGGAGCCCTGCGGCACACCGCAGCCAAGAGGCTTGCTGGGGGAGATGGTTTCGCCCTCAAAGACCTGGAATGAGCGGTCTGAAAGGAAGGATTTAAACCAAGCAATTGCTTTTCCTGAGACTGCTATGCTGGTGAGTCGATGAAGTAGAATGTTGTGACTAACGCTGTCAAAGGCGGCACTTAGGTCAAGGAGGATGATTGTTGCAGAGCCTCCTTGATCCAGCATCTTCCTGGCCTCCTCCGTCACTTCGACAAGGGCGGTTTCGGTCCCATGCATGCATACGAACTCCGCCAATACTATGTTGGCATGTTTCTCAAGGATCTTGCTTACCCAAAGTAACAGAGAAATTGGTTGATAGTTACTGAGGTTGTCCTAGTCCAGGTTGTTTTTTTTTAGGAGGGCTTTCACCATGGCCCACTTCCAGGGAAGCGGGACAGTGCCAGCCGATAGGGAGGCATTAAGCAGGTCAAGTATGGTGGGAAGAATGTTGCTGGTGACTGGCAGCAGGGTGCGCGGGGGTGCCGGATCATTGGGGGAGCTGGACTTAACCTGATGCATGATGGATTCTAGCATAGTAGGCCTTATGGGGGGAAGAGATTCGAGTTTGGCTAGGGGCTGGGGCCTTGATTCAGGAGATTTGGTGAGTGAAGTGTGGATCTGTGTGGGGCAAAAGGAGGTATAAATGGTTTGTATTTTTTGGAAGAAGAACTCTGCCAGGTTGTTAAAGCGGGTTTGTGCATTGATGGAGTTTAGAGGTTTTTCTGGAAGCTTGAGGAGGGTTTTCGCTATGCAGTATGTTTCCTTTGGCCTGGAGGCAGCTGCGTTGATTTGTCCTTCAAAAAGGTTGATTGTGCAACTTTAATTTCATTTTTTATAGGTTTTTATCACTTCTCTATACGCAGTTTTGCTGGTAGGGAGTGATCCAGTCGCCATTTTCTCTCTAATTTTTTGTAGTCACATTTCCTTTCCCGTAAACCAGAGGAGTACCAGGGGGCAGTCCAGGCACTGCGCTTGTGTTCAGTGCGTTTCATAGGGAGTACCGAGTCAAGTGAATTAGAGATCCATCTATTATACTCCTTGTTGGCTTGACTTAACTAAAGAGCAGGCCTAGGCCTTCACATACATTTTAGGTTAGCATGAGGCTGGACCAGAATCTGAAAATCATTTGAACACTTGGGGCAGGGATCATGACTATACCATGTTTGGGACATTCCTGTCCTCACATCCTAAGTCCTAAAAGTATGCACTCCTTGATTATTGATTAGTGTTGTTTCTACAATGCAATGCAGATGGAAATCAGACTGGAGATCATTAAAGATGGCTTCTGATAGAGACTTCTAACTGCAGATTCCTCACCTTTTGAATATTCCTCAGTTGTCAGACTGGATTCGGCAACGTTTTTCATCAGAATCCTTGCATGTCAGCAAGTAACAGCATGCAGCTCCACACTGATGCCGTTCCGCTCTGGAAATGATATGCAGAGCCTATGTCAGTACTACCCCTGCTCACAGACGTCATTTCCTTTAGCTACTCTTTCAGACACCTTAAAAGAAAAAAAATCTTTTTGGAAGGAAAATCTCACCTATCAAAACGTGGACTGGGAATCTGTGGCCACATAAGGGACCATTGCATATCAAGGTAATGGGACGTGCACCACTAATTTCTTTAAATGAAAAGTCCAGGGGCGTGGCCAAGATGGCGGGGTGAGCGGACGCTTCCTCCTGTAGCTCCTCCGGTCCGGCTCAGCTCGAGCCCCGTTTTCTGCGCTTCTCTCCCCCCGCAGCTGCCCTGCGGGTGAGAGGACTGTGCCGGAGTTCCTGGTGCACATATTGATACTACTTTGACTCCTATCGCCCCGGAGGAAGTACCTCGAAAGTTTGCTCAAAGATCGGAGCACGGAGGAGAGCCTAGGAGGCGGAGCGAATTGCAGTGCTGTCCAGGCGCCTCGGCTGGGCCTGGTGCTGAAAGCTGGCGATCCCGAGGGATCGGACCTGCCGCGCTCCGAGGAATAACGGAGCCCTCCGGCCGAAGCCTACGCGACCGGTGTCGCCGATACACAGCGGACTTTGGACCTTAGCTCGCGCTTTGGCCCTTCACTACCGACGACGGTGCATGGTGCGGCGCGGACCCCGGATCTGGTGGCGAAGGCCGGAGGCATCCACACGGCAGCCGGCCTGAGTGGGCCCTCCGGTGCAACTGTGGGACATTGGCTGCGGACTTTCCTTGATTATTGTGCCCCGGGGACCGCCGGTGGTCTCGCCGGCCCGGGCCGCTCTCCCTGGCCCCGCCCTGCCGCCATCTTATCCCTGAAGAGCTGGAGTTGGCGACCTCCACCCGTGCCTCTGGCGGGCGGGTGCCTACTTTCGCCTTGACTTCTGAACTAATTCCCCGAGGGGTGCACTGCTGAGAGACCCTGACTTTGGCCCCCGTTCGCCACCCTGGTCGGAACCACGACTGTCTCGCCCCGGCCTGGGCCGCCATTTTGTCGCCTGTGACGCAGCACCCTTGTCTTCGGCTGGGTCTCCACATCTGGTGCCCACGGACGACTGGACGCATCTGCGGCGGCCGGCCCTGAGCCTTGCCCACTGCAGCGGCCACGATGACGGGGAAAGGAGGCTCGAAAAGGGGAGATCGCACCCTGCCGGACATGCTCAGCAGGGCCCAGCAGCTGCGGGACAGAACACAACCGCCGCCGGGATCCTCCCGGGCTTCGGCGGACGCAACTGGAGGCGAACCGCCGGTCACGAGGTCCTTTATGGAGGACTTATTTAGCTCCCTCAAGGAAGACTTCCAGACACTAAAGAAGGAAGTGGCCAGCGAGGTCCGAGAAGTGCGCAGGGAAGTAGAGGGCCTCGGCGAGCGTGTTGACACGGTGGAAGCAGCGGCCCAGCGCCGAGATGAGGAGATAGTCCATCTCCAACAGGATGTTCTCCGCCTCCGGGAGCAGTGTGTCGAGCTCCAGGCCCACTCTGAGGACCTAGAGAACAGGTCCAGAAGGAACAACATCCGGGTGCGGGGTGTCCCGTCCGCAGACGAGGGGACAGATTTAATGGCCTATCTACAGGAGTTGTTCCGGGAGATTTTGGGGGAAGATGCAGATTTCCCGATCCGCATAGACAGAGCGCATAGAGTGGGCCGACAGCGCCAGTCATCAGCACCCCCCCCGGACATTCTGGCGTTCTTGCCCGACTTTCCCTTGAAGGAGCGCATCATGGCAGAGGCCCGCAGGAAGCAGCCTTTAACTTTCAGAGAGCGGCCTGTGGCGTTCTACCAGGACCTGTCCGCCATCACGCTGCAGAAGCGCAGGTCCTTCAGGATTGCCACAGACTTTCTGCGGGAACATGAGACGCCCTACTCCTGGGGACACCCCTTCCGTCTGATCTTTAGATGGAATGGAGTGCTACACCAGCTGCGCTCCCTCCAAGACATCTGCGGAGTGTTGGGACTCACGGCCACGGAAGAAGACGGAGCGACGCCCACATGGATGCGCTCAGAGAGACGGAGCCGGCGGAGATCGACGAGGAGACAATCACCGGCGAATGCGAGTCGCCCTGATTCCCCTACCATCAGGGCGGATATGGCGGAAGCTCTGAGAACGGCGGCCAGGACCTTGCCTGACTCCAGTGGCGTGGCCTTGACGGCCTAACTTCACTCCGGGGGGAGAGATTCTTAGCCTCTACGATGCTGGGTTGGGGCTGGGGGTTGGGAGGGAGCGGCTGGAGGTGAGTGGCTGAACGTCCACTTGATTGGTTTCTACGGACTTGCCCGTTCAGGCTGGACTGAGACAATGGGGTGTTTTTATTTGTTTGTGGTTTTGGCTAGTTGCCAAGGGTTGGTTTTGGGTGGGCTTAAGAGTTGTTTTGTTGTTGGTGGGGTCCCGTCCGACATTGCCCAAGCACACGCGTGGCCTGTCTTGGCCTTCCCCGCGCGCCTGCCCCACGCGCCCCCTCCGCTGATCCCTCGCTTGCTACACAGCGCTTCAGTTCCCCGGGGGAGATGCCATCTTTAAAAGTAGTGACCCTTAACGTTAAGGGTCTGAACAACCCTGTGAAGCGCAGAGCGATCCTATCCCTGCTAGAAGGGACGCAAGCGGACATATGCCTTCTGCAGGAAACTCATCTGCTACCCAAAGATTGTCATAGGCTGCGCTCTGCCAAGTTCCCCACCCAAGTCTTCTCTTCGGCAGCGACCAAGACTTCAGGCGTAGCCATTCTTTTAGCTAGCTCCTTCAGGGGCGAGGTGTTGTACAAATATGCCGAACAAAAGGGGAGGCTCCTAGCATATCGCATGCGACTTGGGGGTATTGCCTTCACGGTTGGCTCCGTTTATAGCCCGAATGATCACCAGGATCGCTTCCTGGATTCAGTGTTGGTGGACGTCACTGCCTCGCCCGATCGCCATATTGTCTTGGGGGGAGACCTGAACATTGTCTTCGACTCGGCTATGGATAGGTCTGCACAGCGCTCCCCACAGGCGGGGGAGCTTTCCCGCGCGGTACAAGACCGGATTGCAGAGATGGATCTGCACGACCTCTGGCGCGCTATGCACCCTACCGATAGGGACTATTCCTATTTCTCCCATGCGCACCGCACTTATTCGCGGTTGGACTACCTCCTGGTGAGTGGCCCGCTACGCACAGCCGCCACGGCGGCGGACATCGGGGTCCTGTCCCTGTCCGATCATGCGCCGGTTTCCGGCGTCTTTGCATGGCCGGCGGCCTCCCCCTCTCGAGGGATGTGGCGGCTTCGGGATACTCTTCTACATAAGAAGTCGGTTGTGAAGCGAGTGGGGGAGGTCATTCAGGATTATTTGGTCCACAATGGCAACTCCGACACGTCTCAAGCGACGCAGTGGGCAGACTTGAAGGCGGTCCTCAGGGGGGAATTTATCTCCATCTCCTCGGCCGAGAACAGGGAGCGGCAATGTAAGAGGGACGAACTGACTGCGCAGGTCAGGGAACTTGAGCAGGTTCACCGCCGTACAGGGGCTCCTCGAGTTTGGAGGCAGCTGAAAGCGGCGAGGAAACTCCTTTCTGCGCTGGACCTAGATCGGGCGGAATATGCTGCGTTGCGTCTGAAGCATGCATGGGCGGGGACAGATGTGGTAGGCTCCTGGCCCATCGGCTCAGGGCTGCACAGCAACGCAATGTGGTGAAGGAGCTAGTGGGGGCAGACGGGGTTACTGTTTCCGGTGACGCGGAGGTGGCGGACTCCTTTCGTAGCTTCTACGAAGCGTTATATGCCGCGGAGCCCTCCTCGCCGAGGGACGCTGAGGACTATCTGGAGTCTGTGACCCTCCCGGTGCTAGAGCCCGCCCAGGCGGCCCACCTGGAGAGGGACATCCATGTGGAAGAAGTCATCTCCGCTATAGCGCGATTGAAACATGGTAAAGCCCCGGGCCCGGATGGTTACACGGCCTTGTTCTACAAGACCTTCTGCACCGCTGTGGCACCAATCCTGGCTCGCCTGTTCAACTCCTTCTCCGAACCGGGCGCTATCCCGCCGGACCTTCTTTCCGCGACTGTGTCGGTTATTCCGAAACCCGGGAAGGATCGGACCTTGTGTGGTTCTTATATATGCCTATTTCGCTTCTGAATGTGGATCTTAAGCTCTATACGGGGATTCTAGCGTCCAGGCTTGGACTGCACCTACCGGGCCTGGTGGAGGCGGACCAAGCTGGCTTTGTACCCGGTAGACAGACAGTTGACAACACCAAGAGAGTGACGCACATATTAGAAAAGGCCTTGCGCTTCCCGGGGGAGCGGATGTTGCTGTCGGTCGATGCGGAGAAGGCCTTTGATAGAGTTCATTGGCCGTACCTTGAGCTGGTTCTCAGGAAACTGGGAATCGGCGAGAAGTTCCGCACCATGGTCTTCAATTGTTATAAAAGACCATCAGCATCGGTACGGGTCAATGGGCACAGCTCTGGTAGTTTTGTCATTGAGCGCGGCACGAGACAGGGCTGCCCCCTCTCGCCGCTTTTGTTCGCCCTCTACATGGAGCAGTTCGCCCAGAGGATTCGCGATAATCCGGACGCTATTGGGGTTAAGATGGGTCAGTATACCCATACTGTTAGCCTTTATGCGGACGATGTCCTGCTGACCCTGGACGACCCCAGGAGGTCACTCCCTGCTTGCGTCCAGGAACTGAACGCCTTTGCACGCGTGGCCGGCTTTAAAATGAATATGGCCAAATCGGCTGCCCTGGACGTGTCGCTCGCCGCGGACACCAGGAGAGACCTCCAGCGTCTCTTCCCCATGCAGTGGTCCTCGTCCACGGTGCCATACCTGGGGATCCTGCTAGTGCCTTCGCTGCCTGAAATGGTTAATGCTAACTATTCTTCCCTTAGCAAGAAGATTAAGGAGGAACTCGGCCGATGGAGCAAGGGCCTGCTTTCGTGGCTGGGCCGTATCGCAGCGGTGAAGATGACGGTGCTGCCTCAGATCCTATACCTTTTTCTCGCTCTACCTCTCCAGCCCCCTGTGAGTTGGATACAGCAAGCGCAGGCTGACATCTCCCGCTTCGTTTGGCAAGGCCGCAGGCCTCGGATGAAGAGGGTTCTCTCCACGCTTGCTCCGGAGGCGGGGGGTCTTGGTATCCCGGATCTCCGGAAGTATTTTCAGGCGGCGCAACTCCGATATTTGGTGGAATGGAGCAGGTGGGAATCTGATAAGCACTGGCTCTTTCAGGATCAGGCGGTGGCGGGCCGTACCCTTCAGGAGGTTCCATTCCTGCGGCGCGCGCATCGCCCGGCTAATCTTTACGCCTCCTTTGTCACCCGGGTCCCCCTGCGGGTGTGGGATGCGGTTTGCGAGCCCCGCGAATTAACCACCTTCCCATCACCGTTTACGCCCATAGTTGGTAACCCAGACTTTACTCCGGGCTTAGAGCCGGGAGCTTTTTCCCACTGGGTGAGTGCAGGTTGCAGGGCACTTTTTCAGATTTACGGGCCGGAAGGCGTGCTTCCTTTCCAGCAACTCCGACAGGAGTTTGGCCTGACGGAGGCGGACAGATTGCGCTACATGCAGGTCCGCCACTGGGCTCTCCAACCCCAAGTGCGCGACGTCGCAGCCCGTCAAATCACACCTTATGAGCGGTGGCTAGTGACCCGGACCTCGGACGCCAAGCTCATTACCGATCTGTACAAATTTCTCCAACCCCCGACGTTTCACTATCATAACCCGGGGAGGGAGCGCTGGCACAGAGAGTTGGGCAGGACCCTGAGTCACAAGGAGTGGGACAAGATCGCATATCGGGCGAGGCACTCTGCGTACCACACTGGGCTAACGGAGATCTTTACTAAGGTGTCCACCTACTGGTATTACACCCCGGAGAGGCTCTATGAAATGCACAAACTCACCGACAAGGGATGTTGGCGGGGCTGCGGTCAGGAGGGTACTCTATCGCACATTCTTTGGGATTGCCCGGTACTGACTGCTTACTGGAAAGAGGTCTTGGATGAGGTGGATAGACATTTTGAGATTGAACTGCCGCGCTTCCCGGCGTATGTTTTGCTAGGCCTTCCCAACGACCTAATGTACCCGCTGAAGTCCCGCAGGGGTAGACAGATTGCTATTGCGCTAGGCTCAGCGGTCCAAAATATCCTTGTCCACTGGCGCACCTCCACTGCCCCCTCCATCACTGGTTGGTTACATAGACTCTGGCAGGTACTGGGTATGGAGAAGATGTCGCTTACAGTATCTGGAAATGTAGATCAGTTCGAGGAGCTATGGCACCCCTTCCTGGCACTACTGTCCACAGAATTCCGGGAGCTCACATGCCCGAGGTACCTGCGCCGCCTTAGGCTGACGCCACTGGCGGCCCCGGCGTATTAGGATGAATGGGAATGGGGGGATTGGGGATGGGGGTAGGCTGTTTGGGGCGGATTTTTCTATTACGGGCTATTGGACGGGGTTGTTGGGGTATTGTTTCCTTCTTTTTCCTTTCTTCTGGGGACGGGGGGCTCGGAGGGACTGCGTTGTGTCTTACTGTATTGCTGGAAGCTACTTGCGCTTAGCTTTGGTTGGGGGGTTGGGGAATATGGGAGGGTTGTGCGCACTGCCTTATTGCCTTACAACTGATGTCTTCCCTTCCCCTCCTAGACCGCCGACCTCCCCCTTTTGACCAGAACTGCTGCCACTCGTCTTTTTTCTTTTCAATGTATTGTATGTAACCTTGACCTCCTACTTCCCTTCCCCATGTTTCTTTTGCTTTAATAAAAATGCTTTAAACCTAAATGAAAAGTCCAGCACATTGATTTGTATATATCTGCTTGAATGGTCTTGGATAGTAGCTGTGCTATCCGCATAAGAAGTGGATTTCCATCAGATTGTTCTGGTCCTCGGGGGTCTGAGGATAAAGATTTTGACTGCTGACTTATTCTGGATGAACTATGTGTATACTCACGCTGAAAACTTCTCATATAATTGAAAAAGTCGTCAAATGTGACAAAACACGGGTCAGCTGTTTGTCAATTCAGATTGCACAAGAAATTGAACAATCTAAAAAGATTAAAGAAATTGCACCCATCAGTCTCAAGCAATGACTTCATAATTTTGGATCGTGTTTTACAAATTTGGACCTGTCAGATTGACTGAATATGTATTAAATAATTGGTGGTGCTCTGGGCATTTATTATATTCTTTTTATATTTGAGACTGTTTTCTTCTATACTTTACGCTATTGGGTGACATAGTGTTACTTCCATTGAGCACACTATACTGTCTGTACTATTGACTTGTTTCCTGAACATTGTGCTGTGCTAGCATCTATTATAGTAAAAGCAAATATCATGATGCATTTGTTGATATGATGAAATAATCATCATTATGTATAAGATTGCACAGTAATTAATGATGATCAAGTATTAAAATAGTGAATTGTTTTCTGGTATAGAATTTAATAAAATTTCTATTTGAAAAGGGTAAAGGTGTAAATACACCAAGTGCACAGTGCGCGTCTAGATGGGTTGGTAAACCCGTCATAACTCACATTCAGAACAAGGAGTGACTACCCTTATTAGTCGCGGCACCGGTTCCTGAAAGCTATAAAGTAGGATAACTAACGGAGTGTTCCTCACACACCCACATAACTAGCATCTATTATAGGGCATTATCACCTCTATAATTTCTTAGGTTTTAATCCCAGTAAGGGCTGTCGCAAACAAATGTCTGTGATAGATTTAATTTCAAGACCCGAGACTGCCATTATGGATTCATCTTTTAATTACGACTCCTACAGCACCTTTAAAGAATTATAAAACCCCAATCTAAAATTATATCTTGTTAGTCCAAAAATGTTCCCCTCATAGCACACTCTTTCTCCTTTAAATGCTGTTCCTGAGAAAGAGAAGTACTACGTCTGAAGGTTAAGGTTGAAGTTTGTTTTGATTGACAAATGTTGGTCTGTACGCATGCTAAGTTTCTAATTTATAGAAGTGTTGTATGCATTTAGTAAATTATAACATTTAGTGAGTCATTTAATTATAAAATTAGTGTGATTTAAAACAGTGTAAAACGTAAAAGAATGTTTTTTTAGGTAAACAGAGTCATTTTAGCCATGTAATACAGCATGTGCTCGTACATAAGAATAATCTTAGAAAAGGCCTTCAGTATTGGTGTGCACAGGTATGAGGAAAATTTGTTTTTTATGGTGAATAACCGAAATAAAGATATATTGGTTTGGATTGGTTTAAAAGTGCTGCAGTTAAGTGGCCTCAACACGAGGCTTTTGGCGAATGTCAGCGCGAGCAGTGCTGTCACAGTAAGGGAGCCTTTACATGGTAGTTTGGGGAGGCTGTACATGCGCCATCAATAGACACTGCAGTGTGAAACGACCATGCTTAACAGATAAATTTCCAGAGTGCAGGGAAATAAAAAAAAAACTGCATGAGTTCCCAGCGAGTAATCTTATGTGAAGTGGCGGCCATATTGGTTTGGGCAAGTTTAGATATATAAATACAGAGGAGCATTAGTGTGCTAAAAACACAGTTGAATGGTGGAGATGATCCGAAAGACGAGCAATTTACGAGAATGTGGCCTTTTGAAGGTTTGAGGGAGAGATTAAAAAAAAAAATACAGGATTTTAGATTAATATTAGTGTAGATTTATAGTTTTATAGGATGTTAAGGATCACTATGGATTCTGAACAGGGAAACCGTATGGAAATAACTGGGACAAGAATGAGTGAAGAGGTTATAAAGATAAATACAGCATGAAATGATAAAAAAAAAGAAAGGACGTTGGGTCTTGTGATGTATTTTATTCTTTGTCTGAGGAAGAGGACATTATAGGTGAGAAGGGAGAAGTAAAGTTAAAAAAGACTAAACATGCTGGGAGCATAGCGATGTTAAAAAAGGGAAATGATGCAGTAAACTCCATCAAGTAGAAGGGTGTCCAAAGCGAAACACTAGAGAAAGTTGTCCTAAGCGACACACAGAATGAATTCTCTGAGATGGAGTTGGGTCATGGATAGATGTCTGATGGCAATAAGGAATTTGATTATTGTCTTTGATATGCAGCAAGATGTAAAGTTCAGCTCTGAGGTAGATAATATTGTGGGGTTAACCTCGAAGGAAGTTATTAGAAACCCCTTGGGAGAGGAGAGGTTTCCTCCATATGACATAAGGCACTTAAGAAGTGGCGGTTGATGACCTATGGATCATATAAGCAAATTTATTTGAGTGGATGAAAAAACCCTTAGTAAGATGGGTTTTAAGGGCTGAGTGCTCATGGCCAGTAAGTGATGATAAAGTTTGTTGCACTCCAAATTTTGACCCAGAGATATGTTTCTTATTCAGGCTAGGGAGAGATCCCCGGCAAAGGTCTTGAAAGATCCTTGAAACTGTGCCAAGACAAGGTACTTGATGTTTTAGGTCATTTGGCAAGGATTTTGGACGTGTCGGAGGAGGCTCATATCAATCTGTCATCTGTAGAACTGAAATTGTTACGTGGATGGAGCCAGAGAGAGGATCTTTAGCTACTCTTAAAGACACCTTACCGCAAAACTTTCCTTTGTGCAAGGAAAATGCCACCTCTGAAAATGACAGGTTTTAATCCCAGTAAGGACTGTCACAAACAAATGTCCATGACAGATTCTCATCAGGTTTGCCTATGGTATCAGGCATCTAGCCATGACTCTAAGGCCTACAGTGACTGTGCATTAATGAACCTTAAGGCCTTAATCGACTAAAAGTCGAAACTCTGTCACGCACTGGGTGGCTCCACGCCAAGACCGGTCTAAGTCAAAGGGCTGGTCCTGGTCCAGAAGTTGCAGGAGATGTTCCTGAGAGAGCTTGCCGTTGTGCTCCAAGTCTTTGGGTAAGTCAAAGGAAAAAAATAAATATCCAAGAGAGACTTTGCCCCCTCCTGCCACTCACATTCACCTGCTTCTTTTTTGAATTTGTCTGTGGGTCCCTTGGGGTGGCATAAGATATTCTGCAGCCTTTAGGGACCCTCTCTAGTACCTCTGTCCTAGGTACTGGAGTACCATTTACTAGGGACTTACAGGGGTGCTAAAGTCCCTAGCCAATTGTAGGACAATCAGACTTTTCCTTGTTTTAGAGAAAGAACGCTGGCACTGAGGTCTGGTTAGCTGGACTCAGTGTACTGTCTGAGTCTGAAATCAACATCTAGTAGCTAAAAAGGAGGCAAAATTGGGGCTAAAGGGAGGCGTGGGGGTAACTGCAACAAAAGCCTAGTTCTCATCACAATTGGACAAACGTGAATACCTTTTGGGCTACTCCCCCCAGAGTCCTTGTGTGAATGCCAGTTGCCTGCTTAGCCACTTTTCCCATGCTTTTTGGGATTCGGTGACTCCAGTCCTCCGATGTGTCCCAGGTGATCTGTGAATTGTCTTCACCCAAGTCATGCAGGGTGGTTGTGATGCATCCAAGTTCACAATTACTTGTGACTTGGACACCACCGATGTCATTGGCCCCAGGTTGCTATTCGCTTTCATACCGGATTGTGGTCAACAGGTTTTTCAGGCTATGTCCAATCATCCCTCATGGACTTGCTCTTTGATGGGACTCAACTGTTTGGGACCAAGGCAGATTCCCCTTTGTAGAGGTTCAAGGAGAGCAGGGCAACAGCATGCTCCCTGGGCTTATCTGCCCTGCCTTGACAGCTACTACAGCTTTACTATTCCTTTCACGGCTTCAGCAGAGGTACCCTATACGGCAGCCAATTCAAGCTCCGCAGGGTACCCAGCAGTTTTGCAGCCCCAGCGTCCGACAACCTTGAGGTCAAAGTCAACGAGCCACTCATTCCACCCCCCCTCCCCCCCCCCCCTCCTCCTCCCTGCAACCCCACCTTCCAAACCTCTTTAGCATGCCCCTAGTGGAGCACAGCCACCCGGTTGGAGGCTGGATCCAATGATTCTTTCCTGGTTGGCAGTCAATTATGTCGGACAGGCGGGTCCTGTAAGTAAAAGGGGCATATACTTTAGCCTTCATAGCCACTCTGCAGCACTTTCCAGAATGGCTGATGGAGGGCCATCTTTTTGTTGTACGGCTGGAAGTGCAAGCCCTTTTGGCCAAAGCGGCTATTGAGATTGTGCCTGTGCCAGAAGTAGGTTGTGGTAGTTATTCCTGCAACTTTCTGGTGCCAAAGGAGAACAGAGGACTTCATTTCTTTTTAGACTTGCTTCCTGGGGAACGAGAAAATCAGCATGCATACACTCGCCCGATGTTGTCTGTCCTCAACCCTGGAGACAGGGTGATGTTATTAGACATGCTAGACACCTATTTTCAGATATCTGTCCTGCAGGCCCCCTTGCACTAACTGGGGTGTGTGGTGGGACAGGAACATTTTCAATTTGATGTATTCCCCTTTGTCTCACCAGCTCACCTCGAGTGTTCACAAAAGCGATGGCAGTGGTCACTGCACAACTTTCGAGGTTGGGGGTCCCAGTCTTCCTCTGCCTAGACGACTGGCTGTTGACGACAAGCTTGCTCAAGGCGGTCATCAACCACTTCCAGACTACAGCAAACCTCCTGCAATCTTTGGGGTTCCCTGTCAATGTGCCAAAGTCACTCCTGCCTACTTCTAAGATGCTCCACTTCGTTGGAGCCACTCAGGCCACTGTTTGGTTTTGTGATTATACCCCAGAGAGGATAGTCCAGGACATTCAGGCTATGATTCAGATGTTTCAGCATCTGTCCTGGATCACAGTGAGATAGACTCTGAGGCTGCTGGGACAGATGGCATCCTGCATCCTGCTAGTCCAGCATGGCAGGTGGATTATGTGGGCTCTGCTGAGGGATCTGAAGTCTGTTGGCCCTACTTAAAGGGGACCTCTCCGACCAAGTCCAGATTTCGGAGGAGACTACGAAAGATCTGCAGTGGTGGTTATTGAACCACAATTGGGTCAGCAGCAGACCCTTCTCACTACCTCACCCATAGCATTGGGGACAGGTTGTAGCCTTACGGCTATAGTGGTGGACCTCGAAACTGGGGAACCGGGTTCTAGTCTCGGCAATGACGCTCAACATCCTGTGATTCTGGGCAAATACTTAATCTCCCTGTGCCTAACAAAAAAAATCAATGTGTCCATCTGTAACTAAACTGGTGCTCCTGTAAAGCGCTCTAATGCCTGATATCCTCGGGTCTAGTTCAAGCTATCTAAAACTCTATAAAAATAAATAGCTGACCGTGCTCACCTCTGGGGTGGGCGCTGTAACGAAATACCTCTTTTTACATGGCTACCCCAAAGGTTTGGACTGATGGTGCTGTTTTCATCTGATGGAGACTGCTAGCCTTAGAGTTCCTATTTTAGAATTATCCCCAATCATCGGACTGGATTTGGATTTTTCTTCATGAGCAGTACCCCTGCATGCCATTAGGTGGTGTAAATCAACTGGAATGGTGTTGGCGTCCTCGTCCGCCAGATGTGGTGTCCCAGCCCCTGTCGGACGTCAGTTCTTTTCTTTCTGTGCTAGTCCGCGCAAATCTGGAGAGTCACTTTTTGATGTACTTTTTCAACATTTTCTCGAAGCTTTTTTGAGAGTTCCTCTCCTGGTATGGCATGGATATCCACCAGAATGACTGTCTTCAAGCTCTGCAGTGCCTATCATCTATTGATGTTGATGGCGGACCCACACCTTGTATGCATCTGGTGCTTGAAATGTGACCACGAAGCAAAGAACTTTACCGAATACTTCACCGTGCACCCCAAGGTCTTGAAGGTGCAGTGCCTCAGGCTCCTTACTGCCCATCGAGTGACCCTGCATCACTCTTGATCTTGCTCGAATGGAAGGTACCGGTATTGGTCGTGGAGTCCACAATGCTAGTTGCCCTCTAATTCGTTGGGCCACTCGGGTAAGTCCTATAAAAAGGAAAGGAGCAAGAAGTTGAAGAGGTCTTCAACTTCCCCTTGTCCATCCAGTGACAAGACGTGGGCGTGTTGTCCTTTGAGTCATGTCTCCTCAGCGACTCCCGCTCAACTCCACATGTTTATTATGAGGCCATACACTTCATATTTGAGTGGGCCACTCCCTCCTGCATGCATCAAGGCCTCGGGGACTAAGAAAGGGCTTCTACTGGTGTTACGCCAGTGTTTGTGGCCCAGGTGCCAGCTAGGGCCCTTGGTCAAATGATGGATCTGAACCAGCGCTAGTCGTACCACCTCAACCATACCCAGCCTCAATGCCAACACTCGCAGCACTGACAGTTGTCTCCTAGTGGTGCCGTCCCTATTCTGATCCCCGACACGGAGCTGGAGGGGTGTGGTCCATCACAGACTGGAGCCATGCCTTCCAGGCTGGAGCCAGAGCCGTATTCCTTTGGGCTAGGACCTGGAGAGGATTGGGAGGGGTCGCTAGACCCTGAGGATTACCAACCCCTAGATCCCCAGATGGACTGGTGTGGTAGTGGTTATGGAGGAGGGAGCGTCATTTGTAATAGTGGTTGTGAGAAGGTGGCCTGATATGCAGTGCTCACTATTCTAGTGAACACTATGTATCAGTCCAGCAACCCTTATTGATGATTGGTTGTAAGTCAACCTTATAGACCAGCTATCCTAGTAGCGTGGATACGAGCAGTCTAAGGCTAAAGACTCGAGAGGGCGCGTTAAGCCAGCTGTTTACCACACATATACCCCTTGAATACCAAGTGAAAGGACACCACACAAGTGTTATGAAAATAAACAGTTATTTATTTAAAGATCACAACAGCCCTGTACTCTTTATGAGGACAGGGTACTAAGCACAAACCAAAACTCTTACAAAAATACTTAAGTTAGCACAGTATATACAAATGCCCGAGGGGCACGGAAAACCATATACTCTGAAAGTGGAATGCGAAATTCCTAGCAGGTAAGTACAGTACTAATAGCTTTTGGAATCGCTAGGACTTGACTAGGGAATCGTTAGATTATGTCTAGGAGGCCTAGGGGACTCGGGTGCAGTGTGTGCACTCTCACGCGAGATGCGGGACAAAAGTCTATGGTAGCTAGGAATTAGAAAGTTAGTGTTCTCGGGCGAACCCGACCTGGTAGGGAGAAAACGAAAGTAGATTCTGACCCTTGGATAGTGAGGCTATGCTGGGGCACCGAAATGCCGAAGTTACCTAGCCCAGGGGCTGCAGCTGCATAGGTCTGAAAAGACGTCGGGAATCCTCGTAGACGGACCAGGAGCCGGAAGAAAAGATGCTGGCCGGTGACCAGTGAAGAAAGTTCAGTCGGATCCAAGCCTGGATCTTGAAGATAGATGACACCTGAAAGCAGAGGGGACCAAGTTCGAGACTACTAGCCAGTAGTCAGTGGGCACCAGGAGGGCACCGGATGGTAGCCACCTCGACTAGGTGAGTGGGTGACGCTTGACTCGAAGATCTCACGGACCAGGAGGCGTTGTCGGCGACCAGGATGGAGGATCGAGCTGTCCCACGAAGATAGAAGCTGTCGGCGTCGCTGGACCCAGGATTGGGCAACAAAGCCTTGGCAAATTCAAGCCCACGCGGTGGACCTAAAATGGCGTCTGGAGTGGACCAGGAGGGTCCGGGGTGCCTCTCTTGAAGAAGGAAGCAAAGGCCAGCCTGGAGCAACCAGACCAGCAGTCGTGAAGTCGTTGGGCGTCGTTCAGAGGGCCACAAGCCAGCCGGCTAGTAGCCAAACAACGCGGTGCACAGCAAACAGCAGAAGGGCCCCACGCAGATCGTGGAGATGCAGGGGGGCTGATCTTGGGTGCTGGAGCTGCGCAGGGTCGGGGCTTCTCGGACCCCAAAGCACTCACCAGTGGAGGACACGGTGGGCTTGCAGTAAAGATGTCGTGCAGTCTTGGCGATCGTCGGTCCCTTGAGGTCTCGTCGCACTCACGGTTCTCAGCTGGGCTGTAGAGGTGAGTAGAGGTCAGAGGGGCCAGGGAAGCCGGGTCTCGTCGAGCTGGGTCGTCGGATTCGTGATGAAGGACTTGCAGCAGACCGCAGTGTTCTTTAGGATGGTGCCTGCGGATGCAGGGTGACTACTCCTTAGCCACAAGGGAGAATCTTGAAGAAGAAATCGTGAAGTCCTTTCGAAGAAAGTGGTATCTTGATTCCAAAGATGATCTAATTTTAACAGGGGGCCCGCTCCCATCTTTATACTAAAAAAGGGGGCTGACCCGGTGACTAGGTCCTGCCTATGGGTGGGACTAGGTGGGGGGTGGTTACACCCCTCAGCCATGCCGGACTTCCCCAGGCCAGGGGCTGGTGTGCCCCTGGAACTGGTTCAGACCGGCCTATGCGTAGTGAGCACCGGGGTGCCACTCAGCAGTCACCTTCCTGTAAAGCCCTGCCTACCCAGGATACACAAAACCATGTCTGGGACGGTGCTAGCACCGCCCCTGACAGGAAACCCTTTGTCCAGGCTCCCCTCGCTGGAAGGACTCCCAGCTGCAGGGGGTCAGACTCGTGTCTGTGGTGGCAGCATCCATTTTGTGGAGCTGAGGCTTCAGTTAACTTTAACCGGGGTTCACAGTTACATACATGTCGTGTCCCTCTAGAAGGGTGGAATGCTAACCCCGTCGCCAGAATTGGCGAGGGGTTAGTATTCCAATTCGTATGACACCTTACTCGACATGTTTTGATAAAGCAATACCAAAGATAGCATTTAACCGCGAGGATTATAATGCACTTAAGAGTATATGGTATGCGATATCATGGAACAGCTATTAGGACTTGATTCCGCAAGCTGCAGACAGGCTCAGCTCATGCCAGAGCACCATCTCACACGATTCCAAGCACTCTGCCTTCAGGATTGTCAAGGCCTGCCATAGGAGTGACTGATAGGAATCTGTGTGTCCATTTTAGGGTTAGGTATAGGTATACTACACCTACAGCAAAGGGTGATTACACGACTTTGCCCCAGCTGTCATGCAGCCAGTTGTGTCAAATTTAGGAGGCCAGCCAGGGGTGGCACAATACGTGCTGCAGCCCCTGGCAGCCCTGGGTACACCTATGCCCTGAGTTACAGGGTCTGATAAGGTGGCCCAGTACCAATTGGTAGATGCACCTAGGGTACATGAGGTAATTTAGAAAGAGAACAGCCAGGCTGTGGGTCTGATTGGCAGGCCCACAGCCAGAGAAAGTCGTAAACCAGTGAAACAAAAGCAAAAAAATCTGGGTGATCATAGGATTGCAGACCCTACTCTCCTACATGACCCCCCCCCAAACTTTGGGACAATAAGCTAACCTTGACCAGGTGAGTCTTCTTGTTCTAAGTGGAAATATCTGGAGAGCCCATCGGCATTGCCATGATCAGTACCAGGTCTATGTTCCACTGTAAAGTCCATCCCCTGTAGGGAAATGGACCACCTAAGCAGTTTGGGGTTTTCACCCTTCATCTGATTTAGCCACAAGAGGGGCTTATGGTCGGTCTGAATCTTGAAGTGAGTGCCAAACAAGTATGGCCTCAGCTTCTTCAGGGCCCAAACCACAGCAAAGGCCTCCCTCTCAATAGCTGACCAATTCTTCTCTCTGGGGGTCAGCCTTCTGCTTATAAAAGCAATGGGCTGATCCTGACCATCAAAATTCAGTTGAGAAAGAACAGCTCCCACACCCAACTCAGAAGCATCTGTTTGGACAATGAATGGTTTGGAGTAGTCTGGACTCTTAAGGATAGGTGCTGTGCACATGGCCTGCTTTAGGTCATCGAATGCTTTTTGACAGCCTGCTGTCCACTGAACCTTTTTTGGCATTTTTTTACTTGTCAGTTCATTTAATGGTGTCACAATGGAACCATAGTTCCTGACAAATTTTCTGTAGTATCCAGTCAGGCCCAAGAAAGCTCGAACCTGAGTCTGGGTGGTTGGAGGAGCCCAGTCCCTGATTGACTGTATTTTGCTCTCCAGTGGCTGAACCTGGCCTCCACCTACAAGGTGGCCCAGGTATACAACCTGTGTCTGCCCTATCTGGCACTTGGTGGCCTTGATAGTGAGGCCTGCTGCTTGCAGAGCCTCTAACACTTTCCTCAGGTGGACCAGGTGATCCTCCCAGGTGGAGCTAAAGACAGCAATATCATCTAGATATGCTGCACAGAAGTCATCCAGCCCAGTAAGGACTTGATTCACCAACCTTTGGAAGGTGGCAGGTGCATTTTTCAGACCAAAGGGCATTACCACAAATTGATAATGCCCACCAGGGGTTGAAAATGCTGTTTTGGGCTTGGCATCCTCAGCTAACCTGATTTGCCAATACCCAGCTGTTAAGTCAAATGTACTTAAGTAGTTGGCAGAAGCCAATCTATCTATAAGTTCATCTGCCCTTGGTATTGGATGGGCATCAGTCTTAGTGACTGCATTGAGACCCCTGTAGTCTACGCAAAACCTCATCTCTCTCTTACCATCTTGGGTGTGAGGCTTTGGCACTAGAACTACTGGACTAGCCCAAGGGCTATCTGAGGGTTCAATGACTCCCAATTCCAACATTTTCTGCACTTCAGTTTTTATGCAGTCTCTAACATGATCAGGCTGCCTGTAGATTTTACTCTTGACTGGCAGGCTGTCACCAGTGTCAACCTCATGGGTGCACCAATTGGTCTGACTGGGTGTCAGAGAGAACATACGTCTGAAAGACTGAAGAACCTGTTTACAGTCTTTCTGCTGATGTTCAGAGAGGCTGCCACAAAAGACAACACCATCTACTGACCCATCATCAGGATTCTGAGTGAGCAGGTCTGGGAGAGGGTCACTCTCTTCCTCCTGTCCCTCATCTATGGCCATGAGCAAGCTCATGTCCTTCCTGTCGACATATGCTTTGAGCCTGTTGACATGGAGTACCCTATGGGGACTCCTGGGAGTTCCAAGGTCCACCAGGTAGGTGACCTCTCCCTTTTGCTCAAGGATTGTGTGGGGCCCAGACCATTTGTCTTTGAGTGCTGCTGGGGCCACTGGCTCCAGCACCCACACCTTCTGTCCAGGCTGATAAACAGTCAGGACAGCCTTTTGGTCATGCCAAGCTTTTTGAAGTTCTTGACTGGCCTTAAGGTTTTCTGATGCCTTCTCCATATACTCAGCCATCCTGGAGCGGAGACCAAGTACATAGTCCATTATGTTGGTTGCAGGCTTTTTGAGAGGTCTCTCCCATCCTTCCTTCACCAAACACAAGGGGCCTCTCACAGGATGCCCATACAAAAGTTCAAAAGGGCTGTAGCCAACCCCCTTTTGTGGGACCTCTCTGTAAGCAAACAGAAGGCAGGGCATCAGGACATCCCATCTACGCCTGAGTGTTTCAGGTAGTCCATGAATCATCCCTTTTAGGGTCCTGTTGAACCTTTCAACAAGCCCATTGCATTGTGGGTGATAGGGTGTAGTGAATTTGTAATTGACACCACACTCCTTCCACATAGCAGTTAAATAGCTTGACATGAAGTTTGCACCTCTGTCAGAGACAACCTCCTTAGGGAAGCCCACTCTGGAGAACACTCCAACTAGGGCCCTTGCCACCACAGGGGCTGTGGTGGTCCTAAGTGGAATAGCTTCAGGATACCTGGTGGCATGATCCACTACCACCAGTATAAACTTGTGCCCTGATGCTGTCTGGGGTTCCATTGGACCAACAATGTCAATCCCCACTCTTTCAAAGGGCACCCCCACCACAGGCATTGGTATAAGGGGGGCCTTTGTTGTGCCACCTGACTTACCACTGGCTTGGCAAGTGACACAGGAGCGACAAAACTCCTTGGTATCCTCATTCATGTGAGGCCAGTGAAAGTGTGAGACAAGCCTGTCCCAAGTCTTTGTCTGGCCTAAGTGTCCTGCTAAGGGAATCTCATGGGCCAAGGTAAGTAGGAAACCTCTCTGAGACAAGGGTACAACCAGCCTCCTGGTCATGCCAGGCTTGGGGTCTCTTGACTCAGTGTACAGGAGTCCATCTTCCCAGTATACCTTGTGGGTACCTGTGGCGTTCCCAGCAGCCTCAGCAGCAGCCTGCTGTCTGAGGGGTTCAAGAGAAGGGCAGCCTAACTGGTCCTTCCCCAGGTCTTCCCTTGAGGGTCCCCCTGAACCCAAGAATTCAACTTGATCAAGTTCAAACTCTCTAGGCTCAGTTTCCCTCAATTCCTGCAGGTCAGCCTCCTCTGAGACTTGATCCACAACCTGGGGCAAGGGGGAAGGCACAGCCTTAACCCTACTGCTCTTTTTCTTGGAAGGTGTCTGGTCCATTGTTCCAGGATCCAGCACCTGTTCAGTGGGGCATCTTCTGGCCTGTGACCTAGTCACAGCAAACACATGTGCTGGCAAACCTAACATTTCCAGATGAGTCCTCTGCTCCACTTCTGACCATTGTGATGACTCCAAATCATTGCCCAACAAACAATCCACTGGGAGGTCTGAACTAACTACAACCTTCTTTTGGCCAGTTACCCCTCCCCAGGAGAAAGCTACAATTGCCATACTATGATTGGTAGTGACATTGCTTGCATTGGTCACCAGGAATTCTGTACCTGGCATGATCTGTCCAGGGTCCACAAAGCTAGGTGTCACCATTGTGACACTGGCACAAGTGTCCCTATAGGCCTGAGCCATTTTTCCATTAATAAAAGGTGTCTGTCTGTATTTGCCCAAAGTATTGGGACTTATGTCAGGGGACATATCCATATCCCCTGTACTGACAAGGACAGCCTGAGTGAGGGTGCCAACTAAGTTGTCACTCCCCTCAGAACCCAGGGTTAACCCTACTAAACCCTTGGGAGGTGCACTACCACTGCTGGCTGTACTAGGGGGCACAGGTGCCTTAGGGGCTGCAGTGGCAGGAGTCTGCCCTCCTCCTTTCTTGGTGCACTCACTAAACCAGTGAGTTTTACTTTTGCAGTATTGGCACCACCTTTTAGATTGGCCTTCTTTCTTCTTTTGGGGAGCCTGACCCCCACCCTCTTTGGGTTGTTGGGGACCTGTCGAAGACTTCTGGTCATTTTGTTCCCCTTTCGAATCCTTACCCTTCTGGTCTGCTTTCTTCTGACCACCTTGATTCTGGCCCTGGTTCTGTTTAACTCTTGTTCTAACCCATCTGTCTGCCTTCTTTCCCAATTCTTGGGGAGAGGTCAGATCTGAGTCAACAAGATGCTGATGCAACAACTGGTTCTGACAATTGTTTAAAATTTGCTCTCTCATCATCAAATTGTACAATCCTTTATAATCAGTAACCTTACTGCCCAGCAACCAGCCCTCAAAAGCCTTAGTGGCACAATCTACAAAGTCAGCCCAATCTTGAGACTGAGTTTTCTGGGTATCCCTGAACAGCACCCTGTACTGCTCAGTGGTTAGGCCAAACCCATCAACCAGTGCATTTTTCAAGACTTGGTAATCATTAGCATCCTCCACCCTTGTGGTGAGGAGCTTGTCTCTTCCTTTACCCTCAAAGGAGAGCCACAAGATAGCTGCCCACTGACTTGGGGGAACACCTTGCACAGTGCAGGCCCTCTCCAAAGCAGTAATCCATTTGTGGATGTCATCCCCTTGTTTAAAGGGGGGCACTATCTTACCAAGGTGTTTTGTATCAAAACTCCTTTCCCTATTGCTAGGTACAATGCTGCCACCAGTGGGGACTGTCCCACTCAATTGTTGCTCTCTAGCAAAGGCAAGCCTCTCTTTGGCCAGGGCAAGTTCTTCCCTTTCAATCCTCAGATTGGCTGCCTTTTCCTTAGCTTCATACATTCTCCTCTGGGGAGATGTCATTCCCCTTTGAGAGGAACGTTGAGAGCCATTGGTATGAAGGGATCTGATAGAGCCTCTTGATAGAGATCTATCTCGTCCATTCCCAATGTTAAGCTGACCTGAGAGTGGCCCCAAGGGTCCCCTAGTGCCCATCTCATGTCTGCTTAAGTTGGACCTGGTTAGTCTGCTGACTTCTACCTGTTCCTTTTCTGCCTCATCCCCTGATACCAAATCATCATCCTCATCATCAGCATCATCTGCTTCCTGAAGAGGATGGTCCTGGGCATCAAAGGGACCCTGTAAGGAGGGCATGTTGCCATCTGAATTAGAAGGGTCTGGGTTACCAGCCCTCCTTGCATCATGAGTCTCTAAGAGACCAATCAGAAAGGCAGTTGTGGGGTTAGACCCCTGCTTAATCTTCCTAGAGGTACACACTTGTCGTAACTCATGGAAGCTAAGCGCAGTATATCTTGAAGGGATGACCTGTGGAGGGTCAACTGACACAAGGGGAACCTCAGTGTTTCCTCCTTTGTCCGACATACTGTTTCTAGTGTGGTGTAAGTGATGCACCTACCTACACTATGTGTTTACCTACTGATCCCTTGCTAAGAGTTGCAGCCAAGGTGTGCTAAGCCTTGAGGAGCTACAACAGCTGGTTCAGTAGAACTCAGAGTATTCTAAGCTTTAGTTATGTGTACCTAACAGTACTTATGTGATCTTTCAACAAGATATTCTTAGGATACGTGTGGTAAAACAACAGCAAGCTCAAATCCCAACCGCTGCTCACCAATGTGAGAAGGTGGCCTGATATGCAGTGCTCACTATTCTAGTGAACACTATGTATCAGTCCAGCAACCCTTATTGATGATTGGTTGTAAGTCAACCTTATAGACCAGCTATCCTAGTAGCGTGGATACGAGCAGTCTAAGGCTAAAGACTCGAGAGGGCGCGTTAAGCCAGCTGTTTACCACACATATACCCCTTGAATACCAAGTGAAAGGACACCACACAAGTGTTATGAAAATAAACAGTTATTTATTTAAAGATCACAACAGCCCTGTACTCTTTATGAGGACAGGGTACTAAGCACAAACCAAAACTCTTACAAAAATACTTAAGTTAGCACAGTATATACAAATGCCCGAGGGGCACGGAAAACCATATACTCTGAAAGTGGAATGCGAAATTCCTAGCAGGTAAGTACAGTACTAATAGCTTTTGGAATCGCTAGGACTTGACTAGGGAATCGTTAGATTATGTCTAGGAGGCCTAGGGGACTCGGGTGCAGTGTGTGCACTCTCACGCGAGATGCGGGACAAAAGTCTATGGTAGCTAGGAATTAGAAAGTTAGTGTTCTCGGGCGAACCCGACCTGGTAGGGAGAAAACGAAAGTAGATTCTGACCCTTGGATAGTGAGGCTATGCTGGGGCACCGAAATGCCGAAGTTACCTAGCCCAGGGGCTGCAGCTGCATAGGTCTGAAAAGACGTCGGGAATCCTCGTAGACGGACCAGGAGCCGGAAGAAAAGATGCTGGCCGGTGACCAGTGAAGAAAGTTCAGTCGGATCCAAGCCTGGATCTTGAAGATAGATGACACCTGAAAGCAGAGGGGACCAAGTTCGAGACTACTAGCCAGTAGTCAGTGGGCACCAGGAGGGCACCGGATGGTAGCCACCTCGACTAGGTGAGTGGGTGACGCTTGACTCGAAGATCTCACGGACCAGGAGGCGTTGTCGGCGACCAGGATGGAGGATCGAGCTGTCCCACGAAGATAGAAGCTGTCGGCGTCGCTGGACCCAGGATTGGGCAACAAAGCCTTGGCAAATTCAAGCCCACGCGGTGGACCTAAAATGGCGTCTGGAGTGGACCAGGAGGGTCCGGGGTGCCTCTCTTGAAGAAGGAAGCAAAGGCCAGCCTGGAGCAACCAGACCAGCAGTCGTGAAGTCGTTGGGCGTCGTTCAGAGGGCCACAAGCCAGCCGGCTAGTAGCCAAACAACGCGGTGCACAGCAAACAGCAGAAGGGCCCCACGCAGATCGTGGAGATGCAGGGGGGCTGATCTTGGGTGCTGGAGCTGCGCAGGGTCGGGGCTTCTCGGACCCCAAAGCACTCACCAGTGGAGGACACGGTGGGCTTGCAGTAAAGATGTCGTGCAGTCTTGGCGATCGTCGGTCCCTTGAGGTCTCGTCGCACTCACGGTTCTCAGCTGGGCTGTAGAGGTGAGTAGAGGTCAGAGGGGCCAGGGAAGCCGGGTCTCGTCGAGCTGGGTCGTCGGATTCGTGATGAAGGACTTGCAGCAGACCGCAGTGTTCTTTAGGATGGTGCCTGCGGATGCAGGGTGACTACTCCTTAGCCACAAGGGAGAATCTTGAAGAAGAAATCGTGAAGTCCTTTCGAAGAAAGTGGTATCTTGATTCCAAAGATGATCTAATTTTAACAGGGGGCCCGCTCCCATCTTTATACTAAAAAAGGGGGCTGACCCGGTGACTAGGTCCTGCCTATGGGTGGGACTAGGTGGGGGGTGGTTACACCCCTCAGCCATGCCGGACTTCCCCAGGCCAGGGGCTGGTGTGCCCCTGGAACTGGTTCAGACCGGCCTATGCGTAGTGAGCACCGGGGTGCCACTCAGCAGTCACCTTCCTGTAAAGCCCTGCCTACCCAGGATACACAAAACCATGTCTGGGACGGTGCTAGCACCGCCCCTGACAGGAAACCCTTTGTCCAGGCTCCCCTCGCTGGAAGGACTCCCAGCTGCAGGGGGTCAGACTCGTGTCTGTGGTGGCAGCATCCATTTTGTGGAGCTGAGGCTTCAGTTAACTTTAACCGGGGTTCACAGTTACATACATGTCGTGTCCCTCTAGAAGGGTGGAATGCTAACCCCGTCGCCAGAATTGGCGAGGGGTTAGTATTCCAATTCGTATGACACCTTACTCGACATGTTTTGATAAAGCAATACCAAAGATAGCATTTAACCGCGAGGATTATAATGCACTTAAGAGTATATGGTATGCGATATCATGGAACAGCTATTAGGACTTGATTCCGCAAGCTGCAGACAGGCTCAGCTCATGCCAGAGCACCATCTCACACGATTCCAAGCACTCTGCCTTCAGGATTGTCAAGGCCTGCCATAGGAGTGACTGATAGGAATCTGTGTGTCCATTTTAGGGTTAGGTATAGGTATACTACACCTACAGCAAAGGGTGATTACACGACTTTGCCCCAGCTGTCATGCAGCCAGTTGTGTCAAATTTAGGAGGCCAGCCAGGGGTGGCACAATACGTGCTGCAGCCCCTGGCAGCCCTGGGTACACCTATGCCCTGAGTTACAGGGTCTGATAAGGTGGCCCAGTACCAATTGGTAGATGCACCTAGGGTACATGAGGTAATTTAGAAAGAGAACAGCCAGGCTGTGGGTCTGATTGGCAGGCCCACAGCCAGAGAAAGTCGTAAACCAGTGAAACAAAAGCAAAAAAATCTGGGTGATCATAGGATTGCAGACCCTACTCTCCTACAGTGGTGAGGAGGGTGCTGAGGTCCTGTACCTTTGCCTGCCCTCAAGACAAATGTCTTCACAGAGGTGCTTCGCCCTGGAGTGTCCCCTTCCGAACCGCTTCTGCCTTTTAATGAAGCGCATATGGACGTCCTGCTTTGGACCTGTTCCATGTCCAGCACAGGGACTCCTGTGAACAGGACGATTGCCCAGAGCCACTGCCCTGCTCCAGGGGACCCCAACTTCCTACCCCAGAGAGCTTGTTAGTACAAGCCTCTACCTCCCATGGCACATGCCCTACCATGCCCCAGATTGGGAATTCAAGGCTGTACACCTTCAGAAAAAGAGTTTTTCTTTGCTAGCCTGAGACTGCGGTCCATGAACATGGCATGCCGTTTGGGCCCCTTCTCCCAAACTCTGTGGGATACGATTGCACAGGTGCTGCCGATGGTCCTGGAGGAGTCCTGGGCCGTCTTCTACCTGGCTATTGCTGGCGGGAGAGATGCAGCCAAGTTCACCATGCTATGTGGACTGGATACCACAGACTCACTGGGCAGAGCGATTTCATAAACGGTGGCCTTACAGTGCTACGCCTAGCTGAGGACAACTGGCCTTCCTGGGGATGTCCAGGCGTCTCTTCGGAGATGAGGTGGATACAGTGCTGAAGCGGTTTGAGGGCTGCAGGGCTATGGCCAGGTCCCTGGGCCTTTGCATGGCACCTCACCTCCACCAATCCACTGTTCACTCCTTCCTTGGCCACGGAAGTGGCTTCCAGCCTCATCTACAACAACTCTGCCACAGTGGCACTCAAGCTTTCCAACCTCTTCATGGCCCGAGGACATGGTACCCAGAACCTCGTGGATCATGCATCCAGAGGTCGAGCCAGTCCACCACTCGTCCAGCAGCCACAGCCTCAAAGCCTTATAGTCTGGCCCCTACCATCATGGACACCCTGTGGGCGGAAGGATCCGTCTTCACCTGCCCTACTGGTGGTCTACAACATCAGACAAATATGTTCTGCAAATTTTCAGAGGGGCTACTCCCTCCCTTTCGAGACTACCCCTCCACCCATGCCACCTGTTAGCGACAGCCTGACAGAGGACCTTCTTTCTTTTATCTTGCCAGGAAGTGACTGCTCTCTTGGTCAAGAAAGCAATAGAGAGGGTACTGTCACCAGAAGTAGGTTTTGGTTTCTATTCTCGCTTCTTTCTGGTGCCCAAGGAGAACGGACCCCTTCTTCCTATCCTAGACCTGCACCCCCTTAATTTCTTCTTCAAGGTGGAGAAGTTCAAAATGCTCACACTCTCTCAGGTCTTGTGTGCCCTGAAACCGGGAGACTGGATGGTAGTGTTAGACTTGCAGACGCATACTTCCACATTCTCATCATGCCTGCCCACAGGTGTTACCTGCAGTTCTTGATGAACCATGAGATCCCACCTCCAGACTATGGCGGACCTCATGCATTTAATGGGGTTCACTGTCAACGTGCCTAAGTCACACCTGACTCACTCTTAGACGATCCCTTTCATCGAAGCAGACACAGTGCAGTTTCGGGCCTATCCTACCAAATGTCAAGTCCAGAAAATTCAGGCTATTATACCTATATCTGAAAGAAACACGTTAGTGATAGATTCCTTACCTTAGAATATCCCCAGGAGTCGGACTGGATCCGGAAGTTTTTTGCGTAGCAGTACCCTTGCGCGTCGGTAGGCGTCGTCTGCGGCTCCTCGTCCGTCGTCGGCGTCGTGGGTGCCGTGATGACGTCGTCGGAGTACTTAGACACCGCCTCCGCGTGCTGACGTCAGTTCTTCTTTTTTCCGCGCCAGAAGCGCAGATCCGGAAAAAGTGGTACCTTAGTCACTTTTTGACTAACTCTTTTTGATCTTTTTGATCACCCTTTTCGAGTCTTTGACTCCGTTCGGTGCCGATAGGGAAATGCCTGGTTTCAAACCTTGTGAAGATTGCGATTGACTGATGTCGGTCACGGATCCTCACCGTCGGTGTCTCCACTGTCTCGGCGTCGACCACGACGACAAGACCTGCCTCGACTGCCAGGCCCTTACTTCGAAAGCTAGACGGGAGCGGTCCCGTAAGCGACTCGAACTCCGGCAGTCGGCCCCGCGCCGAGAGAGGTCCCGGTACGGACGGAGGTCGAGGGACCGGTCGCGGGAGCAGAGCCATCGTAGCTCCGGGAGTCGACATCACTCCTCTAGGTCGAAGTCGTCAGGAAATCACAAGAAGTCGAAGAGACGTCATCGCTCTTCCGACTCCCCCAGACGCTCGCGCGACGCTGCCGGGGGTTCAGGTGGCACCGCCCACGCGGCTCCTTCAGGGTCGCAGGCGTCTCGTCCGGCTTCATACCCTTCGGTCCCTGGGCCTAACGCGACGCCGGAGGAGATCGAGCGGTTCCTCATGGCCATGAGGTCCCTCTCTCCTCCGACGGGTTCCGCTGCGCCTTTGGGCCCAGCGGCCCCGTCTGGGAGTCCTAACGGGTCGGGACCTTCGGCCCGATGCTGTCGGGTGCTTCGGCCCCGACGCCGCCGGCGCCTTCGGGCCCGGCGCCACAGGGCCCCACTGGATCCGGCTCCGGATCCGGGTCGTCGCCGGTGGATTTAACGACCTCCCCGGCACCGATCCCACAGGTGTCACCTCCGGCGCCGTCCTCGGGCGGCGCCGTCCCCGACGCCTCCCTCGACCCCGGTTCCGGTGCCGCTCGGCGTCGATTCAGACGCCGTTTGGGGAGTTCACTTACCATGAACCGGCCCCATCCTTTCCTGATCCTGAGTACCAGGTGATGGGTGATGAGGAGGATTGGGAGGGGTCTGAGGACCCTCTGACACGTGAGTGCCAGTCTTATGAGGTCTGGACAGGTGAACCTGGGGAAGCCAGTGGGTTAGACACTTCGCCTGACACTGGCTTTGTCTCCCCTCCTAGAGTGGCTACAGAGGAGGGGGCAACGTATAGTGTGTTGTTGATGAGGGCAGCCAAGGCCTTGGGCCTTGAGCTCCCCGTTGCGGCCGTGAGGACTAACCTCCTCACTGAGGTCCTTAAGCCGCAGTCCTGCTCAGCCGAGCCTCTGCTGCCGTTTAACGAGGCCTTGACCGACGTTCTTTTGGGCACTTGGTCCAAGCCCGCTACGGGTTCGCCCGTAGATAGGAACGTGGCCAGATGCCACCGCCCGGCCCCGGGTGACCCATGTTTCCCTTCCACCCACCCCACCCCCGAGAGTCTGGTCATCCAGGCCTCAAATTCCCAAACCGTATTCCTGTCGGCTCCGCCGGACAGGGAATCCAAGAGGTATGAGCAGTATGGCAAAAAGATCTTCTCATCCCTTAGTCTGGGACTGCGGTCTTCCAACACCGCATGCCTCTTGGGCCGCTACACCCACTCTCTGTGGGACACGGTCGCGGAAGTGCTGCCAGAGTGTCCGTTGGAGGTACGTGCCAAACTCGGCCAAGCCCTTGTGGAAGGTCGGGATGCAGCCAGATATTCCATCCGGTGTGGACTGGACACCACCGACTCACTGGGTAGAGCGATGTCAACAATGGTGGCGGTAAGTCGCCACGCCTGGTTGAGGTCCGCCAACTTCTCGGCCGATATCCAGAACACACTCATTGACATGCCGTTCGATGGCAGTCGCCACTTTGGCGACAAGGGAGACCATGCGCTTGAGCGTTTCAAGGACTCCAGAGCTACGGCCAAGTCCTTGGGCCTCTCGGCCCCACGCCAGCAATCGGCTGCCTTTCACTCCTTTCGTGGCCACGGAAGGGGTACCCCCACACGTGCTGCCAGCCACTCTCCGCTGGGTAATACCCAAGGCGGTGGCGGCCGTGGAACCCGCCGTGGCGGCGGTAGGGGGACAACGGCGAGGTCAGTCCACACCTTCCCCAGCAGCATCCGCCTCAAAACCCTCCTAGTCCGTGCTTTCAGGCCCATGTGACGCCAGTGGGTGGCAGGGTTCGCCATCACCACTCCCACTGGCGCACCGTCACATCGGACAGGTGGGTGCTGCAGATCGTCCGAAGGGGCTACTCCCTCGCCTTCGAGGCGACTCCTCCAGCCATGCCACCGCAGAACCACCGTGTATCGGGGGATCATTTGCGACTTCTGCCGGAGGAAGTTACGGCCCTCTTGACCAAGGGGGCCATCGAGCGGTTCCTGGGCCAGAAGTAGGGTGTGGTTGCTACTCCCACTACTTTCTGGTACCCAAGAAGGGCAAAGGGGGCCTATGCCCTATCTTGGACCTAAGGAACGTCAACGGCTTCCTCCGGAAGGAGAAGTTCAAAATGCTGACACTGAATCAGGTCCTGGCTGCCCTGGACCCAGGAGACTGTATGGTAGCGTTGGACTTGCAGGGCGCTTACTTCCACATCCCCGTCCTGCCGGCCCACCGGCGCTACCTGCGGTTCACGGTTGGCCAAGAGCACTTTCAGTATACCGTGCTCCCATTTGGCCTTACCAGCGACCCACGGGTGTTCACAAAGGTGATGGCGGTGGTCGCAGCTCATCTGCGCAGGCTAGGGGTTTCAGTCATCCCCTACCTCGACGACTGGTTGTTGAAGGCGGGCTCGCCCCAGACAGTCGTCAGCCACCTCCAGACTACGGCGGATCTCCTGCACCAGCTGGGGTTCTCCATCAATGTGCCGAAGTCACACCTGTGCCCCTTTCAGAAGCTCCTCTTCATCGGAGCGATTCTAGACTCGGCGCAGTTTCGGGTTTATCTGCCCAAATAGCGGGTCCAGGATATTCAGGCTCTCATCCCACTCTTTCGGCCTTTATCCTGGATCTCGGTCAGGTTGACGCTGCGGCTTCTGAGACTGATGGCCTCCTGCATCCTTCTGGTGCATCACGCCAGGTGGTGGATGGGGGCTCTGCAGTGGGACCTGAAGTTTCAGTGGGTCCAGCATCAGGGCAACCTGTCCGACCACGTCCTGATTTCGGAGGGCACTGCGAGACAGCTGCAGTGGTGGCTCACGGACCGCGATTGGGTTAGCGGCAGTTCTCCAGTATTACATCTTTCATAGATTCACATGCTTGTATCTTCCCCGTCGTCATGGTGGGAGTCTCACGGTAACAGAATGACCAAGCAGTATCATAGAGAAGAAAAACTGCATAGAAAATCCCCATAGGGGCTGTATTATTTGGTAACCAGACCATGTCTTTGTTTTGGTCCAAAAGCTAGCCAATCAGAATTGCTGCCCTGCCCTCACACTCCCCAGCAGCAGCTTCCTGCCTCAGATTTCCAACCGCCTTCGTGTGAGAAAGGAGTCTCCCTGAGCTCTGCTCAGTTTTCTTCTGTTTCCTGTGTGAACTTTTGACCCTTTGGGAATCTGTTTACCGCCTTCTACCTTGAGGTATTGTGTGTATTCTTTTTGCTTAAGATGGCTGAAAGCTCTAAGAAGAGGCTGTTCAGGCCATGCAGATCCTGTGGGAAGGCCAGACTCTTCTCTGAGGACCCACATGAGGACTGCCTTTATTGCCTCTACCCTAAACACCTGGTGAAGTCCTGTAAGCTTTGTAGAAAATTTTCTGACAAAACTAAGCGTGACAGGGAGGCAAGATTACTGTTGTGGCTTCAGAAGAAGAAGGCCACTCCAGGCACAGATTCTGAGGAAGAATCTTCTCACCCCACTCCTAAGAAAAGAAAGGCCTCTGTTTCTGTGGAGAAAGTGGAGCCTAAAAGGGGTAAATCTGAAGAAAAATTGGCATCATCTCTTCCTATTACTCCTCTGGGGAAGCAGTCTAGTCTTAAAGGTCCTGGATCTGCACCTTCTACCAGTTCGATGGTTTCTGCTCATAAGTCTGTGGTGAAACCTTTGATTCAGTCATCTTCAGCTTCATCTAAGGCTGCGTCGACGACCACGACGTCTACGGCAACGACATCGATGAGTAGGATGTCTCTGTCAGGCCCGTCGACGACGACGACAACGACGACTTCGTCGACGACAGGTTCGATGCCCCGAATGTCGACGGGGGTCCCGTCGACGAAGGTCCCGTCGACGAAGGTCCCGTCGACGAAGGTCCCGTCGACGAAGGTCCCGTCGACGAAGGTCCCGTCGACGAAGGTTCCGTCGACGACAGTCCCGTCGACGAAGGTCTCGTCGACGAAGGTCCCGTCGACGATGGTCCCGTCGACGGAGGTCCCGTCGACGATGGTCCCGTCGACGATGATCCCGTCGACGGTGGTTCCGGCGACGAAAATCTTACTTTCGACGGCTAAAACTTACAGTTCTCCTCAATCAAAGACCATGATCTCCATACGCTCTTTTCAGTCGACAAGAGGTGCGGCTACCATCAGTAAGTCCGCGGAATTCACCTCTTGGACAAAGATCTCTCCATTGCCGCCATCATCGCTGTTGGAGCAGGATTCGGAGGGAGAGGAGTCCTCAGGTGCTGCCTACAGCCCATCTCAGCTTCAAATAAAAAGTCAGGATACGGATGAGGAGGAAACCTTTACCTTCAAGGACAGGCCACAATCTGCCAGATACGAATCATTCCAGGAATCTGGTGCCTATGAAGACGAAGAAGAGCAGCACGAGGACTCACGGGAGGAGGAACGTCAGGAGACAGTTTCCATACCTCTCACCCTTGTGTCTGACCTTAGACTGATGCTGAACGACTACTATCGTCGCTTCCCGGAGGCGAACTCATCGCAGCCAGCTACGCTCACGCCTCCCACGCAGACGCCTAAGCAGGCACCTGCCCCGCGAAATCAGGGAGTTCAATCTCCGCAGGTGGTTACCATTAGGGATGACCTAACGGACTCTGAGGAAGATGAAGAGCCCGAAGAGGGAGAGCTAGTCCATGATGCCTCTGGCAAGGAATGGGACGAGTACGTATTGCCTTCAGCTGCATCGCCTGAACCACTCAAATCTACCTCCCCTCCTCAGGACATCGGAGGCTTTCACGATATTATGGAAAGGGCGGCCAAGAGATTCAGTCTGGAGGTGGACGTACAGGAAACGGATTGTTTCTTGTACGATTTCAAGGACGATAACAAGAAGTCACTCCGCTCAATACCTATTATCCCGCATTTATGGGAGGAAGGCCTCAGGATTCTAAAAACACCAGCCTCCATAGCGGTTTCAGTTCCGCGAATTGAAAAGAAATACAGAGCTCCAGAATCTACGGCAGCCTGCCTCATTGGTCATCCCAGGCCGGAATCGGTGGTGACACAGGCGGCGCAAAGAAACTCAAAAAACCCGGTGGCTACGTCACTTGTGCCACCAGACAAGGAAGGGAGGAGAATGGATGGAGCGGGTAAGAGGTTTGCGGTCATGGCAGCCTCTACCATTAAAGCGGCGAATGCGATGGCTCTGCTAGGCCGCTACAACAGGCAGATATGGTCAGATCTGGCCCCCATCTTATCGGCGCTTCCAGATGATCGGAAGGAAGAAGCGGCAGCCCTTCTCAAGGAAGGAGCAAAATCAGCAGCTGAGTCTATCGACATCGCCATGGATGTTTCGTCCCTAGGCTTCAGGCAAATGGCAGGGGCGGTCTCGCTTCGCAGACAAGGCTGGCTAAAGGCGACCTCTTTTCGACCAGAAGTGCAGGCGAAGATTGTCGATATGCCCTTCGATGGTGAGAACCTGTTTGGGAAACATGTCGATGAGGCACTGCAAGGCATAAAGTCAGACACTGATACGGCTAGAGCGCTGGGATCTCTCCAGCAGGGAAGGTTTCAGTCCTTTCGGAAGAGGGGCGCAAGAGGACAGTTTAACCAACGATCCTCTTTTCAGTCTAACCGATATCAGCCGTACAGTCAGCAGGGATATCGTCAGTTTAACTCCAACAACCAGTACAGGTCCTCCAACTCCTCTTACCAACAACAGTCCAGAGGTAAATCCAACGCCAGGGGGAAAAATCAGCAGTCTAATAGACGTCAATGATTTCAGGCAGGCGCTCCCCACAATACGGATCCCGGACAACGACCACTATCTGTCTCAATACTACGCCAACTGGATGTCCATAACATCGGACAGATGGGTCCTGGACGTCATCAGCAGGGGCCACACACTGGAATTTGTGGAAATACCACCGGACCACCCTCCAGTGCTCAGGCCCAACCATCATCGCAAAGAAATGCAGATGGAAGTTCTCTCGCTCCTACAAAAGGGAGCCATAGAGGAAGTACCTCAGCATCTCAGAGGGAGAGGCTTCTATTCACATTTCTTCCTCATCAAAAAGAAACAGGCCCAGAAATGGAGACAGGTATTGGACCTGAGGGATCTCAATCATTACATAAAAAAGATACCCTTCAGAATGTTGTCGTTGCAGGAGATCTTGCTCATGTTAAAGGGCAAAGACTACTTAGCGTCCTTGGATCTCATGGATGCGTACTTCCATATTCCCATCCATCGGAAGCACAGGAAGTATTTGAGGTTTGCTGTGGAGAGTCGCCACTTCCAGTTCAAGGTCCTGCCGTTCGGACTCAAATCAGCCCCGAGGGTATTCACCAAATGCATGGCCCCGGTGGCGGCCCACTTAAGGCTACAAGGCCATTACATCTACCCATACCTGGACGACTGGCTGGTGACAGGTCCATCTTTCAGGGACGCAGCAGAAGCTCTACGGAACTGCGTCCGGTTGTTTCAGCGTCTAGGCCTGAGAACAAACCTGGAGAAGTCCTCGCTGACTCCGGCCCAGGGCATACAATTCTTAGGGGCATGGATATGCACCAAAGAGGGAAAAGCCTATCCGTCAAAAGATCGGATCAGAAAGATCAGAGGACTGACGACTTCTCTACAAGCAAAAAAGTCCACTTCCGTGAGGATTTACAAGTCCATGTTGGGGATGATGTCATCCTGCATCCCGTTGGTGCCAAACTGTCGTCTAAGGATGAGACCTTTGCAGGAACAACTCGACGAGCAGTGGGTACAGGCCAGCGGAACCTTCGAGGATCGCATTACCATCACGACCAGTATGAAGGTGGCCATGTCATGGTGGAAGATCCTGAAAAACCTAAACCAGGGACTGAGTTTCATTCCTCGGGATCACGACTTCATGATGACGACGGACGCTTCACTGAAAGGATGGGGCGCGCATCTTCAAGAGCTGGAGATTCAGGGCCTTTGGTCAGATTGGGAAGCTCAGCTTCACATCAACATGTTGGAGCTCAAGGCAGTATTCCTAGGGCTTCAAGCTTTCCTTCCCAGAATACGTCAGTCGTCAGTACTGATTCAAACAGACAGCACCACGTCCATGTTCTACCTGCTGAAACAGGGCGGGACGAGATCCAAACAGCTGTCAGCACTGGCGCAAAGGATCTGGAAGTGGCTCATATCCAACGAAATCTCGATCCAAGTCCAGCATATACAGGGAGTCCTCAACACTCGGGCGGACGCCCTGAGCCGCACTTCCAATGCGACACACGAGTGGGAACTTCACGACACTCAGATTTGCATTCTGTTCCAAAGGTGGGGCACTCCCACATTAGATTTGTTCGCGACTCAAAGCAATTCAAAGTGCACTCACTTTGCGTCAAGGTACCGTCAACAGGGATCCATGGGAAATGCCTTCCTCTTGGACTGGACGGGAAGGTTTGCATACGCGTTCCCTCCGTTCCCGTTGATTCCGCGCATCCTGCGCAAGATGAGACTGGAACCGTGCCGGATCATAATGATTGCTCCAGCCTGGCCAAGGCAGGCGTGGTTTTCAGACCTCCTTCAATTGTCGAGGGGCGACAACATCCAGCTACCGACATTTCAAGACCTCATCTCCATGGAGAAAGGCCAGATTCTGCATCCGGATCTACGCTCTCTAAAGTTGTCCGCATGGAACCTCACGAGCGTGAATTTCAGGACCTAACTATTTCGCAAGAGTGCAGGCATATCCTCTCACAAGCGAGAGCTGTATCCACGAACAAAACATATACAGCAAAATGGACCCGGTTCTGCCACTGGTGCAACAGACAAAGCTTGCATCCTTTCGAGGTTCAGCCTGAGGGTATTCTGCCTTACCTGCTCTTACTATCAAAGTCAGGCCTTTCGCATGCTTCAGTCAAGGTGCACTTAGCAGCAATATCAAGATTCAGGCGAAAGCCAAACGAACCATCTCTCTGGTCATCCAGAGTAATAAAGGAATTTATCAAGGGACTTTTTCGAGTCTTTCCACCCATCCAACGACCACCTGTACCGTGGCACCTGAATACAGTACTATCACAGCTTATGAGGCCACCCTTTGAGCCCATACATAAGACAGACTTGCAGTTCCTGTCCTGGAAAACAGCCCTCCTTCTCGCCTTAACATCGGCAAGGAGGGTTAGCGAGATCCAAGCCTTTTCAGTGGAGGAACCTTTCTTACAATTCCGTCAGGACAGGGTTATACTGAGAACTAATCCTACCTTTATTCCCAAGGTGGCGACGTCTTTTCACCTGAACGAACCCATTATTCTACCTACTTTCTTCAGCAAGCCCTCATCGGAGGCAGAAAGGGCCTTACACTCTCTAGACATTTCAAGATGCCTAAAGTTCTACATTGAGAGGACAAAGCCGTTCCGTAAGTCCAAGCAATTGTTCATCGCTTTTGAAGGGCAGAGAAAAGGTCTTTCATTGTCGAGACTGAGTATTGCTAGATGGATATCCTCAGCTATCCTGAAATGTCATGACAAAGCGGGGAAGCCGCTACATTCTAAAGTGCAGGCGCATTCAACGAGGAAGATGGCAACCTCGATGGCCTTGTTCGCAGGAGTGGCACTGCCAGATATCTGCAGGGCAGCAACGTGGAAGAGTGTCCACTCATTTACAAAGCACTACTGTCTGGACACTGCGTGGAAGGAGGACACGGCAGTGGGTCAGGCTGTTCTGAAGCGTCTATTCCAGTAAGGTATGGCCTAATGGCACATTGTTTTTTGCTATACAGTACTTTGATGTGTAATTACATGCATTTATCGTATTGCTGATGTTTTTCATAGCTATTATTATGTCATTGCTGTGCGGCAGAGCTTCCTTCTAGGTTCTGTCCTGGAAACGCTACGGATATGGTGAGCACTGCTTACTACTCTGATACAAGCATGTGAATCTATGAAAGATGTAATACTGGAGAAGGAATTAGTTACTTACCTGTACACTATAGTTCTCCAGTATTATCTTTCATAGATTCACATGCGCCCGCCCGCCTCCCCGTTTCTCAGGCAGATCTTGTTCTCGGAATTTATCCTTGTCTCTCACTCGGGGACGGAAATCTGAGGCAGGAAGCTGCTGCTGGGGAGTGTGAGGGCAGGGCAGCAATTCTGATTGGCTAGCTTTTGGACCAAAACAAAGACATGGTCTGGTTACCAAATAATACAGCCCCTATGGGGATTTTCTATGCAGTTTTTCTTCTCTATGATACTGCTTGGTCATTCTGTTACCGTGAGACTCCCACCATGACGACGGGGAAGATACAAGCATGTGAATCTATGAAAGATAATACTGGAGAACTATAGTGTACAGGTAAGTAACTAATTCCATCACTCTCCCTTCCCCAACCGAAGCACGTAGTCGTGACCGACGCGTCCCTCCAGGGCTGGGGAGGCCACATGGGAGAGGCGGAGATCAGAGGCCTCTGGTCTCCGGCGGAGTCCCGGCTCCATATCAACCTTTTGGAGCTGCGGGCGATTCGTCCAGCACTGAAGGCATTCCTCCCCTCTGTCCGGGGGAGTGTAGTGCAGGTGTTCACGGACAACACCACCGCCATGTGGTACTGCAACAAACAGGGCGGGTGGGGTCGTGGACCCTCTGCCAGGAGGCTCTGCGCTTCTGGCAATGGCTGGAACATCAGGGCGTGACTCTGGTGGTTCAACACATGGCAGGTTCTCTGAACGCCAGGGCGGATGAACTCAGCAGCTGGTGCATGATGGATCACGAATGGCGTCTGAACTCAGACGTGGCGCAAGGTGTCTTTCTTCAGTGGGGAGAGCCTTGGTTAGATCTATTCGCCACCGAAGAGAACACGCAATGTCTTCAGTTCTGCGCGTTGGAATTTCCAAGGCGGCACTCGCTCGGAGACGCTTTTCGTCGCGAGTGGAGTTGCGGTCTGTTGTACGCCTTTCCGCCTATACCACTTCTGCCCAGAGTGCTGAAGAAGATCAAGCGAGACCGGGCCCAAGTCATCCTTGTGGCTCGAGACTGGACACGAAGGTACTGGTATCCAGAGCTACTCAGTATGTCAGTCGATCCCCTGGTTCGTTTGCCTCTTCAGGAGGACCTTCTGTCGCAGCAGCAGGGGACGGTCCTCCACCCGAACCTGTCCAATCTCCACCTCCATGCTTGGAGATTGAGCGGCGACAGTGGAGGCCATTTGACTTGCCTCCTTAAGTCTGTAACATCATTCTGGCAGCCAAGCGTCCCTCCACAAAGTCGGTATACGCCTGCAGGTGGAACAAATTTGTGGCATGGTGCACAGCAAAGGCTGTGGATCCTCTCTCTGCCCCTCTTTCTGAGGTTCTTCTCTTCCTTCTTTCTCTTGCCCAGCAGGGCTCTGCTCTGGGCACTATCAAGGGCTATCTTTCTGCCTTTTCAGCCTTCTTGAAGCTGCCTGATCAGCCGTCTTTGTTCAAGTCCCCTATTGTAAATCGATTCCTAAAAGGCATCACACACACATTTCCACCTGTTCCGTTTGTGATGCCTCAGTGGGACTTGAACCTTGTACTTACATTTCTGATGTGGGCTCCCTTTGAGCCACTTCACAACTGTCCTCTCCGCCTTCTTACGCTGAAGACTGCTTTCCTGGTTGCCATCATCTCTGCCAGGAGAGTGAGTGAGCTCCAGGCCCTCTCTTGTACTCCTCCTTTCCGTCCATCCGGACAAGGTTGTGTTGCGTACTAAACCATCTTTCCTGCCCAAGGTTGTCACAGCCTTCCACATCGGGCAGTCCATCAACCTTCTTCCTGCCACCGCACCCCTCTAAAGAGGAAGAGCGGCTCCACCGTCTGGACCCAAAACGTGCGCTCTTATTCTACTTGGATCGCACACGCCAGTTCCGGGTGGATGACCAACTCTTTGTGGTTACGTGGGCGCGAAGAAGGGGAAGGCGGTACACAAGAGGACCATCTCCCGGTGGATCATCTTGTGTATCCAGGCATGCTACTCCTTGGCTAGAAAGGAGCCCCCTGTTGGATTGCGGGCTCACTCCACCCGAGCCACGGCGACAACTACTATCCTGGGCCGGGGAGTGCCCTTGCAGGACATTTGCCAGGCAGCTACGTGGGCCTCGCTGCACACGTTTGCAAGACACTATTGCCTGGACAGTCAAGTCCGGAGGGATGGCTTCTTTGGCCGTTCCGTCCTCCAGGACTTTCTGGTGTGATTATTGGTTCGCAGACCCACCACCGGGGTTGGTATTGCTGGCGTATCTATTCTTAGGTAAGGAATCTATCACTAACGTGTCTCTTTCAGATGCACAAGTTACTACTTGTGTAACGATATATCTGTAAGAGACATTAGTTAGTGATAGATTCCTTACCGACCCACCCATCCTCCCCGTTCTGCGAACCGATATCTAGTGTTAAGGTCATCCCCTTTCAGGGCCCTAGTTTCAATGGCAACAGTGTTGGTTTTTAACACGGCTCGGCGCTTCTGGCGCGGAAAAGCTGTGGCTAAGAACTGACGTCAGCACACGGAGGCGGCGTCTAAGTACTCCGACGACATCCTCACAGCGCCCACGACACCGACGACTGACGCGGAGCCGCAGACGACGCCTACCGACGCGCAAGGGTACTGCTACGCAAAAAAATTCCGGATCCAGTCTGACGCCTGGGGATATTCTAAGGTAAGGAATCTATCACTAACTAATGTCTCTTACAGATATATCGTTACACAAATAGTAACTTGTGCTATCGGTCTCTATCCTGGATTTCGGTGAGACTGACTCTGAGGCTATTGGACCTCCTGCTTGTGACACATGCCACTGGCATATGCAGACTCTGCAGTGGGACCTGAAGTTTCAGTGGGTGCAGCATCAGGGAAATCTCTCCGACATGGTCCAGATCTCGGAGGGAAGTACAAAAGATCTGCAGTGGTGGTTAACAAACAGCAACTGGGTCAGCGACAGACCTCTATCCCTTCGCTAAAAAGATCAGACAGTGGTGACAGATGCTACTTCTGGAATGAGGTGGCCATATGGGAGAGGTGAAGATCAGAGGCCTCTGGTCTCCTGCAAAACCGGGACTCCTAATCAACCTGGTAGAGCTCTGGGTTATCTGGCTGGCTTTAAAAGCTTTTCTACCCTCAATCAAGCGAAGGCTACTGCAGGTGTTCACGGATAACACCACTGCCATGTGGTACTGCAACAAACAGAGCAGGGAGGGGTTGGGTACCCTTTGTCAAGAGGCCATTCATCTCTGGACAGGATTTGAACATCAGAGCATTTCCCGGGTGGTTCAACACCTGGTGGGGGCTCTGAACGCCAAGGTGGACAAGCTCAGCTGACGATGCCTAGAGGATCACAAATGGTGTCTTCATCCAGAGGTGGTGCAACGTCTCTTTCAGCATTGGGGAGACCCTTGATTAGATATGTTCGCCAATGCACAGAATGGGTAATGTCATCAGTCTGCAAGCTGGAGTTTCCAAGGCGACTCTCGCTCCGAGACGACTTTTGTCTGGAGGGGAGCTCAGGTCTCCTGTACACCTTACCGTTGATACCACTCCTGCCCAGAGTTCTCAAGAAGATCAGGAACAACCAGCCTTGAGTCATCCTTGTGGTATCCTGAGCAGTTGAGCCTGACCATCGATCCTCCTACTAGGCTTCCCCTTCAGAAGGATCTTCTGTTGCAGCACCAGGGGAGGGTTCTTGTTGCGTAAAGATTGAGCGGCAACAGTTCACCTTCAGCCCAAAGTCTTAGATGTTATTCTGGCAGCCAGGCGTCCCTCCACCAATACAATATGCGCCTGCCGTTGGGGCAGGTTTGTGGCATGGTGTGCAAAAAATCAAGTTGACCCCCTTTCTGCTCCCCTTTTTCAGGTTCATCTCTTTGTTCTTTCCTTTGCCCAGCAGGGCTCTGCTCTGGTCACCTTGAAGAGTTATCTTTCTTCTATCTCAGACTCCCTGCAATTGCCTGAGCAGCCATCCCTCTTCAAATCCCTTATTTTACATAGGTTCCTAAAAGGTTTGCAACATATGCTTTCTCCTTCTCCCTTTATCATGCCTTAGTGGGACTTTAATCTTGTCTGGTCGTTCCTGGTGTGCGCTTCCTTTGTCCCCTTGCTCAACTGTCCTCTCTGGCTCCTTATCTTACCAAAACGGCTTTCCTGGTGGCAATCATAAATGCCCGGAGGGGTCAGTGCGCTTCAGGCTATTTCATCCAAGCCTCTATACCTGAACAACTACCCAGACACGCTGGTTCTACGAACTGGAGCTTCCTTTCTACCAAAAGTCGTCACTCCCTTTCATGTATGCCATTCCATCACTTTGCATACTTTTTATGCTCCAACCCATCCCTCTAAGTAAAAGGGGTGGCTTTGCCTACTGGACCCAAAAATGAGCGTTGTTGTACTACCATGACCTCACAAAAGAGTTCTGGGTGGACTACCAACTCTTTGTGGGGTATGTCGGAGTGAAGAAGGGAAAGGCTGTACAGAAATGGAGAATCTCCTGATGGATCGTGCTCTACATTAAAATTTGCTACGCACTGGCCAAGAGGCCACTCCGTGTGAGTTTGCATGCTCATTCCACCAGAGTCAAGGCTACGACTACTGTGTTAGCACGCAGAGTCCCGGTCCTGGACTACTGCCCACCTGCAACATGGGCTTCCTTTCACATGTTCACAAAACACTACTGCCTGGAAAGTGAGGTCTGTTGGGATGGGCATTTTACCCATTCGGTCCTGCGAGATGTTTTGGTATGAAATTTTTTGAAGACCCTCCTCTGGGGAGGTATTGCTTGGGTATCTATTCTAAGGTAAGGATCTGTTGCTAGAAATCTCGAATTTAGTTGCCTTCTGAAATGACTTATCGGATAGCGACTGTCTAGCCGCAGATTCCTTACCGACCAACCTCTCCTTCCAGCTCTGCGAATGTATTTCTAGGGACAGGGCTTTCCCTTTTACTGGCCCTAGTTTTCCACACCGCTTGTCGTTATTTGTGGCGCCACGCTCCTGGCGTGGAAAGTCCCAAAAAGAAACTGACGTCAGTGCGCTGGGTAGGAGTCTATATAGGCACCGCGCACGGGACATCTTGCGCAGCAGATGCCATACGAGCTGATTGACGCCACCTACCAGTGCGCAGGGGTACTGCTCACAAGATAATTTCCGGATCTAGTCTGATTCTTGGGGATAATTCTAAGGCAAGTAATCTGCGCGTAGATAGTCTCTATCAGATAAAACGTTACCAAAGGTAAGTAACTTTTCCTTTACTCCGAGAGTGCACTTAGGCCTGCTACCGAGGCCTCCGTGCCAGTGCCCTGACCTTAATCAGGGTTTGTTCGATTGGCTTATAGCTTATTGTCACTGACTAACTTATCTGTAAGTCCCTGGTATATGGACCGCCAACTCCACAGAGAAGGCCACTTTCCCTGCTTCGTCCTTCAGGACTTTCTGATTTGAGTACATTCACAGAACCGCCTTCAATAGGTACTACTTTGATGTCTGTTCAAAAGATGAGGACTCTACGGATAACCGTAGCTAGAAGTCTCTATTAGAAGACCAAGTTGCTTACCTACAGTAAAGCGCTTTATGACAGATACTGTCTAGCTGCAGATTCCTCACCGATCCTCCTTGTTCTGTGATTAAACTCTACCCAGTAATAGGAACTCAAGTATAGCCATCTAGACACTGGTTGATCAGTTTGCTTTTGGGGCTCTGCACCTGGAGATGCGTACAGTAATGAAAGCAGCTGATGTCCGCTTGCAGGAGTGGCTCCTAAATAAGTCACGCAAGTCACTTCTGGAACTGCGCCCACCTTCGCTGCTTATAGGTACTGCTGAAAAGTTACAGGGGGAAATTGTTTTTTTTTAAGTGAGTTATTTGTAGCTAGATGGAAGTGTTACTGAAGGTAAGTAACTTGTTCATTCCATTCAGTACTTTTATGTATGTGGGATGGTGGATTGGCTTACTCTTGATTGAGGGTACTTTTGGGAGTATTATGCCTCTTCAAGCATTGTTTGTTCCCTATTCCCTTACATACACAACTGCTTTTCAATGTTATGCTTGGGTGCAAGCATGTGGGGACCGAGTAGGGAGTGATGTAGTTGGAAACACATGCAGCTCAGCAGTCAAATGACTTGTGTAACCTGCTGTATCCATGTATGCCATTTGAGCATGACAGCCTAGGGTCTTCCTGTCTGGAAAAGAAGCGAGAAGGCCCAATATTTAATGTTGTAATCACTTGGTCTTACCTCAAAACACACACAGCGTGGCTGTTGTGAGACCTGCCGCATGTTGGAAGAGGTCTTCTATCATCTACTTGAAGCTGTACATCTTCCCAGGAGAGTAGTCCTGTTCTTTCAAGAGCTTCCGCTCTCAGTGAATCTTAGTGCCCCTTCTCGGTGTAGTTGGGCTACACAGGTCCAGCTTGCACCTACTGTCCTGCTTTCCAGCGACTCAGTGGATTGGCCAGCAGCATTCCAAAGCTCATGAGTTCAAAGTAGGGACATAGGTATGTCAAACTGCATCTCCACTTTGAGTTATGCCTAGAATATGAACAGCATTAAAGCGGCCACACATACTTGTTTTTAACAGCCGTACCCTTAACTGAGGTGTATTAGCATGGAAAGCTCAGTGTGTTGCATGCTGCATCATTCACAGGTTGAATAGTGCTTGTTGATGTACTATGCACTTTAGAAGCAGTAGCAATACCAGCGACTATCTACTTAATTACCCACTGTCCTTTATGCCAACTAGCAAGTATGGCGGCAATGAAGGCCCTCCACTTTTGTCTGTCGTGAGCAGCTTGCTGGACGGTGCACCAGGTTTGGTTCGGGGGTCTTCATTTCTGTTTTCACAGTTCACCTCCAGGTGTTCTTTGGTTTGCCTCTCTTCAACTTGCCTTCTGGGGTCCAGTAGAGAGCTGTTCTTGTGATGGAGTGTTGTTCTTTTCTGATGGGGAGCCCTATCCATCTTTTTCTCAGTATGACGGTGTCCATCCTGTGTTGCTTGTATCTAGTGAGCAGTTCTTGGTTGGAGATGGTTTGCTGATGGAAAATGTGCAGCATTCTTCTCAGGTTACGGGTGTAAAAGGCTGACAGTTTTATATCGCTTTCATCATCTGCCAGCATTTTGATTCATAAAAGAGTGTGGACAGAATGCAGCTCTGGGAAAGCATCAGCTTAGTGTTCATGCTGTACTGAGATGACCTCCACACATTGCTATTGCTCAGCATCTGAAGGCATTCCTGGCTTTGTTCGGTCTGCTCTTGATGTCACTTCTTCCCCCTCTCATATTTCTGATAGTACTGCCTAATTAGGTGAACTCTTCAGTCATGGCTAGGCCCTCTCCACCCACCTTGATTGGTGAAGGGTTTGGGATGTTGAGTGGCATGACTTCAAATTTATTCAGAGACCTTGTGTATAAGGACAAAGGTGCGAGCTCAAGTCAGACCATTAGTGCTCAAAGGGATATATGCACCACACATGCTACTAACGTGCAGACCTTACTAACTAGATATTCCATTCATGCTGAATGTTTCTGAGAAGTATCAAAGACCCTAGAAGGAAAAGCTTGTTCACGTTGAGAGATATCCCAGGAGAGTTATGGTTTATAGAAACGTTATCCACAAAATAGAGCAGTCCAAACGCTCAGGGTAAAGAGAATGTAGGAACTGTGGACCATGATGCAGAGAGTATGCTATTTCAAGAGGCAAGAAAAGTGCAATGACAGCTGATGTATTCTCTCTAGGTCTGCAAGCCCTGAACAAAAAACACTAGGCTACAAAATATTCTGGTTGTCAATACAAACACATGTGCACTATTGGAGAGTTGCCAGAAGAGAGGGGAGCCCACTGTAGGTTGGGCAGGGTTCATGCTTAGTCCTTGTTGTGCTAGGTTTATCGGCACATATTCTCAAATTGAAACTATACTGAGAAGATTAGGGTGGCCTCTGTGCAAGTAGGACACACAGATTTGAGAGGCATTCTATCCAGCCTAAATTGCAGCCTTGATTTATTGAGGAGTGAGCAGTTAACAGGAACCAAATACCCTGCAGTGGAAGACCCAAATACTATCACTTCATCTCTACCTTGCTCTACAATGATCACACTCAGTGGCCTCTCCTCAAAAACTAAAATAAGTGAAAAGACCAAACTATACCTGCTTTCAGCACTTAGATTCTCTCCAAAGGCACATGGAGCTTTGTGGTCAATTGACCCACTGCATCTCTGCTCTGCCATCTACTCACCACACCCATGTGCCTTGCCATTAAGAAAAAAATTAACAGACCCAGTCACAGCCACCCTCTTTATGTAGACTTGCTTTAGAAAGTACCCATGGTTCAGCTATAATGTGACCCTTTTGACATGCTGCTTCACCCCCTTGCTGTCCAAGCTGTTGTGTCCTAGGGCTCGCTTTGGTACTTAGAGCTATGGGACAGTTTACAACAGAGTGTCTCACGTTCGGCCTTGCTATCATGAAAAGGGCCTAGGGCAAGAACACCTACCTTGGACAAGGGACACCATGTCCCTCATGCCACAAAGTTTACACCACTACCTTTACCCTCACCTCATACTACCCACCTCACTTACTCCGCAAATACTTAGAACCCCATCCACATCCCTCTGACTAGCACATAGAGCCAATAGTACACATCTTCCAACTCGTGCTGCTTATTAGAGGCCCTGCTCTTACTCACAGCTGCAAGAGCTGCTATTGTCACACAACCCGAAAGACTTCATCACAGAAACATAGCTCACTCCCTCACACACCCTATAAGTCCTCTTATCTAAAGACTAAAATGTCCATTATGTAGTCTGCATGCTGGTGGGTGACTCCATGGTATCTAGATGTTTACCAGGCCCAATACCTTTACCAAACTAAAAAACATTCAAGTAATTTGCGTTCTTCACTTGCCTAATCCAACTCTCAGCATCCTGGGCACCCTCCTTTAATCTTATATACAAGAAGACCACCACTCTCCCATCCACATAGTCAAAAAGAAAACATAATAAAAGTCTGGTTAAAAACAAGAATACAAACACAGTAGTCATACTTTGGTCTGACACTTTTGTGTCAGTGTGGCATTATGATAGAACACTCTAGATTGGGGTAATAATGGCCCTGACCCTGATCTGTTTCTAGAAGGTTTTGATTGAAACAAGAGAATTACTGCTACTTTGGATATGGTGTGGGTATTGGTGATGCGCAGTCTGGTGACTCTTTGCTGGGCTTTGGGGAGGGGGTAAGGTTGATGCATTGGTCGAGTCTGAGTAGCAGTCACAAGCTTTTGAAACCCCAATTCTGGTGCAGTTGCCTCTTTGTCCCACATGTTGTTAGTAATGCATAGATGATATTGTTCTCTGACAGATTGGTATCATGGTGCTTGTTTTTGAATAGGGACTTCTCTGAATGTCTGCTACTCTTGTGTAGGTCTTTCTCTTGTTGTGCATTCCTTTGTTGTTGGCTTATGGTGCTGCTGCATGGGGCAATATTGGCCTTTTGATCTAAGTGGGATAAGACTTTGTTAGTTTCTGTCCCTTGAAGTGCAATTGAAGCTCTGTTTGTCCCATCATGACTCAAGCGTGGAGATAAGGAATATATGTGAAAGTAATGCTATATTTACTCAACAGCAATTTCAAAACTCTGAAGGCTTTTCCTCATGCGTAAGGATATTTCCTCCTTTTTGATGTACTTAGCTTTGATTGTAGCGCTTGGCTACTGCTTTGGTAGTCAACATAGGTAGATTGCGGGTGGAGGTTTTCAAATATGAGTCATCCTGGATGACAAGAAGTTGTATCTTGTTTTCGTTATTGATGTGATGTCTCTCCCCTGACTTACTGAATCAAAGTAACAAGATTACGGATCTGTAATTGTAGCAATAGTCATTGGTGTCTGTAGTATGATATTCCTTTACCTCAACTATTTCTTTCTAATGGTTTGGTTTTTGGACGTGGATGGTCCTTTCACATTTTCTTTTGGTGTAATAGATTATTCCCTCTTATATTAAGTCCCAAGAGTAAACTGGCCAATAGTTTTTGTCCCTGACAAGCAAAACTTGCTGTACTTGTGCACTTGCGATACCATCTTGGTCAGTTGAGCTATTGGACCTTTTCTCCAATGTTAAATTAGGCAGGTATGATCCTTCGCTCCATCAGATGCCTGCTCATGCAAAATGTATGGGTTACACGTTCCTGTATTAGTTTGTGTTTTTCTCTAACTGGCCTTGCACCATTCTTAAATGAAATAGAAATGTATGGGAGTTTATAAAATGTGTTGCGTTGTTTGTGAGTTTTAGTACTGTCTTACTGACTTACCATTTTATTTCCTGCAGATACTCCGTTCAAGCCATGCACTCCTGACCCTATACTTCAGCAAGTTATGGAAAATGCTGAAATTATTAAAAAGGGTGTACTTGATACCTCTCTACTTATTGATAGTTTGTTGCTGTGGCATGTAATAAGCAAAGAGGAGTATGCGACCTATTCCGCAAGCGCCATCAACTCCCCTCAAGATGAATTTATAGCGATACTTATTAACCATGTGAGCAGAAATAGCAATAAAGTTAAGACACGCATCTTTCTTCATTTGTTGGATGAGCTTCCTGAAGTTGACAGCAAACTACGCAGCTGGCTTAAGGAAATTAATAATATAGGTATGTATGTCAATGGCATGTTAGTGAAAGGTATAGCATTCATAGACCGGACTGTTGTAAAGAGAATACAGTTTTAAAAAGTTATTATCTACCATTTACAATGCCTTCATATTGAAAATATTACTGATGTGTGCCCTTTGTGAAGCAAATTTTTCTCCAAAAGTAAAAATTTGAATGAGAGTTCGAAAAATGCTGAAAAGGGATTGTTGCAACATTGGCCCTAATGTACAAAAATCTCATTCTTATTCTTAGTGGAGTCAGTGTTTTTGCACTAGTTGTTTGGATTCTGACCCTCATTTTGTCAGGTAACAGATCTACTAATCAGTCTCATTGCAAATTGTGGATTTGCTGGAGGTTACAATCCCCCCCTAACTAATGAATATTTATTACGTATGTGTTGAACCTTCTCCGGGTGCCTTTTAACGCTTGAATTAAAACATGCAAGGACAGTAGACCGATATTTCTTCATTATTTATTTGAAGGCTGTGCATATCCCTTAAAGGAACCATTGATTTTTTTTTTCCCTTTTTTAAAAAACTTTTCCTAGTAGGAATGATAAAGGGCCTGGCATTCACTATGCCCAGTGATGCCTTTTTCAAACCGTTACCATCCTAACTCTGAGGTCTGTCACAGATAAAGAGACAGCAGAGTGGATCTGAAAGTTTCCATTGTATTGCTCCTTCCCGCTACCAGATGGCGCTGTGTCGCTCTGCATTGGCTTCCTTCCCCCCTAAAAGTGATGAAGCGGAGCCGCATATAAGCACCTCCCCAGGGTGCCACCTTTTGATTTGTTTTCAGGGCTTTGAACAAGAATCTGGAGCTCCTTTCCCTTTTTTGTTAGTTTGACAATTTTTTCAAATTAAATTCAAGTGTGCAAGGGAACAGTGTCCCCACCTAAAACGCTAGGGTTCAAACTATGCCATAATCTGTCAACAGATGTAAGTGATGGACCTGCCTGAGGTGTGCCTCTGGTTTTTGGGGTATGTCATGACTTCACATCATGTGAGGAATGGGCCTACATGCAACCGAATGCTATCTTGGACCGTAAAGAGAAGCTATATGTCGCCGATCGGCGAAAGATGTTATGCTGTAACCTTTCCAGCTTCTGAAGCTGATCTTGCAACAGGTCCTCTTCATGGTCAAGGTCATCTAGTAAGTCCAAATCAAGGTGGCAGCACAAGAAGGCAAAATCAAATACAACAAGATAAGTCACAAGGACATCATGGTGCATCTCAATTTTGCACCTGGTCTCCGATTGAGGAGCCAGTTGCTCAGTTGATCCCAATCTCTATTCGCTTGCCAGATGGCTCTTTGAGTAGTAGCGGTCCTGGTAACACCAAGTTTAGTAGGCAGTGGTCGAGGCTCTTGAAGAGCCCCAGCCTTCCCTCTCTAATTCCGAGGGGATTTTCTCTGGGAAAGAACGCGGAGGAAAGCTACTCAGCCCTTTGTCAGCAGATTCTGGAGTCCCTGGACAAGGTGGCTCCGTTACGAAAGACAAAGGATAGACCTAAGAGGGCTTTTCCCTGGTTCTCTAGTGATCTTCTTCAACAGAAACTACGCTGTAAACAGACAGAGAGAGCCTGGAGAAAGCACTATCTTGAACTGGACAAACTGGCCTATAAAAAGTCTCTTTTAGACTACAAGGCACAGATTAAGTGTGCTAAAGCTAAGTATCTGGATGTCACACTGGCCCAGGTGTTCAAATCTCAGACCTTGTTTAAGATTGTTAATAATCTCTCTAATCCTGCCTGTGCCATGAATACCATCCCAGCCTCTCAGGTGCTTTGCGACTCCCTGGCTACCGCCTTTGAAGATAAAATCACGAATATCCTGAACGGCCTCTCGGCCTCGTGTTAGTCTGGCATGTCATCTGTCCCAGAATCCGTTCGGACGGCCGTTCTTGTTGTCTCCGAGCTGGAACTGGCACAGTCTCAGCTGACCTGCTTCCCTCCCCCTTCCTATGAAGACTTCTATCTGTTGGCGAACAGCGTGTCTTCTGGGTCCCCTTTGGATCCGTTACCCCATAGGTTCTGGAAGGTACGTCAGGAGGAATTGTTTTTCCCCCTTTACTCCATCTGTTGCCAGTCCCTCACTACGGCTATGGTTCCGGACTGCTGGAAGCTGGCAGTGGTTTCTCCCTTGCTTAAGAAGGCCTCTTTGGACCCCCTGTGCCCGGCGAATTATCGACCTATCTCGCTGTTGCCTTTCCCTGTAAAGATTCTGGAGAAACTGGTCACAAGGGTTCTTTCCAGCTTTCTTGAAACCAATGCCTGCCTGGACATGGCCCAATTCGGCTTCAGGCCGGCCCATGGCACGGAGTCTGCGCTGGTGACCGTTTTGGACGATCTGCGTTCGCGAGTCGACATGGGACGAGCAGCGTTTTTAGTGCTGCTCGACATGTCGGCTGTGTTCGACAGGGTCAATCATGCTATGTTACTAAGCAGGCTTCGGAATATTGGGGTGACCAGCCTGGCCCTGGACTGGCTGACTTCTTATCTTTGTAATCGGCAGCAAGCAGTGGCTCTGCAGCCTTTTCGGTCTGGTACTAGCAAGGTGGAACAGGGTGTTCCCCAAGGCTTGGCGATTAGCCCTATTTTATTTAACCTGTACCTCTGCCCACTGATTAGATTGATCAAATCTTTCGGCATATCAGTCATCAATTATGCCGATGACACCCAACTCATCTTCTCCTTCGAGGGTAGTGATGCAGTTTCTAGGGAAACATTTCATCACTGCATGACTTCCACGGCGGATTGGCTACGCCAAAATTCTCTTCAGTTTAATGGGTCAAAAACTGAGGTACTGCACTGTTCTTTGGATCGCACGCCTCGCCCCCTGCCTGAGGAGTTTTGGCCTACTTCTATTCTAGGCACAGTGGCCGCAGCATAGTTTGCTCGTAATTTGGGTGTCATGTTTGGGCCAAGTCTTCAGCTGGACGCTTTTGTTAATAAAACCACTGCGACATGCATGCTGCTGCTTCGCACTCTGCGGAAAGTCCTCCCTTTACTTCCTCCTTTGGCAAGACCTGAAGTAGTGCGCAGTATCATTCTCAGTAGGCTCGACTACTGCAATGCGCTGCTTCTGGGAGCCCCTAACATTCTGATTATGAAGCTGCAGCGTGTTCAGAATATGGCAGCTAAGTTGGCTCTTTCTCGTCCACGCTCCAAGTCCTCTTCCCTTGCACTTTCGTGTAGGAGAGTAGGGTCTGCAATCCTATGATCACCCAGATTTTTTGCTTTTGTTTCACTGGTTTACGACTTTCTCTGGCTGTGGGCCTGCCAATCAGGCCCACAGCCTGGCTGTTCTCTCTCTAAATTACGACATGTACCCTAGGTGCATTTACCAATTGGTACTGGGCCACCTTATCAGACCCTGTAACTCAGGGCATAGGTGTACCCAGGGCTGCCAGGGGCTGCAGCATGTATTATGCCACCCCTGGCTGGCCTCCTAAATTTGACACAACTGGCTGCATGACAGCTGGGGCAAAGTCGTGTAATCACCCTTTGCTGTAGGTGTAGTATACCTATACCTAACCCTAAAATGGACACACAGATTCCTATCAGTCACTCCTATGGCAGGCCTTGACAATCCTGAAGGCAGAGTGCTTGGAATCGTGTGAGATGGTGCTCTGGCATGAGCTGAGCCCGTCTGCAGCTTGCGGAATCAAGTCCTAATAGCTGTTCCATGATAACGCATACCATATACTCTTAAGTGCATTATAATCCTCGCGGTTAAATGCTATCTTTGGTATTGCTTTATCAAAAAATGTCGAGTAAGGTGTCATACGAATTGGAATACTAACCCCTCGCCAATTCTGGCGACGGGGTTAGCATTCCACCCTTCTAGAGGGACACGACATGTATGTAACTGTGAACCCCGGTTAAAGTTAAACGAAGCCTCAGCTCCACAAAATGGATGCTGCCACCACAGACACGAGTCTGACCCCCTGCAGCTGGGAGTCCTTCCAGCGAGGGGAGCCTGGACAAAGGGTTTCCTGTCAGGGGCGGTGCTAGCACCGTCCCAGACATGGTTTTGTGTATCCTGGGTAGGCAGGGCTTTTCAGGAAGGTGACTGCTGAGTGGCACCCCGGTGCTCACTACGCATAGGCCGGTCAGAACCAGTTCCAGGGGCACACCAGCCCCTGGCCTTGGGAAAGTCCGGCATGGCAGAGGGGTGTAACCACCCCCCTCCTAGTCCCACCCATAGGCAGGACCTAGTCCCCGGGTCAGCCCCCTTTTTTAGTATAAAGATGGGAGCGGGCCCCCTGTTCAAATTAGATCATCTTTGGAATCAAGACACGACTTTCTTCGAAAGGACATCAAGATTTCTTCTTCAAGATTCTCCCTTGTGGCTAAGGAGTAGTCACCCTGCATCAAGCGGGCACCATCCTAAGAACACTGCGGTCTGCTGCAAGTCCTTCTTCACGAATCCGACGACCCAGCTCGACGAGACCCGGCTTCCCTGGCACCTCTGACCTCTACTCACCTCTACAGCAAAGCTGAGAACAGTGAGTGCGACGAGACCTCGAGGGACCGACGATCGCCAAGACTGCACGACTTCTTTGCAACAAGCCCACCGTGTGCTCCACTGGTGAGTGCTTTGGGGTCCGAGAAGCCCCAACCCTGAGCAGCTCCAGCACCGAAGATCAGCCCTCCAGCATCTCCACGATCTGCGTGGGGCCCTTCTGCTTTTGCGTGCTCACCGCGCTGTGTGGCTACTAGCCGGCTGGCTTGTGGCCTTCTTCACGACGCCCGACGACATCACTGCTGCTGGTCTGGTTGCTCCCGACTGGCCCTTGCTTCCTTCTTCAAGAGAGGCACCCCGGACCCTCCTGGTCCACTCCAGACGCCATTTTGAGTCCACCGCGTGGGCTTGAATTTGCCAAGGCTTTGTTGCCCAATCCTGGGTCCAGCGACGCCGACAGCTTCATCCATCGTGGGACAGCTCGCTCCTCCATCCTGGTCGCCGACAACGCCTCCTGGTCCGTGAGATCTGTGAACACAGCGTCACCCACTCACCTAGTCGAGGTGGCTACCATCCGGTGCCCTCCTGGTGCCCACTGACTACTGGCTAGTAGTCTCGAACTTGGTCCCCTCTGCTTTCAGGTGTCATCCTCCTTCGATCCAGGCTTGGATCCATCGAACTTTCTTCACTGGTCGCCTGCCAGCAACTTCTTTCTTCCAGGCTCCTGGTCCGTCTACGAGGATTCCCGACGTCTTTTGAGACATATGCAGCTGCAGCCCCTGGGCTAGGTAACTTCGGCATTTAGGTGCCCCAGCATAGCCTCACTATCCAAGGGTCAGAATCCACTTTCGTTTTCCTCCTACCAGGTCGGGTTCGCCCGAGAACACTAACTTTGTCATTACTAGCTACCATAGACTTTGTCCCGCATCACGCGTGAGAGTGCACACTCTGCACCCGAGCCCCCTGGGTCTCCTAGAAGTAATCTAACGATTCTATAGTCAAGTCCTAGCGATTCCAAAGGCTATTAGTACTGTACTTACCTGCTAGTAATTTCGCATTCCACTTTCAGAGTATATGGTTTTCCGTGCCCCTCGGGCATTTGTATATACTGTGCTAACTTAAGTATTTTCATAAGAGTTTTGTGTTGTGCTTAGTACCCTGTCCTCATAAAGAGTACAGGGCTGTTGTGATTCTTAATAAATATCTTGTTTATTTTCATAACACTTGTGTGGTGTCCTTTCACTTGGTATTCAAGGGGTATATGTGTGGTAAACAGCTGGCTTAACACACCCTCTCGAGTCTTTAGCCTTAGACTGCTCGTATCCACGCTACTAGGATAGCTGGTCTATAAGGTTGACTTACAACCAATCATCAATAAGGGTTGCTGGACTGATACATAGTGTTCACTAGAATAGTGAGCAATGCATATCAGGCCACCTTCTCACATTGGTGAACAGCGGTTGGGATTTGAGCTTGCTGTTGTTTTACCACACGTATCCTAAGAATATCTTGTTGAAAGATCACATAAGTACTGTTAGTACATATAACTAAGCTTAGAATACTCTGAGTTCTACTGAACCAGCTGTTGCAGCTCCTCAAGGCTTAGCACGCCTTGGCTGCAACTCTTAGCAAGGGATCAGTAGGCAAACACATAGTGTAGGTAGGTGCATCACTTACACCACACTAGAAACAGTATGTCAGACAAAGGAGGAAACTCTGAGTCTCCCCTTGTGTCAGTGGACCCTCCACAGGTCCTCCCTTCCAGATATACTGTGCTTAGCTTCCATGAGTTACGACAAGTGTGTACCTCTAGGAAGATTAAGCAGGGGTCTAACCCCACAACTTCCTTTCTGATTGGTCTCTTAGAGACTTATGATGCCAGAAAAGCTGAGAAACTTCTTAGCTCTTCTAATCCAGATGGAGGTATGCCTCCCCTTGAGGGAACCAGAGGAGACCCTGACCTAATCCACCTCTCAGCTGAGAATGAAGAGGGGGAGGAGGATGAGGATCCCTCTGGGGATGAGGCAGATAAGGGACAGGTAGAAGTCAGCAGACTAACCAGGTCCAACTTAAGCAGGCATGAGAATGGTACTAGGGGACCCCTGGGGCCACTCTCAGGCCAGCTTAACATTGGGAATGGACGAGTTAGGTCTCTATCAAGAGGCTCTAACAGATCCCTTCGAACCAATGGCTCTCACAACTCTTCTCACAGAGGGATGAATTCCCCTCAGAGGAGAGTGTATGAAGCTGAAGAAAGGGCAGTCAAACTGAGGATTGAAAGGGAAGAACTTGCCCTGGCCAAAGAGAGACTTGCCTTTGCTAGAGAGCAACAGTTAAGTGGGGTAGTCCCCACTGGTGGCAGCAATATACCTAGCAATAGGGAAAGGAGTTTTGATACAAAACACCTGGGTAAGATAGTGCCCCCCTTTAAACAAGGGGATGACATCCACAAATGGATTACTGCTTTGGAGAGGGCCTGCACTGTGCAGGGTGTTCCCCAGAGTCAGTGGGCAGCTATCTTGTGGCTCTCCTTTGAAGGTAAAGGAAGAGACAAGCTCCTCACTACTAGAGTGGAGGATGCTAACAATTACCAAATCTTGAAAAATACACTGATTGATGGGTTTGGCCTAACCACTGAGCAGTACAGGTTGCTGTTCAGGGATACCCAGAAAACTCAGTCTCAAGATTGGTTTGACTTTGTAGATTGTGCCACTAAGGCTTTGGAGGGCTGGTTGCTGGGCAGTAAGGTTACTGATTATACAGGATTGTACAATTTGATCATGAGAGAACAAATTTTAAACAATTGTCAGAACCAGTTGTTGCATCAGCATCTTGTTGACTCAGATCTGACCTCTCCTCAAGAATTGGGAAAGAAGGCAGACAGATGGGTCAGAACAAGAGTTAAACAGAACCAGGGCCAGAATCAAGGTGGTCAGAAGAAAGCAGACCAGAAGGGTAAAGATTCTAAGGGGGAACAAAATGACCAGAAGTCTTCGACAGGTCCCCAACAACCCAAAGAGAGTGGGGGTCAGGCTCCCCAGAAGAAGAAAAACCAAGAAGGCCAATCTAAAAGGTGGTGCCAATACTGCAAAAGTAAAACTCACTGGTTTAGTGAGTGCACCAAGAAAGGAGGAGGGCAGACTCCTGCCACTGCAGCCCCTAAGGCTCCTGTGCCCCCTAGTACAGTCAGCAGTGGTAGTGCACCTCCCAAGGGTTCTGAGGGGTGTGACAACTTAGTTGGTACACTCACTCAGGCTGTCCTTGTTTGTACAGGGGATGTGGATATGTCCCCTGATATAAGTCCCAAAACTTTGGGCAAATACAGACAGACACCTTTCATTAATGGAAAAATGGCTCAGGCCTATAGGGACACTTGTGCCAGTGTCACCATGGTGACACCTAACTTTGTGGACCCTGGACAGATCATGCCAGGTACAGAATTCCTGGTGACCAATGCAAGCAATGTCACTACCAATCACAGTATGGCAATTGTAGCTTTCTCCTGGGGAGGGGTAACTGGCCAAAAGAAGGTTGTAGTTAGTTCAGACCTCCCAGTGGATTGTTTGTTGGGCAATGATTTGGAGTCATCACAATGGTCAGAAGTGGAGCAGAGGACTCACATGGAAATGTTAGGCTTGCCAGCACATGTGTTTGCTGTGACCAGGTCACAGGTCAGGAAATGCCCCACTGAACAGGTGCTGGATCCTGGAACAATGGACCAGACACCTCCCAAGAAGAAGAGCAGTAGGGTTAAGGCTGTGCCTTCCCCCTTGCCCCAGGTTGAGGATCAAGTCTCAGAGGAGGCTGACCTACAGGAATTGAGGGAAACTGAGCCCAGAGAGTTTGAACTTGATCAAGTTGAATTCTTGGGTTCAGGGGGACCCTCAAGGGAAGACCTGGGGAAGGACCAGTTAGGCTGCCCTTCTCTTGAACCCCTCAGACAGCAGGCTGCTGCTGAGGCTGCTGGGAACGCCACAGGTACCCACAAGGTATACTGGGAAGATGGACTCCTGTACACTGAGTCAAGAGACCCCAAGCCTGGCATGACCAGGAGGCTGGTTGTACCCTTGTCTCAGAGAGGTTTCCTACTTACCTTGGCCCATGAGATTCCCTTAGCAGGTCACTTAGGCCAGACAAAGACTTGGGACAGGCTTGTCTCACACTTTCACTGGCCTCACATGAATGAGGATACCAAGGAGTTTTGTCGCTCCTGTGTCACTTGCCAAGCCAGTGGTAAGTCAGGTGGCACAACAAAGGCCCCCCTTATACCAATGCCTGTGATGGGGGTGCCCTTTGAAAGAGTGGGTATTGACATTGTTGGTCCAATGGAACCCCAGACAGCATCAGGGCACAAGTTTATACTGGTGGTAGTGGATCATGCCACCAGGTATCCTGAAGCTATTCCACTTAGGACCACTACATCACCTGTAGTGGCAAGGGCCCTAGTTGGAGTGTTCTCCAGAGTGGGCTTCCCTAAGGAGGTTGTCTCTGACAGAGGTGCAAACTTCATGTCAAGCTACTTAACTGCTATGTGGAAGGAATGTGGTGTCAATTACAAATTCACTACACCCTATCATCCACAATGCAATGGGCTTGTTGAAAGGTTCAACAGGACCCTAAAAGGGATGATTCATGGACTACCTGAAAAGCTCAGGCGTAGATGGGATGTCCTGATTCCCTGCCTTCTGTTTGCTTACAGAGAGGTCCCACAAAAGGGGGTTGGCTACAGCCCTTTTGAACTTTTGTATGGGCATCCTGTGAGAGGCCCCCTGTGTTTGGTGAAGGAAGGATGGGAGAGACCTCTCAAAAAGCCTGCTACCAGCATAGTGGACTATGTACTTGGTCTCCGCTCCAGGATGACTGAGTATATGGAGAAGGCATCTGAAAACCTTAAGGCCAGTCAACAACTTCAAAAAGCTTGGCATGACCAAAAGGCTGTCCTGACTGTTTATCAGCCTGGACAGAAGGTGTGGGTGTTGGAGCCAGTGGCCCCAGCAGCACTCAAAGACAAATGGTCTGGGCCCCACACAATTCTTGAGCAAAAGGGAGAGGTCACCTACCTGGTGGACCTTGGAACTCCCAGGAACCCCCACAGGGTGCTCCATGTCAACAGGCTCAAAGCATATGTCGACAGGAAGGACATGAGCTTGCTCATGGCCATAGATGAGGGACAGGAGGAAGAGAGTGACCCTCTCCCAGACCTGCTCACTCAGAATCCTGATGATGGGTCAGTAGATGGTGTTGAGTATCATACATCAAAGGAGCCTGTATAGGGATTAAGAAGATTGGTGATCTTCCGGTGAAGGTCTTGGGGAGATCTAGCCTAGAGCGAGTGACTGAATGTATCTAGTATCGGGAACATTAACCATGAAACGGAATGTATGGGGGGGGGAGCCGGCAGGTAATCGACATAGGTTGCAATGCAGCAATGGGCGTTGTGAGAGAGTGGTCTAAACGTCTGAAACTACGTATCTGCCAATGTGTCGTCTGGGCAGGTGTTAGTTGGGGAGTCCTGAGTCTCGGGGATTTTGATATCAGGGGAGGAGGAACGCTCCCGCATCCTAGACCATTGTAGGAAAGGCTCCCAAATATCTCTTGTTCTGAAGGCAGTGGGCACTAAGTCCCAGAAATTTCACAGTTGTGTATGTCCATAGCTCACGTCTGTCAGCCATGCTTTCAACGTCGGTATTTTGCGTCTATTCCACTTCATGGCAATTTGTCTTCTAGTATACAAGAGTAGTAGAGCATGTAACTTTCGTTTCTGTGGTTCGGTGCTGTGGACCAGGCCTAGTAAACCAAGATGTGGCATTATGTCGTCATGTCTACCAATTGTTTGGTCGACGGCTAGGAATATATCCGACCAGTATTGTTCCAGTTGCGGGCAGCTCCAGGCCACGTGTAGAAACGTGGCTGGCTCCCACCCACATCTCCAGCTGCAAGCGTTTGGTCTTAACCCCATTCGATGTCGGCCAATGGGCGTCCTATAGTATCTGTGTAGGAATTTAAAATGAATAAGGCGCAGTTTATAATTGGGGGAAAGATCCAGTAATTGTTTGCAGCAGAAGTTCCATTGATCTTCGTCCATCGGAGGATCTAACACTACATTCCAGAGCTCTAGGGACCTTGGTCTAACTACGGGGGCTTGATCTTGCATCGCCACATACAATCTAGTTACTAGTTTTTTGGAGGTAGCTCTAGCCAGTATCCCCTGTAGTGCCTGCAGTGGGGGGGGGGGGGGGGGGGAGGGGGGGGGGTTCCGGGAAGCTTTCATGTAGTGATTGGCACGCCATTTTTAATCTATAATATGTGAACTTTTCTAGGAATGGGACTTCTGCTCCGTCTATGCCCGAAGGTGGGGGACGAAAGGTGCCATCTAGATATAGGTCCGCGAAGGTCAGCAGCTGTGTTCCATCGAGTGTTGGGAATCCGCCCACCCATCTCCAGGCATGCCAACATTGGGTTGTCGCAGAGTGGTTTTGCGGGTGCGTACATGTGTGTCAGGTTTGCCCATCAGTGCCTTTAATGCCTCGGGCTGACCATGATGACAAGTCGTGCCCCGACTGCCGGGCCTTGACGTCGAAGGCTAGACGGGAGCGGTCCCGTAAGCTGCTCGAGCTCCGGCAGTAGGCTCTGAAGGCATTCCTTCCCTCTGTCCGGGGAAATGCAGTGCCTGTGTTCACAGACAACACCACCGCCATGCGGTATTGCAACAAACAGAGCGGGGTGGGGTCGTGGACCCTTTGTCAGGAGGCTCTGCACCGCTGGACTTGGCTGGAACGCCAGGGCATCACCCTCGTGGTTCAACACTTGGCAGGGTCTCTTAACGCCAGGGCGCGGCAAACTCAGCCGTCGGTGCATGATGGATCACGAATGGCGTCTGAACTCGGACGTGTCACAGGGTCTCTTTCAGCAGTGGGGTGAGCCTTGGTTAGATCTATTCATCACCGAAGAGAACACGTAATGTCATCAGTTCTGTGCTTGGAATTTCCAAGGCGGCACTCGCTCGGCGACGCTTTTCATCGCGAGTGGGGCTGCGGTCTGTTGTGCGCCTTTCCGCCTATACCACTTCTGCCCAGAGTGCTGAAGAAGATCAGGCGAGTCCTGGCCCAAGTCATCCTTGTGGCTCCGGACTGGGCACGAAGATACTGGTATCCCGAGCTACTCAGCATGTCAGTCGATCCCCCAATTTGTCTGCCTCTTCAGGAGGAGCTTCTGTCGCAGCAGCAGGGGACGGTCCTCCACCCGAACCTGTCCAGCCTCAACCTCCATGCGTTGAGATTGAGCGGCGACAGTTGAGGCCATTTGACTTGCCTCCTGAAGTCTGTGATGTAATTCTAGCAGCCAGGCGTCCCTCCACAAAATCGGTATACGCCTGCAGGTGGAACAAATTTGTGGCATGGTGCACAACAAAGGCTGTGGATTCGCTCTCTGCCCCTCTTTCTGAGGTTCTCCTCTTTCTTCTTTCTCTTACCCAGCAAGGCTCTGCTCTGGCTACTATCAAGGGCTACCTCTCTGCCATTTCCGCCTTCTTAAAGTTACCTGATCAGCCCTCTCTTTTCAAGTCCCCGGTTGTAAATAGGTTCTTGAAGGGCATCACTCACGTTTCCTCCTGTTCCTTTCGTGATGCCTCAGTGGGACTTAAACCTGGTTCTTACCTATTTGATGTGCGCTCCTTTTGAGCCACTTCACAATTGCCCTCTTCGTCTTCTTACTCTTAAGACTGCATTCCTGGATGCCCTCACCTCTGCCATTAGAGTGAGTGAGCTCCAGGCTTTATCTTCTCAACCTCCTTTCCTTTCTGTCCATCCGGACAAAGTTGTCTTGAGGATGCGTCCCTCTTTCCTGCCCAAGGTAGTCACAGCCTTCCACATCGGGCAGTCCATCACCTTGAACCTTCTTTCCACCTCCGCATCCCTCGAAAGAGGAAGAGAGGCTCCACCGTCTGGACCAAAAACGTGCGCTCTCGTACTATCTGGACCGGACACGCCAGTTCTGGGTGGATGACCAACTCCTTGTTGGTTACGTGGGTGCTAAAAAGGGTCGGGCGGTGCACAAACGGGCCATTTCTCGATGGGTCGTCTTATGCATCAAGGCTTGTTATTCACTGGCTAAAAAGGAGCCTCCTGTGTGGCTACGTGCCCATTTTACTCCGGCCACGGCGGCTACTACTACCCTGTGTCGGGGACATCTGTCAGGCAGCTATGTGGGCCTCGCAGCACACATTCGCTAGACACTACTGCCTGGACAGCCAAGTCCGGAGAGATGGCTTTTTCGGCTCTTCCGTTTTCCAGGACTTTCTGGTGTGATCATTGGTTCGCAGACCCACCACCGGGGTTGGTATTGCTGGGGTATCTAATCTAAGGTAAGGAATCTAATACTAACCTTTTTCTTTCAGTTGCACAAGCTACTTCCCTTCGGTAACGATATATCTGTAAGAAACAGTAGTTAGTATTAGATTCCTTACCGCCCCACCCATCCTCCCCGTTCAGCGAACCGATATCTAGGGTTAAGGTACATCCCTTTGAGGGCCCCAGTTTTATGGCACCAGTGTGGGTTTTTATCATGGCTCTGCGTTTCTGGCGTGGAAAAGCAGTGTATAAGAACTGACATCAGCGCGCGAGGGCTGCGTCGAAGTACTCCGATGACGTCATCCCGGTGCTGACGACGGACGCGGAGCTGCAGACGCCGCCTATTGATGCGAAGGGGTACTGCTACGCAAAAATTTCCGGATCCAGACTGACGCCTAGGGATATTCTAAGGTAAGGAATCTAATACTAACTACTGTTTCTTACAGATATATCGTTACCGAAGGTAAGTAACTTGTGCAACAGGACTACACCATTTAGGAAAACACAACAACATTATGTTGCTTTTTCCAAGTCCCATTACTTTTTGTTGCTTTTTCCAAGCCCCATCAAGATAAGGCCCTGTCTAAATCGGGTATTGCCTGATAGATCGTGAGATTCATTGAGACATAATGTGCTAAAGCTGAGAGGATTTTGACCAGTCCTCCTAGAGACCACTCCACCAGGAAACAGGAGCATCTGATAGACTACTAGCCGCAGATTCCTTCACGTAGAATTATCCCAGGCGTGACACTGAATCCGGAAACTTTTTGCCACAGCATCCATGCACGCCGGAGGCGGGCCGCACCACGCCACTCCGCCCAGGCATCGTCTGCGTATGTGACGTCTGCGAGATCACACAAGACGCGCCACGGCGTGCCCACGTCAGTTTTTTCCTTTTCCGCATGCAACGCGGATCCGGTCCTTCGGGCCTGTTTGGGCCCCCTTTTTCTTTTCCCTTTCTCTTGGTGGAACAGTGGGCGAATGCTTTCAGGCTTCTTATGTCGGCGACGGACCCTCACCTCATTTGTATCTGGTGTTTGGGGGAGGCTCACTGCGCCACTGATTGTCCAGAGTGGCGACAGTTGAAGCTGAAGTCGCGGCGGGAGCACCGGATGAAACTCCTCTCGGCATGTCCCTCCAGGTCGGCATCCTCCCCTAGATCTTCTACAGCAGACAGCTTCAGATACAGCCGTGGTCGTCGTCGCCCTTCTTCAATGTCGCGTGGGCGTCACTCCTCGGTGGGTAATTCTCGCAGTTTATCCCCGGAGGCTGGTTTCCGGCCTGCCGGGGCATGGGCTCTCTGCGGGTAATGTGGCCCACGTGCTGTCCTATCCACTGTTTCCCGGTGTTGGGGCATCGAGAGTCCAAATGGAAGCATACACAGCGGCTTTGCAGGCCTCGCTGGCGTCTCCTCCTCGCCCTGGGGAGTTTGCGGCTCCCCTGCCTTGCGCGGGCCCTCCACAGCACCGGCACCGACTGGTTCGGATCCAGACTTGAGGATGTGGTGCTGTTGGGGTGCAGCTCCTCTGGGGCACCTCCTTCATGCCACGGCGTCTCTGCCTCGCCGCAAACTCCTGTGGGAGTCCCTGTGGCGTCGCAAGAGGTCGCCGGGGCTCGGGTTGCATCCCCGAGCCCCTATCGGTCCTTTGACAAGGTGGTCCTGTCTTAGGCCGAGGTGACGTCGCTACGGCGCCGGCAGCAGCTGGTCCGTGCGGAGCCACAGGGGTCGGCGGCCCCTCCTCTTCCCGCTCTGGGTCGAGGCCGGATGAGGACTCCTCGTCCCTCTCTGGTCCCCTCTTGCTCCTTCCCGCTGGCGGCTGCCTCGAGTGGATGGCTAAATCGTCTCTGGCGCCGCCACATGAGTTGCCGAGCTATCTACGCCTCATTCTGGGCCGCGGCTGGTGGAGGACTTTGTGTCACTCCCCAGGGCTGTCTCGTTCCCCCATGCAGGTGCCTACCTCGACGGAGGTCGGGTCGGCGTTGTTCCGGCACGACCCGTGCCGGTTCGACTCCAGCCCCACTCCGGTCTCGAGTGCGGGATGACTTGGTAGACTCTTGTCCAGTGACGCCAGAGGGTGTCCTGCCTCAGGCGGTAGACGCTACGGATCCGCACAGGGGTCGTACCACGGATTAGTCTTCAGATGCTCCCTCTTCCCCGGAGGCAGACTTTATTTTGGTGTCGTCCTCTCCAGAGACTGGCCAACGTGTGGTGTCTTTTTCACCGACGTCGAAGGGCGGTTCCCCACCCTTCCTGAGGCAGAGGTGTTCGTCTGAAGAGAGGCAGTTCCCTCATTCCTCGGCTCCCCCTGGCTTCCAGGTCTTGCTCCTACCTGTCCCACTTGGCCTCGGCTGCCTTAGTTTGCAGCCGTCTCCCACGGAGGAGCTGCTTTTTCCGCGGCTGGGCCCTAAGGAAGCAGGTGCGGCCTTCGCTCATGCGGTGTCCACGGTTGTGGGCATCCTGCGCATGGGTGACCCGGTGGCTCACCTTCCGGCGGACCACCTCTTGGAGGTCCTCCACCAGGGCTCTGGTGGGAGGGAAATCTTTCTCCCCTTTGAAGGTTCTGTCCTTTTTTCCTTTACTGGTGCTTGGAGGCATCCTGCCTCAGGGGACCCGGTGCCTCAACATCTTTTGCACCAGCACCTCCCGACGCCACGTGACCCGGAGTTTCTGTCCCTTCACCCCTTGGCTGCCAGCCTCCTTTTGCGCACCGCCTTCCCCTCCCTGCCGCCACTGTTGACTCCACCGTCCCAGGAGGCCCGCTGGCTGGACTCTTAGGGGCCCAACATGTTTGCCTCGACCAGCGCTGTCCTGCGTGCCCTTAACACCTTGCGTTTTCTGGCTAGGGCCTCCTCCTGTTAGTGGGACTCAGCTGAGTCTCCAGGATCTGCAGCGCCCTAGGAGCCTGGTCAGGTGGACTTGCGGCATCATGCGTCGGATGCCCGGGAGCTTGCGGCATTCATTCTCCGCTCTTCCCTGGACATCTCAGAGGTGCTGGGCCGGGCCATGGCTTCCTCAGTCACTCTCCATCGCCATGCTTGGCTTCGGGACGGGGAATTCCCTGAGAATATTCGGGAGAGACTGCCATTTGACGGTACCATGTTGTTCCATGCCCCGGCGGACTCCGCCATCCAGAGACTCTTGGCGGGTCTCCGCCCTCCTCCTCTTCCTCCTCCTCCACCTTATCGTCCTCCATCCCCTTCTCAGTGACTCGTGAGTTGGGCTGCTTCTGGGCCTTCCTAGGCCGCTTGTTCTAGCTGTGGAGTGGGTTTTTCTGGCCATTGCGTCCTCTCAGGACTTTGGCATTGTTAGCTGCTGGACGGCCCGTTTGTTAATTATGTGTATGTTATTGCGCAGACTTGGCCTTCTGCTTCGTTGGGCTGCTTGTCAAGCCTTTTGCGGGGTGTTTTTTACCCCGTGCCTCTTTTGTTTTTTCCCCTGCTGTGGAAGTTCTTCCAAAGAGGGTTCCCATAGTTTGGGACTTACCGTACCCTTGTGGGGTAGTGGTAGCTGTTATGTGGCTTGCGTACTGCTTGGGGGTTCTGGTCGCCTTCGGGTGCCTGTTCTCCATGGTGCTTTGCGATTGCCCTTGCTGCTTGAGGTCGTCTTAGTGGTCGCTCGTAGTGGTGTGCCTGGGCTACATCTCCTCTCCCGACTCCTTTCCTGAGGTCTTGGGTGCTCATGGGTTCTCTCTTGCCAGGCGATGCCTATTCTCGTTCCAGGGGCCTCGGGCTGCTCCTCTTGCTTCTGGCGACTTGCCTGCCGGTGCTGTCCTAGCTGGCAGATGGCTGTCCTTCTGGAGTGTGTTCGCCTTCTTTTCCCTTGCTTCCTTCTTCTTTTCTCCCTCCTACCTCCCTTGGGTCGGTGGGGTTCTGCTTGTGGGGGCTCCCATTGCCTGGCAAGGGCGAGTTTCTCCCTGGTCCACTGCTCTGGTCCCCTGGGGGGCCCCTGGTCTGTATTGGCCGGTGGGGTCGTTCACAGACCCTCCTTCCCAGGTGGTTTTGCTAGGGTATCTATTCTATGTGAAGGCATCTGCGGCTAGTAGTGTCTATCAGATTTATGAATTACTTGCTTTCGTAATGATGTATCTGGTAGAGACGATTCTAGCCCCAGATTCCTTCATGGCCTGCCCTTCCTCCCCTGTTCTGCGAGGACCCTTGGGTTGGTCTTCGGTACTCGCCTCCCGTGGGGGAGGGTGGGGCTGTGTCACCCATGAGTGCCTTCCTTGTTCTGGACGGGTGGTTCCGTCTGGGGGCGGTTCATTCCTCCTTGGTACTTGGGAGGATGGTGTTCCGGTGCCTAGGTGCCCTGCTGGTCTGGCTCCTCCAAGTTTAGGGGGGATTGTTTCTATTCCTATCCTCTCTCCCCTCCTTTCATTGCTATCCTCTGATGTGGGTGATCTGGCCATGTTGGCCATTGTGCCTTGAGGGTGTTAGCCTCTATATTGGGGTGGCTTGGAGGTTGTTGTCCCTGTCTGTCCTGGAACTGGTCCCCTTCCTTGCTCAGGATGAGGGGTAGTGGTTTACTATGTGTGCCATGACTTTTACGCATGGTCCATGTCTCTGGGGGCACAGGGATGGGAGGTTGTCTTTATGCTGGCAGGCTGGCAGCGCAGGGCTCTGCTTGCTCTTTCTTCTTTCCCTTTATTCTTTCCCTTTCTTCTTTCCCTGCTTTCACTTTCTGTGGTGTTGCCACTACTCTTGTGGTGGTGTTAGTCACCGTTTCTTTCCAATTTTTCTGCTCTTCGCACACTGTTCCCATGCTCCCACAGTATTTTATCTGGTGGTTCCGCGTTGTGGTGCAGAAAAGTTATCCGAAGAAAACTGACGTGGACGTCCTGGGGTGGGTCTTATGTGACCTTGCTGACGTCATGTACGCGGAGGGCGCCTGGGCGGAGTCGCGTGCTGCCGCCCCACCTACGGCGCAGGGATGCTGTGGCATAAAGTTTCCGGATCGAGTCTCACGCCTGGGATAATTGTATGTGAAGGAATCTGCGACTAGAATCGTCTCTACCAGATACATCATTACCGAAGGTAAGTAATTCGTACTTCTTTGGCTTTTCTAGGGAACATTCCAAATGCATATGCAAAGCTGGTGTACACTACACACTTTCCCAAAATATTACTGTGTGGATGTGCTAGCCCAACAACAAGTCAATGTTGGCCAGGCAGTACTGCGTACACTCATTCTACTGTAACACCCATAGTCTAGCCATCACTGTTGTGAGGACTGCTTTCGTTTATGCACAGCATGTGTTGTATCTACAGCCACACATGCCTCGATCAGAAATTCTTACCCGGTAAGCATCTGTTCATGGCATGTAGTGTTGTAGATTCACACACGCCCACCCTCCTTCCCGAATGCATGCAGATGTTGCAGTGCCTTTTCGATCTCTTTATGACCTCTGCATGGACGTTTCTCCATACATCGCTTTGCATCACATCCCATCCTCAACCGCTATTTGAGAAAACAATCTAACAATGTAGTCGATGGCATTGTGTATTGCCAGCAAAAAAAGTCACAGCACCTTGTCACTGGAAAAGACTTCTTCATAGAAAAACAACGTGCACACATTCGAGCCCAACACTGGCAGGAGTATGCACAGCATAGGAATCTACAGCATTACAGGCCACAGACAGATGCTTACAGAGTAAGTAATGTTTTCTTATACTAGCTTGGGCATTGCATTCTGCCTCTACTTTTAATGTATTTTATTATTAATATATTGTTATTGTTTTTGTGCAATAGGTTAAGGGTGAATGTCGTTGCCTGCCAGTCATAACTTTTCCATTTGAAAGCCTACATTTTTGTTATTAATAATAATAATAATAATAATAATAATAATTCTTTATTCGGTTAATCACGAAGAAAACCATAAAAGAAACAATCAGCATAAAAAGACAATACATACATAAGTTAAAAAAGCCATATCGTGGGTGCATTTATGCAATATGGAAAAGGAAGGGAGCAAAGTGTCATTTGTTTAAAAAAGAGAGAGAGTTTTTGCTTCAGGGGATCATCATCAGATTGTTAAATCATTATATATATATATATATATATATTTTCCTTTTCCCTAGTGCTGTGTGCTAGAGATTTTTTCTGTGATTCAGAATACATTTTAAAAAGTTCAAGACCAGGTAACAGACTTCTTCAGACTCTAGGGTTTGCAGTCTTAGGAAGGCCGGCCGACATTGTCTGAGGCCCCATCGCCTGCATAGCGGAAGTATCCAATGTTTTCTGTGGGGATGATAAAATTTACAGAAGAGGATGACGTGGATATTGGATTGAGTTGATTTCGCGTCGCAGGGGCACGGGGGCAGGTTTGGGTCCCAGGCCTTATTTAGGGGAAAAGCAACCAGTCTAAAGAAGAGGTTCAGTCTGAGCCTGGTGAGCAGCATCCTCTCGTATGTTTTAATATCGAGGGTAAGATACGGTTGGATGCCAAACGTTTGTTGGACTGTGTTCGCGTGAACCACTGAAGGTTTTGCTGACTCATTTGACAGCCTTAGTGTTTCCAGGTGCCGTAATGCAAGTTTCTTGAGTTCCTTTTTTGGGAGAGCAACTAATGATTGTGGATGGCGGTAATATTTTTCGAGGCCAAGGTCGGTCAAAAATTTTTTAATGTAGCGAAGCCATTTTATTCTGAGGGCGTGGTCAAGTGACATTGTGTCGGTCACTATCAACTGTGATAGCATGTTAGTGTCAGAGGTCCATATACGCCTCCACAAAAGCAATGGCTGGATTTTAAGGAGATCCTGCAGATACGGGATTCCCAGTTCCATGTGGGAGGCGTAGTTTGGTGAGCCTTTTGGGGTAGCGAGAAGAAATCTTATAAATCGGTTTTCGATTTTTTGGAGGGCTCCAACGTCAATGTGGCCCCAGACCCCTGCCCCGTAAAGAGCAATCGCCTGACACTTGGCATTGTAGATTCTTAGCAGTTCTACTGGACGCCTCCTTCCCAGTTTCCGAGAAAAGGTCTGCAGGGCTGCTATTGAGCGCTTAAAGATGTGACATCTCGCTTCTACTGCTGGTTTCCATGTTAGGTTATCGTCAATCAGAATCCCGAGGTATGGATATTGTGTGGCGGACTCCAGTGGTTGGCTGTCAAGTAAGATGTTTTTTTTTACTTTCTTTGCCCCCCCTGTGATCATGACGAAGGTTTTTTTTCATTAACTTTTAGATCCAGGGCGTTCATGAAGGTGGTATATCTGTTTAGTGAATGCTGGAGTTCGCGCGGGGTACGGGCCAGGATGACGGCGTCATCCGCGTAGAGGAGCGCCGGAATCGGTCTCTGTTTCATTTTTGGGAGGTCCTGGGCCCCCCTCAGCATCGCCTCCTCCAAGCCGTTTGTGTAGAGTGAGAAGAGAAAGGGGGCCAGGACGCAGCCCTGCCTAACTCCTCGCTCCACACCGAATGGTGCTGTCAACTCTCCATTCTTTCCGAACCGGACTCTGGCCGAGGCCCCGGAATACAACTCTCTAAGAAGGTCCAGCAATGAGGGATCCACATTCATCTCTCTTCTTAGGACTGTCCATAATTTAGAGTGCGCAACGCAGTCGAAAGCGGCAGACAGGTCTACATAGACCATGTATACCGTCGATTTCTTTGCGTGCATGTATTTGGCCATTATAAGGCTGAGATTAAGTGCCTGCTCAACTGTCCCAAGGCCTTCTCTAAAGCCTTGGGACAGTTGAGCAGGCACTTAATCTCAGCCTTATAAATTTTTGTTAAGTGAAGTAGCTTTCCTCAGGACATTTTTTGTTATGGATTGCCTCTGTGTGGAGTTTGTGAGCTTCAAATCTTTAATACTCTGGTCACTGCCCCCCACCCACAAAACTAGGTAGTTTGTCAGTTATTCCTTCCTTCCTTCCTTCCTCTCTTCCTTTCAAAAGCAACATCACATGTTCACCTAAGCCTGCTAAGTCAGAATCCTATGATATTTCCTTCTTATGAATTTAAAGTGGGTATGAGCTTTCTTGGATCAGAATCCTAATCAGGTCCTTAACTTTTCAGTTCTTGTACTATGTGGGAATTAAGACAACTTGGATGCTGAAAGACTGTGCGCAATGTGATAAGTTCTTGCAAGTATGTTTATATATTAAAGGGATTCTCCTCCAAAATGTCCTTGACTGATTTGTTACTCTTGCGAAGTTGAAGTAATAGTTGTTTGTGATTTTCCCGATTCCTTTGGAGATGATCTTTCTCGCCTTTTCCTCTGAATTTTTCCACATTTTCTGTTCATGGCTTTTTGTTTGTCTGAACAGCACATTCAAAGGGGGGCACAAGAACAGGCAGACAAGATAGTTAAAGTATTTCGTGCTATTACATAGTGGGACAGATTTGTGGGCATTGTGCATCATATCATTTACTATTTGGATATTTTTCTTGTGTCCCAGATTTAATAATTTGCACAGGTATTGGAACTCATTTAAATGTTCATATGATTTAGTTTATAATGGGAATCCTCCTATTTATTTTGCTGATTGTTTTACTTTTAGGTCTTGTGGCTGCAGAAGCGTTCCTTTCACGTTATGGTGATTGCTTACAAAAGCTTGACTTTAGATCACTCTGCAACCTTTGGAACGAAACTTATGGTAACAGACTGAACTCTCTGCTACCGAGCAGCAAAAAAGAAATAGTAATTAACTATTTCCGTAAAGCATCGCCAGATAAAATCCGATATCTAATATGGTTATTGGAAGATAACAAAGAGAGTTTTCAGTGTCCAGTTTTGTGTCAGGCTTTGGATTGTTACTTTACTATGATGGGTAAGTAACTAATATTAGATTAATATTCCTTGAAAATTTGCATTTTGAATAGTGTTATCCATGATTCTTGTTAATTGTTCAGAATGTAATAGGTGTTCATCTAAACCAATGAAATGGATCTTGCCTAACACATTGCTTCCACATGAATCAAATAAAGTTTCTTTGAGTGTTCCCTTCTGGGTTGATCTAATGTTAAAGTTGAAGTTTTGTTGAACCTGCATTATGCAGAAATGTTTCTAGCCACTATAAGTATCCTTCATTTAGAACTTGCTCAGTGGGCATTTGTCTAAGCACGTGGGAAGATCCGTTAAGGCAAGGTGGATTGGCTGATGTTTGGGCAGGCTGGACAAGAGTACCTTGTGAATAGCTGCTAGGGTGAGGGATATTAGGCAGCAAGTTTAATACATTTTCTCTGAATTGTTGGGGCACTCTAAAATAGGTTTTCAATGAGGTCAGTAAGTTTTTCTAGATGTTTTGATGTATGTGAGAGATAGCTAGTAAATGCAGTTTTAAAGTGGTTGGAAGAGGCAAGCCATATTCGTACTAAGGTTGCACCCTCCACCAGGATGTTCTGAGACATTCTACTAATCAGTTAGCGGGAGCGCTTCACTGTCTTTGGTGTGTAAAAGTAGCTCATGTGGTAAGATGTATTTTTGATGTCCCAGTTCGTGAAAGTGCAGCAGTTCCTGGCTAATATGGAAGTGCCCATTACTAAATTGTTATCTTTGTGATTCAGGGGAAGCTTTCCTCAAATTACTGTATAAGTGTTTCTCTATTGTGGCATTCATGACCCAAGGAAAGGTTGTCACGGGTTTTGCAGACACTTTTTTTGTCTTTTCATGCCAAAATTTAGATTAGAAATATAGGGTGACATGCCATTTGACGGAACGAGGTTTAGGAACCTATATAACAAAATCGAAAGTGGAAGAGTTTACTTAAGCAAGAACACATATATTTGACTTTTGAATAAAGATCAGGAACACACTTAACAGTGGTAACTACAAGAAGTGCTAAATTTGCAATTGCCCACACTTGAAACCAAAGCCAATTTACTGAGTGAAATTCTTCAGACAGATCAAACTTCATCCAAACCAATAATATCATTAAACAGGGCCCTTGCTGACACTTTTATGGCCACTTGGACTAAACCCCTCCAGGCAGCTGACCTGTGGCCAGACATCAGAGACAAACTCTTGGTGACTGACTTTTTCATGAAACCCACAGCCTGAAAACCTTCTGATGCAGGTATCCACAGGTAAAGTCAATCCTAATTATTTTCCCTCAAATTGCTCTAGAAAGTGAGTCGAGACATCAAACTTCTTTGGCATGAACATTTTATCCTCATCTAGCCTAGCTCTATGAAGTTGTAATGCTCTGCTTTCTGGTGGGGTGCACCGAATCAAAATTAGACATGACCAGCGAGGTTTTGATGGATGTCCTGGAGGACCTCAAGACATTTCTGCCCCAAAACAAACCAAAACAGGGCACAGCAGAGTGTGTTGCATGCAGGCTTGAAGACCATCAACTGCATAGGCTGTGCTCTTGGCACTAGTGTAAAATGTACAAGCAACGTCGGAATCCAGGAGAAGGCACTGGAATGGATCATCTCCTTCCTCGACGGAAGAACATAGAGAGTCCGTCTACCACCGTACAAGTCAGAGGCCACCGAAGTCATCTGCGGCGTCCCATAAGGATCCTCGCTGAGCCCCACCCTCTTCAACGTCTACATGAGCCCCCTCGCGGTCATCGCACGCCAACACAACCTCAACATCATCTCCTACGCCGACGACACCCAGCTGATCCTCTCCCTGACCAACGACCCCGCCGCCGCCAGAGCCAACCTTCACGAAGGGATGAAAGATGTAGCCGAGTGGATGACGACCAGCCGCCTGAAACTGAACTCAGACAAGACGGAAGTCCTCATCCTGGGCTCCTCGCCCTTCGCCTGGGACGACTCCTGGTGGCCCCCCGCCCTGGGCACCGCACCCAAACCGACAGACCACGCACGCAACCTGGGCTTCATCCTGGACTCCTCCCTCTCCATGACCAGACAAGTCAACGCCGTCTCCTCGTCGTGCTTCAACATCCTGCGCATGCTACGGAAGATCTTCCGGTGGATCCCCACCGAGACCAGGAAGACGGTCACCCAGGCCCTCGTCACCAGCCGACTGGACTTCGGCAACGCCCTCTACGCCGGAACCACCGCCAAGCTCCAGAAGAGACTCCAGCGGATCCAGAACACCTCAGCCAGACTCATCCTCGACATCCCACGAAACAGCCACATCTCCGGACATCTGAGAGACCTGCATTGGCTCCCCGTCAACAAAAGAATCACCTTCCGTCTCCTCACCAACGCACACAAAGCCCTACATGATCAAGGCCCGAGCTACCTCAACAACCGCATCAACTTCTACGCTCCCAAACGCCACCTCCAATCAGCCAGTCACGCCCTCGCCGCCGTCCCCCGCATCCGAAGAACGACAACAGGAGGAAGGCCCTTCTCCTACCTGGCCGCCATGACCTGGAACTCCCTCCCTCCCTGCGCCCGACCCAAGACCACCTCTCCTTCAGGAAGAAGCTCAAGACCTGGCTGATCGAGCAGTAGCAGCACCCCCTTGCCCCCCCCCCCCCCCCCCCAAGCGCCTCGAGACCCTCCGGGTAAGTAGTGCGCTCTATAAATGTCTGATTGATTGATTGAGCTCACCTAGATGTGATTATCTTGGCTTTCAGGACATGTCCAAGTGTCCATTGTGGATATGTCCTTCGATTGATCTAGATTACTTGGTGAAAAGTCTTAAACAGCACTTGAGCACATCAAAAATAATAGCGCCACAGCTCAATCTTTTGAGTCATTGTCCCCTGCCAGACCATGTCACAGCAGGATAGAACATTTATGGGCTATTCCAAAGCCTACCGTATTAGCAACATCAATCTTCCCAGCCAGTGCAGCTGCAAAGTTCTACCCTTTGATGCACAAAACATGGTGGTGGCTGAAGCCGTTCACACCAACAGGGACCACACTTCTCCAACTCTTCAGAACCTACTTTAACAGCTCTCAAGCCTTTTTGATTTGCTCTATAAGACAGCAAGCAGCCAATAGGGAGGTAGATAATGATATTTTCTCAATGTGGAAAACCATCATGGACTAATGGGTTTTAGAAATTGCTCAAAGAGGCTATGTTCTGTCTTTTATTTCGCTTCCACCTTTTATTGCCCCCACACCAGGGCGATCTTCAGCGGACCATGCCTTTGTCTGCTTGAATTGAATCTCATGCTCACCACAGGTGCCATTTATTGGGAGCCAGACTTGGAGAGGGGTTAGGGTTGCTATTGTGCCATTAACACTACTTTCCCATACTGAAAGACCGAGGCCATGGGCTTATATTGGACCTGCAAACACCACCACAGAAAGTTTGTGACATTCTGGATATCATCCTGACACGGTGGCCTCAATTCTAGGTTCCTGTGAGGATGGTTCTGAGAATTCTTGGGCTCCTAGCATGGTGCATCCTTCTTTGTCCCATACACCAGTTAGCACATGTGTATCCTACAATGAAACCTAAGCTTTTAATTGGGTCAGCACCGAAGTTGCCTCTCTGACTCTGTCCAGATCTCACAAGAGATATATTGTGACCTCATGTGATGGCAGAGGTGTGCCAACATGATGAGTGGCAGGCTCATCTCCCTTCCTCACCTGAATGTCAGTTGTAAATGAAGCATCATATTTCTAGCATGTGCTGGCTGCGGATACACTTGCTATGCACACTCCTGCCATCTAGTGTTGGGCTCGGACTCTACTACTTGTTTTCTCAAAGACGTATTTTAAAATTGCTGATGTGACTTCGAGACTCCTCCGCTTCGACAATGCCAATGTTCAGTCGCTCCATTGTTTGCTTGATTTTGGGATTGCGCTGGAGCTGTGTGCAAGTTTGGCGCCCAAGCGGCCTGTTGACGTGATACGGACACGGAGCAGCTTCTAATCCACGTTACATGAATCCTACGCTGTCTCAGTTTCGTCAGCCGTGGGATTAATGTATGTCAATCCTTATAGTTATAACTGATCGAGGCAGCTTCACTTCGTACACCCCTTCCTCTGTAACCACTGAGAATGCGAGACTCCAGGTATTGGATGGTAAAAAAGAATGACGCTTCAGAAAGTGCCCGTAGTGTGGGGCAAAGCACGCATTCTCGGTTCAACACAACTTCCGGAATCTTTGCTTGTCGCTGGAGCACAACGAACTGGACTGAACAGCTTGAGGCCTGTTCAACAACAAGAAAACTCAACACTCGGACATCCAGCTCATAACATGGAGATGAGGGGAGAGGCAGAATTCTGAGCAGATGATAAACAGCAAGTCCATATCGGGGATGAGGAGGAAGAGGACGTTGCACCTGACGGTGGCATCATCTTGTGCAGTCCGCACCAGGGTCGCACCCGAAGACTGATGAACATGAGGAACAGGGCCAGGGTGAACTATCGGCGCCGGCTGTGGAACTCCTCGACAGACACCACTCCAAAGGCCGTGAATATGCAAGGTCCCCAGACCCACACATACATGAAACGCTTACCACCACTGCCCTCTCAACACTGCCCTGGTGTGCCACAGCCGAGAGTGCGCCTTGTAGCTGAGAGTAGATTAAACTCTGATCGATACCAGTCGGTTTCCAGGCCATCAGGGCAGGCGAGGAGGGGATGCACAGCCCTCGCAGCCCCAGCAGCACTCTGTGCTGACAAAGTCAACAAAACGTATGCAGCCCATGACAACATCAAAACCGTCAAACCCACACTCCCTCCTAGAGCTGTCAAAGCTGTAAAAAACTGCATTGATGCTACAAAAATCATTGGAGCTAAGCCACACATTGACACCTTAAAAAAACTTGTAAGGCAGCTTCATCGACAGACCATGCTCCACAGGAGAATAGAAAGAAAGACTGTTAATGGCATGGCACCCAAGCAAACTTAGCGGTACAAAAGGGGGTGGTGATGGACGGAGCATCTGAACCAATCAAACACTCACACCCAGTCAAAAGATCTGGGTTTGATCCATCACCGTTCTTTAGCCCACTCTGCCACCCCAGTTCAGACATGGCTATATGCAAATCAGTCTGACCCTGTGCCTCATGGGAACAGTCCAGCCCGAACTGCCAAGCCATGCCTTCCCTGGACCGGAAACAAGCTTCCGAGGACCGGTTTCTGGCATTCCATCCGTCTTCAGCCCGGCTTGCTTGAATCCAGTGGCAAAGTGAGCAAGGGACTCACGTCTGAGCATACCCTGCCACACTTATGGCTGCCAAAAGCGGTACAAAAGGGGGTGGTGATGGACGGAGCATCTGAACCAATCAAACACTCACACCCAGTCAAAAGATCTGGGTTTGATCCATCACCTTTCTTTATCCCACTCTGCCACCCCAGTTCAGACATGGCTATATGCAAATCAATCTGACCCTGTGCCTCATGGGAACAGTCCATCCCGAACTGCCAAGCCATGCCTTCCCTGGATCGGAAACAAGCTTCCGAGGACCGGTTTCTGGCATTCCAGCCATCTTCAGCCCGGCTTGCTTGAATCCAGTGGCAAAGTGAGCAAGGGACTCACGTCTGAGCATACCCTGCCACACTTATGGCGGCCAAAAGCGGTACAAAAGGGGGTGGTGATGGACGGAGCATCTGAACCAATCAAACACTCACACCCAGTCAAAAGATCTGGGTTTGATCCATCACCGTTCTTTAGCCCACTCTGCCACCCCAGTTCAGACATGGCTATATGCAAATCAGTCTGACCCTGTGCCTCATGGGAACAGTCCAGCCCGAACTACCACCCCCTTTTGTACCCCCCCAAGCAAACTCAGATCACAAACAATCAAGGATGTGGAGAGCAAAAAAATAAATCTAGAGGTGGAATTCTTGATTTGGGTTTTATGAAACACGAACAATTAGCCTGAGGCATCTCAGCATTAAGGACCAAGGAACCAAATGAACACAGTTAGGGTTTAGTAAAGAGCCATGTTTTTAAAAGTTTGCGGAAACTCAAGAGAGAGGCAGAAGATTTTATCTCTAAGGGTCCTCATCTGGAAAGGTCCATAACAGAAAAGTTCCAGATATTGTCCAACCACAGCCTCCTCCAAAGAAGACTATGGAGCATAAGGCCACTATCCCTAAGCCACTTGACCCTACAACCCCCCCTCCCACCACAACCCATGTCAACATCATCCACACACTCAGCTGATGCTAACACTGGGAGCCCAATTCACTGGTGCCATGATACAGATTCACAAGGCAGGATGCCTGGATAGTCCAGACCCTTGGCACTCATACGATGTAGCAGCACCAGACCCTGACATAGAGGTGCCGGTCCCAGTCAAAGCACCACCACTAGATGATAATTCTTCCTATAATAGTGTCCTTCAGTGTCCAGCTGAATATCATAATGTCAATATCCACACTACAGAGGCGGAAAGCGATTTCTTAGTTAACTCTTTCCAAGACCAATCACTCAGTGCAATTGTTGCCCATGATAGGGTCAATGCTGAAGGGCCCAACAGAGATGTTAAAAGAACAAGTCAAATCCAGGGTGCTCACACCTCATATTGAAAGCAAAATACAAGCCTTCCCCTCACTGACCCACTGTACATCAGGTGATACCTGACCGGTGATTCACTGGTAGTGACGACTGCAAGAAAGAGGGCAGCTTCCAAGAATACTGGTGATTCTCCTCCTCCCAATAAGGAAAGTAAACATATAGATGCTGAACGCCAAAATTGATGCATGGTTGGAGTACACTACCGACTGATCTTGGGTGCCTTTTACATCTTTTCCATCTTAACATCATGAGGATGGATTCTTAATATCGTGATTTGACATACAAATAGTCTAACTTTGGGAATGCAACGGCCATCTAGTGAGCGCTAATATATATGATGATTAAGCCCTGATGAAGTCCTATATTAAATAAAAAATGGACGAAACACGTGTTGGCATGAAGCTGTGGCATGAAGTTATGTCTTGATAACAAATCTGCGTCAGAGGAACTTTCTGAATGAATATGAACTTTAATGTCTGAATAAAAGACATTGGAAATCTACGTGAACTACAGGCATGGATGTGATGGTCGAGTGCTTAGAGATTAAGCAAAACATATAGATGCTACAGGAAAACGTTTGAAAAGTGGGCATGCAAATCACTGATGCATAGCCAACTCAGTGGGCTTGCTAACACGCTATAATGGGGCTACAGGGGTTGACATGCAGGAGCTCGAACAGTATCTTCTGGATCAATATAAAGAGACGGAAGGTATCAATTACTGAGGGTAAGCAGTTTTTTAATGAAACGATTTGATGCACCCTGGACTGCGGAGATGCCTCTGCAAGGGGACTTAATTCCTCAGTCCCTCAATCCTCCTGCACAGACATGCTTGGTTATGCATCTCGAGTTTTAAAGCAACGGTGCAACAATCCCTACTTATTGTCCAATTCCATTGGGATCACCTCTTTGGCCCTAAGGTAGACTCCCAATTAGAAATATCAAGAAGGATACAGAGACTGAAAAAGCCATGGGAGCATTACAGTCCACAACATCATGGCGGCAGTCCTTTCGAAGATATTCAGGCAGAGGGGCGACAAAGACCACCATCACTGATACCCAGTCATACTCAAGACTGGAGCAAACATACCTCCATGGAGATAAAAATTACTACAGGGGAGGATGCAAGGATGGTAATGCAAGAGGTTAAGGTAGAGGAACTCCCTAAAAAGGGAACCTCCATACAATGACTCCTTACATTCCCTCCGGACATACAACACCGGTTGGTGGAAGCCTGCAACATTCCTCTGTCTGTGTCCAGAGATGTCAGACCAGTAGGTACTGCCATCGTTGGACACGGATACTGCCTAAAACCATTCATCTGCCCTTTCACCCAAATATACCACCACACAGACAGATCCTCAGCCCTCAACACCTTCATCTTCTCAAAGAGGAGGTAAAAGCACTCTTGCTGAAATGCGCCACAGAGCCCGTTCCAAAAAGTCACCATGGCAAAGAGGTATAAGGTATATATTACCTATACTTTCTGATACCCAAAAAGGACCGGACGCACTGGTCAATGCTAGACTTGTGCCCCCTCAATCATTACTATCTGTCTGAACACTTCTACATGATGAACTTTGCAGGATGTGATTCCACTACTTCAGGAAGGTGATTTCATGATGGTACTCGACCTGAAGGACACTTGCTTTCATATTCCGAATCGTCCGGCACCTCGCTGTTAGCTCAGGTTTGTGGTGAGTGGACATCATAAGCAGTTCAAGGTTTTACTCTTCTGGGGGATAACAGCCCCACAATTGATTACCAAATGCCTAGTAGTTGAGACATCTATTTGCAGAATCCTTACCTTTGAATTCTTACCAGTCGCCCGACTTGATCCAGAATTTTTATTCAGCAGTACCTTTGCGTATCGGTAGATGGCATTGTATGACTCCATAACAACGTCCTCCACCAGATGTGACATCAACTGAGTCCATGTAAGCCATCCCCTGGCATGACGATGTCAGTTTCTTCTTTTCTGAGCTTCCAACACGGATCCAGAAAGCGGTCCCTCAGGCTGTTTTCTGGACTGTATTCGACAAATTATGTTGACGGAACAGTGTTCCTTTTTCTCTGATGTCCTCAGGGTTCAAACCTTGTGGGTCCTGTGGAAGACAGATGTTAGACACAGACCCTCTTACTACTTGTATGTGGTACCTTGAGGAGCATCATAACTTCAAGGAGTGTTAACTCTTGTTGTCGCCTTCGTCTGAAGGTATTGCGGGAATGCTGCATGAAGCTTTTGGCTGCATGAATGTCACAGGCCCTGCGTCGCCCTCATTCACGATCTCTGGAACAATTCCCATGGGTTTCATTCGCCCTCCACAATGAAAGGTTAGTTGAAAAGCAAATGATCAGAGTTGCATCACCCCTCGACTTCACCTCGTAGACCCTGTGTTTCCGACACCCACTCCCAGCCTCTGGCTAAGGAGTCGGTGCAAGGGTCCACAACGCACCTCCATATTTTCCCTGGAGCCAGAGCAACTCTAGCCCAGATGTTGGTATATTGTGCTTCCCTGTATGCTGTCTTTAGGCCCAGGCTCCCTCTAGTGCGCTTTCAAGCCACAAGGAGATGAGTGGAGAACTGACTAAAACCTACGCCTGCAGGTTCGCCCTTGGCTTCAGATCGGGTGTGGTTGGATCTCTGTCAACTCCGGTGCACAGACCTTCGGGATTCCCACCTGCGATTGTGGGATTCAATCTGCCGAAAGTAACTGCGCCAATTGACGCTACACCCATCACCCTCTAATACGGAAGGCTTTGAGTGTGGCACCAGTGGTGCTGTTTGGCTTGATCACATTTCTTCCTCGTCCGATGAGCCCTTTACTGCTTTTCCTATGCGTGTGACTGTTCAGCCTCCTCCAGAGAGTAGTTGGCTGACGGAACTGGGTGAGGCTAGTGGCCTTAAATCTTCACCAGCTTTGAGCCTCCTTACTGCCCCATGCCTCCTGACAGAAGTGAGCTCCTTTGTCACTGAGATGGTGAAAAGGATATCTGTGGTCCTGGATTTGCAGCTCTCCTCTGTGGGAGGACCACTGACCCATTGATAGATATGCTTCACCAGAGCCAAACAAGAGTTAGAGCCTCTGCTCCCCTGCAATAAAGTAATAAATGACTGTTTATTAGGGGCGTGAGCCAAGCCCGCTAATGGGCCCCTCCTGTGGACCAGTCCATAGCCCGTAGACACCAGCCCGCTCGCGGTGAACTAGGCCTGTCTTCTTCCGCATCCAACTCCATAGAGTTTAGTGGGGGGCAGCCTGCTACGCCTTTCCCTGGCCTCAGCTTCTTCACTAATGCCCCCCCAACCCAGACAGAGAGTCGAGAATACTGGAAACTTGTGAACCAGGCCTGTCTTCTTCCGCATCCAACTCCATAGGGTTTAGTGGGGGGCAGCCTGCTACGCCTTTCCCTGGCCTCAGCTTCTTCACTAATGCCCCCCCAACCCGGACAGAGAGTCGAGAATACTGGAAACTTGTGGAAGAAATATCTTCTCTAAAAAGTTAATCATTGCAGTCCTTAAATCCTGTTTACGTTCTGTGCCGATTTTCACAAATGTTCTGGGATTCGGTGGCCCGACTGCTGCCTTTTGCTTCCAGAGGAGACCTGGAACAAACTCATCCAGTTATTGCTGGATGGGCAACAGGCAGCCAAGTCGATAAGATGTGATATGGATACCACGATCTCAGGAGTTTTTTTGGTGGTACTTCCCTGTCGCAGCTCTGGATTTTTGGAAGCTGTACAAGCCACCTTGGAAGACATGCCCTTTGATTCTGTCCACCTGTTCAGCACACATGCAGATTCTCCACTGCAGTGTTTTCGGGACAGTCTGAGTAGAACAGACTCTTTTTTTTCTGTCCATTTACGTACCGTCTGCCCACTTACTTGAGTAATATGGGGGACACACATCTTTGCTGTCTCTTACACATGAGCCATACAGAGTGGAGTCCCATATCTTTTCTTTTCTCGTAAACATACCACTTTCTTGTGGCACCCAGTGTGGGTTCCTGCATTGTGCAGATGTTATTGTTTGATGGCGTGTCAATGAGAGCTTTTGGTTTCCTCTAATTGAAAGCATTTCCTTTGTGGCCTTCTGTGGTTTTCACACCTGTTGGAACAGGTTTCTTCTTTTTCTCCGACGAAGGGTTCATGCCCAAGAGATAGTTACCTGATGTTGGACTTGGCCCTTCTGGCAGGTTCACCCCTAAACTTTTTGCTTTTGATATATGACTTGGTGTTAGTGATTTTATGGCTTCTGGGCACTTTACCACTGTGTCCCAGGGTAAAGTGCGTGCGTGTAGTGAGGTTGGCCTGCCCTCCCATAGGAATGAATGCGGAATGTATGTGTCCCTGGTAGTTCCTGATGCGTGGGGAGTGCAAGCTCGAGTTTGGTATGTGCGGACTCGTGTGATTAAATGCTGTGCGATGATGTGTGCGGCATAATTGTGTCTAATGTGGAAGTGCCACTTCTAGAAGTTGGCCTGTCTGTGTATAAAAGGTGAAATGACTGGCTGGCTTGTGATTGGCTGCAGTTGGCTGGTTTGCCAGGCTCCAGGAGTCATGATGGGTCTTGCAAAGTGGTGAATGGGAGATCTGCATTTTGATGGCCGGGGAGGAGTGCACCTGGGACCTGAATAGGGCTGAGCTTTCCGCACACAATGCTGGCTCCGCCCCCCTGTGGTGCAACTGATGACCCTACCCATCCTGTGAATAGTCAGAGGGACTGAGCAAAACAAAGTGCTCAGGAACCAGTTGTATCTGGTTCGCGCCTTGCCTGCACCTTTATACAAAGGATTTCTATGTATAAAAAGTGGCTGTGTCCCCTTGCAAAATGTTCTCTTGCCTGATCCTAAACTGGAGGGGGGCCTGCTGCTGCTGGGCGCCAGGAGGAACCGCCACTGGAGACTGCCTCCCTGCCTGGAGGGCCCTGTGAGCTTGCCCCTGGGCCCAGCCTTTGCCCCCCCACATCTTCCAGGAGGACTTTTTGCTGTGCTTGTCCCTGGACTTTGGGGACATTAGCGCTTGGGAGCGCTCTGCTTGTCTTTCTTTATTGCCCCAGCGCTGGGAGCGCTTTTACTTTCCTGACAGCGCCTGGGGGCGCTTGAGTGGCTTCAGGGAGCTATCTGTAGCATCGCGCTACTGGGGGAGAGAGGGGATTCCCCCACCCTTGTGCCTCCAAGCGGCTGCCCACTCCGCATATTTGCCGATTTTCCTAGTGCCTCTTAACGGGCGCCCACCCCGTTTTAGTAATTATCCCGGGAGCCTACCCCGGATATTGCCCGAGTGAAATCACCACCGCCGGGCCCGGCAACAGCAGGAAGCAAGGGGGGAAGCCTGACATGGGGCGGGCCCGCAAGACGGAAGTGCGGCCGGAAGTGAGGTGACGGGGCTCCCGTGTGAAGAGGAGAGCCCCGTGTCTGCCGATCTGAGACCCGGAGTGCCGCGAAGAGAGAGAGCCCCGAGGAGCGGGAGCTCTCGTGCCCCAGCCGCCCTGCCCGCCGCACTGGAAGAGGAGCCCCTGTAAAGGGGGGGCTCCACAACGCGGCGTGGAGGCCAAAGGCGGCACCAGACGAAGACCGGCAGCAGACAGGAGTCCCGGTAAGTAGGGCTCCGGTTGGTGCATGCGCAAATAATTCACCTGCATTGCCTCCGGGATAAGCCTTACTGCTCACGTCACGTTACCTAGAGGGTGAACAGGGGTTATCTTTGGCGTGTAACTCCCTTGATCTGACTAGAATGGTGGTTTCTGCCTGACTATGGCGCAAGCCTTAGCCAACCGGAAATCCCATTTCTAACATTGGTGGCAGTGGAAGGGATCCGATTTGTGTTTGCGCTGTACCGCAGTGGCAGCTGGCTGCACCACAAAACTCTGCATTTTAGATAATCACATTTTGGGGATTATTGTTTTTTTGAAGTTCCATTATTTCATCTCCTAAGAGTGTAATTTTTTCAAATAGTGTCTAGTATATTTGTTCCCCGCCCCGCTCCCAGAGTTTGGTACCTGTGTCACGTGTGGTCAGGTTGAGAAATCAGGGGCGGTAGAAACTGCCTTACCAGTCCGAGGGGGGGGTTGTGTGTGGATGAATGGTGTGTGACACTAGACAAGTGAGTGTGAGTTCTCTGTGATAGGGAGCTTGCTGAATACTTTGTGAAATGTGTACTCTTGCTTCAGCTCAGATTGTTAAATCCCCTGTGTTGCATGTGTCTGTGAGCATCCTGCCAAGATGGAGTCTGTTTTCAATTTCTGGGGTCTGTTCATGCATAAGTTGGTAGAGTTTTGTGAAGAGAGTGACATCGCAGTGAATGAGACAGACACCCAGCCCAAACTTAGAGATAACCTAACCCAATAGCAGAAGGATGACTGGGAACATGAGCACAGTGAGGAGAGGGCCCGGGTCTCACACCATGAGGGTGGGGGGTCTGAGGGGAGCCCTGAAGAGTCTGAAGCGGAGGGAGAAAATGACAGTACATGGGTGCCAGCAGATAGTGAAGACCCCATAGATAGGGAGTCCCTTGCTGGGTCCAGTGTAGGGGGCAGCGCCCCATCCTTTTCCCGGTCCCTGTCCTGAGAGGAGTTGGAAGATAGGAGGGAAGAAAGGGAGCACCAGCTGACTTTAGAAAAGATCCAGTTAGAGCATGCCAGGGAGATGGCGCAGCTGGGTGTTCAGGTGAAAGAGCTAGAGGAGGCTAGGAGGGCCTTCGCCAGAGACAAATTAGCTCAGGAGGGTAGATTATCCCCTGAGCGCCGTTATAGTTTTCTGGATTCCCCAGGGAGGGTTGAGTCCAGTGGTGGCAGCCATATAGACTCCCGTGCCGGACACCCTATTCCCAGTTCCCAAAGTATGGTACCAAGGTCCAGAGAGGAGAAGTACAGGTTGAAACTCAGTGACAGTAGGAAACTGCCTCACCAGTCCTGGGAGGAGTTTGTGGACGAATGTCAAGAGACACTGATTGAGTGGTTAGAGGTTCACACGGGGCCTTATTTTACAAACTTTTTGATCTTGTTTTCAGAGAGCAGTTGTTCAGTCGTTGCTGGCCGGAGTTGCGCCAGCACCTGTTGAGGTATGAAACCTCTGATCCTTATGAGCTGGCAAAGGAAGCAGACCGATTGGAAAGTGCTAGGGGTTCTGCAGAGTCAGTGGTGAGTGATTACAAAAGTAGTGGTTCAGGTATCTTCCAGCCCAGTGTGGTGGAAGAGGCTCAGGGTAGCCCAGCTAGGTCCCAGGGTAGTGAGAGGGGTGTAGGGGCTTACGGCCTGTCTCAGTGGAGCAGGAGTGAGTGTGTGACTGAGAGTCCCCAGATGCCCGAAGCCCTATCTTAGAACCTGGGTGGTTTCTTTAGGGAACACCAGGTTGGGGACCTAGGCTGTCCTGTTCGTCCATTTGAGGAAGATCACCTAGTGTCTAGCGAACCTGGAGCATCTGTAAATAGAGTTCCATGGGTTCTTGTGTCCGGCAGTGCCACTCCAGTTGGGAGGGTACAGGAGTCCGAAGTGAGGTGTGGTTGGGGGATGAGTTCCCTAGTGGAAGAACCAGTGGACCAGGGACTAGCCAGTTGGACTAGATTCCCTTGGGGGAACCCGGGTGACGCCACTTCTGTTTTGGGGGATCTTTGCGCACTGTCAGGTAGACAGGGGATGGGAGATCTGTGCGACACAGACAGTTACACGACATATGAGTCATGTGTCAGCCTCTGGGGGATGGTGTGTAAATCCCCAGAAGTCATGGAGTGCCAGGCAAATATTCCGCCAGAGGTTTTAGACCAAAGGTTGGGAGGCCAGGTTCAGGATCCGCCTGACCTGGAGGTAAGGACGTCTGTAATTAGTGTCCTGACCGACTCATCTTCCAGGGGTACCGCTCCAGTTGGGAGGGTGCAGAACTCTGGAAGGGGGTGCAGAGGTTTGAAGAGCCTGCCTCTGACCCCGTTGCAACCTGAGGGGTTAAACCCTAGGTTGGGAGAATGGTGTTCTGAGGGTACCCCTCGCAGGAGGTGGAGGAACCCTAGAAGGAGAGGTAGAGGGAGGAGAGCCTCCCCTGTGACTCCTGGTCCGCCTGAGGGTGTAGACCCTAGGCTGGAGATCCAGTGGCTGTCTAGTCCTTTCTTACTGACAGGAAGAGTGGAGAATGGCTACTATGTACCAGGGGTTACTACCCCCCACTCTGTGAATAGGCAAGGACCAGTGGCACCTGGGTGGCCTAGGGTCTGGTCCTGGCAGCGGACAACTTGAGAGTACCAGTGGGGTAGCCCAGTTCCAGACAGTGTTTTTAGAAGGAACCCCATGGGTTCATCGTGGCGTAGAACAGGAGGGTGTCCCTGCAGTTGCGGGCCCGCGTCCGTGTTCTAACGCCCCAAGCAAGGAAGCTCATCACGGTGGAGATTGGTCTACCCTGCGTTTTGGCTGGAAAGGGGTTGTGTTGGACTTGGCGCTTCTGGCAGGTTCACCCCTAAACTTTTTGCGTTTGATATATGACTTGGTGTTAGTGATTTTTTGGCTTCTGCACACTTTACCACTGTGTCCCAGGGTAAAGTGCGTGCGTGCATGTAGTGAGGTTGGCCTGCCCTCCCATAGGAATGCATGGGGAATGTATGTGTCCTTGGTAGTTCGATACGTGGGGAGTGCAAGCTCGAGTTTGGTAGGTGCGGACTCGTGTGATTAAATGCTGCACAATGATGTGTGCGGCATAATTGTGTCTAGTGTGGAAGTGCCACTTCTAGAAGTTGGCCTTTCTGTCTATAAAAGGTGAAATGACTGGCTGGCTTGTGATTGGCTGGAGCTGGCTAGTGTGCCAGGCTCCAGGAGTCAGGATGGGTCTGCCCAGTGGTGAATGGGATATCTGCATGTTGATGACCGGGGAGGGGAGCACCTGGGACCTGAATAGGGCTGGGCTTTCCCCACACAATTCTGGTTCCGCCCCCTGTGGTGCGACTGATGACCCTACCCATCCTGTGAATAGGCAGATGGGCTGAGCAAAACAAAGTGCTAAGGAACCAGTTGTATCTGGTTCGCCCCTTGCCTGCACCTTTAGACAAAGGATTTCTATGTATAAAAAGGGGCTATGTCCCCTTGCAAAATGTTATCTTGCCTGATCCTAAATTGGAAATGGGCCTGCTGCTGTTGGGCGCCAGGAGGAACCGCCACTGGGGACTGCCTCCCTGCCTGGAGGGTCCTGTGAGCTGGACCCTGGGTCCAGCCTTTGCCCCCCCCCCCACCTCCTGAAGGGGATATTAGCGCTTGGGAGAGCTTTGCTTGTCTTTCTTTATTCCCCTAGTGCTGGGAGCGCTTTTACTTTCCTGACAGCGCCTGGGGGAGCTTGAGTGACTTCAGGGAGCTATCTGTAGCATCGCGCTACTGGCGGAGAGAGGGGATTCCCCCGCCCTTGTGCCTACAAGCGGCTTCCCACGCCGCATATTTGCTGATTTTCTTAGTGCCTCTTAACGGGCGCCCACCCCGTTTTAGTAATTATCCCAGGAGCCTACCCCGGATATTGCCAGAGTGAAATCCCCACCGCTGGGCCCGGCAACAGCATGAAACTAGGCCTGACATGGGGCGGACCCGCAAGACGGAAGTGAGGCCTTGAAGTGAGGTGACGGGGCTCCCGTGTGAAGCCTCGTGTCTGCTGATCTGAGACCCGGAGTGCCACGAAGAGAGAGAGCCCCGAGGAGCGGGAGCTCTCGTTCCCCAGCCGCCCTGCCCGCCGCACTGGAAGAGGAGCCCCTGTGAATGGGGGGCTCCACAACGCGGCGTGGAGGCCAAAGTCGGCACCAGATGAAGCCCGACAGGAGTCCGGGTGAGTAGGTCTCCGGTTGTACAAGTGCGGGGCAGTTTCTGGTTGCATAGAGGGGCTACGGTTGACAGCGGGCCGCTCCCATGGACTTTCGGGGACATTGCTGTGTCTAGAGCCCACGAGAGGCTCTGGGGCATTTACTGGTCTTGAGTCCCCCGAGCGGGACTCCAACGACGGGGGCAGTTCTGCAGAGCCCACGTGAGTCTCAGGGCCCACTTGGTGATCTCGAGTCCTCAGAGTCCACGAGGGACTCCAACGTGCGGGAGCAGTTCTGTAGAGCCCACGAGGCTCCTGGGCATTTCCTTGATTACCGAGTTCCCAGAGAGGGGACTCCCAACGTCAGGGGCATTATTTAATTGTTCAGAGCCCCAGGGCTCCCTCGCGATTTGGGGGCAGTCCTGCTTTAGGGCCCACGTGGCTCACACCTTGTTTTGGGGGTACCGTTGTTTATTTCAGAGCCCCAGAAGAGAGCCAGGAGGCACGCTGGTGCCAGGCTCTCTGCTACAGCTGCCCAGCACTTAGTGGGCAGCTGCTTCGTTTAGGCCTGTTCCTTTGCGCATCTTTCCTTTGGCTGCCTGCGCAGCCTGCCCTGACTTTCTGGACACAGCGCGTTTCAATCCCTGGGGGCCAGTTGGCCTGGGGGACAGTTCAGGTGTTGTGCCCTTGCGTGGGGTACATGTTTTTGGCCCTATGTGATCTTGCAGTGTGAGAAGTTGGTCTGGTATATGATGTTCACTATTCTAGTGAACACCTTACACCAGTCCAAACAACCCTTATGGTGATGGTTGTAAAGTCAACCTTATAGACCAGCTATCCTAGAGGTAGCGTGGACAGAACAGTCTTAGGCTAAAAGACTCTTGAGGGCGTGTAAAGCCAGCTGTTTTACCATATGTAACCCCTTGAATATCACATGAAAGGACACCACACAGGATATATATAAAATATATATGTATTTATTTACTAACACACTCCTCTGAACTCTTTATGAGATCAGAGGCAAAAGCACATAACAAGTTACACTTAGAAATACTTTAAATAGCACAATTTACAGTCAGGCCCTAGAGGCGCGTAAGACCATATACTAAGTAAGTGGTACAAGAACCACGACTTGGGAAATGAGAAGGCCTAGGGCCTAGGGAATCACTGGGACTACACTATCTGACCCTTAGGTTAGGAGTAGGAGGCCGACAGGCGGCGCGTGCAGAGTCAGTACTCTCACGCGAGAGTCAATAGAAAATCAAAAGGAATGTAAAAGCTAAGTAAATGAAGATTTAGGACACTTCTGGTCTAGCTAGAAGGATACAGCTAAAAACTTAGACACTTGTATAGTCAATACCCTTGAGAGCACCGAAGTACTTGCGTTACCTCACCCACAGGAAGTGCGTGCATAGGTGTGAAGATGTGTCGGGTTTCACGGTTGAAGTCTATGGAGCCTGTGAAGAAAGATGCTGCAAGCGACCAGGAGGAAGATGTCCGGGTGGATCCAAGGGTGGATCAGAGTTGAAGACGACCTGAAAGCAGAGGGGACAGAGTCTAGGTCACTAGCCAGTGACCGGGTGGAACCAGGAAGGAACCAGACGTCGTCGAGGAGCAATCAGGTGCTGGGGTGAAGCTTGTCGTTGCAGCCACGCGGACCAGGAGGCGTCGAGGACGACCAGGTGCTGGAGAGGAGCTGTCCCACAAAGGTTCTCGCAGATGGAGGAGTCAGCTTCAAGATCGGAGCCAACAAGCCTAAGCAAAGGCAACCCACGCAGGATACACAAAGAGCTTCTGGTGCAGACCAGGAGGGTCTGAGGTACTTCACCTTTGCAGGGAAGCAAGTGCCAGTCTGGAGCAACCAGACCAGCGGTGGATTCTCAAAAGGATCGCCGTCGGAGGGCTACTAGCCAACGGGCCAGCAACTGGACAACGCGTCGAGCAGAACACAAGCAGAAGGGCCCCACGCAGATCTCGTGGAGTGTGGAGGGCTGGTCTTCGGTGCAGGTGGAGCTCTGTGTTGGGATGTCTCAGTCCCCAGGGCACAGCTTCGAGGAGGCCTCAGGAGCTGCGCTGTTAGCAAGTTGCAGACTTTCCAAGTTACCTGCTTCCACGGGTCCCGACGCCTTCCACGGAGCTCAGCTGTGCTGGAGCCATGCAGTGGGGTCAGAGGGATCCAGGAGTCGAGGTCTTGTCAGGCTCTGTGCTCGTGTTCCGTCGGGAACGGGGACAAAGCAAGCCGTCGAGTTGCTGGATGGTGCCTGGTTGCCCAGGGTGGTCACTCCTTTGCCACAAGAGAGATTTCTTCAGTCTTCAATGAATGTCGAAGGGTCCAGAGTTTCGTCTTCAGTCGATTCCAGGATTAATCTAAAGTCTCCTGTGCCAGCTCCTACCTTTATACAACTAAAGGTGGCTGGGTTGGTCACTAGGTCCTTCCTATGGGTGGGACCAGGAAGGGGGTGGTTACACCCCCTTTCCTTGGTGCAGTTTCGCACCAGAGCTGGGGCTGCAGTGCCCCAGCAACCGGTTTTAATTGGGGTATGCATGGAGCACCTAGAGTGCTCCAGGCAGTGTCTGATTCTATTCAGCCCTCCCTGTCCCAATACACATCCTCCTGTCTGGGGTGGTGCTCGCACCTCCCCAAGCAGGAAACCTATTGTCCAAACCTCCGTGACTGGAAGGATTCTCAGCAGCAGGAGGTCAGACTCGTGTCTGTGGCAGCAGCATCCATTTTGTGATGCTGGGGTTCTGGTTAACTTTAACCAGGAAAGTCAGAACTAACATGTCTTCTCCCTCTAGAAGGGTGGAATGCTACCCCCATCGCTAGAATTGGCGAGGGGGTAGTATTCCAAAGTGTATGACACCTTACACGACATGTTTTGATAAAGCCAAACCAAAGTTAGCATTAACAGCGAGGATTATAATGCACTTAAGAGTATATGGTATGGCTATCTCATAAAACAGCTATAAGGACATGGTTCCGAAAGCTGCAGACAGGCTCAGCTCATGCTAGAGCACCATCTCACACATAATCAAGCACTCTGCCTTCAGGATTGTTAAGGCCTGCCATAGTAGTGACTTATAGGTTACTATGTGTCTATATGTAAGTAGGTATAGTAATACTACACCTAAGCAAGGGGTGAATACACGACCTTGCCCCAGCTGAGTGATCAGCCAGTTGTGTCTATTTGAGTGGTCAGCCAGGGGTGGCACAAAACATGCTGCAGCCCCTGGTAGGCCTTGGTTACACCTATGCCCTGAGCACCTATGGTACACTTTTACAGGGGCTGACAAGGTGACCCAATTCCCAATTGTGTATGTACCTAGAGTACATGGCTTACATTTATTTAGAGAGAGTGCATCTGGGCTGTGGGTTTGATTAGCAGGCCCACAGCCACATCTAAGTTGAAAACCAGTAAAGCAAAAGCAAAAAGTGGGGGTGACCATAGGAAGCAGACCCTACTCTCCTACAAGCAGGGGTTATCTTTGGCGTGTAACTCCCTTGCCCTGACTAGAGTGGTGGTTTCTGCCTGACTTTGGCGCAAGCATTAGCCAACCGGAAATCCCATTTCTATCACCGGAGTAGTCGTTTTTTTCTCATATTGCGAGGATGCTTACCTATGTTCCATGCTCTCTGTAGAGAATTTTCTGTATGCCTTATAGGCATGTGTAGGTAAATAATGGATTATTTTTTCAGGAAGCCTTTTAATTTCCTAGATAAGCAGTAGGAATAGAGGAAAGGTCCCTGAACTGCAGTGCATCGTTCATTACTTGTCTAGCCAGTGTTCCCAGCTAGGACATTCTTCTATAAGTATGTCCTTCGTTTTATTTAGCAAGTTCCTGTCGCTGTTCCTCAGCAGGATGGACTTTAGACACTGGACCCTCAGGCACTGGTGGTACACAGGCTCCACTTTCTTATATTCTCTGTAGAAGGGGATTTTTCCTTCATTCTTGTACCCTGCTTGTTTGTGGCATATTTGCCACATTCCTATTATGTGCGGGTTATGCTCAAGAGACTGTTCTCTTATACCGCTGGTCTTGTTGTCCTTACACATATTCTTCCCTGTTCCAGTGGGAAGTTATCTTGCTTGTTGCATATGCGTTTGTTTATCCTTTTCTCCTCTGTTGCTTCTACATTATAGATACCAGAGGTGTTAACCTTATCTCTAGAAGTTTTTTCTCCGGACAAGAGTTGGTCTATTCCAATAATTGTGATTGTTGTCTTTGCAATGTTTCTGCTGAAACATTGATCAATGCTTTCTCCATTGTAAATGTGTAAAATTCCTTTTACCTGTATTTCTCATGGCAGGTTTAGGTTGCATACTTGTTTTCTACAACAAGTAGCTATGGCTCATTGGCATTGGCTGTTGACTCTGATGCCTAAGCCCTGTCTGACCATGCGTGCGGATACCACCAGGGGAGCTGCGCAGTATTTGTTTCTAGTAATGTTGTCTTCCAACACATTTTTATTCCACTTCCATGTGTAACTTTTTCCACTCTTTTCAATGGCTTACTGTCTTCTGTTGATGATGGCCTTTACCACAGTTTTTATGGTGAAGCATCTGCTTCCTCACCTAAATTCCTAGGGCCGCCCGGACGCTCTATCTTATTCTAGGCTGGCTAGTTCTATTAAGGGACTTTTAGTAGGATCAGTTTGCAGACCCTCCTCTGGGGATGGTATTGCAGGGCATCTAATTCAAAGGTAAAGAATCTGCAACTAGATGTCTCAGTCAGATGAAAAAGTTACTTACCTTTGGTAATGCCTTATCTGTTAGAGACAGGATCTGAAAGAAACACGTAGTGATGGATTCCTTACCTTAGAATTACTCCCAGGCGTCAGACTGGATCCAGAAAGTTTTTGTCAGCAGTACCCCTGCGCATCGGTAGGCGTCGTTGTGCGGCTTTGCGTGCGTCGTTGGCGCTGTGATGACGCCGTAGGAGCTACTTAGACACGCCCACACGCGCTGACATCAGTTCTTTCTTTATCCGCGCCAGCAAGCGCAGATCCGGGAAGAGCAAGTACCCCCAGTCAATTTTTGACTGACTTTTACCAGGCCTTTTACCTCATCTTTTCGAGTCAATCGACTCCTGGTGTCGTAGGGATTCCCGGTTTCAAGAACTGTGGGGACTGTCATCGTATGATGTCGGTGACTGACCCCCCACCGCGTGTGTCTCTACTGCCTGGGGCGCGACCACGACCCCAAGTCGTGCCCCGACTGCCGGGCCATGGCGCCGAAGGTCTTCCGGAAGCAGTCCCGAAAGTTGCTTGAAGCACGGTAGTCGGCTCTTCGCCGCTCAAGGTCCCGGTCCCGTGGGAGGTCGAGGTACCGGTCGCGGAGTCGTCATCACCACTCCTCTTGATCTAAGTCTTCGCACTCGGGGTCAGGTACGTCGAAGCATTCCAAGAAGAAGTCGAAGAAGCATTGTCGCTCTTTTACTTCCCGCCGCGCGACGTGGCTGAGGGTGCGGGCGGTGCCACCCTCTGCAGCTCTGGGCGGTGCCACCCTCTGCAGCTCTGGGCGGTGCCACCCTCTGCAGCTCTGGGCGGTGCCACCCTCTGCAGCTCTGGGCGGTGCCACCCTCTGCAGCTCTGGGCGGTGCCACCCCCTGCGGCTCCGGCTGAGCTTGCCACATCGCCCCCAGTCTACTCCCCTTCCCGGGTGCGTGGGTGACGCTGGCTCAGGTGCAAGAGCTTCTTACTGCCATGGCCTGCCTCTTTGGGCCGTCTGGCCCCGCCGGTGCTCCTACAGGCCCCGCGGGCCCGACGGGGGGTGGGGGGGGTCCTGCCTTACCATCTTCAGCGGCTCCAGCCCGATGTCACCGCCGGCTCCCCAGGGATTTGGGATAGGTCCCGGATCGACACCGGTTGACCTCGTGACACCTCCACCGGCGCCACCGTCTCTAGCATGTGAATCTGCAGCAAATAGATGCTTACTAGGTGAGTAACATATTCCTACTGTGTTACGAAGGCCATCTTGGGGAGCTTGAAATCTGGTGCCTCTGGTCTTACACTGAGAGCATGCTCCTCATCAACTTTTAGTTTCAATCAATCCTTCGGTCTCTGAAAGTCTATCTAGGGAGTAGCCCTTGACCTCTTACCTGATCTGATCAGCCACTCCTCTGCAACAGCACAGATGGACCACTCTCGGCACTCCAGATGAGCAGGCGCGATCAGCACAGAGGGACCACTCCCGGCACTCCAGATGAGCAGCCGCGATTCAAGCCCGGTCCTTGCCAGTCCTTTGCTGCGCTCTGCACCTTCCACTCTTGCCTGCTAGTGCCCTTTCCTCTGCCTTCCAGTTGCTCAGTCTCATCTTTGCCCTGTACTCTATCTTCTTGGCCTTTTTCTTTTCTTCCTCTCTGCCCATTTGTTCTTCTGCTCCTTTTCTTTCTCTGCCCTTTACTTTTCCATTATTTTCTCTCTCAATTCCCTTATTTTTCTTTGCTTCCTGCTCCCGCCTTGCTGCTCTCTCCACTCCTCCCCCGCTCGCTGTGCTGTTTTCCCGCTGCTGACTTGTTAGCTCAGGTCCCCCTCTCCCCGCCCAGTCGCTGCCCTCCTGGTTCCCGGACAGCCCCTCCTTTCTCCCAGATATACTTAATGAAGGCTGCATGCAGCTGCACCGAAGGTAAACCTGTCTACACCCGTCCGTGCCTGGACCACACCCAGCACCAGGACCCCTAGATCTCCAGCCCGCCACCAGAACTTAGCCGACGAGATTCGGCACCTCAAGCCACTTCTACACCGCCCAGATACAAGATGATCCACTGCGTTCGACTCCACAAACACGGCGGAGGCATCGCCATCATCAACTAGGACTCATTCAACTGTACCCCTTCAGATGACAACACTACACCTATCACGGAACACCTCAACTTCCAGATGAAACCAGATGCCAAAACCACCTTCAGAGGAGCCCTCACCTACAGACCTCAGCTTCTTCTTCTCCATCCCGGATTCCATTGCCCCCCTAGTATTAGACTCCAACCACTACATCTTCCGGAGAGACCTGAACTTCCATCTCGAAGACCCTAAGGACACCAAATCCACCCCACTTCTTGGAAACATGGGCATCATTGCCTTTCTCAATTTGTCATTGCCCTCACACACATTGCAGGACACACACTGGGCCCCATCTTCTCCACCAGCTGCAGAGCCAAATCCTCACACACCATCGAGCTGACCTGGACAGACCACAGCATCGTCCACTTAACCACTGACGACCTTCAAAAAGCGCAAAACAAAACTTCCCGCCCTCCCTTGTCGCAATCGGGGCAAAGTCACGGAACCCCTTTGGACCACGACCCTCAGAGAAGCAAGACCGTCCCCTTTGAGACCCTTGAACTCTGTGTCCAAAACTTCTCCAATTCAATCTCCGCTGCCGCAGACACCATCGCCCCCCGCAGAAGAATGCTACTAACATCAGACCCACCAAGTAAACCAGTTTGTTCACCCCTGAGCTGCCTACCCTGAAACACCACTGTAAGAACCTGGAGAGACACTGGTGATCCAACAAGACCCCTGCCAACATCGACTCCTTCAGTTCTGCCCTCAACAGCTAGCACCACCATCTCAGAGAGACCAAGAAAGAAGCCCTCACCACCCGCATTGCGGCGAGCACCAATCGCACCTAGGAACTTTTCAGCATCGTCATATAATTCTCCTGACCCTCCACCACTAAAAACATGATCCGCCCCTCCCAAGCCCTCTGCGACACTCTAGCAGACTATTTTCACTGCAAGGTATCTGACTTGTACAGCAACTTCGACCCTCAGCCCACCATCCTCAACTACCGCCGCAGCCAAACCAAGGACCCCTGCGCCTGGCTACCCCCTGATGTGACAAGCCACACTCTACAAGACCAACTGATTGATTGATTCCTGGTGGCTGATTGGGTCAGGCTAGTGTAGTACTAAGAGTTCCTGAGCATTTACTTTATGATCCAGCTACTCCTCCTGGAGGACCACTCAAGCAGAAATGGAGTGTCCTACACAAGAATCTCCACAACCTACACCTCAAAATATGGAGTTTAGGCGGCAGAAGTTGAATTGTTTCACTTGCCCATGAAGTAAGTGTTATCATTCTTGCATTCAGATGCCAGTCCAAGAAATCCATCTCCTCCAGGTGCTCATAAAAGATTGTGGCTTGGTGTGGAGTCTGTCATCTTGACTCTCTACAGGCCAGACTTTATGATGTATTGTTTTTATCAGTGGCCCTGCAAACTCTTGCAGTGGGAATAGTTAAGGGTTACTTGCTGCCCCTTTTAGATTTGATATTTTTCATGATCAACCTTGTATCTTTAAATCACTGGTTATAATGCATTTTCTGAAGTCCTGATGCATGTGTTCCTTCCAAAACAATTTGCCATGTCTCGGTGAGGCCTGAACCGAGTTAGTCTGTATGTTCCTTATATGCACGCCTTTTGAGCTTATGCACAGTTGCTTGCTAAGGCTTCTGACTATATCGAGGCAACTTTATTATCACTGTCACTTCTGTGTACTGCATATTTTAATTACAGGCACAGTCTGTGCAACTTCCCTGCTCCACTTTCTTCCCGGGCAAATTGGTGCTGAGGACTCTGGCTGCCTCTCCCTGCCAAATCTGTAATCAACCTTCCATGCCAGTCTATCAATTTACTATGCTGGCATTTTTCACTCGTTACACCACTCGAAAGAGGAGGAGAGGCTTCATCAGCTTGACCCTTATAGCCTTGAGTTTTTTACATTAACCATATGAGAGGCTATCATGTGGATTATCAGCTCTTTCTGGGGATCTCTGGGGGTTATTTAAGGCAAGTTAATGCAAAAGAGGACTTTGTCCAGGTGGCTGGTCCTCTATGTTAAAGTGTGCTAGGAGCTGACTAAGAAGGAACCCTAATAAGGCCTGCAGGCCCATTCCTTCAAAGACCAGGCCTATATCTGCATTGGTAAGGGAGGTGCGTGTTCTGTAAATATGCCGGACTGGGACATGGGTGCACATGTGTACAAAACGCTCATGCCTTGACAGTCTGGCCCAGCAGAATGGCCATTTTGCCTGCTCCGTCCTGATAGATTGCGTAATCTGACTTCAATTCTCAAACCCTCCATCTTTGGGAGTTACTGCTGTGCCATCTATTCTACAGGCATGTAATCTGTGGTTAAAAGTTTCTGTCACCAAAACAAGTTACAAACTTTCAGTAACACACTTTGTTCTGGATACTCTAACCTGAAACTGTTCACTGCCCTCTCACATCAATGTTCTGTGGAGTGGACCCCTGAACCTCATAATAAGCTTCTGAGTTAGATTTTGGCACACTGCTACCTATAGTTTTATTCATTGTGCTCTGCATCTGAGGGCGCGGAGGGGGAAGATTAAGCAACTGACATAAGCAAAGAGGCAGTACTTATATGCCACTCAATCACTTTTAGGACAATACTTAGTCACCACCGCCATATAGTCCAAATTCCTGGTGAATGGTGATCATTGTTGAAAAGATATCCATAAATCTCCATATCTAGTCTGGCACCTGGGAATATTGTAAAAGTAAGGAGTCTGCAGTTGGAGCGTCAATCATTTAGATTGTTAATTAAGGTAAATAACTTGTTCTTCATGATGGGACTTAGAACACTCATCTTACGTTCTTGGGGCATTGTGGATGTCTACCATGAAAAGGAAGGTTATTTCCATCTACTTCAATTTAGTGGACTGATTGGTAACGAACATCAAATATATAGTCACAGTATCAAAATTAACTGTTTTAGTACTGTGGATGATAGGCATTAACTTATTAACACCTGTACACGTCAAGTTAAGACTGTTTGCAAAAATAGAGCTCAAAAGACAATGGCTATTTGTTCAGACAAGGGTGTGATACATTTCTAGGGGTTTGTTCCCAAAGTCAGTGCCTCAACTGCATTGACTGTGATTAAGATTCAGGTTTGATGAGAATAAGAGTTTCATGTGATTTTATGGACAAACATATTCATAGATACCAATTCTGAGAAACCACTTCACCGAATACTTTAATCAGTATTTTAAAGAAGAATGGTATTTACCATTTTGTAGGAATACATTCATAGAATTGGTTTTGCATTTGCCTTGTGCAGACTTTAATTCGAAGACGTAAATTAATGGATCTTGAAAATAGTTTCTCTTGCAGTGTTTCTATAAGTTTTTCATATATCTCTTTCCCGTTCCATCCAGTGCTCCACCTTTTTATCACCTTTTCGCACAGTTCTTTATGTGTTCACTTATTCTGCCTCCTTCCTACTATCTTTTGACTCCTTTTTGTCTTGCTGCAATATTAAACATATGTTCCCTTAACCAAATACGCTGTTGGAGATCGCTTTTTTTCCTCTTCTCTGTGGTTGTATTTCCGTAATTTATATCAACATGTTTTTTTCCTTTCATTTAATTCTACCATTAAATAAGTTTTTAATTATTGGGTTCTTGGAAATAAATTCTTTGCTATGAACTTAAATTCTACAATGGATGACAGTATTTATTAAGTGAATTTAAGACATATCTTTTAAAAAGTAAATCAGTTGGCGCTAAAGAGGTATATCGGCCATAGTCGCATTAATTAATTGTGTACCTATTCAACAGATAGGTGGAGCACCCACGCAGCTCTCAGATATAGTCATGAAGCACCATTGCTTTGGTTTAGATGGAAAACAAATCAATCAAATGAAGCCAATGTTCTGAGTCTGCTCTGTCGATGTAAAAGGATCGTTCCTCTTGAAGCTGCTCCCTCTGTCTGTCATGAGCATCAATTCTTCTGGGATTTATTAGAGGTTTAAGACTCAACAATGTCTTGAACTTGGGACTATAGAGAGGGATCCACAGAAGGGAACTAGCACAGTTTAAACATCTGCGTTTTTGTGGTAGTGACAAGTCTAGGCCTGCTCAAGATCTTGGACCTCCATCACTTTAATTACCAAAGATGTACTTTGCAATGATTACAGCTGCTAAGATCTAATAAATTCTACAGCTTGCAAGCAACCTCTTTGCAGTACAACTCAAAAGAGCATTGTCATGGGGGAGTTACATGAAACTGGTCCCATGATGCTTGTTTCTGCTCCATGTGAGACCTGGCTTGGCAGTTCGGGCTGGACTGTTCCCATGAGGAACAGGGTCAAGAGTAGTTTGCATATGGATGGGTCTGAACTGGGGTGGTGAAGTGAGCTAAAGAACAATGAGGGATTCAACTCAGATCTATGACTGGGGGGAAATATCTGAAAAGTTTCAGTGCACCTTCCATCATCTCCTTGTGTTTGCTTTACAGTACAACCATGCATGTCATAGGACTTTACTCAGCCTAACTCTATTTATCATTGTTCTGAATAATTCTTGAATTGCATGTGGATAATTGAAGGTTGCTTGTGTTTTAGATGACTAATCTGGGATAAATGACACCTCAACATTGTCCCTCTTGGGGGTGAGGCAGTTAACCTATGTCTGGGCCCATGTGCTTCTCAGTAGTCATGAGCAATAAAGAATACTTGTAAAGTTCCTTATGTGCTGAGATGTTTTTCAAGAAGATGGTAGTTTTTAAAACCATGAAGATGTCAAAACATATTCAAGGATTTTACAGCAAAGTGTATTTTTAATAGGAGGTTCTATCATCCCAGCAGTAAAGTTCTATTTACTTCCTGAAAGGCGTTCTTAAAATGATCTTTTTTGGTCAAAAACTATGTAAGCTTGCCAAGAAGACTATAAGAGGGACATATAACAAAATATTTTCATAGTTTGCTGTTTTGGCTCATAGTCTACAGTAATGTTTGTCTCTTAAAAATAGCTCAAGTATGATTTCTGTATTGAAGTTGACATCTGTACATTTCTTTTTTTGTTTCTCTTTAGATCGCCCATGTGTCGTATTAAAGAAGCAAGAAAATCAAGAAAACCTTGTGAGTCAAGTATATAATGTCCTTTGTTCGTGATCTCTTTCGATTGAAGGGAGGCTAGTGTACTTTGCTGATCAACAGGAACTCCTAGCTCAAACCCCCGTAACCAATTCCCCCTGTAACATCCCTCGCCCTCCCCCCCAGAACAGGACCCAATAACAGACTATTAGCCCCCTTCCAAACTGCCACAACAAAACACACAATTCTAGCCTGCAGTATCCACTACAGGTTGCCTTAAGGGCAATAGAAGGGTGGTTCAGGCCCAACGGGTAGCAGGCATCGCCCTCACCCTGGCCCCTTGATCCCTTACGATATTGTGTCACAACAACAGCCGCCCCTGATATCACCTGGCACAGCAGCACATCGAAGAGCAGTTCACTGGAAGCTTTTCAAAGAGTCACTCATGCAACAATCCAATCCGCTGTTCGTGGCGTGACCACCGGACCCCTAGTGCTGTCAGCGTCTGAGAGCTCAGCGCCCGAGTGTCTCTTGTCTTAGTCCGAGTCTGTTCCTATCGTCGATCCCTCCTGCTGCGATCCCGTCATCACCGCCGTCACCGCCAGGGCTCCCCGTTTGTCAGCCGCCATTTGGGCGGGTGGTTGCGCCTGTTGGTTTTTATTCTTCTTGCAGAGGCGCTGCGACTTTCGCATCTGTTGTTGTTTAGGCCGGCCACGATCTCCTCTGCTTTTATGATCCGTTCCTGCTCTATAGGACTCAAGCCAGGTCCAAGCATCCTCGGGTGTTAGGAAAAAGTGCGTCGAGCCATCCATAATTACTCGCAGTTTGGCTGGAAAAAATAGGGAATATTGGATCCCTTCGTTCGGAGTTCTTTCTTGATAGTTAAATAGGAGGCTCTACCTTTCTGTATCTCCTGGGTATAGTCTGGGAATATCGTGACCGTGTCATTCTCCACTTTAAAAGGCCCCGCAGAGTGTGCTCTCTGAATCAGCAGGTCTCTGTCTTTGTAATGGAGAACTCTGGCCACTATTGGTCGGGTAGGGCGGACCGGTAAAGGCGGCTTAGCTGGGACTCTGTGCGCTCTTTCAAGGGAGAAGAAGGAGGACAGTCCCTCCGGGGCCACCTCTGTCCTGAACCAGTTCTCCAGATATTCGATCATATCAGCCCCCTTTGATTTTTCTGGCAGGCCCACCACCCTGACGTTGTTGCGCCGATTGCGGCTTTCGGAGTCTTCGGCCCGTCTCTCTAGGGTTACTAAACGTTCCAATGCATCCCCTAGTTTGCGTTCCACAGTCACCACCGCTTGTTTCAGGTCTTGAAGGAACAGTTCATTTTCTTTTACCCTGTCCGCCAATTTCGAATGATCTGCTCTCAGGAGTCCTAGGCCTGTAGTAACCTGGGCTATGTCCTGGTGCAAGGAGTCCTTTGTGGCTGCTATGGCTTCCAGGATGTTATCAAGGCGTTTATTGATCCGCTGTTCCGGTGTCGCGCCCTCAGGTTAGTCACCCTCTTCCCGTTCGTCTTCCTGCCCCGGGCCTTCCTCTTTTCTTAACTTAGGTTTCATCTTGCGACAGTATGTGTCCACCTGTACCACTGAAAGCACTCCCTTCCGGCAATAGTACCCAGCTGGCTCCCAGGCCGCTCAGCCGCTGATCAGCACACACCCCTCCGGAGTTTGCCCAACGTCTGTGTCGCCGCTTCTGTTCGTCCACGCCTCTTCGATGCCCCCAGCCTCCGCAGGGAACCTCAACTGCAATCTTGCCAAAAGCCTCAACCAGTCCCAAGTATCAGCGGATCACCAAAAGGCAGATGTGTGTTACATATCGTTTAAGCGGGTCTAGGGTGCGCTCCGGTAGTTATACAGGCCTGCAGTCCCCCTCCGCTGCTCCTGCCGCCAATCGTGTGCTGTTGATCTCATCCTAGTCCTAGGACGCTCCCGCGCCGCACGGCCACCAGCTGCTGCGTGCGCTTTCCCTTCCTGTGTGCCTCACTGCCCGACTGCCGCCTCGTGACCACGCCCCCTCCTCCGAGCGGCGTGGTCCGTGATCGGCGCTCCTGTGCCCCTGGTGTATTTTCTGAGTAGAGTTGTTTTTGTTAGAATTGTTGTATCCCCCGCTGTATTGCCTGTGTCTTTCCTGCCTATTGCCGCCCTCCGTCGTCCCTCCCCGCTCCCCGCCACCACTGCTGACCCCGCCCCCTTTTTCCTTCTGTTCCCTCCCCGCCCCCGCCTCCCAGCTGCTCCGCCCACCCGCGCACTTCGCCATATATGGCGACCGCGCGAACGTGCAGCGGGCGCGCCGATTGTGCGCCGAAGGCGCGCCAAAGCTAAGCCCGTCTACGCCCGTCCGCGACCGGATCGCGCCCAGCGCCAGGACCCCTGGCCCACGAAGACCCCGACCGACCCGCTTGACGTACTCCGCCGCCACCCTCATCGCACTCAACACCGGCCGATTCCCAGGATGCCACCAAGCCACACCCACGGACCCTTCAGCTGCCACGCCTGCAAGTTCACCTGTATCCGGACCTGCCTCGCACCAGCACCCGCCAAGTCGAACACCAGCAGCACCCACCTCAAGTGCATCCTGCTCAACACCCGCTCCGTCCACAGACACGCCATCGAACTCTGGAACCTCCTAGACGCCACAGCCCCTGACGTTGCCTTCCTCACAGAGACCTGGATGAACGCCTCTTCAGCTCCCGACATCGCCATCGCCATCCCAGAGGGCTACAAGATCGTCCGGAGGGACCGCACCGCCAACCAGATGGGAGGAGGCATCGACATCATCCACAGGAACACCATCCGTCTCACGACCAGTACCGACAACACCCTGACCACCGCCGAACACCTGCATTTCCAGATCCACACCGACCCGAACACCACCCTCAGAGGCACCCTGATCTACCGACCTCCGGGACCACGCACACAATTCAGCGAGGACATCGCCGACTTCGTCAGCCCGCATGCCCTCCCCTCCGCTGACTACATCCTCCTGGGGGACCTCAACTTCCACCTGGAGAACAACAACGACCGCAACACCAGCACCCTGCTCGACAACCTCCCCAATCTTGGACTCAAGCAGCTGGTGTCCACCCCCACCCACCTCGCCGGACACACACTCGACGCAGTCTTCTCTTCCAGCACAGACATCGACTTCAGCCACGCCACAGAGCTTCAATGGACGGACCACAGCTGCGTCCACTTCACCTTCAAGAGAACGACGACCCACCACCACCAGCAACAGGCTGCCCGCAGAAGCTGGAACAAGATCACAGCAGACCAGCTCGCCACCTCCCTGAGCCAGCACCCTCCTGCCAGCTCAGCGAACCCCAGCCAGGCCGCCGACAACCTCACGAAGTGGATCAGCAACTGCGCGGACGAGCTCGCCCCGCTGAGGACCCCGCCCAGCAGACCCGGCAGCAAGAAAGCCCCGTGGTTCACCGACGAACTCAAGAGCTCCAAGAAGAACTGCCGAGCCCTCGAGAAAGTCTGGAGAAGGGAAACTACACCGGCCAACAGGACCACCTTCAAGCTGGCCACCCGGAAGCACCACCAGCTGATCCGCGCCGCCAAGAAAACTGCATTCAAGGACCGGCTGGACAACAGCGCACACAACTGCAAGGAAGTCTTCAACATCGTGAAAGAGCTCTCCAACCCCAGCGCAGGAAACAACATCACCCCATCGCAAGACCTCTGCAACTCCCTCGCCTCATACTTCCACAACAAGATCGCGGACATACACAACAGCTTCAACAACCAACCAACGCACACCAAGACCGAACAACCACCCCCCACCACCACCCTCCACGCCTGGACCCCGATCAGCACCGAAGACACCATCCGCACGATGAACTCCATCCACTCCGGATCACCGACCGACCCCTACCCTCACCACGTCTTCAACAAGGCCGACGCTGTCATCGCACCCCACCTGCGAGACATCATCAACACGTCCTTCGACACCGCCACCTTCCCTGAGAGCTGGAAGCACGCCGAACTCAGCGCTCTACTCAAGAAACCCACAGCGGACCCCACCGAACTCAAGAATTACCGCCCCATCTCGCTCCTCCCGTTTCCAGCCAAAGTCATCGAGAAGACCGTCAACAAGCAGATGGCCGCCTTCCTCGAGACGAATGGATCCCTCGACCCCTCACAGTCTGGCTTCCGAGCCAACCACAGCACCGAGACCGCCCTCATCGCCGCCACCGATGACATCCGAGCCCTGATGGACAACGGAGAAACAGCGGCCCTCATCCTCCTAGACCTCTCCGCGGCATTCGACACTGTCTGCCACCGCACCCTAGTACAGCGCCTCAGCAACGTCGGAATCCAGGACAAGGCGCTGGAATGGATCATCTCCTTCCTCGACGGAAGAACACAGAGAGTCCGCCTACCACCGTACAAGTCAGAGGCCACCGAAGTCATCTGCGGTGTCGCTCAAGGATCCTCACTGAGCCCCACCCTCTTCAACGTCTACATGAGCCCCCTCGCGGCCATCGCACGCCAACACAACCTCATCATAATCTCCTACGCCGACGACACCCAGCTGATCCTCTCCCTGACCAACGACCCCGCCGCCGCCAGAGCCAACCTGCACGAAGGGATGAAAGAGGTAGCCGAGTGGATGACGACCAGCCGCCTGAAACTGAACTCAGACAAGACGGAGGTCCTCATCCTGGGCTCTTCACCCTCCGCCTGGGACGACTCCTGGTGGCCTCCCGCCCTGGGCACCGCACCCAAACCGACAGACCATGCACGCAACCTGGGCTTCATCCTGGACTCCTCCCTCTCCATGACCAGGCAAGTCAATAACGTCTCCTCGGCATGCTTCAACATCCTACGCATGCTATGGAAGATCTTCTGGTGGATCCCCACCGAGACCAGGAAGACCGTCACCCAGGCCCTCGTCACTAGCCGACTGGACTACGGCAACGCCCTCTACGCCGGTACCACCGCCAAGCTCCAGAAGAGACTCCAGCGGATCCAGAACACCTCAGCCAGACTCATCCTCGACATCCCACGAACCAGCCACATCTCCGGACATCTGAGAGACCTTCACTGGCTCCCCGTCAACAAAAGAATCACCTTCCGCCTCCTCACCCACGCACACAAAGCCCTACACGACCAAGGCCCGAGCTACCTCAACAGCCGAATCAACTTCTACGCTCCCAAACGCCACCTCCGATCAGCCAACCACGCCCTCGCCGCCGTCCCCCGCATCCGAAGAGCGACTACAGGAGGAAGGTCCTTCTCCTACCTGGCCGCCAAGACCTGGAACTCCCTCCCGACCGACCTGCGCCTGACCCAAGACCACCTCTCCTTCAGGAAGAAGCTGAAGACCTGGCTGTTCGAGCAGTAGCGGCACCCCCCCACCCCCAGCGCCTTGAGACCCTACGGGTATGTTGTGCGCTCTATAAATGTCTTTGATTGATTTGATTGATTGACCATACTCAGGTGTCCCTCAAGCTCAGCAGAGTGTCCCTGGTCTCAACCCCAGTCTGTTCATACCACCGGAGATAGTGATAATGTGCCCGGGCTAATGTCCGTACGTTCCGGTCGCGGGCTGATCAGCCGAGCCCAGGGCCTACAACACTGAGACCTCCAACTCCCTCAGCCCACGTGCTCCTGCCCAGGCAATATCCCTCAGGACTGTGTCAACCAGAGGATCCTCCTGTGCCTATGGTACGCAGGACCTGATGGGCACAAATCGCCAGCAGCCAAGAGGGACAAACGCAATCAGGCCTCAAAGTGCAACCTCCATGTGGCGCTCCCACCAGCCCTGACAAAAACAAGGACCCCCTGCTATGGATCAATATCCTGGGACAGGGCAAACAATATATGTGAAGTAACAATCCCAGGCATACAACTAAGGTAATGATAAAATAACATTGTACTAATACATATGTTTTCACAATAAAAAAAGTTGTTTTTTAAAAAGGTAGATGGTTTCCTGTCGACGCGTTTCGACATACACACTATGCCTTCATCAGGACTTTTACCATCCTATTTCTGTGAAAAGAGATTATAAAAGGTTTTACTATTTTATTTCTTAATGTTATAACAGTATAATTGAACCAGTTTACGTTTGCCAAAACATTCTATTGCCAAATATTTATCCAAATCATGATGTACCGCTCAATAGTCAAAAGCCTGTATTTATGTCAAGTACCTTTTATTGTGAAAACATATGTATTAGTACAATGTTATTTTATCAATTTGGATCAATGTATTGATTTTTATCGTATGTCTTTATCATATTAAAAATGTATTTTCTCATATTGAATTAGTTGTGTGTTTGCCTTAGTCTAGTGTGCCATTACCTTAGTTGTATGCCTGGGATTGTTACTTCACATATAGCGCTCCCACCAGCCGCCAGGATCAGCCTAAGTCCGCTGGAGTTGCACCTGCATCATTCCCGGGCGCCTTCAGCAAGATGTTCGCAGCAGCGCAACCATGCGCCCCATCCATGCAGCGCTGCGGACATGCTCCCGCCCCCACCTCCGCAGCGCCAGGCGCAGGCCCGCACCACCACACTCACCAGGGTCGCAGAGGGGTGCGTGTGCTCGTGTCCCGCTGTCCGTGGTGCCTCAGCCTGCCATCGCCCTGCTCCCCAATGCACCGCAGGGTTACGAGTTCATCCGAGGACCCAGCATATATTGCTCCGCAGTCCTATTTCCTCTCCTCGCACCAGCAACCTCTCAGGTCCCAGATCTCCCCAACCTGGCCTCCGTTTCAGCTTCGCGCACTCCCGCTGAGCGCCTGCAGTTTCCGCCGTCTGCTGAGCAGCTCCCCCACTGTGGCCACAAGCGCTCTTCACTCCTGAGTCTCTCGTCCCGGCAGCCGCCATCTTAGTACGCTATGCAGCTACGCCGTCCCCCTGTCCTCCGCTGTTGGGATCAACAGCCAGGCATTTCTCCAGAGCGGCTGTACCCTCCTCGCTCCGTGCATCCGCTGGTCTCTCGCCCAAGGCACCCCCACAGCCGGATCACTGACCTCCCAGCTTCAAATGCACTGATCGTCCAGGGAGCGCCGCCATTTCGCGGTCCGTCTCTCAGCGCCTCCGTTCCTTCCTCCGGTGCTCACGCTGTAGCAGGATCCTCCGGAGCTGCAATGCTGGTCAAATACAATGCCCCAAGTGTTTCTACGTCTGCTCCGTTATTGTGGACACTCTACAGGATGTGTGACAGGATAAAAGCCGGGATCGGGCTCGGAGCTATCACGCCGCCTCTCTCATCGACGCCCAAGCCACGCCCCAACAGGAACTCCTAGCATTATGCAATTAGGTTTTTCTGACTTCCTCTAAATCTATATAAATAAAAATGTAAATGTTTGTTTGTTCAAAATCTTAAATCTCCGAAATTTCTTCACCGATTGCGTTGAGATTTTGACACAACATTGGATTCGAATTCGCGCGTGTTTTTATATACACAATGTTGGAGTAGAATACGAGCGTGTCGAATACGTGCGTATTTTTAATAGAAAGCCCGAACAGACACATAAAAATGTAAATGTTCGTTTGTTCAAAATCTTAAATCTCCGAAAGTTCTTCACCGATTGCTTTGAAATGTTGACACAATGTTGGATTCGATTAGGCGTGTGTTTTTATATACACAACGTTGGATTCCAATACGCACGTGTCCAATGCGCGCGTGTTTTTAATCGAAAGACCGAACAGACCCTATCGATTTGGTTGCTGCGGAACAACTACAAGGGACGCATTGAGGCAATAGTCTACCTATATTAGGATGGACAGTTGGTGTCAGGATGGCAGACCAGGAAGTGGGTGGAGGGAGGGGGGAGGAGTTGGTTCAGTTTGCTTTTTTTTTTTTTTTTAATCGTTTTTATTATTGCAAGATACGACAAAGTGCATTACATTTCAGTTCCATAGTGAAATTCAGTTTTCAACAATATAGTACCACTGGTAACGTGTTAAGAAATAAACGTAAATAAAAGAATACAGAAGTAGAGTAGGGGTATGGAAACAATTCAAGAATTACAAGCAAAAGTACATATTACCACTAAACTTGGGACAATAAACAGATAAAGAAAAAGAAAAGAAGTGTTATAGGCCTATTCCCCCTTCTTGCCCTTCAAAAAAATACTTCCATATCCTTTCCTTTCTGATAAGGGCTTTTGGACCTCTAAATTTGGCTAATGAAAGTTCCATGGTTCTGATTTCATGAATCAAAGTGAGCCAATCCGCCGCTTTAGGGGGTTCTCTAGATATCCATGCCCTAGCTATAGTTAGTCTTGCGCATGCTAGCAAAATCGTTATAAGATCCTTATTGGGACTAGTACTATCCTGGATGTCTAGTAAAACCATTTGTACTGTAAGCTCCGGTGTAGTTATCTGGTTAAATCTAAGATGGTCGGATATTCGGTTCCAGAAAGTAGAAAGTGCTGGACAAGAGAATAACATGTGCTCGATTCCAGCCGCAGCAGTATTACATTTAACACACATAGATTTGTCTGATACCGTGTTTCCTTGCGCCCAGCTGGATATTTTTTGTGGTGTATAATACAGCTCAGTAATTGTCCTATATAGCTGCATTTTAAGGTTAGAAGAATGTACTATATCGCTTAAATGAGTTAAAGCGCTTCTGATCTGTATTGAGTTTATATTTAGATTTAGTCTACGAGACCATTTAGCTGCAATTTGAGTTGTGTTTTCTCCCTTATCCTTAATTAACCATTGGTATCCCAGTTTTATTAATGATTTTATTTTATCAGAGTAAATACACTCAAGAATGTCTGAGTGTTTAGCTTCCGTTATTCTCATTTTATTATGGAAAAAATCTCTCAATTGTCTATATCTAAAGTGCATATCATCAGTGAGCCCATTTGTGATTTTTAGGTTCTCAAAGTCGATCAAGCCATTAGTACCATAAAGGTCTCCTAGTGTATTTATTTCATGTCTAATCCAGCGATTCGCAAAACCGTCCGAGAATATGCCCGGAAGACCGGGGTTATTCCATAGCCTAAGTTCGGCGTTGTAAAATGAGCTGTTACTAATATGCAAAATTTTGTCCCAAATTCTTATAGCATGCTTTGCAGTCTTGAATTTGACCTGTTTAAAGTAGTTTGCATCATGAACCCGTAATAGAAATTGATTAGAATCGGCACCTAACATATACTGATGGAAAAATAAAGAAGGAGTGTTTTTTAATAAGCTCCTTATGCGTAGAAAAAAAGTAGCTAAAAAATAGAGGTTAAAGTCCGGAAAGGTGAGTCCCCCTTTAGAGATTGGTAGTGTCAAGAATTTAACCGCCCTTCGTGCCTTTTTATACCCCCAAATGAAGCTACTACAAATACCGTCTAACTTTCTAAAAAAAAGTTTGTTTGGTTGCAGCGGTATGGCTCTACACAAATACAACAGCTTAGGTAAAATTTTCATCTTAATCAAGTTAAGTCTCCCTATCAGACTCAGAGGTATTTTGTGCTATTTTTTGAGACTAGCAGTAGTTTCCTTTAGGAATGACTCATAGTTTATTTTCAAAATTTCCCCCACTTTAGCAGTGAGTTTAATACCTAAATAAACGGTTCAGTTTGCACCATAATTTAAAAGAACACGATGCAACCGTGACCTGCGGTTCTATTACATGTTATATATTAAGAATGCGTCCAATATCTACCATCTGTACTGATTGTTTCTGTTCTATCCACTGATGTGATGTAAATATGTATCAAATTAATATCGGGAAAAACTGGATAAGCCGCAAAAAGAAAATACCTTGAGTACTTGCTATGATACATGTACTACTAACTGTGGTTTTCAATAAAGTTTGTTATAAAAAAAAATATCAAAGCTCAGGGCCAACTTTAGAATTGTGCGGGTTAGATCTAGATACGGATTGCTTCTCACATGAACAATTATATGTTGCGTGTTCTAGAGTTGGCAAACCAGACAATCTCTATATCTGCACACACAATGGAACAACAAAAACATATTGTGTAATTAAACATATTAGAAACGCGCGCTTACTCTTTTCTTTCTTTTCCATTTAACCAGACTGAGCCACAGCAATGCGTGGCCGGGTACAGCTAGTACATAAATAAATCTAACCTAGACTTTAATGCCCAGTTAGATTTGATATGTTGAAAATTAGTTTTGAAAGTATGGTTTACAGACTGGTAGTCTCCTAACACTTTTGTATATCATGCAGGTTTGGAACTTTGTGTTTAAACATTTCTAAAACATCTAATAGGCTCCCTACAAATATTTTTGTGCTTGCTGCAAACAGATATAGTATTTTTAAGGTTTACATTGACCCATATTAATTTATACACACATTTGGAGTTCCTCAATCTCCTGGGATTACAAATAATCCCAAGAGCACTCCTGGAAAACTGCTTTAGTCAATGGCTTTAATAAGTATGTACTCATGCAGATTTTCCACTATGTAAAACATCTGAGTAAATTATGCAGAATTGTGCATTTACACAGTTAGCTTGGTTTATTTTTAAAACGTGTTCACTAGAAAAATATTTCACCTTTTTGAGAAACTCTTGCCTATATCTGAGTAGCTTTTGTGGCTGTAGATACATGTGCTTTTCATACTGCTATCATCTAATACTGGGCCCGGACGTTTGAAACTTAAGTTTGAATATGTTTTAGTCACAAGACCTGCTGTGACTCCCCGGGGGGAGGAATTCCCCTTTATTGAGGATGGCAAGCTGGTTTGGAAGATAGAGGGGAAACCACTTGCCAAACCGTTTTCCCCAGGGGCTTTGTAGCCCTGAGTAGCCACACACCAGGGGTCGGCTAGTGAGATCTGTACAACTGGTAAGGGGTTTCATTATTTTGGGGGTGGGCAGAATAATGCATTGTGGGAGAACTAGATGCCACACTTCACAGGAAGTGGTCCCCAGGTGGGAGGGAACCTGATAGCCAAATGGTACCAATTGCCTGCTTCCTTCGGCATTTTCCGAGCATAATCGAGGGACCAACAAAGAGAGGCGGCAACGAGGGCTACAACTGCTGTACCTGGTGGCTAGTGAAGAGAGAAACTGTGTCTGCAGTGTCCTGATCAGTGAGGAGCGGTTTCCAGAGCCCAGTCAAGACAAGAGAACTCCAAAGGCCAGCCGACTGGCCTCCTTTTCGCAGCACATTGACAGAACCGTTGAATACGCCTGATGAGGAAAGTTGGTAGCCCAAAGTCTTCAAGCCACCACCACCACAGCAGTGTAGAACAGAGTACCAAAGCCCGACACACAGAATTGTTCCTGAGTTTACTAAACTCAGGAGTGCTGTCCGAGATTTGCTGGGACACTTTGAAGGGAAGTTATCGACCCAGGAAGGATTAGCCTGTGACCGCTGTAATGGCTGACTGGTAGTCAAGTGGCAACAGGACTTCCGCCACACCGGAGAGGACTTTTTGGGATGTTGACCCTGCAACAAGGACCCTCTCATTTTTGTGGACTGAGGAATCCCTGCAGGAAGACACCCGTCGACCGAGTCGCATCCATAGTATGCTTGGGACGTCTTCCTCTTCCTTCATCACTTGCATTAGGACCACTGCAAAGGAATCCATTTCAATGCAGATAAAGTGCCGGGAACTGTTCAAGGACTGCTTCTCCTGTGGAGGTAAGTCTTTGAGAACCTTACTGGACCTTGCCAGAGCTGGTTGCCCTAAGTACTTCTAACGGATTCCATTGACACCTAACTAAAGTGTCCAATTTGTTGACTTTTCCAAGGCTTGTTCGTGGTTGAGTGAAATTACTTTGATTGATTATTGCTTGTAAAATCTATATCTCTGGAACCCTCAGGTTGATCTTTTCCTTTCTAGTGTCTACATTCTAATAAAAATACAGTCTATTTTTATAAATTGGTATCCACTTTCCTAAGCGTGGTGTTGATTTCTTCTTCAGTTGTTTTGATGCTGTTTAAATGCTCAACACTGGTTTCTCTGTGTGAGCCTTGCTGCTCAGTGCCACAGATACCCAGGGTTGAACCGAGGGTTTTAGATTCAAAACCTACTGGACCTAAAGGGGTTGGTAGGTGTATTACATGATGAAGTCGCACAAGCACACCTTACAATACACCCCATTTCCTCATTCTGATGGATATAGCTGCCAGTGGATTCCTCACCTTGTGAATATCCCCTGTACCAGCAGCATTCAGAATTTTTTTGTAGCTCTCCATGTTGACGAGGACGACGTCACAGAAGCATGGCTCCGCTTTCAACTCCGCTGACGTCATTGGAGCCATAAGAGAGCCTCGTCGGCGTGATGATGTCAGTTCCCATTTTTTACGTGCTGTCGTCGCTAACGGTTTTCTTAGACTCTCCGTGGTTTCACTTGCTACTTTGTGTTTCTGCTTGTATTTCTGGTCTTCTTCTTGTTTCCTTTCGAGGATGTCGTGGAGGAAGTCGGGATTCAAGCCCTGCAGAGAGTGCGGAGGACACATGTCCATTACAGATCCTCATGAAGATTGTGTCTGGTGCCTGTCTTCAGATCACGAAGTCAAGGGATGTGCCTGCTGTAGGAAAATGAACCCAAAGGCGTTAAAAGAAAGAGAAGATAAACTCTGTATTGCGAAGATGAGGAAGGAGAAAAGAGGTAGAAGAAGGTCGAGATCACGTTCCAGGTCGAGATCTAAGAAGCATATGAAGAAGAAGAGGCATGGATCAAGACGCCGTTCAGGTAAAGATGCGGCTCCGAAGTCGACCTCTCTAGCTCCTCGATGCCGTAAATACTTTGTGTCGCCTTTTCCCTCGAATCAGGGTTCTCCTGTAAGATCGGCTTTGCCGGCGGCTTCTCCAGCACATTATCTGACACCGGTTCCATCTCCGACTTCGGCACACTCTCCGGCAGCAGAAGTTCCAGTGCCAGATGAGTTGTTGACTCTATTGGCTTCACCACCGGCGCCGATTGGCCCGGGTCCGGTAATGCCTATGCCTGAGTCTGCCCTGTGGGCCTACCCACCTTTACCTGGCCCGGGCAGGATCCAGCACATTATCTTAGTGCTATGTATGGAGTTTTTCAAACGGCTACGTACCACTCTGAAGCACCTTCGGGTCCCATGGGTCCAATGGCGTTTAATCTAGGGGTTCCTCAGGCCTTTGCTCAGGCCCCCTATATGCCATTTCTACCAACGGCACCGTCCTGGCATTTCCCGGCGCCGAGGACATAGTCCCTTCAGCTCGACCTCGATCGACGCAGGCTGTGCCTCTGGATCCGTGTTCGACGCCGGTTCCGAAGCAGTCAGTCGTGTCTGGCTCCCCCGACGCCGGTACTGAGAATGAGATCTAGGAGAGAAGCTCAAAGGGTTTTAGAAGAGCAGAGGTTTCGTTAGGAAGAAATGGAAGAAGGTGATATTCAAGAGTCGGATGACTATTTTGAAGAATTGAGGGAGGCAAGTGGCCTTGATGTGTCTCCAGAATGGGAACTTTCACCTCCATCTGATGCTCCTTCAAAGGATGTGGTTCCTTACCACACAGTAATAAAGAAGGCAGCGGAACTTTTAGACCTTCAGCTTCCCACGGCTGAATTTAAGTCAAACATCTTGACAGAAGTACTTTATTCGCCTTCAACTGTGGTAGAACCTTTGCTGCCATTCAATGATGCCATCACTGAGCCTGTAATGGAGGTTTGGCGTAAGCCCTTTCCGGCTCCGGCAGTTCCTAAATCTCTTGCCAGGAGATACAGGGCGGCTCCAGGGGATCCAGACTTTTTAACATCCCATCCTTCTCCTGAGAGCCTGGTGGTTCAAGCTGCCTGTTCCAAAATATCTTCTGGAGCTTTTCCTCAAGTTCCTGGGGATAGGGAGTCGAAGAAACTTGACCAGTCTGCAAAAAAGGTGTTTTCCTCAGCAAGTATGGCCCTAAAGTCCAGAAATGCCACCTGTCTTTTGGGTCGTTACATCCATGCCCTAATGGACTCTGCAAAGCAACTTGCCCCTAAATTATCTGAGAAGGACAGACAGAATTTTAATTAGGTTTTGTCAGACAATCAAGCAGCTGCTCGTCAGGTGATTCAAAGTGGTTTAGACACTGCAGACTCTGTTGCCAGGATCATGGGGTCTTCTGTAGCTACAAGAAGAAGTGCCTGGCTTAAATCTTGGGAGTTTTCCCTAGATGTACAGGCAACACTTTTGGACCTCCCCTTTGATGGTTCTGGGTTATTTGGTAAGAAAGCGGATGCAGCCTTTGAAAGGTTTAAGGACAGTAAAGCCACAGCCAAGTCTCTAGGCCTTCAGGCTCAGCCTAGAGGTTCCTCGTACAGGAGGTACAGAGGTTTTGGGAGGTCGTCCTTTCGGACCTACAGGCAACCTCAGCAGCAGCAACAGCAGCAAAATACCCTGTATAAGACCTACAGGGGTAAGAACAAAGGTCGTCCACGAGGTCGTCAGACCTCCTCATCCTCTTCTACCTCTCCCCCTCTTTCCACAGCAAAGCAGCCCTAGATCCACCATTCTGGATCATGTTGGTCCTGTGGGGGGTCGGCTTACTCAATTTCTGTAAGATTGGGAATCGGTCACTACAGACCTTTGGATTCTCAATCTTGTAGAGAGTGGGTATGCTCTTCCCTTTCAGGAATTCCCCCCAAATTACCCTCCTTGTCAAGGGGCTTGCTTGGAGGACCACCTTCTTCTCCTGCAGGAGGAAGTCCTGACTCTACTGACAAAAGGTGCGATAGAGGTGGTTCCAGAGCAGGAAAGGGGTTAGGGATGCTACTCCCGGTATTGCCTGCTACCCAAGAAGGATGGCAGGCTACGTCCAATCCTGGATCTCAGGATCTTGAACCTTTTTCTGAAGCAGGAGAAGTTCAAGAGGCTCACCCTTGCGCAGGTTCTTCAAGCGCTGCAACAGGAGGACTGGATGGTGTCAATCGACTTGCAGGATGCGTATTTTCATATTCCGATCCTGGAGTCGCACAGGAAGTATCTCTGTTTTACGGTAGGGTCGCAACATTATCAGTTTGCAGTTCTCTCTGTAGGAAGGTGGATATCTGACTATATGGGTACCCCAACTTGTTGCCTAGTGTTTAGCTGTTTTTTGACTTACTTGGCCTGGGATCCTGCTATTCAGGGCCCCAGGCTATCTGCTCTTTCTGTAAAATGGACTCCATGTACTTTAGGTACATATCTAATTGGGTATTGGGTCACCTTGTGAGCCCCTGTATAGTGTACCATAGGTACCCAGGGCATAGGTGCATCCAAAGCCTACCAGGGGTTGCAGCATGCAGTATGCCACCCCTCTGGCCATCCAAACTGACACCACAGGCTGATCACTCAGCTTGAGCAAGGTGGTGTAATCACCCCTTGCTTAGATATAGTATACCTATATATAGACACATATATGCCTATAAGTCACTCCTATGGCAGGCCTTGACAATCCTGAAGGCAGAGTGCTTGGTTTTATGTGAGATGATGCTCTAGCATGAGCTGAGCCTTTCTGCAGCTTTCGGAACCATGTCCTTATAGCTGAACTATGATATAGCCATATCATATCCTCTTAAGTGCATTATAATCCTTGCGGTTAATGCTAACTTTGGTTTGGCTTTATCAAAACATGTCGTGTAAGGTGTCAAACACTTTGGAATACTACCCCCCCTGCCAGTCCTGGCGGCGGGGGTAGCATTCCACCCTTCTAGAGGGAGAAGACATGCAGTTACTGCTTTACCCGGTTAAAGTTAAACAGAGCCTCAGCATCACAAAATGGATGCTGCTGCCACAGACACGAGTCTGACCTCCTGCAGCTGGACGAAACTCAGGCAAGGGAGGCCTGGACAATAGGTTTCCTGTTGAGGGAGGGGCTAGCACCTCCCAAGACGGCCTTTAGTGTATTGGGTGGGTTCAATGGAAAGATGCTTTTCCAGACACTACCTGGGGCACACAAGGTGCTCCATGCATAGCCCGGTTCAAACCAGTTGCTGGGGCACTCCAGCCCCAGCTCTGGCGTGGAACTGGACAAAGGGAAAGGGGTGTAACCATCCCCTTCCAAGGTTCCACCCATAGGAGGGACCTAGCAGGTAATCCAGCCCCTTAGTTTAGTATAAAGATAGGAGCTGTGTCTAGAGACATTAGATTATCCTGGAAAAAAACTCTGAAACGAAACTCTTGGACCTTCGACGTTCCATATCGACTGGAAGACTGAAGACATCTCCCTTGTGGTCAAGGAGTGACCACTTTATGCAAACAGGCACCATTAGTAACTTGGCGGTTTGCTTTTTCGACTCTCCCGCCGGAACCCGAAGACTCAGCGACTCAGGAACTGGACTTCCAGACTTCTCCGACTCCAATCCACTTCCACAGCAAAGCTGAGACCCGTGGCGGACACGAGAGACGTGGGACCGGACACCCTGGACTACCTGCTCTTTGCTAACCGTGCAGCTTCTGAGGTACCCTCAAAGTTGTGCATTGGGGTTTGAGAAGCCCCAGACCCGAGCAGCATTTGCACCGAAGCTTAGCCCTCCACACACCATGAGTGCCGTGTGGGGCCTCCGCCTGCATTTCAGCTCAACGCATCTTCCCGGTTGCTAGCCCGTTGGCTAGTGAGCCCTACAAAGACTTCCTTTTGAAATTACACGGGCTTGCTCCAGCTTGCCTCCGAAGGAGAAGCGCCCCAGACCTAGCTGGTCTGACCTGAAGCCAATCTTCCCATCCTGCGTGGATTGCTTTTTGCCAAGGCTTGTTGGGTCCAATCCGGATACCGACACCGCAGTCAACAAGATCCTTCGTGGGACAGCTCGAATCCAGCGTCTGGTCGTCGTCGACGCCTCCTGGTCCTCGTGGCTGCAGAGACGAGCTTCACCTCTTCACCTGATTGCATCTCGACATCACTGGCTAGTGACCCAGACTCTGTTCCCTCTGCTTTCAGGTTCTTCTCGGCTCCGATCCACCCTTGGATCCCCACGGACACTTTTCTCCTGGTCGCCTGCAGCACTTTCTTGCAGTTCTCCATAGGAAACAGCGACGAAAACCGACATGAAAGAACACCTATGCACCCGGCTTCCCTGAGTGAGGTAACTCGAGTACTCCAGTGCTCCCGTGGGTGTTAACTATCCAAGTGTCCGAGTTTAAAAGGGTTCTACCGTAGTCCATCCGGAAGTGTCCAAAATCTACTACTTTGTAACTTTTACATTCCCATTCTAACTCTATGGTAACTCGCGTGTGTGTGTGTAGACACTGCACACGCCTCCCGTGGGCCTCCTACTTCCAATCCCTTTGTTGTTCAGTGTAGCCCCAGCGATTCCCTTGGCCCTAGGCCTATTCACTATTCCTGAAGTGGTTCTTATATCACTTACTTAGTATATGGTTTGTGAGGCCCCTAGGGCAGAATTGTATTTGTGCAACTTATAGTATGCTTAATGAGTAACTTGTAACGTATCTCGAACTCTGACCTCATAAAGAGTGCAGAGGGGTTGTGTTAGTAATAAATACATATATATTTGATATATACCTTGTGTGGTGTCCTTTCATTTGGTATTCAGGGGATTATAATTGGTAAAACAGCTGGCTTCACATGCTCTCTGAGGTTTTAGCCTAAGACTGCTTTGTCCATGCTACCACTAGGATAGCTGGTCTATAATGTTGACTTTACAACCATCACCATAAGGGTCGTTTGGACTGGTGCAGGGTGCCCACTAGAATAGTGGACATCATATACCAGGCCAACTTCTCACACTCCCGTTTGGACTTACTACTGCACCTCGAGTCTTCACCAAGGTGATGGCAGTGGTGGCAGCCCATCTCAGGAGATCGGGGATTCCAGTTTTTCCCTATCTGGACGACTGTCTGATCAAAGTGGAGTCGCCTGAGAAGTGCTTCATCATTTGCAAGTGACAACCCAGCTGTTGTACAAATTGGGTTTTTCGATAAACGTGCCCAAGTCTCACCTGGTGCGCTCTCAGCACAACCTGTTTATAGGGGCAATACTGGACACTACTGTGTGTAGAGCATTCCCACCTCCACAAAAGATTCTCGAGATTCAGGAAATTATTCCCTTGTTTTACAATGAAGCGGTTGTTCCAGTCCTGAAGGTCCTTCGTCTGCTCAGTCTGTTTGCTTCCTGCATTCTTTTGGTCAACCAGGCATGCTGGCACATGAGGGCACTCCAGTGGTGCCTCTGCAGGCAGTGGTATTAGCACAATGGAGATCTCAGGGAGTCAGTCAGGATCTCCAGAGAAGCTGCAGCGGATCTGTCTTGGTGGAGCGTGGAAGGCAATCTGTTTCAAGGAATGCCCTTCCATCTTCCACCTTTGGTGGCCACAGTGATAACGGATGCATCCACTCTAGGGTGGGATTCTCATCTGGGAGATCAGGAAATCAAAGGTCGTTGGTCTCCAGAGGAAAGGTTTCTTCATATCAACCTTCTAGAGTTACGGGCGATACGTTTGGTGCTCAAGGCCTTCCTCCCCTCCCCTCCCCTCCCTTCCCTTTGCGGTCAATCGGTTCAAGTCCTGACAGACAACACTACCGCAATGTGGTATGTCAACAAGCAGGGAGGAATTGCAAATCATCTGGCCGGAGTTCTGAACGTGCGTGCAGACAGTCTGTCTGCAGTTCTCTGCCGACCACGAGTGGAGGCTTCATCCGGAAGTGGTTCGTCACATCTTTCGGACTTGGGGAACTCCTCGGGTGGACCTGTTTGCCACTCATGAGAACGCTCCCTGCCCGTCTTTCAGCAAGTCTCCAGTATCCGATGCAGGGAGCTTTGGGGGAAACGTTTCAGTTTAGTTGGGATTCTTAACTCCTTTATGCCTTTTCTCCCATACCCTTGATTCCTTTTGTTCTGAGGAAGATTCGCCAAGACCAGGCCCAAGTCATATTGATCGCCGCGGATTGGCCAAGAAGGGTGTGATACACAGATCTTCTCCACCTCTCCTCGTGCCCTCTACTCCGTCTACCTCACAGGGCAAATCTCCTCTTGCAGTCGCTGGGGCAAGTTCTACACCCCCACCTCCAGAGCTTACACCTTCATTCCTCTAGATTGAATGGGGCAATTTGAATTCTTTCTCTCTCCCTCCTGACGTGGTGGATGTTATTTTATCGGCCATGCGACACACCACCAAGTCTTTCTATTCTTATAGATGGTCCAAGTTTGTCTCATGGTGTGGAGAGAAGTCTATTGACCCTTTGAGGGCTAGTTTATCCAACATCCTTCAGTTTGCTCTTTCTCTAGCTCAGCAAGGCGTTGCTGTGACTACTGTGAAGGGCTATTTATCGGCTTTGTCGGCGTTCCTTTGCTTGCCGGATCAGCTGTCTTTGTTTAAATCACCTATTGTGTTACGATTCATTAAGGGCATTACCAACAAATTTCGACCCACTCCATTTATTGTGCCTCAATGGGACTTAAATCTTGTCTTAACCTACTTGATGGGTTCTCCCTTTGAGCCCTTGCACAAGTGTCCCTTAAGAGTACTTTCTTTTAAGACTGTTTATCTTGTTGCCATTACTTCTGCAAGGAGGGTAAGTGAGCTTCAAGCTCTGAGTTCAAAACCCTGTTCTTGACCATTCATGCTGAAAGAATGGTACTCAGGACCAGGGCTGCTTTTATTATTATTATTATTATTATTAATTGGGTTTTATAAAGCGCAAACAACCCGGAGGCCTCGTAGCGCTGAGTACAGTCATACTATTAAAAGGAAGAAAATTAAATGAACAGATAAGTTTTCAAATCCTTCCGAAATTTTAGAAGGCTGGGTTCACTGCGAAGGAGAGTGGGCAGAGAGTTCCATTCCTTCGCGGCATTCCAAGAGAAGGAACGCCCACCCCATCTGGTGCGTCTGATCTTATTGACAGTAGCCAGGAAAGCAGTGCTAGATCGCAGTGATCTGTGAGGAAGGTAGGGTTTTGCCAGGGAGCAGATCATAGTAGGGGCAGTCTTCCACGTGGCTTTGTGCATGATACACAGAGATTTAAACAACACTCTGGCTTTAATAGGAAGCCAGTGCAGTTTCCTCAGGGCCAAGGTTGCTGATTGCCGTTTGTTGAGGCCTAACAGGAGGCGGGCTGCGGCGTTTTGTGTCACCTGCAACTTTCTTATTGTGGAGGTGGGAGCCCCTAAATATAGGGAGTTCCCATAGTCCAAACGGGACAAAATGATGGCTTGCACCATTATTCTGCGAGCTTCGAAGGGGAGAAGTGGTAACACCTTTCTCAGCATACGCATGAGCCCAAAGCATATAGCGGACAGAGTAGTAGCTTGCTGCAAAAAGCTAACGTTGGTGTCCAGCCAGATGCCTAGACTCTTAATATGGGACTTTGGTTGGGGCGTTGGGCCCATACACGGGGGCCAGTCCAACAAAGGACTGGGAATGGCTGAATTGCCTAACATCATAAGCTCTGTTTTATCGCCATTTAATTTTAAGTGCGAGGTAGCCATCCACTGAGCCACTGCTACCAGACAGTTGCTTAGATTCGGAGAGGAAGAGTCCGACTGGTTCATAGATACGACTAATTGCGTATCATCGGCGTAGGTCACTATATCCAGGCCAAATGATTGCACTATATCAGCTAAAGGCTGCATATAAATATTAAAAAGAGTAGGGCTTAAAGCAGAGCCCTGGGGCACGCCTTGATCCAAGGGCCAGATTTTAGAGTGGGTAGTGCCCTCAACAACCTTAAAGGAGCGGTTCTCCAGAAAAGACTGGAGCCAGTGCATGGCCTTCCCAGAAATTCCCATTTGACTGAGGCGGTGAAGGAGAATGCTGGTGTTAACAGTGTCAAAGGCGGCACTGAGATCGAGCAGCATAATTGCTGTAGTGCCGCCTTGATCCATTTGTTTCCTGGCCAACTCAGTTACCGCCAAGAGAGCCGCCTCAGTTCCCAGTTTGGGACGAAAACCAGCTTGGGAGTCATGGAGAAGGTGATGATTCTCTAAGAATTGAGTGATGGACGTGTTAATGTGCTTTTCTAAGAGTTTACTGACCCACGGAAGGAGGGAGATAGGTCGGTAGTTGGCCATATTCTCCGGGTCCAGGGTAGGTTTTTTCAATAAAGCCTTAACTTGTGCACATTTCCACGCAGTGGGTACTGAGCCTGTCATAATAGAAGTATTCAAAATGTTAAGAATAACAGGTTTGATGGTGTTCTCAATTTTTACTAGCTGGCATGGAGGGGCAGGGTCCGTAGGAGAACCAGATTTAATTTTCAACATGATAGCCCCAAGTGAGTTCTCATCCAGCAGTGGGAACTCATCTAATTCTGGAGTCATGGTGTTGATTGAGGTGGTTCCCGTGTCCTGGGGTAGATTAGGTGGTTTAAAAGCAGAGGCGATTTTCTGTATTTTACTATGAAAGTATTCAGCTTGACTATCACAGCGAGCCTGAGCTTTACTGGGATCAGTGGGAGTAGGGGGGGTATCAATCAGGAATTTGGCTATCCAAAAGATTTCTCTGGAAGAGTTGGAGGCATTTATAATTTTTTCCACGAAGTATGAGGTTTTAGTGCATCTAATTTCAGTTTTATATTTTTTGATGGCTTCAAGATGAATAGTTTTGTCCATATTACTGCGGGAAATCCTCCAATTTCTTTCAAGTCTTCTACACACCCTTTTTAGTTCTTTAAGTTGGGGAGTATACCAAGGCGAGTCCTTAGATTTGGTCTTTTCTTTGAGGGCTTTGATAGGTGCATTAGAGTCCAAGGCTGTGCACAGCCAATTGCTATAGTTCTCGTACTGCAATGCCGGGTCTGTCTCATTTTGAGGGGGGGCCAAGGAGAGCAAGTTGGCCCATTGATCTGGGGAGATTTTGGACCAGTCCCTCCCTTGTAGGGTAGTGCGGATAGGGGGCTGTGGTGACATAGCTGGAGTCCACTGTATGGGTATTAGATAGTGGTCTGTCCAGGTAAGGGGCAGTGGGGTCCCTACTTCCAGTCTATGATCATTACGAAGTACCCCGTCAAGGAGATGGCCCTTTTCATGTGTGGGCTCGAAGCCTTTCTGTATGATCTGGAGCGCTGCCATACTGTCCAAAAATGCACTAGCCGTAGAGTTATTGGGGTCGTCTAAGTGGATATTTATATCTCCTAATATCGAGAAGTAGGGTCTACTGACCACTAAGTCGGCTATTTTAGATTGGAGTGAGTCAATAAATTCTCCCACTTGGTTAGGGGGACGATAGATAAGAGCACCAGAAAATGAAACTGTAGGTGAGAAATCCAGTGTGAAGAGCATACTCTCACAGTTAGAAATAGCGGCCGATGAGGTCCTACATAGGTAATGGTTTTTAAGAAGGATGCCTAAGCCGCCTCCTCTACCTTCTGGTCTATCTAGCCTCTGCAGAGTGTACCCCATTTGCAAGATGGACGTAATATCAGAGTCAGATGCGTCTTTTAACCACGTCTCTGTCAAAAATATTGCATCGGGGTCATTCTCCTCTAGCAGGAGAGACATTTGTACAGCATGTTTGGTTAGTGAACGGCAGTTTAAAAGAAACATTTTGTAGGTTTTGACAGAGTACGGTTTACCTTGATGGCTGGAAAGTAGGTATTTACAGTGAGAGCAGATCCCAGTAGAAGAGTTAGGATGAATAGAATGCCGACAGGTATCATTAATTGGCCGCATTAAGTTTTTTAATGTGGTTGAGTCATACCGTATCGGTCTGCTACATTCTGTTCCGCCTTGCACAGGGGGGGTGGCCCCTGGTCCCGTCCGGTCGCGGACGGGCGCAGACGGGCGCAGACGGGCTTGACTTTGGCGCGCCTTCGGCGCGCCCGCTGCGCCCGCCCGCTGCGCGGACGGCCATGTCTGGTGTTTATATCCACTGTAAGGGGCGGGATCGTCGATCATCTAGACCGCGATCCTTCCTCTACCCAAGATGGCGCCCAAAGTCAGTTCAGCGCCCAGCGCCCGAAACTAGCGGTGCTTAGTCAGCTGATGAGGGGGGAGGAGGCCGCCCTGGGCAACGTCGTTCTTACACCAGGTAGGGCCAACTGGATAAATAAAATCTTATCCCGTTAAAATATTTACAATGTTTAAAAGCAGGTATTAGTAATCAAATAACCGCCAGTTAACAGAGCAGAATTCTATTAAGAGCAAGAGCGCTGAAGGGCCCCCGGCTTCCGCCTCAGGGGTGAAAGGAAGTATGACAAATACCTCGAGTGATTGGAATTGGACTCCTTTAGTACCCTGGGAGGGCGGGATCGTCGATCATCTAGACCGCGATCCTTCCCCTACCCAAGATGGCGCCCAAAGTCAGTTCAGCGCCCAGCGCCCGAAACTAGCGGCGCTTAGTCAGCTGATGAGGGGGGAGGAGGCCGCCCTGGGCAACGTCGTTCTTACACCAGGTAGGGCCAACTGGATAAATAAAATCTTATCCCGTTAAAATATTTACAATGTTTAAAAGCAGGTATTAGTAATCAAATAACCGCCAGTTAACAGAGCAGAATTCTATTTTCTGCCTAAGGTGGTAACTCCCTTCCATCTGGGGCAGTCCATTACCCTTCCTACCTTTTATTCTCCCCCTCACCCTTCCAAGGAGGAGGAGTGGCTTCATTGCTTGGACCCTAAAAGGGCGGTGAGTTTTTACCTCTATAGGACTAAAGACTATCGTGTGGAAGACCAGCTCTTCGTGGGCTTTGCTGGCTGCAGGAAAGGCAGAGCGGTGCACAAGCGCACCCTTTCCAGATGGATTATCTTGTGCATCAAGATCTGTTGCTCCTTGGCCGGTAAGAAACCTCCAGAGGGTATAAGAGCTCATTCTACTAGAGCAAAGTCTTATACATCTTCCTTATCTAGGGGTGTCCCTGTAGAGGACATTTGTAAGGCGGCAACTTGGGCCTCCCTCCACACTTTCGCAAAGCATTACTGCTTAGATTCCGAAGAGAGGAGGGATGGTCACTTTGCGCGTTCTGTCCTTCAAGATTTTCTGGTATAGAAGGGTGGACACCCTTGTCCGGGAGTGGGGACTGCTGTGGGACTCTATTCACAAGGTGAGGAATCCACTGGCAGATGTTTCCATCTGAAAAACAAGTTCCTTACCTTCCGTAACGCTTTTTCTGCAGTAGGGGATCTCTGTGTTTAGTCATAATCTAGTGAATAGCCCCGCCCATGTTCGTGGACCCCGGAGCAATCAAAAATAATCTCTTAAGTCGTCAAAAAATTGCAGACCTGCACAGACTCTTCAGAGAGAATTTAAAGACAGCTAATGCAGCCTATATCCACAGGCTACACTGTCCAGTACTTCAACTAGAAATTCCACCAAAAACCCACAAACAGCACAGCGTGTCCAGTGTTTTCCACAGAGAAAATCCTTCCCCTACGGGCAGAAGTCTCTGGAATGATAGAGAAAGTGGTGGACAGACAAGCCCCATAGGCTGCCATTATGTGGCTCAGACCAGGATACTCTGCTTTAAGAGAACCTTCCAGAACTCTCTCAGTATCCCAGAATGCACAGCAGGCCCCTTTTACTTTCAGTTCTTTTTTCCGGCTCCTGCAAGCAGGACCCTGGAGCATTGAGCTCTCCCTTTCTAGGGTTTCTTTACAGATTTTTTCACTTTTCAAGTGTTTGAGTGCTTTAATTTGAAGTACTTTGGTCCTTTCTTCCTTGTGTGTGTCTTTGAGCACTCTTTTATTTGTCACGATGCCTGCTTTGTTTGAAAAATGCCCAGAGTGTTCGAGGAAGAAGGCCAAGTCGGCCCCACACGAGGTGTGCATCATCTGCCTTCCCTCATCTCATGTCCCGGAGGAGTGTGACATTTGCCAGTCCTTCTCCAGCAGGACCCTGAGAGATAGGATGAAGATCAGGCTCCAAGGCCTGGAAGATAGAAGACTGAAGGCACAAGGTGGGTCTGGGCATAGTTCATCTGCCCATGCTGAGGCCTCTGGAGGGCTCTCCAGGGGCAGGAAGACCAGCAAACATCCATGTTCTCCGCCGGCGTCGATAGCACCGACGACGACGGCGTCGAGAGGGATGACAGCAGTCTGTTCCCCGTCTCCCCAGGGCTCTGGGTCGAGGCGACGTTCGGCATCGAGGGATCTGACTAGACCGCCGTTGACGATATCTTCATCGTCGTCAGCGGCTTCGTCGAGTCATCGACGTCGAGAGGCGGCCTGGTGTCGGCGCTCGCCGTCAAGGCGACACCGCCGTTCGCCGTCGCCGAAGAGGAGGCGTTCGCCGTCGAGGAGGCGTTCGCCGTCGAGGAGACGTTCTCACCGTCGAGGAGGCGTTCGCCGTCGAGACGAGGGCGTACGACGCCGAGAGAACGACGGTCGCCGTCGAGGCGGCATTCTTCGACGCCAAAGAAGCGCAGAAGGAGTTTGGCGCCAGGAGTTCCTCTGGGTCTGCTGGGATGCGCCGACGTGCGCCGATAGGCTCTGCCTCACCATCGCCTCCGCTTAAGAAGAAAAGGAAGTCACAGGGCTCTGTGTACTCCGATGTATATACACCTCCTAAGCCAAGGACACCTTCCCCTCCTCCGTTGCCCAAAGATCCTCCAGCGCGGAATCCCACTCCGCCTCTGCTTCCGCCGCTCCTTCCTCATTTTCATCCTCTGCTTCCTACTTCCAAACCGCCGGTGGTTCCGCGAGGACGGCTTCACTACCACGGTACCAGACGCCACCTAAGGGGACTCCTCAGCCGAGGCCCCCTGTCAGGCCGCAGTCACCTGCTCCTGTGAGGCCTGTGGAGCGTCCAAAGTCGCCTGCTCCTGTGAGGCCTGTGGAGCGGCCGAAGCCGAGGAGGTCGCGTTCTCGCTCCGACCGGAGGGGGAGATCGCGTAGTCGTTAACAAGATCAAGACGATGCCACAGGAGGCGCAGATCCAGATCCCACACTAACTCTTCTGGGACCAGGGAATACTCGCCGACTTTGTCGGAATCCCCAGGGACGAGGGTGTCGCCTGTAGACGACATAGTCTCATTCCAAGATATTCTGTTGAGGGGTGCGGCTAAGTTGGGCATCACGGTGACAGTGCCTACGCCCACGACGTCCGTGATTTTCGAGCCGCTACATAAAAAGCACCTGTCTCGACCGTTGCTACCTCTAGTACCAGGTTTGGTGGAGCCCGCCAATGAGTTGTTTCTCACTCCGCCGGTGACGAAGGCGGCCCCCTCCAGGCTCCTTAAGAAGTAGTAGTAAAATCTTTATTCGGTTTCATTTTTACAAAGAAAACCATAAAAGTGTACAGACATTTCATAAAATTTGACATTACAGATTAAGATTCAGTTTAGTAAAAAATCATCATTGTTTTATCAAAGAGTTTTAGAGATTGTTATTTTGAAGGTTTAGCCTGTGCTTAAAAATGCATTTTAAGAAGGTGCTAACAACTTTACACACATAAGCCGAGTTTAAAAATTGTAACCGTAACATAGCAGGGCGGCATCTTCTAAGATGTAGAGATCGAAGCAAAGGGATTAGCCAAGCTTAAGAAGTACCGGGCTTCAGATTCTGATCCAGCTTTTCTTAGGATGGATCCAACTCCGGACTCGGTCAAATTGACGGCGTCTAGGAAGCAGCACACCACCACCCTGGCATCTACAGTGCCTCCTGATGAGAGCCGCTGGATAGACTCGGCTGGCAGGAAGGTCTGTGGGACAGCGTCTACCACGATGAAGGCGGCCAGTGCGGCGGCCTTGCTAGGGCGATACGATCGAGCCCTATGGGAGTTCCACGAGAGAAGAACGAAGATTTTCAGAAGATCCTGAATGAGGGGATGGTGGTGTCGAACCAGATCATCAGCTCGACTGCTCATGTGTCCCTTCTGGCGGCGCATGGGTACTGCCATGGTGTTAACCAACGGCGCCACGCTTGGCTTCGACTTACGTCTCTCAAGCCAGAGGCTCAACAACCGGTGGCCACCCTGTTTTCTCGGGGGAAACCCTGTTTGGCAAGCATGCGGACGATGAGATGGGCCGCATGAAAGTGGACTCCAAAACCCTGACGGCCGTCGGGTTGGAGAAGCCCAAGGAGAAGAAGACCTACTGCCCTTTCCAGAGGCGGTTCAGGGCGCAGGGCAGAGGGCGAGGACAGGCTTCGGGACAGCAGCAACAACAGCAGCAGCAGTTCTGGAGGCCCTTCCAGAAGCGCCAGAAAGGCAGATGCGGGCAGCAGTCCGCAGCGGTGAACAAAGGTCCGGCCGCGTCTGTGCCCTGAGCGGTTACTTCCCCTGCATCCGTTACCCACTCCGGTGGGGGGAAGCGTTCAATTTTTTCTGGCAGAGTGGAGAAAAATTACTCTGGACAAGTGGGTGCTGAAGATTCTTTGCAATGGATACAGTCTTCGGTTCACCAGCACGCCTCCAGCAATTCCACCAGTCAGCTCGCAGTTTCGACTGCGCGAGCTCCAGGCAGAGGCCGATACCCTGTTAAGGAAAAGGGCAATAGAAGACGTATCTCTGTCTCAAAGGGGAAGAGGTCTGTACTCACGGTTCTTTCTGGTTCGCAAGAAGGACAAGAACGAGTTCAGGCCCATTCTGGATTTGCGACAAGCAAACAAGTGGATTCGCAGAGAGAAATTATGCATGCTGTCGTTGCATCACATTTATCCTCAGCTGCAACAGGGAGACTGGCTATGTGCTATAGACCTACAGGATGCTTACTTCCATGTGCCCATTGCACAAAAACACAGGAAGTTCCTGCGATTCCAAGTCGGCGCCAATCATTATCAGTACACAGTACTGCCATTCGGGCTGAAGTCTGCGCCCAGAACATTCTCGAAGTGCATGGCAGTGGTAGCGGCACACCTGAGGAAGAACAAGGTGTTCGTCTACCTGTACCTGGACGATTGGTTGATCAAGGCCTCCTCATTCTCGGAAGCTCAAGCGCACTTCCAGAAGGCGTGCGTTCTCTTGAACAAGCTGGTGTTGCACATCAACATGTCCAAGTCTGTCACGACTCCGGTCCAGTGCATACAGTACTTTGGAGCCTCCATCAATACGCTGTCAGCAAGCGTGTCTCCTTCGGAGGAGAGACGATTATCACTCCTTCAGAAGTCTCAGGCTCTTATGACCGCTCCATCTACAACCGTGAAGACGGTGTCTTCTCTACTGGGGTCGATGGCCTCTTGTATCTTCCTCACGCCACACGCACGGCTGCACATGAGACCATTGCAGGAGTGCTTGGAGGATCAGTGGGATCAGAGGAAAGGGTCTTGGGACGACAAGATACGACTGTCTCTGCATGCTCTTCAGTCCCTGAAGTGGTGGTGTTCAGCGGAGAATATCCTCAGAGGGGTTCCCTTCCACAAGGACATTCCTACGCAGACTATCTTGATGGATGCGTCCCTCCACGGCTGGGGGGGCACACTCCGGAGACTTACAGATACAAGGAATGTGGTCCCCGACGGAGTCCACTTATCACATTAATTTCCTGGAACTCAAAGCTGTTCACTTGGCGCTGAAGTCCTTTCATTCCTCCTTCCATACCAACTCTCTGCTTGTACAGATGGGCAATACGACCACGATGTATTACCTCAACAACCAGGGGGGCTCGAGATCACGCACTCTGTCTCAGGAGGCGCAGGCGATCTAGCGCTGGCTTCTGGCCAGAGGACTGACGATAACGGCTACCCATCTACCAGGTGTGCAGAAAGTTCAGGCGGAAGCACTGAGCAGACTGATTCAGGAAAACCACGAGTGGGTCATAAACGACGAAGTACTAGGAGAAGTCTTCGCAAGGTGGGGGACTCCAGACGTAGATCTGTTCGCCACCGCCGAAAACAGCAAATGCCGAGACTTCGCCTCCAGGTACTACCAGCAGGGACGCTGGGGAATGCGCTATGGATCAACTGGTCGAACAGCTTTCTGTATGCTTTTTCACCCATTCCCCTGATTCCGGCAGTGCTCATCAAGCTGGCCCACTCCAGGGCGCAGATTATCCTGGTTGTTCCGGAATGGCAGTGGGGGTTCACGGACCTGCTTCACCGGTCTCTCCTTCATCACATACGGCTGCCGTACCGGCCGGACCTTCTCACGAAGTTCGGGGGGCAGATGGTGCACCCCAACCTCTTGTCTTTGATTTTGGCAGCATGGCTCCTGAGATAGTGCAATATGGCCATTTGAATCTACCAGAAGATTGTATGGACATATTGAAGGAGGGTAAGCGACCTTCCACTAGTACTTCCTATGCTTACAAGTGGAAGAGATTCTGCATCTGGTGCAGGTCCAAGAACTATGATCCAACAACATGTAAGGAAGATGTCATCTTTCCGTATCTTCTACATTTGGACGGCCCGGGACCAGGGTTCAATTCCCGGCGCGGCAGGTTTCTGGACCAGGGTCAGCGGACTCGATAATTCTCTCGCCTCGGTGCCCACTCTGATCAGCGATCACACTCGGCAACTCTGGGCATTAGCTTGCCTCATCTTCACTAACGGCCCCACCAGACCGCCGGGGATGCCTGGTCTCACCCTGGAGATACCCATTAAGGGACCATCTCTCAGGGAAGCCAGGAAGGGTTTCGCAGCGGTCGAAGCGCCTTGGGACCCTCCGGGTAAGTAGTGCGCTATATAAATGCCTATACATATACATACATACATACATACATAGTCTGGCCTTAATTTCCATTCCATTAAGGTTCATCTCGCTGTGCTGACTACCTACAGGAAATGCCCTTCACAGACTTCCTTCTTCCAGATGCCTGTGATCAAGGATTTTTTGGAAAGCTTGAAGAAAGGGTTCCCTCCTGTCCGACTTCCTTCGCCTTCATGGGAATTGAATGTGGTGCTGTCCAGATTGATGAAGGAGCCTTTTGAACCTATTCATAAGGCTTCGTTGCAGCACCTGTCCTGGAAGGCGGCGTTCCTCGTGGCCATCACATCGGCCCGTAGGGTGAGTGAAATTCAGACGTTGTGTTGCCAAGAACCTTATACTGTATTTCATGCTGCTAAGGTTGTTATGCGTACTCACCCTAAATTTCTTCCAAAGGTTATCTCTGATTTCCATGTTAACCAGACCATAACTTTGCCTACGTTTTTTCAGAATCCTTCATCTCCAGCGGAAAGGTCTCTACATTCCCTGGATGTTAGGAGGATGTTGAAATTTTATCTGGATAAAACCAAAGATATTCGTAGGTCAGACCAATTGTTTATCAACTATGGATCAGTCAGGACCGGTCTTGCTACCTCAAAACAATCCATCTCTAGGTGGATTGTGTCCTGTATACAATTGTGTTACCAGAAGGCTAATAAGACCTTAGGGGGTAAACCTAAGGCTCATTCCACCAGGGGCAAAGCTGCTACGACTGCTTTGCTACGTAATGTTTCGATTGCAGAGATCTGCAAGGCGGCCACTTGGAAGTCGGTCCATACCTTTGCTAAGCATTACTGTCTGGACACTGATGCCAGGACAGACGCTCAGGTTGGGCAGGCTTCGCTGCGATATCTGTACGCACAGTAGTGGTGTTATTTCTCTTCTCTCCACCCCCGCTTTGGTGTGGGGATGGGCTTGCCATTCTATTCACTAGATTATGACTATACACAGAGATCCCCTACTACAGAAGGAGTAGTTTCTGTCCTGTAACTCCAGTTCTGTAGTAGGGGTATCTCTGTTATAGTCATAAGCGCCCGCCCTCCTCCCCGGTGGAGAAAGATATTCATGTAAGGAATGCTACAGGTCTGGCGTGTTACGCCTTCAAAAAGAACTGAAAGTAAAAGGGACCTGCTGTGCATTCTGGGATACTGAGAGTTCTGGAAGGTTCTCTTAAAGGCACAGTATCCTGTTCTGAGCCACATAATGGCAGCCTATGGGGCTTGTCTGTGCACCACTTTCTCAATCATTCCAGAGGCTTCTGCTGGTAGGGGAAGGATTTTCTCTGTGGCAAACACTGGACAGGCTGTGCTGTTAGTGGGTTTTTGGTGGAATTTCTAGTTGAAGTACTGGACAGTGTAGCCTGTGGATATAGGATGCATTATCTGTCTTTAAATTCTCTCTGAAGAGTCTGTGCAGGTCTGCAATTTTTTGACGACTTAAGAGATTATTTTTGATTGCTCCGGGGTCCACGCACATGGGCGGGACTATTCACTAGATTATGACTATAACACAGATACCCCTACTACAGAACTGGAGTTACAGGACAGAAACTACTCCTTCTGGTGGATACAGTATCTGCCTGTGGATTCCTCACTGACCTAACCGCCTCCCCGTTGTCCACCCTTGTATACCTACAATGTTGATGTTCTATCTGTTGCTTTCAATGGAAGTGTTTTATTCTTTTTACTTTACTACATTGATTTCACACTATGTGTGTTGATTTGAATACTGTGTACTATGTATACTGTGTATATTTGTATCAGTCCATCCGTGTGGCTCGAAGGCACGGAAAAAAGAGCAGAACTGACATCACGCCGACGAGGCTCTCTTATGGCTCCAATGACATCAGCGGAGTGGCAAGCAGAGCCATGATTCTGTGACGTTGTCCTCGTCGGCGTGGAGAGCTCAAAAAAATTCCGAATGCTGCAGGCGCAGGGGATATTCACAAGGTGCGGAATCCACAGGCAGATACTGTATCCACCAGAAAAAGCGTTACCGAAGGTAAGTAACTTCTTCCTCTGCACCATATGATATGGAGTCCAAGTAAATTGATGCAACAGGGAAGCATGTAGTGCTCGGAGCGGCCACCCAATGATGCATTGACATTTGTGTGTCTCCCCTCTTGGTACGACCAGTAGCACTTGGGAGGAAATTGAGGAGCTGGTGAAATACTACCCTTTGGCCGACAGGAAATGGTGACAGGAGCTAGTTGCTGGGGGTCAAACCATCAGCAGTGCTAATATCAGATACACCTTTGATAAGGCAGGTACTTCACAAGAGAGATTAACATCAGATCCTCCGCTGTAAGCTTGCTTGGCTCAGGGTATCAGGTTTCGACCCGAGTTGCAGCAACACCTCTTGAAAGTCCCTAATGATGGTAGCAACAGGTCTCCCAGTCCTTTCGGGTTGGAGTCCAGCACCCTCTCCGCAGCGGGCGCAGAACCACTTTAATTCATGCTGTGTAGCTCAGGATCACATGATGGGAAGATGTATCACCTTTTACCTCCCCAGATGGAGAAGCATTACATCAACAAATGGGTGCTCCATATCAAGGAACATGATTATTCCCTAACATTTCTGTCATATTCCCTGGACCTGCCACCCACACCCCTTGTCCATACTCTGCTGCTGCCTTTTGGCTTTCCTGGCCAATGAACAATAGAGAGGGTGATGGCATCCGAGACCGGCTGTTACTCCCATTATTTCATTGTGATAAAAAAGGACAGTGTCCTTCATCTCATTCTAGATCTGCACCCTCTGAACATTTTCTTCTGGAAATACAAGTTTAAAATGCTGACTGTGGCCCAAGTTCGGTCAGCCTTAGACTGAGGAAACTAGATGGTGGCATTGGATTTGCAGGATGTCTATTTTCATGTTCCTGTTCTGCAATTGCACAGGTATTACCTCCACTTAAAGGTAGGCCAGGAGCATTTTCTCTTTCATTGGAGCCATCCTGGACACATTGCTTATCAGACCTTTTCCTCCTCCCCAACGAGTCCAGGACATTCAGGCTATGATCCTGATGTTTCAGCAATTGACCTTGGTCTCAGTGAAAGTGGATCCAAGGCTTCTGGGCCTCTTGGCCACATACATCCTACTCGTAGAGCATGCCAGTTGGCAGTGGAATCTGAATCTCAGATGGCTCGCACCAAAAAGGACTTTTCAGAGTCCATCCAGCTGGCAAAATACCTGCAGTGGCGGCTGCTCTACTGCAATGGTACCCCTTTTACTACCACTTGCACATTGTTAACAATTTTGTATAGATGCATTGTTGCTGGGTTGGGGATGCCACCTGGGAGAGATGGAGATCACAGGTCTGCTGGAATTGCAAGCCATTTGCTTGGCACTGAAGGCATTCCTCCCGGCCATGAGGAGGAACATGTAGAGGATTTTCAGAAAACCTACCACCATTTGGTATTAGAACAAATCAGGTGGAATGGTGGTGTTGGTCCTATGCCAAGAGGCTGTACATCTCTGGAAGTGTCTGACTGCTCAGGACATGTCCCTGATTGCCCAGCACCTGGTAGGATCTTTAAATGCCAAAGAGACAAACTCAGTCTGCTGTGCCTATTGAATCAGAAATTATCGTTCCTCTCAGAGGTGGAGCAGGGCGTTTTCCAACAATGGGGAGAACCCTGGCTTGATCTATTCGCCACCACAGAGAATGCGTAATGTCCACAATTTTGCGCGTTGGAGTTCGCAATGCACTACTCCCTCAGAGAGCACTTCTGTCTCAACTTGGACTCTGGACTTCTATATGCCTTTTGCCTTTATCCCACTTGCCCAGAGTGGTGAAAAAGATCAAGCAAGACAAGGCCTAAGTCGTTGTTGTGGCCCCGAACTAGACAACGAGATTGTGGTCCCCACAACTTCTGGCCATCCTCCGATCAGCCTGCCCCTTCAGGAAGATCTCCTGTCACAACAGCATGGGTGGGTCCTGCATGCCAGCCTGCATAACATGTACCTTGATGCATGCAGATTGAATGGCGATACTTACTGACCTTCGATCTGCCTCTTGACTTGATTGGTGTTATCTTTGTGGCCAAGTGTCCATCTACCAAAATTGTTTATGCGGGTGCTGGGGAAAGGATTGTTGTTTGGTCTTTCTCGCTGTCCTCTGGAAGTCTGGTCTTTGCTGAAGTGCAGTCAGTCTTCTCTGGTTAATGGAAGTCGCTGGGTGCAGGACATGCATCATTTCCTTTGCAGATTCTTTAAGTGGGAGACAGGCCAGTAGGGCTGGGTCCAAATTAGTAGTAGTCTTGAGGCTTGCTGCAAGACGTTTTTTTGCCCTTCTTCTTTTTAGGTTGCAGGCATCTTAGTATCAAAGTTCAGGGGTGCCCCTAAATACTGAATTTATTGGCATTAGAGGTACTGGCAGGTTGTAGCCAATGGGCTACTTACCTTTTGAGTGACTACACCCTTTACATGTCCCCTCCCTTTGGGCAGGGGTCATCCCCGAATCCTTTTGGCTAAAATCCTTCCATCCTACATGGAGGATTTTCTAAGGAATGATTCACTTGAGCCCAAGGGTCTGCCTCCATTAAAGGACATGAAGTGCGGGGGTTGCCCTGAATTAACCACGCGCCCACCGGGAACTGCATAGACTGCCTGGGCGACTGGCGCACGTGTCCTGAAAAAGGGGGGCTGACTGACTGTGCTGGGAACATTGCGGGTTGCCCTTTTGAATGGAAACTTCCTTCGGTCGCTAGCCTGTGGGGAACTGTGCACATCAGACTAACGGGGGCCTAATTACCCTGCCGCTTGGTGCTTAAGGTCATCTAGAACCCACATCCATTCCCACAGGCAGGGGAAACATCGCGGAAGGAACAGCTGAGTTTAAATGCAGAGACCTGGGTTGCCCAAGTGTTGCAGCCTTATACAGACTGGGAACAGTGCTCTCCGTAGTTAAACCTCACCTGGGTGCTTTTCCTGTTTCTTCGCTGCCGCTGCATATTTCGAACTAGTGCACAGCCGCCGAGGGGGGAGACTACATCTCCCAGGGCTCCTTGCGGCAGGACGCCGCCCACACACGGATTTTCGCGCCAGGTGGCGCCTAAAAGATTATTAAAGCTCCCACGTCGCGGGACGCGTGCGGGCGAGTGACGCCGGGCCAAGCTGGGCAAAGGGCGGGCCGTCTGTGGCCGTAAGGGGCTGGCAGAGGCTGGGCTGGGCCACCCCCCTAAGAACTTCCATACGAACAGTGGCGCAAGCTCAGGAATTATTGGTGGGTTTGTGAAAAGGGTGGCTTTGTTCGTGACTAAACAAATAATGGGGGGTTGTTCCAGATTGTGGGGTGTCGTAGGCTTGTGGTGTTTAGCTAACCGGGGAGGTTTTGACTGGTTTTTACAGAGGGTTTTGTACCTCATTCGAGATTGTAAGACAGCCCAGTAGCAACTGTTGTAAGTCTTCACACTCACAGACCTCACACATAATGACCAGCACGGTGCAAACAAGGTCATCCAAGCACTCTCTGCTTACACCACCAGACTCCCGTTCGGCTGGCAAACTAAAGGGAAATCCCCCTCCACACTTGATAAACCAATTGCAATTGACAGAATGTTGCGCAAAGCCATTGGGGCGGTCGCCAATGAAATAGAGCGCACAGAGAGGCGTCTCTCATTAACTCCGCAAATTGATCTCACACACTCGCTACATGACCTTGAGACAGAAGCTTCTTTTACCCCACTAAACACTCTGGCAGATTCTGGACTAACTGACATACCTTATGCTCAGTTGGTGACCACTATCGACCCAGAGATATATATATAACACGGAAGATGGTAAAAACTGGCAGGAAAAAAAAGAGTAGCACCAAGAAACCAAGGCAGAAGGGTTAAATCCAGTGAGGCTCCGATTGGAAAGTCCAATACAGCGGGAGGGGTACACAGAGGGAGCGAGCCACAGACACAAATTCCCCCGACATGGGTAGCCCAAATTGTTAGTGACCTGCAGACTCATTTTGAGAAGCTTATTAACACTCAAATGAAATTAATTCCTAGCAGGCTAGACAAGGTAGTAACCCTGGTAAAAACAAAGGGGTTGGGGAGTGGCATCATATTGCCCCCTCTAATTAGTACCACAGCAGCGGAGGTTATTACCACAAACCCGGCCGCAGCACTATCTAGTAATTCCCCAAAAGGACAAATTACCTCCGACATATGCCCTTCACATCCCCCAGATCCCCAGCAGGCACATACTAGCCAGGCTTCTAATGGACACACTACAAGCTCAGGTGAGGTCATCCTCGGTGCAACAAAAGGTACTCATCAAGCCATTGTACATAGGCAGCTCTCACCTGAACCCCCACCTCGGTGCCAAGTAGAAGGGCCATCTCCTAGGCAATCATCAATCCTTTACCCTGTATAAATTTACCCCCTGAAGCGACACCATACGTAATCATATTAACGGGGGTCCCAGCGCTGAAGCCAGATCAGAGGCCTATGACGAGCTGAAGAATAAAACCATGTTCTGGTTGAATAAGCATAGGCCGCTAGCAGGAAATGAACAGGGGGAAATGTTGTTGGTCCGTAGGGTAAGTTGGTTGGGGAACAGGCCCAACGATATCATTGGCGATTGCGTGGTGGTAAACTTCGACCAAATATTAAGGTGGGAATTGACTAGCTATTCTAGTAACATCAGATCCATGCCCTTAAGTTTTTTTTATTTAAGGGGTACCCGCAGCCCGGGTTTAGATCCCGTTTGGCAAAATAGAAGTGACAGCAACTTGGTTAGGTTTTGTCGCCCACTCCCATATGTGTCCCTAATGAACCAAGGAGCACCGAACCTGAAGAATAGATTCAACCCCCTAATGTCCTTGGAGGAGTTGGATTGACTACAGAGTGATAGAGCCTCCCCTACGAGACACCGTGGGAAAGAAGGTTCCTCCCCCAAATTGCCCAGACACTATCTACACCCCATTACCCCTCACTGACTGATTCACCAGGCACAGTCTTGAAGTCGATGGGTGGGTCTAGCAATGGACTACTGGTTAGGCCCCCAGTTAGTACGGAAACAACGGGGTTGGACCTTATCCCCTTATGCCCACAGCAACTGGTGAACTTTCACAACTCCCCCAGGTTAAAGGAAGTCCCGAATAGTGATGGGATAAACAATTGTAACCCAGCCACACTGCCGATAAGAGTGACACAAACGCAGGAGGGGGTTAAGTTGCCATCATGGAACATAGCGGTTCTAGCAGCGAAATTTGATAATCAGGATTGGAAGCAATATATCACCAGGTTTCAGGTAATTTATTTGCAGGAAACCTTGGATGATCGACTGCTATCTTTTTTTATCCAGCAGGGTATAAGTATTTTTCGGTACCCGCACAGAAGTCACCCTCTGGGAGAGCCATGGGAGGTTTGATCACATATGTGGATCTACAGGTGGAAGGAGTGTGGACCAATTTAAATTGGACATCACATAATATCCAGGCCATTGGGTTACACACAAATGGGTTAAACATCATCCTGATCAATTTGTATAACGCAGTGGGAGCCAATGGGAAGGTATCCACAATAAGAGCTTTGGACACCTGTCTAAATGTTGAGACTGCCTCAAGGAAGAGCGCGGTGGTGCTGCCTGTGGTGTTGGCAGGCGATTTTAATTGCCATTTGTGCCCTACCTTGAGACCTGTCAATGAGGATTGGTCCCGTTGCACGGTGGAGGATGGCCCGCACTTCCTGCATTCCCCTGAGGGGATGGAATTGGATAGGGTCATGAAAAGCTATGCCCTTGTTCACACTATCGATCTCGTAGCACTGGGAAGTGGAGATGAGATCAACCCCACGTTTACGGGTAGAGGATGTCGTTCCTTCAGTGACTATATTGTGGTCTCCAGCCTAGTTAAAGCCTGGATTAAAGGCGCAGACATTGAATGGAGCATATTCAGTAATCACAATCCCCTAGTGTTGGAGTTAAAAGGCCTGTCTCCCAGAACTGCTAGTAGAGGTGTAGGGGTAGATAGTATAGAGAGGGTAACGGATCAGGGGAGACGACTTAGATGTCCCAAAGTGGACGGGGACACTTTCAATAAATCTTTAATGGAGAAAGGTATAGACGAATTTAAGGTGTGTCTTGACCTCTCCGTGGAGGGGGTTGCTATTGTTAAAGCATTTGAGGAAATGGCGCACCTAATTGATGGACTACTAAGGACCACTAAGAAAATGAGATTAAACACCACTCCCAGATGGTTCGATAAGGACTGCTCTCGGGCACACAAAGAGCTAATATGCAGCCTGAAAACTCTACCTCGGGACAGGTCAGGTATCGCACATTGTAGGCTGGCATACAAAAAGGCACTAAAATGTAGGAAGTACTCCCTTCAATCTCAAGCCTGGGAGGATCTAAGGGAGGCAGCAGACAGAAGGGATCTGACAGAGTTCTGGAAAATTATAAATAACCCATATTTCCAGGACACTAATGCCCCAGAAATTGGCAACACTATTCTCCCAGAACAATGGCAGAACCACTTAAAAAATGTATATAACCACACTACCGATAATAATGAGGTTGATGGGTTGGGCCCTCGGTGGGTTGCCAGGATTGAGTTTACATTGGAGGAAATAGTAGAGGCCATTCAGGGCTTAACCAAAAAAAACCCTGACCTTTATTTAAGTAAGGTGGAGCTGTGGGCCCCTATCCTCACGAGGGTTTTAAACGTGGCGGTGGCATTTGGCCTCCTGGTCGACAGCAATAATAGTCCCCATTTTTAAAAAAGGGAATAGGGACAATCCCCAATGTTACCGACCGATATCCCTGATCGATGTAACAGCGAAAGTGTTGGGTTTTGCGGTCCTCAAACGCCTTACAGAGTGGGCTGATGCACACCAAATTATTACAGACACGCAATACGGGTTCAGGGAGGGGAGGTCAACAACGGACCAATGCCTGAATCTCTATCTCCTGGTCGCTAAATACACCCTAGCTAGTAATGAGGCAGTATACCTAGGGTTTATGGATCTTTCTGCTGCTTTCGACCATGTGAATAGAGAGAAGTTGTGGGCCCTGCTGATTAGATTAGGAGTTGAACAGGACTTAGTCAATATATTGAAAGCACTGCACTGGAATACCTCTGCTAAAGTGTGTTTCAATTCGGAAGGGGGCACCACATCACATTTCCCATGTAACAGTGGGCTTAGGCAGGGTTGCATTCTAGCCCCATTTTTTTTCTCCATATATATCAATAACTTAGAGATGGAATTACACAAACTAGGAGTAAATTCCCCCCAAGTAGGTTCCCGCCCTGTCCCGGTCCTGTTATATGCGGACGATGCGGTGCTTCTAGCCTGTACTCCTAAGGGACTCCAGAGTTTGATTGATGGGTTTGTCAGCTTTATGAATACGTTAGACTTACCTGCAAATCTGAATAAGTCCTACGTTATGCGGACAGGGACCAGACCCTGCAGTAAGTTTGATAGGCACTCACAGACTAGGGCAGGTGCAGTTCTTTTCCTATCTAGGCCTGTTATTTGATGGGTTTTTAAACTTCAAACTTCTAGTGGAAGAACGACGCTCAAAACTGGTGCCTCGACCGGGTCGAGAATGAACTACGGACGTAGGCTGGGAAGGTGGTCGCCCAAACTAGTCATGAACCTATATAGATCGATTTGTTGCTCTAAAGGTGCATATGGGTCTGAAGTTACAGGCAGAGGAAAATAAATACTTTAGAAAGGTACTTAAAACCCCGCAAAGTATCCCCGCCTGTATCATTCACGAGGAACTGGGAGGGTCATACATGGAGGATCTAATAAAGGTTAGACCTCTTATAGCCTGGCCGAAGATCTGGACTAATAACAAAGCAGACCTAAGCAGACAAATTATTACAGACTGCCTGAAAAGGGACAAACGAATGTGTATTCCCTGGTTAAAATATGTGAAGGGCACATTCGAGGGAATTGGTTGCAAGAAACTTTTTACTAACCCCAATGAAATGATCCCCCCCCATGACAAACTGAGAGTCAAAAACATTTTTGGGGAATGGGCAGCTTCACGCAGGGCCGCTGTAGAAGAACGCAAACCCACAGTTAGTGCCTATAGAGTAATGAAAACAGAGGAAGGAATGGAACCTTATCTTGCCCTTATGCACAATGCACAGGACAGATTTTTAATGACCCGTTTTAGGCTCAATCTTTTACATCACATACTGGCTGATCCACCAGGTTTTACTTCAACGGTTGATCAGAAGGGTACCTGCACCTGCTACAATAGGTCTCCGCAGGATACCTGTCATTTTGTACTCTTATGTTCATTTTACACTACCGAGGCGTAGTTTTTTAGTAGGAATTTTAAAACGGGCAAAGTTTAAACACACCAAGGTTGCTTTATTGTTTTTGCAAAGGGCCTATGATCCTCACACACTGTTTTGTATTATGAATTTTATTAAGGTTTCTATAAGCCTACGGAACTCAAGAGGGCGGTGCTGAATGTATCTCTTTTGTCTATTGTTTAATTACTGGAACATGAATTGTATTTTATGGATTTTTAACAGTTTATTATGTACTTTTATGGTATTTTTTAAATACCGAATAAAGTTCTATTGACTTGAGTCACTTCAGCTTGTGACACCTTAGGGGTAATCCTGGCCGAGAGGAGACGCACCTCTCCTGCTCCTAATTTTCCCGCCGACCTTGCAGCCAAAAGTGGGGCTTGGTCAGGGTGCAGGGTATCTCTACAGCTGTTGAGGCCCTGGCTAACACAACAAAGGGCAGAAAGCCTTTGAGTCTTGCTTCCCTTGAATGCTGTTCCTGTTTGGGGATAGATGTGAAACACCTCCACTCAAAGTCGGCTTAGTTTCTGACCCACCAAATCACAAGGCTCACACCTCAGGGGGTCAGAAACATGTCTGGAAGTGGCAGGATGGTGAAGATCCATCAACTGCACACCAGAGAGTTGGTTGTTTTTCAGGGGGCATCTCTTAGTTGCCATCTGAGTGCATATTACAATAAATCCAACACTAGCATTAATGTGGGTATTCTCACAAACTGAATGCTAGGAAGCTCAAACTAACTAGCATTCAGTAAAGCCATCATTGAGCTGTGTAACTTGTACTGACAACCTCTCAGACCATGTACTCAGTATAGCACAATTCATGCTGCAACCCTTATAGACCCTCTCTGGTCACATGGCCCTCGGTACCAGTGGTACCTTTTAGGTGATACAAAACTGCGCCGCTCGGACTCTTTTACAAATCCCCTGCAGTCCCTCAGTAAAATCCGAACTAAGGAGACTGCACTGGCTCCCCGTCAGGGATAGAGTCAATTTTAAATCACTCTGTATTGCACATCAGGCCTTTTGGTCTTCAGGCCCAGTTATCAATTTCCCTCTCATTACACAGTATCATCCGGCCAGACAGCTGCGTTCAACCGATGCCAAATTGGCTATCGTCCCAAAAATAAAGAAATCAAGATCGGGAGGCCGCTCCTTTTCTTATAACGTGGCCAAGCTGTGGAATGCTCTCCCCCAGCATCTAAGGTCCAACCCCGATCTTAATTATTTCCGCAAACAGCTGAAAACGCTTTTGTTCACCAATCAGTAGTTGGGTAGATCACTTTCTCCCCAGCAATCCAAACCTCAGTTGGCAATTCATAGCGCTTGGACGCCTCAGGGCAGCGATGTGCGCTTTATAAAACTTAGCTCATTCATTCATTCATGTGTGCCAGAGATGTGCCAGTTGTGGAAACATAGATACAGTTTTTGGGAAAGAACACAGGCACTGAGATCCTGATTAGCAGGGACCCAGTGCACACTCAAAGTGCATCAGAATCAGGCAAAACGTGGGGCGGGGGGGAGGGGAGAGAGGAGAGACTGCAACAGAAACCTACTTTCCAACAGTTGGCCCACATGTTTCTGCCAAAATCTTGGGTGTTGCCATTATCGGATCTGAAATTGGTTCTCCCATTTCTGATGTGCACCCCATTCAAGCCAATGCCAAGCTGGCGCTCTTAGGTTACTAACATTGAGGACCGTTTTCCTCATAATGATCATGTGAGCTCATCATGTGATTGAGCTACATACACTCTCTATCCAGCAACCCTACACCACCTTCTTCCCCATCATGCTAGTGGTAAGAACTAAAGCGGTATACCTCCCAATAGTTGTCATAGCTTTCCACATCAAGCAGTCTATTACCCAACCTCATACATCCAAGGAGGAAGTAAGACTTCATTGTTTAGACCCTAAGAGAGCATTGGTATTCTGGAACAACGAAGGGACAGGCAATACAGAAACTCACCATCTACCGATATATTGCCCTTTGTATAAAGATCTGCTACAGGCTGGCCAAGGAACAGCTTTTAGAAGGCCGGTGGGCTTACTCCACCAGGGTGAAGGCTTCCACCACTGCACTGGCATGTGGAGTGCCTATCATGGATATCTGCCAGGTTGCAACGTTGGTATCAGTTCACACGTTGATGAGGCACCACAGTCTGGATAGCCAGGTCTAGAAGGAGAGAGTCCTTTGTTATTTGAGGCTTGCAGGACTTCTAGGTGTGAGCCATTCCACAGACCTACCACCTTTGGAGATTCTGCTTGCCCTCTACCTTGAGAACAACCTCTGCCTTGACACTTGCCAATCAAGCTGCAGAGTCAAACACAGAAACAACACTGCACTGTTCACCACCACGGATGACATTCATCTCATCATTAACAAATGAGATACGTCAGCCCTCTTCTTGCTGAACTCTTGGCAGCCTGTGACGCAGTCTCCCACCCCATCCTGTAGGAAGCTGGTGATGTATGTACTATACCAAAGTGAGGTATAGTGTGCACAGAGTCCAGTGAAACACCAAAGGTAGTCAAAGGTGTAAAGTTGGATAGAACCGTACTCTCTATTTGTGGTACTGTGGTCGAACAGTAAGGCAGTATCAGAGGACAGTGTTAAGCATTTGTTGTACACACTCAGTCAAATTAATTCACACACTCAAAGACTGAACTTCAGACCAATTGTTTTTGTATAAAAATATTCTTTTAGTTATTTTATTTTCTAGAACCAAGCAAGCCTTTGCAGTAAATATACAGTTTGAAATGCAATTGAAAATGTACTTTGAAATGGTTACAGTTTGAATTACTGGTAACGCAACACAGTGAAATGCTGTACATATACTTTGTATCGACTTTGCAATGAAAATTGCAGGTAAGTTACTTTTACATAATTTTTTATATTACTTTTTCTACTCAGTGTGATACGCCTAGATATCACACTGGGACATTTCCTAGAGAAAAGATAAGTAAAGTCAGTTTTGCGTAATTGTTTTTTTTCAGGTTTCCATACAAATCAACTCCACACACATTTTTCTGAGAAAAAACTATCAATAGGTTCCTATGGAGAAAAAATGAAGTTAACCGTTACCAGGTAAGTAATCGTTCTTAGGAGCTGAGTTTCTGGGGTTAGAACAAGGGTTACCCTAGGGTCAAGGATGCACTCTTGTTACATGCAAGCGGCACTAAAGCGGTCAGGTGCAGAGTGCTGAGGCCCAATGTTATCCAATGAGGAAAAGGGGGCCTCCGGTTTGTGGCTGCTGTCGAGTAGGCTACAACGTTGTGGGAGCCAAGCTCCTGGTGTTAGGCTCAGGACAAAGGGGGATCCGGTCTAGCACACAAAGTGCACCTGCAGCTGCGGCTGGGTGCAGGGTGCTGTTTTGGTGTCGGGTGCCCTGTTGTTTTCAATGGGGATTTTCAGTGTTGGTTTTTAGCTGCAGGCTCGGTCCAGGAAGACTCCCGGGAGGAACCAATAGCTGAGCAGGTAAGTTGGAGGGCTCTGGGAAGTAGGTGGATCTCGGTTTGCTTTCTCCGTGGCGCAAGGTGGCTGGATGCAGGGGTGTCTTTTGAGGTCCGATTTCACCCTATCGGGCCACTCGCAGTTGGGGGGGTTCTCCGTGCAGAGGCTGCAGGTGCCGTCGGGGAGTCCTGGAGGGGTCACCCCATGGCGGACTTGGACTCTGGAGAACTGGGGGACCTCCCTGGGACCTGTGGGCCACTTTAACTGGGGCTGTAGGCGACGGGTGAAGGGGTGGTTCCAGGCGTCTGGTCTCTTTTTCCTCAGCAGGCTTTGTTTGGTGTTTGGTGTTTGGTGTTTTTATTGAACAGAGCTGGTGTTCACAGGAGATCCCGACTTTGTTGAAGGCAGTCAGTCCTCCCGGGGGTTCTGGAGGTCGCTGGTTGCAGGACAAGACAATTTTGGGCTCAGGATCTCCGGAACCTGTTAATGGGCCGGTAGTGCTGGAGCCAAGTCAGTTTTTCTCTACAGTGTCCTCTGCTGGGCGTCTTCGTTCATCCTTTTTCTTCTCAGGTTGTGGGAATCTGCTTTCTTTGTTCAGGGCTGCCCCCAAATACTGTATTTAGGGGGCGTTTTAGGGGTCTTGAGGTCAGCAGCCAATGGGCTACAGACCTTAGGGTAACTACACCCTTGGTGTACTCACCCCACGTGGGGGAGTGAGCACAATCCCTAATCCTGATTGCGAAGTGCCTGCATCTGCAAGATGGCGAGCACTGAAGAGAGAGCTTCACCTCGCCTCCCCCACCTGAGTGGTGGAGTTCAGAGTCCGAGTCAAATGCACTTTATTCGATTATTTTAAAATCATAAAAGTATGCTATACATTCACTTTTGATCATATCAAACACAAATTTTAAAAAAATTGATTATAAAGGTTATTAAAAACAGGGATTCAATATATACACATCTTCGGTGGGGATCAAGGTAACTATACAAGGAAATAATTTACAATTACATGATTTTTGGGACCACTGCGAATTGTGCAAATCTTTCCAAATTATACAAAATTTATACATTGAAATTACTACAGTTCTATTTACAGTTCTATTTACAATCATTTTACATCCATTTACAACCAGGGAAAGTGTGCAAAACTTGAGATTCATAAAATAGTTTTTGCTAAGGGTGAGGTGTTACGGGACTAGTAGCCTAGAAATATTTCGGTCAATCATCAATTCCCATTATATAGGGCAGAAGATGGCCGAAGTCTATTTTGCCTGGACCGAATTGACATTGTCAGGAAATTGGCTACCCCATACATTACTAATGGAGATTCCATAAGTTGCAGGAACAATAAAGCCGGTTTAACTTGCATAAACTCTTGATCTCTCAGTATTGTCTTGATAAACTTCTCCCTGCGACTCTTAAAGAAGGGACAAAAGAACACAAAATGCAATAAGTCCTGGTCAGAAAAATCATCACATTTGCAGGGAGCATTTTCATGGGGCTTAGACCACTTATCATATTCACCCAGCAGAAAGTGAGCTTGATTAAAGCGAAATTTTGTAAGGAGCCAGTGATGATATGGTTTATTAACTATCGTCAGGTATGGTTGAATAGATAACGATGTAATCATCATATAGTGAGACCTTACAGTTGGCTTCATTATTTCTCTTGATTCTCTTTCTGCTTCCCTTTTCTTTATAAAGTGGGTCTTAGCCCATCTAAAGTCTTCTCTAATTAGATCTTCAGGTTTTGTATATAGATCAGGACGGCCCAAATATCCTGCTGTTGTTTTAATATGTGTTAGCCACCCGATCGCAGCCACATTTTCCCGCCCCATACAATCCCTAATGATCTTTTGATTTAAAGTTAAATCGGGATTAAGCCATTTTTAATCCATGACAAAAGTGGGGCCATGGACAGCGTGTCTTCAATATACCCCATCCCCAATTCCATATGGTTGCGAACGCTGGAGTAGATTGGGGAAGGCCCATAAGGGATCGCAAGAATATATTCTCCTCTCTTTGTATATGGGCCATGTTTTTAAAACCCCATATCGAGGCCCCGTACCTGTCAATGGCCAGGGTTTTGGCTCTATAGATGGACAATATAGCCTCGGCCGGTTTGCCACCCAGTCGTTTTGCGAAACCCAGGATAGCGGCCGCTGATCTCTTTACTGCCGCTGCTTTGCTCGAAATTTGAGGTGCCCATGTCCCTTTCTCATCAAACACCACTCCTAGGTAGGTGAAAACCTTGACTTTGGAAAGCACAGAGCCATTACAGGAGAGGGTTTTAATACTGTTCTTGCGTTTGCCCACTGCCATTACATGTGATTTCTCTATATTTACTAATAGATCCAGGTCTTGCATGAAAGCCCCAAAGGCATTTAGTAGATGTTGTAAGCCATTTGGGGTTCTCGACAGCAATACCGTATCATCGGCATATAAAAGGACCGGCATCAAGGAGCCACCCATACGCGGAACATCATTAGAGGCCGCTTCCAGGGACTTTCCTAATGAACTAATGTGTAGGGAGAAAAGCATGGGGGCCAAGATGCACCCCTCAGATCACTATGGAGTTGCGCCAAAAAATTCACAAGTGCTCGGTCCAGTCCCCTTTCAAGGAGTATTGTCCACAGCTTTGACCTATTGAAGAGGTCAAAGGCTGTGGACAAGTCCATGAATGCCAGGTACATCATCCCCTTTGATGCTACTGTATATTTGCTCAGAGTAAGATGTAGATTTAGGCATTGATTTTCTGTGCCTCTGCCTGATCGAAAGCCATACTGAGCCTCACACAGAATAGCCTTATTAGTTGCCCAAGCTGAGATTCTTTCTAGGATGACCTTACCTAGGATTTTAAAAGAAGAATCTAACAAAGATATGGGCCTATAGCATCTTGGGTCCCCCCTTTGACCCTTCTTAAATATGGGGATTATAATGGATTGTGACCAGGTTGTTGGGGCTCTTGTCTTATCTATACTAACTACATTAAAGACATTAGTGAGGACCACTGACCACATGCCCGAGTTTGCTTTAAACATGTCGCTGGTACGCCATCTGGGCCAGGGGCCTTCTGGCCCGCCGTGTCCTCAATTGCCTTCTGTACCTCCTTTATAGAAAATCTAGGTAGAGTGTCCTGGGTGTGAATCACAATTGGCTCTATTGGGCCTAGCTCGAGATTACTGCCATAGATTTTTTGAAAATGATCCAACCAGTCCTGTTCGGGGATATTTAACTCTAGTGGCACATTTTCTTTCCCATTAAATAAGGGGGTATTAACAATAGTCCAGAATTTAGCGCTATCCCTCAGAGTAGCCTTCTCATGCAAGTCATCCCATGCCTGTCTTTTTATTTCGTTTTTTCTCCTTAAAATATTCAAATTATACTTTTTCCTAAGCCTGGCCACCTCTAGTCTATCCCGGGGTATCTTTTTAGGATTTGCCTGGCGAAAAGATGCGCTCTGCGCATCTTTTTCGCGCAGGCGAAAACCTAATGAGAATAGTACGGGAGACAGGAACGCCCCCGTCTTTTATTGGCTAGCTCCATAAATGGAGGCTAGCCATTGGAAGACGGGCCTGTCCGTCAATGCCGGACCAGATTCGGGGGCGTTCCCGAGAATTTTTGACTTTTGGCGACGTCACGCTACGTCAGCCAAAAGCCCTCAGGAACGGCCCCGAATCTGTTCCGGCATTGAGCCGGCACCCGCCTTCCTGACCTACTCGGTTTCTTCCCTCAGGCTCTGACGGGAATAATTATCCCTCCCCTCCACTCCTCTTCACACCCACTCACTCCCCTCCTCCGAATTCCGCCGCCGCCCCCTCCTCCACGCAGCCGATTCTACCCCTTCCCGCCCCCTCCCGCCCCCTGCTCCTTTCCCCGCCGGCACCAAGACACCAAGGTGACTTAAACTTGGTAGAGTTGGAGAAGGGAAACTACGTTGTGCAATCTGAGGTCGATACGTTAAAGCGGAGCTAATTGGAGGAGGAAAGGGGCAGACAGCCAATGTGAGGAATCCGCAGCGGAAAGGGCAGAAGGAGCGTCCAGAGCGCAGGAGTGCGACTTGCAGCCAATTGGAGGAGACCGTGTTTTTTCTATGGACCGCCCCGTTCGTCTGGGAGGACCACCCTAGGAATGTAACGCAGGTGACTCCCTCCTGCTGTACAAACAAGGTGGGTGGGGTGGGGGAGGGGAGGGGAGAAGCCTGAAGGGCAGGTGTCATTTTCTCTGTAAATAACCCCTCCTTAAGGATGCCCCTCCTTCCACCAACCACATCCAGCAGCGCTCCTATCTAAGACTGTGCACTCAGCTAGTGGGGTCAGCAGAGGGTTAATGTGCCTGCAACAGGGCAAGAGATCATGTGGTTATCGGAACCCACTAGTTACCGAGGCATACCCTAGTACATTAACGTGGTGTGTAACTATTTCTACTGTGTGGCTCATGTGCAATCTGAGGTCGATACGTTCCAAACCATTTAGGATAGCTCTGTGGGTTATTGTGACAAATGTGCAGCCAGTGGGGGACAGATTACAGGTTCAATATCATAGCTCAGTGGATTGCTGTGCCTGCTGCAGTAATCATGTGTCACCTGGTGGAGGTAAGTCACTATGTTCCATCCCCAGTATCATAGCTCAGTTGAGTAGGATGCGCACAGCAGTGGTCAAGCGCTTATTTTATCTGCAGTTACCCATATTTCTTTTGGGTTGTGAGAAAAAGTGAAGCTGCAACTAGTAAATTCCTGTATATATTGAAGCAATACATGTTCACACTGGAATGCCTGATGGGTGTTGCAGCTACATGCACCCATGTGTAATCCATCACTACATTCATATGAAAAAATATGAGCATTGTAGCTCACATCGCACTGTGTAAGCTTCTTTAGAAAGTTTTCTCCTGCTTTTAAACGCCCCTACCCGTCAGCCGGAACAGCTGTTTGCTTAGCAGCCTCGATAGCAGTGAGAACTCAAGAAAACAAGCTTATTTTCCGTTTTAACTGTATTTAAAAATTAATGCAGACAGGAATGCAAAATGTAACATCTACTATTTAAAAGTATTATTACACTGGCATATAAGCGATTCTAAGTTGTGCTGGAAGCCTAGCAGAAAGCAAAATAGGTATGTAATTGTGTCTGCCCGGAAGCAGAACATTAAGGAAAATTCCCATCACATAAATAAGGAAAATTCCCATCACATAAATAATTGCTCGGGGCACTTCATGGTTCACTGACAAATACGTCGAAATAGAAATTTTTGTTATTTCTGTACTTAACCCTTTTTCCTGGATGCGAGCTAACAGTAATGCTTGAACTTGTTTCCTGCTGAATATAGCGCAAGTTTCTATTCTGCTGCCATTGGAATTTCGTTAACTCCCTTTAGCTGACAAGCATGCCTTTCATTGAATAGCAGAGGCATTCAAGTTTGTTACGCAGCGAGCCCCGGGGGAAGCAGGGCAGATGCAGGGGAGAGGGAATGGAAGGCAGCCTCTGCTTGCACGAAATGTGGTTTTCAGCGCAGAGCATTAGGTTCCCGCCCCCCCTCCCGCTGTCTGTTGCCCCCGTCCCGATGTCTGTTGCCCCCCCCTCCCGCTGTCTGTTGCCCCCCCCTCCCGCTGTCTGTTGCCCCCCCTCCCGCTGTCTGTTGCCCCCCCCCCCCGCTGTCTGTTGCCCCCTCCCCGCAGATTTGTCATTTTCCTAATGCAGCTTCAAGAAGCTCGCGCGAGGGCCTCGGTGCATGGATGATGCATCCGACTTCACCGCCTGCGAATGAGCTGCGTGAGTGTGGCCTAATGTGGCATCCCCGAGCCCAGTGACACTCCTCCAGGGCCGGCGGCGGCGACCAGTGCCGAGTGCTCAGCTCAGTAAGTGCGTTTTAATGACAACTGAGCTGGTTAATGGCCGAGGGCGGCTAGTTAGTAACCCGTGGTATTTAATGGCGCTGGAATCGCTGAACGTGGATGGTCTGTGAATTAACAGGAAGGCCTGGTATGTGGATGAATCTGGATTCGAGAATCATACGTTATAGGATTATTTAAAGCAGGGTCCTGCGTGAGAAGGGACAAGAATGAGGGGGTGCATGCAATAAGGATTGTTTTGTGCAGTGCCACAGGGGCACCCTGGAGCCACTCCGGTTCACCATTACTAGAGGGATTCTGCACATGGCCTGGGGGGGGGTTGCCAATGTGTACGTGTCTTTGGCTTTTTTTAAAATAATAAATAAGATGACTATTTCTGTCTATTAGCAGGCATGTCTAGCCAAAAATAGTGCTGCAAACATTCCAATCCGCGATCCATTCGAGAATGTCTTCGTTTTAGAGGTTCCTGCTGAGAAGTATTATTAGCCTCCAAAGGCACGCTGTCTTGTAAGTGATCAGCTGTCAGATACATGCTTGCATGCTCGCTTTCTGAGATTTATAGATATAAAGGTATTTGTTTGAAATGTTAAGATACATGATTCTCTCTCCCCTGCACAATGGCCTCTTTACTATCCTAACAGATTATGTTGTCGACGCCGAGACTCGACCCTGGCCCCCCAGCTCCATAATGTCCGTGTTCCTGTTCCTTCCCGCACCCCCCTCACCCCCCCCCCCCCCCCCCGCTGCCCGTGTCTCCGGCCGTCTGTCCCACCTCATTTACATTAGAACATCTTCAGTCCTGCTCTTTAATAACCAGCTCCCGCAACAACTCCTCGTGCCAAGTCCTCGCACACACTCTTTACATAAAACGATATTCTGCTGCCATTGGAATTTCGTGTGCCCCTGTTGCCTGCTTGTGCCTCTGTGTGCCCCTGTTGCCTGCTTGTGTCTCTGTGTGCCCCTGTTGCCTGCTTGTGCCTCCGTTTTCGTGCCCCTGTTGCCTGCTTGTGCCTCTGTGTGCCCCTGTTGCCTGCTTGTGCCTCTGTGTGCCCCTGTTGCCTGCTTGTGCCTCCGTGTGCCCCTGTTGCCTGCTTGTGCCTCCGTGTGCCCCTGTTGCCTGCTTGTGCCTCCGTGTGCCCCTGTGGCCTGCTTGTGCCTCCGCGTGCCCCTGTTGCCTGCTTGTGCCTCCGTGTGCCCCAGTTGCCTGCTTGTGGCTCCGTGTGCCTCTGTTGCCTGCTTGTGCTTCCGTGTGCCCCTGTTGCCTGCTTGTGCCTCCGTGTGCCCCTGTTGCCTGCTTGTGCTGTGTGGGTGTGTGTGGAGGGCTCTGTGTGGCTGTGTGTGTGGGAAGCTTTGTGTGGCTGTGTGTGTAGGAAGCTTTGTGTGGCTGTGTGTGTGGGGGGCTTTGTGTGGCTGTGTGTGTGGGGGGCTCTGTGTGGCTGTGTGTGTGGGGGGCTCTGTGTGGGTGGGCTCTGTGTGTGTTTGTGTGTGTCATTTGCGAGAGATAAAGCTAGTGGCATTGTAAATGACAATGCCATTTATTTATGTTAAAAAAAAAAACATAAATAAAAATAATGTCAAGAGCAATGCCAATAGCTCTAACTTTAACAAAGGCAAAACCATTGCATTGTAAATGCTTGTTTAAAGATTTATGTAATTCTCTGTTGGATTTGGAGCATTCATTATCAAACCACCCCATTGCCTTTTTCTCCCTGTTTTTCTATTTGCATTTTAAATCATCCGCTACTTGGCGGCAGATGGTTTCGAATGACAAAATTATATTCCCCTCAAATTTAAGTGGTTCCCTACAGACGTTAATTTCATTACCCACTTTTAGGTTTAGGGAATAAAAGAAATCCTCTGGGATGATTTTGCTCCATTTAACCCGCCTCCCCTGGTCCCTAGCAATTAAGTCTGTAAATATTTCTGCTTTAGTTTCTTTATTAAATAAAAACAAATTGTTATTTTCTACTTCTAACACAACAGGATTATGATCGCTGAATGTAGTGTGAATAGCATTATAAAAGATAGCATTATGTAACATGCCAGGAGAGATAAATATATAATCAATAATAGTATTGCTGTCTCTAGCACTGTAAGTCGGGACCCTCTCATTAATATCGAAGAACTCTGGTTCAAATAAACCATTTTCTAGAAGAAGTTCTTCTAGGGCAGACCCCTTTACAGAATGTTCAAAGTGTGAAAGTGGCAGCATATCCATATTTACAGTATCTCTTAACTGGCAGTTCTGTTGACATAAAGGTATATTAAAATCCCCCATCAGGGTGAAATATACGAAAGTGGTTTGACCCTCTTTATAATTACACATAAACTCTGTCAAAGAGTTGATGTTTTCATTTACAGCTGTGCTTTGTACGGCATTATAAAAGTTAATATAGACACATTTGGAATTGTTAGGCATTGTAACTTCCAAAACTAAATAGTTTTGGGATGGTGTGTTTAATACTTTTACAGTACCCCTCACATTAACTGATATTAAAAACAGCAACCCTCCTTTATTTCGACCTGAGCTCGATGTCTGGGCAGCTAAAAAATAGGATGTATATCCATCTAACCAAAAATCACAATCCTTATCCCACGTTTCCTGTAGGGCTACCACATCGTATTCTTTTAACAAATCCAGCCATCTTATATCACCCCTTTTAGAGCGTAGGCCTGCGATGTTCCAGCTCATCATTTTCACAATATTGCCCTTTTCATCTCTAGTAGACAAAGTGGGTTGTAACTGGTTAAGGGTACTACCACAGGGAGTCAGTCAATCGTTTCCCTCTAGATTTGATAGGGCAGAAAACCTATTAGTTAACACCACACTTCTCCTTACTTCGCTTCCAAGATTATCACAGGTTTTTGGTAACATGCCTGTTATTTGCGTGGCCCAGGAGCTAGGACCGGGGGTATGACTGGGGGTAGCAAAGCGGGTAACCCTACCTGGTAGCTGCTTATGTGGTGCAGGTCGTGGGTAGAAGAAACCTAAGGGTACCGTTCTGATCCTGTCTTCTTTTACCTCTGTGGCATCCCAGAATAACCGCGAAGCCTCATGGGGTCTATTAAAGTTAACAATCATGCAATCACCAGCAAATTTCTTGTCTGTGAACCCCACCCAGTCAACCCGTCTACCCGTCTGAATGCACTCTGAAATATTATTTGGGCCTGTACAATTCGCGTCACACCAAGTCTTGATATTGTCTAGCTGTGTACCATTTGACTCAAATTCACCCGGTTTTATTACAGGTACATTCACCAAAACAGCAACAAATGGTGTGGCTTCCGGCGGAAGGTGAACTGGTGGTCTGGGACGCTGTCTCCTAGACCCTGATGAGTTAGGGTCATCTAATAGAGGTGCAATAGGCTTAGCCTGGGGAAGACAGGTTTTGCTTATCAACTGTGCCCTAGATGATATGCTATTATCCTTTTGCCTATTTACATAACCCTTGGGAACTTGTGGCGGTACAGTTGGGATCAAAGGGCCTGATGGTACAATATTCCCCAACTCCATAGGGGATTGGGGTTGCTTATGTTGGTTAGTGGGTGACCGTGTTGTTGTTTTTGTTGCAGGTACCCGGGGTTCTTTCTCATTTGATGTTATATAATCATTGATCCTTTCACATTTTCCCAATATTTCAGCTACGCATTCCTTGAGTGTATCTATAATGTCAGTGGAGATTTGTATAAGTACCCCTTCAAGCTTGTCCACAAGCACTTTCTCCACCATGTCCTTAAATGAGAATTCAAAGTCACTCAGTGGATTACGGGGTTTTTTGCGAAAATGTGAGCCTTGTGCTTTCGGTTTATAGGGTATCCGCTTGGTGCGCTTGATAACGTGGGGTACAGTCTCCTGGGTACAGTTATGTATGGATTGTTGCATGTTTTGTTTACTGTTCTCTTGACCCTCTTGTCCCGAAGTATTAGCTATATCTTGTTGCCCAATATCGGTTGCATTATCAATGGTGGTGGTGGAGTTGGCAGAGGTGGGCACACCCTCTGGGCTGGCTAGTTTTTACCGCCTGTCTTACCGCCGAAAAGGAGTGGAGACAGGAAGGGGGCCTGCTCCGACTAGCAGGCGAGGCTGGGAGTCGCATTACAAAGACTGCCAGGCATTTGTAGCTCCCCTGCCACAGACAGCTATTCCTGGCCTTGGGGAGGTGTGAACTTTGTATCTGATAGAGACTACTAGCCGCAGATTCCTTAACATAGAATTATCCCCAAGCTTGAGACTGTATCCGGAAACATTTTTGCCCAGCATCCCTGCGTGCCGGGGCACAGCATCACACGACTCCGCCCTGACGTTGTCCGCGTCTGTGACGTCAGTGAGGTCACATAAGTCCCACCCCGGCGTGCCTACATCAGTTTTTCCTTTTCCTCATGCAACGCGGCTCCGGTTCGTGCTCCAGGCCTGTTTCGGGCCTTTCCCTTTCGCTTGTTGCGTGTGTGTGGGAACAGTGTGCTTTTGGGCTTTAAGACGTGCTTGTCTTGTGCGCGCCAGATGTCGGCGACGGATCCTCACCCCATCTGCATGTGGTGTTTGGGAGAACACCACGACACCACTGATTGTGAGGCATGCCAGCAGATGAAACCGAAGTCCCGGCCGGAACGCCGGATGAAACTTCTTTCAGCCGCATGTCCAGGTCGGCATCGTCACAACGTCCAGCCCCTGCGGAGGGTTTCAGGAATCGCTGCTTCAGTCTTCGACATCGGCCTTCTCTCAGGCCGCAAGCGCGTCGCTCACCTGTCGGTAAGTGTCGCAGTTTGTCCCGAGGGCTGGTTCCCGACTTGTTGGTGGCGCGGGCTCTCCGTGGGTGGTGCGGTCCTGCGTGCCGTCCCCCTATCCGCCGTTTCCCGGTGTGGGGGCGTCAAGAGCCCAGATGGGGACATATGCGGCTGCCTTACAGGCCTCGCTGGCTTCTCCTTCTCCTCCTCCTCCTCCTCCTCCTCCTCCTCCTCCTCCTCCTCCTCCTCCTCCTCCTCCTCCTCCTCCTCCTCCTCCTCCTCCTCCTCCTCCTCCTCCTCCTCCTCCTCCTCCTCCTCCTCCTCCTCATCCTCCTCCTGTGACGTCTGCAGATCCCTTGCCGTGTGCTGGGCCCTCCGCGGCGTCGCCAGTGACTCTGTTCCCGGCGCCAACTGGCTCAGATCCAGGTTCGGAGGATGTTGTGCCGTTGGGGTGTGCCCCTTCGAGGGTCCCTCCTTCGGACAACGGCGCCTCTGCTACGCCGCAAACTCCTGCAGGAGTCCCTGTGGTGTTGCGGGAGGTCACCGGGCTCAGGTCGCATCCCTGAGTCCTCCCCGGCCCTCTGGACAGGCAGTGGCCTCGTCCGAGGTGACCTTCTTAGGCGCCAGCGTCTGCTGGTCCTTACGGAGCCACTGGGGCTGGCGGAGGGCCCTTCTTGTCCCGTCACAGGCCAAGGCTGGAGGGGGACCCCTCATCCCACCCCGGGTCCCTCTCGCCCCTCCACGCAGGCGGCTGCCTCGTCAGAGGTCGGGTCGACCCCTTTCCGGCACCGTTCCTTCGCCGCCCCGGCCCAGCCCCGGTCTACTGCCCCATGCGCTGTGGTGGAGGTCGTTCAGGCGTCTCCCCTTGAGCCGGACAACGATGTCCCGCCTCGGATTGCGGACTCTACGGCGCCAGGCCGACTTCGGGTCGTTGACTCGTCTTAGGATGCCTCCTCTTCTCCAGAGTTTCAGCGCTTGCTGGTTTCATCCTCGCCGGAGACAGGCCGCAGCGTCGTGGCTTTTTCCCTGATGTCGTCTAAGGACGGCCCCTCGCCTTGGCCGCGGTCTGCGCCTGAGGCGCCGCAGGTCCCCCACTCCTCGTCCCTCTTCCTCCTTTCCGGACCTGGCCCTTCCTTCCCCCAGTAGGCTTGGGGGACGGCCGCCTTAGCTTTCAGCCGTCACCTACTGAGGAGCTGCTTTCTCCACCCTTGGCCCTATGGAGGCAGGGCCCCGTGGTGTTTCCACGGCTGTGGGAATCTTGCGCATGGGTGATCCAGCTGCCCATTTCCCAGTGGATCTTCTTCTGGGGGTCTTCCATCAGGGTTCTGGTGGTAGGGAGCCGCTCCATTCTTCTCTTCTGGGGGCTTGGGGCCACCCCGCCATGGCGGATCTGGTGCCCCAACACCTTCTGCACCGCCACCATCTGGCTCCGCGTGATCCTGTGTGTCTTTCCCTCCACCCTTCCACCAGGAGCCCTCTTTTGCAGAATGCCTTCCCCTCTCTGCTATCACTGTTGTCTCCCTGTTGCGGGAGTCCCACTGTCTTGACTCCTGGGGCCGCAATATGTTCACCTCCACCAGTGCGACTGTGTGTTTTGAGTAGGGCCACTTCTGCCTTGTGGGACTCAGTGGAGTCCCTTATGTCTGCCACCTCTCAGGAGGGTGCCTGTATTGATCTGCGGCACCATGTGTTGGATCGCCGGCAGCTGGCAGTGTTTATTTTTCGCTCCGCTCTGGACATCTCGGAGGTGCTTGGTTGTGCCGTGGCTTCTTCGGTCGCACTTCGTCGACATGCCTGGCTTCGGGACAGTGTGTTCCCAGAGAACGTTTGAGAACGGCTAGTGGACCTTCCTTTCGATGGCTCTCTTTTGTTCCACGCCCCTGCCGACTCGCAAATTCAGAGGTTCTTGGCGGGGCTTTGGCCTCCTCCTCCTCCTCCTCTAACCCCCCCCCCCCCCCCTCAGTGACCTGTGAGGAGTTCTGAATTTTGGGAGGTGTTCTGTTGGGATGCCCCTATGTGTGTTCTGCGTGATTACTGTGCATTTGAGTCCTTGGTTGGGACTGTGGTGCTGTTGGCTGCTTGTCGGGCCCTCCTTTTTGGATTGTGATTTTTGGCTTTTGCTGAGCTGTGTTGGCCCTCAGATTAGGCCTTCTTTTGTTCTTTGTGGCTGATTGGCAAGCCGTATGCATTTTCTCCGCAGGTCTTTTTTGTGTTTCCTCTGCTGCAGAAAGTGTTTCCTAAGAGGGTTCCCATTTCTTGGGACGTAACATGCCATATGTGGGGTTCTGGCAGCTATTATATAGCTCTGTCATGTGTTGGCGAGGTGTGGTCGCCTTCGGGCCTCTGCTCTCCGTGGTGTCACGGAATGTCGCAGGTGTGTTCCTCTTGCTGAGGCTTTTGAAATGGCTGAAGCTGCGCCCGGGCTGTCCTTCAGGGTCGCTGCTTTGCTAGCCTGGTCTGGCCTGCTGTCTGCGGCCTTGCGTCATAGCTCTGCCTGGTTCCGCTTCTTTTGATGTTTGGGCCGTGGGTGCGGACTTCTCCCTTGGGGTGTGTCCGGGGCCTTCTTGGCCTACCTGGCCTCTGTCTTCGGCTGGTGTCTGGCTTGACCTGGGTGCACCGTTCCGTGCTTCTCCTCCCTGGGGTTGCGATGGTTCTGGAGTTTCTAAAGTTTCTTGCGCCTCCTTGGGCGATGTCTGTCCCTGCGGGGTGTTGGGCACTTTCTCCTGGGCTACCTCAGGCTACCCGTCTGCTCCGCTTGCCTTATTGCCGAAAGGCGCCATTCTGTCTTATCCATTGCCTTCCGACTGTGATAGGCTTGGCTGCCCTCTTCATTGGGCGTCCTGGTGGGGGGTGGGTTTGCCTTCAATCTACCTCTTTTCCTTGGAGTCTCTAGGTTGCTCTTCTTCCTAGGTTCTATTCTTCATTTCTTGGGCCTTGGGGCTCCTAGTGGAGGTTCTTGATACCTTGAATGGGTGTGGGGCGCTTTGGCCTCCTTAACCTTGCCTTTGTTTCTCCTGCTGCTTGACAGCGGGCTGCCTCTCTTCTTGTCTTCCCGCATCCCCTCTGGGGTTGGGGGTCTTCTGGATGCAGGGGTTCCATTTGCCTGGGGGGACGGGGTTCTTTTCCCTGTCCGTTAGCCTCGTCCCCTGCGGGACTCTCTATTATGTACAGGCTGGTGGGGTCCTCTCGCAGACCCTCCTTCCCCTTGGGTATATCTAGGGTATCTATTCTACCTTAAGAAATCTGCAGCTAGTAGTCTCTATCAGATGTACGAGTTACTTACCTTCGGTAACAGTGTATCTGGTAGAGACGATTCTAGCCACTGATTCATTCACGACCCGTCCTTCCTCCCTGTTCTGCGAGGACCTTTGGCTTGGTCTTCTGCACTCGCCTCCCTGTGGGTGGCTATGTCTTCTGTGAGTGCATTCTTTTGGTCTTTTTTTTTGGCAGACTGTTGTCCTGTTATTTGTTCCGAATCCTCCCTTTTGGTCATTAGAGGATAGGTTTATAGGTGCTTCTGTGCCCTTACGCTCTGGTTGCTCCAGGTTGGGGCTGCCTTTAACCCCTCCCTTCCTCTTCCCCCTTTCAGTGATTGGGGTTCTGGCCCCTATCCTTCTCTGCTGCCCTCTGGGTTGGGGTCTTTTGGGCGGGCCTCTGCTCTTGTTCTTTTTGGGGATGTCACATTCTGTGCTGGGGCTGTTCTGGGGTTTGTTGTTCCTTGTTTGTCCCGGACTGGCTCCCCTTCATTGTTATTGATTGGGGTTGTAGTCCAGGCATTTTTTTATATGTTCTTTTTCTCTAGGGGGGCTATTTCCGTACTAGCAGGGTTGCTGATCAGAGAGGTGCTCTACTCTTTATTCTTTTCCCTGCCCTTAGGTGCTGGAGTGTCTGCCACTGCCCCTTATGGTGTTGTTCCTCACCATTGCTTTTCTGTCTTTCTGCTCTTTCTCACACTGTTCCTATACTGTTCCCATACTGTCCCAGTTTTGTCGCATGGCTCCGCGTTGTGGAGCAGAAAAGTTCTCAGAAGAAAACTGACGTAGGCGCGCCGGGGTTGTACTTATGTGATCTCGCTGACGTCACTTACGCAGACAACGTCAGGGCGGAGTTGCGTGATGCCGTCCCCCCGGCGCACAGGGATGCTGGGCAAATTTTTTTCCGGATCCAGTCTCATGCCTGGGGATAATTCTACGTTAAGAAATCTGCGGCTAGAATAGTCTCTACCAGATACACCGGCTCTAGGGGCCCAGAAACATGTCACATGGTGGCAGGTTGGTGTGGACCAGTCCGGGAACCCTCCATAGGTTGATCGTTTTTCAGGGGGCATCTCTAAGATGACCTCTGTGTGCATTTTTCATTAAATCCCACACTAGCATCTGTGTTGGTTTAATGTGCTGAGAAGTTTGATACCAAACTTCTCAGTTTTCAGTGTAGGCATTGTGGTGCTGTGGAGTAGGTAATGACAAGCTCCCAGCACCATATACTCTTATGGCAGCACTGCACTTACAATGTGTAAGAATGGACTTAGACACTGTAGGGGTACAGGGTTCATGCGATGACGCCTGGCTACGTTTTTTTTATCCACAGGAACCCGAATGGCTAGTCTAGACCAGGTGCCCATCAGTACATCAGTTAACGCCTCATTGACCATTTATTTTCCCCTGTCCCCCCCCCCCCACGGCTGCAGTCTGTTTCACAGGCATAGGAGGAAGGGGACAACTGGGAAGGGGGTCTGAGGACCCTCTCGCATGGCAGTGCGGGTCGGAAAAGGAATGGACAGAAGAGTTGGAGGATGCAGGTGGCCTTGACCTCTCCTCTGACCCTGGATTTCTTTCTCCTCCTGCTGTGGCTATGGAGGAGGGCGACACATTCACTGTGGTGCTCCGTACAGCAGCTGAGGCTCTTGATCTGCCTACGGTGAGCCTCAAAACTAATCTCCTCACTGAAGTACTTAAGCCAGCGGCAAGCTCTATGGAGCCCCTGCTACCGTTCAATGAGGCGTTAACTGATGTACTGATGGGCACCTGGTCTAGACCAGCCATTCGGGTTCCTGTGGATAAAACCGTAGCCAGGCGTCATCGCCCGGCCCCGGGTGTCTCTGTTTTTTGACAACCCACCCTACCCCGGAGAGACTGGTCATCCAAGACTCCACTTCCCGAAGCACATTCCCTACTTCTCCGCCGGATAAGGAATCCAAGAAGCTGGAACAGTTAGGAAAGAAACTGTTTTCATCAGCCAGCTTAGGGCTGCGGAAGGTGAACACTTCATGCCTCTTGGGCCGCTACTCCCACGCTGTGTGCGACACTGTTGCGCAGATGCTGCCTCGGTGTCCTGAGGAGGTTCGGACAGTGCTTTCCCGAGCTGTTGCGGAGATGAAAGATGCAGGAAAGTTCGCCATCCGGTGTCGGCTCGCTCGGTAGGGTGATTGCCACGAAAGAGGCCCTCCGTCACCACTCCTGGTTGCCGTCCACTGGATTTTTATGGGGATGTTCAAAGTTCTCTTATAGACATGCCCTTTCATAGTGCTCGCCTATTTGGTGATAATGCAGATAGTGTGCTGGAGCGTTTTATGGACTTACGGGCTACGGCCAAGTCCTTGGGTCTCTCCACCACGCGCCCGGCCACGTCTGCTTTTCGTTCCTTTCGTGGCCACGGAAGTGGCGCCCGACACGTTCGTCCAGCCAGAAGCCTGCGCAGAACCAACCTCAGTGCTGCTGCAGACATGGTACCGCCGCGGTGGGACAGGGGACCAACGTGCGGGTCAGTCCACCTCTGCTCCTGCAGCATCTGCCTCAAAGCCTTCCTAGTCCGAGCTTTAGGGCACACCCCACGCCGGTGGGCAGCAGGATTCGCCATCACTTCTCCCACTGACGTTCCGCTACCTTGGACAGGTGGGTGCTGCAAATCGTCCGAAAGAGCTACTCGCTCCACTTCGAGACTGCCCTTCCGGCCATGCCACTCAGTTGCACCGCATGTTGGGGGACCATTTTGCGCTTCTCCAGCAGGAAGTCACGGCCCTCTTGGCCAAGGAGGGCACTGAGCACGTTCCTGGGACAGAAGTAGTACATGGTTGTTATTCCCACCACTTTCTGGTCCCCAAGAAGGAGAAAGGGGGCCTGTGCCCCATCTTGGACCTCAGGAACGTCAACCGCTTCCTCCGGAAGGAGAAGTTCAAGATGTTGACTCTGGCTCAGGTCTTGGCTGCCCTCAACCCTGGACACTGGATGGTAGCGTTGGACTTGCAGGACGCATATTTTCATATCCCTATCCTGCTGGCCCACCGGCGTTACCTGCAGTTCACGGTAGGCCAAGGGCATTTTCAGTTTGCTGTGCTCTACTTCGGCCTTACCGGTGCTTCTGGGTTGTTCACGAAAGTGATGGTGGTGGTCGCAGCTCAGATCAGGGGTCCCCCTATCGCGACAACTGGTTGTTGAATGCAGGCTTGCCCCAAGCAGTCGTCTCCTACCTCCAGACTACAGCTGACCTCCTGCATTTGCTGGGGTTCTCCATCAACGTGCCGCAGTCGCTCAGTGGGGTTCTCCATCAACGTCCCGCAGTCGCACCTAAGCCCCTTTCAGAAGCTCCCCTTCAGCGGTTCTGGATTCAACGCAGTTTCGTGTTTATCCTCCCAAGCTGCGAGTCCGGGATATTCAGGCTATGGTTCAGATCTTTCAGCCTCTATCCCGGGTTTCAGTCAGGATGACCCTCTGGCTCCTGGGCCTAATGGCCTCCTGTATCCTGCTAGTACAACATGCAACATGGCATATGTGGGCTCTGCAGTGGGACCTGAAGTTCCAGTGGGCACAGCATCAGGGCAACCTGTCCGATCACGTCCGGATCTCGGAGGGCACTGCACAACAATTGCAGTGGTGACTCACGAATCACGATTGGGTCAATGGCAGATCCCTCTTCCTTCCCCAAATGGAGCACACAGTGGTGATGGTTGTGTCCCTCCTGGGATGGGGCGGCCACTTGGGAGAGGCGAATATCAGCGCCCTCTAGTCTCCGGCGGAGTCCTGGCTCCATATCAACCTTTTTGAGCTTCGAGCAATTCGACTTGCACTGAAAGCATTCCTTCCCTCTGTCTGGGGAAGTGTAGTGCAGGTGTTCACGGACAACACCACCGCCATGTGGTACTGCAACAAACAGTGCGGGTTGGGTCATGGCCCCTATGTCAGGAGGCTCAATGCCTCTGGACATGGCTGGAACATCAAGGCATTACCTTGATGGTTCAACACCTGCCAGGATCTCTGAACGCCAAGCCGGATAAACTCAGCCGCCGATGCATGATGGATCACGAATAGCGTCTGAACTTGCAGTGGGCAGAGCCTTGGTTAGATCTATTCGCCACCGAAGAGAACGTGCAATGTCATCAGTTCTGCGCGTTGTAATATCCAAGGCGGCACTCACTCGGCAACGCTTTTCGTCGCGAGTGGAGCTGCTGTCTGTTGTACGCTTTTATGCCTATACGATATCTGCCCAAAGTGCTGAAGAAGATTCAGCGCGACCGGGCTCAAGTCATCCTTGTGGCTCCGGATTGGGCACAAAGATACTGGTATCCCGAGCTACTCAGCATGGTGATCGATCTCCCAATCCGTCCGACTACCTCTTCAGTAGGATCTTCTGTCGCAGCAGCAGGTGACGGTCCTCCACCCGAACTTGTCCAGCCTCCACCTCCATGCGTGGAGATTGAGCGGCGACAGTTGAAAGCTTTCGACCTTCCTCCCGAAGTCTGTGATGTCATTCTTTCAGCCAGGCGTCCCTCCACTAAAACAGTATACCCCTCCAGGTGAAACAACATTTCTTTCGATGGTCCTTCTGTTCCTTCTCTCATTGGCCCAGCAGGGCTCTGCTCTGGGCACTATCAAAGGTTATCTTTCGGCCATCTCTGCCTTTCTACGGCTTCCAGATCAGCCTTCTCTTTTTAAGTCCCTGGTTGTTAATTGCTTCCTCAAAGGCATTATACACACGTTTCCTCCCGTGCCTTTCATAGGACCTCAATGGGACTTAAATCTTGTCTTGTCCGATCAGTTGTGCGCTCCCTTTGAGCCTCCTCATTAACTGTCCCTTACGTCTTCTCACTCTCAAGATGCCTTTCCTGGTAGCTATCACTTCTGCCAGAAGAGTGAGTGAGCTCCAGGCTCTTTCTTCTAAACCTCCTTTTCTTTCTGTTCATCCAGACAAGGTGGTTTTAAGGACTCGTCCTACTTTCTTGTCAAAGGTTGTCACGCCCTTCCACATTGGGCAGACCATCACCTTGCCCACCTTCTTTCCACCTCCGCATCCTTCAAAAGAGGGAGAGGGTCCACAGTCTGGACCCAAAATGTGCGCTTTCGTTCTAGCTGAAGCGCACACAAGTGTTCCTGGTGGATGACCAACTTTTTGTTGGTCACGTGAGCGCCAAAAAAGGTCGGGCTGTGCACAAACAGACCAGCTTTTTTTTACCGTTCTGTTCTCCGTGACTTTCTGGTGGAATCTTGTTCACAGACCCTCCACCGGGGTTGATATTGCTGAGGTATCTATTCTAAGGTAAGGAATCTATCACTAACGTGTCTCTTTCAGACGCACAAGTTACTACTTGTGTAACGATATATCTGTAAGAGACATTAGTTAGTGATAGATTCCTTACTGCCCCCACCCGTCCTCCCTGTCCTGCGAACTGATTTCTAGGCTTAAGGGCATCCCTTTCAGGGCCCTAGTTTCATGTCACCAGTGGTCAGTTTCTTGCATGGCTCTGTGTTCCTGGCGTGGAAAATCGTGTACAGAACTGACGTCAGCGCGCATGGGTGGCGCCTAAGTAGTCTCTGTGATGTCATCTCGGTGCCTACGACGCCAGCGACGGACACGGAGCCACACACCGCCACCTTCCGACGCACAGGGGTACTGCTGAGGAAAAATTTCTGGATCCAGTCTGACGCCTGGGGAAAATTCTAAGGTAAGGCATCCATCGCCAACTAATGTCTCTTACAGATATATCGTTACTCAAGTAGTAACTTGTGCATCTGAAACCGTGCAACATCCTAGATGCCTTAAAATATGACTGGGGTTTCGTTTTGTAAAGTGCTGATTTATTAGTTTAGAAATATAATGGAGACATTGCAATTTGATGGTACTGATAATACAAAAAAATCCACTATTATAATTAATGTAAAAGAAACCAGCGGCAGAGTGTAAATCTTATTAACTCATACAATGCATTCATGTACTGCACTGCACTCACCATGTTCAGTCTGTGACATGACGAGCAGTGGTCTGCACAGGCTGACGCAGCAGCTTGTGTTCGGAACATGATGGTTACAAACCCAACTAACTGGCTTATTCTTACAAAATCTTTACAATGTATTGCTGACATATGTCAAAAGTGGTCAAGATTAATGCGGAATTGTCTGTATGTTTGCAAGTAGTCATTTCAAATGTTCATTTGCTCTTAATATTGGAAACATAAACTTTATGTTGTCTTCTGCTGCGTTACTTTCTAAATATTTGATTTTTTTGTTACTTGAGACAGTTTAGTAGATAAAAGCAACTAAATGAATTATACATTTGAGTTTTAATCTAGGTTAACATGACATTTTCACTAAATAATAATGTTTTTCTCGGCAGACATTATGGTGATCCCATGTAAGAGTAACCGAGGTCAGAAACCGAGATATTCAAGATGTAGAACTTGCAGTATTTTAATATCCGTTTATGTCCATGTGCATTTTTAGAAATGTCTGTTCTAGATGCATTACTTTGAAATGTAACTTATCTGGCATTTATGTGCTATTGCAGTCTATGTGTTGCCCTTAAAGCAGTCACTCAAATCTACCAAAATAATTCTGTACTAAGTACCGATGTCCGTCTGCCCTTTTTTCTTTAGGGTAGCAGGATTAAAGTTAAAAATAAGCACAGAAAAAGGAAGCAAAAAGAGCCTAAGGTACCACGTTATTGATTTGAATATTGTTAATAAAGCTACTGAAGTATTTTTTACTTGGACGAGAAAATTGTTTATCTGTTTTGAGTATTTATTCACTTCAATGATCTATGTGGCAATCTACTGACAGTTATTGTAGTGCATTTCAGAAACAATGAAATGATTTGGGGAAACGCAGTAGAGTAACTCATTTTATTTGCTGATGACTAATATAGCTGCTATTGATTAGGCCTTACAGGCTACACATGTTGCTACAACACTTTCGGCCTGATGTAGATATAGGCGGAATGTCCATCGGTCCGCCATGGGAGATGGATTAAATTATTCCATCTCGAGGGTGGAGAGGTAGGCTGTCCACCGAATTTATAAATGACCGGCAACTAAATATCCATTTATAAAGGAATTGGCAGGAACCACTGTCACGCCAGTTCCCCTCAATGCATTTTACTGTTTGCTACAGGACTCTGTCCTTCCAACGCAGCCCAGTGGCAAGCAGTAGTCTTTTTTTCTTTTCAGAAAGAAAATCCCGAAACAGGATTTTCTTTTTAAAAAGAAAAAAAGTTAAGCTCCCCTCGCCATGGGGGACTTTTTCCATGGCGAGGGGAGTATTATAATATTTTTACTATTTCATACCACCAAGTTGACCTGAAGGTAAAGGTAGTAACAAATGACTACATGTCCGCCCATCTAAATCTAACAGACCTTACCCGCCAAGGCGGTCAGAGAAGTTTTGCCACTGTTACATTTGGCAGGCATATCACTGTATTGCTGTGAAGGGAACTATGCCACTGTTGAGATGGAGTACTCTCTACACCAATAAATAAATAAGGTCTTTAGTCATGTAATGTAATTAATTTTCCAGAAAATGTTATTGAAGAGCCTTTGATGTTCTCTTTAGATCTTTGCAAAAATGTAGTTGTGTACTGTTGATTTGCAAGTAGTACACACAATAGAGTTTACTGGCTTTACCATAATCCTTGTTTCTGTAGCTGGTTTAGAATGTGTGTTCATGGCAAGAGGGTGAGGTACATGTTCAATAAACAACCATCTCTTCTTACTGCATCAATTAGACAGCAGACCGTTCTATTGGCAGGTGATATTGCAATTGTTGGGCCTGTCTTTGTCAGTCCAAAAGGACATGCTCTAAATAAGATGCTTGAAGATATATTTATATTTTTATTTGAGATGGTAGATGTGGGGCTGATGACGTTGGCAAACCAGAATTTTTTAATTTCACCTTATTTATAAAACTTTACTGAGATTGTATTGGGAAACATTTATATCAACATCATACGTGAATATAATCATACTGACAGTGTTTTTAATTAGTGCAACGTTAAAAAAAGTGTTTCTTTACGGTCTGTCTTATGCTTGTGAGTTTTTGGTGCATTAGAAAGAATTACAGATGTAAGAAGTAGCTGTTAAAAATGTAGCTACAATTTAGTATGGATTCCATTGGAGCAAAAAACTTTAATCACTACCTTTATCTTTTTTATTAGTCTGTTCTACTTTTGTCCGGAGGAATGGGTACTGTACCTCAAGATGATGACCATATATTTGCAGTTGAAAATTCATTGTAAGTATCCGTTATCTGCTTTAATTTTTAAAATGTGTAGTTGTAATACTTCTTCCCAGAGATTCCTTGTTTCACAGATGCTTCCATTCCTTGGAGCCTATTTAGATACAGTGCACTTTTGTGACTTCCACCCGATAGTGGAGAGTGCAGAACATTTGGATTATGATCCCGATGTTTCACCTTCTGTTCCGGATTTCAGTGCAGATTGTGAGTTACTGTGACTAGCAGTCTCCTTCATGCTGCAGGTGAAACATGCCAGATGATTGTTGCAGGCTCAGCAGTGGGATCTGAATTTCTAGTAGGCACAGCAGCAGGGGTACCAGTCAGATTGTACCCCCGTTTTTGAGGAGGCTGCAAAAGATCTGCAGTGGTGGCTGCTACACTCTGATTGGGTCAGTGGCAGACCCCTGTACTTGCCCCACCCAGACGTGGCAGCAATAATAGATGCATCACTTCAGGGATGGGGAGGCCATCTGGGGGAGGCCATCTGGGAGAGGTATCCAGCTAGGGCTATGGTCTCTGGCAGAAGCTGTTGAAGTGGCATGTTATTCACTTGTCATTAAAACCTTCCTTCCAACCATCAAAGGGAGGCCGATTCATGTGTTCGTAGACAACACCACTTCCATTCTTGAATGCAACAATTATGGCATGGTGTAATTTCTAGTTCTGTGCCAAGAGTCTCTCTCTGGAAGTGACTGGATTACCAGGGCATTTCTCCGATCGTGACCCACACTGTGGGATCTCTAAACATTGAAGCAGATTAACTCAATCCCTGACGCCTCGCAAATGAGAATGACAGTTGCACCCGTAGGTGGTGTAGGGCATCTTTTGGCATTGGGCTCAATCTTTTCGCCACTGCCTAGAAAGCGCAATGTCTGTACATTTTCACGCTGGAGTTGCCGGGGTGACACATTGTATTTTACTACGGACCTTGTAACAGGCTCATTCCCAACCCGCCTGCCCTAAATAAATTGCCTTTAATTTCAGTGCCTATATTTGTATGGTGTTTCAACCTATGGGTTAATAGAAGTCCTTTATTAGTACTGATGTGAATTGAGCACATGTAGATTATTAAGAGCAGGTAGAAGACTCTTGGGAAACTCGGAAGGAGAATGTAAGGTTAGAAATTGGGGTCTGGTAAGGCAGCACAGTAAATGGCTGCAAGACTGCAAAAAATCTACTCAATCAACAACATTGAAGAAAATGCAATGATGGAGTTTCCTAAGGGGATACTTCTGCCCTTTGTTAATAGTATTTGTCTTCTCAATGTGATCATCATAAAGGACTTTCAATATGGTATATAATACTGTGTAAATAACAGGAATGCATTTTGTCCTTTGTGGATCCATATCTCTGCTGCTGCTTTAGATTGATTAATTTGACATTGAATAGAAGTGGATTACTAAATTAGTAATAGTTTACTTACATTAAACTACAAGAAACCTTTGTTTACTTTATAATACATGTCACACCTGGTCTATTTACAGTTTTGTAGGTTGCCATTATTGACTATGATTTTTAACATTCTTGATGGGCACCCATTGAGAATATGCCCATCTGCACATTCTGATATCTACGTTAATGTTATGTTATGTTAATTGATTGTTTTGAGCGCACAGCTGCCCCAGCGAAGGGGCGTCCCGGCGCTATATCTGAGAAGGTAACATAACTAACAAAAATAGACAAAGTAGGGAAATTTTAATAAGGCAGGGGGAAAAGATACGTTTTAACAGCTTTCCTGAAAGCAAAGAGATCTTCTAAAGATCGAATATGCACAGGGAGCGCGTTCCAGAGCTTGAAGGCCAACACAGTGAAGGATCAGCCGCCTAGTCTGCATTTTTGGAAGCGTGGAACAAGTGCTAGATTTTGACCTGCAGAGCGAAGGCTACGTGGAGGAGTGTACAGGGTCAGGAGGTGCTGGAGGATGGTAGGGGTGTCGGTTTTAAGAATTTTAAACGCGAAACACAGAGTCTTAAACTCTATGCGTCTGATTACAGGCAGCCAGTGCAGTTTAGAGATTGTACTGCGGGCTGAACAGAAGCGTGGCAGGCCTACCAGGGCCCTGGCAGCTGCGTTCTGCACCCTTTGGAGTCGCAGGACCTCCGCCTGATTGGCACCCAAAAACAGTGAACTCGTGTAGTCAAGCCTTGATGATACGCTAGCTTGAATCACCATCTGGCGAGTGGAGGCATCAAAAAATTTGAGGATAGGCCTCAAACCACGAAGAATGCCGAAGCATGTAGATGCCATCTTCTTAGTATGACACGAGAAGGTTAGTTTGGAGTCCAGCCACACGCCAAGATTTTTAAGTTCGGAGACCGGTTTAGGGGGGGTCCCAGCCCGTTAGGCCAGCAGCTCGCACCCCACAGATCAGGATGTTTCCCTAATACCATCACCTCGGTTTTGAGGGCGTTGAGCTGTAAACAGTTGGTAGTAAGCCAGCATTTTTTTTCCTAGTTTTGGCCCCACCCAGGAGGATAGGAAAACTGCAAAATCACAGTATACCCACTTATTACAAGTTGATCATTAGAATACTTTTGCTTTCCCTGTCATTTATGTCAAAGCTAGGCATATGTGGGAAGATAAACTATTCACTAATAATAGTGTACCCAAATTTAAGAAATGTGTGTTTTGTCTGCTATTAACATGTCAGAAACCAGTTTATATGTTCCCTGACACTACTAAATAATTCATCCATGATTTCGGAGTCTTATCTGGGTGAATAAAAAGCGATGTATTTTTTAAAATTTTCCCAAGAACCTGAGTTTATTGATAGGGTGGCATTTGAACCACTTAAAATTCTAGAACACCTGTAATGACGGGTATTTCTGAGGAAGTTTAAAAAATATGTTTTTGTGGATACTGACTTACAATAAAAGCAAAAGGTATAGAGAAATTCAGTAGATGATAGCAAATGTCTTACCTTCCTGCATTCCCACACTACTACTGATTAAAATGGTACCCAAAAAGTGAATGGTGGGACTGATTGCAACAGGAATGGTCCAAGAACAAGACCCTGGAGAGTGCAAGGATAACATTTGGAAATAGTCTTCTTTTTGGATGCGCGTGGCTGCAATGTTTAGACATGGGGTTGGCCAGTGCTCGGTTAACTCTACCAACCCTAGACATTCTGGAAATAACACTCTGCAAATACGTCCTAGGTAGTGTTGCCTGTGTGAATGCCATCATGTTTTCTTAGCCAGAATGCCCTGCATATGTCGAACATCTGTTCAAAAAACGGAATTCCCTCACATTTCTGTGACAAAGTTCAGATTTTTTTTTTGTGGTACAGCAATAATTCCACCGCCTAGTGTTGCCGCCTATAAAAACACTAATAATCTTGTGTGGGTGGGTCTAGCATAGTGGGCAGTAACAAGTAAAAACTGTGACAGTGTTAAGTCGGTATACTGTCAATGTGGTCTGAACGATATCAAAAATGTTTGGTTTTTGTATGCTTCAGTACAGCACAGGCATCAGTCTGATGACCAAAAAAGTTACCCCAAGGCTGCATTTTACTTTCTGTTGCTCTCCAAATTTCCCATCTGCACTGCACCCATTCTTTACATAAGGGGGAATAATAAATTCAATAAAACACATGCATGTATGGTACCCATGGCATGAATATATGTCTATGCAAACGGATGACTGGAGGGAATTTCCATGTTTGTGGAAGAAAAGCATACAATCTCACAAATGTTATGTTTAGCACATTTTCTCAGCCGGCCAATCAGGATCAGGGTGGTCTCTCACCCAGTGATATAAACCTTCGAATGGGCAGAATTTCACAATCTGCGGTTGTGGTATGTTTCCCTGCAGGCCAAGGGCAATGCTTGTTACAAAAAGACTGTACAAGAGTTTTGCTCTCATTTAATTTCCTAATTTCTCAAGCCACTGAATTCAGTTTATTATTGGAGGATACACCAAACCTATAGGAAACCCACACATGTCTGTTACCCCCACCCTCAGGATATCCAAAAGAACACAGATATGGCCAAGTTCCGTAGGGGCATGTTCCTAGGTAGGGGTGAATGAATGTCATAGTCATGTAATGGAAAACAAAGTTGCTAAATTCTGACAATCTTCAAGTTCAGTGTGTTCTACCAACACCGAGTTTTGGCAAGGGGGACCTAGCTTCCACCAATAGAGCCAGTAGGTCTTACAAAATTAGAAATTATATAGTTCTTATACTTTCCATATAGTCCTGAGTTTGATATCTGTCATCAAATGAGCAGCGCATTATAAACCGTGACTGCCACAATTTAGTGATTTGCACTCATATTACATAATTGGTTGTGCTGACTACCTTCCCTTTTAAACAACACACACATTAAGTATAGCCAGACTGCCTGTGGGGGGGGGGGGGGGTTGGGGGGTGGGGGGGGGTGTGTGTTCAATACGTGTATAGTCCCGACCTTGGATAGATCGACAGGTAATGAGCGCTATGGCAAACGTTCAGCTAGAGCGCTGCGAGATGGAATGGATGTATGGGCTATGAGTGATATCTGGCTTATGCAAAACGACGGACGTAGAGAAGGCACCTGCATGTCCACAACGCATAACACTTGGTTCAGAATTGAATTTTGTCTTGCCACCCAGCACGCATGTATGTGGGCCACTGACATAGTACACTTACCTAAAACATTATCAGATCACTCCTCAGTCCGCCTGGCATTTGCAATTCCAGCGCATGTACCTAGACCGTTTACGTGGAGGTTGAGGGGGGAAATTCTTTTAGCTCCAGTGTTCAATAGTGAATTGCGTCAAGCAATAACGGACTATTTCGATTTTAACGTGGGGTCAGTGGACAGCGCAAGTTCGATATGGGAAGCGTTTAAAATTACAATAAGGGGGCAGTGCATTGGCAAGCATGCTGGTGTCCTAAAGGATATACAACAGCTATTACATATGATTGAGAGAGACATCGCAAATCTAGAGGAGGAACATACACGAACCCAGAAACTGTCCCTTTATGGTACAAAAATAACTGCCAGTTTGCAGGAGATAGATCAATCCCTGCAGGATGTGGCTATAGCGTGGCTGTCGGATACGCATCGCAACTGCCTTAGTCACCGCATCACGAAAGACGAAACAATGGACGCCAATAACTCCCTCCCAAACAACAAGGCACCTGGTCTGGAAGGGCTGCCTGGGGAATTTTACAAAACATACAGCGAACTGCTGATACCACACTTGGCAGAAATGTTCGAGGAAGGTTATGATGACGGTAGATTGCCCGCATCCTTGAGAGAGACCCTATTGGTGGCTCTTCCTAAACCAGACAAAGATTCCACAAGGTGCGATTCGTACCGACCGTTATCTTTAATAAATATGGATGCTAAAATATTGGCCAAGATACTCGCAACCAGAATACAGCTTCTACAGGAGAAACCAGTGCTGCCAGATCAGGTAGGCTTTGTGCCCAACAGATCTACCACTCATAACCTCCGCACTATTTTTGCACTATATCACCATCTGGACCCTGATATCCCAGCAGCGGCGGCGTTGTTGGATGCGGCGAAAGCCTTTAATTGCGTCGAATGGGAGCACATGCGAACAGTGCTGCAGAGGATGAGTTTTCCTGTACAATTTTTGAAATGGATAGAGATATTGTACACAGACCCCAGCACCCGAGTTAGAATTAATGGTCACACGTCAGACGCTATTAGAATAAGTCATGGGAAGAGGCAGGGATGTCCGCTTTAACCTATCCTATTTACATTGATGACAGAACCACTGGCATGCAAGATTTGACAGTTGCACTCAGTCAGCTCTACAATTCCACCTTCCCCCCAATCGGCATCTCGCTTTATGCCGATGACATGGTGCTATTTACACGGCACCCGGACAGACATTTGAATGCGCTAATTAGGGAGTATATCCGTTTCGAATATTTCTCCGGTCTACGAATGAACTGGGATAAATCAGTGGTAATACCGCTCACACCGTTTCAACAGAACCACCCGTGGATTATCCTCTAAAGTGGCAAACAGATTCGGTGAAATATCTAGGAATATGGGTGCATAGAGAACCGGATCTGGTAGTGAGAGAAAATGATGACAGAGCCCTATCAAAGCTGGAAGAACAGATAGACAAATGGACGCGGATGCCCCTCTCGCTAGCGGACCGAATAGCTCTACAAAAGATGATTGTACTGTCGAAGTTTTTATATCTAATCAGTAATATCCCCATTTGGTTGACACAAGAGCTGTTTACGAAACAGAGGACAACACTACAGAAGCTCACGTGGGCGGGGAAGCAGGCCAGAATAAGCTGGGATACTTTGACAAAACCATACCACAAGGGATGTTTGGGGGCACCAGATCTACAATTATTCTATTATTGTGCACAGGTACAGCATGCTTACTACTGGCTGCAGCCACACGCTTATGTATCACATGTGGCGGTTGAGAGTGACAGTGTATATCCGACACCACTGACAGCTTTTATCTCGGACCCTGTGTCCTTTACCCACAGTGATAGGATACAAACAGTGCGCTGCATCTTGAGAGCCTGACATATGCTAGCAAGTCGGGCTGGGATATCTCCCGTCTATGATCTGGCACTTCCACTTGCGAATCATCCGAAACTTTCGGTCACGCAGGAAAAAAGGATGTTGCAGCTATTTGTTGAGATGAAACTGACCACTATGGCAGATGTGTTCCCACGCAGTAGTTTTATATGGAGGGAAGATCCACAGCTCAGTGCGCACAGCACACAAATGAAGCAGTTTGCTCACATGCAATTGCAGATGGCAATGAAGGACTTATATGACTCATTCCCAGAAGAACCACCCACATTGAAAGCTTTACAAGCACTACTGATTGCACATAACCATAGGAAACTGGTCACCCGTTTGTACAACACATCACAATCGGAGCAAACAGAGAGTTAACAAATCACTTAATAAATGGGAAATGATGTTGGGGACACCATAAGTGAACAAGACTGGGATTATAGTTGCACTCAACTGCAACTAATGACGCCGAACTGTAATCTACCTATAGTGCATTTTAAATTCCTCCACCAATTTTACTACACTCCGACCCAATTACATAAATATGGCCTTAGACCAACTGATAAATGCTACAGGTGTGGGTCCCTGGGAGCTGACTTCTTGCATATAGCGAGGGCCTGCCCGCAGGTACACAAATACTGGGAGGAAATAACGGGGGCGCTGACGGCCATGTTGTCCGAGATGATACCTAATGCACCACAAATATGCCTACTGGGTATGTATAAGATGGCATCAGTGAGACGGAGGACATTTTTGGTGGTAGGTCTCCTATTAGCTAAGCGCCGAGTGGCCATGAGGTGGGGCAGCAAACGCCCCCCTAGACTCATGGACCGGCTCAAAGATATGACTTACTGTAGAGACACCTTAGAGATCTATTCAGAAGAGTTGCCGATGGCTTCCAGGCCTAGGGATTACTGTGAACCACTGCTACAATATCTCCAAAATGCACAGTCGGATGGGTAAATGTAGGAATGCACGGATTGATAGTTATATATAGGTTGTGTGTCAGAGATTTTTGCAGGGGAGTAAGCGAAAGGCACTAAAGGATACTATCTGTACAATGTGTCAATTGGCAAAGAGTGCTATGCAATACCAGAATATCAGATTATCAACGCTACAATGTACTAGAGTGTAATGTGCATGATTGGTCGGTCCGAGACTCACCCTGATGAACTACAATGTAAAAGTTTACTCATTGTAAATGATAATATATTATGCGATGCAGTGCAGTGTTATTTAAGAATTTATCAATACCTGATAAAAGCTGTATGCTGATGTAGACTGGACTTAAACAAAATATGAAGAAGAAAAAAGTATAGCCAGACTGCAGTCAGTCAGGGCAACGTTTCCTCTGTTACCTTTCCATGGTTTAGATTTATGCATATGAGAAATGCAACAACCTATTGTGCAGGTATTGAGCAAATAACTACACATTTTTAATCTTCTGTCTGAAATGAGATGTTGATGCAGGATTTGAATCAATACATTGCCCTGAATGTGCCGGAAAAAACAAATAGGACCAGATGTCTTTTAACTGCTCATAAAGTACTGGTCACTATTTGTGATCAGTATATTTGAGAAATCTCTTTCCACAGGTAAGTCCTTGAAAAGAGGAGCACTCCAAGTAGAATTCCTCCCACAAAAAGCATCAGAGGCAGGAGTTCTCTTCTAGACATCACCCTTCTTCCAGTGACCAGTCTGAAAGGTGACATTATCAGTCTCCAACCCTGATCACATTGTATTTTTAAGAGCTGAAGCTGGCTTTGGAAAGAATGCATCCAGACATTTTCCAGTGCTGATGGTAGACCTAAGGCATGTAGCTTCTTTGACCCTGGCCATTCTCCTACTTTTCCACCACCTCCTTGCACAGGTTTGAACCCCCAAGAAGCCTTCATGTCCTTAGACTTAGTCTCCATTTGTGGCTATGACTTTGGCGCCGGCTGACCTTCTTTTGGAGCTGGCCAAAAGCAGTTTGGTTCTCAGGCCTTCTGTTACTTCCCAAACTATGTTGCTGGTAGGCATAGCATCTGGGCTGGTTTTGCAGTTGACTCCTTCCATTTCTAAAACACTCTCAATTCTGACTAATGATTGAGAATGAATGATTTGGTTCTCCTTTTGAGGAAGATCCTTTGTTGAAGTCTCTGCTGTGTACTCAATAGTTTACCTGGATGGATGCCTTCTTAGACTCACACCCTGATGCCATTCAGTTACCTAACATGGTGCCCAACACATATATCGCTAACGAGGCACTCTGCTTTCATATTATACTGATAATATTTACAAAAACGTACAACATACTAGTGGGTTGGAAACCTCCCCTGATCTTAAGTTGGATTGGCCCTCCAGTCCTTCTACTGAGTAGATTGCCTCCTTTAGAGCGATAATCTGAAAGCCTACCAAAGTGCTGAAAAATTAACTTCTGTTTAAGTGTGCAATTCTAGATTATTGAGTAAGATTCTGCAGCCGGGCGCTTGTACCTCTGAGCTGCTTTTGCCATCTGGCATCATACAAGCACTTTTCCATTCCTGCTGTGAATCTGGGAACAGGAGTTCCTTTCTGCCCACCCTTCACATCAAAATTATACGAGCAGGGTTCGTCGTCCAAGCACAAGTCTGTTATTTCCCCTTCACGTCTAAGGATATGCAATGTAAGTGTATTGATGCTTAGGGAAAAGTAATCTTTATCCCTGTGAGTCTCTGCGTGTGCTCCTCTAGTGCCATTTGAACACCTCCGTCGCAGTTCAGTCAATTTGTCTGTGGATGTCATGTGAACCTGATGGACAAGCCATACAATGACTCCCTGTTTTTCATAGGAGAAGCTGATTCATGGCTGCAGTGCCTCATTTAAAAGCATGTTCACTAGGCCTGTCTTCCCTAGTGCACTCTGGGGCTCTTTGAGGGTTCAGTCCATTCATCAAAGGCACCCTTCTACAACTGTTAAATAGCCGCAGCAGTTTGACAGCTTTAATTCACCCTCTGGCAGGTATGAGCGTCTACTTGCAGCAACCCGGCAGGCAGTCATTTCAGACACTTGGATTCTCAAAATTGTTAAGACAATTTTCACTCTTCTGCTTGGAAATGATTCCTCACATTCTATCAGTCAGCTCTTCCATGACGTCTGATCATGCCAAAATACTTTTCAAAAAGGTGCTGTATACCTTCTGTATTATGCGTATCCAACACACCCTTGCTTGCAGAAGATTCATACGCTAAAGAGTCTGGTGGTACATCTAGAAAGATTGTTACTGAGGGTAAGTAACTTATTTTTCATAGCTTTCGTTATAAAAGTTATGGGTAAACTGTCAAATTTGGTATTCCTGTTAACATGTAGATGTTGACGGATCTGCTTGTGAGACTGGATAGCATTGTTCAATTGTCCTCTTGATGACAGACTTAGTCTTCCAGTTCTCTTTCCAGTAGCGAGGTGTTTCTAGGTAAATCTTCTCTAATATTATTGGATATATTTAGGAATGTTTTACTATATGTATACAAAACCATTTTGTTGATTCATTTGTGAGAGCCTCCAGGTACCCCCAAAAAATCATTAGGTGGGTGATTTTTGTTAAAAAAAGAGAGAAATTTGTCACAAAGAATTAGGGGGGTAGATGGAGTCTAATAACTGTTTTGGAAATGGTGTTTTATTTTGCTGCTTTGACATGTCAATGTATTATTTTTTCTTCACAGAATGTTTTTGAATGCCACTGAACCTTTTGCTGTCCCAGAAAGTCTTCGTAATCAAGTGGATGAGTTTGAATCCTTCTATGAAGGTGTTTCAAGCAGCAATGCTTATCAGAGGCTAATAGATAACACAGCAGACCTTACTCGAGAGAGCTTATATGAGTATGTGTTCATTGCTTTCTCTGTGACACAAATGTCCTTCTTTGAAAACTACTTATGGTGCTTTTGTATCTCTATATTAGAAGAAATCTGTGTAAAATTAATGAAAATTATCAAATTATTGATATGAATTTGAAGAAATATTAAAGTAGCTGCAGCCATGTGAAATCAGGTTGTTTGTATTTAGAGATGCCCCCTAACTCGAAGGTATCTGTATGCTTGTTCTTTAGCCTGGGATAATATATCGTCCTGTCCTTGATAACTCATTACAAATAATTTGTTTGCTTTGGCACCCAGTTTGACCTACAGGATAGATTCATTTGACAACAAAATGTCTTGCAATGAAAAGAAAATGATTTGATCTTAAACACATCATTGTATTATTCCTCTGCCTCAGTTTATACAATACTCTGCCAAGCAAGGTTAGATGTAGCATTTTATTTGTGAGGGCACTTATGTGACAACATGGGGTTGATGGTCTCTATGGGAAAGGGGTGTCGGGACAACCCAGCTAATTATAGGCCAATAAGTCTTATCGACTCCTCCCAAAAAGTGGCAGGGAAGGTGATTTTGAGAAGGGTGCTCCAGTGGGTGGACGACAACAATATTCTGTCGGACCTCCAAGCCGGTTTTGTTCTGGAACCGGGACTATTGAACAGGCCTTTAGACTGGCTCTCTTGTATTGGAAGGTGGTGGTGCTGGGCAAAGTGCGGTGGACGACAACAATATTCTGTCGGACCTCCAAGCCGGTTTTCGTTCTGGAACCGAGACTATTGAACAGGCCTTTAGACTGGCTCTCTTGTATTGGAAGGTGGTGGTGCTGGGCAAAGGCAGTCTATATTTGGCCTTTATAGACCTTAAGACTGCCTTTGACCTGGTACCTAGAGAGGAGTTGTGGAAGGTCTTATCAAAACTGGGGCTCCCTTCGCATATTCTATCCCTCCTTGTGAGATTACACGATGGTAATTTTGCACAAGTGCGATCGGGCACGAACGGTGAAAAACCGACAGGATTCCTGTAGGAAGGGGTGTCCGTCAGAGATGTGTGCTAGCTCCCACTCTGTTCTCTCTTTATGTGAATGGAGTGGTTGAGCATTTGTTAAGACATCCCTCTGATGCTCCTTCCCTGGCGGGTAAAAGGATTCCTACACTGCTTTTTGCAGATGACACTCTTCTTATTTCAAAGTCCCCCATGGGCCTTCAGAGCCTCCTGAGTAACTTCCAGGAGTTTTGTTCACTGAGGGGGTTGGTAATCAACACTGACAAAACCAAGTACTTGATTATGAATCCCCCTAAAAACCCGGGGCGCCCGCCAACTTTAAATTCTGCTTTATTGGAGAGGGTACCCGAGTTTGATTACCTGGGTATCCGCCTTAACGATTCTCTAAGTTGGAATCCACATATCAATAAAATGCTCCTTGGTCACAAAAGGGTGGGCGGATCATTACTCAAGGAACAATGCTCCTCCACAAGTAAACCTGTAGCCCCAGTGGTGGAGATTTACAAAGCTAGAGGGGTTAGCGCTGCCCTTTACGGGGCCGAGCTGTGGGGTACTTGTAACTTGGATGTACTAGTAAAATCTGAGTGCAAATTTTTGAAAGATCTGATGGCTCTCCCGTCGAGTACTCCAACCGTCCCAGTGTCTCTTGACTTAGGCTGTAAATCGATCAAGAATCATGCGCAACTTCGCCCCTTGCTTCTCTGGGCTCGGTTGTGGCGGGTGCCGGAATTAGCCTCCTATGCAGAAGCGCTATCAGAGGTAATGGCAATGGTAGGCTGGTCTAGGATTAAATGGTTGAGGGACGTAAAACGGCTGCTAGTGGAGATAGGGCTAGGCGAGGCTTGGGCATCGAGATCTGCCCCTCCTAAAGCTATGATCAAAAAATTGTACTGGGATTGGGTCTCTTCAAAACTACTCTTAGATCCAAGTCATTGCAATTCCACTGTAGCCTTTTTGGGGATTAAAGATGTGGTGGCCTATGAACCCTACTTAGACATGATTTCCATCTCTTTTGATCGTACCCGTACTTTTAAGTTCAGAGTGGGAACATTACCAGTAGGTGAATTAGTTGCCCGTTGGAAATCCCCCAACCGGATCTCTCCCTTTTGTGCGTGCTGTCCCACTCGTGTTGAGTCGGTAGCCCACATTTTTTTTGAATGTCCGGATTATTGTGCGCCTAGGAGGCGATGGCTCAAACCCTTATGCAGACTTTTAGGCACCCGTCAACATAAAGTGGCGCTACGTATTTTAATGTCTAACACATCAACTCTGATTGTTTGTACTGTCAAAATTTTTAAAGTGGTGTTGGTTGATTCGTGCAAGAAGGCTTTCATTATCAATTTAATCTTGTTTTAACTGTTTTTAACACTTTTTCCTCCTATTTTTTCCCTTTGTATATCTGGAAATTGATTGTTTTAAATACTGTCTTATATTTATTGTACATGCTTTTATGATATTTTTATATCGAAATAAAGCCTATCAATCAATCAATTATTCCTCTACCTCAGTTTATACAATACTCTGCCAAGCAAGGTTAGATGTAGCATTTTATTTGTGAAGGCACTTATGTGACAACATGGGGTTGATGGTCTCTATAGGAAAGGGCCTCTTTTAGACCAGGTCACCCTCACTTTTTGCCTACTGGTACTGATGTTTTTTGATTAAAAGTGCAGTGCGTCCCTGCTAACCAGGCCCCAGTACTAGTGCTCATTCCCTAAAAACTACACAGTTGTTAATTGTGACCCAATTGGCAAGAACTTTAGCACCCTTGTAACACCCTGTTAAATGGTACCCGTGGTATCCAGATCATGGGTACAAAAGAGGTTCCTTAAGTGCTGCAACATGTATTATGCCACCCAAAGGGACTCCCTTCATGTAAACTACATGCAGACTGCCATTGCAGAATGCATGTAATGGTGCAACCCATTTTGTAAAACACATTTCCCACTCCCTGTGTGCAATACCCAGTTACACTGCATGTACTATATGTAAGTCACCCCTACATTAACCCTTTTGAGCCCCAAGGCCGGGTGCAAAATATTACATGCGAGGGCACGTCTGCATGAGCCAGTATACCCATGTGATACCTAGTCCCATTGCCAGTCATTGAAAGTGTTCAGGAAGAAATTTTGAGAACATGTACTGGGCACTGGTCATTATGAGTTACCCAGCTACATACTGGCTTCACTGAGAATAGAGGTGTTTGATATGAAACACCTTCTCTAATTAAGTCTGTACCATTGCTAGTATCAGATTTATTGCGACAGGCACCTAGAGGGCACCTTAGAGGTACTTCATATAGCCCTACTAGTCTCTTAGTGTGTTTGCTGACTAGTATCTATATCTTCCAACCTGTGACCACAGACCTATTTCTGGCCTCATAAGAGGGAGAGCCATGCTCCCAGAGGCCAGGAACAATGCCTGCTTGGGAGAAGGTGTTCTCACCTCCTCCAACAGGATGGTTCGCAATTTAGCATATTCAGGCCAGAGCCTTCAAAGCATTTGCAGCCTTTTGTCATGCAGCCCTAGCTTCCGCCCAGACCTGGGGAGCACCACCCCCTGCCCTGGGGCCCATTTGGCACCAGAGCAGGCGGAAAATTAGTTATTCATACTAACATCTCCCTAAGGTGGGATATCTGAAGTGAACAGCTAGAGAAGGGTGTCACCATCTTGTTTTTTGTGGAAATAGGGTCTTCGGGGTCAGGAAGTGGCGATATAGGGGTCTAGTCGCCCTAGTGGTAGGTAGCCCTTGGGCTACTACCTTGTACTCCCCTAAATTGATTATCTGAAAGAAACACATAGTGATAGATTCCTTACCTTAGAATTACCCGCAGGCGTCCGAATGGATCCGTAAAGTTTTTAGTCACAGTACTCCTGCGCGTCGGTAGGCATCGTCGTGCGGCTCCGCGTGCGTCGTTGGCGCCGGGATGATGTTGCTGGAGCTACTTAAACACGCCTACGCGCGCTGACGTCAGTTCTTTCATTTCTTCACCAGCAAGCGCAGATCCGGAAGAGCAAGTACCCCAATTCACTTTTTGAATAAGTTTTTTCTAGGCCTTATACCTCCATTCTGAGTCGATTGACTCCTGGTGTCGTATAGATGCCAGGTTTCAAGAACTGCGGGGACTGTCACCCCTTTATGTCGGTGACGGACCCGCACTAAGTGTGTTTCTACTGCCTGGGGCACGACAACGACTTCCGGGCCATGGAGCCGAAGACTTTGCGGGAGCAGTCCCGAAATTTGCTGGAAGTATGGCAGTCGGCTCCGTGCTGCTCAAGGTCCCAGTCCCGTGGGAGATCGAGGGACAGTTCGCGGAGCAGTCACCATCGTTCGTCTGGATCTAAGTCTTCGCACTGGGGGTCAGGTAAGTCTAAGCATTCTAAGAAGAAGTCGAAGAAGCGCCAGCACTCTTTGACTTCCCTGCGCCCCTCGTGGTTGAGGGTTTCGTTGGTGCCACCGCCGCTGCTCCGGCGGAGCCTGCAACGTCGCTACCGGTCTACCCACCCTTTCCGGGTTCGTTGGCGACGCCTGCACAGGTGCAAGTGCTTCTTGCTGCCAAAGCCCTACTCTTTGGGCCATCTGGAACCGCCTGCGCGTCTTCGGGCCCTGGTAGCCCGACTGGGGATCCTGCCCTTCCAATGCCGGTTGCTTCGGCCCCGGTCTCGCAGTACCCCCCTGGATCCGGTCTTGGATCCTGGGCGACAACGGTTGACCTGATTACACCTCCACCGGTGTAGACCCTGCCTCCTGCATCAACTCCGACGTAGTCCGGTACTACCACCGACATCGTCCCCAGTTTCAGTCCTGAACCGGACCGGCGCCGATCCCGACGGGGCCTTTCTACCCCTACGTCCTTCATCCTTATTTTCAGCCTGTTCCACAGGCTTCGGAGGAAGGGGAGGAATGGGAGGGGTCTGAGGACCCTCTCACACAGCAGTATGATAATGATCAATTGGGCAGAGAATTTGGGGGATGCCAGTGGTTTAGACACCACGCCTGACCTTGGCATGCTGTGTCCTTCCGTGGCAAGTTATGCAGTGGTGTTGCGTAGGGCGGCCGAGGCTCTCCACCTCGAGCTCCCTGCAGTGGCCTTAAGGACTAACCTCCTGACATAAGTGCTTTAACCTGCGGCAACCTCTTCGGAGACCTTGCTGCCTTTTAATGATGCACTGTCTGACGTTCTTTTGGGCACTTTGTCCAGGCCCAACACAGGGGCTTCTGTGGACTGGAACGTGGCCCAACGCAATTGCCCGGCTCCGGGCGACCCCCTCTTTCTCTCCCAACACCACACCCCTGACAGTTTGGTTGTTCAAGCTTCTGCATCCCAGAGCGCATTCCCTTTCTCACCCCAGATAGGGAATCCAAGAAGCTGGAGCAGCTTGGCAAGAAGCTGTTTTCATCTGCCAGCTTACTCCCCCTCTGTGTGGGACACAGTTGCGCAGGAGCTGCCCAACTGTCCGGAGGAGGCCCAGACAGTACTCACCCGGGCTATTGCAGCTGGGAGGGACACAGCTAAGTTCACCATACGTTGTGGGCTTGATACCGCCGACTCGCTAGGCAGGCCGATTTCCATATCTGATAGAGACTACTAGCCGCAGATTCCTTAACGTAGAATTATCCCCAGGCGTGAGACTAGATCTCCGGAATTTTTTTTTGCCACAGCATCTCTGCGCGCCGGGAGTGGGGGTGTTAAACCACGTGATGCCGCCCAGACGTCCGCGGACGTGATGTCAGGGAGGTCACATAAGTCCCACCCTGGCACGCTGACGTCAGTTTTCCTTTTTTTCCGTGTGCAACGCGGATCCTGAGTGAATTCCCTTGACCTGTTTTCAGGCCTCTTTTAACGCCTTTGCATTGGGAACAGTGTGCAAAGCCTTCGAGTTTCAAGACATGTGCTTCTTGTACGTGTCAGATGTCGGCGACGGAGCCTCACCCTATTTGTATGTGGTATCTGGGCGAGCACCATGATTCTACGGACTGCGACGCATGTCAGGATCTCAAGCTGAAGTCCCAGTGGGAGCGTGGAATGAAATTGCTCTCGGCCCGCTTGTCCAGATCGGTCTCATCACAGCGTCCGTCCCCTACCTCGGAAGGGTCCAGAAGCCGCGGATCCTAGCTGCTGCATCATCCTTCACCGAGGCACCACGGGCGTCGATCGCCCGGCGGTAAGTCCTGCAGTTTGTCACCAAGGCCCTGTCCTCTTTCTGCAGTGGGCGCGGATTCCTCTTGGAATGTGCGCCCTCGCCCGTTGCCAGTCTATCCGCTGTTTCCTGGCTTTGGGCCACAAGGGTTCAAATGAAGGCCTAGGCTACGGCTCTGCAGGCTTCTTTGGGACCCCTCCTCTTCCTGAGACGTCCGCGGATCCCTCGCCATGCGTGGGGCCTTCTGCGGACTCAACGGCGGATTTGCCCCCGACCAGTTTTGTTTCAGGTTTTGTAGAGGTGGTGTCGTCGAGGTGCGGCCCTACGGTGTTCCCCACTTCGACCCATGGCGCCCCTGCCTCACCGCAAAACCCAGCGGGGTTCCCTGTGGTGTCGCAGGAGGTCGCCGGGACTCACAGCTTGTCCCCGTGTCCCCCTCGGTTCTCGGGGCAGATGGGTGTTTTACCAGAGGCCAAGCCAACGCCTTTCCGGCGCCGACTGCTTTCCTCCCCAGCCCTGGCGGCGCCGCGGGAAGAAGCCGGGATCCGGGGCACCTCCCTGAGTCCCTCTTGGTCCTCTACGCGGGCGACTGCCTCGTCGGAGGTCAAGCCGGCGCCTTTCCGACGCTGTTCATTGTCCATTTCGGCACCAACCCCGCCCCTTTCTCCTATGAGTCACGTCGTGGCGGAGGCCGACTTGGCCCCCTGGTGGACACTTTGGCGCTGATCGAGGACGCACCGGTGCCCATGGGGGACTCCCCGGGGCCGTCCTGACGTCGGATCGTCGACTCTTCTCCCGATGTTCCTTCCTCTCCGGAGGATTGTCTTCTCCTTGTCTCCTCTTCATCGGAGACTGGATGCCGCGTCGTTGCCTTTTTCCCGGCGGTTTCCAGGGCAGGTTCTACGCCATCTCTGTGTCCACTGACCCGGACCCGCTCTTCCGCACCTTGCAGTTGATTGCCCCGCAGGCTTCTCCGCCTTCTCAGGAGACCCCTCAGGCCCCTCACTCGTCCATGGGTATTCCATCCTACAGGAGCTGGCCGTTTCTTCCTCCAGCAGGGCATGGGAATGGGCAGCTTAGTTTGCAGCCTTCGCCCACAGAAGAGTTGCTCTCTCCCCCCACGACGTCCCACGGAGGCGAGTGTAGCCTTTGCCCGGGCCATTTCCACGGCCACCGGCATTTTGCAAATGGGCAACCCAGTCGCTCCACTCCCAACGGACCAATTGTTGGAAGTTCTCCACCAGGGCTCTGATGGAGGGGAGCCGCTTCTTCCATTTGAAGCTTTGTTCAACAGCTCTCTTCTGTGGGCATCCTGCTATGGGGGATCCAGTTCCTCAGCCGCTCCTCCATCGCCTTGCCCCGCACGATCCAGTCTGTCTTTTTTCTCACCCATCTGCCCAGGGCCCTGTCCTGTAAATTGCTTTTCCTCCCTTGCCTTCAGTGTTGCTCCCTCCATCATGGGAGGCCCGGTGGTTGGACTCCTGGGGATGTAATCTTTTCGCTTCCACTAGTGCTGCTCTGCGCGCTCTCAACACACTGTGTGTTGGCCAGGGCTACCTCCCACCTATGGGATTCCGCGGAGTCCCTTTTGTCTCGTCCCCTCACAAAGGTGTCTGCGCTGATCTGCGGCACCATGTGCTGGATGGTCGGGAGTTGGCTGCATTTTTTCTCCGTTCGGCCTTGGATGTCTCTGATTCTCTCGCCCGCACTATGGCTAGTTCTGTGGCCCTCCGCCACCATGCTTGGTTGTGGGATAGCGTCTTTCTGGAAAATATTGGGGAGCGTCTTGTTGACCTGCCTTTTGATGGGATTCTTTTATTTAACTCCCACGTGGACTCCGCTATTAAACTACTCTTTGCAGGGCTCCATCCCCATCCATACGCTTCGGCTTGTCGAACCTCATCTGTCTTATGGGAGGCTTTTATCCCACCTTTCTCTCTGGGCCAAGTGCTTCAGTTGGCCCGTCTGTGGTCTGTGTGTGGCTTAGAATGCCTTCAGTTGGCCCCTCTGTACTTTTGGCTGCTGGTACAGCCTTTCGGTTTTTGTGGTGTGTGTTTTTTGGCTGTTAGTGGATCCGTATAGGTCCTCAGGTTGGAGCATCTGTGTATTTTTTATTTTGGCTGATTGGTAAGCCGCCTGTGGTGATACCCACAGGTCTTTTATGTTTTGGGTACTTGTTGGCTATTGTAAAGCTCTGTCCTAAGCTGTGCGGGTGTGGATACCTTCTCTAGTTCCTCGCGTTTCCTGGCGTCACTGTATACCACTTGGTGCAGTCCGTTTTTTTGTACCGCCTTTGCACAGCTTGCGCTGCTCCAGGTTCTGTCCTGCTCAGTATCCAATGGTGTTTCTGTCCTTCTTCTACACGTCTTGCCTGTCGTACATTTTGACCTTTGTTCGTGCGGGATATCTGCTTCTGTGCATTTTGCCTTCCCTCTTCAGCCTCTGGATCGCCAGACCGACTTTTGACATGCCGTCTACGGCGTAGTTTCTTGTCGTGGTGTTGCCACCTTGTGAGAAGTTGGCCTGATATATGATGCTCACTAGTTCTAGTGATCACCTTGTATCAGTCCAAGCAACCCTTATGGTGATTGGTTGTAAGTCAACCTTATAGACCAACTATCCTAGTGGTAGCATGGACAAAGCAGTCTTAGGCTAAACTCTTTTGGCATATGAAACCAGCTGTTTTACCACATATAACCCCTTGAATACCAAGTGAAAGGACACCACACAGGTTGTTATGAAAATAAACAAGTATTTATTAACTAACATATGTAGGAGAGTAGGGTCTGCAATCCTATGATCACCCCAGATTTTTGCTTTTTGCTTCACTGGTTTACGGCTTTCCCTGGCTGTGGGCCTGCTAATCAGACACACAGCCTAGCTGTTCTCTCTCTAAATTGACACGTGTACCTTAGGTGCATTTACCAATTGGTACTGGGCCACTGTGAGAAGTTGGCCCGATATGCAACGTTCGCTATTCTAGCGACCGCTATGTATCGTTCCAACGACCCTTATGGTGTTTGGTTGTAAGTCAACCTATAGACCAGCTATCCTAGTAGCGTGGATACGAGCAGTCTAAGGCTAAAGACTCGAGAGGGCGTGTTAAGCCAGCTGTTATACCATCACATACCCCTTGAACACCAAGTGAAAGGACACCACACAAGTGTTATGAAAATAAACAGTATATTTATTAAGAATCACAACAGCCCTGCACTCTTTATGAGGACAGGGTACTAAGCACAAACCAAATCTCTTTGGAAAATACTTCAAGTGCACAATTAAAACAAGTGTCCGAGGACACGGAAAGTTTAAGGTCTCGGGCGGACCCGATAAGGCAAGTCGGAAGCGAGGGACTCGGGACCCTAGAGTAAAGAGGCTATGCAGGCACCGAAATGCCGAGTTACCTAGCCACGAGGGCTGCGGCTGCACAAGTCTTACAGGCGTCGGGGTCTTCGCTGACGAGCCAGGAGCCGGAAGAAAAGGAGTTGCTGGCCGGCGACCAGTGATGAATAGTTCGTAGAGATCCAAGCCTGGATCAGGGATTGATGATACCTGAAAGCAGAGGGGACCAAGTTCGTACTACTAGCCAGTAGTCAGAGGGTACCAGGAAGGCACCGGTTGGCCTTCACCTCGACCAGGTGAGTGGGCGACGCTAGGCTCTGCAGTCTCACGGACCAGGAGGCGTTGTCGGCGACCACGGTGGAGGTGCGAGCTGTCCCACGAAGGATGATGCTGTCGGCGTCGCTGGGCCCAGGATGGGGCAACAAGCCTTGGCAGATCTCAGGGCCACGTGGTGGGCCTAAGATGGCGTCTTGAGTGGACCAGGAGGGCCCGGGGTGCTTCTCGCAAAGATGGAAGCAAGGGCCAGTCTGGAGCAACCAGACCAGCAGAGTTGATTGTCGGATGCCGTCACAGAAGGGCACAAGCCAGCGGCTAGTGACCAGACAACGTGCTGAGCGGCGAGCAGAAGGGCCCCACGCAGATCGTGGAGATGCTGGGAGACTGCACTTCGGTGCTGGAGCGGCTCAGGGTCGGGGCTTCTCGGACCCCAGAGCACTCACCAGAGAATTACTTCGATGGTCGTGCTGGTTAAGAAAGCGTGCAGGTTTTGATGATGGCCGGTCCCTCGAGGTCTCGTCGCACCCACAGATCACAGCTGAGCTGATGACGTGGGTAGAGGTCAGAGGTGCCAGGGAAGCCGGTTCTCGTCGAGCTGGGCCGTCGGATCCTTGAGGAAGGACTTGCAGCAAACCGCAGAGTTCTTAGATGGTGCCCGCTGATGCAGGGTGACTACTCCTTAGTCACAAGGGAGAAATCTTGAGAAGAGTCTCGAATGTCCTTTCGTAGAAAGTAGTTCTTGATTCAAAGATGATCTAATTTGGAAGGGTCCCCGCTCCGGTCTTTATCCTAAAGAAAGGGGTGGGTACATGACTAGGTCCTGCCCTAAGGGTGGGACCAGGAAGGGGGGTAGTTACACCCCTCTCCCCTGCCGGACTTTCCCCAGGCCAGGGCTGGCGCCCCTGGAACTGGTTCTGACCGGCAGATGCGTAGTGAGCACCGGGGTGCCACTCCGCAGTCACCTTCTCGCAAAAGCCCTACCTACCCAGAATACACAAACCCTGTCTGGGACGGTGCGAACACCGCCCTCGACAGGAAACCCTTTGTCCAAGCTCTCCTCGCTGGAAGGACTCCCAGCAGCAGGAGGTCAGACTCGTGTCTGTGGTGGCAGCATCCATTTTGTGGAGCTGAGGCTTTAGTTAACTTTAACCGGGGTTCACAGTTACGTACATGTCGTGTCCCTCTAGACGGCGGAATGCTAACCTCGTCGCCAGAATTGGTGAGGGGGCAGCATCCCGATTCGTATGACACCTTACTCGACATGCCTTGATAACGCGACACCGAAGTTACCGATGTGGTACGCGTTATCATGGAACAGCCATTGGGTCTTGATTCCGCAAGCTGCAACCGGGCTCGGCTCGGGCCAGAACCTAGTTCACACGAGCCCACGCACTCTGCCTTCAGGATTGTCAAGGCCTGCCATAGGAGTGACTGATAGGAACTCGGGTGTCCATTGTATGGTTAGATATAGAGCTACTATACCTAAAGCAAAGGGTGATTACACGACTTTGCCCCAGCTGTCATGCAGCCAGTTGTGTCAAATTTAGGAGGCCAGCCAGGGGTGGCATAATACATGCTGCAGCCCCTGGCGGCCCTGGGTACACCTATGCCCTGCGTTACGGGGTCTGATAAGGTGGCCCAGTACCAATTGGTAAATGCACCTAGGCTACATATCGTAATTTAGAAAGAGAACAGCCAGGCTGTGGGTCTGATTGGCAGGCCCACAGCCAGAGAAAGTCGTAAACCAGTGAAACAAAAGCAAAAAATCTGGGTGATCATAGGATTGCAGACCCTACTCTCCTACATGACCCCCCCCCCAAACGTCGGAACAATAAGCTAACCTTGACCAGGTGAGTCTTCTTGTTCTAAGTGGAAATATCTGGAGAGCCCATCGGCATTGCCATGATCAGTACCAGGTCTATGTTCCACTGTAAAGTCCATCCCCTGTAGGGAAATGGACCACCTAAGCAGTTTGGGGTTTTCACCCTTCATCTGATTTAGCCATAAGAGGGGCTTATGGTCGGTCTGAATCTTGAAGTGAGTGCCAAACAAGTATGGCCTCAGCTTCTTCAGGGCCCAAACCACAGCAAAGGCCTCCCTCTCAATAGCTGACCAATTCTTCTCTCTAGGGGTCAGCCTTCTGCTTATAAAAGCAATGGGCTGGTCTTGACCATCAAAATTCAGTTGAGAAAGAACAGCTCCCACACCCAACTCAGAAGCATCTGTTTGGACAATGAATGGTTTGGAGTAGTCCGGACTCTTGAGGATAGGCGCCGTGCACATGGCCTGCTTTAGGTCATCGAATGCTTTTTGACAGCTCGCTGTCCACTGAACCTTTTTTGGCATTTTCTTACTTGTCAGTTCATTTAATGGTGTCACAATTGAACCATAGTTCCTGACAAACTTCCTATAGTAACCAGTCAGGCCCAAGAAAGCTCGAACCTGAGTCTGGGTGGTTGGAGGAGCCCAGTCCCTGATTGACTGTATCTTGCTCTCCAGTGGCTGAACCTGGCCTCCACCTACAAGGTGGCCCAGGTATACAACCTGTGTCTGCCCTATGTGGCACTTGGTGGCCTTGATAGTGAGGCCTGCTGCTTGCAGAGCCTCTAACGCTTTCCGCAGGTGGACCAGGTGATCCTCCCAGGTGGAGCTAAAGACAGCAATATCGTCAAGATACGCCGCACAGAAGTCATCCAGCCCAGTAAGGACTTGATTCACCAACCTTTGGAAGGTGGCAGGTGCATTTTTCAGACCAAAGGGCATCACCACGAACTGATAATGCCCACCAGGGGTTGAAAATGCGGTTTTAGGCTTGGCGTCCTCAGCTAACCTGATTTGCCAATACCCAGCTGTCAGGTCAAACGTACTTAAGTAGTTGGCCGAAGCCAATCTATCGATAAGCTCGTCTGCCCTTGGTATTGGGTGGGCGTCAGTCTTAGTGACTGCATTGAGACCCCTGTAGTCTACGCAGAACCTCATCTCTTTCTTACCGCCCGGGGTGTGAGGTTTCGGCACTAGAACTACGGGACTAGCCCAAGGGCTATCCGAGGGTTCAATGACTCCCAGCTCCAACATTTTCTGCACTTCACTCTTGATGCAGTCTCTAACGTGATCAGGCTGCCGGTAGATTTTACTCTTAACGGGCAAGCTGTCACCAGTGTCAACCTCATGGGTGCACCAATCGGTCTGACTGGGTGTTAGAGAAAACATATGTCTGAAAGACTGAAGAACCTGTTTACAGTCTCTCTGTTGATGTTCGGAGAGGCTGCCACAAAAGACAACACCATCTACCGATCCATCGTCAGGATTCTGAGTGAGCAGGTCGGGGAGAGGGTCACTCTCCTCCTCCTGTCCCTCATCTAGGGCCATGAGCAAACTCATGTCCTTCCTGTCAACATATGCCTTGAGCCTGTTGACATGAAGCACCCTGTGGGGGCTCCGGGGAGTTCCCAGGTCGACCAGGTAGGTGACCTCTCCCTTTTTCTCCAGGATGGTGTAGGGCCCGGACCATTTGTCCTTGAGTGCTGCTGGGGCCACTGGCTCCAACACCCACACCTTCTGTCCGGGCTGGTAAACAGTCAAGACAGCCTTTTGGTCATGCCAAGCTTTTTGGAGTTCTTGGCTGGCCTTAAGGTTTTCAGATGCCTTCTCCATGTATTCAGCCATCCGCGAGCGGAGGCCAAGCACATAGTCCACTATGTTGGCTGCAGGCTTTTTGAGAGGTCTCTCCCATCCTTCCTTCACCAAACACAGGGGTCCTCTTACAGGATGTCCGTACAAAAGTTCAAAAGGGCTGTAGCCAACCCCCTTCTGTGGGACTTCTCTGTAGGCGAACAAGAGGCAGGGGATCAGGACGTCCCATCTACGCCGAAGCTTTTCTGGTAGTCCATGAATCATCCCTTTCAGGGTCCTGTTGAATCTCTCAACAAGCCCATTGCATTGTGGATGATAGGGTGTAGTGAACTTGTAGTTGACACCACATTCCTTCCACATAGCAGTTAAGTAGCTCGACATAAAGTTTGCACCTCTGTCGGAGACGACCTCCTTAGGGAAGCCCACTCTGGAGAATACTCCAACTAGGGCTCTTGCCACAACAGGTGCTGTAGTGGTCCTAAGGGGAATAGCTTCAGGATACCTGGTGGCATGATCCACTACCACCAGTATAAACTTGTGCCCTGATGCTGTTGGTGGTTCCATGGGACCGACGATGTCGATCCCCACCCGTTCAAAGGGCACCCCCACCACAGGCATTGGTATAAGGGGGGCCTTTGTCGTGCCACCTGATTTACCACTGGCTTGGCAAGTGACACAGGAGCGGCAAAACTCCTTGGTATCTTCGTTCATATGAGGCCAGTGAAAGTGTGAGACAAGCCTGTTCCACGTCTTCCTCTGGCCTAAGTGACCTGCTAAGGGAATCTCGTGGGCCAAGGTAAGTAGGAAACCACGCTGAGACAAGGGTACAACCAGCCTCCTGGTCATGCCAGGCTTGGGGTCTCTTGACTCAGTGTACAGGAGTCCATCTTCCCAGTATACCTTGTGGGTACCTGTGGCGTTCCCAGCAGCTTCAGCAGCAGCCTGCTGTCTGAGGGGTTCAAGAGAAGGGCAGCCTAACTGGTCCTTCCCCAGGTCTTCCCTTGAGGGTCCCCCTGACCCCAAGAATTCAACTTGATCAAGTTCGAACTCCCTAGGCTCAGTTTCCCTCAATTCCTGTAGGTCAGCCTCCTCTGAGACTTGATCCACGACCTGGGGCAAGGGGGAAGGCGCAGCCTTAACCCTACCGCTCTTTTTCTTGGGAGGTGTCTGGTCCGTTGTTCCAGGATCCAGCACCTGTTCAGTGGGGCATTTCCTGACCTGTGACCTGGTCACGGCGAACACATGTGCTGGCAAGCCTAACATTTCCATGTGAGTCCGGTGCTCCACTTCTGACCATTGTGATGACTCCAAATCATTGCCCAACAAACAATCCACTGGGAGGTCTGAACTAACTACAACCTTCTTTTGGCCAGTTACCCCTCCCCAGGAGAAAGCTACAATTGCCATACTGTGATTGGTAGTGACATTGCTTGCATTGGTCACCAGGAATTCCGTACCTGGCATGATCTGTCCAGGGTCCACAAAGTTAGGCGTCACCATGGTGACGCTGGCACAAGTGTCCCTATAGGCCTGAGCCATCTTTCCATTTATGAAAGGTGTCTGTCGGTATTTGCCCAAAGTATTGGGACTTACGTCGGGGGACACGTCCACGTCCCCTGTACTGACAAGGACAGCCTGAGTGAGTGTGCCAACTAAGTTGTCACGCCCCTCAGAACCCAGGGTTAACCCTACTAAACCCTTGGGAGGTGCACTACCACTGCTGGCTGTACTAGGGGGCACAGGTGCCTTAGGGGCTGCAGTGGCAGGAGCCTGCCCTCCGCCTTTCTTGGTGCACTCACTAAACCAGTGAGATTTACTTTTGCAGTACTGGCACCATCTCTTGGATTGGCCTTCTTTCTTCTTTTGGGGAGCCTGACCCCCACCCTCTTTGGGTTGTTGGGGACCTGTCGAAGACTTCTGGTCATTTTGTTCCCCCTTAGAATCTTTACCCTTCTGGTCTGCTTTCTTCTGACCACCTTGATTCTGGCCCTGGTTCTGTTTAACTCTTGTACGAACCCATCTGTCTGCCTTCTTTCCCAATTCTTGGGGAGAGGTCAGATCCGAGTCGACAAGATGCTGATGCAACAACTGGTTCTGACAATTGTTTAAAATTTGTTCTCTCATCATCAAATTATACAATCCCTTGTAATCAGTAACCTTACTGCCCAGCAACCAGCCCTCAAAAGCCTTAGTGGCACAATCGACAAAGTCAGACCAATCTTGAGACTGCGTTTTCTGGGTATCCCTGAACAGCACCCTGTACTGCTCAGTGGTTAGGCCGAACCCTTCAACGAGTGTATTTTTCAAGACTTGGTAATCGTTAGCGTCCTCTACCCTTGTGGTGAGGAGCTTGTCTCTTCCTTTTCCTTCAAAGGAGAGCCACAAGATAGCTGCCCACTGACTCTGGGGAACACCCTGCACAGTGCAGGCCCTCTCCAAAGCAGTTATCCATTTGTGGATGTCGTCCCCTTGTTTAAAGGGGGGCACTATCTTACCAAGGTGTTTCGTATCAAAACTCCTTTCCCTATTGCTAGGTACATCGCTGCCACCAGTGGGGACTACCCCACTTAACTGTTGCTCTCTAGCAAAGGCAAGCCTTTCTTTGGCCAGGGCAAGTTCTTCCCTTTCAATCCTCAGATTAGCTGCCCTTTCCTTAGCTTCGTACACTCTCCTCTGAGGGGACGTCATCCCTCTTTGAGAAGAGTTGTGAGAGCCATTGGTTTGAAGGGACCTGCCAGAGTCTCTCGACAGAGATCGGGCTCGTCCATTCCCAATGTTAAGCGGACCTGATAGTAGCGCTGGGGGTCCCCCAGTACCACTATCATGTTTGCTTAAGTTGGACCTGCTTAGTCTAACGACTTCTACCTGTCCCTTATCTGCCTCATCCCCAGAGGGATCCTCATCCTCATCATCCTCCACATCTTCGTTCTCAGTTGCGAGGTGGATGAGGTCAGGATCGTCTCTGGTTCCCTCGAGGGGAGGCATGTCTCCTTCTGGATTAGAAGAGCTGGGAAGGATCTCAGCTTTTCTGGCATCATAAGTCTCCAAGAGACCAATCAGAAAGGACGTTGTGGGGTTAGACCCCTGCTTGATCTTCCTGGAGTGACACACTTGTCTTAACTCCTTGAAGCTCAGCACAGTATATCTCGAAGGGATGACCTGTGGAGGGTCAACTGACACAAGGGGAGACTCAGAGTTTCCTCCTTTGTCCGACATACTGTTTCTAGTGTGGTGTAAGTGATGCACCTACCTACACTATGTGTTTACCTACTATTCCCTTGCTAAGAGTTGCAGCCAAGGTGTGCTAAGCCTTGAGGAGCTGCAACAGCTGGTTCAGTAGAACTCAGAGTATTCTAATCTTTAGTTATATGTACTAACAGTACTTATGTGATCTTTCAACAAGATATTCTTAGGATACGTGTGGTAAAACAACAGCAAGCTCAAATCCCAACCGCTGCTCACCAATGTGAGAAGTTGGCCCGATATGCAACGTTCGCTATTCTAGCGACCGCTATGTATCGTTCCAACGACCCTTATGGTGTTTGGTTGTAAGTCAACCTATAGACCAGCTATCCTAGTAGCGTGGATACGAGCAGTCTAAGGCTAAAGACTCGAGAGGGCGTGTTAAGCCAGCTGTTATACCATCACATACCCCTTGAACACCAAGTGAAAGGACACCACACAAGTGTTATGAAAATAAACAGTATATTTATTAAGAATCACAACAGCCCTGCACTCTTTATGAGGACAGGGTACTAAGCACAAACCAAATCTCTTTGGAAAATACTTCAAGTGCACAATTAAAACAAGTGTCCGAGGACACGGAAAGTTTAAGGTCTCGGGCGGACCCGATAAGGCAAGTCGGAAGCGAGGGACTCGGGACCCTAGAGTAAAGAGGCTATGCAGGCCCCGAAATGCCGAGTTACCTAGCCACGAGGGCTGTGGCTGCACAAGTCTTACAGGCGTCGGGGTCTTCGCTGACGAGCCAGGAGCCGGAAGAAAAGGAGTTGCTGGCCGGCGACCAGTGATGAATAGTTCGTAGAGATCCAAGCCTGGATCAGGGATTGATGATACCTGAAAGCAGAGGGGACCAAGTTCGTACTACTAGCCAGTAGTCAGAGGGTACCAGGAAGGCACCGGTTGGCCTTCACCTCGACCAGGTGAGTGGGCGACGCTAGGCTCTGCAGTCTCACGGACCAGGAGGCGTTGTCGGCGACCACGGTGGAGGTGCGAGCTGTCCCACGAAGGATGATGCTGTCGGCGTCGCTGGGCCCAGGATGGGGCAACAAGCCTTGGCAGATCTCAGGGCCACGTGGTGGGCCTAAGATGGCGTCTTGAGTGGACCAGGAGGGCCCGGGGTGCTTCTCGCAAAGATGGAAGCAAGGGCCAGTCTGGAGCAACCAGACCAGCAGAGTTGATTGTCGGATGCCGTCACAGAAGGGCACAAGCCAGCGGCTAGTGACCAGACAACGTGCTGAGCAGCGAGCAGAAGGGCCCCACGCAGATCGTGGAGATGCTGGGAGACTGCACTTCGGTGCTGGAGCGGCTCAGGGTCGGGGCTTCTCGGACCCCAGAGCACTCACCAGAGAATTACTTCGATGGTCGTGCTGGTTAAGAAAGCGTGCAGGTTTTGATGATGGCCGGTCCCTCGAGGTCTCGTCGCACCCACAGATCACAGCTGAGCTGATGACGTGGGTTGAGGTCAGAGGTGCCAGGGAAGCCGGTTCTCGTCGAGCTGGGCCGTCGGATCCTTGAGGAAGGACTTGCAGCAAACCGCAGAGTTCTTAGATGGTGCCCGCTGATGCAGGGTGACTACTCCTTAGTCACAAGGGAGAAATCTTGAGAAGAGTCTCGAATGTCCTTTCGTAGAAAGTAGTTCTTGATTCAAAGATGATCTAATTTGGAAGGGTACCCGCTCCGGTCTTTATCCTAAAGAAAGGGGTGGGTACATGACTAGGTCCTGCCCTAAGGGTGGGACCAGGAAGGGGGGTAGTTACACCCCTCTCCCCTGCCGGACTTTCCCCAGGCCAGGGCTGGCGCCCCTGGAACTGGTTCTGACCGGCAGATGCGTAGTGAGCACCGGGGTGCCACTCCCCAGTCACCTTCTCGCAAAAGCCCTACCTACCCAGAATACACAAACCCTGTCTGGGACGGTGCGAACACCGCCCTCGACAGGAAACCCTTTGTCCAAGCTCTCCTCGCTGGAAGGACTCCCAGCAGCAGGAGGTCAGACTCGTGTCTGTGGTGGCAGCATCCATTTTGTGGAGCTGAGGCTTTAGTTAACTTTAACCGGGGTTCACAGTTACGTACATGTCGTGTCCCTCTAGAAGGGCGGAATGCTAACCTCGTCGCCAGAATTGGTGAGGGGGCAGCATCCCGATTCGTATGACACCTTACTCGACATGCCTTGATAACGCGACACCGAAGTTACCGATGTGGTACGCGTTATCATGGAACAGCCATTGGGTCTTGATTCCGCAAGCTGCAACCGGGCTCGGCTCGGGCCAGAACCTAGTTCACACGAGCCCACGCACTCTGCCTTCAGGATTGTCAAGGCCTGCCATAGGAGTGACTGATAGGAACTCGGGTGTCCATTGTATGGTTAGATATAGAGCTACTATACCTAAAGCAAAGGGTGATTACACGACTTTGCCCCAGCTGTCATGCAGCCAGTTGTGTCAAATTTAGGAGGCCAGCCAGGGGTGGCATAATACATGCTGCAGCCCCTGGCGGCCCTGGGTACACCTATGCCCTGCGTTACGGGGTCTGATAAGGTGGCCCAGTACCAATTGGTAAATGCACCTAGGGTACATATCGTAATTTAGAAAGAGAACAGCCAGGCTGTGGGTCTGATTGGCAGGCCCACAGCCAGAGAAAGTCGTAAACCAGTGAAACAAAAGCAAAAAATCTGGGTGATCATAGGATTGCAGACCCTACTCTCCTACAGCCACCTTATCAGTCCCAGTACCCAGGGCATAGGTGTACCCAGGGCCTACCAGGGGCTGCAGCATGTATTATGCCACCCCTGGCTGGCCATCTAAATCTGACACAACTGGCTGCACGACAGGTGGGGCAAGGTGGTGTAAACACCCTTTGCTTTAGATATAGTATTCCTATATCTAACCCTAAAATGGACACATGTATTCCTATCAGTCACTCCTATGGCATGCCTTATCAATCCTGAAGGCAGAGTGCTTGGAATTGTGTGAGATGGTGCTCTGGCATGAGCTGAGCCCGTTTGCAGCTTGCGGAACCAAGCCCTAATAGCTGTTCCATGATAACGCGTACCATATACTCTTAAGTGCCTTATAATCCTCGTGGTTATTTGCCAACTTTGATATCGCTTTATCAAAACATGTCGAGTAAGGTGTCATACGAATTGTAATACTAACCCCTCGCCAATTCTGGCGATGGGGTTAGCATTCCACCCTTCTAGAGGGACACGACATGTATGTAACTGTGAACCCCGGTTAACGCTTAACACAGCCTCAGCTCCACAAAATGGATGCTGCCACCACAGACACAAGTCTGACCTCCTGCTGCTGGGAGTCCTTCCAGCGAGGAGAGCTCGGACAAAGGGTTTCCTGTCAGGGGCAGTGCTAGCACCATCCCAGACAGGGTTTTGTGTATCCCAGGTAGGCAGGGCTGAGAGGAAGGTGACTGCAAGTGGCACCCTGGTGCTCACTGTGCATATGCCGGCTTGAACCAGTTCCAGGGGCACACCAGCCCCTGAGCTGGGGAAAGTCCGGACAAGGGAGAGGGGTGTAACCACCCCCCTCCTGGTCCCACCCATGGGCAGGACCTAGTCGCGTGCCAGCCCCTTTTCTTAGAATAAAGGTAGGAGCAGGCCCCTTTCCCAAATTAGATAATTCTGAATCTTGACTACTTTCCACGAAAGGAACTCTTGACTTTTTTTGAAGACTCTCCCTTGTGGCTAAGGAGTAGCCACCCTGCACCCGCAGGCACCATCTAAGCATCGCGGTTTGCTGTAAGTCCCTCCTCCGGATCAAGACTGCCCAGCTCGACGAGACCCGGATTCCCTGGCATCTCTGGCCTCTACCTGCATCATCAGCCCAGCTGAGATTCGTGGGTGTGACAAGACCTGAGGGACTGGCCATCTTCAAAAACTGCACGACGCTTAACCAGCACGACCGCCGAGGGATCCTCGAGTGAGTGCGTTGGGGTTTGAGAAGCCCTAACCCTGAGCAGCTCCAGCACCGAAGTCCAGCCCCCCAGCATCCACAAGATCTGCGTGGGGCCCTTCTGCTCTTTGCTGCTCACCGCGTTGTCCGGTCACTTGCCTGCTGGCTAGTGGCCCTCCTGACGACGTACCACAACGATTACACCGCTGGTCTGGTTGCTCCAGACTGGCCCTTGCTCCCCTCCAAAAGAGGAGCACCCCAGACCCTCCTGGTCCACTCCAGACGCCATCTTGACTCCACCGCGTGGGCTTGCCTTTGCCAAGGCTTGTTGCTCCAATCCTGGTCTCAGCATCGCCGACATCAGACACCTTCGTGGGACAGCTCGCACCTCCAGCCTGGTCGCCGACAACGCCTCCTGGTCCGAGGGACAGCAGAGTCCAGCGTCGCCCACTCACCTGGTCGAGGTGACTTCATCTGGTGCCATCCTGGTGCCCACCTAATCACTGGCTAGTGATTAAGAACTGAGTCCCCTCTGCTTTCAGGTCATCTCCATCATCGATCCAGGCTTTGATCCCTCCGAATATCTTCACTGGTCGCCTGCCAGCAACTTCTTCTTTCAGGCTCCATAGACTTCAACAAGGATTCCCGACGTCTTTTGAACTCTATGCAGCCGCAGCCCCTGGGCTAGGTAACCTGAGCATTTCGGTGCTCCAACGTAGGTTCACTATCCAAGTGTCCAGATCCTTTTTCGTTTTCAGTCTAGCTAGTCGGATTCGTCCGGAAACAGTAACTTTACAAATACTAGCATCCATAGACTTTGTCCCGCATCCCGCGTGAGAGTGCACACTCTGCACCCGATCTCCCTAGGCCTCCTGCTCCTAACCTTAGGGTTCAGTAGTGTAGTCCTAGCGATCCTGAAGCCTCTGGATCTTGTTACTTACCTGCTAGTATTTCGCATTCCACTTTTAGTGTATATGGTTTTTTGTGCCCCTCGGGCATTTGTGTAAATTGTGCGACTTAAAGTTTTTTCTTAAGAGTTTTGTATTGTGCTTAGCTCCCTGACTCATAAAGAGTTCAGGGTAGACTTGTTATAAATAAATATCCTTTTATTTTCATAACAACTTGTGTGGTGTCCTTTCACTTGGTGTTCAAGGGGTATATGTGATGGTATAACAGCTGGCTTAACACGCCCTCTAGAGTTTAGCCTAAAGACTGCTCTTGTCCATGCTACTAGGATAGCTGGTCTATAAGGTTGACTTACAACCAATCATCAATAAGGGTCGTTTGGAATGATACATAGTGATCACTAGAATAGTGAGCACTGCATATCAGGCCAACTTCTCACAACATACACCTCTGAACTCTTTATGAGATCAGAGGGCTAAGCACATGACAACCTCTTAGGAAAAATACGTTCAAGTTGCACGATTTACAATGGTGCCCTAGGGGCACGACAAACCATATACTAAGTAAGTGGAATGTGAAAGTCGATAATAGGAATGGAGCTGTCCAGAGGCTGTAGGAACGCTGGGACCACGCTATACTAACTTGAGATAAGTAATAGGAGGCCCACGGAGCGCGTGTGCAGAGTGTGAACTCACACCCGAGATGCGTACAAACATCTATGGACAGTACAGTTTAAGAAAAAGGTGAGTACGGACGTCCCTGACTAGATAGGACTAAAACGACTGTGGAACTGGACACTAGGAGAGCCAAACTACCCTTGAGCACCGAAATGCTCGTGTTACCTCACCCACAGGCTGCAGGTGCATAGGTGCCAAGTCATGTCGGGTTCCGGCGTTGAAGTCTATGGAGCCTGGAGGAGAAGATGCTGCAGGCGGTCAGGAGGAAGATGTCCGGTGTGATCCAAGGGTGGATCAGTGAAGAGAAGAACCTGAAAGCAGAAGGGACAATGTTCAAAGTCACCAGCCAGTGACTGGAGTGGAACCAGGAGTGGAACCAGATGTCGTCGTCGCGATCAGGTGAATCAATCCATCACCTTGCCCACCTTCTTTCTGCCTCCTCATCCCTCGAGAGAGGAAGAGAGGCTCCACCGTCTGTACCCAAAACGTGAGCTCTCGTTCTATCTGGATCGCACACGCCAGTTCTGGGTGGATGACCAACTCTTTGTTGGTTACGTGGGCGCTAAGAAGGGGAAAGCGGTGCACAAGCGGACCATCTCGCGGTGGATCATCTTGTGTATCCAGGCGTGTTACTCCTTGGCTAAGAAGGAACCCCCTGTTTGGCTGAGTGCTCATTCCACTCGGGCCACTGCGACTACAACTGCCTTGGGCCGAGGAGTGCCCCAGCAGGACATTTGCCAGGCGGCTACGTGGGCCTCGCTGCACACGTTTACAAGACACTATTGCCTGGACAGCCAAGTCCGGAGGAATGGCTTCTTTGGCCGTTCCGTCCTCCAGGTCTTTCTGGTGTGATTATTGGTTCGCCGACCCACCACCGGGGTTGGTATTGCTGGGGTATCTATTCTAAGGTAAGGAATCTATCACTAACGTGTCTCTTTCAGATGCACAAGTTACTACTTGTATAACGATATATCTGTAAGAGACATTAGTTAGTGATAGATTTCTTACTGACCCACCCATCCTCCCCGTTTTGCGAACCGATATCTAGGGTTAAGGTCATCCCCTTTCAGGGCCCTAGTTTCAAGGCACCGGTGTTGGTTTTTAGCATACCTCTGCGTTTCTGGCACGGAAAAGCTGTGTCTAAGAACTGACGTCAGCACGCGGAGGCGGCGTCTAAGTACTCCGACGACATCATCTCGGCACCCATGACGCCGACGACGGACGCGGAGCCGCAGACGACGCCTTCCGACGCACAAGGGTACTGCTACGCAAAAATTTCCGGATCCAGTCTGACGCCTGGGGATATTCTAAGGTAAGGAATCTATCACTAACTAACGTCTCTTACAGATATATCGTTACACAAGTAGTAACTTGTGGCGCGGAAAAGTTCTCCAAAGAAAACTGCCGTCAGAGCGCCAGGGTGGGGCTTATGTGACCTCCCTGACGTCACGTCGCGGACAATGTCAGGGTGGAGTCACGTGGTGCCGCCCCCCCCCGGCGCGTAGAGATGCTGTGCAAAAAAAAAAATCCAGATTCAGTCTTATGCCTGGGGATAATTCTACATCTGATAGAGATTACTAGCCGCAGATTCCTTCATGTAGAATTATCACCAGGCGTGAGACTGGATCCGGAAAACTCTTTGCCACAGCATCCCTGCGCGGTGACGGCCTCAGGCGACTCCGCCCTTGCGTCATCCATGTACGTGAAGTCAGCGAGGCCACATAAGTCTCACCCAGGTGCGGCTATGTCAATTTTTTTGTTTTCAGCGTGCAACACGGATCCGGTCTCTCTTTGCGCCTGTTTGTGCCCTTTTTTCTTTCCTCATTATGATTTACTTGGGTGGAACAGTGTGCGAATGCCTTCGGTCTTCAAGTCTTGCACGTCGTGTGGGCGTCTTATGTCGGCGACGGACCCGCACCTCATTTGTATGTGGTGTTTAGGGGAAGATCACGGCGTGCCAACAGTTGAAACCGAAGTCGCGGCGGGAGCGCTGTATGAAACGTCTCTCAACGCATCTCTCAAAGACGGCTTCATCCCCTCGTTCAGGCTTGGCGGACGATTTCAGATACGGCCTTCGTCGACGTCCTCGTCCCCTTCCGATGTCGCGAGAGCTTCGCTCCTAGGTGGGTAAGTGTTGCAGCTTGTCCCCGGGGGCTGTTGTTCGGCCTGCCGGGGGCGTGGGCTCTCCGCGGGTCATGCGGTCCCACGTGTTGTCCACCTATCCACCGTTTCCCATGCAGGGGCATCAAAAGTCCAGATGGAGACATATGCAGCGGCTTTGCAGCCCTCCCTGGTGTCTCCTCCTTCCCATCCTGGGGCATCAGCGGATGCCTTACATTGCACGTGGTGCTCCGCAGCATCGCCGGCAGCTCCGGCCCGGCGCCGACTAGTTCGGCTCCGGACTTGGAGGATGTGGTGCTGTTGAAGTGCAGGCCTTCGGGGGTCCCTCCTTTGAACCACAGAGCCTCTGCCTCGCCGCAAACTCCTGTCGTGTCGCGGGAGGTCGTCTGGGCTCGGGTCGCATCCCGAGCCCCTCTCGGTCCTTGGACAAGGTGGTCCTCTCTAAGGCCGAGGTGACGCCGCTATGGTGCCGGCAGGTGCTGGACCGGGTGGCGCCACAAGGGTTGGTGGACCCTCCTCGTCCCGCTCTTGGATCAGGGCTGGATGGGGACCCCTCGTCCTCCTTCAGGCCCCTCTCGTCCCTCCACGCAGGCAGTGCTTCATGGGAGGGCGAGTCGTAGGTTGAGTCGGCCCTGGCGGCACCGCATGCATCGCTGGGCCACATCCGTCACATGCTGGGCTGAAGCTGTTGGAAGGCTTCATGTCACTCCCCTGGTCCCTCTCGTTCCTCCACGCAGGGGGCTGCCTCGGTGGAGGTCGAGTCGGCGCCATCCAGGCGCCGCCCCTTGGCCTCTTCTGATCCGGCTCCGCTCCGGTCCCCGGCGCGGTGTAGCTTAGAGGAGGCCTGTCCGGCGTCTCCTTCGGCGACGGATGGCGTTGACGTCCGGCCTCAGGCAGCGGACTCTATGGCTCCAGACTGGTGTTGAGTCGCGGATTCGTCTTCGGACGCTCCCTCTTTTTCGGAGGCTGGGTGCATACTGATGTGATCCTTGCTGGGGTCCTCGAAGGTTGGTTCCCCGCCATTCTCGAGGCCAGGGTGCTCTCCGGAGGGGCGACAGGTTCCCTACTCTTCGGATTCCTCTGACTTCCAAGTCTGGCCTCTGCCTGCCCCTCTCTTGGCTTCGGGGACTGCTGCTTCAGTTTACAGACATCGCCCACGGAGGAGCTGCTTTCTCCACCGCGGGGCCCTACGGAGGCGGATGCGGCCTTCACTCATGTGGTGTCCACGGCTCTGGGCATTCTGCGCATGGGTGACCCGGTTACTCATTTTCTGTCGGATCATCTCTTGGAGGTTCTCCACCAGGGCTCTGGTGTGAAGGAGCTGTTGCTTCACTTTGAGGGTTCGCTTCTTTGTTCCCTGATGGGAGCAAGGAGTCGTCCCACCTCAACACCTTCTGCACCGGCACCTTCCGGTGCTGCGTGATCTGGTGTGTCTTTCCCTCCACCCCTCTGCCTCAAGTCCACTTTTGTGGACCGCTCTTCCCTCCCTGCCGCCACTGTTGCCTCCGCCGTACAGGGAGGCTCGCTTGCTGGACGCTTGGGGGCGCAACATGTTCGCCTCGACCAGCGCTGCCCTGCGGGCTCTTAACACCTCATGTGTGTTGGCTTGGGCCTCCTCTTGTCTGTGGGACTCCACAGCTTTACAGGAGACTGTTCAGGTGGACTTACGGCATCATGCAGTGGATAGCCGGGAACTAGCGGTGTTTATTCTCCGCTTCGCTCTGGACATCTCGGAGGTGCTGTGCAGGGCCATGGCTTCCTCAGTCGCCCTCCATCGCCATGCTTGGCTTCGGGATGGCGTGTTCACTGAAAATGTTCCGGAACGGCTGATTGATCTTCCATTCAATGGCACCCTGTTGTTCCATGCCCCGGCAGACTCCGCCATCCAAAGGTTCTCGGCTGGGCTCCGTCCTCCTCCTCCTCTTCCTCCTCATCCCGCCCCTCCTCAGAGATTGCTGAGTTAAGCTGGTTCTGGACCTTCCTTTGGGCCGGTTGCCCTTGCTGTGGGGTGTGTTTTATGGCCACTCGAGTCTTCCTTGCTGGGACTATTGGCTGCTGGACGGCTCGCTTGTTGACTGTGTATTTTGCTGCAATTGTCTGTACGGACTTGGCCCTCAGATTAGACCTTCTGTTTTCTTTGGGCTGCTTGCAAGACTTCCGCTGGGGTGTTTTCCCCCGTGGCTCTTTTGTTCCTTCCTCTGCTACAGAAGTTTCTTCCAAAGAGGTTTCCCATTTCTTGGGACTTAACTTACCCTATGTGGGGTTGTGGTAACTGTTATATAGCTTGCACTCTGCTACGGAGTTTAGGTCGTCTTCGGGCCCATGCTCTCCGTGGTGTTTATGTATGTTTCTATTGCTTTATAGGCTGTGTGCACGGATCCCTTGTCAGGTGTTGCCTTCCCTGTTTCCTTGGGGCCCGGGCTGCTCTTCTTGCTTTTGGCAGCTTATTACTGTCGGTGCCGCTCTGTCTGGTCTGTTGACTTCCGTCTAGGGTGGGCTCGACTTCTTTTCCCTTGTTTCCTTGGGCCCTCTAGGCTTTCTTCTTCATCTTCCTTGTCCTGGCATTGGATGGAAGCTCTGTTGCCCTGTAATGCAGTGAGGTGATTCGGCTTCTCTCGCCTTGCCCTAGGCTCTCCTGTTGTGAGTGTCTGGGCTTCTTCGGTCTCCTTTTAAGGCTCGCCTGCGTTGCAGCGCGAAGCGCGCTACCGCTGGCGAGCCTTATTGTCGTTGTGAAGGACTCCCAAGTGGTACAGACCGGTGCACGAGCATACACCGGTCTGTGAACGTGTGAGCCGCAGGGAACGCCAACGTGCACGCTCAGGGCGTCATGCTCCTGTCCCCCCGCGTCTCTTCCAAGGCGCGCTCAAAGGACAGAACAAAAGTGCTGCCCTGTACTCCCAGCGAAACTCTGAAAACTTGGCCAGTGCTTTACTTGGACAGAAGAGGGGGCGGGGAGCGTTTCCTGGTTTTCCCCCTGCATTGCTGGATTCGTCATGTTTGTTTTTTGGAAGTAGTACCTACCTCCTGGATCGTATAAAGAGATGCTTAGAAGCGCGAGCCTCTTGCCAGGGCAATGGAAAAGTCACGGCACAGTGGAGAAAGGAGTAATTTAACTTTGCAAAACAGCGAGGTAGAGCTTAGCTTGCAGCGTTGAAAGGCTGCGTCCGTGGTACGCCGTCCGAGTTGTCTCTGAGCCATCTGGCTTACGTTGACGCTCAGACTCCTCCCCTCTGGCCCGAGCTTTCAAAGCGCGTCCTTTCACTTTGAAAGAGGAGTCTGTAGTACTCTGTTTAGAGTGAGCACTCAGTACAGACGCTGACTATCCGCCGTGGAGCCTGGCGGCAGTGAGTACCTTACTTACTACAAGCACCCCTTTGCATGCACACAGAGGTGTACCTCTTGTCTGATGTCCGTACAAACTTTCTCTGTGTTTGTTTTACGCTTAGCTCTTACACAGAGCATTCTTTTCAAAGCCACACCAGCAAAGATTGTCGGTTTACGTTGTGATCCCTGTAGTTAGTTTGTGTTGTCCCTGCTCGCTTCTTTTGTCTTCGGGAAGGACAGCGCCTGCCTGCCACTACGGACAATTCATAAACCTGTTTATTATACATGTACTCATTGCGTGCAAGCCTGGCCTTGCAGCCCTGCTCGTTTAATGGAATGAAAAACGTAGAAAACAAGGTTCACTATTTTCAGCGAATGGGTTTCTGAATATAAGCCTTATAAGATTTACCATATCCTTCCAAACCGCTCATGAAGTATGGATGTGAAGCAACATTTATCTTACTATTTCTAGTAAGTAACTCATTAACTATTAGCCTATAACTTCATCAACGTGTCTGCTCATGAATGCATCTGTTCAGATTAAATGTATGTATGTTTCTACAGATCTGTCCATCAATTCATTCGGCTGTTTATTCCTTCAGCTGTTAGTCTGTCCATGCATTAATCTGTCTGTCCTTCGCATGTATGTGTTATTTCTATAGTGCGAGCCTCGCCTGAAGGTAGCTCTGTGCAGGGTCAGTCAAACACAAGTGTGAAGTGGTAACTGACACAAGCCTCTAAGCACACGCAAACAACCCTTGGGTTTAAGGGATGCAGACATCCCTTCTCTTTTAAGCACCACACACATTTGTATTTGAGCTTTAATAATTGTGTTTCTAAATGCTGAATTTCCTTATTCGCCCCCAGCTCAAAGTGAAGTGATAGCTGGTTTGTGAACAGCTAATTCATATGGGTGTATTGCTTTTTAATGAGGTGCGTCCTCAACTCTTTCCTAAATTGGAGCAGCGGTAATGGGACAGCTGTGGCATACATAGCCTGCTTGTCACAGGCCCTAGTGCATGGAAGGAGATGGGTCCCCTGGCTGCTGATTGAACTGTGAAATACAGTAGTTTTCAGGGTTCAGTGGGCCCATCAGGCCTCTAGACACCAATGGAAGCAACACCCCTTGGGAGCAGTCCTGATGGGTGCGGTGCTGTTGCTTTATATCCTGAGCCCATTGATGGAAAAGCCTGCTGCCTTGTTTTTAATTTTTACACTTTCCAGTTTACAGTCTGATTGTTTCCTAGCTGTGGGTGTGCGCTGCCCTACACACATACCCATCACCCATAGCATGTAGTTATACATCCATCGAGCCTTAACTCATGCATCTGCTCCTTTACCCCTCCATTCATCATTTGCTAAGGATTCCCTCATCATTGGAGGCTCGTGTTGTGAATACCCACACTCGACAATTTGCTGTATGTTGGACATGATGTCCTGTGTCACTGAGTTGCATGACTCCGCCCTCAAACACATGATGTGTCACAGAAGTAATCCTCCGGGCTGTTAATTATCGGTCCTTGGGAGTAAGTTGTGTATACATGGCGTGTGTGTGATGCTGGAGTGGAATATGCAGAAACTGTGAATTGCTCTACTATATAGAGGGAACTAGGAGGAACAGCTATCCACAACCCTTGCATCACTCGCCTTAGTCACTGAATGTGTATGTCAGTGCATGTTATGGCGCATGGGAAGCAGTGGGAGATGATAGTTGGTTGTTATCACACTTGATGAGGGCATAGGAAGGCCCGTAAGAGCTCTGATCACTAAAATAACAAGCACTGCTAATGCAAATCTTTTCAATTGTTGTATAATGATACAAAACATGTACATCACTGGTAATAGCAGCAGCAGTGCACAATCCCATTCACCTGGACACACATCTGATGTACCACAAACTTTGCTCATAGACACAGAAAAACTGCATCACAGGCAGCAGCGTTGCAAACTCCTGCATGTGTGCGATTTGTCACAGTCATTGCAGCAAAACAACAGTGTGCTTCTAGATGAACACCTTGCAGAACATTATTATGTTGGTCTACTTGGAGTAGTTTTGGTTGCAATTTCCAAGTGTCCCACCTTAACAATACTGTTTACCGGCCCACAAGCAGTTTCTACAGTATGACAAGCTGGGCTGCCACTATCTTCCCCGAGGGATTTGACCATGAGGCTAGCTCCCCTGGTGGGGATTCCTCACAACTCTGTCATATCTGTTTGCTGACCCACTTCCGTTCTGTTTCCACTACCAAGGCAGGCTTGAGTCAAGTGTCCCCAAGAGTCCTTTGTAATTTTCCATAAACCTGCCATAATTTACTCCCAGGGTCTGAGAGGGAGTCAGCCGCATTATTGTGTCTCCCTTGCAGACTCTTTGGTGACATCTCCCTCTCTCTTTTTAATTGTTTACTTGAGAGCATCCTGACTGCAACATCACCTTTATGCATTGCTGGCACAGGATCGAGCTCTGCCCAGGGAAGCAGCTCGGAGTTCAAGGGGGCAGGGTATGCCAAAGGTATCCTGTGGGGATGGTACCTTGTGAGCATCATTCATGGTAACGTGTTCTCATTCTGCGGGTCTCCTGCATGTCGACTTTTCTGTGGGGTTTCCTTCCCGGGAGTTTCCATGCATGGCATCTGTTCCATTACTGGCTTCCATTTTTCATGTGTAAGTTGCTGGTAACTGACAGCTTGTGGGATGCTGAGCTGTCCAGGCTCCTGCTTACGGAGTTTATGCAAGGTGTTTCTCTTCCCTAGAGATGCCTGTGCTGGTCACTATGGATGCCAGCAGTTTACTGTGGGGTGCGACTTTAGATGACTTCTTTTGGAGTGGTCCCATTTATACGGTTGAATGTAGCTGTCAGCAGTATTCCTAACTCTTTACTGGCTTGCCCTTCTCCCGCAGACCACGTGGTCATTCTCCACACAATGAACAGTCACAAAGCTCATGGGGGGGATGTGGAGACCCCAGCTGCTCTTATGTTTCATATTAGTTCTTTGGTGGAGCAGTATCTTCCAGCCCTGTTGGTCTTTCACGTTTGAGGAGCAGACACATGTACGTGAATTGTCTCAGCAGTGTATTCAGACTGTGACACAATTATTGTCTACTGTTTCTGATGGCCTTTGCAGAGGTGGCAGCTGGGTTGGGTCCCCTCAAATGGACCTAGTTGTATGCACATGCAGTGCTTTTCTTCTCTAGGTGACCGAAGATCTGGTGAGCAGAGTGAAAGCCTGAATCAATCCTTTCATGATTGCCAAGCTTATGTTACATTGATTAGGTTGAGCATCCGAGACCTCTTGTATATACTTTAGTATATACTTTGGTATACACTTATATGTGTGTGTACTTAGTGGGCTCTGGAGATTAGGAATTCTCTGTTTCCATGTAGGGACATTTTTGTTTTCCGTTTAACTGCCTCTATTTAACTGTCTTTATAGAACAAGACCAGCACAGGTCAGTAAAATACCAAAATTACTTTTGTGAGAAGTTGGCCTGATATATGATGCTCACTAGTTCTAGTGATCACCTTGTATCAGTCCAAACAACCCTTATGGTGATTGCTTGTAAAGTCAACCTTATAGACCAGCTATCCTAATGGTAGCATGGACAAAGCAGTCTTAGGCTAAACTCTTTTGGCATGTGAAGCCAGCTGTTTTACCACATAGAACCCCTTGAATACCAAGTGAAAGGACACCACACAGGTTGTTATGAAAATAAACAATATATTTATTAACTAACATACACCTCTGAACTCTTAATGAGTTCAGAGGGCTAAGCACATGACAATCTCTTAGGAAAAATACGTTTAAGTTGCACAAATTACAATCTTGCCCTAGGGGCACGACAAACCATATACTAAGTAAGTGGAATGTGAAAGTCGATAAAAGGAATGGAGCTGTCCAGAGGCTGTAGGATTGCTGGGACCACGCTACACTAACTCTAGGTAAGTAATAGGAAGCCCACGGAACGCATGGGCAGAGTGTGAACTCACACGCGAGATGCGTAACAGTGTCTATGGACAGTACAGTTCAAGAAAAAGGTGAGTACGGACAATCCTGACTATGTGGGACTAAAACGTCTGTGGAACTGGACACTAGGAGAGTCAATCTACCCTTGAGCACCGGAATGCTCGGGTAACCTCACCCACAGGCTGCGGGTGCATAGGTGCGAAGTCGTGTCGGGTTCCTGCGTTGAAGTATATGGAGCCTGGAAGAAAAGATGCTGCAGGCGATCAGGAGGAAGATGTCCGGTGTGATCCAAGGGTGGATCAGTGAAGAGGAGAACCTGAAAGCAGAGGGGACAATGTTCAAAGTCACTAGCCAGTGACTGGAGTGGAACCAGGAGTGGAACCAGATGTCATCATCGCGATCAGGTGAGAGTGGACACTTGTTTCCTCAGCCACGTGGACCAGGTGGTGTCTTCGACGACCAGGATGGAGGCACGAGCTGTCCCACGCAGGCTCTCGCTGTCGGCGGTGTCGGATCCGGATTTGGAGTCAACAGGCCTTGGCAAAGGCCACCCACGCGGCGTCTGGAGGGTCCGAGGTGCTGCTCTTTTGGAAGGGAGCAAGGGCCAGGCTGGAGCAACCAGAAAAGCAGTGAAGATGTCAAGGTTCGTTGTCTAGGAGGTCACTAGCCAGCCAGCAAGTGACCAGACAACGCGTCGAGCAGCAAACAGGCAGAAGGGCCCCACGCAGATCTCGTAGATGCTGGAGGGCTGGTCTTCGGTGCAGGAGCTGCTCGGGGTCGGGGCTTCTCAGTCCCCAAAGCACTTGGATGAGGTTACCTAAGAGGTCGTGCTGGAGCGAAGTGCTGCTTCTTTCAAGATGGCCGGTCCCACGTGTCTCGTCGCACCCACGGATCTCAGCTGTGCTGCAGATGTAGGTAGAGGTCGGAGAGGTCTGGGAATCCGGGTCTCGTCGGGCTCTGAAGTCTGGATCCTCGAGGGAAGACGACAAAGGCAAGCCGCTGGACGCTGATGCTGCCTGCTTGTGCAGGGTGGACACTCCTTGCCCACAAGGGAGATTTCTTCAGTCTTCTGTGGAGCAGAACGTCGAAGTCCAGAGTTTCTTCTTGTTAAGTTGTTCAGGATAATCTAACTCGGAATGGGACCAGCTCCTACCTTTATCCTGCTAAAGGGGGCTGTACTACGACTAGGTCCCTCCTATGGGTGGGACCAGGAAGGGGGGTGGTTACACCCCCTATCCTTTGTCCGGTCTTGCGCCAGAGCTGGGGCTGGAGAGCCCCAGGAACTGGTTTAGACCGGTGTATGCACAGGGACACCTTGTGTGCCCCAGGCATGTCTCATTCCTTTCAACCCTGTCCTACCCAATACACAAAATCCTGTCTGGGGTGGCGCTAGCACCTCCCAAGGCAGGAAACCCTTTGTCCAAGGCTCCCTCGCTGGAAGGACTCCCAGCAGCAGGAGGTCAGACTTTTGTCTGTGGTGGCAGCATCCATTTTGTGATGCTGAGGCTCGGGTTAACTTTAACCCGGGTTCACAGTTATGTACATGTCGTGTCCCTCTAGAAGGGTGGAATGCTACCCCCGTCCCCAGAATTGGCGAGGGGGTAGTATTCCAATTCGTGTGACACCTTACTCGACATGTTTTGATAATGCTATGCCAAAGTTAGCAATAACCGCGAGGATTATAATGCACTTAAGAGTATATGGTATAGCGTTATCATGGAAACAGCTAAAGGACTTGGTTCCGAAAGCTGTAGACAGGCTGAGCTCATGCCAGAGCACTATCTCACATAATTCCAAGCACTCTGCCTCCAGGATTATTAAGGCCTGCCCTAGGAGTGACTTATAGGAGTATATGTGTCAATTTTAGGGTTAGATATAGAGATACTATATCTAAAGCAAAGGGTGTTTACACCACCTTGCCCTAGCTGATTGATCAGCCAGTTGTGTCAGATTTGGATGGCCAGCCAGGGGTGGCATAATACATGCTGCAGCCCCTGGTAGGCCCTGGGTGCACCTATGCCCTGGGTACCTAAGGTACACTGTACGGGGGCTGATACGGTGACTCAGTATCCAATTAGATATGTACCTAGAGTACATGGAATCCATTTTACAGAGAGAGCAGTGGGCCTGGGGTCCTGAATAGCAGGGCCCCAGGTCAACTAAGTCGAAAAACCAGCTAAACACCAGGCAAAAAGTTGGGGGCAACCATAGTCAGATATCCACCTTCCTACAGCTTTCTGCTGAGGGACTTTCTTTTTTAAAAATGTTCTGGCACCTGCCTCTATTTAACTTTCTTGATGGAAAACGACCAGCAGAGATAGTAAAATACCAGAATCACTTTAGCATTCTCTAGATTCCAGTCCATAGAAATTGTCTTCCACGAGCACCCGTAGACAATTACTTATTTTTCAAATCTTGTTTGTTCAGTGATATGACCACTGAAGGCCCTGCTTTTATATTAAAAACAGAGCTTTGGACTATACCATTTCCTGCTGAAAGGCAATATTTCTCTCCACGTGTTCCCATACCTGGTGTGTCACGCAATTTGGTGCTTACATTCGCTCTATGTTGAAGAACAGTAGATGTTTCAGCACCCAGACTAAGGTGCTGCATAGCAAAATGCATATAAGGTCTCAAAGGCGAGACCGATTGCATTGCAAATGCTTGTTCTTCCTACATCCTTCTTAGGGTCGGTGGTGTTCTGCGTCTTGGGGTTCCTCTTGCCTGGGAGGGACAGGCTTTTCGCCTTGTCCGTGGCTCTGGTCCCCTGTAGAACCCTCTGTGATGCCCAGGCTGGTGGGGTCCTTTCGCAGACCCTCCTGCCCCGTGAGTATTGCTAGGGTATCTATTCTATGTGAAGGAATCTGAGGCTAGTAATCTCTATCAGATATACAAGTTACTTGCCTTCGGTAACGATCTATCTAGTAGAGACGATTCTAGCCCCAGATTCCTTCACGGCCCGCCCTTCTTCCCCATTCTGCGAGGACCTTTGGCTTCTGCACTCGCCTCCAGGTGTGTGGCTAGGTCTTCTGTGAGTGCATTCTTTCGTTCTTTTGACAGGATGATTTGTCTTGTTCCTCTCCTCCTCTTTGGCACTTTGGAGGAGGTGTCTATAGGTACTCCCGTGCCCCTCTGCTCAGGTTACTCAGAGGTTGAGGCTTGCCCTTACTCTCGTCCCTTCACTCCCTCTTTGTTATTAAGGGTCCTGCCCTCTGCTACCCTCTGGGTTTGGGTCATTTGGCTGTGCCCTGGTTCCCTTGGGGGGGTTTCCACACTCTGTGCTGGGATTGCATTGGAGGTCTGTCGTTCCCGATTTGTCTTGGAACTGGCTCCGCTTCATGGGTCTTAGTCTGGGTTGTAGTCCTGCTACATGTTATGACATTTTTGCATACGTTCCTTGTCTTAAAGGGGGTACTGTTTTTATAACTGGCAGGGTGGCTGCTCTGGGCTGTGCTCTGTTCTTTCTTCTTTCCCTGCTTTTGGGTACTGCAGTGTTGGCACTGCTCCTTATGGTGTTCTTAGTCACTATTCCTGTTTCTTTTCCATTTTTCTGCTGTTTCCCACACTGTTCCCATGCTTCCACAGTTTCTCTGCTGGCTCCGCGTTGTGGCGCTGAAAAGTTCTCCGAAGAAAACTTACGTAGGCGCGCAGATGTGGGACTTATGTGACCCCGTGTACATCACATACGCGGACGACGCATGGGTGGGGTCGCTTGATGCAGTCCACCCGGCGCTCAGGGTTGTTGTGGCAAAGAGTTTTTCCGGATCCAGTGTCACGCCTGAGGATAATTCTACGTGAAGGAATCTGCGGCTAGAATTGTCTCTGCCAGATACATCGTTACTGAAGGTAAGTAACTCGTACGTTAAGGAATCTGCAGCTAGAATCATCTCTACCAGATGCATTGTTACTGAAGGTAAGTAACTTGTACAACAGTGGCGCTTCAGCGCCGCGCCTGGCTTAGAACAACTGGCTTCTCCGGGGATGTCCAGAACACTTTGATGGCATTCACCTTTTTGGCAACAAAGCAGATAGTGCGGTGGAGCGCTTTAAGGACTTTTGGGCTACAGCCGAGTCCTTGGGCCGCTCGGCCTCCTCCGCCTTCTGCTTTGCATTCCTTTCGTGGCCAAACTTCCTAGTCCGATCTTTTAGGCCTCTCAAACCCCAGTGGGGTGGGCGGACGAATACGCCATCATCTCCCCCTCTGGCGCAACATCACTTCGGACACTTGGGTGCTGCAAATAGTCAGACGGGCTACTCCCTCCCCTTAAAGACTACCCCACCAGCCATGCCACCTTGGTACCACCACATGTCGCGGGACCATCTGATGCTTCTTCAGAAGGAAGTTAAGGCCCTCTTGGCCAAGGGGCCATCGAGCGTGTTCCTGGGCCAGAAATAGGTCAGGGTTGTTACTCCCTCTACTTTCTGGTCCCCAAGAAGTACAAGGGCCTGCACCCTATCTTGGACCTCAGAGACGTCAACGGCTTCCTCCAGAAGGAGAAGTTCAAAATGTTGACGCTTGTTCAGGTCTTGTCTGCTCTCGACCCTGGAGACTGGATGGTAGCATTGGACTTGCAGGGCGCTTATTTCCACATCCCTGTCCTGCCGGCCCACCGGCGTTACCTGCGGTTCACAGTAGGCCATGAGCATTTTCCATTTACTGTGCTCCCTTTCGGCCTTACCAGCGCCCCTCGGGTGTTCACGAAAGTGATGGCGGTGGTGGTGATGGCAGCTCATCTGCGCAGATCAGGGGTTCCAGTCTTTCCCTATCTCGACGACTGGTTGTTGAAGGTGGGCTCACCCCAGGCAGTCGTCTCCCACCTCCAGACTACAGACGACCTCCTGCATTTGCTGGGGGTTTCCATCAACGTGCCGAAGTCGCACCGGAGTCCCTCTCAGAAGCTCCCCTTCTTCGGTGCGGTTCTGTATTCGGTGCAGTTTTGGATTTATCCTCCCTAACAGCGAGTCCGGGATATTCAGGCTATGATTCCGATCTTTCAGCCTCTATCCCGGGTTTCAGTCAGGATGACCCTCCGGCTCCTTGGCCTAATGGCCTCCTGCATGCTGCTAGTGCAACATGCCAGATGGTGTATGCGGGCTCTACAGTGGGACCTGAAGTTCCAGTGGGCACAGCATCCGGGAAACCTGTTAGATCCCGTCCAGATCTCGGAGGGCACTGCACGACAATTGCAGTGGTGGCTCACAAATTGCGATTGAGACAATGGCAGATCCCTCTCCCTTCTGCAACCGGAGCACACAGTGGTGACATATGCATCCCTCCTGGGATGGGCCGGCCACATGGGAGAGGATATCAGAGGCCTCTGGTCTCCGGCGGAGTCCCGGCTCCATATCAACCTTTTGGAGCTTCTGGCAATCCGACTTGCACTGAAAGCATTCCTTCCCTCTGTCCGGGGTAGTGTAGTGCAGGTGTTCATGGACAACACCACCGCCATGTGGTACTGCAACAAACAGGGTTGGGTGAGGTCGTGGACCCTATGTCAGGAGGCTCTGCGCCTCTGGACATGACTAGAACATAAAGGCATTATGTTGCTGGCAGGTTCTCTGAATGCCAGGGCAGACTAACTCAGCCGCTGGTGCATGATGAATCACGAATGGTGTCTGAACTCAGACGTGGCGCATGGTCTCTTTCTGCAGTGGGGGAGACCCTTGATTAGATCTATTCGCCACCGAAGAGAATGCGCAATTTCATCAGTTCTCCGCGTTGGAATTTCCAATGCGGCACTCGCTCTGAGACGCTTTTCGACGCGAGTGGAGCTGCGGTCTGTTGTACGCCGTTCCGCCTATACCACTTCTGCCCTGAGTGCTGAAGAAGATTTGACGCGACCGGGCCCAAGTCATCCTTGTGGCTCCGGATTGGGCACGAAGATACTGGTATCCCGAGTCACTCAACATGGCGATTGATCCCACGATCCGACTGCCTGTTCGGGAGGGTCTTCTGTCTCAGCAGCTGGAGACGGTCCTCCACCCGAACCTGTCCAGCCTCCACCTCCATGCGTGGAGATTGAGCTGCGACAGTTGACAACTTTCGATCTTCCTCCCAAAGTCTGTGATGTCATTCTGGCTGCATGGCGTCCCTCCACTAAGTCGGTATACGCCTGCAGGTGGAACAGATTTGTGGCATGGTGCACAGCGAGGGCTGTGGATCCCCTTTCTGCCCCTCTTTCTGAGGTTCTTCTGTTCCTTCTCTCTTTGGCCCAGCAGAGCTCTGCTATGGGCACTATCGAAGGTTATCTTTCAGCCATCTCCGCCTTTCTACGGCTACCAGATCAGCCTGCCCTTTTTAAGTCCCCGGTTGTTAACCGTTTTCTTAAAGGCATTACGCACACGTTTACACCAGTATCTTTCATATTGCCTCAGTCGGACATGAATCTTGTCTTGCCTTTTCTGATGTGTGCTCCCTTTGAGCCCCTTCAGAACTGTCCCTTACGTCTTCTCACTCTAAAGACTGCTTTCCTGGTTTCTATCACCTCTGCCAGAAGAGTGGGTGAGCTACAGGCCCTTTCTTCCAAACTTCCTTTCTTTTCTGTTCAACCGGACAAGGTGCTTTTAAGGACCCGTCCTTCTTTTCTGCCAGAGGTTGTCATGCCCTTCCACATCGGACAGACCATCACTTTGCCCACCTTCTTTCGGCCTCCGTATCCTTCAAGGGAAGAGGAGAGGCTCCACCGTCTGGACCCAAAACGTGCTCTTGCATTCTATCTGCAGTGTACACAGCAGTTCTGGGTGGATGATCAGCTTTTTGTTGGCTGCGTGGGCGCTAAAAAAGGTCGGGCTGTGCACAAGTGGGCAATCTCCCGGTGGGTCGTTCTGTGCATCAAAGCATGTTACTACTCTGCCAGGAAGGAGCCTCCTGTGGGGCTGCGCGCCCATTTGACCAGAGCGACTTCAGCCACTACTGCCTTGGGACGAGGCGTTCCCTTGCAGGACATTTGTAAGGCAGCTACGTGGTCCTTGTTGCACACGTTTACCAAGCACTACTGCCTTGATAGTCTGGTTCGGAGAGACTGCTTCTTTGGCCGTTCTGTGCTCCGTGACTTTTTGGTATAATCTTGTTCGCAGACCCACCACCGGGGTTGGTATTGCTGGGGTATCTATTCCAAGGTAAGGAATCTATCACTAACGTGTCTCTTTCAGATGCACAAGTTACTGCTTGTGTAACAATATCTCTGTAAGAGACATAAGTTAGTGATAGATTCCTTACCGCCCCGTCCATCCTCCCAGTTATCAAACTGATTACTAGGGTTAAGGTAATCCCCTTTTAGGGCCCTAGTTTTAGGCACCAATGGTCGGTATCTTGCATGGCTCTGTGTTTCGGCGCGGAAAGTAGTGTACAGAACTGACGTCAGCGTGCATCGTGGCGCCTAAGTAGTCTCTGTGACGTCATCCCGGCGCTTACGATGCCAGTGACAGACGCGGAGCTGCACAACACCACCGACCGGCACGCAGGGATATTGCTAAGCGAAAACTTTCCGGATCCAGTCTGACGCCTGGGGAATATTCTAAGGTAAGTAATCTATCACTAACTAATGTATCTTTTAGATATGTCGGTCACAAGTAGTAACTTGTGCATTGTGATCATGGTTCTATAAGGGACCTTATCCCAGAGACTATGGGTCTACCTGGTGGTGGTTCTCGGTTCTTGTGGATTTCTGGGATTGTTCCTTAAAAATCACCTTCTTGCTTATTAATCCATCCCTCACATTCTGCTTCTTCAATCAGCGTATTGATATCTGTTGTTAATGTGTTGGTTGGATCATTGTTCAGAATGGTTTAGGTTGGTTCATCTGCTAATAGCCTCCTGCATTCCATTCTGTAAACTGTAGTGGTCTGTAGTACCGTGCCACCCCCTTTAACTACTGGCTTGATAGTGATTTCACTGTCATTTTTTTAGTTCTTTTGGTGCTGTTCTTTCTGCATTACTTGGATTTAGTGATTTATGTATAGAATTGGTGTCATGTTGTTCAATTTAACTTAGTTGTTCTCCAAAGAGTGCTTTTAGTCGTAATTTATGAAAAATGCAGCCAGTTCACAATATAAATGAAACTTGTCAAATCTGGGTGTTGGCATGAATCCTAGGCCTTTATTAAGGACCGATTGGGTGTTCAATTCTTATTTGTCAAATTTGTAAATAGTTTGTCGTTTTAATGGGCCCCGGTTGTGGGTGTGTAATGCTGCGTGTTTGTACCCGTGAGTCTTACACCTGAGTGAGACCCTGGCAATGCAACATTCTGTCTTTTGGATAGTAATAGGATCCAACAAAATAAGGTAACCCTCCTCAAGTATTGTTGTTACTATATACAGACAGTAGACCAGGATGCACTGAATAACATATTTCTTTTCAGTAAGCAATGATACAGTAAACCGTTGTCAAAGCAAATAATATTAATCGTTTAAGTGGCTAGTGAAATGATAACAAAGATATGTCACCAACTCTTGTACCAAAATGATGTGCAATCAGTAGCACCTAAAGTGTACTAGGCAATATCTGAGATACTTCACAATTTAGGAATTCAGATATGCTGGATTTTAGAATAGAGGAGTAGTCCCCTGCATGGTTATAGATGTGCTCCCTTGCCCTGGGTGTTCCAGCTGCAGGGATATCGGGCACTATGGTAATGACTTTTGTCATGGGTGAACACGGATCTTGTGTGCGCTCCATGCCCTAGGCCTGTGTCATGCTAATGCAGTCTTGTTAGACTGTGACGGAGGCCCTAAGAGCTACCCTTGTGATGGTTGAGGTCTATTGCCTTTTCCAGGAGTTAAGTGACACAAGCACGGTGGTGGCAGGATACTTGTTTTGTTTCATAGTGATTAGTAGAGTGAACGTGCCTTTTTACTTGTGTCACAGTCCTATGGGCCAACTCATATAAAGTTCAGTGGTTGTGAACATAACTCACCCTTGGCCAGCAAGGATTGTGTGTAGCGCCAGACAGTGCATGATACTTGTGTGTGCATGCTGGGATATGTTTGTACCTGTTTATGTACGTAATATGGTGGCCTATGTGGTTCCATTGGAAACAGGAGGTCTGGAGGGGTGAAAACTGTAGCCCCCCGACAGGAGATATTCATTACTGATATTCCTGAGGGCTAGGGTAGAAGCACACACTGAATGAAGGGGAGCAGAGTGTTCTCTGTCCACATTAAATGAATCTTTGTTTCCTGGAAGAATTACTCATTAACAGGCCTGAGCTCATTGTCGGGGACATGGTGGGACTGATAAGGTTGGCACTGTGGACCAGGGAATCTTGATAGAGAGGATGTTTTAGACCTTTGAACCGTTATGAGGCATATTTCTGCACGGGCTGGTGGTAGGTGTGATAGCCAGTTCGACCCTTGGACTGTGTTGTTCATCAGTAAGAATTGAAGCCGCTCTTGCAGTCGCCGACTGTCTCTTTGGCAAATGGCAGTGCAGAGAAGAGAGTCCTTCAAAGGAGCTGATACTCAAACCTAATTTCAAAGAAGACACATATTTGTGCCTGGGGTTGGACTATACAGGTAGGAGCATAAGGCTGACCAGTTGTTCAACAGCACTGTTTATCAGGTGAAAGAAAGTTGCCAAGATTTGAGCTGCTGCAATCAGGGCTGGGGATCAAGATCTGCAAATCTGCCATCTGGGTGAGGGGCCATCACCCAGGAAGCCAAGAACACTTGTCCTATGCCTGGAGCACCAGCCTGCCTGGCAAGGCCAGTGTACCCTGTGAGGAGGAGCAGAGAGGCTTGACGGAGTGAGACCCAGCAGAAATCCTTGAGAGTAGATTCCAGTGAGCAGAGTGGGAGCTGCCAATTCAGTCGGTATTGTTATTGCTAGAGAGCCGTCCGCGAATAGCGTCCGTAAACCCTTATGTACAAGAGGAAGGCCAATCGGACTGCTCGGGCCGTCGCCTGTTGCCACTGAACCTGCTGAGGCCATTGCCTGTTGCAACTGAGACTGTTGGGACTGTTACCCGTGTCTATGACTACTGTGTGTCTGCAAGGGACCGCTGGGACTGTTTAAGCCACTGCTCCGGTATATCTGACCTTGTTGGGGCCGTCGCCTGTGACCCTTGTATGTGAGGAGGGAGCTACTAGGACCATTGGGCCATCGCTCATGTCGGGGTAGCCGCTGCAGCCAGATGAGGGACTCTGAGCAAGGTCAGAAGCCATTGTGCAGCGTTGCCGCTGCTCCACCAGCTTACCTGGAAGAACTGTGAAAATCAACCTGACCTGCTGCATCACAAGCTGTAGCTGTAGCTCAGTGCATTGCCGGATGACTGCAGGAGAGGAGAGAGAGGTGTGACGGAAGGAAAGGTGTGGTGCCGCAGCTAGGGAGGCTTACTCTGCAGCACATGGCTCACGTTTCGATCCCTAGCGGCAGCTAAGCTTAGCACCATGCAATTCTGGGCAATAGCTCACTTAATCTCCCCAACAGAACCCCGTACCTTGAGACCCTTTAGGGGCGAGTAGTTTGCACTTTACAAATTCCGGAGTTGGATTCAGGAGGACTTGATGCTTGACCTCAGAGCATGCCCCAGCTCCAGAACGATTCGGAAGGCTGCAGTTGAATAAAACTTTAGGAAGGGCTGTAGGCAGTCTGGGAGACTTGCATGAGTTCATTGTAGTATTACCCAAAGAGCTGCAATTTTCAAAGCCAATTCCAGACTTTGATGCACATCACTAGTGTGGGCAACACTTGTGGGGATCACCTATAATGATCTGCCATGGACATGATGGTTAGTGTGGAGAGGGGGGGGGGGCACAGCTTCATTCAGCGTCATAGCGCAAGCCTTCAGACAAATTTTGTGTCACCTATTTAGTGTGCTGTGTTTGTGTATAATACTTTCTTAACAAACGAAGAATTGGGCTGCACAAAGATTTTTTTGGGGTCACTGTGAGTATTTTGAGTTATGAGCTTAAGCATACTTTAACCCTAACTCTTCCTGAAGTGCCTTGCACTGCTTGACCCAGCTATCACTGAGAGTCACATGCTTAAGGGGTAGTACCTGACCCAGATACTCGGCCCATACTAAGTCGGGTTCTGGGACAACAGGAGTAAAAGACCACAATCCGCTCGGTTGGGCCCAGTAACCCCTCGTTGCTCCATGGCCCTCCAAAAGGGGTTCCAACACACATTTTCCTTTTTATTTCTTAAGTAAAACTGCACTCAGTGTACCCTGGTACAGACAGAAACAGTGATAAAGGTAGGCCTTAAACTGGGATGTGGTAGCTTAGTTACAGTAAAAAATTCATTTTTATGCATTTTAGACAGCACAAAGAAAAATATCCATCAGAGGTTTCTGGAAATATAGAATTTACAAGGTATTGTAAATCAAAGCATTTTGCTCAACTGCAAACAAGCACTGGCAAATTGAACGCACTTAACATTTTTTCACCAAAAAGTTGGGTTAGTTGTATTGCTGTCACATAGTTCTTTTAGGTGACCAAATCCAGTCGGAAGCCAGTCAACGGGACCAGCAAGGACCTCAGAATCGGTTACCTTTATTGGTGAGGCAGTCCTCAGGCAGTTCCAGGCGCTTTATCCCCTTTCCAATTGATACCTATGCAAGTGGTCCTGATGCAAGGGAGGAAGGATGCTGAAGAAGCCCAAGGAAGCTGTGGATGCAATGTGATTGACATGAGTCCTCCTCTGGCTACTCCTAGGTCCGTGAAGGGGGTTAGAGGGTCCTGGTCACAGTGTTGACGTCCTTCAAACTCATTCCATTGCTGGTATAAGTCCAGTTCCCACTGGCTACCAGTTGCCCTGTATTGCTGTCACAGTCAAATCCTTCCCTGGGCGATAACTCTGCTTCTGAACGATAAAGCTGCACTAAGATAACTCTCCCGGGCTCAGCCAACTCTGGTGCAAAGTGAATCATCGGGTCTTGGTATCTGGTGCTGCACAGCGGAGGTTGGTGATGGCCTGAAGAGTCTGGGTTACTAACCTGTCCTGACAGGCTTCTCAGTTGTGTCCCTGTGCTGTGAACAGAAGGTCCGCTAACATACCCTTTGAGATTCTTGGCTTTGCTTTGCCTGAGCTCTGGATACGGGTTCTTCTTGAGCAAGATATGGAGGGCACAGTCCCTCTCCTTCCTAGCCATAAGGGTCAGCAGGTGCAGTCAACGCCGATGCAGCCTCTCTTTGCCGGTTCCACGGTGCAGCATGGCAGTCCTTTTTTGGTCCTTCCTCCAGTCCAGATAAGATTTGCGTGCCAAAGGTGCAATATTTTTGTTCAGAAAAAGCCCTCCCTCCTATGACCACTTCCTGGGAATGCATCACCCTTTCACTCCAAAGATGGCAGAACCACTTTCTGAGCTATGAGAGCGCCCTAGCTTATCCCAGAGGTGTGGCTACATGCTCCTGAAAAACGGGTTTGAAAACACATTTCCCCTTTCCTTCCCGGGTGTTAGCTATTCTGCCTAAACAATGGGGATGTCCCTCTCTCCGAAGTGTTTTCCATTTGCTCTTCAAAGTTGGTTTCAGCTTTGAAGCTCGCTTTTCAGGCCAACACCCATGTGGCTTCTGGCAGGAGGCAGGTAACACCTTTCTCCAGTGCGGGCCCCTATTTGTCTCTTTTCCTGGGAGTTGTTAGCACGCCTCCCCTAGGAGTGCAGAAAACTGTTCCCAGTTCAAGCTCCATGTGCAACTGTTAAGGGCACAGGAGATTAAAGGCAACAAAGTCGCAACTTTGTAAAAGTTGCAAACTGCAATTTGCTAATTTAATTCCTACTTGAGAACCAAATTGACCTCAATGTAATGAGTTGTTTGATGTCTTGGAATATCAACTTTGGTAGCACCATTCAGGAGTTTGCACAGCTGAGGGGGTGACAAAGTATTTCCATAGTAAAAACAGTTTTGTGTTTTTACTGTCAGAACACATATAACACATGTTCTGTCCGTGAAAGATTGTTCACCGTGTCTTAGGGCTCAGTAGGCCTGCCCTGAAGGTGACTTGCATGTTTCAGGGGAACATTTGACTTTGACATAGTTATAAATGTCAGTCTAGTTAGCAGTTCCTAACTGTTCTTCTAGTCTGCAGTGGCGGACTGGGAGATTTGTTTTAACTTTGTCACCCCCAGAGTGGCACAGCTAGTGGTGCAGTCCCTGGTTTGACTCTCTAACTGACAGGCCCTGCCTACCATATACTAGGGACTTACAGGTAAGCTACCCTGTGCCAATTGGGTATAGCCAATGTAACATACACGTTTTGGGGTAAGGTCCCTGGCACGGAGGTCTAGTTAGAAGGCCTCAGTGCACTCTGAGTTGAAAAACCTGCAGCATCAGTCAAAAATAATCTGGGGGTGACCATACAAAAAGAGGCATTACCTTACACTGGTTGTGAGAATTTAAATGCTGTGACGGTTAGAATATACTTTACCTGTTTGTGACATACTTTCAGTTGTTCTGGGTTGGGTGGTATGTTTATTAGGATTTCATTACAGTTACACACACATAATGTTTACTGTTTATTGATAAGATCCCCTGAGACCCACTCCATTAACCTTTGCTGTGGTCTGAACATAAATGTTTAATTCTTAAATTCAGGTTTCCTATTTATACTACTCTCCTGTGGCTGCCCATATCCGTCTCCTTATGCACTTATTTTAATGGCTTTTTTTGTGTCTGTCTTTTATGTATCTACATTTCTCATTGAAATTCTGGATATAAAATGAAAAGTCCAACCAAACTATATTACCCAATGAAGTATTTAGAAAATAGACAAGGAGCTTATTTCTAATTATTTTTTTTTCTGCCCCAGATATTTCTATCAAATCTTGGATAAACATGGTCCTCTTGAACTGGACAGCGTGGAATTTGTGGGAGAGTATGATTTTTTCCCTCTGGAGGCTCAGAAGTTAGTGGAAGAAGCTGGTGGATTAAAGCCTTTCTTGCTGGAGTCATTCCATTTTTTTATGATTGACGACAACCTAATTGGATTGAGGAAGCATAACCTTTTGTCTGAGACATTTGAAACTAGACTGCCTGAGAGCTTGGGATTAACAGAGAACAATAGTGAAACTTCATCATATCCTTTGTCTCCGAATAGTGCACAAAACGTTACAGTCCCAAGTTATGGGACTTTAAACCCAGGTGCTAAGGAATTCAAGCCTCTGTCTGAAGCTGTTCATTGCCCCACCGTTCCTCTATTTTCCAGTAGTTTGTTGCCAAATTCGTTCACTGGTACCAGCATAAGCTCTGCTAACATATCAGATATTTCAATTCCCACTATGCAATCTCAACCTGCGTCCTTTGTTTTCAGTGTAGAAAAATCTGCTCTTTCTTTTGCCAGTGATGTTGCTTTGCCAGCTGTGTCTACAAAGCCTTACTTTCAGGAAAACACTTTCATGGCACCAATACCAAATATCATTGACGTTCAGTCGTTCTCTGTTGAAGAATCTGAGACTGGTGTCCAGGAATATGGTACAGAAGCAGTATTTGATGGAGACTTTGCCTCTACAGTTATCGCACCGGATCTAATAGAAATATATGATGATGTTTATTATCCACCAAAACCCCATTTCAGCCCAGATGGAGACAATTTATTCTTGTATGCAGACACTAGTTCACCAGTTGATATTGGTGGTAATTCTGGAAAAGATCTTTCTCTTAAGAGGATGGTGGCAGTGCAGGTAAGATGAATGAATCTCTTTTAAAGTGTATAAATTGCATTTGGTTGTCAATATTTCTTTTTGTTTGAATACGTCTCTAAATAACATGCAGGGTTGAGAACTGCACTGCATTGTATGCCAACAGACTTCAATATATTGTTCTGATGACTACCACAGATTCCTCACCCTATAACATTCCTGAGGTGCCAAACTGGTTCTGGAGATTTTTCATAGCAGTGCTCCCAAACTGGTTCTGGGGATTTTTCATAGCAGTGCTCCTGTACGCCGCTAGATGGCTTAATTTGTCTCAATTGATTAATTTGTGTGCCATTGAACACAGAAAGAAGTTGCAACCCTCGTGCAGGTCCTGCTCCCACTCACTGCTGGAAGCCCTTTGGCATATCTGAGTTCAAATGCAAGCATAAAAAAGTGAAGCGGAATTCAATCCCATCCCGCTACTCTGAATCCAAAGAGATGTTGCAAGGGTGTGAAATGTCAGTTGCATTCAATCAAGTCCACTGGCCTTGTAGCCGACCTCAGTTTGATTGTCATGCTGCCTTAGTTTTCCAGGCCATTGTTAACCCCACAGCAGATCAAGGCCTTCAGAGATACCATGCGGGACATTTTCGTTGTGTGCTACTGGCTTCCACGCTAGAGGCCCCATAGAACCGCAAGGTCCTCTAATTGGGTTACTGCTGGCTGATCCTTTTGCAGCACAGTCTGTCCCCTTGGGGCTGGTACCAACTCTGGTACAGGCTTCAACTCCAGCCCCATGATCACCGCCGGTTCGGACCACCTCGACTGCCGTTGTCAGAGAATGATCCAGTACTAAACCTTTTCAGATTACAAAGGCATGATCCGTTATCATGCACTCTGACTAATCCTGCACCTTTACTGTGTAGCAGCTGTCAACATAGGGTCTGATATCTTTTTGGCTCTGACCGTAATACTGTGCCAGAACGGGGTGCACCACAGGAGCTTAATGATGTTTGTGAAGGAGAGAAAGTCTTGCCCCCCGTCTTAACACAGATGATGCCTTAGAACTTGACTTGCAGAATGCCAGTGGGCTTAATACTTCTCATGAGGCAAAGCTTGTCTCACCTCATGTTCCTCCAGTGGAAGAAATTGCCTAATTTGAAGTTGTGGTTTGGAGAGCAGCTGAAGTACTAGAATTATAACTGCCCTGCATTGAGACTAAACAAATGTTTTAATGGAAATTCTACAGCCTTGGCCAGCAGGCCCACCAATATTCTAATGGCTACGTGGTCGAAAACATGTTTTTGCCCACCTGTGAACAGGCAGGGGACCAGATTTTCTCAGCATGTACTCCACTCCATAGAGCCTTTTTGTTCAAGCCATTCCAAAAGAATTGATACCTATGGTAAATGTATGTGGTGGTCTGCTGCACTGGCACTGCGATCTGTAACAGGCTGTCTGTTGAGCTGGTACACACATGCATTTTGACACACATCCAGCAATATATTACCGCCAGTCATGAAGGACTTTAGAGCCGCGTTGGCACAAACGTACATGATGGGCAGGATGCAATCAAGTAGGTTATCCAAGCAGATCTGGCGACCACAGTTTGTTATGTAATGCAGATTTGTAGAGTGCACGGTCACCCAGAAGGGGATGCTTGCACTGAGCAGGTCAAACCACTGAGCAGGTCAAACCTGAGTCTGGTCAAACCTCTGGCCCAGTTGGACTTCTCAAAAAGGTAGGTATTCAGCTTCTTGCAGAATTGAAAAAGTGAGAAGGCTCTTATGTGTAGTGGCAGGTGGCTTCCATGCTTTAGTTTCAATGTAGGTCAAGGCTTGACTGCCAGATTTGGTTTTCTGTATGAGGGGACATTTGTAAGTAGGAGTTCAGCCGAGCAGAGGTGTTTTGAAGGTTTGTGAAAGTAGATGTGATGTGGAGTTATGCTGGCCCTGTGTTATCTAGTGCCTTGAAAATGTTTATGTATATTGAGTCAGTGTAGTTCCTTCAGGTGTGGGGTGATACGAGTGCCGTGTGGAAGGTTGTGTGTGAATCTGGCTGCCGAATTCTGAATGGTCTGCTGTCTTTGGGTGATTTTTTTTGGTTCTTGAATGGGGGTGCTTCTTTAGTCTAGCTTACTTGTGGCAAGGGCATGCATGACTTTTCTGCGTGCTAGCTGGAAGCCATTTGAAAATCTTCCGTCGTATCTTCAGGGTATGAAAGCATTAGGTGGTAATGGCACTGACTCGGCCGTTCATGTTGAGTTTGCAGTCAATTATGATCCCCTAGTTCTTCGCATCGGTGGTGGGGTGTGTGTCGGTCTTAGCTCTGTTGACCACTATGTGGCGTCTATGCAGAAGTGCTCTTCCTAAAGATCACAATTTCCATCTTATTGTTATTCAATTCAGACAGTTGGCGATTTCAGTCATTGAACTTGATCTGGTACTGGGTGTCTTGTGTGTGATGGAGAGAATGAGCTCTGTGTTTTTGGCATAAGAGAGGACGTTAATGTTGTGAGAGCGAATGATGCTGGCTAGAGGGATCATGTATGCTTTTGAAGAGTGTCAACCTCAGGGAGGATCCTTGCAACACTCAGCAGATGTGGGCGTCCAAGGCGTATGGTACCAGGCTAACTGCCTGGGTCCTTCCAGCCAGAAAGGAGTAGATCCATTGGAGTGCGAGTCCTTGGATTCTGATGTTGTGTAGGTGTTGGATGAGGATGGGGTGGGGTGGGAGGCTGTGTCAAATGTTGTGGGGAGGTCCAGGAGGATGAAAGCCGTCATGACTCCTCCATCCAGAGTCATGCATATGTCATCTGTGATGCCGATCTGGGCAGTTTCTGTGCTGTGGTTGGGTCTGAAAGCTTACAGAGTTATTTTGAGTAGATGGTGATCGTTGAGGTATTTGAAGAGGTGTCTGTTGATGATTTTTTTCTAAGACCTTGGGAGGGAATGATAGAAGGGAGATCAGTCCATAGCTTGCACCCGTTGAAAGGTCCGCAGAGGGTTTATTCAGCAATGGGAGGACAGTTGCGTGTTTCCAAGCATCTGGGACGGTTGTGGAAGCAGTGGAGACATTCAGAATGGGTGTGAGCCTGATGCATGGTTTGCCTTGACAGGATGGCTGGTACTAGGGTTGTCCTGCGTAAACATACCTGGATGAGGTCCACTGTGTTCTCAGGCGATGTACAGGCTTTCTAATGGGCATGTCCTTCAATGGGTCTTGGGGTCTTGCCTCTTTGGCAGGCACCACTTTGCAGCACTTTAAGTAACGCACAGGTACAGAGTGTTCCTTGAAGCTGTTTACCCCTGTCAATCAATTTCAGCACTAGTTCGGGAAACTTAAGTGCTACACCAGGGAGCTGGGGTATAGTCAGAGACAGTCTTCCCAACCAGTGATGCAGCAGACAGACCAGTCCTTTTGGGACGGTGGATCTGGGAGACAACGTGCAGACAGGCAGGGGCACCATCTCCTCCTCCCCTGCTATTACAGCCAACAAACCACTTTAGTTTGCTCTTGCCAATGCATGCCCTACCATTGGGTGGCAGGATCCAGCACTTTCTTTTGGGTTGGTGATCGTATCTGACATGCTGCAGGAGGTGCATCTACTCCTCCCCAAGGCTTCCATAGAGTGGCTACTGGACTCATGAGAAAGGTGTGGGAAGTTGCTAATCTCACTAATTCCTCATCCAAAAAAGGATGGAGGCTTCAGACCTATTCTGGACCTTCGACTTCAGACTGCTTTCTATGGGACGCAAACTGAACATGTGCACTTTGGCCTAGATAGCATTTGTCTTGAATGTAGGCGACTGGATTGTGTCCTTGGACTTGCAGATTGTGGTTTTTCATATACCAATGCTGGAGTGCCACAGGTGTTATCCGTGGTTCAACTTGAGTTTGCTGTTCTCCACCTCGACCTTGCCAGTGCCCCTCAGGTGATTACAATGGTAATGGCAGTGATCATTGCCATTCTTCCGAGGTTGGGAGTCCCCATGTTCCTATATCTTGACAACTGGCTGCTGAAATCAGGCTCACCACAGTCAGTCATAAGTCTCCTGCAATGTCAATGGAATGTTTGACATAATTGAGTTTCACTATAAATGAGCCCACATGATTTGTTCGCCGATCCTACTATACATTGGGGAATTCAGGGGTTTTTAGGTCTCGCCTAGACGAAAGCATAGCGAAGCTTTGCTGTCTAGGGGGACAACTAATGTTGTCACTTTCCGGGGAATGTGGACTGCAGACTGTGACGAGCTTGTCCTCCTGGAGATTGTAGCTCGTGAGCGCGCACGTCGCGTCGCCGTGCCTGATATTCCCATGCACAGAAAGGCTCCCGCACGCTTGCGCACATACACACACTGCATACACACACACGCAGCCCCCTTAAAGAAAGACTCACGCACGCATGCGCACATACACACACTGCATACACACACACACACGCACCCCCCCCTAAACAGACACACGCGCAGACAGACACACGCACGCACAGACACACGCATGCACAGACACACTACAACAGACACACGCGCACACCCCACCCCCACTCACCCCTCCTCTCCCTCAACACACTCACCTGTTCTGGTGGTGCTCGGCGGCGGTTCTGGCTCTCGGGCGGCGGTAGCCTTTGCGGGCACTCTCACCACATGAGAGCCCCGCCTTCCCCATGCGCCCGGCCGCTCGTCACCCGGTCCCCCATCTCGGGACCGGGACTCGATCAGGAGCCCTCGGGGCTCCTCGGACAGTGGCTTTTCTCTCGCGCCGCGATGGGGGCGGGACTTCCGTTTGGGGCCGGCTGCCCAACCGCTTCCGGGTCGTCGCAGGCAGCGCGGCGGCCCGGCGGGAACTTGAAGAAACTCGAGGGTCAGGCTGGAGTGCTGCATATTAAGTGTGTATAGTACATCTACGAGGTGATGCTGCCCGGCGAGCAGCTGTTCGGAGACTACGTGAGCAGCCTGGGCGGGGGCAACAGGACGCACGTGGTGGTCTACGACGGCGACCATTTGGGCTCCTTCTACGCCCCGCGGGCCTCGTGGATGTTCCGGGCCTTCAGGTGTCGGTGCTCAACGGCGGCTTCCGGAACTGGGTGCGGGAGGGCCGCCCCGTGACTGCGTAGGCCAGCCCTGTGACTGCGTAGGCCAGCCCTGTGACTGCGGAGGCCAGCAGGCCCGAGCCCGCCCAGTTCAAGGCCACGCTGGACGGTCGGCTGGTGAAGAGCAAGTCACGTAAATACAAAACATGTTGCATTACCAATGCTATAGGTGTCACATTTGTGAAAGTTATAACTATTGGCATTGTAAATGACAAAGCTATTAATTACGTTAGTTAAAAAAAAAACATAAATAAAAAATGTGTCATTTACCATACCAATAGCTCCAACTTTCCTAAGGCGAGACCTATTGCATTGCAAATGCTTGTGATCTATAGCTAGGAGTCAAGGGCATTCAGGCTGCTAAGCAGAAGTAATATACTCTGTCCTTGATCACGGTGAGGGTGGCTCTGAGAGATCTTTGCTTTATGCATCCTCCTTTTTAACTATGACAGGTGCTCTACAATGGAACCTCAAGCTCCAGTGGGCACAGTATCAGGGCAACATTTGCTACACCATCCAGGTCTCGGACGAGCCAGCTTGAGATCTGCAATGGTGGTTGATCAACCCAAATGTGTCCAGCAGCCGACTCTCTCTTTCCCCAAGCCAGAGTTGATGGTTATGACTGACACGTCCCACCTGGGTCAGTGGGGAGTTTTCTGGATGTGGCTGAGTTCAGAATACTCTTGTCTCCATTGGAAAGCCGACTCTACATCAATCTGCTGGAGCTGTACACCCCTCGTTTGGCCCTGAAGGCCTTCCTGTCGTCCATCAAGGCGAGGCTATTGCAGGCTCTCACATACAAAACCCTCTCTATGTAGTACTAAAGCATCCAGGATAGAGAGGGGTTCTGGTTCCTTTGTCATAAGGCTTTATGTCTCTGGAGGTGGATGTAATGCCAGGGCATCTTTCTGGTTGCCGCCACCTTAGGGTCCATAAATACCTGAGCGGACAAACCAAGCAGAGGATGTTCTCTGGCAGATCACTAGTGGTGTCTGCAATCTGAGATGACTTATGGTGTTTTCCTTCAGTAGGGAGGAGAACCTTTTCTTATTTGTTTGCCACCACCGAGGATGTGCAGTTATGGCGAAGTTATGCACTGGAGATCCCACAAGAACACTTATTAGGAGATACATTGTGACTGAAATGGTACAGGGGACTCATGTACACCTTCCCGCCTCTACCTCTCCTATCTCTAGTCTGATGAAGATGAGGAATGACTGTGTCCAAGTCATTCTAGAGGCCCCAACTTGGGCTAGGAAAGTGTGATACCCAGAGGGTCTGAGACGCCATTCCACCTGGGCCATGGCTGCTACAACTGCGTTGGCACAAGGGGTGCTTTTTCTTGACTACTCCCAGGCTGTGACTTGAGTGTCAGTAAATAGATTCCTGTAGAACTACTACCTTGAGAGCCCAGTTCAGCTGGAAGGAGGCTAGGCCTGCTTGGTTCTGCAAGATCTTTTGATATGAGCCCCATCCACAGACACTCCACCTTTAGGAGTGTGAAGAAATGGAGTGTATATATGGTGGGGTTGTGCAACCTCTTCGTGTAAAACACTTATGAACCCCATTAGTGCCATTAAGTTTTGTTTGTCAAACCTTCAGCTTAACCCTAGGTAGCTCTGGCTCTTAGCAGCAAACCTGACACAAAGGAACTAGTGTAAAGCATTTAAACTGCTCAAAAACAATTGAAGAAGTAATCAACGAGAAACTCATGTAATTCGACATCAATTTATAAAAATAGAGTATACTTTTATAAATTTATGAACACCAAAATGAAAAAGAACCACCTGAGAGTTGAATTTACAGGAAACAATAAATTAGGATTTTTCACTTAACTATGTGAAGTAGTGTGGCTCACTGGTTAGAGGCGGCAGACCCGAGAGCAGTGGACGGCCCGGGACAAGGGTTCGATTCCCGGCGCAGCAGGTTTCTGGACCAGGGTCAGCGGACTCGATAATTCTCTCGCCTCGGTGCCCACTCTGATCAGCGATCACACTCGGCAACTCTGGGCATTAGCTTGCCTCATCTTCACTAACGGCCCCTCCAGACCGCCGGGGATGCCTGGTCTCACCCTGGAGATACCCATTAAGGGACCATCTTTCAGGGAAGCCAGGAAGGGTTTCGCAGCGGTCGAAGCGCCTTGGGACCCTCCGGGTAAGTAGTGCGCTATATAAATGCCTATACATTACATACATTACATTATGGTCAGACATTGGCAAACTCAATGAATTTGACACTCAAGGAAATCTTTTGTAAGTTGGTATGTGGTTACTTTGGGCAACCAACTCCTATAAAAATAGCCTGTATTATTATGTATTTTTTGACACCACACTGAAAAAGATCCACATGAGGTATAGAATTTACAAGGTATAGTAAATTAAAGCATTTTACTCAACCATGAACAAGCATTGGCAAATTCATCAAATTTGACACTTGAAAATATTTCTGCAAAAAAGTTGAGCAAGTTGTATTGGGGTCACTTAGTCATTTTAGGCGACCATTTCCAGTAGGCAGCCAGTCAGGGGGACCAGCAAGGTCTTCAGAATCCGTTACCTCAGCAGGTGAAGCAGTCTTCAGTCAATTCCAGGCACTTGAATCTGTTGCATTATTTTACTGTGGAAGTGGTCCTGATGCAAGAAATATGGGATGCTGAAGGTACTTGAAAATCCTGTGGATGCAATGTGGTTGATGGGGCTCTTCCTAAGCAACTCCTCTGCCCATGAAGTGGGTGAGGCGGTCCTTGTCACAGGCTCGACGTCCCTCAAAGTCTTTTTGGTCCTGGTAGACGTCCAGTCGTCATTGGTCTACCAGTCGCCTGGTATCTCGGTCGTAGCTGAATTCTTCTCCGGGTGATAGCTCTGCTTCTGGGCAACCAAGTTGCACTGTGACAACTCTCCTGGTCTCAGTGAACTTCAGTGCAACTTTGAGTGTGGGGTCCTGGTCTCTGGTGCTGCATGGCGTTTGGCTAACTTGCCCCCGCAGGCTTCTCAGCTGTTGTTTCCCTGTGCTGGAACAGGAGGTCATTCAAGTGACCGTTGGAGTTTCTTTGATTCAGCTGAGCTCCGGAGACGACGACATTACGAGCAGGCCACAGCAGTCAGTGTCTATTCTTTGCTAGCCACCAGGTTCAGCGGGTGCCATTCACACAAGCGCAGCCTCTCTTTGCCTGTTCCACAGTGCAGCAGAGAAGTCCTTATACGGTCATTCTTCCAGTCCAATCGCGATCATAATTATGGGTGCCAGGAGTGCCCTATTTATACTGAGAAAGTGCCCTCAGGTTAGACTTGTTTAGTAGCCAAAGGGCTACCGGGCTCCCTCCTGATGACCATTCCCTGAGAAGTATGGCATATGCTTATCCCAAGAAGCACCATTCTGCCCATCATGGCAGAACCCCTCTCTCAGCATCCAGGACTCCCTATCCAAACCCAGAGGTGTGGCTTCCAACCGGTTTCCCCTCTCCTTCCCAGGAGCCAGATAGTCTGCCTAAACAGTGGTGCTGCCCCTCTCCCAACTGTTCCCATGCTCTTGCTCTTCAAATGTGGCTTTGGTTCTTCAAAGGCGGCTTCAGCTTTGAAGCTTGCCTTTAGGGCCAAAATCTCCTTTTTTTGGGCTAACCCCTCTCTCCAGTGCAGGCCCCTATTGTCTACTTTCCTGAGAGTCATTAGCATGTCTCTCTAGGAGGGCAGAAAGCTATCTAGGGCTCTAGCTCTTTGTGTAACCGTTAAGGGAGATTTAAGGCAGCAAAGTGGCAAATTTGCTAAAGTTGCAAGCTGATACTTGTTTCATTCATTTCTTCTTATTTATTTATTTATTTATTTAATTGCTTCTATAGCGCAAGAATCGAGCCCGGTTGGGTTATCTCCGCGCTTTGACTGCAACAACAGGTGGCAAGACTACTTTACAGATAACCTGAGAATGCAAAAAGGGACAGCCATAAATTATATCTCCATAAACAGATTGGTTTTTAACATTTTCCTAAATGTAAGGTGATTGGAGGTCTGTCTAAGGCTGAGCGGCAGGTTATTCCACAAGGTCGGCCCCGCTGAGGAGAGGGCTCGGCCGCCTTGTCTGGTCTTTTTAATAAGAGGTGGTTTAAGCAGGAGTTGATTGCTTGACCGTAGATCTCGTTCTGGTTTGTAGGGCTGTAGTAGTTGAGCTAGGTAATTGGGGCCCTTTCCAAATAGACATTTGTGGACAGTACAGCAGATTTTAAATTTAACCCGTTGGCGTATTGGGAGCCAATGTAGTTCTCTCAACAGGGGTCCAGAAGATGTTCTTGGGGGGGGCATTCAGAATCAGTCTGGCCGCCGTGTTCTGGACCACCTGCAGTCGATTGATGGCATCCTCATTGGCTTGTATCAGAAGCCCATTGCAATAGTCAAGGCGACTTATTACAAGGGCCTGTACCAGGGTCTTTCTGTAGGTGTCCGGTAAAACAGGAAAGATTCGCCTGAGTAGTCTAATGGTGTGAAAGCAGGCTCCTGCAGTTACATTTGCGTGATCTTTTAGGGTTAAATTTTGGTCCAGTTTCACACCCAGATTTTTGATGGATGGTTTTGGGGAAGGTACAGGTCCCAAATCCTGGGGCCACCAGTGAGGAGACCAGAGCATGCCAGCTTTCCCAAAGAGCATCACTTCTGTCTTCCCGACATTACACTGGAGGTAATTGGAGGCCATCCAGTTGGAGATGGCCCTCATACCTTCCGCAAAGTTATCCCTAACATTGGAGTTAGGGGCATGGAAAGGGTAGAGGAGTTGAGTGTCGTCGGCGTACGACACTGGTGTGAATCCGTACTTCCTCACAATCTCAGCAAGGGGGGCCACATACACATTAAATAATGTGGGGCTTAGGCATGAGCCCTGTGGCACCCCCTTAGTGAGCGCCCTGGAGATGGAATGATAGGGGCCCAGGCTGACAGATTGTGAGCGGCCAGAGAGGAAGCTTTCCAACCATGCAAGCGCCTGACCTCTAATGCCCACTCCTTGTAGTCGGTTCAACAGGATTTTATGTGAAACAGTGTCAAAAGCAGCTGACAGGTCTAACAGCACCAGAATCATCGAGCCTCCTCTATCCTGTGACATCTTGATGGTATCGGTCACGGAGAGGAGTGCAGTTTCTGTGCTGTAGTTGGGCCTGAACCCAGATTGAGATTGGTCCAGGCCCCCTGTCGCTTCTATGAAACTGGAGATCTGGGTGTTAACAAATTTCTCAGCCAACTTAGTCAGGAGGGGCAAGAGAGAGATGGGGCGAAGGTTGTAGAGTTCCGTCCAGGGTGCGGTGGAATTTTTGCGTATCGGATTCACAACTGCCTCTTTCCACTGTTGCGGGAGTTTACCTTCTTTGAAAGAGAGATTGAGGATTTTTGTGATGATTGGGCATAATGATCTGCTCAGGCTATTGGTTAGCCTAGCAGGGAGAAGATCATGAGGGGAGCCAGATTTCATATTGCTCAGAAGTGTAAGAATTTCGCTCTCTGTGACTTCTGGAATGACTTTAAAGATCTCTAGGGGTCTTCCGAATTATTAGGGTGTTTGGCCAGGATTTTATTGTAAATAGTGTCGATTTTATCCTCAAAGAACTGGGAGATATTATTGCACAACTCTTTTGAGAAAGTGTCTGGACTTTCGCAAGCCAAGGGGTTGGTAAAAGTCCTAAGGATTTTATATAATTCTCTTGTAGAGTTGGCGGCTTCATCAAGCTGGGACAGCAGGCAGTTTTTTTTGCCTTTTTAATGTTTTTGTAGTAGGTAGATATGGCCTGCTGATAAAGTTCCTTGCTGGTGAGAGAGTGATTCTTTCTCCATTGTTTTTCCAGCTTCCTACATTTTTGTTTCTCTATTTTTAGTGATTCGGAGTACCATATTTCTTTTTTGATGGTCAAAGGTTTTTTGACTATCTTTTGTGGAGCTAAAGAGTTTATGGTATCCAGAAGGGTGTTATTTAGTTTGGATAGAGCCGATTCGATGTTGTCAGAGTCAGAGATGATTGGCTCTTTCCAGGCTTGTTCAAAGGAGTCCGGTGTGATTTTATGCCATGATCTTTTTGTAATGCTCAGAGTGGTGGGGGGATAAGAATGTTTAGTAAGTTGTAAAAAGGAAAATTCCAGCATGCTATGGTCAGACCAGTAGATGGATTTAGGTGGGTGGCAGTGTATTAAGGGATAGTTGCTAAATATTAAATCCAATATATGGCCTTTCCTGTGAGTAGGGCCACAGTTTCTTAAGTGAAGACCTAAAAGAGCAAGGTCGGCTAAGAGGAGTTTAGTGTCAGGGTCTTCTGCTATGTCCGCATGAAAATTAAAATCCCCGAGGACGATAACATTTTCTTTTGCTCTTAAGTGTGGGGCTAGTATTTCGGTTAAGGCAAGTGAAAAGCCAGCATTGGGGCCCGGAGGTCGATATACTAAGGCACCTTTCCAGTGGTCTTTAGTTCTAATATTTATTTTAAAAATCATTATTTCCATAGTAGGCAAAGTAATTTGTTCCAATACCGTAATATGGAGATTATCTTTAAAAATGATGGCAATTCCTCCACCTGTTTTTATTGGGCGGTCCTGTCTTAGAATTTTATATCCTTGAGGGATACCCAGAGTTATGGAGGGAACAGTGTGAGGCTTCAGCCAAGTTTCCGTGAGGAAACATATTTCAGGCTTGTGGCTTTGGATAGTATCCCAGATCTCGACATGATGTCGGGGAAAGGATCGAACATTTAAGAGAAAGCTTTTCCAGCCATTCGTTTTAGTAGTGGTGTCATTAGCCCTAGTGAAACCAGTAATTATGGAGTCAGAAGTAGCTTGGAATCTGCATAGAGGACAAGAAAACGGGCCCTCTGGGAATGGCCAGTTATCGCAAGCACACCTCGATTGTCCCTGAGGTTGGAGAGCTAATAGGGATTGTGGCGTGTACCTGATGCGTGAGTCCTTTGTAGTAGCCATGGTGGTAGTGGCGAATAGGGTAGAGTGAGAGGCCCCTGGTCCCGTCCTGTCGCGGACGGGCGCAGACGGGCTTCTCTCTGGCGCGTCTCAGGCGCTTCGCTGCGCGCGATCGCTGCGCGCTCACTGTGACGAGGGGGCTAAATACCCCTCAGCATGCAGCAACTAGAGCGCTAACCGCTCGCTGCAGGCGGAAGTGACCTGGCTCTGCCTGACCCGCCCTCCGCTCAACGGCACTGGTTGCCGAGTCGTACCGGGGCGGGCAGGACGATTGATCGAGCACAGGCTGCCTTAGATGGTGAGTTATATTATTTTAGCCTGCTAATGTAGCCCTGGGGCAAGTAGCGCTATAATGCTACACAAATAGACTGCAAGGGCTCCAACTAATTCGGCGCTATTAAATCAGCATTTCAGTATTGAGTTCAATTTAAAATCTTTAAAATCAATTTAAAAACAATTTCTAGCGAGCACAGTAGTTGTATGTCACCTGAGGCGTCAGCGGGTCGGGGAGACACTGCCTACCGCGATACGCCGAGAATCAAGTTATGCTTAATGTAACAAGTTGTTTGACACCTTGAATTATCAACTGTGTTCCCCCCTTTCAAGAGTAAGCACAGCTGGGGGCAGCGTGTAATTCTGTACTCCCCAATGGTGACCAAGTCTCTCCACAGTAAAAACAGCAGTTTCATATTTTTAATGCCAGAACATCAAAAATACATGTTCTGCGTCAAATGTGCTGCACCCTGCCTTAGGGCTCACTAGGATTGCCATATGGTTGGCTTACACATATTGCAGGGGTAGTATTGACTTTGACATTGCTTTAAATAGCCTAGTTGGGCTAGCAGTTTAAAACTGCTCATCCAGTCTGCAGTGATGGATCGAGGAGACTCTTTTTAGCTGGGTCACTCCCAGGGTGGCACAACCACCGGCAACTGAGATATGAATGGCAGTGGTAAATACACCCACCAGCACCTCCGTTCTAGTTATCCAAAGAGTCCAAATTTCAACAATCAGTATTTTGGCGTGTTCAATGTATGACACTGTGCCACTCACCCAATGTTAGCTGGTATAGAGGAAAACTTGTCCCTACACAAATAACAACAATTGTTTCGTTACCGAGCACAACCATCAATGCGTTTCAATGTTGACTTTGACAGGTATTTAATAATAAACAAGAACATTATGTAATGTATATTAGAAATAATGGCCTTTCCGGTACACAACAAATCAAAATTACAACAAATGGTCTTGACTATGTTGACACATAGCTTGTATTGAAGATGCTAACAACCGACATTTGTTAAGTCGAAAACAACTTCTTCAAGGCTCCAAAATTTATTGAGAAGGGCATAACTCAAATATTCATAATCCCCACATATAAAGTGGGATATATTGCAGTAGTGGTGTTGAACCGATTACTTGTTATTTTCCAGGTTTAAGAAATAGATCTAATGTACACTGTCCAGGATCGGAGAAGTAATATAAGAATCTGACACGCTGGAAGTATAACTGGAAATCAGTCTGTCCAGTTTTCAAGTGTATATACTCGTAATGTGTGGAGAGTCACAGAAGCATAAACGCTTGTATTAAAATAACATGAGCCACATAGTTCCACCTGGTAAGTACAGTAGTACAGCAGCAGGATCCCTTCTGTACACGTCCCGGTATGACGAAATGTGTCTCCACTCAATCTGAAAAACCCTCGACCAGTAGCCTCAGTCCAAAAGCTTGGGGGAAACTATACAAAAATAGGCATTTCCTTACAGGGGGTTCTGCTTTGGATCTTTTCTAATATGAGGAATCTGCAGTTAGAAGTATCCATCTGAAGTACAAGTTATTTACTTTTGGTTACTGCCTGTCTCTTGGAAACCCTTACTGCAGATTCCTTGCCGCCCTCCAACCTCTATTCTTTGGAGTGGCCACCTTTTAACTTCAGAAACTGTTCCATGTTAGTGTTCAACACACTGTTAAAACAAATGTTCTTGCTCGATGGGCCCGGAAAGGGAAAAGACAAGAAACTGGCTTCAGCGCTCAGGGGTGTTTTTTATATGTTACTCCGCTTCGTCATTTCTGGAGTAGTATGGAGCCAATACAGAGCTGAATGGCACCACATAGCAGTGTGCGGATGCCTTGCTGTAGAAACATTTCTAGATCCAGTCTGGTGCCTGGTGTTATTCTAAGGTGAAGAATCTGCAATTTGAGTGCCCACCAGAAAGAGCGTTACCGTAGGTAAGTAACGTTTTGTATGCAAACCATGCCTTCCCTTTTTAGACTTCTTACAATGAATTGCTGATAGTAAAACTATTGCTGTCAAGCCCTATTTAACTACAGAATTACTTAACATTTGGTACCTTCTTTAATGAACTAGATATGGGTTTAAACTTTTGGCATTACAGTTATTTCAGGTGGCAGACTATGACTGAATAATTTTATAAAGCCCATGGCAGGTCCTAGGCTTCAAGTTGCTATATCTGGTAATATGGAGTATGGGGGAATTAATATTAGTAGAGTGTAAGGAAACAGGCTTTTTGCAGGTTTACCACCCACATTTTGCCCCCATTTTGACTCTGGCGAGGGTGATGATTGTGAGCGGTCTGAGGACCTTCGTGGCTACCAGCATCCCCTTGATACACCCTAGGACTACTGGTATGAGGAACTAGTAGATTCCAGTGGTTTGGACACCTTACCAGACATTGGCATGGTCTCTCCCCCTGTAAAGGCTACGGAGGCAGGAGCCTTATTTGCAAGATTGGTATGGAGGAAAGATGAGGGCTTGGGCAGTCAAGTCTAACGTCTTGACAGAAATGCTTCATCCAGGAATTGCCTCCTTCGAACTCTTTCTTTAATTCAACAAAACCCTTACAGATGTCCTCCTTGGAACCTAGTGTTAGCCCTGCACAGTGACTCCTACGCACGGGACAGTTGCCTGCCCCATCTCCCTGTTTCTGAGGACCCCAGTTTCCTCACACTACCCCCCACCCTGGAGAGCTTGTTAGACCAAGCATCCACTTCCAAGATCAAACCCGGTGCATTCCCTACCACTCCACCGGATAGGGAATCTGCGTGCCTTTTGGGACAGATACACCCACACTGTGTGCAATTCGGTTACACAAGCACTGCCTGTGGTCTTGGAGGAGGCCCAAGCCATACTCTTCCAAGTTGTTGCTCATGGAGGAGATGCAGATAAGTTTCCTATCAGATGTGTCCTTGACACAACCGATTCACTGGGCAGACCGATTTCTCATCAGTGGCAATTAGAAGCCACGCCTAGCTGACATCCATTGTCTTCTCGGGATATGTCCATGCTAGGTTTCTGGACATGCACTTTGATGGCTCTCGCCTCTTTGGGAATAAGATGGCTCAACACAGGAGTGCTTTATGGATTGCAGGTCTGCGGCCAGGTGTTTGAGCCTAACTATGGGCCCACGCCAAACCCATACCGCCTTTTGCCCCATCCGTAGCTAATGTACGGAATAGCAACCGCTTCCTTTCCTGTCCATCCACCAAGGCCAACAAGCTTCCTAACTGTTTTAAGACAATGGACGTCGTTCCCATAGACCGTGTGGGACCACGAGACAAAGTTCGGGTCAATTGGCCTCACCCGCCTGCCTTCCACACACAAAGCAGGTGAAGCCTCCAAACCCCTTTTGTCTGCCTTTATATCAGTAGGTGCACCCAGAAGGAGGCAGGGTCTGCCATCACCTGCCCCACTGGCAGTCTTTAACTTCGGACAAGTGGGTTATACAAATAGTCCACAGATATTACTCCATTCCTTTTCTGGATGCTCCCCTACCCATAACACCCATTTGCGACCAGCCGGTGGAGGTCCAACTATCCTTGCTCCACCAGAAAGTGTTTGTACTTTTGGCCAAAGGGGCCAGAGAGTTGGTGCCAGCATCAGAAATAGGGAAAACAGAACAGGTTGACTGGACAGGAACAAATTGAACAAAACAAATTTCCGCCACGTAGTCAATATGTACCACGTGAACACCGGGCAAGAATCCCAAACCAAATTTATTTTCTTTTTTTATACTCAAGTTATTGACGATTCAAATACATGTGGACAAACAAAACGACTGTTACGACAGTAGATTCATGAGAACAATATCTACAAATGTACAAATTTTACAAATATACAACACTTATACAGATGACTCAAGCAACATCATTGAGCAAGACACACAAAACACAATACAAAATTCAATAAACAATGTAAATTGTGATAATATACAGTGCAAAAAACTTTAGAATTTACAGTAAATATGTGACCAGTCCATCGGACTAAGGGACCATGGGACAGGCGGTGGAGATGGAATGAGAAGCCTGCCTGTCAACCAAGCCTGTGGTTAAATGTTTTGAATGGGTTGCTCAACTAGGATCCACACTAATCGGCAAAGTTCTATCCTAGGGGCGCCCTTGATGTTTGCCACAGGATGGAGGTGTCGACGCGTTTCGAACCAGCGTTATTACAGGTTCTCTTCAGGACAGGGACTGGGGGTCGTGGTTCTGTGAAAAATATACAGAGTGGGTGTCAATTGTATCTATCATAGTACTGTTACAAAATAAGCTGACTCCGGGGAACAAGAGAAAAAGTGATTACCTGCACAAAGGCAAGGAATAGCCGAGGTGTCGGTAAATCTCAACCGGACAATTAGTTCTGAAACAACAAGTGAGAGAGAGAGGGGAGGCTTAGCGCGGTTGCACACCAGGGGGCATGGGAGAATGCGAAAGAAAGCATGGTGTAAGATATTTAGGAGTCCTACCTGTACTTCACCCAGGAATTATGCTGGGGGTGTAGTGCCTGCGCAGCAGCGCACAGTCGAGGTGGGGGACCGCTCACATGTTCAAGCGTCTATGTTTTGTAACTGGGAATCATAAAGGAAACAACGTGCCCAGAGTAAGTGTCCGATATGCCGAGTCTGCGAGCACACTAATAACAGTTATGGACCCGAGGGGGCAAAAGCCTACCTGGAGTGGCGTCCAAACCAGCAAACGGTTAATTACTTGTGCTGGAGCCTGTTACAGAGAAAGCGTGAGCTTAGATTAGAACCGGGCTGAAGCGCTAGGAATTAAATGGAAAGCGCGTCCCCAGTACGAGGGGAGACTTACTTCTCGGAGGAATCAATCCGGCGTTTCAGGGGCAGCGAAACCAAGCAGTGAAGCGCCGCGCTCGAACACCAAACTAAAAACAGCGCAGTCAGAAGGTCAATGGGTGTGACTAAAGGGGCGCCCCTGGAGAATGCTGGTAATTGTAGTTGAAATGACTCTACTGATACACGTCACCGTGAGAGTGTGTTTGAACGTTTTTTTAAACCATCTCACCACGTAGCGTTGTAAAGCGGCTAGGATTTGAGCAAGTCATACAAACAGTTGGACATGTAATTACAGGGGGTAGATTGACATCTTGCAACAGAAGCGTTGTAATTCGGCAACATATTTCTACATACAACAAGTCCTACAGCCCATGGAACATGTGATGACAGAGGGTAGACTTAAACGCTTATCGACATTTAACATCTTGCAACAGAGGCGATTGTGATTCGGCAACATATTTCTAAAAAAACAAGTCCTGCACACAATGGAACGTGTGACTACAGACACCAAATGCAGTTGTAATTCGGCAGCAGTTTTTTATGTTGTCGAATCACAATCGCCTCTGTTGCAAGATGTTAAATGTCGATAAGGGTTCAAGTCTACCCTCTGTCATCACATGTTCCATGGGCTGTAGGACTTGTTGTATGTAGAAATATGTTGCCGAATTACAACGCTTCTGTTGCAAGATGTCAATCCACCCCCTGTAATTACATGTCCAACTGTTTGTATGACTTGCTCAAATCCTAGCCGCTTTACAACGCTACGTGGTGAGATGGTTTAAAAAAACGTTCAAACACACTCTCACGGTGACGCGTATCAGTAGAGTCATTTCAACTACAATTACCAGCATTCTCCAGGGGCGCCCCTTTAGTCACACCCATTGACCTTCTGACTGCGCTGTGTTTAGTTTGGTGTTCGAGCGCGGCGCTTCACTGCTTGGTTTCGCTGCCCCTGAAACGCCGGATTGATTCCTCCGAGAAGTAAGTCTCCCCTCGTACTGGGGACGCGCTTTCCATTTAATTCCTAGCGCTTCAGCCCGGTTCTAATCTAAGCTCACGCTTTCTCTGCAACAGGCTCCAGCACAAGTAATTAACCGTTTGCTGGTTTGGACGCCACTCCAGGTAGGCTTTTGCCCCCTCGGGTCCATAACTGTTATTAGTGTGCTCGCAGACTCGGCATATCGGACACTTACTCTGGGCACGTTGTTTCCTTTATGATTCCCAGTTACAAAACATAGACGCTTGAACATGTGAGCGGTCCCCCACCTCGACTGTGCGCTGCTGCGCAGGCACTACACCCCCAGCATAATTCCTGGGTGAAGTACAGGTAGGACTCCTAAATATCTTACACCATGCTTTCTTTCGCATTCTCCCATGCCCCCTGGTGTGCAACCGCGCTAAGCCTCCCCTCTCTCTCTCACTTGTTGTTTCAGAACTAATTGTCCGGTTGAGATTTACCGACACCTCGGCTATTCCTTGCCTTTGTGCAGGTAATCACTTTTTCTCTTGTTCCCCGGAGTCAGCTTATTTTGTAACAGTACTATGATAGATACAATTGACACCCACTCTGTATATTTTTCACAGAACCACGACCCCCAGTCCCTGTCCTGAAGAGAACCTGTAATAACGCTGGTTCGAAACGCGTCGACACCTCCATCCTGTGGCAAACATCAAGGGCGCCCCTAGGATAGAACTTTGCCGATTAGTGTGGATCCTAGTTGAGCAACCCATTCAAAACATTTAACCACAGGCTTGGTTGACAGGCAGGCTTCTCATTCCATCTCCACCGCCTGTCCCATGGTCCCTTAGTCCGATGGACTGGTCACATATTTACTGTAAATTCTAAAGTTTTTTGCACTGTATATTATCACAATTTACATTGTTTATTGAATTTTGTATTGTGTTTTGTGTGTCTTGCTCAATGATGTTGCTTGAGTCATCTGTATAAGTGTTGTATATTTGTAAAATTTGTACATTTGTAGATATTGTTCTCATGAATCTACTGTCGTAACAGTCGTTTTGTTTGTCCACATGTATTTGAATCGTCAATAACTTGAGTATAAAAAAAGAAAATAAATTTGGTTTGGGATTCTTGCCCGGTGTTCACGTGGTACATATTGACTACGTGGCGGAAATTTGTTTTGTTCAATTTGTTCCTGTCCAGTCAACCTGTTCTGTTTTCCCTGTTGTTGAGATCCAGACTGGGCAGACGTTGGATCCAAAACCTTTACTGTTCTACAGCATCAGAAATAGGTCATGTTTGCTATTCCTGCTACATTGTGGTGCCCAAAAATGATGGAGGCTTTTGTCCTATCCTAGATCTGTGCCTTCTCAACTTCTTCCTGAAAAAGGAGAAGTTCAAGATCACCTTAGCTCAGGTACTGTCTGCGCAGAACCCTGGATACTGGACTTGCAAGATGCTCATTTCCACATCCTCACCCTGCCCACAGGGACATCCTGTAGTTCACAGTGGGCCAAGATTACTTTCAGTTTGCTGTGCTCCGCTTTGGCCTCACCAGCTCCCCTCAGCTGTTCACCAAGTGATGGCAGTGGTTGCAGAGTTGAGGGGTTCCAATCTTCCCCTACATTGGCGATTGGCTGTTTGAAGGCGGGCTCACCCTAGTCAGTCGTCTCCAGACTATGGTAGACCTCCTGCATTCTGTGGGGTTCAGTATAAATGTGCCAAATTCACACTAGACTCTCTTTCAGATACTTCCTTTCATCAAGACCTTTCTAAGCACAGCACAGTACAGTTTCAGGCCCATCCTCCTGACTGGTGCAAATTCAGGATATTCAGGCTATGATAATAAAGTTTCAGCATCTATTCTGGATTTGTGTGAGACTGACTTAGAGGCTGTTGGGCCTCATGGCCTCCTGCATCCTTCTAGTGACACATGCTCATTGGCATATGATGGCTCTGTAGTGGGACCTGAAGTTCCAGTGGGCAGCACAACAGGGGAACCTCTCTGACATGGTGCAGATCTCGGAGAGAACTGCAAAAGACGTGCTGCGGTGGCTAACGAACTGCGATTGGGTCAGTGGCTGATCCATCTCCTTTCCCCAATCAGAGCGGACTGTGGTGACGGGCGGGTACGTCACTCCTTGGCTGGGGCAGCCATCTGGGAGGGTGGAAATCAGAGGACTGTGGCTCCAGCGGGGTCCTGGCTTCACATCAACCTGCTTGAACTCCAAGCAATACAATTGTTATTGAAAGCAATTCTTCCTTTGATACAGAAAAGGATGGTTCAAGTTTTCACGAACAACATAGCAATCGTGTGATACTGCCACCAACAGAGTGGGATGAGGTTGTGGACCTTTTGCCAAGAGGCCCTGCATCTCTGGACATGGCAGGAACATCAGAGCATTTCCCTGGTGGCTCAACACCTGGCGGACTCTCTGAACGCCAGGGAAGACAAACTCAGCCGTCTTTGCCTAGCGGATCACGAGTGGAGTCTTCATCTGGAGGTGGTGCAAGGTCTCTTACAAGAGTGGGTATAGCCTTGGACAGATCTGTTTGCAACCGACTTGAGCATGTATTGTCCGCAGTTTTGCTTGTTGGAGTTGCCAAGGCAGCTCTCGTTCAGATATGCTTTCCATCTAGAGTCAAACTCCGACTTACTGTACATCTTTCCGCCCATACCACTCCTGCCCAGTGTTCTCAAGAAGATCAAAAACGACTGGGTCTAAGTCATCCTTGTGGCTCCGGACTGAGCATGGCCATCAATCCTCGGTTCAGGCTGCCCCTTCAGGAGGATCTTCTGTAGCAGCAGCAGGGCATTGTCCTGCACCCATACCTGTGCAGGAGCGGGGCAGGGTCCTTCATGCTTCGAGATTAAGCAGCAACAGTTGATAGCTTTTGACCTTCCTCACAAAGTCTGTAATGTTTTTCTGGTAGTCGGGTGTCCCTCCACCTCGATGGTATATACCTGCAGTTGGGACAAGTATGTGGCACGATGTGTATCCAAGGATATTAATCTTCTTTCTGTGCCCATATCCCAGGTTTGTTTGTTCTTTCTCGGGCCCAGTAGGTCTGTGTTCTGGACACTGTTAGAGGTTAATTGTCCCATGTTTCAGTGTTCTTGTGGTTGCCGGACCAACTTTCTTTGTTAAAGTAACCTCTTGTGACTAGACTCCTCAAGGGTCTCCAACATGTTTCCTCCCGGCCATTCCTAATGTCCCAATGGGATCTTAACCTGGTCTTGACTATTCTTGTGTGTGCCTTTCGAACTGCTGTAGAACTGCCTACCTACCTTATTTGCTCTGCCTCACACTTCTAAAGAAGATTGGGGACTGCATTGTCTGAACCAAAAGTAATGTTGTCATTCTGCCAGGATCGTACAAAAGAGTTTTTGGTGGACGATCGTCTTTGTAGGCTATGTTGAAACTAAGAAAGGAAACACTGTGCAGAAAAGAACTATCTCACAATGGATAGTTCTCTGCACAAAGACCTGCTATGCAGTGGCCAAAAAGCAACCCCCTAAGGGCTTGCATGCTCACTTTACCAGGGCCAAGGCTGCAACCACTGAGTTAGCTCATGAGGTCCCTATCCCAGACCTCTGTCAGGCAGCAAAGTGGGCGTCCTTGCGCATGTTCACCAAACATTACTGTCTGGATAGTCATTTCCTTTGTGATTGGCACTTTGTCTGATTGTTCATTTCTTTTAGGACTTCTTAGCTTAATGTATTTCATGGACCTGCCTCTGGAGAGGAATTGCTGAGGTATCTATTCTAAGGTAAGGAATCTGCAGGTTAGAAGGCTCTATCAGATGAATAAGTTACTTACTTTCGGTAGATCCTTATCTGGTAGAGACTGTCTAGGCGCAAATTCCTTACTGGTCCTCCCAGCTCTGCGAGCTGATTTCAGAGTGTCACCCTTTTTAGATCCTTAGCATTACACACCAGTGTGTCAGCATTCTCGCTCTGCACTTCTGGCATGGAAATTCTTGAAAAGAAACTGACGTCAGCTCCCTGGGGTGGCACCTAAAAAGGCACAAGGCAAGTCACTGCCTCAGAGGACGCCGGAGCCGACGCAGAGCTGAACAATGCTTCCTATCGGCATGTAGTAGTAGTGCTTGAAAATTTCCAGATCCAGTCTGACGCCTAAGGAATATTCTATTGTTAGAAATCTGGGCTAGGTAGTCTCCTCCAGATAAGGTGTTACCAAATGGTAAGTAACTTGTTCGTCACTGCCTATGTGAGGATAACTAGGTACACCTTCCAGGGGGATGCTCCAACAGTTAACTTTGTTTTCTGGATACAGCTTCGAAAAACTAACATCAGTAGAGCAGGTAGTTGTAGGTGCTTGGGATTTCCCCAGGGGGCAGCATTCATCTTGTTGGCGACATTTTGAAAAATAAATGTTCAGCATCAGCTACAGTTAAGCATAACCCAAGAACCAAAGAATTTACTATGCCCACGCATTCCATTGATCACAATATTGAAAAGGTTATGCACAAAATATTTGCAAAACATGGCAAACAAGCTTACAATAATAAACGAAGGGTCCACTTTATGCTACACGCCTTTGGACTTTATTTACAATGGAAGGCCAGCAGGCTGATACACTTGATGCAACTAATCATTCCAGAAATTATATTTATGCTGACGCCAATCAAGGCTTATTCATGAGAGCCAAGGGATTTAGCCTGTAAAGATTGCTGTTGATCAGGGACACCACAACATTTTGTTAAAAGGGGAGGTGTAATTTCATGACAGTATTAAAATGGTAGGGGTGGCACAGGCTGTCAAAGGCTGTCGTCCATCAGCTTGCCACTTTTAGAATAAACCGAGAAGCCACTCCCCACTGGGTGAGTCTTGATTCTTAGATTATTTGAATTTCCTTAAAAGTCCAGTTTCTTTCTTATTGAAATTCCAACCTTTTGCTCAATGGTAAAGTCAGTCGAGACATATAAGGAGATGATCCACCTGTGCATCTTGGAATTATTCCCTTTCATGGCCATGCGCTATTTGAGGGGGATTGGGCATAAATACTCACCCAAACAAGGAGCATGGGCATGTGTCCCACAAACTGTTATGAAAAAACAGCAAAACATGGTGAACAAAGGAAAAATTACAGGAATGGCATAAGAGCAGTTTTCAGGGATGTTTATCAGTATATTGTACAAACATTTGCTTTCTCTATGCAAGTACTGTTTTGAATACTTTTTTATATTGATTTTCTCTCAGAACTTGTGTGCCTCCCTCTAGACCAACCACTTTTCATTAGATGAGCTGAGATGTTGCCCTTTGTTATCCATGTCATGAATGTGACCGGTGACATAAGTTTGCCTTTGTACATGTGACTCCCATGCATTAGCTTCCCATCTAATTTGACAATTTTTACAGTGTATGCAAAACCCTCACTAAAGCTCTATAGGCACTATCAGTAATGAGCATAAAAGCAGTAAGATTATTTGTCCGACAAAATAATTGTCAAACAGCCATGTTTTAGTGGACTTCAGAAGATCCACGGGTTTATCTCTTTTATCGGATAACCAGAGTTTAGTGTAAAAGCTCTCCAATCTAACAAATCTGATTTGATAGGATATGAAAACAATACTCCATCATTTGCACATACATTTTTCTTTGAGAAAAAACATCACAAACTTTGCTTTTAAAATAACAAAATATTTTTGTGAAAAATAAATAATAAAATGAGCGTTTTTAACTGGATCCTCTTATTTGTTGTTAACTGGTGTAAGGATCTAAAAGAGATCTCGGGATCTAGTAGAACCCCCAGGCTTCTGGCAACCGTGTAGGGACTTGGGAAAAGTGCTCAATTATATTATAAAATATTTTTAGGCACACTGTCACTGCTGACCTGACCAAAATTTGGAGGGCCATTATTTCGGTTCGTTTCTAGTCAAGGATATTTCAGAATCTTATATTTAGTTGGAGTTCATTTTAAAAAGTTGATTTCCATATATGATTCATCTTTTTCAAAGCCTGAGTAAGTAGCCCCCATGGCTTTTTAAATTCACTAGTTACTGTGTTTCATCTGCATTTATGAAAGTTATAAACAATTGGCATGCGGGCAAGAGGATATAAATGTTTAAATGTGTCAAATCCTGGTGTACCCCTAATGGAACAGGCTTTGAGGCAGATGTTAAAGCTCCCAGATGTATATTCTGAGATATTTCAGCTGAAAATTATTTAAATCAGGACAGAGCTAGGCACATCATAAGGTCTGCATTGGCTATTGTTCCTGAGCAATGGGCACTTCGGTCTCGATCAAACGCCATGCCTGCCACAGAACCTCTGGTGTTGCGGGGATTCTGCACATATACAGAACTATGCACAGGAAAACTGGATCTCAGTTTATAGGTCGTGTACCAACCTACCACATCCGTACCCAAAACTCCAAACCGACTAGCTATAGTGTCTCATTCGTTCTCCGTCTACAGCGAAGCTACCAATGATTAGACAACCCAGAACACAACACTCTATCTTGAGAATCATGGGAGGCAGACACTCTTTCGCTTACCCACTCATACTAGTCCACAATACGAGTAATCAGAGACGCAGTATAGTTTAAAATGTTTATTTCAACTAACGCGCTCTATGGTGCAGTACACAAGCCAATACTAGCAGCAACATGCATAAACACAATATAGTCAGCATTGTTCCAATACTATAGAATACAAACGGGGATGTCATGTTATAAAAAAACAGTGGAAAAGGACTGAACGACCGAACCACCCTCCCCGTGACAAGAGATAGTTTATTATATAAAAAGAAGACCTCTGGGCTTTGTCAGCAGACCCCCATACCTCAAGGCCTAAATGCAATGTTCCCATTGCAGGACAAGCACAGCTCTTCTCTCTGGAAAGGTGTCTCCTCAAGTGTGTAAAAACAGGTTGCGGTTGCAATATTAAAGTACAGGATTTCCAGGAGTGCAACTGTGTGTAGCATGGTATGTCTAGATGCAAGGGACTGATCAGAACAGAATAACAAGGGGCATTGTTGTTTAACCTTGAACATCGTGTGCAGGCTAAACCTCAGAGCACCGCAAAGAACTTGCATGGTAGACCGTTCTCATGTAAAAGGGGCACAAACAAAGCTGTGTGAAATATATGCATGCAGTGTCGTGCGCAAAAGCAGACTCAGGGCAGCGAAACTCATGCTAACTTAGAAAATGTCGACAATGGACCTATAAGCCTTACTACACCGGCTTTTCATCAAATGTACAATCCAATTTAATGAACCTACCCTTTGATGGAGCTTGTCTATTTGGGTATAAATCTGATGCCGCCCTGGAAATATTTAAATCCAGCAAGACAACTGGCCCATTTTAAGTCTTTACCAGCTGCAGCCCCAAAGAGACTGCAGGAATTTTCGTTACATTCAGGAATTTGCTATAATTCCCTTCTTTCGGCAGAGGTAACCTCAGACTCAGATGCAACAGCACCAGAAGCCACGGTTATGACAATATAGGTAAGTACAATACAAGTTAATGTATGTGTATCTATTCAGCAAGCCCCATTTGCCATAGGGAAAGCAGTCTTAGATCAAAAGGCAAGGTAGTGCTGAAAAGGATTCTTTCAAAGTGGACCATTCTCTGCATTAAAACTTGCTATTCGCTGGACAAGAAGAAACCTCTGAAAGAAATCAGGGCTCATTCTGCCAGGGCCACCACTCTGCTCTTGGAAAAGGAGTTCAAGTTGAAGAGCTATTCGGCAGCTACTTGGGCATCTCTGCACACATTTACTAAGCATTACTGCCTGGATCTGAGCTATGTACTGATGGTCATATTGCCTGATCTGTTTTGCAGGATTGCTTGATAAAACTGTCCTGCAACTCTTCTCCTAGGTAGGTGTGGTTACAATTTAGAAATCTACAGGTAGAAGTATCCATCAGAAGGAAAAGTTACTTACCTACTGTAATGATATTTCTGGTGGATACTCAATCTACCTGCAGATTCCTTACTGACCTATCCACCTCTTCATTTGATGGATAGTTCTAGGGAAAGTCTAATAGAGAATTCTAGCCGCATATTCTTTACCTTAGAATTATACCCAGGCATCAGAATAGATCCGGTAAATATTTGTTTGCAGTACCTCTTCTCGATGGTAAATACATTGATCAGCTCTGCGTTGTCCGCCCCAGATGTGACGAGCACAAAGAGGCACCCACCACAGTGCGCTGACATCTGTTCTTTTCTTTCTGCACCAGTCAGCGCAGATCCGGAGAGAGCTATCCTTTAGTCATTTTTGACTAAACATTTTTTGACTTTTGTTGAAGTGATTGCTGAGATTTTCACCTGGTGTGCAGGTATATTCTACTGGAAGGCCAGCTACAAGCCCTGCGGCGCCTGTCACCAACCGATGTCACTGATGGACCCGTATCTTGTATGCCTCAAGTGTGACTATGATCCGAAGGCCTGCTCCGATTGCCGCAACATGAATCTGAAGCCCCTGAGTGAGAGATCCCTGAAGCTCCTGGCGGCTTTATATGAGCTAATTGCAATAGATAACCTGCACACCCTTTTTTTGTTTTTTCTTCTCCTTTCAATGTACTTTATTTTGTGATATCTGTCTAACCAATTGGTGCAACCCTGCGTATGCCTGACTAGCCCCTGTCAGGTCTGCAATGTAACTACAAAATTCTTTAAACACTATGTGTTTAAATGCTCGGGTGCACTGTTCAACTTGCCCTGTAAGGTGCTATAAGTTTATAACAAAAATCTTTCTTTATATAACAAAAACTTTGAATAAAATTCATTGCATTTTTATCATGAGTACACCAAATTCATACATTTGCGTGCATCAGAAGTTATCACATCATAATCACGCGATCCTGTACACCATTAACATTTCTAAAAAGCAGTTATTAATCAATGGGAAAATCAAAAATTCAAATGACCAAATTTCCAAATGAGTGCAATTTCATTTTTCAGTTTCCGGTGTATTTTTTACAAATTAACTCGAATGCGACGTTCCACAATCTTATTGTTTGATCACTGAAAATTCAAACATTTTCTTTCCCTTTCCCAATGCATTTCGGTGCTTTGTACCTTCGTCAGGGGAACATTGCTGAAATTAAAATGACAATAACTAGTATCCTCTTCGTTACTATTGTTTAACATCAAATGTTCAAAAACTGTCTTATTTATCAAGCATTATATTCTCATTATTATGGTTACACCAACTCAAACTGCTTTGCATGCTTTTATCCTAAGAATGTGCACATTATCAAAGTGCTATATCTTATGTGAAAAAAACCACTAACACCATAATTTCTATAAAGTGTTTGCGTTTTAAATGGATAATTGTTCAATGTAGAAACCAGCTGCCCAGTGTTCATTAATGTGACCGGCATGCCAAAATTGCGTGTACGTATACGATATCTTACCTACTGGGATATCGTCATATTTGTGTGCTGGATGATTGGGAATTCATTATGAATCTGACAAGTGAAAATATAAGCTCAGAGTGCCATCGTTATACGTTATATTTGCCTCCCAATGCAGTTAGACCGCAACTTACATGGCTTGTGGCTTCTAGAACTGAGTGCTGCTGAGTGTCCTATACTGGTTTGTTGCCGGAATTCTGGCTGTAAAACATTCGAATATGCCGTTGTTTAAATAATTCAGCCTCAGAATGCCCCAGTGCCCTCCTTGTAACGGTGTTGTGTACCTTATTCTAGCGTCTTCCGTATCTCCGTGCATCCACCCTGGTTGTTTGGAACACCGGTGTTCCTAGCAGTTCATCTCTGTGTTGCCGTGCTTCTGACTTGCGTGGTAGAAATAGAAAGTGGGCTGTGTTTGTGAGAGGATTGAAAGTGATAAGGGACTCAATTTCTGTGTCCCAAACTTTTTGGGTGTTTGAACCAAAACTTTACGCGTTCCCAGCTTACATGCACACCGTGTATTACGTCTATTTCAGTTATATGTGTTATTAACGTACCTCAAAATGCGTTGTATTTGAGAATCATTAAATCAGTTAGCGGGTAAAAATAACCGCTAAATACTCTCTGATTATGTGTACATTCCAAAGTGCTAGCATGCTTTAAAAAACAACAAATTCTGATTTTTATGCAGGCAATTAATTAATGTCTCCAAGTTGATAAAAAACATAAAAATTCAATTTTGTCATTCAGACCATAGGGTTTAACTGTATTCAAGAACCTGATCCAAAAGGTCTCTCTTTGCGCTAACTGTTTGTGGGTCAACATGTGGTAGAACCGACATCTGCTCTAGAACTGTGTATCTTAGCTGAGGGATGGTGTGTTTGTTTTCTGTCCAATGTAGCGCCAAACTTGATTTCTCACTTGCTGTTCTGATTGTGGACTTATGCTCTCTGAGTCTAACCTTTACTTTTCTGGTTGTTCTCCCAACATATATCAGTCCGCAAGGACATTTGATGGCATATATGACTAAACTCGAATTACAATCTGAGGTATGTCGTAACTTAATTGCTTTTCCTGTTTGTGGGTGCATAAATGTGTTGCCCACTATTACGTTTCCGCAATGGCCACAGTTGTGGCATTGTCGCATGCCTCGTTCAGTTTGTGTTGTCCTTTCTAGTGGATTTCTGTTGAGAATTTCTCTTAAATTTTTGGATCGTGTGAATGCAAAGATGGGATTGCCAACACAAATGTTTTTGAAATCTTCCTCTTGTTCGATTAATTCCCATCTCTTTAAGATGCTTCTTTTGATGTTAGTAGCAAGTGTGGAGTATTTTAATACACACACTTCCCTTCTTTGAGTTGGTTTTTCTGATTTTTTTTAAAGTTTGGATCTTTCAAAAGATAAAGCTTTTGTTTTTGCCGCTTCCAGTGTCTGGGGTGGATATCCCCTTTTCCTATACTGTCCTGCCAATTCTTCAATGTCTTTCTTTGCTTGAATTTCATCAGTGTTGATTATTTTTATTCTGATACGGGTAAGTGGTTCTTTAGACTCTTGGAGTGAAAACTGGAGTAATACAAGGCATTATTGCTGTCCGTTTTCTTTTCATAAACCTTCGTTGTCATGATGTTCTGATTCTTTTCTATTTGAATGTCCAAAAAATTAATGCTTGTTGCATTAATGTTGTAAGTAAACTTGATCTGGGGATGACATGTATTCAGAATCCGGATTGCCTCCTCTAGTTGATGTTTTGTGCCTTGCCATATGATTAGGATGTCATCGATATACCGTCGGTATAATAACAAGTTATCCAACCAGTCTTGGTTGCTTAGAATGTGGGTATTTTCAAACTTTGCCATGAAAATGTTTGCATACGTAGATGCCCCAGTAAAACCCATAGACGTGCCCGTCTTTTGAAGGTAAAATTGTGATTTCCAAGAGAAATAACAGTGATAGAGACAGAATTGTAGTATCTCTAGTGAAAAAATGTTCAAGGTTTCTTCATATGGGTTATTCAGTAGTATCCACTCAACTGCGTTAATTCCTTCCCCGTGGGGAATAGACGTGTATAATGCAGAAACATCTATTGTGGCTAGCCAGGTTTCTGTGTCAGATGGTATGTTGATGTTATTCAGTTGGTTTAAACAGTCTGTTGTATCTTGTAGATATGACACCCATTGTTGTACCAAAGGTAGAAGATGGTAATCAAGAAATCTACCTATCGGTTCATGTAGCGACCCACACCCTGCCACAATGGGGCGGAAAGGTGGGTCAATCGCATCTTTGTTTATTTTTTAGCACCATGTATATGTGTGGTCTTTTTGGGTAATCCGTGATTAAATATTTGAAGGTGTTGTCGTCTATCCATGCAAGATCTTTTGCCTTTTTGAGAATATAGGTGTCGATATCTTCAACATGTTCTGCAACCTTCCGTTCATAGTATGTGGTATCCATTACTACCAACGCCTTTCCCTTGTCCGCCGGTTGAAAAGTTAGGTTCTTGTTTGTGCTCATTTCTCGAATGATTGTCGCTTCCCTTTTGGATACATTCTGTCGTTTGCTTTCCATTTGATGTATGTGTGTCAAATCCTTCTTGACCAGTAGTTCGAACAGGTTGAGTGTTTTGTGGGAAATAGGAGATATGAAAGTGCTTTTGGGTTTAAATTCTTTTTGAGGTCTTGAGATGAATGGTTCTTGCAGTATATGGTGAAAAAACCAACGAAGTCTAAGTTTCCGCATGAATTTAAACAGCGCTATTTCTGTTTCCAAAGCTTTAGTGTGGTAGGTAGGAACAAAGGACATGCCTTTGTTCAACACTTGTCTTTCTATAGGTGATAATGTGATACTTGAAATGTTCATGACTAAGTCCTCTACCGGTTTTGTACCCTTGCCTTTGTTTTTTTTTTAGCCTGATCCCCTTCTGACTCGTTTGTTTTGTCGCCGGTTGATCCTTGAGGAGGGTGATTGCTTGTCTTGCACATCTCTCGCTGTTCCACTGGTGGATGCTGCTTCTGCCGTTTCAATCTTAACTGTTATTGGAGTTCTGGTTGGTAAAGTATCCTGCTCATTTGCGATACTCTCTTCTGCTGTTGAGCCTTGTGGCTTTTTGAATGGACGCCTTTGCACATAGACTTCCCCCATGTATAAACTTCATCAAGTTCTGTATCTCTACGAAATTTTCGCAATTTTCGTTCATGTACCTCCTTCTCATGTTGTTGTAAAGTTTCATTGACTTCTTTTAAGGTTTTATCCAATTCTTCTGTTGTCATTCGTGTTCCTAAGTTGTTTTTACATCCTGTATTTCTGAAGCTAGTTCCTTTAATATATCTGATAATTCTTCAATTATTAGAAGTATCAAGTATCAAGCCCAATAAACACTTGTTCAATATAGCATACCATTTGGTCATAAACGGTTTATTAAACTTGAACAACATTGGTTTAAGGGCGATGCGTAATCCTCTTGGAATGCGTATCCATATGAGCTGCCATGACGTTCTCGATCCTGGTCAAGCGGAATGTCCTGGGAGTGGTTGCCGAGCCAGTAATCTTCGTTGAATTCGAAGTTGTTTGCCCACTCGGGTAAGTCTCGTTGTAAGAAGAAGTAGTCCAGGAGGTCTTTGGCTTCTGCTCTTCCGTCGGCCGACGAGGGAGCATCTGCATTCGATGTATGGCGCTGTGGTTGAGCCAGTGCCTGGGTCAGCTCCCTGCTTCCCCGAGTTCCCGAAAGCTGGAGCAACCCCCTCTCAACTTCAAGAGTTTTACAAGGCCAAGTGCCTCATATTTGAGCAGCCCCGTTGGTTTGGAAGAAAGCCCTGCTGGATCCACACCGTCAGACCTGACACCAGTGGGGGCCCCTTGGATTCATGGAGGATCTGGACTGGCACTAGTTGTGCCACCATGATCTTTCCTGATGCCGGTCCCGACTCTCGCGGCGCCATCCCCATTTTCATCCCAGACTACAACACTGAGCCGTATGGGCATCGCCCAACGCCGACTCCGGCACCAACTGGAGCCATGGTTTCCCGGCTGAAGCCTGAGCCCTATTGTAATGGGCTCTGACTGGGGGAGGATTAGGAGGGATTGCTGGAGCCTGAAGAAAACTAGCCTCTTACCATTGTGGATAACTTTCTTTCTTCGTGCTCAGGTTCTGGGTTTACGATCCTAGCTGAAGACTTTAACACCACCTACGAGCACAAAGACCTTGTTACAACTATAACTCTAAGTAAAGATGAAGCCCTTGGTATTCCATCCCCGGAGGCAGACATTTTTAAAGCTTGGTCTGCAGAAGTTTTACAGCTTGGCTCCTTAAAACTTTCTTTTGTCCTCAGAGCTTGCAGCGGAAGTACTGAGTCTGATAAATCCAGAGCCTTTACTTTCAAAAGAGGTGATAAGAAATCTTGCAGCTATCATTGACACTAGACTCTGCAATAATCTAAGTGACTTCAAGATCCTTCCTAGAGACGATAGTGACCACAGTGCCCTAGAACCTATATTATCAGGGTACTTCCCTTGTGATCTGTCAGCCCCCCTAGCTCAACTTTCATCCACTCCACCTGTCTCCAATATGCCCTATATAGCAAATAATTCTGAACAGCTGGCCAAAATATGCACCTTTTTTCTGTCTAACTTCGCTAATGTGGAACATCGCCCTTGCCCTGACAAGTTGATATTGGCAAATTACTACTACTTCTTTCAGTCTCTCAAATATCTTTTTTTCCAGGCTGTGTAAACCACACCATAATAAACCTCTTAAATAAACTCATTGGTATGACCAAGATTGCCGTAAGGGCCAGGACATGCCTGCAGGAAAGTGTCCCACTTTTTCCCTATAGTACTGATATTTTCCGACTGATGTGTATTGGGTCCCTGCTAACCAGGCCCCAGTGCCAGTGCTCTTTCTCTAAAACAAAGGTAAATGGTCTAATTGTGTTACAGATGACATACCCTTTAGCACCCCTGTAAGTCCCTAGTAAATGGCACCCCTGCTACCTAGGGTACGGTCCCTAAGGGCTGCAGCATGTATTATGCCTCCCTAACGGATGCACATACAAATTGCATGTAGACTGCCATTGCAGGCTACATGACATGGGACACGACATGGCACACTCACTATGTGCCATGCCGAAGTCACTGCATATAATCTATGTAATTCACCCCTACAGCAGGCCTTATAACCCTAAGGTATGTTGCATTATATTAAATGTGAGGGCATATCTGCATGAGCACACGTGCCCCTGTGCGGGCTAGTTCAATTCCTATATAGTACAATTGAACAGGGAAGCTATCTGAAGTATATGTACTGGGCACTGGTCACTACATGTTCCCCAGCTATATGATGGCTTTACTAAAACCTATGGTGTTTGGTATCAAACCTACTCCAGCAGGAAGGTTACTGATTTCGCATATGAAGGCAAGGGGCTTCAAAGCTGCTGCCACCTTTATGAGATCCCGACTTCCCACAGTCCTGGTAGATGCCCCCCACCTCCCCCCTCCTGAGGCCCATTTGGCACCAGGACAGGTGGGAAATTAGGTATGCAGTAGATGTGTTGCACCTTCAGGCTATTCACACCCCTAAGGCGGGCTACCTGATGTGCTCCACAAAAGAAGGGTAACATCATCTTGTTTTGGGTGAAATTAGGAGCTTTTGGACAGGGTTATGCCCGCTCCCCACACATATAGAGGGTGTTGTGACCCCAGGTGTATGTAGCCGATTGGCTACTACCCTTCACTCCCCTTAACACCCCTAAGCTTAGTATTTAGATGGCTCCCTGACACCGGGAACTCAGCCTGAAAGTAGAAGGACAAAGAAGAGCTGAAGACGTGAGAACTGGGGACCAGCATCTACCCTGGGGCAAAAAACATGCCTGACTGCTTCCCTCCCACCTGTCACCGACTCGTCCAGAAGAGGAACAGCCTCCCTAAACCCTTGGAGGTCTAGAACCAACTCTACCAAGCACCATCTCCTTTGGCGTGGAGAAGCCACTTCCTTGCCCCAGCAGGCACCAACTGCAGCTGTCCGGTACAGCGTTCTGTTGACCCCCTGGCCCACCAAGGGCGCAGCACCCCAGCAAGAGGTCTTTGTGCTCCAGGAGGTCAGATTTGTCTGCCTGCCAAGACTGGAAGCTCCAGGACCCCTGGAGCCTCCCTGCACAAAAACTTGAGCTATCGGAGCCAGTTGCAAGCACCAAGACTTGTTTCTGTTCAGTTGGAACACCACCACCACCAAAACTTAACTGCACGTCGAGTGACTTCGAGAGAGGCCAGCTCCATACCGAAAGTGGCCCTGCTGTGTTTCTTTTCCCTTTTATGCAGTTACGCTAAGAAATTGTGAGAGCCTCTAACTCGCCGACCTACCAGACAAAATACCTCTGCACCCAAGCTCACCAACCAGGGCTCTGGTGAACCAACTTTGTCTCTCTGGTCCTGAGACCCTCAAGAGTCGAGCTTCCGCTTGGTTTCTACCAGACTGGTCCCAAGACCCACTTGCAGCCTATTCTTACAAGTCATTTTCCCCATTGACTTTAGCATGTAGCCTTCAAGGCTACCACCGCGTAAAGCACCTCAGCACCCTGACATCCATGGCAGGTAAACTTGAACTATTGGTGCTTTCTGGGTCATTAGCACCTACTTGCCGTAAGCCCAGGAGAACTGTCCTGTAAGTCGTCTGCAAGTGAACCTATTCAGTAAATGTTTCTCATACAGGCTAACATTACTGGGTTCGAAGCTCATGCCTCAAATCTGACAGCTGTCCTTTTCTACAGTTTTTATAGTAACATTGATTAGGTCTAAAGTACTTACCTGAGTCCGATAATCTTAGTGTCTAAAATATTATTAACCGCATCTCTGCGGCGGCTTTTCCCGCTGTGTGCGGCATTTTTGAAAATACCGCATCAGCATACGAGCGCCGTAGCTGATGACGAGCTGAGCTCGTCATCAGCATCGAAGGGGTTAAAAAAAAATTTCTTTTATAAATTGGTCTCGAATTTCTTCTTGAGTGTGTGTCTGATTTATGGACTCTGTGTGTGTGTGCAACAAATGGTTAGCACTACCCTCTGATAAGCCTAAACTGCTCGCCCACACTACCATAAAAGAAAGCATTAAGGAGTATGTATTTAAACCCTGTAAGCCAATAAGAATCATCTGGACTATCTATATAGTGTGCCTCTTTTTGGTACACCGCATGAAAAGCCAGCTCCCTACAGTGCCTTTTGAGGGAGATTAAAGAACATAACTCAGTTGTTGTCCAAGCCATTCACCAAACCTTCAAGCAGATCTTTATAGTCAAACAAAGCGAATAGAATGATTCTTATCTGGTAGGATTTGCTAGATGGTGCCCACGATAGGCAAGAGGTGTTGTTCTGGTTAACTATTTCTCATGGTCATGCCGGGCCAGCACCCAGACTAACCATTTCACAACACCAGCAGTCTGGATAGATAATTTTTCAACACTCTACGCCGACATCTCATACAATCAGATTACTCCTGACAGCCCTCAGTTTGGTTTCCATGTGTGCAAGCAGCTGTCTTTTTGTCTGGCAGACACAAGATTGGCTTTTGACTCTAAACCAAGAAACGGCCCTCTGACCTGATGCAATTTCCGGCGATTTATACAAATCTGAAATTGACATTTGGGCCTCATATCAATTCCATATCAAATGAAATCCTTGAAGGTGCTGATTTACCCTCCCCCTGGTCTAAAACCCATATCAAGCCCATCTTGAAAAGTGTGACAGCAGCGTACCAAACGTTTATGGACCCAATAGTCTTCTAGATAACCTTCAAAAAGTATTGTGTTCCCAGCTCCTTTTTAAGCTCCATGACTGGCTAGAGGAAGCTCAAGTCTTGCCCCCTTCCAGGCTGGATTTGAGTGGAAGATTTGCACCCTAGGTTAAGTTCTTTGACTTCTTCCTATTATCTGAAAATACACTATGCTATCTAAAGTCCACATCTCGGTGCGTTTTGTCAGTCTTAGGGCCGTGTTCAATCTGGTCCTCAGATGTACTCTGTGGGAGGTTCTTGGTGATTTGGGAGTTCCCCCTGATATTTTAAACATTCTTGTTTGGCTTCATCAATCCAGTTAAGCGAGGGTGAGATAGGTCCCTGGCCGCAAACTGACAGATCCCATCCTGGTATGCAGGAGAGTCCACCAGGAGTGTGTAATGGCACCCAACGTATTTCCTCTCTTTATTAACAGGGTTGTTGACCAGCTAAACATTGAGAAGGCTAATGTTCAAAAGTTGAGCAGAATTAAGATCTCTGCACTCCTCTTTGAGAAGGACACCGTCCTTCTCTCTAAAACTCCATCTGGCCTACAGAACTAAATTTGAAGATTTGGTCTTTCTAGAGGGTTGGAAATTAACAAGCAAACAACAATACTTATGGCCTTTAGACCCCACAGAAGCATCAAGTACCAACTCATCCTAGGATCCACTTTTCAACTGGTCCACATTTTTATTATCTTGGGGTAAGCATCACCAACTCTCTTTTCTGGTCGCCCCAGATCCTTAAAAACAGGCTGATTATCCCCCACACATCATGTATACACAAATGCAGAGGCACACAAAAGGCAGTCCAGACTGTTTAACAGGCAATGACCATATTTGTAATCACAGAAGGTCCATTTCGATTTTTCTTTTCTCTTTATTTTCTGCTTTCCTTCTTTTTGAACTAGTATAAAAACACTGGCAGCCTACCAGTGTTTCGTCCTATGGACATTTTCAAGGCAAAATACAATTTGTGGAAGACAGACCAGCAGATCTGGACAAAGTAAGCCGGCGGTTTCAGCAAATAGCGGTCTCCGTATGTGAAGAGCGTACAGAGTATCTGTAAAGCAGACTGTGTATTTACCACTTGTGGCAAGGTAAGACATTGTCTATCCTGCTGGAGCCATCATGTAGCTGGATGAGTAAAAACAGCACTACAGCATCGTGCGCTCGAAAAAGATGGTTTGCATGTCTAGAGTTGGTGTTTGTCTTTAGATTAATCTGTTACTTGATATTTATGGCAATCTGCATTATTCTTTTTCTGAAGGTCAGTCTGTAGTTGCAGTCCTCTTGGGGTGTCCTGGCCGCAGTTAATTGAACATTAAGGTTGTCTTCCTTTCAGCCTGTTTTATGGTGCAGCATTAAAAACAGTAGTTGTTGCAAAACTCCAACCGTACCTGAAGCTGGTTTTGCTTTCTCATCCACTACTGAGAAACCCATTTGACTATTTGTAATCTTTACCATGGTGTTTGGATTGGCCCTGGTGATCTTTCTTTTCCTATGTAGTGTGATATGGTACTCACTTGTTTACAATACACTATCCCTTTTCTGTGATTGACTTCTTAGGCTTTGAGGGTTCCTTTACCTCTGTCTGCAACACCTTCAGCCACATCATAGCATCCCTGGAGTTTGAGAATTTGTAAACCGTTATTGATACAGCACTAGTTTTGGTCCAGTTGCCATTTGAGCTCCTCTAGGGCTGCTGGCAAAAACAAATCTTTTGTTCAGACCACTACAACATTGAACAATATTAATAGTCTAACTTGGAGACAGAATGAGGACTTGCATGGCGCTGGCTCCATCCCATATCAGTTCAAAAAACGGGGTTACCCTGTGTCCCTCAGAACCTGGGTAATTAGACGATTAAAGAAAAAATGGTTCTGTCGGGTAGAACTGACATAGAATCTACGTACAATAAATGTAATTAGAAATGCTATGCATTGTCGCTGCGGACGGATGAGACCTTGCTCCTTCCGTCCGCCTCTGCCTTTGAATTATCCGGAATCATACCAGTTGGAGCAGTTCTTTAGTCATTGAGCTAAATCTGCACCCGGTTGTAACTCGTCCCAGCTGTAGCACACAGATGAATTGCCATTGTGCATCAACGCCACAGGCTTTGATTCCTCCAGCCTGTGAGGACTGTGTACATATAATCTCCGCATCCCTGTCTTGAGGAAGACCCGCCGTGACCACCAACAGGGGCACTATAGGGTCGAAACGTCGACGTACTATTTAGGTCCAGACTGACCGGGCTTCTATACTAGGGAAGAATCTCCTAGATCAAAATCAAACTCTGGCTTCTCCTAAAGAAACATTCGTATATAATTAGTTGACACTGTAAACATTGTTCACTACTTTCTCACTATGTCACCCATAGACACTGTAAGAATTCCTTGTAAATAATTATATTTCACAGTCTTATTGTTAAGTTTATTGCTTATCATGAAATGAACTAATTTTGATAAACACTTGATCCAATCTCGTTGATCGCAGGACTGATTCATTGAGTACTGTTCTTGATATTTTGTGTGTTAAGGGAGCATACCATTTCTAATTACATTTATTGTACGTAGATTCTATGTCAGTTCTACCCGATAGAACCATTTTTTCTTTAATCGTCCATCCCATATCAGGCAGACAGGGAGCAATAAAGGAGCAGATACATTTAATGATTTAATGTGATATTAGCAGAATGCAAAAGAACGCAGGTTCCCTTGAGACTAGTCTTCTGCCACCCTTATTTACAAAGCTTGCTTCTGATGCTGTATTGTTGACCAAAATGCAGTTTTAATCAGCTGACCCATTCTGAAATAGTTTTCCTGAGTGAGACTGCTGGAACAACTGGGGCTTTTAAGTCACAACATACCTGACTGACCAGCCCATGAACAGTGCACCACCTCCCTCCTCCTTGTGAGCGAGATGAAGGATTTCAGGCACTCCTCGTGGCCATCTGCAAAGTGGATAGCCTACTGGCATCAATTCTGATCCTCAATTTCCTGCTCCAAATGTGTTCTGCAAACAGGCAGTTTAGAACCTGGATAAGGTTGAGATGGAAGCTACTCTGACCTCTGGAACAGCTATATTTCTCGATTTGGCAACTTCTAGGTCTTGAGCTCCCTAATAATGTAATAGGGATGAGTGCACTTCGGTTTTATTTTTAAGATTTGGGGGTAGCTGGTTTGAATGGCTAGAAATGGGTGCAACTGCATTGAAATCGTTGACCTCATAAGAGCTAGTCCCTCAGATTTAACATCCCTCTTTTTGACCGCACATCAGCTAGACTTGCCGGCACCCACTCAGCCTCTTTTTAATAGGCTGGTCAAAGGTGAATCTTTTTGGATAGTACATGTTCAAGATGGATTCATCCACTTTGTGGCAGATGTTCTCAGAAACGCACTACATTTCATGCTGCTCTCTTGGCACATTGAGGAGCTTGGCAGCCACCATATGCCCAAGTGTCTGATACGTTATGGAGCTAGGCGTCTGATCTTTTAATGAACAATGTGAACATTTAGAACAGAGCTGGATTTCTGTTCCTTTATTTCAAGATAGCAAAGTGCAGATTCCTTAGCATCTCAGGTATCTGATAGAAAAGTAAGGACCAGGATATGTGTTTTTTATCCCACAGAATATAGAGTCAGCGAAAATGCACAAACATGGAATGATGGTCCTCCAATCAGATATATCTTCTTCTGTGGCAGACACTCATCTTTTTCTGAGAAGCTGGCAAACAAGTAATCTATTTTCTTTGCTGAGGTACATGATTTTCTCATGTATGATGTAAGACAATAAGGAAGCAGCCAGACATAAAATGCCCTAGCCTGAGTACAAAACAGCCATGTTCTGTAAGTGTTTGATGTTTCAGCAGACCCTAAGCCTTAGTACACTTGACAACATGTTTACAATCATTCCAGGTATCCTGAGTAGCTGTGACCCTAACGATGACCTCTGTGATATCATCTGTGAGGTCATGGAACAGTGCTTTAGGGGAGAAGGGGTGGGAGAAGCCTGCTTTACTCACCTTGACTCGCAAATAACAGATTTTGGATTGGTCATTGTCGCCTCAATTTCCTTTCAGCTTATATTTTTTGAGGGAATTTATGCGTATTGTTAACTCATTTTTTCTGTTTGTGTAAAGAACCATACCTTTCAATTAAAGATCATTTTCCATTGAATTATTATGGTTTTATAATGATCTACTTTAGCCTGGGACAAAAAAACGAAAAGCAGTGCATTGAGTAGGGCTGTGCACAACGGGACATGGGTGAAGATCATAAACTTAAGTCATGCCACTGCTGTAGTAACTCCAAAATATGCTCAACTTGGCATATAGCCATTGTAAGGAACTGTGATTTATTATTATTTTGTGGTTGTGAGACCTCACTGTGTAATAAATTCACAACTCTGTCTTGGGTCCAGTCAGGCCCGTTTGTCAAACCTTTGCTCAATCTTGGGTTGCTGTGGCTTCAAGCAGTCAGGCTTTAACAAAGGAACTAGTGTAAAGCATTACACAGCACTGGTTCAATTGAATAAGAAAGAAACACGAGACTCAAAAAAATGCAACACCCGTTTATAAAAAATAGAATGTATTTCTAAGAATTTATAGACATCAAATTGAACAAGATCCACCATAGTTTCTGAAGATATAAATACTTAAAGTGACAATAAATCTCAGCTTTTTTCTCAACCGCAAACAAGGCAAGGTAAGTACTGTGAATTTGGCACTTAAACTTTTTTTTAAAACATTCATTAAAGTTGAATGCGTTTACTTCGGGTTAGTTTGGCCGACCAACTCCAGCAAGGAGCAGTTCAGGGGACCAATCAGGTCCAGCAGGACAGTTCCCTCAACAAGAAAGCAATTTCCAGTCCAGTACCAGTGTCAATGGCAACTTACCATAGGTTCTAATGGAGTAGTCCTGATGCAAGGGCTGCAGGATACTGATGATGCTCAAGAATGCTCTAGTCGATGCTCCGGTTGACAGTGGCCTTTCTGGGGCCACCCCTGGATCCACGGACACAGTGGAGCAACATTTTTTATTTGTGCCTGCTGTCTGCCTGATCGCCGCTTAACTTTACTTGCTCTTGAATAGTTAATTTTGCTGACTTGACCCTGTTTGCGCGCTGTGCCGCTTTGCATTCCACAACTGCATAATTATTTGTGCCTGCTGTCTGCCTGATCGCCGCTTAGCTTTACTTGCACTTTTAGCAATTATTTCTGCTGATTTCACTCTGTTTGCGAGTTTGTTGTGCTCCCCTATCCGCCTCCATTTTGTTTGTTGTTGTCGTCGTCTGTAGCCCGCCCCGCCTCCCAGCTGAGCCGCCCTCGCCCCTCCCCCTCCACTATCCACATATGACAGCTGTTTCCGCGTGCAGCGTTTACGCGCAGCGACCGCGCCCAATCCACGCCGAAGGTGCGCCAAAGGTAAGCCCGTCTACGCCCGTCTGCGCCTGGCCCGCGCCCAGCGCCAGACCCCCTGTTCCTCGCATTGCCCAGCCCTCCCGCAATACCTACGATGCCACCACCCTCCTAGCCCTGAACCCCGGCCGTCCCCCCAACTGCGTCCAAGCCGCTCCTGGACACACCCATGGACCTTTCTCATGCTACTCCTGCAGATTCATCGGCACCGTCAACATCTCCACTACGATCACACCTCAGATTCCCGACCCCAACCACCTACAATGCATCTTGCTCAACACCCGATCGGTCCACAGGCACGCCATTGACCTATGGAATCTACTAGACACCATCTCTCCGGACGTCGCCTTCTTAACAGAAACATGGATGAACGCCTCCTCCGCCCCAGACATCACCATTGCCATCCCAGAAGATTATAAGATCATACGCAAGGACCGTACCGGCCACACAGGAGGAGGAATCGCTATCGTCCATAAGAAATCCATCCACATCTCAACCAGCTCTGACGTCAACCTCGCCAACTCTGAACACCTTCACTTCCAGATCCACATCGACCCCAAGACCACACTCAGAGGCACCCTCCTTTACAGGCCACCAGGACCCCGCGCACAATTTAGTGAGGACATCACGGACTTCATCACCCCACACGCCCTCCCCTCCAAAGATTACATCCTTTTGGGAGACCTCAATTTTCACCTTGAAAAGAACAACGACCGCAACTCCACCACCCTTCTGGACAACCTCGCCAACCTCAGACTCAAACAACTGGTCACTTCCCCCACCCACATCGCAGGTCACACCCTCGACCCTATCTTCACCTCCAGCAATCATGTCTCCTTCAGCCACACTACGACTCTCCTCTGGACTGACCACAGCTGCGTTCACTTTTCCTACAACAAGCCCAAACCCAACAACCACCCCCAACCAACTCTGCAGAGAAACTGGAACAAAATCACCACCGACCAGATCTCCTCATCGCTTCTTCTAAACCCCCCAGCCCACTCCTCAAACCCCGACCAAGCCGCCACCAACCTCACCCTATGGCTATCCAACAGCGCCGACATCCTAGCACCACCGAAAAAGCGACAAAGCAAACTTGGCAGCAAGAAGGCATCATGGTTCAACGATGATCTTAAGAAATCCAAGAAACTATGCCGCTCCCTTGAGAAGACCTGGAAAAAAGACCCAACCACCAGCACCAAGGACGCCTTCAAAAACGCCACCCGCATACACCACCAACTGATCCGAAAAGCCAAGAAAACCGCCTTCAAGGAACGACTAGATAACAACGCCCACAACAGCAAGGAACTTTTCAACATCGTCAAGGAATTTACCAATCCCTCGGCCAACTCTAACGACATCACCCCCTCTCAAGCACTCTGCGACTCCCTAGCCTCATTCTTCCACAACAAAATTGCAGACATCCACAACAGCTTCGACAACCAACCCGGAGACCAACCCACCCAACCATCTGCGGAACCTCCACCCCCCTCGAACATCCTTAATGACTGGAACCCAATCTCCACTGAGGACACCATCCGCCTGATGAACTCCATCCACTCAGGATCCCCCACAGACCCATGCCCTCACCACATCCTCAACAAAGCAGACTCCATCATAGCACCGCACCTCCGAGACGTCATCAACTGCTCCTTCAAATCCGCCACCTTCCCGGAAAGCTGGAAACACGCTGAACTCAGCGCCCTTCTGAAAAAACCCACAGCGGACCCCACCGAACTCAAAAATTACCGCCCCATCTCGCTCCTTCCTTTCCCGGCCAAAGTCATCGAGAAAGCTGTCAACAACCAGCTCGCCACCTTCCTCGAAGCCAACAAATCCCTCGACTCCTCACAGTCCGGCTTCCGAGCAAAACACAGCACTGAGACCGCCCTCATCGCAGCAACAGACGACATTCGAACTCTACTGGACAATGGAGACACAGTCGCCCTCATCCTCCTCGACCTCTCCGCAGCCTTCGACACAGTCTGCCATAGCACCCTTCTACAGCGACTCAGAAACGTTGGAATCCAAGGAAAAGCTCTGGAATGGATCACCTCGTTACTCACCGGAAGAACCCAGAGAGTCCGCCTTCCACCATTCAAGTCAGTGGCCACTGAAGTCATCTGCGGCGTACCACAAGGATCCTCACTCAGTCCCACCCTTTTCAACGTATACATGAGCCCCCTCGCGGCCATCGCCCGCCAACATAACCTCAACATCATCTCCTACGCGGATGACACTCAACTGATCCTATCACTCACCAATGACCCCAGCACCGCCAAAACGAACCTTCACGAAGGAATGAAAGAAGTAGCCGAATGGATGAAACACAGCCGTCTGAAACTGAACTCAGATAAAACAGAAGTCCTCATCTTAGGTACCTCCCCCTCCGCATGGGACGACTCTTGGTGGCCAGAAGCCCTTGGAAAAGCACCCATCCCGACAGACCACGCACGGAACCTAGGCGTCATCCTGGACTCCTCACTTTCAATGAACAGACAAGTCAACGCTGTCTCCTCATCCTGCTTCAACATTCTTCGCATGCTCAAAAAAACATTTTGTTGGATCCCCACCGAAACTAGGAAAACGGTCACCCACGCTCTGGTCACGAGCCGACTGGACTATGGAAACACCCTCTACGCCGGGACTACCGCCAAACTCCAGAAAAAACTCCAACGAATCCAAAACGCCTCAGCCAGGCTCATATTAGACATCCTGCGTAAAGAACATATCTCTGGTCACCTGAAAAACCTCCACTGGCTTCCCGTCAATAAGAGGATCACTTTCCGGCTCCTTACCCACGCACACAAAGCACTATACGAAATCGGACCAGAATGCCTCAACGCACGACTGTCCTTCTACGCCCCCTCCCGCCACCTTCGATCTTCCAACCAAGCCCTTGCCACTGTACCTCGCATCAACAAGACCACCATGGGAGGTAGATCCTTCTCCTACCTGGCAGCTAAAACCTGGAACTCACTCCCCACCCACCTTCGCCTTACCCAGAACCACCTAGCATTCAGAAAGCAACTTAAAACGTGGATATTTGACAAGTGATTCCCCACCCCTCCTTAAGCGCCTTGAGACCCTCTGGGTATGTAGTGCGCTATATAAATTCTTTGACTTGACTTGACTTGACATTGGCCTCAGAGGTCGATGCCCCTCGAAGTCCAGATGAAGTCCAGCACTAAATCAGTTGCCCATGGTCTACAGGTGTCCTGCTGTGCCAGATCCAGCGGTTCTATTTTTTTGGGCAATAGCTTGTCCTCTGGGGGACCAAACTGCACTCTGATGACTCTTCTAGGTCTGGCAGAATCAGGTGCAACTTCTGAGCTCCAGGACTTAGTCTCCCAGGCTGCACTTCGTTGAGGAGCGTCAATCCAGTGATCTTGGCTACCAAATCACCAAGGTAGGCTTCCTCAGCTTTTGTTGCAATAAGAAGTCAGCCAAATGACTCTTGGAATCAGCTCTTCTGTCTCTGTGTCGGGGAAAATTTTCCTCCATCCACGCACCAGAGGACTGTCCTCCTTTCACTCGCCCACGTGCAGCCCAGTCTTCGCTGCGGCCTCTCTTTGCCGGTTCCACGGTCAGCAAGTCAGTCCTCCTTTGGTCCTCTCTCCAGTATAGACATGATCTAACGTATGGGGCCAGTTGTGCCATACTTATGCCCATAAAGTGCTCACAGAGGAGGTGGTGGTTACTAGCTAATGGGTGACTTGGGTCCTACACTCCACAGAACAACTTCATGTGAAGTGTGGCATCAGCTCACCCAGAATGTTTCCAGAATGCTGTTCTCTGCCCACTCAAAAGATGGCAGAATCCCTTGTGGAGCTTGGTAGTCCATTCCAGGGGTGCAGCTACCTCGGGCTACACGCCCACAGGAAGACCAGTTTGACCAGTGTTTCCCCCCTGGCTGTCCCTGTTGCCCTCCTATTTACTAAAACAAAGGGGAAGCACCTCTTCATGTGTGCTTGTCATTTGTCCTACAAAGGCAGCTTCTTCTTTGAAGCTCGCATTTTGGGCTCACACCCTGTGTGGCTTTCCTTCCAGGAAGAGATAACATCTCCTCTCCTGTCAGGCCCTTTGTAGGCTTTTCCTTGGCATCGTTCACACTTCTCCCGAGAAGGCTACTGCCTCAGTGCTGGTTTTTACAGTTTGGACCTTAAAACATGAACTATAGATCCAACCTTCTAATATAAAGCACCCTGCCTTTAGAGCTCAGAAGGCCTGATGTAGGTGAGTGGCTTATAAATATTAAAAAGGAACGCTTGGGCTTTGCCATGGTTTGAAATGGCAAAGTAGAGTTAGCAGTTTAAAGCTGCTCTGCCAACCAGCAGTGGCAGGCTAAGAGTCATGCTTTTGTCTTGCCCCACTTATGGTAGCACAGCTACTGTGGCAGTACCCGAGGGACGTTTTAAGTTATAGGCCCTAGATCTCTCCGGCACCATAGACTAGAGACTTGCAAGTTATGCCAAGATGGGATAAGCCAATTTAACAAGTACCTTTTTAAGGATCAGAGCACATGCACTAGTCCTGTTTAGCAGGGCTCAGAGAATTTCAGAGTCCCTGCAAAAAGCCTGTTTCCTCACAGCCATGCACAGGGCGTAAGACATGGCCCTTAACAAGCTGTTTGCTTGTCCCTTGTGCCCCCAATCTCAGTAATGCATGCAGGACATGTCCTTTAGCCATACCCTGAATCCGGTTACCATGTCCCCAGAACCCAATTCAGGTCGTCACTTGTTAGATGTGGAGGCGAAATTGCACATCAAAGTGCTCCAGGAATCCTTTGGGAGGTGGTTGTATGAAATGTGACATCTCCCAAAACATCATGGCAGCATTGGGCTGAGTTGTGGTACAGATATTCCTACTTTTGTTTTTACAACTCCGACTTTATTCTAAGTTAGGGAATTTAATCTTTTCAAGTATTCCAAAATGCTGATGACACTCTGATAGGCCTTCACAATGTAAGACGTTGCTCCTTTGCTTTTTTCCTCAATTGATAGCTCGTTTTTAGATGCATGGGTACTTGTACTGATTAGCAATACACATAATAAACTCTACTTTCGCATGAAGAATAACATAGCCACCAAAAGCAATTTATTCTGAGTATAAGTAATCTTTCCTTCAAAGTTTGCTTTTGAGACACATTATTGTGTGTATCAGATGTGAAGTTGGATCAGCAGTATCTGTTCACTGTTGACTATTTCATTTTTCATTTATTTTAGGATGTTATAGAATTGTCAAACCGTGTTGTAAATACCGAACCTTTTCATCCATTTGAAAAACAGCAAGTAAGTAAATGTGTTTTCTTTCTGGAGACTTTAAGTAACACCCATCACTACTAATGGAAAATTCAACCTCTATTATAATGAAATGAGAATGAACACCTATTATGCTAGAATATTGTAAATGTATTTTTTGCTTCCAAACATATGATTTATCTTGTTACATTGGATTTCTTTTGTGGAACTATATATCATTTCTCTTATACTTTGTGAACATTGCTGCATTGATCATGCCATCTCATTTTTTGTAAAACATTATGTGCAAAGTGCTCTAGTTGTACCATAATATACATCTGAAATGCTTAAATCTGTGTAGAAAGAGGAAATGGAAGCAGCAAATGGAAGAAGTGTGTGCTGTTGTGGGACCACAAAATGGTAAACCTTTGATTACATGTAAGGTGAGGTACAAGCCAGTTGCATACCACCACTCTCCGGAATGCAACATTTCCAGTGTATTATCCTTTGTCTCATTAGACACACCAGTTAATTCTGACAATTAAAGGTGTGCTACTCTGCATAGTACTGCAGGCCACACTGGCCAGCATGAAAGTGAAGCAAAATACAATCTTTAACACCTTGGCTGCTAAGGTGTTTTCCCGTCCTGTGCTGCATTCTTGAGATGCCCATTGTTCATGACAAAGCCAGCTCGTCATAAGCACAGCGCAGGTAAAACCCATGACGAGCTGGCTTTGTCATCAGCACTGAAGGGGTTAATCAATGAATATTGTGCAAAACAGAAGTTATCATGCTTGAAACAAGATATTGCTCTTCAAAGCTAAGTGGCAAAGTGTTGCATTAGTCAAAGCTTCCTTGCCAGTTAAGGGGGATGTTGTGTACAAGACACGTCTGTAGCCTAGACTTTTTAACACAAAGCTGCAGTCAATTTTTCTAAATCAATAGTAGACAATAGTGCATAAACCCTCCAAATTAGCAACAGTCAACCTACACACCTCTTTGTTGCAGTGATCTAGCACACAACAGCAAAAAGCTCATTGATCTCTGAGGAATTTCTTCAGCTGACCCTTCATCTCCAGGCATAGATAAGAAAAGTCTTACTTTTGATGACCTCAATCAGTTGGTTGATAGAGCAAAATAAAACCCAGCTTCTGACTACCTTAACATATGCATCACTTGGGCTACACTCAAACAGTGCTTGTCCCAGACAGTTGGCCTTATAATGTACTTAGTTTTAAAAGATAACATATATACCACTATAACATCGATCCATCATCTGCTGTAGGCACACTTGACCATCTCCGAATCAGAAGACTGAAGACAGTTATCTGAAATAGATTATTAGTTATAGATTCCTTACCTTGGAATTACCCCCAGGCATCCGACTGGATCCGAAGAATTTGTTTTCTTAGCAGTACCCCTGCGTGTCGGTAGGTGGCGTCGGTCGACTCCGTGTCTGTCATCGGTGTCGTGATTGCTGGGATGACATTGCGGTATCTACTTAGAAGCAGCCCCTGCCCGCTGACATCCGTTCTTTCTTTTTCCACGCCAGCCAGCGCAGATCCGGAGAGAGCGGTACCCGTAGTCCTATTTTGACGAACACTTTTTCGACTTTAGTCAAAAACTTTTTAGAGTCGTTCGCCTCCTGGTGCACGTAGGGATGTCCCATCGTTAGACCGGCTTCAAGCTTTGTGACTCCTGTCACAAGTTGATGTCCGTCACGGACCCGCACCTCGTGTGCCTCTGGTGCCTGGACCGCGACCCCGACCCAAAGTCGTGCTCCAACTGTCGGGCCATGAACCCAAAGTCTTTGCAGGAGCTGTCCCGAAAGCTTCTGGATGACTGGCAGTCAGCTCTGCACTGCTCAAGATCCCGGTCGAGAGGGAGGTTGCTGGACTGGTTGTGGAGTCACCACCATCATTCCTTCTCCAAGTCTTTGTCATCAGGTAAGTCAAAGTACAAGAAAAAAAAAAGAAGCCGTCGTTATTCACCTTCTCTCCGTCTGTCGGCCTAAGTGACGCAGGATGCGGAAGGTCATCATTCTTCGGCTCTGCCCGCAGAGCCTACTGGGACGGCTCCGAGCTTCCCTCCCATCCCGGAAGCCAGTGTCCCGTGCCCAGCTTCGTGCATTTTACGAAGCACCCCACTCCATCTTTGAGCAGCCTGTCTCTGCAGACTTGGCTGGGGCTCTAGGCTTATGATGCCGGCAGCTCCGGCACCGGTGCCGCAGGGCCCCCAGGGATCCAGGCCTGGATCCGGATCGCTGCGGTAGACCTCACAACATCTCCCTGGCACCGATTCCTCTGGCGATACCTCCTCCGATGCCGGTTGTGTCCCCAGCCGGCATCGACCCCGGTCTCCCCTTCGACTTGGACGCAGAGCCGGACCTGCGCCTCCCAGGAGGACTGGGAAGGGTCTGTTGACCCTCTGGCAGACCAGCTTGAAGAGCTGGACTGGAGAGAGGAGTTGGGTGAGGCCAGTGGTCTGCATACCTCCCCAGACCTTGGTATGCTTTATACCCTTACCGTGGCCATGGAGGAGGGAGCCTCCTACGTTGTGGTGTTGCGCAGGGTGGCTAAGGCCTTGGGCCTTGAGCTTCCTACGGTGGCGGTCAGGACTAACTTCCTGATTGAGGTGCTTCAGCCGGCATCGGCCTCTTTGCAGCCTCTGCTGCCGTTCAGTGAGGCTCTCACAGACATCCTTTTGGGCACTTGGTCCAAGTTCAGCACAGGGGCTCCTGTTGATAAGATGATTGCCTGACGCTGTTGGGAATTAGAATGGGTTGCGGCTAGTCCTCTCTCTCTGCACATGATTTCGAAAACCCTCCTCCCCTCATTACCCATGTGATTGCATTTAATGACCGGACGCCAGGCAGTCGGTGCTTGGTTTACTCTCGGTCAAGTTATCTATCTGTGGACCGTGCTCTGGGGATTTTTGCTGAGTTCGTGTTTGTGCTACCTGGGACAGAATCAAGAGTCAGAGCGAGGCTTCGTTCTGACTTTCAAAGTACTTTTTTTTCTCTTAAAACGGGGATTGGATTACCGCCGTGGGTGATTGGGACCCTGCAAGTGACGTAACTTGCCACCGATAAGGATTTGGATTCCTGTGCGCGGCTGCGCACGAACATTGCCTTCTTGCCGGAGTTGTCAGTTCCGGGTGTTGTGTTTACACTCGGCGTTCTTGTGTAAGACTTTTGGTTCTACTTACGAACCGGCGACTTTTTTACGTTTCTCTTTATTTACCTTTGTGGCCACGGGTTTTTTCGGGAAGCGAGAAGTGTGGAGAGTTAATTCTGCTCTACAGAATTGAAAACTGGTTTTTTTTAGTCCAAGGACTTTTTTCCCCTAACGTGCACTTAAGAGCAAGGAACACTATATTGGAGTGGTGTTCCGTTTTGAAGGCTTCCTCACTGTAAGTGAGGAAAGGAGTCTCCTATGCAGCCCTGCTGAAATTCACAACGGGTAAGAAAGGAGGGTGAAGGTTGTGTTTGGTGCTGGGTGTTGTATGTGCTTAGAGAGACAGACCTGGAGGTGATATTTATAAGTGCTCCTTTCTGTTTGTTTCTCCTCTGCAGGGTGCGAGATACATTGTATGCTAAAGGAAGTACATGAGATCAATCAGGAGACTACCTGGGCCCCCGAAGCCTTCCTCCTCCCGGGGATTATTATTTTTTACTCTTCCCTCTCTCCTGGCCCAGGCTGTAGAGTACATTGGTATTCATATCGTGGCCTGCAGTTTGTGTGGGGGTAGAGAGAAGGGAATATCGTCGCTCCTGCAGCGTGGTTCCAAGTGGGAGATAAATTGACAGAAAACCAAGCCCACGAATAGTTGCGCTGCCCGAGCGAGGATGGATGTAGATAAGAGTGAGGAAAGTGGGCGTGAAGACAGGGTCCGCACTATGCAGGAGTTAATGGGTGCCATAACTGCTTTACAGACTCAATTGCAGGATGTTAAACATGAGAACCAGGGTTTGCGTAGGGAGTTGGATGTGGCTAGGTCCCGAGAATTGGGGAGTTTGGGAGCAGGAAAACCAGTGATACATCCTGCCACCTTTCAATTTGAACGTGGAGCCAGTAGTAGCTCTGCTCCCATGACTGTGAATGTTACCACACCCATTCCGGTCCCTGTAGCGGTCCCCGAACGTTTTACGGGGGACTCGAATAAATTTGGGGTATTCATGAATCAGTGCCAGCTCCACTTTCTGTGTAGACCCACAGCTTTTCCTAATGATTCCGCCAAAGTGGCATTTGTGATTTCCTATTTGGCAGGGACAGCAGCAACCTGAGCGGTGCCTTTGGTGGAGAACAATGATCCCGTTCTGAACGATTATGATTTGTTCAAAGACATGATGCACGCCTTGTTTGCCAAACATGCGTTTATGCAGGCTAGTGACGCCGAACTATTGAAGTTAAGGCAAGGTAAACAACATCTACTTACTTATGTATCCACCTTCAATAGATTAGTGTCCGAAACCCATTGGCCTGTTGATAAGCGTACTTCCATTTTCTATCAAGGGTTAAGTGAAGAACTAAAGGATGTGGTTTCCCAGGTGGTTAATCCTCCTTCTGATTGTAATGAGTTTATTGATTTGGTGGTGAAGTTGAATCACCGGTTATTGGAAAGAAAGGGAGAAAGAACCAGATCCTTTCAGTCACGCCCTCTAACTTTTCGGAGTGACTCTCGGGGAACAGGGGGGGACTTAAAACAGATCCCTGAACCGATGGAGATAGGTGGAGTTAGAGGACCGCTCTCTTCAGTAGAAAAAGAAAGGCGTCGAACCAACAACTTATGTTTATATTGTGGTCATGAGGGACATTATGCGAGGGATTGCCCTGTGAAACCTTCCAAGGAACCATCCCGGAAGGCAGTGGCTTGTGTGCACAGGGATGCCCTGCATGTGGACTCTCTGGTTCCTTGTACTCCGTATCAAATTCCCGGAATAGTGAAGAGAGTCCCCAGACATTTCACCATCACTGTCTGTTTGGTGATATCTAACAACCATAGGGCTCCTGTGTCGGCTCTGTTGGACTCCGGGGCTACGGGGAACTTCATGGATATTAAGTTAGCCGAGAGGATTGGAGTTCCCTGGGTTTACAAGGAACAACCTGAACCGGTTCGGGCTATCGACGGTACTGAATTGTCATCTGGTACCATCACACGTCAGACCGAACCTCTATGTATGATAGGTGATAATGGTCACTCGGAGGAAATAGGTTTTGATTTGATCGATGCCCCTTCTTTCGGAGTTGTCTTGGGAGTACCATGGTTGCAGACACACAACCCCAAGATAGATTGGATAAGGAGAACAGTAACCCTAGACTCCGTTCATTGTTTACAGGATTGTTACAAGGTCGCCACTGATTGGATCACCCCTTTGACTTGTGCTGCTAGTTCTGGAGGAACGGAGGAAGCTTTGGGGGTCCCTGAATCTTATTCGGCTTATAGCGATGTATTTGATAAAGGGAAGACTAGGGAACTCCCCCCGCATCGCTCTTTTGATTGCCGGATTGACCTTATGCCTGGGGCTACGTTGCCTTGTAGTCGAGTTTATGCCTTGTCGGGCCCTGAGGAACAGCATTTGAAGGAGTATATTGAAGAGATGCTGGAGAAAGGGTTCATTCGTCCCTCCTCCTCGCCAGTGTCATCGGCTATCTTTTTTATTCCGAAAAAGGAAGGTGGACTTCGGGCTTGTGTAGACTATAGAGCGCTCAATAAGGGTACGATTAAGAACAAGTACCCTCTTCCCCTGATACCTGTGTTGCTTGATCAACTGAAGCATGCGACGGTTTTCACCAAATTAGATCTCAGGGGTGCTTACCATCTCATCCGTGTCCGTGAAGGCGATGAATGGAAAACTGCCTTCCGGACCAAATTCGGCCTGTATGAATATTGTGTTATGCCGTTTGGGCTATGCAACGCGCCGGCTGCTTTTCAGTTTTTCATTAACGAGGTGTTGAGGGAATATTTGGATTTGAGCGTCATAGTCTACATAGACGATATCCTTGTGTTTTCTACCACTGTTGAGGAGCACGAAGTCCATGTAGGACAGGTTTTGCAGCGTCTGCAGGAACATCAGTTGTATGTTCGACTTGAAAAGTGTAGCTTTCATACGTCTAAGGTGGAATTTTTGGGATTTGTGATTTCCGAACGGGGGATCATGATGGATCCCAAGAAAACAGAAGCTATCACTTCTTGGCCGTCTCCCACTTGTGTACGAGATATTCAAGTCCTTCTTGGGTTCGCCAATTTTTATCGGCAGTTTATTTCGCATTTCTCTGAAATTGTGGCACCTATGACGGTGTTGTTACGCAAGGGGGTGCCTTTTGTTTGGTCAGATCATGCTCAGTCTTCCCTAGATCTATTGATTGAAAGGTTCACGACAGCTCCTGTTTTGGTTCATCCTGACCCTACTTTGCCTTTCTTTGTGGAAGCGGATGCTTTGTTGTGTGCAGTAGGTGGGGTGTTTTCCCAGAGAGATGCGGAGAATGGATATATGCATCCGATTGCCTTTTTCTCTAAAACCTTGCTGCCCGCTGAGAGGAATTACACTGTTGCGGAGCGTGAATTGTTGGCCATTAAATTATCCTTTGAAGAGTGGCGCCATCATTTGTTGGGTGCTCGGCATCCGATAACTATCTTCACTGATCATAAGAACCTGGAGTTCTTCAGGTCAGCACGAGCCTTAACCCCTCGACAGATGAGGTGGGTTTCATTCTTTAATGAGTATGATTTTATCATTACTTATAGGCCCGCGGTACAACAGTTAAAATCAGCTGCTTTGTCCCGTATCCATGTGAAACACACTAACCTGACAGTTGAGAAAGAGAGGTGTTCCTTCATAGCTCCTGAGAGAATAGTGGGCAGCATTTCCAATGATGATTTTAATGACTTGGTTCGGGTAGAACTGGCAAAGATTGATCTTACACCCTGGTTGTCACAACCTTTGTTTTCCCTAAGAACTGGGTTGTTGTATCGTGAGGATAAATTGTTTATTCCCCCTGATCTCCGTGATATGGTATTGGAATGGTGTCATTCCTCTTCTCTTGCTGGGCATCCTGGTTCCACCAAAACCATGGAATTTTGTTTGCGGTGGTTCTGGTGGGAGTCAGTGATGAGAGACGTGCAGTCGTACGTGAAGGCTTGTCCGGTGTGTGCTGTGAATAAACCAATCCATGCCAAACCCTCAGGATTGTTGCATCCTCTACCGATCCCCAAGGCTCCCTGGCAAACAATAAGTATGGATTTTGTGACGGACTTACCTCTGGAGTCTGGTTTTACGGTCATATTAGTAGTGGTTGATTCCTTCACTAAGATGGCACATTTCATACCCTTGGCTAAGTTGCCTACTGCAGGGGAATTAGCCACCATCTTCTTGTCTTCCGTGGTACGCCTGCATGGATTGCCTCTGTCCATTGTCTCTGATAGAGGGGCTCAATTTATCTCTCATTTTTGGAAGGAATTGTGTGCTGCTTTGAAAATGAATCTATGTCTGTCCTCCGCTTATCATCCTCAGTCGGATGGGCAGACGGAGCGCACTAATCAGACCATGGAGCAGTATTTGAGGTGTCTGGGAACTTCATTGGCTTGTAATTGGGTTGTGGCTCTTCCGCTTGCTGAATTCGCCTATAACAACAGTGTGCATTCAGCGGTAGGAATGACCCCTTTCTTTTGTTCCATGGGGTTTCACCCTCGAGCGATCCCCTTTCAGCCTTCTGGCCAGGTGCCTGCTGTGACTGCCTTAGGTCTCTCTTTGGTTCAGATTTGGAATACGGCGGTGGAACATCTAGAAAAGGCCAAGGTGGACATGAAGAAGCAGGCAGATAAACATAGGGCCCCTGCTCCTTCCTATCGGGTGGGGGATAAGGTGTGGCTTTCCACCAAGAACTTGAGAATAGGGGGGTCCCGTAAATTACAGCCTAGGTTTGTGGGTCCTTTTCCTGTACTCAAGGTAGTCAACCCTGTGGCAATGAAGTTGGGGTTACCTGATGAGTATGGGATCCATCCTGTTTTTCATACCTCCCTTCTGAAACCCTATGTCGTTACCACTCAGGTTTTGCCTCCACCTCCCCCTGTGATGATTGGAGAGGAAGAAGAGTTTGAGGTTAGTGCTATCCTGGACTCCCGGAGAAGGAACGGGAAGCTCATGTATCTGATAGACTGGAAGGGATATCCCCCTGAGGATCGTACATGGGAGGCAGCGAGTGGGGTTCATGCTCCTAGATTAGTGAGGCTTTTTCATTTACGCCACCCTTCTAAGCCCCGTCTGGTTGGGAGGCCTTTGAGGGGAGGTACTGTTGGGAATTAGAATGGGTTGCGGCTAGTCCTCTCTCTCTGCACATGATTTTGAAAACCCTCCTCCCCTCATTACCCATGTGATTGCATTTAATGACCGGACGCCAGGCAGTCGGTGCTTGGTTTACTCTCGGTCAAGTTATCTATCTGTGGACCGTGCTCTGGGGATTTTTGCTGAGTTCGTGTTTGTGCTACCTGGGACAGAATCGAGAGTCAGAGCGAGGCTTCGTTCTGACTTTCAAAGTACTTTTTTTTCTCTTAAAACGGGGATTGGATTACCGACGTGGGTGATTGGGACCCTGCAAGTGACGTAACTTGCCACCGATAAGGATTTGGATTCCTGTGCGCGGCTGCGCACGAACATTGCCTTCTTGCCGGAGTTGTCAGTTCCGGGTGTTGTGTTTACACTCGGCGTTCTTGTGTAAGACTTTTGGTTCTACTTACGAACCGGCGACTTTTTTACGTTTCTCTTTATTTACCTTTGTGGCCACGGGTTTTTTCGGGAAGCGAGAAGTGTGGAGAGTTAATTCTGCTCTACAGAATTGAAAACGGGTTTTTTTTAGTCCAAGGACTTTTTTCCCCTAACGTGCACTTAAGAGCAAGGAACACTATATTGGAGTGGTGTTCCGTTTTGAAGGCTTCCTCACTGTAAGTGAGGAAAGGAGTCTCCTATGCAGCCCTGCTGAAATTCACAACGGGTAAGAAAGGAGGGTGAAGGTTGTGTTTGGTGCTGGGTGTTGTATGTGCTTAGAGACGAACTCAAGAGCTCCAAGAAGAACTGCCGAGCCCTCGAGAAAGTCTGGAAAAGGGAACCGACACCGGACAACAGGACCTCCCTCAAGCTTGCCACCCGGAAGCACCACCAGCTGATCCGCGCCGCCAAGAAAACAGCATTCAAGGACCGGTTGGACAACAACGCACACAACTGCAAGGAACTCTTCAACATCGTGAAAGAGCTTTCCAACCCCAGCGCAGGAAACAACGACATCACCCCATCGCAAGACCTCTGCAACTCCCTCGCTTCATACTTCCACAACAAGATCACCGACATACACAGCAGCTTCGACAACCAACCAACGCACACCATGACCGAACAACCACCCCTCACCACCACCCTCCACGCCTGGACCCCGATCAGCACCGAAGACACCATCCGCACGATGAACTCCATCCACTCCGGATCACCGACCGACCCCTGCCCTCACCACGTCTTCAACAAGGCCGACGCTGTCATCGCACCCCACCTGCGAGACATCATCAACACATCCTTCAACACCGCCACCTTCCCGGAGAGCTGGAAGCACGCCGAACTCAGCGCTCTACTCAAGAAACCAACAGCGGACCCCACCGACCTCAAGAATTACCGCCCCATCTCGCTTCTCCCGTTTCCAGCCAAAGTCATCGAGAAGACCGTCAACAAGCAGATGGCCGCCTTCCTCGAGACTAACGGATCCCTCGACCCCTCACAGTCCGGCTTCCGAGCCAATCACAGCACCGAGACCGCCCTCATCGCCGCCACCGATGACATCCGGGCCCTGATGGACAATGGAGAAACAGCGGCCCTCATCCTCCTAGACCTCTCCGCGGCATTCGACACGGTCTGCCACCGCACCCTAGTACGGCGCCTCAGCAACGTCGGAATCCAGGACAAGGCGCTGGAATGGATCATCTCCTTCCTCGACGGAAGAACACAGAGAGTCCGCCTACCACCATACAAGTCAGAGGCCTCCGAAGTCATCTGCGGCGTCCCCCAAGGATCTTCTCTGAGCCCCACCCTCTTCAACGTCTACATGAGCCCCCTCGCGGCCATCGTACGCAAACACAACCTCAGCATAATCTCCTACGCCGACGACACCCAGCTGATCCTCTCCCTGACCAACGACCCCGCCGCCGCCAGAGCCAACCTACACGAAGGGATGAAAGAGGTAGCCGAGTGGATGACGACCAGCCACCTGAAGCTGAACTCGGACAAGACGGAGGTCCTCATCCTGGGCTCCTCACCCTCCGCCTGGGACGACTCCTGGTGGCCTCCCGCCCTGGGCACCGCACCCAAACCGACAGACCATGCACGCAACCTGGGCTTCATCCTGGACTCCTCCCTCTCCATGTCCAGGCAAGTCAACGCCGTCTCCTCGTCGTGCTTCAACATCCTACGCATGCTACGGAAGATCTTCTGGTGGATCCCCACAGAGACCAGGAAGACCGTCACCCAGGCCCTCGTCACCAGCCGACTGGACTACGGCAACGTCCTCTACGCCGGCACCACCGCCAAGCTCCAGAAGAGACTCCAGCGGATCCAAAACGCCTCAGCCAGACTCATCCTCGACATCCCACGAACCAGCCACATCTCCGGACATCTGAGAGACCTCCACTGGCTCCCCGTCAGCAAGAGAGTCACCTTCCGCCTCCTCACCCACGCACACAAAGCCCTACACGACCAAGGCCCGAGCTACCTCAACAGCCGAGTCAACTTCTACGCTCCCAAACGCCACCTCCGATCAGCCAACCACGCCCTCGCCGCCGTCCCCCGCATCCGAAGAGCGACTACAGGAGGAAGGTCCTTCTCCTACCTGGCCGCCAAGACCTGGAACTCCCTCCCGACCGACCTGCGCCTGACCCAAGACCACCTCTCCTTCAGGAAGAAGCTGAAGACCTGGCTGTTCGAGCAGTAGCGGCACCCCCCCAGCGCCTTGAGACCCTACGGGTATGTAGCGCGCTCTATAAATGTCACTGATTGATTGATTGATTGATTGAGAGAGACAGAGCTGGAGGTGATATTTATAAGTGCTCCTTTCTGTTTGTTTCTCCTCTGCAGGGTGCGAGATACATTGTATGCTAAAGGAAGTACATGAGATCAATCAGGAGACTACCTGGGCCCCCGAAGCCTTCCTCCTCCCGGGGATTATTATTTTTTACTCTTCCCTCTCTCCTGGCCCAGGCTGTAGAGTACATTGGTATTCATATCGTGGCCTGCAGTTTGTGTGGGGGTAGAGAGAAGGGAATATCGTCGCTCCTGCAGCGTGGTTCCAAGTGGGAGATAAATTGACAGACGCCACCGCCCAGCCCCGGGCGACCCAATTTTCCTCTCCCAACACCCTACCCCGAGAGCTTGGTGGTCCAAACCTCAACATTCAAAGGTACGTTCCCTACTGCTCCACCAGATAGATGGTCCATGAAGTTGGACCATCTTGGGAAGAAGATGTTTTCTTCCGCCAGCTTAGGACTACGGTCGCTGAACACCGCATGTCTCTTGGGCTGTTACACCCACTCTGTGTGGGATACGGTTGCGTAATTGCTGCCACAGTGCCTGGAGGAGGCCCGGGCCCTACTCTACCGTGCAGTTACAGAGGGTAGAGATGCAGCAAAGTTTGCCATTCGATGTGGGCTAAATACCGCTGACTCGCTGTGTAGAACGATGTATACGTCAGTAGCCTTGAGACGATCCACTGGCTTCTTTGATGTGGGCTAGATACCGCTGACTTGCTGTGTAGAATGATTTATCCATCAGTAGCCTTGAGCTGCTCCACTGGCTTCTCCGGGGATGTCCAATCGACCCTTTTGGACATGCTCTTTGATGGTTGTCGCCTGTTTGGCGACAAGGCGGACAATGCCCATGAGCGCTTCAAGGACTCTTGAGCTATGGCCAGATCCTTGAGCCTCGCTGCCACCTCTCGCCCAGTTCAATCTGCCTTTCGCCCCTTTTGTGGCCACGGAAGGGGTGCCCCACCACATTCCACCCAGGGCCACAGGCCAGCGCAAGCTACCCAGCCTCTGCGCGGCCGGGGACGTTGGCCCCAACGCGGTTTGTCTGGGGGCCAGCAGGCCGGCCAGTCCATCAGTGCCCCCTCTGTAACAGCCTCCAAACCTTCCTAGTTTGACCTTTCAGGGCCACCAGTTACCAGTGGGTGGCATGATCCACTATCACCTCCCCCACTAGCACATCATCACGTCAGATAGGTGGGTTTTGCAGATAGTCTCAAGGGGCTACTCCCTCCCCTTCAATACTACCCCTCCCCACATGCCGCCAACACTCCATCACATGTCGGAGGATCACTTGGCCCTCTTTGCCAAGGGAGCTATAGAGCGAGTCCCTGTCCCAGAAGTAGGTTGTGGTTGTTACTCCCACTACTTCCTGGTACCCAAGAAGGACAAAGGCCTGCGTCCTATCTTGGAACTCAGGGATGTCAACTGCTTCCTCCGGAAAAAGGTCAAAATGTTGACATTAGCTCAGGTCCTAACTGAACACTAGGTAACCAGGTAAACGAAAGAGCGCTCAACTACATATCTGGGTCAGAGTATCAAATTGCAATTCGTACAGAACGGTGCTCACAGGGTAAGAAGGGTTGGTTACCTACACAACCCTACCTCTACCCGCATGCACGGATAACAAAACTGAAAGAAAAAATCCTCCACGAGCACACAAAATGTATATGATCCACAAATATAGATTTAAATGTCCAAAAATGTATTCTTCTTTTCTTAAGTCAATTATTCTTCAGTTGGGACAGCAGACTTCTCTTGACTGTACATCCAAAACATTTAATTAGGTATTTCTTCAATATAAACCAAATTCAAAGCAGCCAACACTTGTTTCGTCGTGCTAGATCAAGCATCCTTGACTTCCTCAGGGCTGAAATTCAGATTCCAAAGTACAAATCTTCTAAAGTGGTCTGTATCGGTGTCAAACGCACAACTCTCTATCCTTTCTCTCTTAATATAGTCTGAATCCTCCTTCGTCAAAGCACACGTACACGTGGGATTTGGAGACTGTTTGAAGATTAAGAATATTGGAGTTGTGGATACGAAGGAGGAAGGAGATCGAAACTCTTTACCATACGGATACTTTTTCAAGTGGGATTATCGTTCATGAAAATAATATTGATAAAGTGCTGAGCTGTGTGCTCGGGGAGTATTTTTTCTTTTAGCTCAGGTCCTGTCTGCCCTCGATCCTGTAGACTGGATGGTAGCATTGCACTTGCAGGACTCTTACTTCCACATCCTCGTTCTGCCAGCCTAGCGGCATTATCTACAGTTTGCAGTAGGCCACGGGCATTTTCAGTTTATCATGCTCCCAGTTGGCCTTACCAGTACCCCTCAAGTGTTCACGAAAGTGATGGCGGTGGTTGCCGCTCATCTGCACAGATCAGAGGTTCCAGTCTTCCCCTATCTCCAAGACTGGCTATTGAAGGCAGGCTGTCATCTCCCCCCTCCAGACCACGGTGGACCTCCTGCACTCGCTTGGGTTCACTATCAACATGCCGAAGTCACGCCTGATTCCCTCCCAGAAGCTCCTTTTCATCGGAACAGTTCTGGACACAGCGCAGTTTCTGGCTTATCCTCCCGAGCAGTGAGTCTGGGATATTCGGGCTATGATACCGATGTTTCCGCCTCTATCCCGGATTGACCTTGAGGCTGCTGGGCCTCCTGGCCAACATCCTGCTGGTGGATCATGCCAGGTGGCATATGCGGGCACTGCAGTGGGACCTGAAGTTCCACTGGGTGCAACATCAGGGGAATCTTTCCAATTGCGTCCAGATCTCAGAGGGCACTGCACACCAATTGCAGTGGCGGCTAACAAACCAGGATTCTGTCAAAGGCCGATCCCTCTCCCTTCCCCAACCAGAGTTCACAGTGGTGACATATGTGTCACTCCTGGGATGGGGCGGCCACATGGAAGAGGCGGAGATCAGAGGCCTCTAGTCTCTGGCGGAGTTCGGGCTTCACATCAATCTTCTGGAGCTCCGGGCGATTCGTCTTGCACTGAACGCATTCCTTCCTTCTGTCAAAGGATGAGTAGTGCAGGTGTTCACTGACACCACCACCGCCATGTGGTACTACAACAAACAGGGTGGGGTGGGGTCGTGTACCCTGTGCCAAAAGGCTCTTCACCTTTGGACGTGGCTGGAACACCAGGGCAAGTCCCTGGTGGTTCAACACCTGGCAGGTTCTCTGAACGCCAGGGCGGACAAACTCATCCCCCGGTACATGATGGATCACATATGGAGGTGGTGCAAGGTCTCTTTCAGCAGTGGTGGGAGAGCCTTTTTAGATCTGTTCGTCACCGAAGAGAACTCGCAATGTCAGCTGTACTGCACATTGGAATTTCGAAAGTGGCACTCGCTCGGCGACGCTTTTCGCTGCAAGTGGAATTGCGGTCTTCTATATGCCTTTCCGCCTATACCACGTCTGCCCAGAGTGCTGAAGAAGATCAAGCGCACCCGGGCCCAAGTCATTCCTGTGGCTCCGAACTGGGCACGAAGATTCTGGTATCCCGAGCTCTTGAACATGCACATCGATCCTCCAATCAGACTGCCTCTTCGTGCGGATCTTAAGTCGCAGCAGCAGGGCACGGTCCTCCACCCAAACCTGTCCAGCCTCCACCTCCTTACGTGGAGATTGAGCAGCAACAGTTGACCGCTTCTGACCTTTCTCCCGAAGTTTGTAATGTCAACTTGGCAGCCAGGAGTCCCTCCATTAAAAGGGTATACTCCTGTAGATGGAACAAATTTGTGGTATGGTCAACAGCAAAGGCTTGGGATCACCTTTCTGCCCCTCTTTCAGAGGTTCTCCTCTTCATTCTATCTTTGGCCCAGCAGGGCTCTGCTCTGGGTACCCATACAGGCTATCTTTCGGCCATTTAGGCCTTTCTTCGCCTTCCTGATTTTGAAGTCCCCTATTATAAATAGGTTTCTTAAGGACATTACTCACCTCTTTCCTAATGCCCCAGTGGGACTTCAATCTGGTCTTAACTTACCTTGTGTGCGCTCCTTTTCGAGCCACTACGTAATTGTCCTCTCAGACTCTTAACCTTGAAGACTGCTTTTCTGGTTGCCATCACCTCTGCTCGCAGAGTGAGTGAGCTTCAGGCTCTATCTTCTAAACCTCCTTTTCTTGCTACCATCCGGACAAGATTGTTCTTTGAACTAGACCTTCTTTTCTTCCCAAAGTGGTTACCTCTAATCACATAGGACAGACTATCACTTTGCCCACTTTCTCCCTGCCCCCGCATCCTTCCAAAGAGGAGGAGACACTCCACTGTTTGGATCCAAAACGTGAGTTAATTTTATTTGGATTGCACAAAACTATTCCGGGTGGACGATCAACTTTTTGTTGGCTATGTATGCGCTGAGAAAGGTAGGGCTGTGCAAAAACTCTGAACTGGGGTGGCTTGGTGAGCAAAATAACGATGGATTAAACCCAGATCTGTAACTGGGGGTGATTGTTTTGCCATTGTGCAACATTCCATCAACAGTCCATCATCTTGTATGTTTTGCTGTGCAAAAACTCACCATCTCTCGATGGGTTGTCCTTTGCATTAAGGTCTGTTACTCCTTAGCGAGAAAGGAGCCTCCGGTAGGACTGCACACCCATTCCACCAGGGCAACGGCAGCCACTACTGCTTTGGGAGGTGGAGCCCCCCTCAGTGACATCTGCCAGGCAGCCACCTGGGCAACGCTGCACATATGCAGTAAACATTGTTGCCTGGATAGTCAAGTCTGGAGGGACGGCTTCTTCGGCCTTTCAGTTCTCCACGACTTTCTGGTGTGAACTTAGTTCACAGACCAACGTGCCGGGTTGGTATTGCTGGGGTATCTATTCTAAGGTTAGGAATCCATAACTAATAGTTTCTTTCAGATGAACAAGTTACATACCTTCGGTAAAAATAGATCTGTAAGAGACATATATTTGTTATAGATTCCTTACTGCCCCAACCCATCCTCCTCTTTCTGCAAACTGACTTCTAGAGTAAGGGACTCCCTTTCAGGGCCCTAGTTTTGTGCACCAGTAGTCAGTGTTTTGCATGGCTATGCGCTTCTGGTATGGATTGTCGTGTAAAGAACTGACGTCAGCGTGCTGGGCCAGCGTCTAAGTAGATACTGCGACATCATCCCGGTGATCACAACGCCGATGACGGACGCGGAGTCGACCGATGCCAGCTACCCACACACACGGTTACTGCTAAGGAAAAAAATTCTCCGGATCCAGTTCGACGCCTGGGGGTATTTATGTATTCCTAAAAAGTATAAAGAATGTGGTTTAAATCAGAGATAAAATGTGTATTACTCCTACACCAAGGCTTTTACACATTCTCAACATGTGGGTACCCTGCCTTCTCTTGCCAAGGCCGGGAGGGTGTCAAAAGCTAAATGTGTGCTTTGTGTGCAGTTTTCATGCATACATAGGGATATTGTACGTAGTATAGGTGCGGCTCCTCACCAGTACCCCTTTATCTGCTGTGTAGAATGAATCAGAATGTAAGAAAATCCCACCCCTTGTGGGGCCTTTGCCTTTTTGTTGATCCTGCAATTTGTTTTACTCAACTACCATCCTATCTTGCTGCTCCCTTTCCCTGCCCAAGTCATCAAGGAGACCATCAACTGCCAGATTACCGAACACCTTGTGAGAAATAACCTGCTCAACGCCCCCAACCCGGTTTGCATGCCAACCACATCACAGAGACAACCCTATTTGCTGCCATCGACAACATCAGAACCCTCCTCGATCGTGGTGAGACAGCGGCCTTGATCCCCCTCGACCTCTCCCTAACGTTCCTGTACCATATCCCACCATACACTCATCAAGAGACTCCACCAGGGAGATGTCCTCAAATGAATCTCATCCTTTTTAAAAAAAAAAATGTTTTATTCTTTTTATTTTAGTTCAAACAACGTAACATTGTCTTCTGCATACATCTTACATCACAATATCACATTGGTCCAAGTGTCCATCATATCATTTCGCAATACAGTACGAACATCAGTGGGACATCCGCTAATGGGCTTCACCTCCTCCCTCTGCTCATTTGCCCATCGTCTGAATCACACAATTCTTCTGGCACGTGGACGATCAAGGCTCGTTAATGGTCGACACACACCCCTTCCTTACCCCCGATCCCTAAAAACTATAACATGTCTGTGGCAGTGAACCAGGAGCGTTAGAAGATCTGAGGATCTAGAGTCCTACCCCTCACCACTGTCAAATCCTCATGTCCCCTCCCCTGTAGCGGCCGAGTCTTCGCTACCCAAAGTAGCTGTCGCTCTAGCGAGGAGATAGCATGTGAGGGGGGCCCAGATATCGTTAGGCCTATAAGCCACCAGTAATAATTCAGAATATGTGGCAAGCCTTTCTTGACAAGTGATTAAATTATCCAACCATGTCTTAAATTTGGGTGCCCGGCCTCTTCCCCATCTGCAGGCCACCCTGCGCTTGGCCATAAGAAGTGCCATCGCCACAAACCTCCTGTGTTCTGTCTTTACTGGAGTAATAAACCCCAACAGTGCTAACAAGGGATTCGGTTCCAGTGTCTCGCCTATCATTTGCTGCAGCGTCTTAAACACCTTATTCCAATATTCCCGAATGCTGGGACAATCCCACTCTAGGTGCAAAAAATCCGCCCCAGGGGCGCGGCATCTATTACAGCGATCATCCTCCCTCAATTTAAATCTGTGCATCTTAGCAGGTGTATAGTATAGCCTATGGAGAAACTTAAAGTGTATGATGCGGAGTCTGCTGCTCGCGGAAACCCTCTCAGTGTGCAGGCAGCAGGTCTCCCATTGTGAATCTGTCAGCTGTCGTCCTAATTCCGAGTCCCATTTCACCCGCGCCGGAGCTGCTATTCTCTCCCTCAGGGCATGCACCGTGTTGTAAATCAATGAAACTAAACGCATGGGTTTGGGCCTTTCTAGTATTGAATGTAACTGGGTCAGCCGTACCGGTACGTCAGGAAACGCCAGGGTAGTCGCTTTTATTCCCTGTCTAAGTCTTACATATAGAAAAACGTCTAACGGCGTCTGCATCCCTTCCGGGCACATATTTTCCAGCACACGGAACTTGTTTTCATGGTACATATCCCCCCACGTTGTTAGTCCAAACTTATCCCTAAATTTCCTAAAAAAAACCCTCTTGCAGCAGCGGGATATCCGGGTGATAAGTGAGGGGCATCAGTGGTGTATACGCCAGTGGCACTCCCAATATCTCTGTGATCTTGTGCCACGCCTTAATTGAACCATAAAGTACGTTCGGTTGCTGCTCCCTTTGCCCTATCCTAGTATATATTGCCCCCTCTAGCGGGACAGGGTGAGCCAGCCATTGCTCCGCCGCAACTTGTGGCATATAACGAGGCTGATGAATCCAAAACCACACAAAATATACCTGCGCCGCTATAAAATACAATTCTATATCTGGTATCCCGAATCCCCCCCTGGGAATAAAGTCTAGTTAGTACTTCCCACTGTAGTCGAGACTGTTTACCTCCCCACACTAGTCGTATCAACTCCGATGTAATGGCTTTGAAAAAGTAGGATCCTGGGTAGTACGGTATATTCAAAAATAAATATAACACCTGCAGGAGTATCACCATTTTAATTAAGGAAGCCCGTCCCGCCATAGACCGGCGGAGCGCCACCCATCTCGTCACGCTGTCTTCTATTTTGGTCATAAGGGTCCCATAATTTGCCCTCAACAGTTCTTCCCTATTCCTCGTAACTTTGACTCCTAAATATTTAAGCTCATCCACACACCATTCTAAGGGGTAATGCATTTCAAAGCGCTTGACCACATCCATAGGTGGAAAAAAGTTAGACTTATTCCAGTTAATCTGTACACCAGACACCTCCCCAAATACAAGGAATTCCTGCAGTACCGGGTTCAAGTTCTGTTGTGGGACTCGGATATATAGGGTAATGTCATCCGCGTAGAGCGAGATAAGTATCTGGAGCTGATAGCACCGCAATGCCTTATCATTGTGACATTGCCGTAGTTTTTCAGCGAGAGGTTCCACCGCCAACGTGAAAAGCAACGGTGACAGAGGGCACCCATGCCTGGTTCCTCTCGTTATCTCAAATATTTGGGAAGTGTGTCCATTGATCAATACCTTGGCCATTGGTTTGGTGTAGAGGAATTTAATCCAAGCTAAAAACAAGGGCGGGAATCCCATCCGCTTCATCACCCCAAATAGATAACCCCATTCCAGCGAATCAAACGCCTTAGTTGCGTCTAAGAATATAGCAACCATGGGGAGATCAGGGGAGGTGGTGTGCAGGATCGCAAAGAGCGTCCGCAAGTTATGGGATGTTGCCCTGCCAGGCACAAACCCCGACTGGTCTGGTAGTATTAAATGTTCCATTAACAGACTCAGTCTTGTGGCTATCAGTTTAGCCAGTATTTTCGTGTCACAATTGAGCAACGACAATGGTCTATAGGAGTCACAAAGGTCAAGGGGCTTACCAGGTTTTGGCAGGGACAATATCAAAGCTTCCCTCATTGATTGAGGCAGTGACCCCACCTCCATTGAGTCCTCATATACCTCTCTAAGTACTGAGGCCATGATGTCTATATATGTTTTATAGAATTTCACCGGAATGCCATCGGTGCCAGTGGCTTTACCCGTCTGCATACTCATGATGGCATCCCGCACCTCATCCAGTTCAAAGGGCGCGCACAAGAAGGTCCTCTGCGTGTCGCTTAGCCACCCCAGCGCCACATCCCCCAAGAAGTCGTCCAGCTGCTCAACCGTGTTTCCCGTAGTAGTATACAATGCGCTATAATGTTCTAGGAACTCTCTCAGAATATTTCATGACTCCCGGTAAATAACACTGCTCGAATCTGTTAGTTCCGTGACTACGTTGGCACATCGCAGCCGTTTCACCTTTTGTGCCAGTATTTTTCCAGGTCTATCTCCCTCTCCATAACTTCTGGCCACCCAGTACTTGCTTTTGTACTTTGCCTCTCTCTGTGCTTCTTCCATGTACAAGGACAGTTTTTCCCTAAAAGCTATTTGTGCGTCTGCAGTGGGGGCATCAGCAAGGTCCGCTTCCAACCTTTTAAGATCCGTATCTAGGGCTTGTATGTCTTTAAGCACCCCCGCCCCTTTCCCTATGCAATAACCACGTAATGTCACTTTAAAGGCCTCCCAGATCAATTCTACTCTCTGCACTGAATCCTTATTTCTTTTTAAAAAATCAAGTATTTCCTCCCTCAGTTCCTCTTGAAAAACCGTAGCTAACAGAATGGAGGGATTCATCCTCCAAGGACTTTGCGGCACATTGAAGTCCGTGGATGAGAGCGTCATTAGTACTGGTGCATGATCCGAGCATGTCCTAGCTAAATGTCTCGTTCCTGGTATTTCGGGTGCAATTCCTCTAGAGACTAAAAAATAGTCCAGTCTGGCCAATGAGTGTGCATGTGCTGTAAAATGCATACCCTCCCGGCCCTGTGGGTGACTATGTCTCCAAGCGTCTATCAAGTGATAAGCTTCCTTATTAACCCCAGCTTGTGCTTTAGTGTAATGATGCGGTGCTGTTAGAAATGGGACCTCTGGCTGGCTGAGGTTGGCACCAAAGCCAATCAGAAACCACCACTCTAATCAGGGTAAGGGAACTACTCCTCAGAATGACCCCTGCTCACCCTTTAGGTTGTGTAGCGCGAGCAGACAAGGCTAAACTTCGGGGCGCTACAGTTAAGCATTTATGACCTTTCAGAGTAAAACACACTGATTCCCCCCACAAATGGACACCAGGCTGAGGGTTATATAAAAATACATACTTTATGTAAAATATATATATATATATGAGGCAGTGACTTCTCACAAGACCAGTATAACACAGTTTTAGGCCACAAGATCTTTAAATTGGCAAATCTTCTTTTTGTGACAGTTCAAATTACCAAAGTTCCTTCAAGAATGCCTATTTTGTAGGTTCTCACGCTTCCTTCCCTGCTACAGTACGGGGTTTCAGCTCCTTTAGCAAAGGTTGGAGCGAGCTGTACGCTTCCTAGCGCTCCTGTGTGCTTCGTATGGTTCGATACCCCGAGGCCCTACCGATGCTCACGCATCTCGCGGTACGGGGCGAACGGGTTGAAAGGCTGGGAAAGAGGAGTACGCGGCATACAGTCTGGGCGGTTCGCCGCGCACAGCTTCCTTCTCCTCAATCCAGCGTACTGATCAACAACATGAGGGGGCAAGCGTACAGTCTAGTTGGGAGGAAAGCGTACCAGCCAAAAATATTGCGCTCAGATTCAAATGCGCTTCGTACCGTGTGCTTGGGCAATCTTGAAGGTTCCTCTGGTCTACGCGGCGTACAGGCTTGGTACGCGGCGTACAGGGCTGGCGGGGAAAGCAGAACGGTGCGGGCCCCGAGCCCGATGCAAGATCTTGTGAAGGCGTACCTGGGCAAGCGCAGAGCAATTCGTCAGTGGTCCCTCGATGCAGGGGGACGTGTCGTAGGTTGATGGTGCGCTTGGTACGTCGGGCGTATCTTTGGTTCTTCTTTAACGTACACGGGGAGTGTGACTTGTTTCTTCTGTGGAACTCCGGATTTCTACTCAACAGCGGGTGCGTGCACACAGGCAGGCTCGGCCCACGACCCTCAGTACGGACTGTACTGGGGTCTCCTTTAGGGGGGCGGCGCGGCCTGTAAAGTCTCTAGGGAGGTGAAGCGAAACAGCAGGGTACGGTCTGGCGTAGAAGCAGCTGTCTAGGCGTGGATCACCGTCCGAGGAGGAATTCCGGCGGGAGGGTGTGAGAGAGCACCTCGGCACGGTCCAAATGTCAGGCGAGGTGGCAGAGGAGCAGGCGGCCTGACCCGAGGGCAGAGAGCAGCTCTACACAAGCGGGGCTCTCACGGGTAAATGGGCAGGCAAGCTCCCGAGTGCCACGGCCCTAGGAGGGGGCGAGGGGGCGCAGTCTCTGCTCCGGCGGGAGGCACACACGGCTCGAATTTCAAGACGAACGAAGACACAAGGAACCCACTGGTCCTGGGGTTCCGTTCAGGGGGCAAGCTCAGACAAGCCCTTGGAGAAAGTTTCAAGCACAATTCAGCAAAGTCCTTTTTAGGTCTTCTCCTCTCCTTCCTCAGCAAGGCAGACAGCAGGCCAGTCCTTCCAGCTTCTTCTTCGTCCTTCTAGTTGGGCAGAGTTTCGTTGTCGGAAACGGGATCTAGTTTGTTAGGAGCAGGGCTCCTACTTTTATAAGCTTTTCTTTTGTTCTGGCAGGCCAGGGGGGCCTCTGCATAACTTCTTTCAGTCTCTGAGCACAGTGTTGGGTAAACTCGGGTCTCTCCTTTCAGGGAGCAGGGATGGCACATCAGACGCTCCACAGGAGGTGGAGCCAGCATTGTGAGGACAGGGGCAGCCAGGAGTACTTTGTTGACAGGCTTCCCTCTTCCTTGGCCAGGTATCGGTCTGAGTCATCAGTCGCTTCCCAGGAGGTGGAGCCAGCATTGTGGTGGCAGAGCACAGCCCTATTCAGAGTCCAGGGGCACTCCCACCACCCACCTAGGATTAATCCTTGCATTCACCACCTGTCATCCCCCAGCCCTGTCACTCACACAACCCAGACAGCGGATACACATCCTAGCAGAGGTGGGCTGAAATGGTTAGGCAAGCAAATGCTAACTTTCTAAAAGTAGCATTTGCAAACGCAGGATATTAAAATAAAATTTACTAAAAGAAGTATTTTATTATTCTGAGTTCAGGCATACTAAACTTGACCCTCTACCATGTTCCCTGAGCCTGCTGGGATTATAGGGTGTAATAATTCCAGCAGCCCATCTTGGCCTATGAGAACAGGTAGCCTTACAATAGTGAAAAACTAAATTGGCTGTGATTCACTATTAGGACATGCCACCCACATCAGGGCATGTCCTACCTGATGCTTACAATGCACCCTGTCCTTGGGCCTACCACAGGGGTGACTAATATGAAGTACAGGGAAGGTCTAGAGGCTGGCAAGTGGGTGCACTTGCCCAGCCAGCATGACAGTACCCGACTACATGCAGGTTCTGCAATGCAGACCTTAGACATAGTTTACAAGGCTGCTTCTGTGGGTGGCGCAACCAGCGCTGCAGGCCCACTAGCAGTAGTGGTATTTAAAAGCCCTGGCACTCCTGTGCACTTTACTGGGGATTGACAGTAAATCCACTGAACCAATCATGGACATCAATCACATATACATTTTTCACAGGGAGAGCATATGCACTTTAGCACTGGTCAGCAGTGGTAAAGTGCCCAGAGTCATTAAACCAACAAAAACAGGTCAGAGAGAATATTGGAGGAAGGCAAAAAGTTCAGGGATGACCCTGCAGAAAGGGTCAAGTCCAACAGGTGCCGAGTGGGATCTATCCACCCCTGGATTGTACGTGACATTGAAATCACCCCCCCAAATTACGTGTGTGACGTCTATATCAAAGATCTTGGCCCAAAGGCTTTCAAAGAACCGAGGGTAATCTACATTAGGCCCATAACAACATACTAGAACGACAGATTGGGACCCTAGCCTGCCCCATGCCAAACAGTATCTGCCATCTGCATCACAGAAGGTACCTGTCAAGTGCAATGGCACCCGTTTCCTAACCAGTATGGCAGTCCCACGAGCATAACTCGAATAGGATGCAAATAGCCTAATTTGCGCACATTTGTCTCCAAAAGTAATGGGCGTAGTCCGTGGGCCGTGTATCTCCTGCAGGAGGCAATATGCACATGATGGTGGTCAAGATAAGATAAAACCTGCCTCTTCTTGCGGGGATCCCCTAAGCCTCTTACATTCCAAGTTATTATTTTAAGGTCACTGCTAAGTGTCCCAAACGTCACTTCCATCATTCCACAGCTTAATCAATGGGAAATAGGGACGGGCCCTCCACCCAACCAGCATCCCATCGCTCATTCTCACAATACCATAGTTCCCTTGAGTCCATTCGCACCTCCGGACCTTCCTCTGTTGGACCACACAATTCGAAGACCTTAAACTCCCAAACAACACCCCAACATCCCCCCACCAACCTCCCCGACCCACTGAAGCAACCCAATCTTGCCAGCATCCTGTACCCACCCCCTGCCCTCCCTCCCCAACCAACATATCCAAACAAAGTCTAGTTCCACGACAGCCAGATAGCCACCTACCATTAGTGGGTTATACCCTCTGGGGGCTTCCTCTAGACGGCCTCACAAGTTCTCCTCTTCCAGTAAGGGTACCCTCGCCACGGGAGAGGTGGTCCGGAGTCCAAGATTAGCTAACAACTGGCGAACCCCAGAACTCACATCACACAGTCTATAGTTTCCACATGTCTCTTACTTGCCACCTGTAGTGCATCCCTTGCTGTCTGTCCCCTATTCACTCACTGTGGGTGTCCTTCTCTGGCTGGGGATGCTCTCTGCGACCCGTTATGACTTTCTAAGTCTTGATTACGTCTCTATTGAAGGCAGATATTCCTCCACTTGCCCAGGGTCGGTGAAAAATTTTTGGTTGCCCTGGTGTGTCACACGAAGACCAGCTGGGCATAGTCGATCTGTGCATCCCGAAGTTTCTTTTTGACATCAATGAATTTACTGCGCTCCTCTTGCACCATGGGGGTGAAATCAGGGTAGATGGAAAATTAGTTTCCTTCGTAGGACAATGATTGCTTATTTCGGGCTGCACGTAGAGCTACATCTCTATCGCGGTAGTTAAGGAGGCGGGCAATGATGGGCCTGGGTGTCGCTCCTGGGGCAGGTCATGGAATGCAGGGAGAAGGCATCTTGCCCCACCGCGGAAAGCAACATCTTCTCCACAAACTCCTCCATTTTTCCAGTGTTCGTGGATTCCGGAATACCTACTACGCGTATATTATTTCTTCGTCCTCATTCTTAGCCGCTATAGTCCTCAGGATGTTATCCATTCGAGCCAGTTGAGTCGAGTGTCCAGCCGTGATGTCATCGTGGTCCGATATGCGCCTTTCCACTTCCACTATATGTTCTTCATGCGCATCCAACTTGTGCGCAATGGCATCCATTCTCGCTGACATGCGGTCCACTTTGTCGACAACGGTCGCGAACCCCTGTCGCATTTCTTGCAATATGTGTTCCATGGCAGCTCCTTGCGATCCAGTGGCGCTTTCTTCCTCCATAGCCCCCGCTCCGGTCTGCTTGCCTCTGGTCCCTGTTTTTGCATTATCGAAGCTGAGTTTTGGCTGCTTGGCGTCTCTTACCCATCTGATCCTCGGTCTCCACACCAGTTTAAAATGGGGATTCTTGCGCGATTTTGCTGTTACGCTTTCCGGTTTTCACGTTTACTCACTGCGCTCCACCTCCCCTGCGCGGGCCTATAGTGAATGTTATCAGGCCGCCAATTCTTCTTCAGGTCGCTACTGCTGCGTCTTTTTCAGGGACTGTCGTTCCAGTTGTGCTTTTTTATATGTGGATGCTTTTGGGGCGGTGAGGCACTGCCTCCAAGGTGGTACGTGTCCTGCCCGCAGTGATGCCACCCCAGTGACACCTTCAGTTCTCTTCACAGTTGGGCAGCTGGATCAATTCCCCACATTGGCCCACCCCACGGCGCCACAAGGGGATGCAATAGCTCCTCAGCAGGGCCCTCAAAGGATGTATGCTCTCGTCTCGCAGCGCTCACCCTATATCCTGAATATGGCACGTGGGGGAGGCTTCTCAATACTGCCCCAGTCCGTCGTGGTTGTCTCCAGGTTTTGGTTCCTCCACTCACCATCTGCAGCGCAATGGAGGCCCTGTCGCGTCTTATGCAGTGCGGGAAGGGTGTCCTGAATCTCGGCGCGGGCATTCAGCTACGCGATCCTAATGCGCCCACCCGCAGCCAGGCCCTCGGCTACGTCTTAGCAGGGCTCCGCGCGTGGGCCGCAGTCTCAGGCCTCAAAGCACTATATCTGGGCACCGGGGGGTCGGGCTTCGTAATGCAGGATCAATGGGCACCGCTACCTGACAACGCAGCCGCCCGGCCTCCTCCTTCCTGCCGCAGTCGTACCTGCTTGGCGATCTTCCCCCGCTCGAGTGTCCTCCTCTCTAGGTCCCGCACCTCACCGCCGTCTAGGCCGGCGCACAGCTTTGGCTCAGTACTTGCCGCGCCTCCCCACAGCGCCGCTGCCGTCTCCCTGCGCTGCCACTTCGGTGTTCAGAGGCCCCGCTCTAGGGGCCGGCCCGCACCGGTGCCCCCACACTGCGCCGTTCCTTGATCGCCGCCCCCTGTGCAATCCTGGCCAAGCAGGCCGCAGCAGCACACCGGGTCTTGGGCATCCTCACTCCGTCTCCGCCTCCTCGCGGCCTGACTTCCGCTCTTTGGGCCACGGACTTTCCTTGCAGAGCCTGCCGCACAGCACTACCGACAGCTCCTCCCTGTGCAGTCGGTCAATCTGCATTCCACTCTCCTTTGCTCGTGCCGCCGCCGTTCAGCCCCAGAAGTTCACAGTGTGTTCACCGGGCAGTAAGGCAGACTTTACATATGGTCTGGGCGTGCTACCCAAGTTGTTAGCAGGATTATTAGAACAGCCCTCGGGAGACTCACGAGAGTGCAGTCATTCAGTTGTGAGCCCTCTAGCGCCCCCATGGATCTAATCCTTCCCCACAGGATGTACCCGGAGAGTCCACCTCACATCTGTTACCTCTGAATCAAAGAGCATCTACGGCAACCCTCAAGGTTCATCCCACAGCCCCACTCTCTTCAACATGTGCATGATGACCCTGCCAGACATCATCAGAACCCATGACCTCAACATCCTATCCTAAGCTGATGGCACCCAACTCATCCCCTCGCTCTCAGCAGACCCCTCCACCACTAGAACAAACTTCCACAACTGCATGACAAGTGTTGCTGACTGGATGAAAACCAACTTACTGAAGCTCAACACGCATAAGACGGAAGTCCTGATCTTCGGGAACAACTCCTTCCCGTGGCACGACACCTGGAGGCCTGCCAAACTCAGATTCACACCTGCAACGACTGACCAGGCCCACATCTTTGGCATCAGCCTGGACAGCAAACTCACCTTGAAGGCCCAGATCAATGCAGTCTCCTCCACCTACTTCCGCACTCTCCGCAAGCTCTGAAAGATCTTAAGATGGTTCCCTGGCAGCTCCAGTAAAACCATCAGTCAAGCTGTAGTCACCAGCTGGCTGGACTGCGGCAAAACGCTATGCGCAGGAATCGCCTCCCAACTCATTAAGAGACTCCAGAAGATACAGAACTCAGCAGACAGACTCATCCCCAATCTTCCCCGATGGACCCACATCACCCCCCACCTCAGGAACCCCCACTGGTTCCCCATCCAGAAAATATGCTGGTTCAAGATACTGACACGCCTACAATGCCCTCCATGACCTAGAACCATCATACATCAACCATTGTCTTAACTTCCATCATCCCTCCAGACATCTTCCCTCTGCCACCTTGCCCTCGCATCCGCCAAAGCAACAATGGAGGCTGTTCTTTCTCCTTCCTCGCCTCCAAGTCCTTGAACGTCTTTCCTTTCTACCTCCGAACAGTGCACTTCCTCGTTGAGTTCAAGAAGGGACTCAAGACCTGTTTTTTAACTGAGCCCATCATTGTAGCACCTGGATACCCTTGCGAGTGGAGAGCTGTACTTTATAAATCTGAGTTGGTTGAATGATTTGGAATATGATTCCAAAGTTTTGTGAGAGGCCCCTAGTTGCATTCCTGAAGGTTCTTTGCTTGCTGGGATGCTGGCTTCAGGCATCCTATTAATCATGTATGCATGCTGGGACATGGGCATTCTCCAGTGCTAAATTTGTTGGCTCCAGCAAGGGGGGAGGATATCTGTGGGATAGGATCAATCTCTTGAGACATGGTGATGGGTCTTAGCTGGTTTTCAGTTGAGAAGCACCTTTCACAAGGGATGATTTTTACACTCTTCTGGCCTTGACCACAGTAATGATGGATGCATCCATCGTAAGGTGATCTGCGCATTTGGGGGCTGGAGATTGGACGTCTTTTGTCTCCAGAAACACGGGTTCCTCACATCAACTGGAAGTGACAAAGAGAAGCTGCATATAAGCACCACCTCTGTTGACGTCACTTCCATTATTTACATGCCTTTCGATGTGGAACTAGAGTTCCTCTCAAGATTTAATCAGTCTTTTGATGACTGCCAAACTAAAGCCAGTGTGCTACGGAATGATGTCCTCTAAGAAAACGGCAAGTTTCATACCATGCTGTGACTATGGAAAGCAGATGTTAGTCACAGATCCACATGAGGAGTGTTTCTACTGTGCAACGAATGCTCTCTTATGCAGCTGAATGTGATCCGGTAATGAAAAGTTGTGGCCCTCGCATAGATCCAGTCTCACTCCAAAGCCCATGCCTGTCAACTTTGCGGTCGAAGTCTGCTGGTAAGTACAAATACAAGCACAAAAAAGCAAATCAGGGCTTTGTATCCCAAGAGAAGGCTTAACCACATCGCTACTTCAGAGATTTTTCTGCTGTGCTGGACAGCAATAAAAACGGATGCGGTCATGACGACCATGGAAGGGGTTAAGGGTCTCATGATGTCAGTCATTCAATCCCCCTCTCTATACAGATGAGAACTTTTCCATGGACTTAGAAGAGGTCAGTTGGCTTAATGCACCTCTGAAATGAGGTTTGACATGTCACTTAGATCTACTGCTTAATTTGCAAATGCAGTCCATTTGGCAGGTGAGGTCCTGGATTTGCAGCTCCTTAAGTCGAGACCAAAACAAATATTGTTGCAAAATGTTTGTGGCATGGGCTCAGGCATTGCTACCTTTTAAAAAGTCCCTCCCGATACCTTGATAGGTACTTGGTCAAAGCCCTGATCCTGCCCACCAGTGACTAGCAGTAGCCAGGTGTCGCAGGTCGGCTCCTGGTGATCCGGAGTTTCTCATTAAACATCCCATTCCGGAGAATCTAGTGGTTCAGGTTTTAGCCATCAAGGTGAACCAGAGTTCATTTGCCACTTCTCAGGATAAGTTGTCCAAGAGGACTCATCCCAGCCCTTTCGATGTAGAGGAATGGTGGCAGGCAATGCACACGTCCGCAGGTGCACCAGTACTCCCTTTTCCCTATGGCACTAGCCACCAAGCAGCTTTTTTTGTCCTTAGTGGGTCACATTCATCCTCTGTGTGTGTGTGATGGAGAGGGTGTCTAGAACTCAGTACTTCCTCTCAGGGTGGTGATCAATCACATCCAAAAGATTAATCCTTAAAATTCTTAAGTATGGCAATGTCATTCCTTTTCTTTTTGCTCTGCTCAATCCTACCCCGACATCAGCTGAACTTTCAGAGGAGCACCTTGCAATCTTACAAGAAGTGTAAGTGTTAATTTACAAAGGTCCTAACGCAAGGCTCCGGACTCGGAAAATGGAGATGTTTGTTAATCTTGCTGGTTCCTTGGGGTGAAACATAATTTGGTGGGGGAGGGTGGGGTTAAGGAGGTTCTAGTGTATTTTGGACATTTGACCTATGAGAAAATTCACAGTGCTCGCAATAGCCTCAATCCTCTCTGCTCTAGACTTAAGGGACTGGCTGGTGTCATGTACCTGTCTTAACAGTCCCACTGATAATACCTGTAGTTCAAGAGTAGGCAGGGTCATTTTCACGTTGCTGTACTCTGGCTTCACCAGTGACCCTTGAATATTCATGAAAAGTATTGTTGTTCAAGAGCTGGCAGTGGTTGTTGCCTGCCTTCAGAGTTCGGGGATTCCAGTTTTTCCCTACCTCAACGACAGGCTGTTGAATTTGGGCTCGCCACTTTCAGTTGTAGACTACGTCCAGGCGACTTAAAATCTCCTGACCTCATTGGGGTTCGCGATCAGCAGACCAAAGTCGCCCTCGACTCCTTCTCAGAGGCAACCATTCATTGCAGCTATGGTGGATACAGTGCAGGTAAGGTCTTATCTCAACTGCAATAAGTCTAGGACATTCAGGTTATGATCCCTATATTTCACACTCGGTTACTGATTTTAGTGAGAGCAGCTCTGAGGCTTCTTGTTCTCTTAACCTCCTGCATCCTTCTAGTCAAAAATATGAGGTGGCACAAGTGGGTACTACAATGGAATCTAAAGTTCCAGTGGGCCGAGCGTCAATGAAATCTGTTGGATGCCCTTCAGATTTTTGAGGAGCTTTCTCCTGATCCACAGTGGTGACAGCTAGAGCACAATTGGTCCAGCAGCAATCCCTCTCCCTTCCCCACTGACAACTGACAGTGGTGACGAACACGTCCCGATTAGGTTGGGGAGGTCATATGAGGGAGGTAGCGATCAGAGGACTTTGATGGAAGCCTAGCTCCATATCAATCTTTGGAAATTGGGGACCATTTCTTTAGCAGTGAAGACCTTCCTGCTGTAGGAGAGTAGGATCTGCTTCCTATGGTTACCCCCACTTTTTGCTGTGTTTCACTGGTTTATCGACTTTAGTCTGGATGTGGCCCTGCTAATCAGGACCACAGCCTAGCTGTTCTCTCTCTAAATTGGTTACCTGTACATTAGGTACACTCCAGATTGGTTACTGGGTTACCCTTGTGAGTCCTTAGTATATGGTACCTTAGGTACCAAGGGCATAGGGCATGGAGCCTGGATGAGGAACAGCCGACTGAAGCTGAACTTGGACAAGACGGAGGTCCTCATCCTCAGGTCCACCCCCTCGGCCTGAAACGGTGGCCGACGGCACTAGGAGCACCCCCACCAACCACGCACGAAACCTAGGGTTCATCCTCGACTCCACACTCTCCATGACAGAGCAGCTCAACGCCGTCTCCTCCTCCTGCTTCAACACCCTCCTCATGCTTCGCAGGATCTTCAAGTAGATCCCCACCGAAACTAGAAGGACGGTCACCCAGGCCTTTGTCAGCAGCAGACTGGACTACGGCAACGCACTCTACGCAGGAACCCCGACCAAACTCCTGAAACGACTCCAAGGCATCCAGAACGCCTCTGCACGCCTGATCCCCTACATCCCCCACTGCAGCCACATAACACCCCACTTGAAAGACCTGCAAGCTCCTTACCCACGCACACAAGGTACTCCACGACACTGGACCAGCGTACCTCAACAGACGGCTCAGCCTCTACACCCCCGCCAGCTCCGCTCTGCAGACCACGCCCTGGCCACTGTCCCCCGCATCCGAAGAGTGACCACCGCCGGCAGATCATTCTCCCAGCTCGCCGCCAAGACGTGGAACACCCTCCCCATCCGCCTACGGCAGACCGAAGACCTTCTAACCTTTAAGAGACTCCTCAAGACCAGGCTTTCGAACAGTAGCAGCAACCCCCCCCCCCCCCCCCCCCCCCCCCCATAGTGCCTTGAGACCCTCACGGGTATGTAGTGCGCTTTACAAATGCTATGATTGATAGATACAATAGCTCAGTAGGTACTGGTGCTAGGCCTGACTTACTCCTCAGTTAGTCGTGGGCCCCTGGGACCTCCTGTAGATGGGCCCCAGATCAGAGCCACACCTCCTAGCACTCTCTAGACGTGTTGTCTCAAATCTGCGGGCTACGGAGGTAGCGAACAATGTTACAGTGATATGTTGTCTCCGACTCTCTCTTCCCACACAGCATCATCGTGTCAGGCCACCCCAAGCTTCGCCATGCAGGAAGCTCCCAACACATCAAGTCTCTCCTGGAATCAGGCTGTCATATGACCCTGATTCGCTCCACCGCTCTCAGAGCTCCTATTTAGAGCCTCCAGGGGCTGCTTTCCCACTCAGGCCTGTAGATTACCAGGTGGCGCGGTCCCGGCGAATGCCATTGTGGGTATATTTTTTCATCGCCGCAGCCAACCCATCTTTTCGTACTCCTCTTGGTGTGGCCGCCCCACATCTACCCTCAATGGGAGCGGGGCACCTCAAATGACCTCACTGATCTCTACTGCTCTGAAATGTTCGCAGCTGCTGCACCACCCTCTTGTAGTGACTGGCTGGTCACTGTACTAGTGATTGGGGTGCCAGCCACTCCCCAAGGGCTGGCTTACACTCCACTCCACACCCATCCAACACAGATGGAGGGGCTGGGCGCCGGTGCCCTGGGCCAGTTCCACTAACCAGATTCCAGTGTCCGTGTCATCATTCCCTGTGCATGGGGGCCTAAGCCCTCACCACATTACATTGGCGACAAGGGGAACCTGTCTGCTTGTAGGCTGGCAGCAGCATCTGTGTGAGGTGGGGGAAGAGTGGTCTTACAGTAAGGTTCACCCCTTCATCTACTAACAGCTTGATGTTGATGGTTGCAGGGAGAGAAGGCGGCCATGCAGCAGATGTACTGGTGTCCTCTGGAGAGGCCCCTGCAACCATATTGTTGACCAGTACAGCAGTATGAGGTCAGCAGAATAAAGTAATGGGGAGAAAATTGCAGTGAGCCATGAGCCGTGTTGAGAGCCCCTCCAACATGCCTGCAAGAACCCACACCCGTATTCGAGGCACATGCGTGAGGAGAGTGATATGTGAAAGGTAGGAGAGCGCTGCACAAGATAAGCCAGCGGGCGGGTGAGGAGGTGCCAGCTCAGTGCTTTAAATGGGCCGGTACTCACCGGTACTGAGTACCGGCACTTCTTCATTTTCTCCCCTTGAGTACCGGCACTTTGTTCTAAAAGAAAGAGAGTACCGATACTCATGGGGATCTGACTTTAACTGAGGCAGCGCGCTCCCTTTATCCCTCAAGTTATACTATGGCAGCACCTTTCAAGCACTGCACGGAATCAATCAATGGAGCTCGTCACCAGGACCCAGCGTGAGCTGCTTTGTAAATCAGAGCAGGGGTGTGTCTGCTGAGTCATTTGCTTATCCAAAGATCTTTCACAGTGGGCGCTAAGAGGGGGCTGTAAAATCTAATGGGTGGCGGTGGGAGGCACTATTCAGGACATTACAAAAGAACGTATGGGAAGGCTTTTACAGTCGCCACGCATCTGAATTGCTTTCTTGCACACTTCCACTTCCACTGATTCGTATTTCATCGACCTTGGAGAAACCTTAAGACCAATCAAAAATGTGGAGATTGGCACCTGGTTCCCCAGTACAGACGTTGTCAGCTCTGGCCCTAACTCCGGTTTACAAATGTTCCAGGAGAGACTTGTTTATTTATTTTATGCGTTTTTGTATAGCGCAGACTTTACCCGAAGGTGTCAGAGCGCTTCACAATAGGAACAGTAAAGATACATGAGGAGAAAATTTACAGGTGAACAAATTAAAAAAGCAAACGTTAAGTTACATGAGGCAAAAGTGACAATTGTGAGCAAACAAAATACAAGAGGTAGCAAACAATACATTACAGGAGGAAAAAGTGATATGTGTGCAGGTTACAAAAGCATATAAAGTACAAGTAGAGGTTGTTAGACCTGTCAGCCCTTTGGGTGGTCCCTCCTAATATTTTTTTTATCCTCTTTTTGGCCTTCAGTATTTTTTTTTGTGTGTCCACTACATGTTTTCGGTGTTGACCCTAGGTCTCTGGACCCCCATGGTTACTCATTAACAATGTGGCGCAAGGGCTCCTCTAAAATGAAGGGAGAGTAGGTGAAACACAAAATGGTGGCTTGTCCAAATCACCTCATAACCTGGGGCCATAGGTTTGCATTGAGGGGTTCTAGAACCTTCTGGTCCACTCTGGACTCTCTTGGCCCAGGCTATAAAAGGTGGAATGTTGGGCGGCCATTTTGTCTTTTTGTGAGGAGTGAGACCAGTCAGGAGTTAAGGCTGCCTGTGGGGAGGTTGGTGCACTGAGGGGGGGGGGGGGGGGGGGGGGGGGGGGGGGGGGGTCTGACTGTCTCTGGACTTGCTATTCCTCTTTGCTGACACTACCCCCTGCTGGTTGACCAAGCCCTGACAACATCATTTTCTTTGGGGCTACCTTACCCCCTTATGCCCCTTCATAGAGGAACCCTGGTTTCATTCTGGTGAGCGGAGGACATCTGACCAGGGAGTTGAGGGGTGCGTGTTTGTTATCGTTGGTAAGGGCTTCTGACCTCTGCCCTAGCTCTCCTCATCCTTGCTGCCGCCTGGAGTCTGGGTGGGCAAAGACTTTTTAGCTGTCCCGCCAAAAGAAACCCACCTGAGCCTCTACCTCAGAAAGTAGCGCAGGATAAATCACCGCCGCTACCCCTAGGTTCATTGGCGCTTTCCACGCGAACCTCACCTCATCGCCGCTGGCCCCGTCGAAGTCCCTGCCGCTGAGCTGCCGCCTTTTGCCCGGGGCTGATAGCATCTGCGGGCCCCCACTGAGGAGATCCTGCGTAGGGGGGCCCGGTATTGGCAAGCGGAGTGGTGGTGCTCCAGGGAGACGGAGACGGTGTGGCTGCGGCATAGTTGAAGCCTACTCCGGCGCTGACGAAGTGAGCGTCAGGAAGAAGGGGGCGGGATTGAAGGAGGCCGAGCCCGGGTTAAGTTCCCTCCCTCTCTGAAGAGTGAGAGGGCGGGACGCAGAGCCAGCTGGAACGCCCGGAAGAGACGCTGTGAAGTCCCGGTTCAGGCCAGTCGCTGGGAGCCTGCCCTGCGTTATAAGGCAGAAACTGACATTGTAGAGGCCCGATCGCACGGGTGGCAGGTAACGGCTGAATAGACTGGCTGGGCCAAGGACCTGACAGAAACCCGGTAAGATTGCCGGAGTGTTGTGTGGGGCCTCAGGTGGTGAGAGGGCCCCACTACTGCCTCCAAAACTTAACTGGGGACTGCTGGAAGTAGCAGAAGAAGGGGAGGGGGAGCACTTGAGACTAGACTAATTCCCCCACACAGTTCCACAAAGGAGGGACTTAAAAGAAGAGGAAAGTTAAACGGCAGGAGGTGAAAGTTGATTGAATTTGCTGGGTCTCCAAGGGCCCTGCCATTTATTATAATTCCACTGTGTGCTTGAATGTAATGCTTCTGAATGTTACCCTTCTAGAACAATTAATTGCTTACTTGATTGGTAAATCGACCTGATAGATACCTGTGTTTAGTTTAATGGATTCTAATGCTTGAGGCCTATATGTGGTGACAGAATACAGCAAAACTGCCTAGAGCCTTTCTCTTTTACTGTTATATTGAAGGGAGTAATTTATTGAGTTAATATTTTACAGCTAGCCTGTTCTCTAATGCTCTGACTAAATAAGATTCACCAGGGCAACAAAATCTTATGTCATGGCTTATGTTTACAAAAGCAGGTAATCCAAATGGAATGTCTATAATGTGAATGTATTATTGGTGCTGCAACTGAAAAAACAAACTTAAAAGAAATATAAAGCTTTTCTACCTTTTCTAAATACGGTGTGGTGTAATTTTTGGTGGAGGTACGTTGGGTTACTGCATTGAGTGTTTCACAAGTACTATACCCCTTGAGCCAAGCTACCCTAGGTGGACCGGAGACCCCGGTTCCAACAATAGGTATAGTACTGCAATAAATGGCAGACACTCCAGCACAAGAACAAACATTACATGAGGCAATGGTGGCACTTGTACAAGTATCGAAAAAAAACAAAATGTAAGAGGTAGCAAACAGTATGTTACAAGAGAAAAGTGACATGTGCATGTTACAAAAGAGTACCAGTACTGGACAGATGGCTCAGTGGGCTGTAGGCCACCGGTTCGATTTAAGGCAGCCTGAAGCAGCATGTAATCCTTAGGCGGTTGATAAAATGCATGCAGATTTCGTGCATACAACCTTGGCACGGTCAAAAAGCTAACCCCGCCCCTTGTTCCCCCTTAGCCCCGCCCTAAACTCCGCTCACTGCTGCTGTTGGTGAGTACCTGCACTTATTTTTTTCCATTTAAACCACTGTGCCAGCTTCATAAGTAACGGATAGCGGAGGATTCCGCTAGGTGTGTATGAGAGCCAGCGGAGCCGCATCTATGATCGCCAACTGCCTGAAGAACAACTAGCACACACTGCTTGGCGAGGTGCTGCCGCCGGCGTGTGGCGTCCTCCCGCGGAGCCTGTGGCATCCCCACAGCAGTGGGGAGGAGAAGCAGAAATGCCCTGGTAGAGTTTCCAAGCCCCAGCATTGCATACCTGGTCAGGAGGGCCCGAGGAAGTACTGCAGGCCAGCGAGTGAGTAGAGCAGCAAGAGGCGGCTCCCGACAGCGGAGAGACCCGCCGCGCGGGTGGATGACATGGAGGCTCCCCGTCGGCGGCAGCTCCAGCACTGCGCAACCCATGAGGTGAGAGAGGCGGCTGCAGAGGGACGGGAGCGAATGAAGGGACTGAGAGCGGTGGTCGGCTGCACTGAAATGCATGTCAGAAAGGCCAAGAGATGTGAGGAGTACCCTGTCCACACCAAGGCCGGTTTGCCCTCCAGCACGGCCCGAATGGAAAAGACTCTTACTGTGCAGGGGAGGAGGTGCAGCTTCCCGGCGCAGGGCACCCGCAGAGCTTTGGGACCGATGGCTGCCTGCAGCAATGGGGGCCCCACCTGCGGGTGGTACGAGGGAGTGACCAGCTGGAGTGCTGCAAGCAGCACGAGAGACCCAACGAGAACAGCCTGCATACCACGTGGAAGAAGCAATGGCAGCACCACCTAGTGGTCGTGTAAGGTGCTGTGGAAAAAAAGAAACGAACACAAACACCGGTGAGTAGAAGACTGCAATAAAGGAAATTTGAAATTGAATGTGGAGGAAAGACAGTTAAGGCTCACAGTCGGAGTGGGAGGCTGCCTCTGCATTTAGTGAAGGAGCAGCCCAGGTGAAGCCGTGTCAATGGGCCATGTTTCTAGGAAAAGCGACCCTTACTCCTCAGTGCTCAAAGGAGGATGGCAGCAAAAAGACTATAGTACCTGGGAGATATAGCGCGATCTGCTGTGTGCAAGACTGATGTGCCTGGTATGTGAAGCAGCAGGAGCCACCTGGTGGTGTCAAGCGAGCCCTGAAGGGAACCTTTAGAGAGAAGGCTACTAAAGTCCAATGTTGATAGAAAACAGAGTAAAGAGAAGTGGACTGAAGCACAGAAAAGGCTGCTGTGACTTCCCAGTTAAATTGAGTTGGACACTGGCAAGAAAGGAACCATGAGGGGAAAGGCTGCCGGGGTTTGTGAGGAGGAATGCAGTAACACCTAGTGGCCATGGGTAGTCACTGCTGCAGTAAGGACACCAGTGGTTACTGCACCTGGGTGGAAAGTGTGCTACAGGGCAACAGCCCCATGCAGCAAGTCCCCATGCAGCAAGTCCCCAAAGGACTGAAAAAAGTGTGTGGCATGGGCGCACAGTGATGAAAGGATGCCACTGCAAGTGGAGGTTTTAAGCGTGCAAGGCGCCAGAAGTAGGAGTACCCACAAGTGACGGACGGAGGACGCACAGTCGAAAGGGCGTCAAACACTGTATTGGAGAAGATGAGTTTACAGGCTGCAGCCCGAGAGTGAGATCCCGGCGAGGAAGACGGCGCAGGTTGTCACAGGGAGTGACAAATACTGCAAAGCCGGCCCGAGTGGAGGCTGCAAAGAGAGAGCCACGTCGGCTTAGTATTGAGACACCAGGACTACTTCCTCAAGAGAAGAGGACTGTCGAGAGGTCAGAGAAGATGACTTGCGAGAGGTCAGAGAAGATGACCTGCGAGAGGTCAGAGAAGATGACCTGCGAGAGGTCAGAGAAGATGACCTGCAAGAGGTCAGAGAAGATGACCTGCAAGAGGTCAGAGAAGATGACCTGCGAGATGTCAGAGAAGATGACCTGGGAGATGTCAGAGAAGATGACCTGGGAGATGTCAGAGAAGATGACCTGGGAGAGGTCCGAGAAGATGACCTGCGAGAGGTCCGAGAAGATGACCTGCGAGAGGTCCGAGAAGATGACCTGCGAGAGGTCCGAGAAGGTGACCTGCGAGAGGTCAGAGTAGATGACCTGCGAGAGGTCCGAGAAGATGACCTGCGTGAGGTTCGAGAAGATGACCTGCGAGAGGTCCGAGAAGATGACCTGCGTGAGGTTCGAGAAGATGACCTGCGAGAGGTCAGAGAAGATGACTTGCGAGAGGTCAGAGAAGATAACTTGCGAGAGGTCAGGGAAGATGACCTGGGAGAGGTCAGAGAAGATGACCTGGGAGAGGTCAGAGAAGATGACCTGGGAGAGGTCAGAGAAGATGACCTGGGAGAGGTCCGAGAAGATGACCTGGGAGAGGTCCGAGAAGATGACCTGCGAGAGGTCCGAGAAGATGACCTGCGAGAGGTCCGAGAAGATGACCTGCGAGAGGTCCGAGAAGATGACCTGCGAGAGGTCCGAGAAGATGACCTGCGAGAGGTCTGAGAAGATGACCTGCGAGAAATCAGAGAATGTGACCTGTGAGAGGTCAGAGAATGTGACCTGTGAGAGGTCAGAGAATGTGACCTGTGAGAGGTCAGAGAATGTGACCTGTGAGAGGTCAGAGAATGTGACCTATGAGAGGTCAGAGAATGTGACCTGTGAGAGGTCAGAGAAGGTGGCCTGTGAGAGGTCAGAGAAGGTGGCCTGTGAGAGGTCAGAGAAGGTGACCTGTGAGAGGTCAGAGAAGGTGACCTGCGAGAGGTCAGAGAAGATGACCAGCGAGAGGTCAGCGAAGGTTACCTGCGAGAGGTCAGAGAAGATGACCTGCGAGAGGTCAGAGAAGATGACCTGCGAGAGGTCAGAGAAGATGACCTGCGAGAGGTCAGAGAAGATGACCTGGGAGAGGTCAGAGAAGAGGACCTGGGAGAGGTCAGAGAAGATGACCTGGGAGAGGTCCGAGAAGATGACCTGCGAGAGGTCAGAGAAGATGACCTGCGAGAGGTCCGAGAAGATGACCTGCGAGAGGTCCGAGAAGATGACCTGCGAGAGGTCCGAGAAGATGACCTGCGAGAGGTCTGAGAATGTGACCTGTGAGAGGTCAGAGAAGGTGACCTGTGTGAGGTCTGAGAAGATGACCTGCGAGAGGTCTGAGAAGATGACCTACGAGAGATCAGAGAAGGTGACATGAGAGGTCACAGAATGTGACCTGTGAGAGGTCAGAGAAGGTGACCTGTGTGAGGTCTGAGAAGGTGACCTGTGTGAGGTCCGAGAAGGTGACCTGCAAGGGGTCCGAGAAGGTGACCTGCGAGAGGTCCGAGAAGGTGACCTGCGAGAGGTCTGAGAAGATTGACCTGAAGTTGAAGGATGAAGACTTAGGAGAGGTTGTGAAAGGAAAAAGGTCACAACTAGAGGTCTGGTCACCGGATGAGGAGAATGCATTGTCCTAGGGGTAGGACATGGCCAGGGAGACCCGTGTGAACTGCACATCCCTTGGAGAGGCAAGGTCAGAAAGAAGAAGAGCAAGACAAGATGGAACCAGACCGCATTGTGAAGTAAAAGAGAGGAAAAGGAAGAACTGTGGCACGAGGCCACCGCATGATGAGTCCAAAGAGTGAAAGAAAAGAGGATTGTGTGATTGGACATCGGGCACACTGCAAGGTACAGAAGACAACTGAGTGCAAGAACATCGGGAGCGAAGCACAGTACCTATGTAACATCTGTGGCACCATGAGAGGCTGGCTGTCCAGAAGTCTTCTGTTACACCAAGCAAACCTGGCACCTGCCTATGAAAGCAAGCTGGACCATTGGTACCATCCACCTTTGGGTCGCACATGAGACTGGATTGTTGTCCTGCTCGCACTTCCTGAGTGACCTCGGACGTGGGCTCTAGAAGAGGATCCGACCTCTCCACACCAGACCATGGTGATCAAGGGGCAAGGGCCTCAGAGGTTACCGGTGAGAGCGGGGTCCCAACACAAAAGAAGAGTCTACAGCAGCTCCCCCGCAGGTCCCGGGAAGATGAAGATCTTGTGTTGTAAGCTGGCTCCTCTAAAGACCATCCTGTCAATGCTGGTGCACCAGAGTCTGAATGGCATTAGTAGTCCGAACAGGAAACTATCCTTCAGGTGGGAGTCGTTCCGCTTCCTCCACGATCCTAGAGTATGGCGTTGGAGTGACACTGCGAAGTACACCTAGTCCAGTGGAAGCCCGGTGAAGAGGACCTCAGGGGCAACCCTGAGAGGGGCATGCCAGTATGAGAGGGGCTTCCTGGAGAGAGAAGAATGTTGTTAATTACTCCAACATCCTGCAGCTGGAAGCACTGCTGCCACTGCGGAAGACATTGTAACAAAAACCAGGACGTCATCTGTCATTGGAGGCTTGAGGTTCCTGAACCCAGGACGTATTTGTGAAAATGTAACATCCTCCATATTCACTATCGCTCCACATGCGCTGTTCCCGTAAACTGTGCATATAGACTTTGGTTGTAAACTTCCATGCCTTGAGTCCAGGGAGGACCGGATCCACAGTGCACCACTAAACTGTGCCAAGTAGAACTAGTGATCCTAGCTGCAGTTGTACCATCGTCCTGTTCTGAAAGCAGCTGAATAGACTCAGTGGAGGCTTTCTATTGTTCTTTTATTCTCCCCCACAGGTTGGACTTGTTACAGTTTTAATAAAATTTGGGAGGGATGTAGTAATCGGCTGGTCATTGTTCTAGTGTTTGTGGAGCCAGCCACTTACCGAGGGCTGGCTTACACTCCACTCCACTCCACACCAATCCCAACACAGACACCACAGGACAAGTGACCCAGGTAATAAAAGGGGCTGCACAGACGTGCCCAGTGCCAGTTCACTAACCAGAGTCCAGTGTCTGTGTCATCATTCCCTGTGCATGGGGGCCTAGGGCCCCACCACATAACACCTCTCTCACTTGGGCGGGCCTGACACCTCCAGCTCCGCCATCATGCACGGAGCTCAGAAATCCCAGCAGGGGCAGACGGTTGCCTGTGACACCGCTCCGCAGGGCTACGAATCACTGCTGCAGACCCCGATGTCAGTAAGGCTCTCTACTGCGGCCGCCATCTTGTACTTGCTGTCGCCTAAGGCCCACTACTCCGCCAAGAGCCCCGCTCCCCAGTGCTGTTTGACTCCAAAACAAGGCTGCAGCATAGTTTATGGTGTGCCTTCGTGTGTGCGTGGGGTCCCCAGGTGCCTATAAAGATAGGATACAGTCAGATAGAGGATCACCAGATGGGAGCTATGAAAATTGTTGACCTACAGCATTGGAGGTCGGCTAGGCCCCTGAGCCAATCTCACTTTCAAGTGCATGAGAGATATGGCAATAGTTTCTGGATCCAGTCTGGTGCCTTGGGATATTCAAAAGGCCAGGCATCTGAAGATAGTGTATCCACCAAAAATAAGTAAGTATTTCTCTCCCATCAGAATTTGGTTAACATGACCTATGGCAGAGCATCTTATAATGATATTGTTTTTCTTATTAGGGCGATATTCTACGATTGGAAAAAGAATATGTTATGCTGAAAGAGCAGCTTAAGAAAGCATCTGAAAAATATGAACACTCAAGGTCCCAGAAAACCGATGAAATAGTTGTTGTGGAAGAGCAGTTAAAAAAACTTTCTGAACAAAATAAGGTAATATTGTCTTGTCACAATTTGGTGTAATTCTATGGATGTGTCTTAAATATTTTTGCTCTAGCATCAGTTACTCCTGAAGCAAATTTGTATCAGTCAAGTTTGGGGAACAGAAACTACATCTTAAAGTAAATATGTTTGCAAATCTTTTGTTTTATGTTTGGTATGAGGCTAGTGGCACTGAAGCAGCTTCAAAGTCCCTATAACACAATACGAAGAATAGAAACAGAGCTGCCTAGAATGGTAAACCTAGTTTTTAAGTATGTTCAATAAGAAAAAAATAATAACCTCCTAATAAATGAATTTACCCTGCTTGTGAAAACTATTGTTGTTGGGCAGCAGCATGATGGCTGGTTCAATGTTTTAAGGCTTGATGCATTTGAATACTACTTTGCTTTATTCTAATCCATGATTTTCTTTGTCTATAGACAGTTCTAGTACATTTATAAATGCATAATTCTAATGCAAACCACATTACCACATGTCCCATGCAAGGGACAACGTTTGGGTTTTTATTGTGCCACATGCATAATTTCTCTGAGTTCTGCTCTCCAATTCTGCAACTCACGTTGGATGTTCACCGGATCCTTAGCAGCACTAGCCTGTTGGGCGATGGAAGCCCGATAATTCAGCCTACTTTTTGCCTGCAGCCCAGCACTATATCTGACACCAAAAATTGGTCCAACAAATGACACACCATGTTTAACACAGGCTTGACCTATGTTGGTTAGCTGGATAGCAGTTTTGTGAAGATAGCTATTAGACTGAATAAAGTAACACCTGCTATTGACAGCTGTAAGACGTGGCAAAATACTTTCTTAACTTCCGCATAAACAAGCAATGGCAAGTATAATGATCAAGTTTATTCTGGTGAATGTGTTTGTTGTAATGCGAGTACGTTGGATGGAGGAATAGTTGCTGAACATTGCATTACAGATTACAAGAGTCATCAAATCCTCACTGCTGAATTGCTTACATCTTGTAGAGATATGGGACATATTGCAAAGACAAAGTTATAACAGGAACGTTTGCAAAATACATGGACCTTGTGATCGTACCACAGGAGTCTATAAATTTGTGAAAAAACTGAACTGGTTGAGTATAACTAGGTTGTATGTGGACAACACTGCTTGAACAGGCACTAGAGTTCTGTACAGACTTAGTGCCCTGTAAGACAATGATGTGATGGACAGGCAGATAGACGTCTGTGATCAGAGACTCCCTACAAGCTTAGACATTTTGATAAACTGGGAAGCAGCAATGGAATTGGCAGACTGGTACAGTCTCCTAGCAGGCATTTGAGAGAGAGACAGACAGCTGCTGTGGGACGCTGCCTTAGTGGAGAAAAGACAGCAGTGCCTGTGAGGTTCTTGAGAGACAGCTGGCCTGTACAATGTTTGCGAGACAGCCAGGCAACAGCACCTTTTGGGGTGATTGAGAGGCTGTAGTGCCTGAGGATGTTTAGTTTTTTAATTTGAATGTATAACCACAGATCCAACAGGTCCATTAACAAATCCTCTTACTGGTTCCCAAATCACAAGATGACTATAAAGTATTTCAGGTAGGATCATACTCTGTCTCTTTTACCTCACCTAGAATAGTATATACATTTCTGATAGAGACTTTTAACCACAGATTCCCCCCTTTCCCCAGGCATCTGACTGGATCAGAAAATCTTGAGCAGTACCTCTGAATCTGCTGTGCAGCTGCTTCCCATCCTGCCTGATGAGGGCCGCACCATCCTCACCCAAATATTTGTAGATGGCAGGGATGAAGCGAAGCTCACCATCCAGTGTGGACTGGACGCCACAGACTGTGGTGCTGCATCGCCACACCTGGTTGTGGTCCACTGGGTTCTCTGGAGATGTTCTGTCTTCACTGATTGACCCTCACCCTTCAATTGCTCCCGCCTTCTTGGAGCCAAGAACGACGCGGTGCCCAAGTGCTATTGTGAGAGCAAAATCACTGCCAAATTCCTTGGGATTTCTTTATCAACCCGACCGCAACAGCAGTCCTTTCTCCCTTACCATGGATGAAGAAGGGCCAACTTCGGGTGCCCGCAATACCAGCCTTACTTGTCCAGCAGTCTGTACCCTCCTTTCATGGATAGAGCCCAAAGAGGACGTGGAAACCAATCCCAGCGGGCTGCCCAGTCCCCCACCGTTCTGACTGCTGTAGCCTCCAAACCCTTTTAGCGTGCCCTCCATCTAGCACAGCCATTTCGTGGGAGGCAGGATCGGGGCACCACCTGTCGGCCATTACACCCAACAAGTAGGGTCCTCAGACCATGCTGAAAGGGTACGCCCTACCATTTGTGAAAACACCTTCCGCCTGTCCCACCATCTTGTGTTTGCAATATTTTTGCTATTCTTTACAAAGAACAATACAAAAGTATATTCAAATTGTATCACAGAGTAGTACTAGAACCCCGATCTAGAATCCCCATTATCTGGATGTCTGGTGAAGGATCATTAGAAAATTAGATCAGGAGCCCAACAACTAATAAGAGCAGATAATTTAACGTCGACATGAAATAATGAAAGTAATAAGAGGGCCACACAGATATATTGCTGAATAACTAAAGTGGTATTTCGATTGGAAATAGGGCAAGGAGAAGAGCCTTCTTGATCATGTCATGGTATACAAGCAGACAACCACATTAAAGATTGAGATATAATTATCCACTCATTTGATGGGAAAACTGATTCTGTGCATCTGATGGGTGTAGTATGATTGGCATAGCAGATCTCTGACACTGGCCCCCACGGAGTAGGGCAGGTCAGAAGGACCCCCTAGATCTCAATGAAAGTATTGTTTAGTTTGTGTAAGGAAACTGGCTTATTCCAGAATTAACCCAACTTTTTGCACCCATTTTCTGTACTAGGTACTGGTTTAATGACTGAAATACCCTGAACTCTGCTAAATAGGACTCTGTGCATGTGCTGGCCCTTAAAATGGTGTATGTTTAATTGACTTTTCCTCAATTGGCTTCCAGTCTGTCCCTGCAGACTAGAGGACCAGTTTAAAACTCCCAAATCCACTTTGCAATTTAAAGTAATGTCAAAAGGCAAAACCCAAATTTCCCTTTTTAATATATGCACGTCTCCCTTTGACTGGTGGAACCTGTACTTTTACTTGTCCCAGCAGTAAAAATACTAAATTGTAATTACTGTGGAAAGGCTAGTAGCCCAATTGGCAAGTACAAAGTTACAGGCAGGCACCCCACGGCCCTGCTAACTCCTGAAAGGGTCTACTAAGGATGGTACTGTTTGGTCTAAAAAGAATCAATGTATTAACTCCGATTCAATGGTTAAATCAAAGTTAATGTCACTGGTGGGCAAAGTGCAACTTTAGAAGTTACCACTTTAGTTGCACAAGGTTTCCAGTGCCCGTATACTGATGTACACTTGCTTATCCTGCAGACAGCATTCTGCCCTCCTGGGTAGACGTGCTAATGACTCCCAGGAAAGAACACAGTAGGGCCTGCATGGGAGAGAGTTGTTGTCTTCCTTCTGCGGGAACATACACAGGCTTGGCCCAAAAGACAACCTTCAAAGCAGAAGCCACCTTTGAAGGGCAAATGGGTAACACATGGGAGAGGGGCTGCTTTGTTGTTGAAGTAGGTAATCTGGCACAGGGGAAGATACCAGTTGTAATACAGGTTTTTCAATGGGAGTGTAGCCCCTTCGAAGCCAGACCTCTAGGGGTGGGGTTATTGAGCTCTGATTGGAGACAGACGAGTCTCGCTATGCTGGGAGTGGGCAGATTGGTGCATCCTGGGATAGCCACACTTCTCAATAAGTAGTCATTAGGTGGGAGGGAACCTGGCAGCCCATTGGCGACCAACCACATCCTACCCTGATGGCATTTTCTGAAGATAAATAGGGTACTCCTGCAACTCAGTATTCAGATCTTAACCTACTTGGAAGAAGGACCGAAGGAGGCCTACCCTTAAGCACTGAGGGACCAGCAAAGAGAGACTGCACCGACTAATACTACACCTGCTGGCTCGAGAAGAGCGGGACTGCACCTGCTGTGTACTGCTAAAGGAGAAGCTGTCTCCAGAGCCCAGTCAAGCCAAGAGAACGCCAAGGGCCAGTTGACTGGCCTCCTGTTCGCAGCACACAGGACCAGAACAGCTGAAGAAGTCTACAGGGACCAGTTGGTAGACCAAAGTCTTCTAACCACTGCCGCTGTGCCAAGACTTGACACACAGAGTTGCACCCGAGTTCACTAAGCCTTGAGTCCATCCCTGGAACAGGTCCTGGAAAACCATGAGGCAGTGCTTCTCACCGCAGTGACATTCAGAGACCGCGACCCTCTCTCATCTCCGGAGTCCTCAAAGGACACAAACATGCAATCGGACTCCGAAAACAGTTTCGCTTTGTTCCCCTCCATCACTTCCCAAACGGTGAATGACTATCTAGGTGGGTGCCACAACCTTGGTGACCTTGTAGGCCTTTGATAACTTTGTTGTATGCAAACCACAGACCTTAGCAGCTTCCCCAGCTCCAAATACCACAACCTAAAATCACAAATGCTCTGCAAGGCACAGTAACCACATCCCCCGAATCGAATGCAAGTCGATTCCAGTTGTATGGTTCACAGAATTGTTTTTTTGTTTAGTCCAGCACTGTTCAATGGTTGGACCTAGTATTGGGTGATAACATGGGTTATTGTTCTTCTGGCTTACCCCTCATCCTATCCCCGCGAGGCGGCAGGAGTCAGAGCTGCATACACATACCTATGGCTACATCGGGGAAGTATACAATAGTTACTTGGAATGTTAGGGGGTTGGACTTGGTGCATAAACAGCCCTGAATACATACCCAATTAAATAGAAGGAAATCGCATTTCACCTTTATGCAGGAAACACATCTCACTGATTCTGAGGCTGCCAAGCTACGTAGGAAGTGGAAAGGGCAAGTGTGCAACACATCATACTCAGTCTTTGTGAGGCGTCCGCTATCTGGGTCAGAAACGGAATCCCGTTTGTAGCCTTGGAGCAGCGCATAGACGTAAATGGTAGATATGTCCTGATCCATGGCACACTCGGCACACACATAGTCATAGGCGGTATATAAGGCCTGAACTACAAACAAGATAAATTCTTAACAAACTTAAATACAGCGCTTATAGATTGGGTGGAGTACCCATGGCTACTAGGGTGAGACTTTAATGCAGTCCTGAAGGTGCACCTAGATCGCTCTCATCTCCCACTTCAGGAAGCGGCTTCCATTAGGCAGGCGGACATCTCCTGTGAATGGGCTCAGGGTTGGTCGCTAATAGACATATTATTAGCAAAAACATTGGTTCCTATGGAATAATATCAAAATAATACTGATTTATTGATGCGCAGTACATATGTCACCAGTATTTTAGGTTCCATATTTCACTGGGGCCACTACGCACTACTGTTTAATGATTGTTTGTTTACCTTTTGTATATATTTGGATTAACATTTCCCAAAAACTATAAAAAAATTGTTTGTGAAAAACAAAAACGAAGGTGTGTAAGGTCTCCTCTCCCTTTGACATCACCCTAACCCTTTACATGGCCCTCTGCATCCATATTTCGGTATTATTTTGGTATTATTCCACAGTAGCCATTGTTTTTGCTAATAATTTAACTACCCTGGTTCCATGTGAGTAGGATCTCCCTAGTTCTTGGTTCTCGGCTAATAGATGTATGGCACCTCAAACACCCAAGCAGTCGCTAATACTCGTTCTACTCTACTCCCTATATGCTCCACACGAAACTAGATATGGTGTTCTGCTCCCTTACTCTCACAGCCCAGTTTACACATGCCACGTATCTGGGGAAGACTTTTTCTGATCACAACCCTCTAGAGGTCACATTATACTGGAGTTGAGTCCCTACACCAGTCCCCACTTGGAACTTACGGTCACAGATGTTGGAAGATGCATCATTTGTAACACTATGGCCACTACCATTAACCAAATATTTTGCAGAAAACACCAATTCCGCATCTTCGAGCCTCATTAAATGGGAAGCATTTAAGACTGTGTGAGGGGTACAGCTATGAGTGACAATGTAGGGGCCCGGCAAGAGATTCACAAACACCTTAAGAGAGTAGAAAGCACTCTGAATAAATTAGAGCAGGAAACTTATTGATTATACTAAAGCGGGGGTGCTGCAGGAGGCACGTATACAGCGCGCAGAGATACTGGAACGTCTACGGATAATAGATCATCAGTCCAACACCCAGCTCATGCTTGCGGAGATGGTCAAGTCGAGCGCACTTCTTGCACGACTGCTGTGCAGTGCACCGCCCCCCATCCCTATATATGAGCTAGTCCCACTTAACGGCACAACAGTGAACACGCAAATAGACATTAATTCGGCCTGTTGCGAATACTAGGAGGCACTGTATAGGGCACCCAAGGGTAAAGGTTAGGAATCAATAGGATCTTTCCTGTATGATCTTCACTGTCCCCAACTATCCCAAATGGACCAAAATGACTTGGCTGGTCCTATCTCTAAAACTTAAATTAAGGAATCCATCCGGGAACTCCCACGCAACAAAGCAACGGGATTAGATGGCCTTCCGGCAGAATTTTATGACACCACGTTGGGCCAATTAGTCCCCTATCTGGAACGCCTATACCAATCAGCCCTGGAATCTGGTGGCCTACCCCCTACCACAATGCATGCCTTGGTTACTTCTCTTCGTAAACCCGGCAGGGATCCCACAGACATGTCAGGATACCGAATATAAGATCCTAAGTAAAAAAATTGGGGGGGAAAGGTATTCGTGTCGGTAACACTGCACATGTGTTATCAGGATATGCTGACGATCTCATCCTTAATGTCTGCGATCTAGAAGACATCCTGGAGCCTATACGGTGCATCTTTAAACAGTTTGAACATATATCTCTCCGGTCCCTGGGAGTAGATGGTCCTGTGTTAGCCTGGATTGCCTCCTTTTTAAACGAGCGCACTTTCCAGGTTTTTTCTACGAAAGCCGCATCTGCCACATGTCCATCGGCGTATGGCGTTCCGCAGGGGTCCATACTCAGCCCCTTATTGTTCAACATCTACGTCAGACCCCTGGCTACCATCTTGGAGGACGCTGAGCTGACTATATTTTCATACGCCGATGACACCCAAATTGTTTTCTCCCTTTCCAGCAATGAGTGCAACAGTGTATCGATCTTGAAGACCGGATTGTCACGTGTAGCTGAGTGGATGCAAAGGCATCTCCTCAAGTTAAACGGTGACAAGACCGAGATCGTCATTTTGGGGAAGCATAAAGATCTCTGGGGCCCGCAACACTGGCCCAGTGACATGGGACCCCTCCCCCAGCCGACCTCTGTGGTTCGCAACCTTGGATTTCTCATAGACGACAAACTCTCTATGAGGCAGCAGGCCACTAAAATGGCCGCCATCTGTTTTGCCACCTTGAGATGGCTCCAGAAAATTCTATGGATGCTGCCCCATGCCACCAGGAGAACCGTTGTCCAGGCGTTGGTAACTTCTCGCCTGGACTATGGAAATGTCCTCTAGCTCAGTGCCGACGCTGCTACCATTAACAAACTCCAGGTTGTACAAAATTCGTCGGCCCGACTTCTCTGTAACATCCCAAAGAAATCATCGGCCTCACAGGCTCTTCGCGATCTACACTGGTTCAGGGTCTCTAGCCGTATTAAATTTAAAGCCCTGTGTTATCTATTTAAAATCAAGCAGGGTTCGGCCCCAAAATACTTGCAGAGTCTTGTCCAACCTTACAAGCCTGTCGCACACTAAGATCTTCTGCCAACTGCGACTTCGTTGTTCCAAGATTCATTCTTGTAAGGATGGGCGGTCGGGCCTTCTCCCATCTAGGCTCCAAATACTGGAACGCGCTACCCATCACTTTGAAATCAGAGACCAACTTATTTTGTTTTCGGAAAATATTGAAAACTCTACTCTTTCAATAGATCTATATGCCGTTCTAATTGGTCTATGGTACTGTTGTTGTGTCCTTCTTTCTACTTCAGTCTATCCCTTGCGCCATGAAACCCACTGCGGGTAGCTGTTGCGCATTATAAATTCAAATAAATACAATAAAAATAAATAAAATATATCCAGACTGACCATAAATGAGAATAAGTCCTACGTGCTCTTTTTCCACCCAGGAGCGGACCCGAAAGCGGTTAGATTTTGGCTGCTTACTCTTCCTGTCGCGCCAATTACCTGCAAATACTTGGGCATCCAAATATATAGAACCCCACCAGATTTACTGGATGGCAACCTGATGATAGCAGTCAAGGCACTGCACACCCAAATATCACTCTGGATATCACTGCCCCTCTCCGTGGCGGGCAGAATAGCCATTTCTAAGATGTTCATGCTCCCACACTTGCTGTATTTTTTCATTAATCTTCCAGTATTGATCCCTGCCTCTTTTTTTAAAACTCTAGACACACTCTTGTTGGGCTCAATTTGGGGGAAGGGCCGAAAGCTGCAGCTTGGGACGGACAGAGGGGTGCATTAGGGCAACAGAATTGCACGCATATTATTTTGCAAGGCAACTGCAATGGCTCTCGTACTGGCTGGCAGGGCGTAACCTGCATGAGCTGGGCTATACATCATAATCCTCGGCCCAAGGTGCTCTCCATACTTTATTGCTACCCCAGGGCAGCATTCCACCTGCAGCCCCCCTACTACTTCGTATAGTTATCACCTACTGGAGAAGAGCGCTACAACATACAAGCCAGCGGCTCCCATATGCTCTTAACACCCTGCTGCTTGGGATCCCTACAGGGTTGGTAACCAGGCGGAGCATACATAGCTGGGCATGGGAGGGGGTCTCCACAGTGGGGATGCGGTTTGTGGAAGGTGTTTGATGTACCACTGGAATTTTGCTCTGGAGTAGGGAGTCCAGCGCTCCCTTTTTTATCCTACATGCAGCTATCATTAAGTATGTGAAGAAGCACTGGGCACCAGATGGCGTGGAGCCTCCAGCTCATGAGCTGGTCCATGCTTTATATCTGATGGGTGATGGTCACCACCTGATAAGGTAGATTTACAGAGGCATCCGCACACATGCAGCAATCCCCCTCACGACATTTAGAGAAAAGTGGGCTAGAGATCTGGCAAGGACCTATCAGACAAGGACTAGGTCTCTTTTCTGGAATACCCTAAGAGGGTGTCACTTAATGCTAAATTCAAGTTCATATAGTACATGATTCTCCACATGGCCTACCTCACTCCGCATTGATTAAACTGCATATATCCAAATGCACAGGAACACTGCTCAAGATGTCACGCAGACGTCGCTGACCTACTACACATGATGTGGACTTGCCCGTGCCTGGCTGTCTTTTGGGCCAACGTCGCAAATATATTGTAACCTGTGACAGGGATTTCTAACTGGGACACAGTAGAACAGTGCATACCCGGGCTGCGTCGATGCTCTAAGAGACAGAAAGTACAGCTCTGGTCTTGATTATTGTGAAGCACTCCTTTACTTTGAGGTGGAAATCGTCCTTACCCCCAACAGTTCATAACTGGCATGAAGAGGTGATAAGATGGGGGAGAGCAGAGAGTGCTGTTATACGTAGGGAGGAGTACGGAAAACACTGATCTCCAGGGAATGGGACCTGAGCAACCGACCCCTCAATACTATACCTCACAATAGAGTGGGAGCCCACCCCCCAGCTTGCAGCTATGGGGGGCACATCTGCGCCCACAAGGCGCACTCCTCGTCGGGGGGAATTGCACACATTCCAAATTACTTACCATGAACATATCATGCATACAGAGTTGCATTCTGGGGCCATGTAAGCCTATCTTAGGGTGAGCCAGAAAGGTGGTGCGGGTGGCTTGGGGCTGTTTAACGGTTTCACTGTAATTGTTGTCTATTTGCCCGCAATTGATACATGGCACCGAGTGTGTACTAGACTATAAAATGTCATATCAGCTTACAGCTTCTATTCTGTTTGTAAACTGTTTGCATGGAGATGCTTACTTTACTCTGCTCCCTGCCGGTTTACATGTGTACCTCAAGTATCAAGAATTGTTTGAGGCACTAGGCTTTGAGAAAATCAATAAAGTATGTTTAAAAAAAAAAACAGACTGCAGTAGTCCAATACAAATAAAATAAGTAAGCGCTGGCTGACAAAACAATTGACTAGAAACATTCTGGCATTACACTTACCAGAGTCTTGATAAGTGGAGCTCTACGACTTTAGCACTGGGCGAGGAGACCCAAATAAAGCACACTGGGTTGTGCTTGCAGAGCTGTTCATATCCTAAGAGGTGCCACTTCAAAGCTACCGAGTGGTGCTCCTAGCAACTCCAAAGTCTTCCAAAGCGTAGAAAGCTGAGAGCGGTGTTTAAAATCATGACAGTTTGCTTCTCTAATGGAGACCAAGAAGGGTGTTACGGTACCACAGACTGTCCAGGACGTTCCGGAGGCTGATTGTTACGGCGGGGCTAGGAATAGGCAAGAGACGTGTTCTAGTAGTAGACGATTTTATTTTCGCATACAGGCCATCTGTACAGGTTTTCCTTGTAGCGCCCTTTCTGGGGGATCGGCTCCTTTCTTGACGGGTCTTTCGCCGCACTCCCTCCTCCTTCCTCCTGACGGGGCTCCTCCTCCTGCTGCTGTGCTCTGGAGGCTCCGTAGTGCTCGCCCTCGCCGGCCGCCGAGAAGGGAAAAAGAGGAGAGGCCAAGTAAATGCTTCGGCGTTACAAGAACGGTATTTGAGTGGGGAAGAGGGATGTGAGGGGCGTGAGGGGAACACACGGTGCTTTTATATCTATACTCGTGTCTGTGCAATTCTCGTGCCCAATCAAGCAGGGGAAACAGGTAGTCTCTACAATATTTAACTAAGTAAGACGGCGGCCTTTACGCCTCCACCTCCCCAGGAATCTTTCACGTACCTCGGCTAGCCGTACTCCTCCTGGCGTACGGCTGGGTGGCTCGTGGGGTTGGCCTCCAGGCGTTGTTGATCCTGTGGAAAATTGATACAAACATGGTGAACATTATCGGCGCCATCTTGCCCCCTTTTCGAGCCCATTCGTGCGCGTAAGCGGCAGCCATTTTGAGCACCATGGCCTCCCTGCCCCTCGCTGATAGCCAGCGCGTCTCCCTCTCCCTTAACCTCGCAAGCATCCCCTCGCACACTGACAACCCCCGCTCTCTCATGCCTTGGGTCATAAACCCCTCTTCAGCGCAGCTTCATCACGGAATCCCATCCTGTTCCCAGCGCGACACCTCCCCTCATTCCTTTCATGGCCTCAGATCCTTTTGATGCAAACCCCCCTTTTCCTGTGTCCCCGTTTGTCTTCCTTGTTCCCAGGCCGCCACCTGGCCCTGCGGATACTGTTTATTACCCCGTACAGTAGGAAGCTTCCCCTCCCCATCAAAAGACCCTCGAGCCGATCAAAGCCCCCACCCTATGAGATCTGATCAACCCCATGCATTCCGTGAATCGGCGGAATGCCCTGCTGTGCGACAACCATCACCTGTTGTGACCAGGGTGGGGAATCCAACTGTAAATGTATGTGGGAACGGGCCTGAAGGGGAGATTCCGAGGATGTTCTTTCAAATACTAAAATGTTGCGAGAATGTGTTATGTGCAATAAAGGTCATAAACCCTAGTATAAGAGGCCAGGCCTCAGAGATGTGGGGAGAGCACCTCGTGACGATACTTGCTGTCTGAATTGATGTGTTCTCCTCCGGAGAGAATAAAATCCTCGTTTCCTGCCTTCCAGTCTCCAGCGCCTGCTTCTTCATTGGTTAACATTGGTGGGTCATAGAGGCGATACCGCCGGGCAACATAAAAAGGGTCTTTGGTTACTGGTTGTCTTTGGAACCCCTTTTTTACAATTGGCGTCCCAAACGTGGGGCCCATCAGCGACTCGTGGATCCAGTGGGAGAGGTCCTGACGACAGAGTGAACGACTGCAACGATCGGAAGGTACCCTGTCCGATAGACCCTCGTCTGACAGCCGATCATCCGAACTTCACTGGTTCCGAACAGACCTCTCTCGAGTGATCTGCGGTCCTGACTGGGAACCATCAGGAGTGCCACGAGAAGTACGAAGAGAAGAGGACGATCGGGCGCTGGATTCGGAAGACGAGAAACTGTCCATGCGGTCCGGGTAAGGTCGTGTAAACACGACGAATTGCGAAAGTGATAGATAATTGAAATTGATTGATAATTGTTGAGAAAATACTAGTATTACTTTTTGTTAATTTATTGGAGATTCGCTGTCTGCAAACGGAGAAACAACAGGCTCTCCCTTTATAAACAGCGAAGGATAGGTACGCACCCGTCGGACCTATCTTTCTCCCCCACTGAACAATTGCCCCCTCCCCCCATTGATTAACTGTTATAGATTGTTTTCTGGAGATTCTCTGTCTGCAAACAGGGAAAAATAGGTCCCCTCTTTACAGATAGTGAAAGGGTAGGTGACGCGAACCTTTGCGAGCCTACTTATTCTCCCCATTGACCATATTGATTTTTTATTTTTGACCTAACATTGATTGCTCAAGATTGGTTCATGAGGTATTCACTACGTGCAAACAACGTAGAATAGAAATATTCTGTCTAGTCTTTGCACGCAGTGATAAGATAGGTAGTGCTGACTATTATCCCATTGTGATCCGTCATGCCTGTCTTCTCCCCACTGGTTAGTAGCCTGTTTAGCCCGGACCGCTTATTAGAGATGAACCATCCGGCTCCGCTGGAAGGCACCCCTAATAAGGACATGTTCATGAAGCATGGATTGATCGCTATAGCCTATAGTGAGCTGTGGCATAAATATACGAAAAGGGATCGAGAAAGTCAGTGGCCACTGAGAGGATCCTTTGATCTTGACAAAATAGAAACGGTAGAAATAGCCCTTCGTAGGAATGAAACAACACCTATTATGCTCGATAGTCTCGGTATGTGGCGCAAAGAAGCCACACGACGAAGGGAAGGCGACGAATTTAGAAAGGGTGAAGGGACACGACGGACAACCCTCCAAACGTCTAGTAGGCAAAGGGAAGGGCCAGCGATGGCACAGTCCCGAGGAGTAGATATGAAAAGAGAACGGTGTAAAGGGGTGTGCCGACAAGTCAACCCCGGAACACAACGACCCGAAGGTAATCCCCCGACACTGCGCACAGGACGAATAGATTTAAAAGAGAACCAATGTGCTTTCTGTAAATGCCTCGGGCACTGGAAAGCCCAATGCCCGACTTTGCAGAGCATAGGTAAGAATGGAGGGTCGACAGAAAGGACAGGCCGACAGAAAGGGAAAAGGCGCGAAATAAAAACAAATCAGACTAGTGCGGACAGGACAGATAGAACCACCCCGTTTGATTATGCTCGATGGCACAGATTTCGTCAGACCAATTTTAACGACATGTTAGAGTTTTGGGACTGATTGCTCTCTGTTGCTCCCCCACTCTGAAAATAAAACACAATTACAGATCAGTGTAAACAACACCCGTTAGAGAAAGGACTCAAGGAAGCCAAGCGTCTATTATATAACTTAGGATTTAATTACGGTAAAGAGAACACACAACCAACAGTAAATAGAATAACTAGTAGAACTCTCTAAAAAACAAACTTGACTAATAGGAAAAATACAAAACATATTATGCTCACTCCGGAAGTCCTCGAAATGTAACAGTTCGATGGTCCCGCCCATCCGAAACACATAGCACGTGTGGGGCGGGGCCTGCCAGCAACCATGGGCCAAAAAGAGATCGCTGGCGAAAAGGTCCTGGAGGCTCCACCAAGCAGGCAATGAAATGGTCTTCCCATACTACCCTTCCAGGGATGGCGTCCCCCGGGCCGCGAGTAGGGAGGGGGCGGCTGCAAATGACCCCCTCCCTCGTATCTCCTGGTCCGGCCATCACGAATTCCTCCATCGAACGGATGCAGGGTGGGCAGGGAGGAAGAGGCGACGCGGACGAGCCTCTTCCACCTCCACAGGTAGGAGGCTTCCCTGCCCTGGTCCGGCGCCGACGTCCTCCAGCCGGGTGACGGCCATATACCTACGCTGCACAGGAAATATAATGCCCGGCTGGTATATTTCCGCAACACAGGACATACAATGCCCGACTGGTATACTTGCATAGTACAGGACATACAATGTCCGACGGGCATATTTACGGAGCACCAGATGTACAATGGTCCCCCAAGAGTCGGAATCAGGGGTGTAGGGTGGCCATCATGTGCGCCCCTGATTCAAAGGGACGGCGTAGGATGCGCCGGGAGAGGAAGGCGGCACGGACGAGCCTCCCTCACCTCCCCAGATGAAGGCTCCACCGCTGCACCCTGGCGCCCCGAACCAAAATGTCCTGCTCCAGCAGCATGATGCTCTGTCCTTCGCCATCACAAGAAGTTTCTTCCACTCCTGATGGATACGACAAAGGTGGCTGCCACAGGGTCTCAAAATGGCGTCTGGGCCCTCGAAAGGCGGGTCTAGGCCGCTGGAGTAACTTTGTCCGAAATTGCAACTCAGGCACTTGCCCACCTGGGCGCAAGCCCCCACCATCGACAAACATCCCCTCGACTTTGAAGATTCTACCAAAGTCCCAAGAGCCCTCGGCCCCTTCAGGCTTCCGGTGAGGAACAGCTGCATTGATCTCAAATGAAATAACCACGGCACAGCAACAAGATGGCGGTGCTCTCGTGTCTGCATCAGCTTCCGTCTGAACCACCCAGGAACATTATGGGCTAACGAACTCGAGTAAGTTCCGGCTGAACATCAACATGACCCGGTAAGAAAGACTCTACCCCCTCCCTCTCTTGATTGACGGTCCACGCCACCAGCCCCTCTGTTAGCACAGTTTCTTTTGAACTGCCGAAAGGGACCCTGGTCCAACCGCCAATCGTCGAGGATATTTTTTCCTCTGGTGCTACTTCCGGACTAAACCGGCCTCGCCCAAAATGGCGCCGGTATCAATGGAAACTAACGGACGCCTCGTGGTGTTCCTTAACTAATGAAACTTGATGTACTAAGATATATATACGAACCATTGGGCACTCGATGGAAAAGGGAGGAGGGTTCACTTGGCGAATGTTTGAGAAGGGGTTCCGTAAAAATGTTGATTTCAATGAACGATTTATTTTTGATATTTATTGTAACTGGTACATAACGTCGCTTATGATGCACACCCACGGTTTACATCTAGGAAATGTGATTCCGATGAGCTTGACTGTGTTTCCATTTATGAACTGAAATGCCCCTGATTCCCTCGTCACGCAATGAAATGTTTTCAGTTACTTGCAAATAATAGATTAGGCCTTTTTACATGTTCTTGTGCTACAAAATAACCCCCTACTGTATGTGCTTCCATCGACGACATGTCAGGCCAAATTATGATTGTGCTCTCACATTTTACGTACTGAATGATTATACAAATAAAGGTCTTAAAAACTATGAACAGGCATCGCATACTTTTGTAAATGCGGGTATCGGAGGGAGGGTTTTTCTGTGCGCAACCGTTCTGCTCTTTTTTTAAGGTTATCCGAGAAATAGTTGTTCGGCCCCGGATTGATGATCGGATCCCAGGTATGATACGTTGCCTCCAAAATATGCGACTAAGCTCAGGGACTAACATATGAAGAAGGACCTCGACTTCTGAGAATGGGTAAAGTAAAGCGGGGTGATTGATAAAATGTTATTAAGATATGGTGGTCGAAGGTACTAAGGTACCGGGTTAAACGAAGAACTGATATGCCTTAGAACCTCACAGCTTTGGGAATGATTTAAGGATCCCGAAGGCCGGATACATCTACAAAACCGGGTACCTCACGCTAGGCACCTCTGATTCCTTTTTTAAGCATTTCTCTACACACGATCCTTAATGCCATCCTCGAACCTCCCCATGATCCACCTATCACATTGCCCGCCCCCTTGACTTTCGGAAACCAAAACCCTAAGGGATTATATCCCGAAGAGATAAGTACGAGTATGCGGTAAGTAAAGGACTTTCGTGCCCGTACATTTGATGTGTTCGAATGTTGTCCCCCCACCTCCCCCTTTTCCCTCCTTTTTCCCTCTGCAGGTTACATTAGAATCCCGATTAGAGTATCGTAAGGGATCTGGAACCACGTCACGCCCGATGCATGAAAACAGACTACCGCTGCAAGACGACACAAAAAAGGACGCCCTACCCAATGCACGACCTTTTTGTACCAGATCTAATGCTCTTCTGTCCCAAAACTGCATGCTTTCTACATCCTAACACAGACCCGAAACGTCTAACGTTGGGTAACGCACTGAATAGCCCAAACAATACACGGTCATTCTCCATGTCCCACGTGTACTGTTTGGCCTATTGTCTGTCTCTCTCTCTCTCTCTCTCTCTCTCTCTCTCTCTCTCTCTCTCTCTCTCTCTCTCTCTCTCTCTCTCTCTCTCTCTCTCTCTCTCTCACTCTTTCACCCCTCCACACTTTCCCTCTTCCTAGCGACTGGCACCTAATTGACGAACCTGGTGCACCTCCTGATTGGCCCCAAATACCACAAGTATTTGCACAAATTTGTCCTAAATAAAATTGTATCGGTACCACGTTACTACCTCTCCTTTTCTGCTAAATATGGATGAAATTTAAATTGGCCAATAGGAAAGGGACAGGTAAGACGACTGAGGTTCCCTAAATTTGACCCACTGCCAGGGAACTATTTGTCAGTGGCTTCTATGATAAAATATGTCTGTGGTAATGCGACCATCCCCATTCCAAATTGTCCCCATACCCCAAACAGTAAGAAATGATCAAGACACCCCCGTCTTCCCAAAATGCCCCCAGTTTGGTGTCAGCTGCCCTGAACGAGAGCCTGAAAAAAAACGCCCCCTGCTCTAATTCACTGTGTCCCTAATTGTTTTCCTTAAGATCTCTCCTTCCCCGAGGATAAGTTTAATAATTATTGCAAACCACCCCTCCCGAGTTTTTGTTGTAACCAGGTTGCGAGGATTTATATAGAAAGTTAGAAAGACGTGTGCAGAGTTGAAAATTAGATCGAAAATCGAAAGAACTTGTTGCAGTAAGCCTGGTTGAAAATAAGATGTTTTTATGTAATGAAGACTAGTTTAGCCTATGTTCACCCCTCAGAAGGATGCCCATCAGACTGTGGTGAATAGCACGTTGCACTTTTTGTAAAATACAAGGCCCTGAAGACCAGCCTAGCCTTGCAAGACTCGTACTAGGGAAATAGGTCTCTACCAGAAGAACTGACATCTACTATAATAAGACGTATGCAATAAATAAGTACCAGACCTCGTACCTATTACAAAACGAACGTAATAATCATCAAAGCGCCAAAGAATTAGCCAACAAAAGGAAGTTGCAAGGAATCCAGCAAACCCATCATCAATTGTTTATACGTTAGCCGCAAAAATCTCAAATGTAGCGAGTGCGTACCCCAGTTGCTTGGTGTTGGGAGAGAAATAGATTTATGTAATTACCTTCTTCTGCAATATCTCTAAAAAACTGTCTTTTCAAAACTCATTTAAGGGTATCACTGTCGGAGGAGAAAGAGACCGGATGTGGGAGCACGCGGCCTGACTACGGATTCTGGAACATCAGCGACGGAGGCCGAGGCGAGACCACAGCAGTAAGGAGTCGCAGGACGGGGCACTGTTTCAGACAAAGCTAAGGAAAGGGCTGACTTGAAGCCCCTGCTCTATGATCAACGTGTGCCAAAAAGTCCCCGCTCTCTGAACATGGTTACGGACCCGCCTGTCGCAAACTCTCCGTCCCCCTGATCTGTTCCCGACTTGGCCTTGCTCCATCCCCTCCTCCTCCGACCTACCATAAGGACTGTTCACACCCGCACCTTTCCACGCGAACTCCCAAGTTCCTCCAAATCCTACTGAGCTACCCAGAGAAAAGTACTCCCTGCGTCAGAAGGGAGGGAGCTCCGACTAAGTAGACCACGAACTATGTTAATCTTAGAACGATGACCTAGAACTCCACCAAGGGTCGCCTCTAAAGGAAAGATGAACGAAGTATGTGGTTCTACCCGCTGCTGAACGCCTCGAAGATGATGGAAGCAACAGGAAATGCCCACCACAGAGACTCAAGAAACAAACAGATCTCACAATTCAGGAACAATCGCATTTTTTGCAAATCTATGCTCTGCGTTACAAAAGAAAGTACACCTGCTCCAAAACCGTAACGCATTTCTCCTATGAGGTCTGGCGAAACAAAACAAAATGTACCCCTGCCCGCAGACCTCCAACGACTCAATCCGCATGAACATTCCTGTTGACAGACCGAATTGTAATCCAGGTGCTTAACAGTGCCAACAGAAGACGACAAAAGACAACGAGAACTCTGATATTTTTACTGTATCTCCTTTCTCTCCCAATCACCATTGGACTAACTATGCACCCGCCGAATGCAAAAAGGACTTACTTATATAATAACTTACCAGTTCTTATTCCAAATGACTATAAGTATCTATGATCTGTACCCAACGCCCTCGCTACGTAATTCTAGTCTGATATTGCATTACGATGACTTTTTTCTGCAACCAGCTTAACGATGAACCCGCCTACTAGATAACGAGATTTTTCAATATGATGTTTATAATGTGATGTTTATGTACAGTTCTTTTGCCTAAGTCCCCTCTCCCTTACTTATGATCGCTGCATATAGGTATAGATAGGAAATAAGCCAGCAAGATGTCTTGGAAATGTTAAAGGGAGGACTGTGGAAAATTGATACAAACATGGTGAACATTATCGGCGCCATCTTGCCCCCTTTTCGAGCCCATTCGTGCGCGTAAGCGGCAGCCATTTTGAGCACCATGGCCTCCCTGCCCCTCGCTGATAGCCAGCGCGTCTCCCTCTCCCTTAACCTCGCAAGCATCCCCTCGCACACTGACAACCCCCGCTCTCTCATGCCTTGGGTCATAAACCCCTCTTCAGCGCAGCTTCATCACGGAATCCCATCCTGTTCCCAGCGCGACACCTCCCCTCATTCCTTTCATGGCCTCAGATCCTTTTGAAGCAAACCCCCCTTTTCCTGTGTCCCCGTTTGTCTTCCTTGTTCCCAGGCCGCCACCTGGCCCTGCGGATACTGTTTATTACCCCCGTACAGTAGGAAGCTTCCCCTCCCCATCAAAAGACCCTCGAGCCGATCAAAGCCCCCACCCTATGAGATCCGATCAACCCCATGCATTCCGTGAATCGGCGGAATGCCCTGCTGTGCGACAACCATCACCTGTTGTGACCAGGGTGGGGAATCCAACTGTAAATGTATGTGGGAACGGGCCTGAAGGGGAGATTCCGAGGATGTTCTTTCAAATACTAAAATGTTGCGAGAATGTGTTATGTGCAATAAAGGTCATAAACCCTAGTATAAGAGGCCAGGCCTCAGAGATGTGGGGAGAGCACCTCGTGACGATACTTGCTGTCTGAATTGATGTGTTCTCCTCCGGAGAGAATAAAATCCTCGTTTCCTGCCTTCCAGTCTCCAGCGCCTGCTTCTTCATTGGTTAACATTGGTGGGTCATAGAGGCGATACCGCCGGGCAACATAAAAAGGGTCTTTGGTTACTGGTTGTCTTTGGAACCCCTTTTTTACAATCCCTTCTCTGCTTTCCCGGCTCTCTCGGCTTCAGCCTCCGCTCTCGAGGATGCTTGATCCGCCGACTCCGCTGACAGCTGCCTGGTCTCCGAGCTCTCGGTTTCCACAATGTTCTCCTCGCTCAACCACCTCTCGCCTCCGATCCACTTCTCCTCCTGTAGCCACCGCTCTTCTCCTCTCCAGTCCGTCTCGCTGCTTCCCGCCTCTCCGCTCTCCTGCACTCTGTCCGCTCCTCCGGTGAAAAAACACACCTGTGGATTATCGGTGCCTCCTTTTACCTGCTCACGAGGCTCCTCCTCCATCAGGGTTTCGGGCCACTTATAGGGCCCCCAACCGTCCTCCTCCTCTTCGTCGCAACTATACCTTTCAAGTGATGACCATCCAGGATTTAGGGGAGGCTGCGGAGACAAGAGGGGGGGGTCGAACATCATTAAAGGTGGTCCCTCTTCCTGTCTAGACCCCGTGCCCTGGTTACACACCATCCCCCCTGAACACTTCCGTTCGGGAAGTGGATTCCTGGATAAAAAGTCAGCCCCTGTATTGTCGACCCCTTTTTTGTGATGCACGCTAAAGGCATAAGGCTGCAGAGCCAGAAACCACCTCATGACCCTAGCATTGTTCGACTTGTTGCGGGCCATCCAGAGAAGGGGCGCATGGTCCGTGTAGAGCGAGAACTGACGACCTTCCAGGTAGTACGCCAGTTTCTCCACGGCCCAACGTATTGCCAAACATTCCTTTTCGACCGTCGGATACTTCAGTTCCCTCGGGAACAACTTCCTGCTGATGAACAGAATCGGATGGTCACATCCGTCGTCACCTACTTGAGAGAGCACGGCCCCAATACCATAGTCCGATGCATCTGTATGGAGGGAAAAGGGCCGAGCAAAAATCCGGTGAGGCGAGGATTGGGGTGGAGGTGATGGTCCTCTTTAGGGAAGCGAACGCCTCCAACATAGAAGAAGTTGGTGTCCGTAAAACTGACTGCTTGACCTTAGTCTGTAGGGCATCCGTTAGGGGGGCAGCCAATTGGGCAAAGTCAGGAATAAAACGCCTGTAATAGCCGATTAGGCCTAAAAACGCTCTGAGTTCTTTTTTTGTACTCGGGAAGGGAGTTTCTGCTATGGCCCTCACTTTCTCTACTTGGGGCTCAATCCGACCATGTCCTAGTACATAACCCAAGTACTTCACTTTTTGGAATCCGATTCGTGACTTTTTTGCATTAACTTTCAACCCGGCTTGGTTGAGTGTCTCGAACAATGTATGCAGGTGTTTTATATGTGTGTCCCAGTCAGGGCTAAAGACGACTATCAACAAGATATGCAGAAGTGAAAGTCGAGATATCCTTTAGAACAAGGTTCATCAACCTTTGGAAGGTGGCAGGGGCCCCATGAAGGCCAAAGGGAAGAACGGTGAATTCGTACCTGCCCGAGTCAGTGGTGAACGCGGTTTTATGCCGGTCCTCCTCTTTCAGGGGGACCTGCCAGTAGCCTTTGGTAAGGTCGATCGTGCTTATGTATTTGGCTTCTCCGAGTTTCTCTTATGAGTTCGTCTATCCTTGGAATGGGGTAAGCATCAAAAGTGGAAATGTCGTTTAGCGCTCGGAAGTCCATACAGAACCTTCTCGTTCCATCTGGTTTTGGTATCAAAACAATGGGGCTTGACCATTCACTGTGGGAATGCCTTATCACCCCGAGTTTTAGCATTTCTTCAACTTCTTGTTGTATCCCGGTCCTTCTGGCCTCCGGGACCCGATAGGGTTTGATCTTTACGGTCTTCCCCGGTATCGTATGGATATGGTGCTCGGCCAGACGAGTTTTTCCGGGGATATCGGAGAACACCTTGGCATGTTGTTGTAGGGTTTTCCCCAGCTGTAGTTTCTCTTGGGCTGTCAACTCTTCGTTGACCACTAAACTGGAAAGGGTTGACGGATGGTCGGGTTGGTTCGGGTCCGTGAGATGAGTCTCTGCTGGCGGTCTGCCTAGCCATTTTTTTAGGATGTTGATGTGATAAACCTGCGTACTTCGTGGACGTACTTTCAGTCTGTAGCTAGTGTTTCCTATGGTTTCTACGACTTCGTAGGGGCCACTCCATTCCGCTTTAAACTTCTGAGTCGAAGAAGGCAACAATACCAGAGCCCAATCACCGACGGAAAGCTTTCGCCATTTTTTTCCTTTGTCATATATCGTTTTTTGTTTTCTTTGACTTTTCTCCAGGTTGGCAAAAGCGAGGTCTCTTAACTTTCCCAGTTTGGACCTAAGGTGTCTTGCATACTCCAGGGTGTTTGTCTCCTCTTCGGGAGTTTCCCTCTCCCAGGCTTCCTTGGTCATGTCCAATAGGGACCGTGGCTGTCGTCCATATAGGAGTTCAAAAGAGGAGAATCCTAGGCTGCTCTGTTTTTGGCCCCTAATGACGTATAGTGCCAGGGGAAGTATCTGATCCCACTCTGTACCGTTTACCTCTAACATTTTTCGCAGGGTGGTCTTCAAGGTGCGGTTGTACCGCTCCACTAGTCCACCCGTTTGGGGATGGTATATGGCCGTCCGGATTTGGTGGATGTGTAGGAGGGCACACACTTCTTTCATGAGGCGGGACACAAAAGGGGTACCTTGATCGGTTAGTATTTCTTTCGGAAAGCCGACTCGTGAAAACAATTCCAACATTTTGTCGGCTACATTCTTTGTTGTGGTCGCTGTCAGTGGGAAGGCCTCGGGAAATCGGGTGGAATAGTCGACCATGACCAACACATATTGGTGACCTTTTTTTGTCTTGGGGAGAGGCCCTATGAGGTCCATCCCTACTCTTTCGAACGGGACTCCGATGATCGGGAGAGGTTGTAGGGGCACGGCGGGCGGCCTGGTCAGATTCCGTTTCTGACACACATCGCATTCCTGGCAATACACCATCGAGTCTTTATATATTCCCGGCCAGTAGAAGCATTTTAGCAGATTTTGTGTTGTTTTCTCGGCTCCTGTATGGCCTGCCACTAAATGTGAGTGTGAATAGAACAACACTTGTTCACGAAAGGATACAGGTACCAGTAGTTGTTCTGGGTCGGTTTCTTTCCCTGTCGGTACAGAAGGTCGTTTTTAATGAAAAAGCGTGGATACCGTATGGGGTTTTGGTTCTGATTTTGGTGGGCCACTTCCCAGGCATTAAACAATGTAGCATCATTTGCTTGGGCGAATTGGAAACTTCTATCCAATATCCAGGGTTCCGGGGAGGCTAAAGCTGGCAAGTACTTCTTTTTCTCAGTGATATCTCTTGACCCTTTCACGGGGGTAAGGCTTGATTTGAACATGTCCAAAAATTCTGGGTTGTCTGTCCCAATAATTAGGTCTTCTGGCAGAGAGGCCAGTACCCCCACTTTGACTCGGGACGGACTACCTGTTTGTGGAACCAGGGGGATTACCGCCACTGGGTACTGCTTCACATCCCCATGAATACACCTGATGTAAACATTCTCTCGGGGAAGGAGCTGATGGGGTAGCACATGGTGGGCCTGGACCACGGACTGACGACATCCCGAGTCTAGCAGGGCTTTTACGGGGTTGCCATTGATCTCCATACTCACTCTGTAGGCACGTCCCATCTCAGCTGAGTATAAGACGGTCCGGGGTAGATATCCGACCTCCATGGGCTCTTCTTCCTGTTTCCGTCGTGGACAATGTCGGGCTATGTGTCCCCAGGTCCCACATTCAAAACGCTGCGGCCCGCTATGTGGCACAGGCTCTGGTTTCCATGTTCGTGGTTTAGACACCTCCTGGATTTTCACTGGTTTCTTCTCCATTTTGTTTAGATGTTTCTGCCGGTCTGTTTCCCCTACCATCGGGGGTCTTTGAGGAGCCCTGGAAAAGGTGTTGGCCATTTCGACGGCCTGGAGGGTGGTTAGGTTGTGATGTTGCTTTAACCACCTTTGTGTCGAGAAGGGGAGCGCCTCGAGGAACTGCTCGAGATATATACGGTCCATGATCTCTTCTTTTGTGCTTTCGTTGGGTTTCAGCCATTTGTCCGCGGCCATTTTCAGGCGGACAAACAATGTCTTTGGGGTCTCCCCTGGTACACCCCTCTCCTTCCTGAAACGAATCCTGTATGCCTCTTTGTCCAGGCCTAGATGGTCCAAGATGATTTTTTTTATATCGGCGTATGAAGTGTCTCCTCGGGGGTTTGCCACCTGGTAGGCGGCCTGGGCCTCCCCCACTAGTAACGGGGCCAGGAAGAAAGGCCATTTCACAACGGGCCATCCACAGGCCCTAGCAGCCCTTTCGAAATTAAGGAGAAATGCGTCTGGATCCTCACCGGGCTGGTACTTTTGTAGTGACACACCTCCTATAGCATGTGGTATCCCTCCCACTGCCACTGAACCTGTAGATACAGGGGGGTCCAGGGTGCGTGTTACTACGGCGGCTTTTATTATCTCTCTGTCTGCCTCAGCTGCGAGGAATTGCTGCTCTGCAATCTTTTCCAAACGTTCTTGACCTTGCACCAGGGCTTTCACTAATTCATCCATCTTTGGCTGACAGACGGAGGTTATGCCCGCATTCTCCACCACTGTTACGGCGGGGCTAGGAATAGGCAAGAGACGTGTTCTAGTAGTAGACAATTTTATTTTCGCATACAGGCCATCTGTACAGGTTTTCCTTGTAGCGCCCTTTCTGGGGGATCGGCTCCTTTCTTGACGGGTCTTTCGCCGCACTCCTTCCTCCTGACGGGGCTCCTCCTCCTGCTGCTGTGCTCTGGAGGCTCCGTAGTGCTCGCCCTCGCCGGCCGCCGAGAAGGGAAAAAGAGGAGAGGACAAGTAAATGCTTCGGCGTTACAAGAACGGTATTTGAGTGGGGAAGAGGGATGTGAGGGACGTGAGGGGAACACACGGTGCTTTTATATCTATACTCGTGTCTGTGCAATTCTCGTGCCCAATCAAGCAGGGGAAACAGGTAGTCTCTACAATATTTAACTAAGTAAGACGGCGGCCTTTACGCCTCCACCACCCCAGGAATCTTTCACGTACCTCGGCTAGCCGTACTCCTCCTGGCGTACGGCTGGGCGGCTCGTGGGGTTGGCCTCCAGGCGTTGTTGATCCCGTCTCTGCTTTCCCGGCTCTCTCGGCTTCAGCCTCCGCTCTCAAGGATGCTTGACTTGCCGACTCCGCTGACAGCTGCCTGGTCTCCGAGCTCTCGGTTTCCACAATGTTCTCCTCGCTCAACCACCTCTCGCCTCCGATCCACTTCTCCTCCTGTAGCCACCGCTCTTCTCCTCTCCAGTCCGTCTCGCTGCTTCCCGCCTCTCCGCTCTCCTGCACTCTGTCCGCTCCTCCGGTGAAAAAACACACCTGTGGATTATCGGTGCCTCCTTTTACCCGCTTACGAGGCTCCTCCTCCATCAGGGTTTCGGTCCACTTATAGGGCCCCCAACCGTCCTCCTCCTCTTCGTCGCAACTATACCTTTCAAGTGATGACCATCCAGGATTTAGGGGAGGCTGCGGAGACAAGAGGGGGGGGTCGAACATCATTAAAGGTGGTCCCTCTTCCTGTCTAGACCCCGTGCCCTGGTTACACTGATCCATTGCAATGCCTCAGAAATGGTTCGTATATAACAGGTCCCAGTGGACAGACGATATTCTCTGAGAGAGCTCCACCTTTAATGTCAGCTACTCTCATGAAGAGTTACAGTGCTTCGACCTTCGTTAAACCACCACCACAGTTTGATACCGCCAAAAAGTCTGTGGATAGAGACATTTGAAGATTTCATTGATGATCTTGAAGGGACTGGTAAAAAAAGATCATTAAATACCTCAAAAATATTGCTGGTGATGGTGTAAAAGAACATCACAAAATAAAAAAAGTCATAAGGAAGATGCCGCAAACCAACGAAGAAATTGCTTAACGTCAGATTAAAGAAACTTTGAACCTCAAATTCATTCCAATGCCCAATAAGATACATTTTCAGTCAAGAATGGGAAAGTTGGTGAAATCCCCAATTAATTTGTGGAGAGCCTCAACACACTCATCAAACACTGTATTTTCAATAAATTTAATGATGAAGAAGCTGTACCCCATAGAGTTATTTATGGATGGTTACAGATTCATTCACATGATGAATGATGAGAGAAACTCTCAGTCTGGAGCATGTGTTAATGTCTGCTAGAGCTGAAGAGCATACCGAAAGACAAGCTACTTAATTGGACGCCAGAGGTGCCCAGAATGAAACAGTCGTAAGTGTGAAAAGTAAGCCAAAGATTGAAGGGCACATAAATAGAAGTTGTGTTTTAGATGTGGATTTTCGTTTCCACACGAAGGCAAATGTCTCACCATTGGACAGATATATATATATAAAGGCTGTGAGAAGGAGAACTATTTTGTGACGGTTTGCAAAGCAAAGGAAAAGCAAGCGTTTCACTGTGTGAAGACAAAATGGCCGCCAGAATGTTCCTGAAGCAGCGTTCAAGGCACACCCACAAAGCCAAGTAGCGACATCAGTTAAGAGGAATAGAACTGTACGAAGTAGATTGTCATCTAAATCATTGTCAAACAGTTCTATATCAGTATCAAGTGAAAGTGAGGAAGATGGTTGAAGCATTTCAGCGCGGAGATACCCCTTCAGGGGTCGATTCAGGCGCTATATAAGAAACATAATTATAATGTTTACCTCAGAAAAGCGTACACATATTACACTGGTCGCCTGTGAAGAAAAATGGCAGTCAAAGAAAAGTTAACATTCTAAAGCTCCAAAGTCATTTATACATTGTCTGAAGATTACACTAAAATTAAATGGTTGTTCGATACCTTTCTCCATAGACAGTGATGCTTCGATAAGCATTATGCAGGAGGAGAGATATAATGGATTTGCCTCTATTACCAGAACTTATACCATCGAAAATCAAAGGTTACGTGGGCTGCATCATCGCCCTTAAAAAGTCTAGATTGATTTGTAGCAATGATGAAACACAAGAAAACGCAAGTGCAAGCACCCATCCATATGCTTCAGGGTACAGCGTCAAGTGCCTGTCTACTAAGTTTTCAGCACAGTTGCTGTTATGGGACTGATTTCCATAGCCTGCAACCTGAAAGCTCCCCACAAAATAGAAATAGTAAGTCAATTTCCTTCATTATTACATGGTTTACGAAAGCTTATGACTATGAAAGTAAAGCTCCATATTAATGAGGATATCCTTTCTGTTCCTCAATCAATCAATCAATCAGTCATTTGTAAAGCGCACTACATACCCGGGAGGGTCTCAAGGCACTGGAGGGGGGCCGCTACTGATCGAACAGCCAGATCTTGAACATCCTCCTGAAGGTCAACAGGTCTTGGGTCTGTTGTAGGCTCAGTGGGAGGGTGTTCCATGTCTTGGCGGCGAGGTGGGAGAAGGATCTCCTGACGGTGGTTGTTCTTCGGATGCGCGGACAGTGGCAAGTGAGAGGTGGCGAAGGTAGGCTGGGCCGGTCTTGTGGAGTGCCTTGTGTGCATGGATGAGGAGCTTGAAGGATATCCTCTTGCTGACGGGGAACAAGTTCAGGTCCCTCAGGTGGGGGGTGATGTGGCCGTAGCATGGTACGTATAGGATCTGTCGTGCTGAGGTGTTTTGGATGCGTTGTAGTCGTTTGATGAGCTTGGGCGGGGCTCCCACGTAGAGAGTGTTTCCATAGTCGTGTCTGCTGCTGACGAGGGCCTGGGTGACTGTCTTTCTTGTGGCTGTAGGGATCCATCTGTAGAGCTTAAGGAGCATGCGGAGGGTGTTGAAGCAGGAGGAGTATACGGCATTGACCTGCTTGGTCATTGAGAGCTTTGAGTCGAGGATGATTCCCAGGTTGCGTGCGTGGTCGGTGGGTGTCGGGGCTGCTCACAGTGCCGTCGGCCACCAGGAGTCATCGCAGGCTGAAGGGTTGGTGCCGAGGATGAGGACTTCTGTTTGTCCGAGTTCAGCTTCAGATGGCTGGGCTTCATCCAGTCAGCGATGGCCTTTATTCCTTCGTAGAGGTTGGCTTTGGCATTGATGGGGTCCTTGGTGAGGGAGAGGATCAGTTGAGTGTCATCGGCGTAGGAGATTATGTTGAGGTCGTGCTGTCGGGCGACATGTGTGAGCGGGGCCCTGTAAATGTTCAACAGTGTCGGGCTAAAGGAGGATCCTTGGGGTACGCCGCAGATTATCTCGGAGGCTTTGGACCAGAAAGGTTGTGTAGGCATTTGTAGACGTTCGGTTGGATTTTGAAAGAGACTCTTTTCTCCACTGGTAGCCAGTGGAGCCTTTGTAGGTGTTGGCTGATGTGTTTGTGCCAGGGTATGCCAAGGACGATTCTGGCGGCATTGTTCTGTATTGTCTGGAGTTTGCGGAGTAGGGACTTGATGCCGGCGTAGAGTACGTTTCCATAGTCCAGTCTGCTGGTGAGGACTACATGGGTGACTGTTTTCCTTGACACAGGGGGGGGGGTCCATTTGAAGGTCTTGCGTAGGATGCGGAGGGTGTTGAATCAGCTGGAGGTGATGGCGTTGACCTGTCGGTTCATGGTGAGTGATGAGTCGAGTGCGATGCAGAGGTTTTTGGCGTGGTCTTAGTGGGGAGGTGGGCTTCCGAGGGCGGTCGGCCACCATGCTGAAGGGGTGGTTCCAAGGACGAGGTCTTCTGTCTTCTTGGCGTTGAGCTTCAGGTAGCTATTGGTCATACAGACTGCAACATCTTGCATTCTTTTCTGGAAGTTGCGTTTGGCAGTGGTGGGGTCTTTGGTGAGGGAGAGGATGAGCTGGGTGTCGTCTGCGTAGGATACGATGTTGAGGATAATGGCTGCGAGTGGGGCCAAGTAGATGTTGAAGAGGGTTTGGCTCAGTGATGACCCCTGTGGGACTCCGCAGGTGATTTTCGTGGGATCGGGGAGGAAGGGTGGTAGCCTGATCCTTTGGCTTCTTCCACTGAGGAATGATCTAATCCAATCCAGGGCTGTTACTTGTATGCCAGCATTGTGTAGTCTGGCGACTAGTGTATGGTGGGAGACGGTGTTGAAAGCCGCTGATGGGTCGAGCAGGATGAGGGCTGCTGGGTGGCCTTGGTCCAGGAGGGTGGGGATGCCATCTGTGCCAGCGAGTAGAGCGGTCTCGGTACTGTGGTTGCTTCGGAATCCGGATAGGAACGGGTCAAGGACGGCGTTTGCTTCAATGAATCGAGTCAGTTCCCTGTTGACTGTTTTCTCTGCAACTTTGCCTGAGAAGAGGGAGCAGCGAGATGGACCGGTAGTTCTTGAGGTCGGTGGGGCCAGCTGTGGGCTTCTTGAGCAGGGGCGTGACTTCTGTGCGCTTCCAGTCGTATGGGAAGGTGCGTGTTTTGAAGGTGGTGTTGATGGTGCGTTGTAATTCGGGTGCGATGGCGGCAGATACTCTGTGGTAAATGTGAGGGGGGCAGGGGTCGGTGCCCCCCGCCCCGAGTAGATGTCTTTCATGGTCGAGGTGGTGTCTTCGGTCGTGATCGGTGTCCAGTTGGAGATGGTGGACTGGCTGATGTCTCTGGAGGGCTGGGCGGCTGTGGCATTTGGTGGGTGGCCGACGAAGTTGTAGTAGAAGTTTTCGATTTTGAGGTGGAAGTAGGTTCCATGCTTGTCGCAGAGGTCTTTGGATGGGGTGATGTCTGTTGCTTCGCTGCATGGGTTGGTGAATTTCTGAATGACATTGAAGAGTTCCTTGGAGTTGGCGAGCATTTTGTTTTGGATGAAGTTCCTCTTGGTGGTTCTAATTTGGTTGTGGTAGTCCGTCATGGCATCCTTGTAGGTGGAGTAGTTTTCGGTTGGCTTCGTGTTTCTCCAGATCTTCTCCAGGCATCTGCAGGTGCACCTGACTTCTTGGAGATCGGCGGTGAACCAGACAGCTTTCCTGGGCGCTGTTTGTCTGGGTTGCGTCGGGGCTGGTCTGAATCTGGAAGTGCAGGTGTTCGGCGGAGGGGAACGTTTCGCTGGAGGTGGTGAGGTCGAGGGTGCTCTTGTGGGCGATGGGGAGGCCCCCTTCCGGGTGGTTGGGTGGTCCTTCCTCTGGCTAATGTATCCGTCCTGGATGGAGGTGTTGATGTCAGGGGTGAAGGAGACGTTGGTCAAGGTCTCCATGAGGAAGGCGATGTTGGACGAGAGAGTCGAGTAGGTTCCAGATGTCTATGGTGTGTTTGTGTACAGAGAGCACATTGAGGAGGATGCATCCTAGGGTGTCGCCCGTGGTGGTGTTGGAGGCAGGGGTGGTGGTGAAGGTCTGGCGGCAGTGGAGGCAGGAGAACTGGCCGTGGGTCTTGTCTGGCGAGGCCTTTCGGCAGTCTGAGTCTTCTGAGGTTGAGTGTGAGGAGGGTGGTAGTGTCGTAGCGGTGGATGGTCCGAGATCCAGGGTTCCTGGCGTTGGCTGCAGTCGAGTCGCGGACAGGCGCAGATGGGCTTGCCTTAGGTGCTCCTTGTGAGAAGTTGGCCTGATATATGTGTAGGAGAGTAGGGTCTGCAATCCTATGATCACCCCAGATTTTTGCTTTTTGCTTCACTGGTTTACGACTTTTCCTGGCTGTGGGCCTGCTAATCAGACCCACAGCCTAGCTGTTCTCTCTCTAAATTGACACACATGTACCTTAGGTGCATTTACCAATTGGTACTGGGCCACCTTATCAGTCCCTGTACAGTATACCTTAGGTATCCAGGGCATAGGTGTACCCAGGGCCTACCAGGGGCTGCAGCATGTATAATGCCACCCCTGGCTGGCCATCCAAATCTGACACAACTGGCTGCACGACAGCTGGGGCAAGGTGGTGTAATCACCCTTTGCTTTAGATATAGTATTCCTATATCTAACCCTAAAATGGACACATGTATTCCTATCAGTCACTCCTATGGCAGGCCTTATCAATCCTGAAGGCAGAGTGCTTGGAATTATGTGAGATGGTGCTCTAACATGAGCTGAGCCCGTTTGCAGCTTGCGGAACCAAGTCCTAATAGCTGTTCCATGATAAAGCGTACCATATACTCTTAAGTGCATTATAATCCTCGCGGTTATTTGCTATCTTTGGTATCGCTCTATCAAAACATGTTGAGTAAGGTGTCATACGAAATGGAATACTAACCCCTCGCCAATTCTGGCGACGGGGTTAGCATTCCACCCTTCTAGAGGGACACGACATGTATGTAACTGTGAACCCCGGTTAAAGCTAACTCGAGCCTCAGCATCACAAAATGGATGCTGCCACCACAGACACAAGTCTGACCTCCTGCTGCTGGGAGTCCTTCCAGCGAGGAGAGCTCGGACAAAGGGCTTCCTGTCAGTGGCGGTGCTAGCACCATCCCAGACAGGGTTTTGTGTATCACAGGTAGGCAGTGCTGAGAGGAAGGTGACTGCAAGTGGCACCCCGGTGCTCACTGTGCATATGCCAGCTTAAACCAGTTCCAGGGGCACACCAGCCCCTGAGCTGGGGAAAGTCCGGACAAGGGAGAGGGGTGTAACCACCCCCCTCCTGGTCCCACCCATGGGCAGGACCTAGTCGCGTGCCAGCCCCTTTTTTTAGAATAAAGGTAGGAGCAGGCCCCCTTCCCAAATTAGATAATTCTGAATCTTGAACTACTTTCCACGAAAGGAACTCTTGACTTTTTTTGAAGACTCCCCCTTGTGGCTAAGGAGTAGCCACCCTGCACCCGCAGGCACCATCTAAGCATCGCGGTTTGCTGTAAGTCCATCCTCCGGATCAAGACTGCCCAGCTCGACGAGACCCGGATTCCCTGGCATCTCTGACCTCTACCTGCATCATCAGCCCAGCTGAGATTCGTGGGTGTGACGAGACCTGAGGGACCAGCCATCTTCAAAACTGCACGACGCTTAACCAACACGACCGCCGAGGGATCCTCGAGTGAGTGCTTTGGGGTTTGAGAAGCCCTAACCCTGAGAAGCTCCAGCACCGAAGTCCAGCCCCCAAGCATCCACGAGATCTGCGTGGGGCCCTTCTGCTCTTTGCTGCTCACCGCGTTGTCCGGTCACTTGCCTGCTGGCTAGTGGCCCTCCTGATGACGTACCACGACGATTTCACCGCTGGTCTGGTTGCTCCAGACTGGCCCTTGCTCCCTTCCAAAAGAGGAGCACCCCGGACCCTCTTGGTCCACTCTAGACGCCATCTTGACTTCACCACATGGGCTTGCCTTTGCCAAGGCTTGTTGCTCCAATCCTGGTCCCAGCATAGCCGACAGCAGACACCTTCGTGGGACAGCTCGCACCTCCAGCCTGGTCGCTGACAACGCCTCCTGGTCCGAGGGACAGCAGAGTCTAGCGTCGCCCACTCACCTGGTCGAGGTGACTTTATCCGGTGTTATGTTATGTTATGTTATGTTATGTTATGTTATTATTATACTTCTATAGCGCACGGCCACTCCACGGAGTATCCCGGCGCTTTATCGAAGGAACCCACTGAAGAAGGGAGAACATAACACTGAGAGGACACCCAGATACAGGAAAGCAACACCAATTTAAGGGAAAAGCCATGTTTTGAGGGCCTTTCGGAAGGACAGAAGGCTAGAGGCCTGTCTTAAAGAAATTGGGAGGTCATTCCAAGCATGAGGAGCTAAGTAGCGAAAGGACCGTCCTCCTGTTCTGGCGCGCTTGATAATGGGAACATTCATTTTAGATAGAGACGAAGATCTAAGAGATCTGGAGGGAAGATACCAGGACAATCGTTTGGAAATATATTTAGGGCCTATACCATGTAGTGCCTTAAAGGTCGTGGTCAAAGTTTTAAACAGAATCCTTTTGGCAATAGGTAGCCAGCGTAGGGTTGAAAGAAGATCAGTGGCTCTGGCTCTTCTTGGAAGACCAAAGATGGCTCGGGCCGCAGAATTCTGGGCGATTTGTAGACGCCTAACCAGATATTTGGGAAGTCCCAGAAACAAAACATTCGCATAATCCAGCCTAGAGCCGACCAGTGCCTGGACAATGATTTTCCTGTGCTGGATGGACACTAAGGGGAGAAATTTACGAAGCATCCGAAGGATGCCGAAACATTTCCCAGTAAGAGAGGAAATATGCGGTTCGAAAGATAAATCACTGTCGATAATAACTCCCAAATCTTTGGCCTTCAAGGATGAGCTAGCGGGAGGGAACATATCCTGCGACCACCAGGGTTTCCAATCAGGCTCAGAAGTGCAACCAAAGAAGAGCAACTCCGACTTGTCGGAGTTGCACTTCAGTCCATGACGTCCGAACCACTCAAAAACCGCGCTCAAACAACCCCTGACCTGGCATCATCAAACAGACCATCCCTATTGCTTACAAAGAGGAGCTGGGTGTCGTCAGCATAGGTGACAATCCGGGCGCCGAAAGACTCCGCCATCACCGCCAGAGGAGCCATAAAGATGTTAAAAAGGAGGGGGCTCAAGATGGAACCTTGGGGAACCCCCACTTCTAGCGGTGACATCTCGGCGGAGTAGGGAGGCGCCCAGATTGTCTGTCGGCGGTCGGCTAAGAAGGATTTAAGCCAACTCCATACCTTTCCCCGTTTCCCCCCGGTGCCATCCTGGTGCCCACACAATCACTGGCTAGTGATTAAGAACTGAGTCCCCTCTGCTTTCAGGTCATCTCCATCACCGATCCAGGCTTGGATCACTCCGAACATCTTCACTGGTCGCCTGCCAGCAACTTCTTCTTTCAGGCTCCATAGACTAAAACGAGGATTCCCGACGTCTTTTGAACCCTATGCAGCCGCGGCCCCTGGGCTAGGTAACCTGAGCATTTCGGTGCTCCAACGTAGGTTCACTATCTAAGTGTCCAGATCCTTTTTCGTTTTTAGTCTACCTAGTCGGATTCGTCCCGAAACAGTGACTTTGGAAATACTAGCCTCCATAGACTTTGTCCCGCATCCCGCGTGAGAGTGCACACTCTGCACCCGATCTCCCTAGGCCTCCTGCTCCTAACCTTAGGGTTCAGTAGTGTAGTCCTAGCGATCCTGAAGCCTCTGGATTTGTTACTTACCTGCTAGTATTTCGCATTCCACTTTTAGTGTATATGGTTTTTCGTGCCCCTCGGGCATTTGTGTAAATTGTGCGACTTGAAGTATTTTCATAAGAGTTTTGTATTGTGCTTAGCTCCCTGACTCATAAAGAGTTCAGGGTAGACTTGTTATAAATAAATATCCTTTATTTTTATAACAACTTGTGTGGTGTCCTTTCACTTGGTGTTCAAGGGGTATATATGATGGTATAACAGCTGGCTTAACACGCCCTCTAGAGATTAGCCTAAAGACTGCTCTTGTCCATGCTACTAGGATAGCTGGTCTATAAGGTTGACTTACAACCAATCATCAATAAGGGTCGTTTGGTATGATACACAGTTATCACTAGAATAGTGAGCACTATATATCAGGCCAACTTCTCACATTGGTGAGCAGCGGTTGGGATTTGAGCTTGCTGTTGTTTCACCACACGTATCCTAAGAATATCATTTGAAAGATCACATAAGTACCAAGGTACATATAACTTAGCTTAGAATACTCTGAGTTCTACTGAACCAGCTGTTGTAGTGTAACAGGGCTTAGCACACCCTGACTACAACTCTTAGCAAGGGATCAGTAGGCAAACAAATAGTGTAGGTAAGTGCACCACTTAAACCTCCCTAGAAAGCATGTCTGACCAAGGAGAATCTTCACAGACTCCCCTAGTGGTCATTGACCCTCCACAGGTCATGTCAAGATATGCAGCTCTTAGCTTCCAGTAGATGAGACAACTGTGTACCTCCAGGAAGCTAAAACAGGGTTCTAACCCTACCACTCCTTTTCTGATAGGTCTCATAGAGACTTATGATGCCAGGAGGGCTTCTAACACAGGCCCCCCTAATCCAGATGGGAGTATGCCCTCCTTAGAGGGAACCCTTGGGGACCCTGACCTCAACCTCAATGGAACAGGAAGTGAAGGAGAGGAAGAGGATCAGGAGTTGTCAGGGGATGAGGCAGACAAAGGTCAGGTAGTAGTCAGAAGGCTCACCAGGACCAACTTAAGCATGCATGAGAATGGAACTGGGGGGCCCCCAGGCCCACTCTCAGGCAGGCTTAACATTGGGAATGGACGAGTTAGGTCTCTCTCCAGAGGCTCTAACAGATCCATTCGCACCAATGGCTCTCAGGCCTCTTCTCACAGAGGGATGACATCCCCTCAGTGAAGAGAGCATGAAGCTAAGATGAGGGAAGTCAATCTGAGGATTGAGAGGGAAGAACTTGCCCTTGCCAAAGAGAAACTTGCCTTTGCTATAGAGCAGAAATTGAGTGGGGCAGACCCCACTGGTGGCAGCATTATCCCTAGAGATAAAGACAGGAGTTTAGACACTAGACACCTGAGTAAAATAGTGCCCCCTTTAAACAAGGGGATGACATCCACAAATGGATGACTGCTTTGGAGAGGGCCTGCACTGTCTAGTGCGTCCCCCAGAGTCAATGGGCAGCTATATTGTGGCTCTCTTTTGAAGGCAAAGGTAGAGATAAGCTCCTCACTACTAGAGCTGAGGATGCTAGCAATTACCAAGTCCTGAAGAATACACTGATAGATGGGTTTGGCTTAACAACTGAGCAGTACAGGTTGCTGTTCAGAGACACCCAGAAAATTCAGTCTCGGGATTGGGCTGACTTTGTTGATTGTGCCACTAAGGCTTTGGAAGGCTGGTTGCTGGGTAGCAAGGTTACTGATTACACAGGGTTGTATAATCTTATCATGAGAGAACATATTTTAAATAACTGTCAGAACCAGTTGTTGCATCAGCACCTTGTTGACTCAGATCTGACCTCTCCCCAAGAATTGGGAAAGAAGGCAGACAGATGGGTCAGAACAAGGGTCAAGCAGAACCAGACTCAGAACCAGGGTGGTCAGAAGAAAGCAGACCAAAAGGGTAGTAACAAGAGTGAACAAAATGACCAGAAGTCTTCAACAGGTCCCCAACAAACCAAAGAGGGTGGGGGTCAGGCTTCACAGCAGAAAAAGAAGACTCAAGAAGGCCAGTCAAAAAGGTGGTGCCAATACTGTAAAAGTAAGACTCACTGGTTTAGTGAGTGCACCAAGAAAGGAGGGCAAACTCCTACCACTACAGCCCCTAAGGCACCTACACCCCCTAGTACAGTCAGTAGTGGTAGTGCACCTCCCAAGGGACTAGTTGGGTTAACCTTGGGAACTGAGGGGTATGACAACCTAGTTGGCACACTCACTCAGGCTGTCCTTGTCTGTACAGGGGATGTGGATATATCCCCTGATGCCAGTCCCAATACTTTGGGCAAATACAGGCAGACACCTTTAATTAATGGAAAAGTGGCTCAGGCCTACAGGTACACTTGTGCCAGTGTCACAATGGTGACACCTAACTTTGTGGACCCTGGACAGATCATGCTAGGTACAGATTTCCTGGTGACCAATGCCAGCAATGTCACTACCAATCATAGTATGGCAGTTGTTGATTTCTCCTGGGGAGGGTAAGTGGCCCAAAGAAAGTTGTGGTTAGTTCAGACCTCCCAGTAGAATGTCTGTTGGGCAATGATTTGGAAACATCACTATGGTCAGAATTGGAGCAGAGGACTCACATGGAAATGTTAGGCTTGCCAGCACATGTCCTTGCTGTGACTAGGTCACAGGCCAAAAGATGCCCCACTGAACAGGTGCTGGATCCTGGAACAATGGACCAGACACCTCCCAAGAGAAGGAGCAGTAGGGTTAAGGCATCGCCTCCCCCTTGCCCCAGGTTGTGGATCAAGTCTCAGAGGAGGCTGACCTCAAGGAACTGAGGGAAACTGAGCCTAAAGAGCTTGAACCTGATCAGGTTGAGTTTCTGGGCTCAGGGGGACCCTCCAGGGAAGACCTGGGGAAGGCACAGTTACACTGCCATTCACTTGAACCCCTCAGACAGCAGGCTGCTGCTGAGGCTGCAGGGAACGCCACAGGTACCCACAAGGTATACTGGGATGATGGACTCCTGTACTCTGAGTCAAGAGACCCCAAACCTGGTGCAACCAGGAGGCTGGTCAGCCCCTTGTCTCAGAGAGGTTTCCTTCTTACCTTGGCCCATGAGATTCCCCTTGCAGGACACTTAGGTCAGAATAAGACTTGGGACAGACTTGTCCCACACTTTCACTGGCCTCACATGAATGAAGATACCAAGGAGTTTTGTCGCTCCCGTGTCACTTGCCAAACCAGTGGTAAGTCAGGTGGCACAACAAAGGCCCCCCTTATACCACTACCTGTGGTGGGGGGTACTCTTTGAGAGAGTGGGGATTGACATTGTTGGTCCAATGGAACCCCAGACAGCATCAGGGCACAAGTTTATACTGGTGGTGGTGGACCATGCCACCAGGTATCCTGAAGCTATTCCCCTTAGGACCACTACAGCACCTGTTGTGGCAAGAGCCCTAGTTGGAGTGTTCTCCAGAGTGGGCTTCCCTAAGGAGGTAGTCTCTGACAGAGCTGCAAACTTCATGTCAGGATATCTGACTGCAATGTGGAAGGAATGTGGTGTCAACTATAAGTTCTCCACACCCTATCACCCACAGTGCAATGGGCTTGTTGAGAGAGTCAACAGGACCCTCAAAGGGATGATTCATGGACTACCTGAAAAGCTCGGGCGTAAATGGGATGTCCTGATACCCTGCCTCTTGTTTGCTTACAGAGAGGTCCCACAGAAGGGGGTTGGCTAAAGCCCTTTTGAACTTCTGTATGGGCATCCTGTAAGAGAACCCCTTTGTTTGGTGAAGGAAGGATGGGAGAGACCTCTCAAAAAGCCTGCAGCCAACATTGTGGACTATGTACTTGGTCTCCGCTCCAGGATGGCTGAGTACATGGAAAAGGCATCTAAAAACCTTGAGGCCAGCCTAGAATTACAAAAAGCTTGGCATGACCAAAAGGCTGTCCTGACTGTGTACAAACCTGGACAGAAGGTGTGGGTGCTGGAGCCAGTGGCCCCAGCAGCACTCAAAGACAAATGGTCTGGGCCCCACACAATCATTGAGCAAAAGGAAGAGGTCACCTACCTGGTGGACCTTGGAACTCCCAGGAGCCCCCTCAGGGTGCTCCATGTAAAGAGGCTCAAAGCATATGTTGACAGGAAGGACATGGGCTTGCTCATGGCCACAGATGCGGGACAGGAGGAGGAGAGTGACCCTCTCCCAGACCTGCTCACTCGGAACCCTGATGATGGGTCAGTAGATGGTGTTGTCTTTTGTGGCAGCCTCTCTGAGCATCAACAAAAGGATTGTAAACAAGTTCTTCAATCCTTTAGACATGTGTTCTCTCTGACACCCAGTCAAACCTATATGTGTACCCATGAGGTTGACACTGGGAATAGTCTGCCAGTCAAGAGTAAAATCTACAGACAGCCTGATCATGTTAGAGACTGCATCAAGACAGAAGTGCAGAAAATGTTGGAGCTGGGAGTCATTGAGCCCTCAGATAGCCCTTGGGCTAGTCCAGTAGTTCTAGTGCCAAAGCCTCACACCCAGGGTGGTAAGAAAGAGATGAGGTTTTGCGTAGACTACAGGGGTCTCAATGCAGTCACTAAGACTGATGCCCACCCAATACCAAGAGCAGATGAACTTATAGATAGATTGGCTTCTGCCAACTACTTAAGTACATTTGACCTGACAGCTGGGTATTGGCAAATCAGGTTAGCTGAGGAGGCCAAGCCCAAAACAGCATTTTCTACCCTTGGGGGGCATTATCAGTTTGTGGTAATGCCCTTTGGTTTGAAAAATGCACCTGCCACCTTCCAAAGGCTGGTGAATCAAGTTCTCACTGGGTTGGATGACTTCTGTGCAGCATATCTTGATGATATAGCTGTCTTTAGCTCCACCTGGGAGGATCACCTGGTCCACCTGAGGAAAGTGTTAGAGGCACTGCAGAAGGCAGGTCTCACTATCAAGGCCACAAAGTGCCAGATAGGGCAGACACAGGTTGTATACCTGGGCCACCTTGTAGGTGGAAGCCAGGTTCAGCCATTGGAGAGCAAGATACAGGCCATCAAGGACTGGGCTCCTCCAACCACCCAGACTCAGGTTCGAGCTTTCTTGGGCCTGACTGGATATTACAGGAAATTTGTCAGAAATTATGTATCTATTGTATTTCCACTTAATGACCTGACAAGTAAAAAGATGCCAAAGAAAGTTCAGTGGACAGCAAGCTGTCAAAAAACATTCGATGACCTAAAGCAGGCCATGTGCACAGCACCTATCCTAAAGAGTCCAGACTACTCCAAAACATTCATTGTCCAAACAGATGCTTCTGAGTTGGGTGTGGGAGCTGTTCTATCTCAGCTGAATTTTGATGGTCATGACCAGCCCATTGCTTTTATTAGCAGAAGGCTGACCCCCAGAGAGAAGAATTGGTCAGCTATTGAGAGGGAGGCCTTTGCTGTGGTTTGGGCCCTGAAGAAATTGAGGCCATACTTGTTTGGCACTCATTTCAAGATTCAGACTGACCATAAGCCCCTCTAGTGGCTAAATCAGATGAAGGGTGAAAACCCCAAACTACTTAGGTGGTCCATTTCCCTATAGGGGATGGATTTTACAGTGGAGCATAGACCTGGCAATGATCATGACAATGCAGATGGGCTCTCCAGGTATTTCCACTTAGAGCAAGAAGACTCACCTGGTCAAGGTTAGCTTATTGTCCCAAAGTTTTGGGGGGGGGGGGGTCATGTAGGAGAGTAGGGTCTGCAATCCCATGATCACCCCAGACTTTTGCTTTTTGCTTCACTGGTTTACGACTTTCCCTGCCTGTGGGCCTGCTAATCAGACCCACAGCCTAGCTGTTCTCTCTCTAAATTGACACACTCGTACCTTAGGTGCATTTACCAATTGGTACTGGGCCACCTTATCAGTCCCTGTGCAATATACCTTAGGTATCCAGGGCATAGGTGTACCCAGGGCCTACCAGGGGCTGCAGCATGTATTATGCCACCCCTGGCTGGCCATCCAAATCTGACGCAACTGGCTGCACGACAGCTGGGGCAAGGTGGTGTAATCACCCTTTGCTTTAGATATAGTATTCCTATATCTAACCCTAAAATGGACACATGTATTCCTATCAGTCACTCCTATGGCAGGCCTTATCAATCCTGAAGGCAGAGTGCTTGGAATTATGTGAGATGGTGCTCTGGCATGAGCTGAGCCCGTTTGCAGCTTGCGGAACCAAGTCCTAATAGCTGTTCCATGATAACGCATACCTTATACACTTAAGTGCATTATAATCCTCGCGGTTATTTGCTATCTTTGGTATCGCTTTATCAAAACATGTCGAGTAAGGTGTCATACGAATTTGAATACTAACCCCTCACCAATTCTGGCGACGGGGTTAGCATTCCACCCTTCTAGAGGGACACGACATGTATGTAACTGTGAACCCCGGTTAAAGCTAACTCGAGCCTCAGCATCACAAAATGGATGCTGCCACCACAGACACAAGTCTGACCTCCTGCTGCTGGGAGTCCTTCCAGCGAGGCGAGCTCAGACAAAGGGTTTCCTGTCAGTGGTGGTGCTAGCACCATCCCAGACAGGGTTTTGTGTATCCCAGGTAGGCAGGGCTGAGAGGAAGGTGACTGTAAGTGGCACCCCGGTGCTCACTGTGCATATGCCGGCTTAAACCAGTTCCAGGGGCACACCAGCCCCTGAGCTGGGGAAAGTCCGGACAAGGGAGAGGGGTGTAACCACCCCCCTCCTGGTCCCACCCATGGGCAGGACCTAGTCGCGTGCCAGACCCTTTTTTTAGAATAAAGGTAGGAGCAGGCCCCCTTCCCAAATTAGATAATTCTGAATCTTGACCTACTTTCCATGAAAGGAACTCTTGACTCTTTCTGAAGACTCTCACTTGTGGCTAAGGAGTAGCCACCCTGCAACCGCAGGCACCATCTAAGCATTGCGGTTTGCTGTAAGTCCATCCTCCGGATCAAGACTGCCCAGCTTGACGAGACCCGGATTCCCTGGCATCTCTGACCTCTACCTGCATCATCAGCCCAGCTGAGATTCGTGGGTGTGACGAGACCTGAGGGACCGGCCATCTTCAAAACTGCACAACGCTTAACCAGCACGACCGCCGAGGGATCCTCGAGTGAGTGCTTTGGGGTTTGAGAAGCCCTAACCCTGAGCAGCTCCAGCACCGAAGTCCAGCCCCCCAGCATCCACGAGATCTGCGTGGGGCCCTTCAGCTCTTTGCTGCTCACCTGAAAGCAGAGGTTTTTTTTTGTGGAGGCAAAGGAATCAGCCTCTTCAATTAATTTCGGGAATCCCTTAAAAAAACAGTGCTTATCAGTGGTTACACATTTTTGCGCCATTAAAAACAACCGAAACTGTGTTTTTGCGGTGTTAATGGAAAGTTTTGTTTTTATTATTGCTTGCCCTCTGCACTTGTGGTTCATGGTCTATAGACAGTGTACGTACAGTGTATATGAAGTCCAAATACATTTTTGCAAACCAAACTTATTGCAGTAAACCATACAATACTTCTTCTGTGAGTCTTTAGTCATGTGTGCTCGCTCTTTCCTTCCCATGTAAACTTTCTCTGTGAAAAGGTCCTATCAACATTGCTACTTGAGACAGGTACCACCGAAACAGCAAGTACACAATTTGCCAACTCTGGCCACTGACATAGCTTTCCATGCCAATACTGGTGCACTTGAAGATTGTGATTCTCTGGGCAGGTTCTGCAACATTTGCGTTGAACTGGACAATATGTCCTCAGAGTTATTGAAGCAGTCAAAAATGAAGCATCAGTTTTGAAACTACGGAGAAAATTCCCCTTTACCGAAGGGATCTAGAACTTGTACAGAGTACCACATTAAGGTTTCATTTACTTCAAATGCCATGGTTTGTAAAGGGACATTTCTATGCATCATTGCAAGCCATTACACATACATTGTATAATAAAAGTTTCTGAATTACTCTTCCACATTGCTTTGTGTTAGAAATGGGATCCCTGGCTGGCCAGGGCTTGCGCCAAAGTCATTCAGAGACCACCACTCCTAAGTCAGGGCAAGGGAGTTACACGCCAAGATAACCCCTACTCGCCCTCTAGGTAACGTGGCGCGAGCAGCAAGGCTAAACTTGGAGGCGATATGAGTTAAGTATCTGCGCACGCACCCCAGCAACAACACCCAAGGCCCACCACAAAGGAAACTCCACACAAGGTTATATATAAAAATAGCCTTTGTATTACCAAAACACATTAGATACAACACACACTTTACACTGTGCCAACAGGCACGGGCAGAATTTACAAGGGATATTTACAAGACAGGGCCACCTGGACCACTGTCGGGAATCAGCACTTTTAGAAGTAACGCTTTTTAGAAATAGCACTTAGGATGTAAAACTGTAGCACAAAAATAACATACAACCAGTCACTACTGGTACCAGGTGAGTACCACCTATGCAACCCTCACTATCTTAGGAGATTACACTAGGGAACCTGGGCCTCGCTAGTAGCACCTGTACTAGCAAGAAGGAAAGAAACACATGATGCATCACAATACATTCAGCGGTGTAAAAGGACAAAGCACATGACGCATAGCAACACATTCAGAGGTGCAAGGAACAGCAAACACAATAGCGCAAACATCACATTAGCCACCACCTGTGGCAGTCCCTAGGCCAACTGGCCTCTCTAGGGCTAGGACGCCCTGTGTCCAAAGTCAGGGGCCTAAACGTGGCAGTTGCCCACAAAGTGCTGGGCAACTGGTGCAAGCAAGGATGGTGGGGACGACGTTGGAGCCTCTCAGGCTCTGAACAATTACACTGTCCCCCTGAGCCTCTCAGGGCTCTAAACAATTGTGGCACCAACGTTGGAGTCCCCCCTCTGGGGACTCGAAATGAATAAATGCCCCCTTGAGCCTCTCTGGACTCAAAATGAATCAAGGCAGCCCCTCTGGGCTCTGAATACACAGATGCAGCCTCACTGGGATGTGGGGGTCCCTCACGGGGGACCCGGAACACTGGGAGTGCCTCCAGCCTCTCTAGGCTGCAGGCACAACTGCGGGCATCGTTGGAGTCCCCCTCCTGGGGACTCGAGAACAAAGGAATGCCCCCATGAGCCTCTCCTGGGCTCAAAAAGCAGAATGGCAACTCAGAGCCTCTCGGGCTCGTGGCTCAAGGTGGGGGGGTTTGGCGGAGTCCCTCTCGGGGGACTCGGCATCACTTGAGGCCTCACGGGCCTCACAACACCAGGGTCTCGCTCTGGAGGGGAGGGGAGGGGCGGGCACCGGCAATATGCCCCGACGCCCCCTCCCTTCCGCACACTCACCGGGTCTCTGGTGCTCGGCGGCGGCTCTCCGTGGCCTCAGCTCCTTTCTGCTGGGCTCCTCGGCGTGGCGGGGCTCTCTCCTCGGGGGATCCTCGCCGGAGGACAGCACTCCTTTCCCCCACCGGGGCTCCCTCCTGGTCCTGGGAGCCCCTCGAAATCCGGCGGCTGCTTCCTGGCGGGCCCGGGGCTCTCCCTGGCTCACGGGAGTCCCGGGCGGCCATCACTCGACTTCCTTCTCCTGCCGGTGGCGGCAGGCGGGACTTCCGGCCGGCCGCGCTGCCATTGGCCGGCCGGCCAAAGCACTTCCGGGTCGCGGCGGCTCGATTTAGACAGGCAGGCGGGGTCCCATGATCCGAGGAGTGGGCTCCCTCGTGATCAATTACAATTATCGCGGCAAGGTCCCTGGCAGGGTAGGCACCTGCCAGAGGGCAAATTAATCAAAACTAAGCGAGGTGGGCACTCGCTCGGGGCGGACAATGCCGGGTGGGCACCGGCTGCGGACATAAAGCGCTCCTAGGCGCTAGAGGAAAACAAAGAGCTCCAAAGCGCTAGAGGGGCAATAATCCAGCGTCCTCTGAGAGAAGGAAGCGCTTCCAGGCGCTAGGCAAATAAAGCGCTCCTTGCGCTAGCAGAATATCCATAAAGCACTTCCAGGTGCTAGGGCAAAGAACAAGCGCTCCCAGGCGCTTTAGGGCATTCCACAGTCCAGCAAAAGTCCATTAGGAGTCCAGGGGCTGGGCAGGGCCCAGGGAGGCAAGCCTTCCCCCGGGCCCCAGCAGCAGCATGCCCCTGGTCAGATTCAAGTTGGGAACAAGAACATCTTCATGGGGTCACAGCCCCTCTTTTATACACCTTTCTCTTTTGTCTGTAGGTGCAGGGTGGGGGCAGAACCAGTCGCAGCTGGTCTGTGAGCACTGTTGATGGCTCAACCACCCCTTTCATTCATCAGGCAGGCTAGGATCATCAGTCGCACCACAGGGGGCGGAGCCAGCATTGTGTGGGGGAAACCCAGCCTCATTCAGGACACAGGCGCAGCCCCTCCCTCACATCAGCATGCTAATCTCTCCATTCACCACCAGGGCAGACCCACACAGACTTCCTGGAGCCTGGCATCCCAGCCAGCTCCAGCCAATCACACGCCAGCACCTTCACAGCACATACACAGTCATGTCTAGAAGTGGCGCTTCCGCACAAGACACATACACGCCGGACATACCATTGTGCAGCATTCACTCTCCCGAGTTCGCACATACCAAACTTGACCATGCACGCCTCACGCATCAGGAACTTCCAGGGACACAGACATTCCCCATGCATTCCTATGGGGGAGCAGGCCAATCTCACACACGCACTCAGGGTGAGCACGCACTTTACACTGCGCCACAGTGTCAAAGTGCGCAAAGACCAGAAATCACTAGCAAAAAAGTTCAGGGGTGAACCTGCCAGAAGGGCCAAGTCCAACACTTTGCTTACCAAGTAGCAAGCACTCTAAATGGAACATGTTGCAGTTCCAAAGTCACTAAAGGTGTCCCCTACCCTACTCTCAAGGAGATGTTTCAGACTCTAGTTTTTTTACTATGTCCAATGCAGCAGTTATGTTTTCCTGTATAATTCCTAGAATGCAGTAAATTGTACAATCAATATGCGACCAAAGATCATCACATTTCTTGCTTTCGGCAATATCACTCAGCAAAAATTCTGTAAACACATGGATAATATAGCATTCACAGCCCCTTGTACTGAGAACCATCAACTAAGCAACACAGTTTGGATGATACTTTCTATGATGCCGCACAAAGCATAAAATGATCAATATTTACCTTTTAGTTCCCGTGCATAACAAAACAGTGCACCAAAATGGACTAAACAAGTCAAAGGCATTCTACATTAACTCAGAAGATTGTGAAGATGCTTTCAGCATACCATCTAACAAGTGGCAAGGATCTCTTACAGAGAAGCACTTCAGCTCGGGTATCGATTTTGCGAGGTCATCGCACAACTTTTTCATAAATACAGAGCTGAATCACTGCAAATACAAACAATATCACTTTAATCTTTGTTGAGCTTGGAAAGAACCTTTTTGTAGCAGCAATCTAAGTGACACTGTGTTCCATGTTTTCCAAAAGTCTGGTGTCATGTTTTCACAACTATCCCAGATGCTAGGTGATAGTACTCCTTTCACATATACCTGTCACTATACCTTGCATTGAATGGTTAAAGCCTAAGGTGTTTGCAATTCCCCTACTATCAATACTAACTCGCTAGAAACTAGGGCCTGATGTCTCAAGGGGTTTTACACATTTTCTGTGGGTAATGTGATGGCGCATATTGGGAAAGATTCTTATGAAACCAGCCATTTGACCCATCAGTGAAAACATCTAACGCAGCCAGAATATCAAATATGATTTTGATATTTTCTGAGTCTCTACAGTTTATAAAATAATTAAAGAAGTCCTAAATCATGCTTCCTAATCCTGCATCTTTAGACCAAAGACCACAAAAATGAAAAAAGCAAAAAGGAAGAATATTTTAGTGACATCCCTAAACAACAAAACTCAAGCAGAGTAATATTAGCCCAGTCTTTTTTGCTGCTAGCTTGTATAACAAAGTTATATTGTATTGGCCCTTTCAGGAAGAAAAAAATGACTCCTTCACTCTCCTTTTCCTTTCCTTGAATGGTATTTAGTTTGTCGTTGTGCAGGTGTTTTTTCAGTGTTTATATGTTTACACTGGTGAGGGCTATTCCCATTTCGGTGGGGTTTTATCAGTTATTATAGGTTTAAACCTAAAACCAGACAGTCTATGTATAATCTTTATATTGAAGATTTGTCTTTTTAAACTAACTTCCCCCTATTTTTTAACTATGTGTATTATTGATGTAATTAAATTTTTCATGTTATCATACAATATTTTTCTTTGAGTCTTTTTCTCCTTATGGTGCGTTCACCTTCCTGTATACTTGTTTCTGCCAGACAATTTGTTTTTTATTTTTGCCTGGGCTTTTACCCTTGCACATGAGTGAAGACAAGCCGCCTCTTCTCTTCTTGCATCCCCTTTGGGGTTGGTGGTCTTCTGCTGGCATGGGTTGTCCTTTGCCTGAGGGGACGGGGCTCCTCGTCCTTTCTGGAGACTTGGCCCTTGTGGGACCCTCTGTTGTGACCAGGCGGGTGGGGTCCTCTCGCAGACCCTCCTTCCCCTTGGGTATGGCTAGGGTATCTATTCTATGTGAAGGAATCTGCAGCTAGTAGTCTCTATCAGATGTACGAGTTACTTACCTTCGGTAACAATGTATCAGGTAGAGACGATTCTAGCCGCAGATTCCTTCACGGCCCACCCTTCTTCCCCGTTTTCCGAGGACTTTTGGCCTGATCTTTTGCACTTACCTCCCTGTAGGTTGCTGTGTCTCCTGTGAGTTCATTCTTTCCCTCTTTCTGACAGGATGTTCGTCCTGTTTGAGTGTTCTTTTTCCTCCCCTTTTGGCGTATTGGAGGATACGTTTATAGGTACTTATGTGCCCTTATGCTCTGGTTGCTCGAGGTTGGGGCCTACCTTCCACTACACCCCCTTCTGCCCTCCCCTCCCTCCCCCTCCCTATTTGTTACTAGGGCATTGGGCCCTCTGCTATCCTCTAGGTGGCTGTGCCTCGGCCCTTCGTTCCCTATAGTTGTTGTCAAGCTCTGTGATGGGGCTCTCTTGGAGTTTGTCATCATTCCTTGTGTGTCCTGGACTGGTTCCCCTTCATTGTTTTGGTTGGGGTTGTAGTCCTGCTACGTGTTCTCATAACATTTTTACATATGTCCTTGTCTCCAGGGGGGGCTATCTCCGTCCTAGCAGGGTTGCTGCTCAGGGCTGGGCTCTGTTCTTAATTCTTTCCCTGCCTTTGGGTACTGCAGTGCCTGGCACTGCTCTTCATGGTGTTGTTCCTCATCATTCCTTTTTTCTGTTCTTTCGCACACTGTTCCTATACTCTCACAGTTTTGTCTGATGGCTCCGCGTCGTGGCGCGGAAAAGTTCTCCGAAGAAAACTGGCGTAGGCGCGCCGGGGTGGGACTTATGTGACCTCGCTGACATCACGTACGCGGACAGCGCCTGGGCGGAGTTGCATGATGCCGTCCCCCTGGCGCGCAGGGTTGTTGGGCAAAAATGTTCCAGATCCAGTCTCACGCCTGGTGTTAATTCTACGGGAAGGAATCTGCAACTAGAATCGTCTCTACCAGACACATCGTTACCGAAGGTAAGTAACTCGTACTACAAGCCCAGATACACACAATTTCAGTACGGTTACCTAAATGCTAACAGTTTCCAAGCAGGGAGTAGAGACCGGCAGGGCAGCCAGAGGCACACAACGGGGCAGACAGCAGCCATCAATTCCTAGGCTGGGGGCTCAACGGAGGTGAGGAGCTGCTGAGAAGAGAGCAGGCCAGTGACTAAGGTCAAGGTCTTACTTGCACTCCCCTGCTGATCCACACATGGCTGACATGATAATGCAATTAAATGGGGCCAAAGTCTTCCACCGCCTTGATTTGAATAAAAGCTATCATCAGTTGGACGTTGAAGAAAATTGCAGGTACATTACTAACTTTTTACACATATAGGTCTGTTTCAATACAAAAGACTAGGTTTTGGTGTGTCATTTTCATTTACTTTTTCAAGACTTCATTCGACATATCATACAGCCTGTCACGAATGCGTTCTATTATAGCGATGACATATGAATTATCGCCGCTACATAAAAAGAGCACAGTAAAACTCTCAGACACGTATTTGGTTTAATTGTAGATGCAGGTTTGATTTTGTATCTAGATAAATGTGAATTCCAAAAGACAAAGTTCAAATTTTTTGGCCATATTTTTTCTGATGGGAGTAGGACACCCAATCCTGCTAAAGTACAAGTGCTGTCAAATGCTCATCCTCTGTAAGGTGTTTCAATTATGCAATTATTTTTTTGGCATAGCCAGCTACTGTTCCAGATATGTATGAGACTTTACCACTGTAAATGCTCCATTAAGAGAGTTGACGAAAAAGTTACATTTCATTGTGAATGTGAGAAAAGAAAAGGTTTAAGAAAATCAAATAGTCCACTGAGAATGCTACTGAAATAGCATATTTCAATTTGAAGCTTCATACAGAGGTTGTTGCTGACACAAGCCCAGTTGGTAAAGGTGCCATTCTTCCACAGCAGACACCCGATTGCTTGAAGACCTGTTGTGACCTATCCAGAACGTACCATTCTCCACCTAAAAAAGAAGGCTACAATAGAGACATCTAGCCACAGATTACTTACCTTTGAATTTCCCAGGCGTCAGACTGAATCTGGAAGACTTTTTTTTAAGCCGTACTCATATACGCTGGTAGGTGGTGTCGGTCGGCTCTGTGTGGTATCATCCCCAGCGAAAGTGACATCTGCCTCACCTATTTGGTGCGCGGGCATCAGTTCTTTTCTTTCCACACCGGTCAAGTGCTGATCCATGAAGAGAACTACCCTCTGTCACTTTTTGACAGGATTTTTTTTTATTTTGTCGACCTCTTTTTTGTAGTAATGTCCTCTAGGAAGACTTTGGGGTTCAAGCCGTGCAGCACCTGTCATCATGCCATTTCTGATGGATACATCTGCCAGTGGATTCCTCACCTTGTGAATATCCCCCTGCGTCAGCAACATTCGGAAATTCTTTTGTAGCTCCACGCCTACGTGGACAACGTCACAGAAGCACAGCATCTCGCGCGGCTCCGCTGTCGTCACCGACCCGATAATAGGCCTATGTCAGAGTGATGACATCAGTTCCGCCTTTTTTTCCGTGCCTTTGAGGCACACGGACGGACCGATAACAGTAGATATATATACAGTGTACACAGTACAAAATAGTCAAAGTAAAACACACAGTGTGAAGACAATATAGCAACTCAAGTATGATAACTCACTTCTTTTGCAAGTAACATATATACAATAAAACATTGCCATTATCTTAGGTATAGAAGAGTGGACAACGGGGAGGCGGGTGGGCATGTGAGGAATCCACAGGCAGATAGATACTGTATCCACCAGAAAAAGCGTTACCGAAGGTAAGTAACTTGTTCTTCTGATGGATACAGAAGCACGGCATCGCACGCGGCTCTGCTGACCTCACCGACCCCATAATAGGCCTACGTCGGCGTGATGACATCAAATCCCTTTTTTCTGTGTCGTCGACGCTAACGGTTTTCAAGGGATCCTCTGTAGCCTTTATAGTAACTTTGTTACTGTTTCTTGTTTTTTTGTTTATTTTATCGCTGTCTCCTGTCCTCGAAGAAGACCGGATTCAAGCCGTGTGGTGAATGCGGTAAAATGATGTCAATCACAGATCCGCATGAAGATTGCGTTTGGTGCCTGAGCTCGGACCATGATGTCCAAGGCTATTCATCCTGTAAGAAGATGAATCCCAAGGCCCTTCGTGAGAGAGAGGCGAAGCTCCTGGTTACCAAGTTGAAAGGTTAAAAGGACAAGAAGGCCTCGAGATAGCGATCGAGGCGGTCGCAGTCGAGGTCGCCCTCGAAGTCATCATCGGGGCATGCTTCCAGGTCGGCGAAGAAGAAGCACAAGAAGAGGAAGCACGGATCTCTACACCATTCGGGTAGAGATTCAGATTCAAGACCGAAGTCGCCAAGTAGAAGGCATTGGATTGTGTATAAGTCTCTGCACAATCAAGGACCCTCATTTCTCAAACAACATCTGATTCCTTACCGTCCATCCAGATCTCTACGTTCCTCCACTCTAAACAATCTAGTGGTTCCCCGCACCAAAACTGTTTCCTGGGGGGATCGGAGGTTCTTGGTCTCGGCTCCGAAACTATGGAACACCTTACCCCAGTCAATAAAAACCAACCCTTCACTTTGGTCCTTCCGCAAACAGCTAAAGACCTGGCTGTTCAACCAGTAACACGAGACCTTACCCTGGCAGTAGGAGAATCATTCGCAGATATCTCAGCGCCGAGACGCCCACGGGCATTTGTTCGCGCTTAATAAATGTCATAAATAAATAAATAGAGAATATGTATCTCCTTTTCTGGAGGTTCTGGATCCGGAAGGTGAGGCCTCTCCCGTGTAGTCGCCGGAGCTTTCACCGGCTCTGGTGTCGAATCCTTCTCCGGCGCCGTCTCGAACACCAACTCGAGAAGAGGAAGAGGCTCTGAGGGTTTGACGACTCCGGCACGCCAACCCGAGGAAGAAGAAGTCAACAAAAATACGGTGACTTCTCGAGAGCAGCCTGTGGGTTCATACCCTCCCTTTCCAGGCCCGGGTCAAGACCCTACACAGTATTTAAACGCTATATATGGTGTCTTCTCGAGAGCTATTTTCCCCCCTGGAGCACCGGTTGGTCCCATGGGTCCGATGGCTTTTAATCTGGGAGCCCCACAGACATATGCTCCGGCGCCTTTCATGCCATTTATGCCGGCTCCGACACCGCAATGGCATTTCTCGGCGCCGCCGAGGTCATCGACGCCGATTCATTCGTCACCGGCACCGTTATCTGTTCGACCTTGAGAACAGCGGCCATGTCCTCCGGCTCCAAGCTCGACTCCGACTCCGTCGGAGTGGATTCCGAATCCGCTGACGCCGTTCACGAAGGAGAGGTCGAGGCGTGAGGCACAGCGTCTACTGGAGGAGCAAAGGTACAGGGAAGCCGAAATGGAAGAGGGTGAGCTACAGGAATCAGAGGATTTCTTTGATGACTTCAGGGAGGCTAGTGGACTGGAGCTCTCTCCGGATTGGGATTTAGCCTCTGTCTCAGATGCCCCTTCAAAAGATGTGGCTCCGTACCATGTGGTAATCAAGAAGGCAGCAGAGCTGTTGAGTTTAAACCTGCCCACTGTGGAGTATAAATCTAATATTTTGACAGAAGTCCTCCACTCCCCATCTTCTGTAGTAGAGCCCATGCTTCCTTTCAATGAGGCTTTGACGGAACCAATCATGGAGGTATGGAGTAGACCTCTTACAGCTCCTGCAGTTTCTAAAGCTGTTGCATGAATGTGTAGAGTGGCTCCTGGACACCCGGACTTTTTATCTTTGCATCCTTTGCCGGCGAGCTTGGTGGTGCAGGCAGCCTGCTCTAAGAAATCTGCAGGTGCTTTCCTTCAGGTGCCTGGGGATAAGGAATCTAAGCAACAAGATCAGGCAGCAAAGAAGGTCTTTTCCTTAGCGAGCATGGCTCTTAAGTCAACAAATGCCACATGCCTCTTGGGGCGTTACATCCATGCCTTGATGGACTCTGTGAAATTGTTGGCCCCTAAAATTCCAGATGAGGACAGACATTTTTTAATGAAGTGATAGTTGACACTCAAGCTGCTGCTCTGCAAGTTATCCAGAGTGGGTTGGACACTGCTGATTCGGTGGCGAGAGTCATGGGATCTTCAATTGCCACCAGAAGAGCGGTAGAGGTGGTTCCGTAGCAGGAAAGGGGTCAGGGATGCTACTCCCGTTATTTCCTGATTCCCAAGAAGGATGGCAGACTTTGTCCAATCCTGACCCTCAGGATATTGAACCTCTTTCTGAAGCAGGAGAAGTTCAAGATGCCCAACCCCCCCCCCCCCCCCCCCCAGCGGTGGTTCTTCAAGCACTTGCAGTATGCGTATTTTCACATTCCCATCCTGAAGTCGCACCGAAAGTATCTCCGTTTCACGGTGGGTTCGCAACACTCTCAGTTTGCGGTCCTTCCGTTTGGTCTTACTAGTGCGCCTCGAGTCTTCACCAAGGTGATGGATGTGGTGGCAGCACATCTCTGAAGGTCAGGGATTCCAGTATTCCCTTATCTGGGCGTTTGGCTGATCAAAGCAGAATCTCCGGAGAAGGTGCTCCATCATCTGCAAGCCCCAACTCAGTTGTTGTTCAGATTGGGTTTTTCTATAAATGTACCCAAATCTCACCTAGTGCCCTCCCAGCGCATAGGTGCTGTACTGGATACAACTGTATATTGGGCATTCCCTCCACCTCAAAGGATTTGCGACATACAGGAAATGATTCCTTTATTTTACAGTAGAGCGGTTGTTCAATTCCTGAAGGTCCTTCGCCTGCTCGGTCTGATGGCTTCCTGCATTCTCTTGGTCAACCATGCACGCTGGCACATGAGGGCACTCCAGTGGTGCCTCCGCAGGCAGTGGTATCAACACAACGGAGATCTCAGGGAGTCTGTGAGGATCTCCAGAGAAGCTGCAGCAGATCTGACTTGGTGGGGCGTGGAAGGCAATCTGTCTCAAGGAAAGCCTTTTCAACTGCCTCCGTCGGTGGCCACTGTGATAACGGATGCATCCACCCTAGGCTGGAGTGCTCATCTGGGGGACCTGGAGATCAAGGGTCTTTGGTCTCCAGAGGAAAGGTTTCTCCGCATCAACTTTCTAGAGTTACGGGCGATACGTTTGGCGCTCAAGGCCTTCCTTCCTTCCCTTCGTTGTCGGTCGTTTCAAGTCCTAACGGACAACACGTCCGAGGTGTGGTATGTCAACACAGGGAGGAGTGGAGTCGCAGTGTCTCTGCAGAGAGGCTCTGCATCTCTGGTCCTGGGTTCAGGACCACCAGATTTGTCTGATGGCAAATCATCTGGTCAGAGTTCTGAACGTGCGTGCAGACAGTCTGTCGGCAGTTCTCGGCTGACCACGAGTGGAGGCTTCATCCAGATGTGGTTCGTCATGTCTTTCGAACGTGGGGAACTCCTCGGGTGGACCTGTTTGCGACTCAAGAGAACGCTCACTGCCTGTCATTCTGCAGTTTCCAGTATCCGATGCAGGGAGCTTTGGGGGACGCGTTTCAGTTGAGTTGGGGCTCTCAACTCCTTTACGCGTTTCCTCCCATACCCTTGATTCCTCTGAGGAAGATTCCCCAAGACCGGGCCCAAGTCATATTGATCGCCCCGGATTGGACAAGAAGGGTGTGGTACACAGAACTTCTCCACCTCTCCTCGTGCCCGCTGCTCCGTCTCCCTCTCAGGGCAGACCTCCTCTCTCGGATGGAGGGGCAGGTTCTACACCCCCACCTCTAGACCTAACACCTTCATGCCTGGAGATTGAATGGGGCAACCTGAACTCTTTTTCTCTCCCACATGACGTGGTGGATATCATTTTATCGGCCAGGCGTGATTCCACCAAGTCTATCTACTCTTATAGATGGTTTAAATTTGTTTCTTGGTGTGGGAAGAAGTCCATTGACCCTTTAAAAGCTTGATTGTCTGTTTGCGCTTTCTTTGGCTCAGCAAGGGTTTGCTATAGCTACGGTCAAGTGTTATCTTTCGGCTTTGTCGGCATTTCTCTGTTTGCCGGATCAGCCGTCCTTATTTAAGTCACCTATCGTTTTGAGATTCTAAAAGGGCCTTACAAATAAATTTCCTCCTACTCCTTTTATTGTGCCTCAATGGGACTTGAATCTTGTGCTCACTTTCTTAATGGGTTCGCCCTTTGAACCTTTGCACAAGTGTCCCTTGAGACTGTTGTCTTTTAAAACGGTCTTCTTGATTTCAATTACCTCGGCAAGGAGGGTAAGTGAGCTTCAAGCTCTTAGTTCAAAGCCCCCATTTTTGACCATTCATGCTGAACGAATGGTAGTTAGGACCAGGGCTGCTTTTCTGCCCAAGGTGGTAACCCCTTTTCATCTAGGGCAATCTATTACCCTCTCTACCTTCTATCCTCCCCTCCCCCTTCCAAGGAGGAGGAGAGACTTCATCGCTTGGACCCTAAGAGGGCGGTGAGCTTTTACCTGGACAGAACCAGAGAATTCAGAGTGGATGACCAGCTCTTTGTTCGTTTTGTTGGAGCCAGAAGAGGCAAGGCGGTGCACAAGCGCACACTGTCAAGATAGATTGTCTTGTGTATCAAGATATGCTACTCTCTGGCGGGTAAGGAACCTCCTGAAGGTTTATGAGCTCATTCTACTAGAGCAAGGCCTGCTACATCTGCTTTGTCTAGGGGTGTGCCTGTAGAGGACATTTGTAGAGCGGCAACTTGGCTGACCTCCACACTTTCGCGAAGCATTACTGCTTGGATTCCGAAGTGAGGAGGGACGGCCACTTTGTATGTTCTGTCCTCCAGGATTTTGTGGTATAGGAGATTGGACACCCTCCTCCGGGAGTGGGGACTGCTGTGGGACTCTATTCACAAGGTGAGGAATCCACTGGCAGATGTATCCATCAGAAGAACAAGTTACGTACCTTCGGTAACGCTTTTTCTGGTGGATATAGAATCTGCCTGTGGATTCCTCACATGCCCACCCGCCTCCCCGTTGTCCACTCTTCTATATCTAAGATAATGGCAATGTTTTAATGTATATATGTTACTTGCAAAAGAAGTGTGTTATTATACTTGAGTTGCTACATTGTCTTCACACTGTGTGTGTTACTTTGACTATTTTGTACTGTTATCGGTCCGTCCGTGTGCCTCAAAGGCACGGAAAAAAGGGCAGAACTGATGTCATCACGCTGACATAGGCCTATTATGGGGTCTGTGACTACAGCGGAGCAGCGCGCGATGCAGTGCTTCTGTGACGTCGTCCATGTCGGCGTGAAGCTACAAAAGAATTTCCGAATGTTGCTGACGCAGGGGGATATTCACAAGGTGAGGAATCCACAGGCAGATACTGTATCCACCAGAAAAAGCGTTACCGCAGGTAAGTAACTTGTTTGTCTGTAACGGATCCCCAGTTGGTCTGTCTGTGGTGTCTCGATCACAAATTCCAATTGTGCTACAACTGCAGGCCACGGCACCGAAGGCTTTGAGGGTGCAATCTCTGAAGCTGCTCGCGGCCTGGCAGGCGATGCCATACACGACTCCTTGGAAATCACAGCCCCAGTCGAGAAGGTGGTCTCGGCACTGCTCTAAGAGTTTCAAGTCTACTTCGTCCCACTACAGATCGTCGGGGCACTCTGGTAAGAACGTTATAAAGCAATAGATAGAAGGTTATGTGCTCGCGCTCTATTGTCAACAGTACAAAGTAAAACTTATTAGGGCTGCTACTAGGGATAATAATGACATCTATCTACTGTCACAAATAATGTAGTCAAACCACATTAACAAAATTGCATACAATTTATCCCGAGCAAAATGAAACAGTGTACAGAACATCTATCAAATAAAGCATCATGTTCCAAGTTTGGTGTTAGTCTTCTTCTTTAATGTTCGTTACAGCATCTCTTTGATTGCTAGCCAACACGTGTTTCGTCTTATTAAAGCGGTCTATGCATTTAGACTTCATCAGGGCTAGAATTAATAACAAAAACAATAATTACAAACTAAATATGTCCTGTAAAACATATTTTGAAAGCAATTCTGAGAAGACAAGTTCTGAATTCAACCCACTGACAACCATGTCACCACAAGTTACAGGAGCATCGAAATAAACAGTTCACCTCTGTGTCAAGATAGTAAGTTGATCAACACACCCAGTGTGAATAGTCCATATTCAAGCCAACTTAACGCCAACAAAACGTAGAGCTTTTGTTTGAAGAAAGAGAAGTGCAAAATTAACCTTGAGAAAAACACCACAGAAACCAAAAAGTAAAAAGTTATTAAGTATGAAAAGAGTATTGAAAAAGACAAGCCCAGTTATGTGCTAATCGAAAACAGATAGTCCTAATACCTCCAAAGCCCAAGTTAAGACGCAGTGAATCTAAAGAAATATAACCTGATATAAAAGCTCACCAGCATAAATATTTTCGAAGCTGTCTACACCACTGATCTTCCGTTCCTAGTGGCGCGATGTTTTAGCTATACAACAAAATATTAAAAAGGGTAGTTTTATTGTGTAGAGTGACAACAGCACTCCCATCTGTCTGTGGTGTCTCGATCATAAATCCCAAGTGTGCTACAACTGCCAGGCCACAGCACCGAAGGCTTTGAGGGTGCAATCTCTGAAGCTGCTCGCAGCCTGGCAGGCGATGCCATACACGACTCCTCAGAGATCACAGCCCCAGTCGAGAAGGTGGTCTCGGCACTGCTCCAAGAGTTTAAAGTCTACTTCGTCCCACTCCAGATCGTCGGGGCACTCTGGTAAGAAGCACGAACGCATTTTAGTCGGTAAACAAGGCGTAATTTTTAGGCTTTTAATCTCCCTGTCTGTGGGACACAGTTGCTCAAGTGCTGCAACAGAGCCCGGAGGAGGTCTGGGTCATCCTCTCCCAAGCTGTAACAGACAGAAGAGAGGTAGCAAAGTTTACTATTCAATATGGCTTAGACACAACCAACTCGCTGGGCAGAGCGAATTCTACAAAGGTGGCTGTTAGATGCTGCGCCTGGCTGAGAACATCCGACTTTTCAGGGATATCCAGGTTTTGCTCATGGACATGCCCTTTGATGGCACCCGTCTCTTTGTAGACAAGGCAGACACGGTCCTGCAGCGCTTTAAGGACTCATGGGGTACAGCCAAGTCCTTAGGCCTCTTAGCTGCCTACCATCCCTAGTTTGCCTTCAGTTGCTATTGAAGGGGCTTTCAACCGTGCCAGCCCTACCCCAGCCACTGAGCCGCTCAAGTTCCACAACCCCTGTGTGGACGAGAGCGCAGTTTGTTGAGACCCCGTGAGTCGGGTAGCTCGAGGTCCTGACAAGCCACCACCCTCTCTACAGCCTCCAAACCCTCCTAGTCTTGCCCGTCAAGAACATGGGTGTCCAGTTAGTGGCTGGATCCGCCATCTTCTCCACCACTGGCAAAACATTACTTCAGACAAGTGAGTTCTCCAGATTATCCAAAGGGGCTACTCACTCCCCTTCGAGACCATCCCTTCCTCCATGCCTCCATCCTTCGACTGGCTGCGGAGGATCATCTACTTTTGCTCCAGGAGGACGTCATGACTCTCTTGTCCAAGAGAACCATAGAGAGGGTTCCGGTGCCAGAAGTAGGCTGTGGTTGTTATCCTGCTACTTGCAGGTTCCGAAAAAGGACAAGGGCCTTCTTCCTATCTTAAGCCTACGGGCCCTCAACAACTTCCTAAAAATGGACGAATTCAAAATGCTCACATTGACTCCGGTCTAGTCTGCTCTGGATTCAGGACACTGGACAGTAGCGTTGAACTTGCAGGATCTATATTTTCACATTCCTGTCCTGCTACCCACATGTGTTGCCTGCTATTCATGGTGGGCCACAAGCACTTCCAGTTCACCTTGCTCCTAATTGGCCTTACCAGCGCCCTTTGGGAATTCTCCAAGGTGATGGCAGTAGTCGCAGTTCATCTGCAGAGATCAGGGGTGCCAGTCTTCCCCTATCGCGAGGACTGGCTGTTGAAGGCATGCTCACCCCAGGATGTCTTCTCCCATCTACAGACTTCAGCGGACCTCCTGCATTCTTTAGGGTTCAGAATCCACTTGCCAAAGTCACATCAGACTCCCTCTCAGATGCTCCCTTCATCTGAGCCTTTTCTGGACACAGTACAGTTTTGGGCCTATCCTCCCAAGCGGCGAGACCAGGATATTCAGGCCATGATACCGATTTTTCAGCCTCGAGCATGGATTTCGGTGAGAAAGACTCCAAGGCTGCTGGGACACATAGCCTACTGTATCCTGCTAGTAACACATGCAGGTTGGCATATGTGGGCTCTGCAGTGGGACCTGAAGTTCCAGTGCGCGCAGCATCAGGGAATCTCTCTGACATGGTCCAGATCTCAGAAGGAACTGCATGAGACCTGCAGTGGTGGCTGACGAACTGTGATTAGGTCACAGTCCGATCCCTTGCCCTTCCCCAACCAGATCTCACAGTAACAGATGTTTCACTTCTTGGATGGGGGGCTAACTGGGAGAGGCGGAGATCAGAGGATTTTAGTCTCCGGGTGGAATCCGGACTCCACATCAACATGCGGGATCTCTGAGCAATCCAATAGGCACTGAAAGCCTTTCTACCCTCCTATCAAAGGAAGGCTAGTTAAAATGTTCACAGCCAACACCACAGTCATGTGTTTCTGCAACAAACAGAGCAGAGTGGGGTCAGGACTCTGTCAAGAGGCCTTGCGTCTCTGGACGTAGCTCAAATAGCGGGACATATCATTGGTGGTTCAAATATCTGGCAGGTTCCAGTCAATGGCTAGCGAAACACGAGTGGTGTCTCAATCCGAAGGTGCGCAAGGTCTCTTTCAGCAGTGGGGAGAGCCTTGTTTAGATCTGTTCGCCTCTGGAGAACTCGCAAGACAGCAGTTTTGCGTGTTGGAGTTTCCAAGGTGTCTCTCACTGGGAGACGCTTTTCATCTCCAGTGCAGCTCAGGCCTCCTTTACGCCCATACCACTCCTTGCCCAGAGTTTTCAAGAAGATGAGGAACGACCCGGCCTAAGTCATCCTTGTGGCTCTGGTCTGGGCATGGAGAGTCTGGTATCCTGAGCTTTTGTAAATGAGCATCGATCTTCCTATCAGGCTGCACCCTCTGGAGGAACTTCAGTTGCACCAGCATGGAAAGAGTTCTACAACTGAATCTGTCAACTCTACGCCTTCTTGCATGGAGCTTGAGCGGCTGCAATTGACAGCATTCGGCCTTCCTCCCGAAGTTTGTAATATCATTCTGGCAGCCAAGCGTCCCTCCACTGAGACAGTATACGCCTGCGGGTGGATTACATTTGTAATATATTTTTCAGAGAAGTCCATCGACCATCTTTCTGCTTCCCTTTCCAATGTTTTACTTTTTATTTTGACCCCCTCCGGGCACCCTGAAAGGATATTTGCCTGCTTTCCTGAGGCTCCCACACCAACCCTCTTTATTTAAGTCACCCATTGCTCATACATTCCTAAAAGGCCTTGTACATATGTTTCCGCCTTTCCACTTCTTTATGCCTCAGTAGGACCATAATTTGGTTCTCGCCTTCCTCATGCGTGTTCCTTTTGAGCCCCTTCACAATTTCCCCCTCCGGTGGCTCACAATAAAAACAGCCTTTTTAGTGGCAAACGCATCTGCTAAGAGGATGAGCGAGCTTCAGGCTCTATTGTCCAAGCCTCCTGTTTTGATGATATTCCCTGACAAGTTGGTGCTTCGCACTAGAGCCTCTTTCCTCCTGAAAGCGATTACACCTTTCCATATGGTACAGTTTGTCACCTTACCCACTTTCTACGCTCCTCCAGGAAGAGGAGTGAGTCCACCATCTGTACCTAAAAAGACAGTCCATGGTGACCGCACAAAAGAGTTCTGGGTGGATGAGCAAACATTTGTGGGGTATGTTGGTGCGAAGAAAGGTCAGGCAGGGCAGAAAAGGACCATATCACGATGTTTCGTTCTCTGCATCAAGATCTGGTACTCTTTGGCAAAGAAGAAGCCTCCTGAAGGTTTATGAGCTCATTCCACCAAAGCTAAAGCTGCTAAAGCTGCTACCTCTTCGTTTGCACATGGAGTTCCAATCCTGGAAATCTGTCAGGCAACAACATGGGCATCCCTGAACAAGTTTACCAAGCATTACCGCCTGGACAGTTGGGTCCGCAGGGATGGTAATTTTGGCCATTCGGTCCTGCAGGACTTTCTAGTCTGAAACATATCCACAGCTGCTCCTCCCGGGATGATATTGCTTGGGTATCTATTCAGAGGTAAGGAATCTGCAGCTAGATGTCTTTATCAGATGGACAGGTTACTTACCTTTTGTAACGCCTTATCTGTTAGGGACAGTATCTAGCTGCAGATTTCTTACCAGCCCTCCCATCCTCCCCACACTGCACACAAGTTTCTAGGGTCAACGTTGTTCCCTTTCAGGACCCTAGTTTTTAAACACACCAATGTCAGTAGTCTTCATGGCTCCGCATTTCTGACATGGAAAGTTGTGAAAAGTAGCTGATATCAGCATGCCGAGGTGGCATCTATGTAGGTGACTCGGACATCACTTCCGGTGCGGTAGATGACAACAACGTCACGCGGAGCTGACTGACGCCTTTTACTGGCACACAGGGGTAATGCTAAAAAAAAATCCTCTGGAACCAGTCTGATGCCTGGGAAATTCAAAGGTAAGAAATCTGCAGCTAGAAATTGGCTCTACCAGATAAGGCATTACTGAAGGTAACATGACCTTTAGCCGTGGTATGGGCTTGTGAACATTTCCATGTATTTCTGCACAAAAAGTATTTTGCGCTGGTCACTGATCGTCGTGTTTTACTTACTATATTTGGAAATGTGAAGGCCAAGATGCCTCCTCCCATTGAACGATGGGGACTACGACTACAAGAGTACAATTATAACATTGTGCATCGTCCAAAGAAGGATTGAAACCCTGCTTACTAATATTCCAGAGTGCCTATACAAGGTCATGGTACTGCATCCAAGCTGGCTGAAGCCCACATCAATTTCATTGTAAAATCAAACACACTAATTACCATTTTGTTAGCCCAGATTATCACTACCACGAGCCATGAAGTGACATGTTAAAGTTAAAAGATATAATCACACATCAGCCATGGAACTAACACCCTTGATCTCTCACCACTGTTGGTGAATATCAAAAACACAAAAATGTCAAAGGTGAACTGTCCATAACTCATGAAAGAGTTATATTGCGAGCGTGAGAATCTTTATTCCGGGAAGTCTTCATCAGAAAATGATTGAGGTGGCCCACGAAGGACATTGAGGAGCTATTGCCACAAAACGAGCTCTACGAAACGTAGTCTGATTTCTGTTTCTCGATAAGCAATTTCAAAAGGAATTAAAGGCCTGTCATCTGTGCAGCTGCCTCTCTGCTAAAGTTATTCAACTACCCCTTAAACATGTGATAACTCTAGAAGCATGCTTGGGAGAGTGTAGGCATTCACTTTATCGCTCCACTTGCCAATGGACATTTCCTGATGGTGATTGTGGACGAGTACTCACAATTTACTTTAATTGAGGATCTATTATCTACCACTAGAGACTGGATGGTATCTTTGCAAAATGGGGTGTTACAGCAATATTGAAATCTGACAGTTGCCCACCATTTAACAGTTGTGAGTTCAAAGATTTCTTAGAGCACCTGAATTTAAAGCATAAGAAGAACACACCTCTGTGGCCACAGGCCAACAGACTTCTTGAGCACTTTATGGGTACACTAAAGAAAGCAGTGCTGCTTGCTGCTAGATTTAAAAACTGTTTTAAATTTTACCTAAAGTGCTTATCGTTCAACCCCTCACTCGACCGCAGGTGAAAGTCCTGAGACATTAATGTTCAGGAGAGAAAGGACAACCAAGATCCAACGGGACAAATTAGAGAAAGACAAACGAGAGCGCAACTTGTGAGAAGGACTTGGTTCATAAACAAAAGATGAAAGCGTATGCTGACAAAAGACATGTGAAAAACATTGTATTCAGAAGAGGTGATCAGGTGCTCACACGCCAGATGCTGAAAAGAAATTCAGATTCTCCATTTGATGCCGAACTTTTTCAAGTGGTGTCTACCAAGGGACACATGATGATTGACCAGCACCCTAGGAAGTCTATTACCAGATATTGTTCTCACTCTTGGCGTAAACCCCTCTTTCATTAGATCTACATGTTGAAGGAGAGACTGATCCTGCTCCACCAGTGACTCCTGATTCCTCTCCACTGTCAGCGCAGATACTGGACTTTAAGGGTGACATTCTACAATTGCAAGATCTGGTCAAACAATTAAAGCACAAAAAATATTAATTGAAGAGATTTAATTGTATATACATATATATTTTGTAAACATTAAAAATTTTCATTTAACAGAGGGGAAGATGTAGTGTCTTCCAAGTTAGCAATGACGGAACCTTTTGGCTCCTGATCGACTCGGTAGAGCTGTGACGTAAGTGTTAGAGCGGAGTGCAATGAAGGCTGATTTAGAATGTTGAGTTTGCAGTTAACGCAGAAGAATAAAGACGTGTTCTAATAAGATCCATTTGTGGCGTAGTCATTGGCGAGTACCTGGGCTGGGGAAGACACTACCCATGGCTATTCAGATCGTAAATAAAATTGTTATGTTGTACTCAAAATATGGTACTCACTCACTGTGCACAATTGAAAAAAAAGAAAAGGTACAGCTTGTCTACAGTCCCCCAGCGATGAAGTACGACTGGTACTTGATGAACATTTCAGAAAATTAGTCCCTGCATATTCAGATGAATATTAGAAAAAGAGAAACACTATGGTGTTTAGTGAGCTCAAATAAAGGAAAATAATGTAATTTCATATCCACGATAGATGTTCATCTTTTCTGTTCATGTCACAATTACATAATTCACTCATGTCAAAGAAAGTATTTGCTGAATTTGTTCACTCTGTATCTGGTAGTGGAACTGTTCTTGAGGTATAACAATTGCTGTGCAGATTTTGCCACCAAGTTTACTCCTGTGTAGCTGAGGCTCATGCTTCATATGCGCCTCACTCTGTTTTGCTAGTCCATAGCAGTGCTTACCACTGCTAAGCTGAGGTGTTTTTGCATGTCTGGTGAGGGGACCAGACGCAAAAGGGTCTGACTCCAGGTGATAGCATCAGTCCATTCTTAGCCCTGGCTGTCTTTGTAGCACAGCCAAGATGGCACCTTCCAGCACTCTTTTGTGAAGGCCAGGCAGGAATACCGTAGGGACGTCTACCGTGGTGATACTCCTCTTCTGCTGGGGTCGAGAAGCCGGAAACTAACAAAAACAAGTCTGCTCTGCGGCTACACTGGTGCATTACAGGTGGTAGTAGACTTCGTGAAATCAGCACTGTCTGATACATTTCTGGTCGATCAAAATTGAGGAGGCTGGCCCCAGAGCTGTTGGAGACCCCTTTGTTCACTAATTAGGTGCCTAAAAATCTAACCTACTGGGAGTGGCACAGAGAACCGGAACAAATAGCAGAAAGACTTCTGTAATAGTTATATGAAATTATAATGGGGGAGAACCAGTGGGACATGTTACATTTCAGCAAGAGGGACTGTTGTGGAGGTTGCCTTTGGAGTGGTTTTGCTTGTATGTACCCACTGCAGCAGCTTCTCAGTCCCTTCTGGGCGATTATAGGCCACAACTCTGAAATGAACAGGGGACTACAGTATGGAACGGAGTTGCAATGGTGTGCTGCTATATGCCCTAGCTCCTTGGTAGACACTATCATGCCCCCATCCATCTGATACCACAGCCCACAATACAGAACAAAATGTCAGGTCACTATACCCCAAACAGCAATGTCCGGGTCCCTAGATCCATCTGACACCTTTGTCCTTTGCTTCGCTGGTCTGAGCCTCCATATCCCATCATCCCTTAAAATGGAAGTCAGCCAAGCCTTGCTCATTTACCCACAAGGAGAGACTGAACCACTTACTGTGTTGAAGTATGTGAAGATGTCTATTCCCCATGTGAAATCTTTTTCTCTTTATCAACTTCTTGCTCAAACACCAGTTCACACCTTTGTCCTTAGCGTGTTGGCTGATAGAGGAACGTCTTCCAAGAGCTTCTGCCCTGAACTGATTTCTTGGGCTCTACTGACTAGATAGCCCCAGGACCCATCTCATGATCATGACCTCAAAAGACTGTTATGACAAAAGGACAAGGTCTACGATCTGTGCATCTGTTTTATGCAGGCACCTGGGTTACTTCCTCTGACTTTATGACTTACTAATGCTCCAAGTACTAAATCTCTTGGGCATCTACAAAGAGACACTCATGAACGCTAGCGAAGTAAAAACAACAACAAAAAACAGAAGGCAACACTGCATGCAACTAATGAATGCAAAGTGCCTGCATGACATTCAATGTTGTGTGAACAGGTTCAGAGCACAGCACGCCATGGAGCTTACCATCCCTTTATCATTGCAGGAGTGTTTTTTTGTTAAACTGTGTTTTATTGAGTTTAACATAAGGCAAATACAGTACATTTCTGATATACGCCCACAAGACTACAGTGAAGATAGGACGAGATACCAGCATGTCTCCCGCTCGATAACACAGCTCCGCATAAGCTTGTTGTTGTAGCGAGTGACCTTGGATGCTATCTAGGTCTAGGCTCTTGCTTCTGACTTATGCCCATCCCAAGAACAATCAACAAGGACAGTACCCCTCCCCCCTGAAGACTCCCCCCACCCCAACCAGTGTGCTGTGCCGTTGCTTACGTAAGTCGTTACATATGAGAGTAGTTTGGTGTCTATGTTCCAGAATCGTCTTCAGGAGGCGGACCCTCTGCAAGACGCAATAGGCGGAGATACTTTGGGCATGTTATTTCGTTAAATTCCGTTGATAGAAGTGACAAAATAGGTTGCCAGGTCGTGTGGAAGGATGCTGTGGATTGCTTGAGTGTGGCGTGGATGCTCTCCATACCCAGCGTGTACCATAATTTATGTAGCCAACCAGTAAGAGTGGGCCGGGTATTTGTACCCCAGATAAGATGTGCTGAGCCGCAGCGCCTATGACCAGACCCATTTGCCGTCCGCTGTGTGATTTCAGTGGGAATGTGAGTGTATTTGAAAGCCTCTGTAGTGTGTATGCAGGGAATCGGGGGATTTTGGTATCAAAATGACTGTTGAAGTCGTTAAGGACAGTTGTCCAATAGGCTTTGACCTCTCTACAGTCTCAAAGAAGATGTGTTAACGTGCCCGCTTCGCTGCACCCCATCCAGCAAGTCAAACTACAGCTTGGGTTACATCTATGCAGCCTGACCGGGGTCAGTTACCAGTTGGTTGCCAGTTTCACAGTGGATTCCCTGCTGGCTGTGTTCCTGGTAGTGTGGTGGGCTCTGTAGTATATAGATTGCCATTCTTTATTTGTGAGGGATCCCCCAGCTCCTCCTCCTCCCAATGCCGATGACCGGCCGATCGGTGGACCTCAGGGGGCGGGCAGATCATCTTATAGATATCTGTGATAAGTTTGCAGTGTGACTCTTTGGTGATTAGCCACTTTTCAAAAGCCGTCAACTTCCTACCAACTAGGGGGCTGATGTCAGGGTGCGTTAACCAACGTCTGAATTGAAAGTATTGAATGCGGTGTGGGTTGGTAATGCTGTAGAGCTTTGATAGTGCGATGAATGGTATGAACCCCTCCTGGTCGAAAAGATGACCTGCCGATCTGCATTCTGACCCTCGCCATTGTGGGAACGTATGGACATCCATCCCTGGGGTGAAGTCGAGATTGTCAAACGGTGGTGTTAGTGGCGATGGGAAGGTAGTGAGCCCTCTTTTAGCTGCCACTGAGTCCCACACACGTAGCACCATGCGGGTTATTGGGGATTTCTGAAGGTATGTAGGTCTGTTCACTCGGCTTAAGAAGGTATCTTCCAAAGCGAGGTTTGAGCCACTTCTTCTCTGACTCGGGCCTGTATCACTCCACTAAATACCTCAATTACGCCGCTTGGAAATATTGCTGCATGTTGGGGATCCCCAGCCCCCCTCATCTGGTGCTCGATAGGACAAGCTTTGTCGCATCCTTGGCTTTTTCCCGGCCCACATAAAGTGCTGCACCGCCTCCTGCAGGCTCTTGATGGTACCTGCAGGGGGAATCACTGGGATGGTCTGAAAAATGTATAGCAGTTTGGAGAGAGCAGACATTTTTAATGCGGCGATGCGCCCCAGTAATGATAAAGGCTGTTTCTGACATCTCCTGAGGTCCCCTAGAAGTTGGGAGGTGACAGAGTACTTCAGGGAGACAGTTTGCTCAGTGGAAGGGGTGATAACAATCCCCAGATATGGGAGCCGCATTTGAACCTGAAGATCCCCATAGTGCGGAAGTGGTTCGCGAGTGGTATGGAAGTTACTGCTAATGGTAGGAGCATAGACTTCCCCCTATTTACTTGGAGGCCCGACACCCTCCCAAAGGTCTCCACCTCATCCAGGAAGGCCGGCTCTGACCGCGTGGGGTTGTTCAGCGCGGCCAAGACATCGTCGGCATACAGACTGATTGGGTGAGGTTCTCCCCCAAAAGTAGTATTGAGGATGTCCGCGTTGTCCTGCACTCTCTGCGCCAGTGGTTTTACATGGAGCGCGAAGAGGAGGGGCGAGAGCTAGCACCCCTGTCTAGTACCACTGTGGATGTCAAAAGGTATTGAGCCCATGCCGTTGATGCAGATCCTTGCCTGCGGTTTAGCATAACAGCTGGCAACCCAAGCTCTTAAATGTTCCCTAATACCAAAGTGCACCAAGATCTTCTCAAGAAAATCCCAGTCCACTCTGTCAAACGCCTTTTCGGCGTCTAGTGATAGGAGCACTGAGTCATTGCACGTAGTGGGTTTTATCTATCAAGTGGAGAATGCGTTTAGTATTATCACTGCATTGTCTGCTGGGGATGAATCTGGATTGGTCCGGCTCTATGATGCCAGGGAGTCTTGGTCCTAGCCTGGAAGCGAGCACCCCCGCGAATATTTTGAGGTCGAGATTGAGTAGAGAGATCAGCCTGTGGGCAGCGCATTGAGTGGTATCTTTACCCGGTTTAGGCAGAACTATGATATCGGACTCTAACATGTCAGGGGGAATCGAGCCAGGTCCTTGGAATTAATTAAAAAGCCTAGAAAAAATTGGCGCAATCAATGGGATGAAAGCTTTGTAAAAATCAGAGGAGAATCCGTCCGGTCCAGGGGTTTTCAGGGGCTTGAGGCGAGATATTGCACTGATCACCTCTTCTGTCTTAATGGGCGCGTCCAGAGAGGCTGCCCCTTCCGTGTTGAGGATTCAGAAAAGGGGGTGGTGATGAACAGAGTGTCTGAATTAAGCAGACCACTCTTACCCAGTCCAAAGATCAGGGCTTGATCCATCACCGTTTTTTAGCTCACTGACCCATCCCAGCTCAGAACCTGGCTACATGCAAATTAGTCTGACCCTGGCCCAGTGCATCATGGGAACAGGGCAGACCAAACTACCAATCCAATTCTTATACTGGGAAGTAAACAAGTTCCTGGGGACCGGTTTCTGGCATTTCAGCCGTCTTCGGCCCGGCTTGCTTGAATCCTGATGGTGCAATGAGCAAGGGACTCACATCTGAGTATACCCTTCCACGCTTATGGTGGACAAAAACGATTTAGAAAAGGGGGTGGTGATGAACAGAGTGTCTGAATTAAGCAGACCACTCTTACCCAGTCCAAAGATCAGGGCTTGATCCATCACCGTTCTGGGCTGGGATGGTGCAGTGAGATAAATAACAGTGATGGATCAAGCCCTGATCTTTGGACTGGGTAAGAGTGGTCTGCTTAATTCAGACACTCTGTTCATCACCACCCCCTTTTCTGTATCGTTTTTGGCCACTATAGGTGTGGCAGGGTATACTCAGATATGAGTCCCTTTCTCACTGCACCATCAGGATTCAAGCAAACCGGGCCGAAGACTGCTGAAATGCCAGAAACCGGTCCCCGGTAGCTTGTCTCCTTTCTGGTGAAGAATTGGCTTGGTAGTTTAGTCTGCCCTTTTCCCATGATGCACTGGGCCAGGGACAGACTGGTTTGCATATAGCCAGGTTCTGAGCTGGGATGGTGCAGTGAGATAAATAACGGTGATGGATCAAGCCCTGATCTTTGGACTGGGTAAGAGTGGTCTGCTTAATTCAGACACTCTGTTCATCACCACCCCCTTTTCTGAATCCTTCCGTGTTGAGAGCAGTTGTGGCCGCTCTACTCAGGTAGGCCTCTGCGTTTTTGTCAAGAAGGGGATCTGCGCTGTACAGGGATGCGTAATATTCTCTAAAAGCCTCTGCTATCTGCTCCTCGTCGTATACCTTCTCCCCTCAGGCATTGTGTATGGTTGTGATTTTGTACCGTTGGACTCTGGCTCTAAGCGCTCTTGCAAGGAGTCAACCTGTTTTACCCCCTCCCACGTCGTAAGTATGACGGAGCATTAGTGCTGCATATTCGTCTATATCGAGTCCCGCCAGCTGTGCCCTAGCGGTCTTCAGCTGCTTCCAGATCCTTGGAGCCCCTTTGCGGTTATGTACCCTTTCCAGTTCAGTCACTTTAGCCGTTAAAGATTCCCGTTTTTCCTTGGGCTCTTTGATTTCCGCCGCTAAAATGGCTATTAGTTCCCCCCTCACTACAGCCTTCAGTGCTCCCCAGAGGGCAGTCATGGGCGTGTCTGGCTGATCGTTAAGTGTGATGTAGTCAATGATACTTTTGTGTAGTTGTTGGACCACCTCTTTAAGCTGTAGTAAGGCCTCTCGTAGTCTCCACCTACCCCTTGTCGCCTTGGTGCGCGGGACCCCTATCGATACTACCACTGCGTCGTGGTCCGAGATAGCGACTGGAGTAAAGTCCACTACTTCCACCATCGCTCGGAGCTCTGAGGAGCCTATAAAATGATCTAGTCTGGCATATGTGTTGTGCACGTGGGAATAAAATGTGTAGTGTGAGTTCCGAGGTTGCATTACCCTTCACAAGTCCACCAACCCCCTCTGAGTCATCAAATTCTTTCCGTCTGGTGAGAGCGCCCCAGCGCTACCAAAGCGATGGCAAGATCTGTCCATCTCGTGGTCCATGACCAGGTTGAGGTCCCCCCTAAGAGTAAGTATCGTGCATGTAATCGTTGGGTCTCCGAAAAAGCGCCTTCAAGAAAAGGTTTCTGACCCGAGTTAGGGACATACAAGGACCCCACAGTCATAGACATGTCGCCCACCTTGATATTATATGCTCGGAGCCTGCCCTTGATTTTCCCAACCTTGACACCCACCTGTCCGTGAAAGTGTTTAGCAAACAGAATTGCCTCCCACGCTTTCTTGTCAGTGGTAGAAGAGAAGAATTGCTGAGGGAAAGCTTGGGATCTCATCCGGTGCCAGTCTTTAGTGAGGAGATGTGTTTCCTGTAGCAGGCATATAGCGGCACCAGAGTTCTCTAGATAAGATAAGACTGCCCGTCTCTTAATGGGGTTGTTAAGCCCCTTCACATTTAAGGTGATAATCTTTAGAGTGGACTCTGTCATTACGCCTGTCGGGTAAAAGATCGCATGATCCTGAGGGGGACTAACCCATCGTGGTGTTGCGCACAAGCCTCTTCCCCCATCGGCACACTGGTTCCCTCCTCCATCCCGGAGCCCCAATCCCGGTGTGTCTCTTGTCACCGCAGCAAGGGCCGAAGCCCGTTCCTGTGACATGGTGTCTTGGCCATGTTTGAGTTCAGCTATGGGGGAGTGTCTGCGGCCGACTCGTTGCCACCCCCCTCTCGAGGATTGCTGGGATCGTGCTGGGAAAGGGTTCGGCACCTCATGTTCAATACCCAACAGGGTGCAAGGTGCAGGGTGCAGGTTTCTTGAAGGGATCTCATTTGAGTTCCATTCCATTTGAAAATCAGGCGGAAGGGGTGATCCCAGGAATACAGTATCCCCTTATCTCTCAGGAACGTCGTGACAACCTTGAACGCTTTTCTTTTTTGGAGCATGATGGCCGAAAGGTCTTGGAGCAGTGCTACTGGGTGCCCCTGATATTGAAGAGGTTGCTTCTGACGTGCCTCTCGAAGAATTCTCTCCTTCAAGGGAAAATCCGTTAAGAAAGCCAGATTATCCGTGGGGGGCGGGGAGGGGGGGGGGGGAGAGGAGCAGGTGCGCACCTTGCCAGGCCTACTCTGTGTGCCCGGTCGATTAGAATTTCAAAGTCCGTGGATTCCCCAAATACCTCCCTGAACATGCCTTGCAAGTATTTGCTGATGTCCGCTACTTCTTCTTTGGATGGAACTCCCCTGACTCGAATATTATCGCGTCTGTACTTATTTTCTAAGTCCTCTGTGTGCGCCTGTAGGTCCACCTGTTGATCACGAAGACGGAGAAGTTCTTGCTGGAGATGTTTGACTTCCTCGCTTCTGGTCTGGTCCGAATCTTCGAGGGACGCCACTATCTCCCCCAGGCCGTCCACATCGCGGTGTATCTCCCTTACTTCCCCCGCCACCTCTTGTTTAAGCTTGTGAAAGTCCTCTCGCAGGGAGTTGAACAGGGTTTCCAAGAAAGAGTTGGTGATGGGTACCTCTCCGTCCCCAGATTCCATTTGCTGCTATGACGATGTAGTGGAGGGGGGCCCTCTGTCTCCCTTGGGGGAGCCTTTAAGGAGCACGTCTGTTAGCGTTTGTTCACCCTTCTTTCTCGTGTTGGGCATGCTGTGGCGCCGTTTGCTGAGCTTTTTCTACCCTGGTATGCTGAGGCCACACAGGCCTCCACTCCATGTCTGGACAACCAGGGAGGAACGTGCAGGCCAGGAAGATCTGCTTGGGGGCAACGATTTGTCTTTCTCCTTACTCGGTTGCTGTGCCTCAGTAAAGAAAGGAGGGAGGCGACCACCGCCTGCTCACGATTTCCTTTCGCCGTCCTCCCTTGTCAGCATTATGTCACTGTCCTGGACACCACTGGGATGAGCGTCGTCGCGTGGGGCGGGCGTGGGCGGTCGCATGCACCTGTTCACCTGGCACTGAGAGACTGTCAGTGTCTCCTGAGGGCCAACTTTCCACCTCCAGTCGCTACCACTGGGCCACCTGGATTTGGTGCTTGGAGATCTCTTAGAAGTGTTGCGTCGAGCTGCAGGGCCCAGGGGGATCAAGTCCGCTGTGGGTGAAGCAAGCTAACGTGCCAGAGCGAACACCAGGCACCAGCACGCAATGCCCCCCCTCCTCACCCACGCGTGACTCGTCGATCGTCTCTTTGCATCACACACCGCCTAGGGTGTGTCTGCCTTCGACCTGCAGAAGGGTAAGGGCCCGGTGGACCCCTATAGTGCGTCTCTCTGGGGGCAAAGGCTCATGGCACTAGCTCCCAGTGGTGGCCCTGAACGTGACTCCGGTACAAAAGGGGGTGGTGATGGACCGAGCATCTGAATCAATCAAACACTCACACCCAGTCAAAAGATCTGGGTTTAATCCATCACCGTTCTTTAGCCCACTCTGCCACCCCAGTTCAGACATGGCTATATGCAAATCAGTCTGACCCTGTGCCTCATGGGAACAGTCCAGCCCGAACTGCCAAGCCATGTCTTCCCTGGACCGGAAACAAGCTTCCGAGGACCGGTTTCTGGCATTCCAGCCGTCTTCAGCCCGGCTTGCTTGAATCCAGTGGCAAAGTGAGCAAGGGGCTCACGTCTGAGAATACCCTGCCACACTTATGGCGGCCAAAAGCGGTACAAAAGGGGGTGGTGATGGACCGAGCATCTGAATCAATCAAACACTCACACCCAGTCAAAAGATCTGGGTTTAATCCATCACCGTTCTTTAGCCCACTCTGCCGCCCCAGTTCAGACATGGCTATATGCAAATCAGTCTGACCCTGTGCATCATGGGAACAGTCCAGCCCGAACTGCCAAGCCATGTCTTCCCTGGACCGGAAACAAGCTTCCGAGGACCGGTTTCTGGCATTCCAGCAAGGGACTCACGCCTGAGCATACCCTGCCACACTTATGGCGGCCAAAAGCGGTACAAAAGGGGGTGGTGGCAGGGTATGCTCAGACGTGAGTCCCTTGCTCACTTTGCCCCTGGATTCAAGCAAGCCAGGCTGAAGACGGCTGGACTGCCTGAAACCGGTCCTCGGAAGCTTGTTTCCGGTCCAGGGAAGGCATGGCTTGGCAGTTCGGGCTGGACTGTTCCCATGAGGCACAGGGTCAGACTGATTTGCATATAGCCATGTCTGAACTGGGGTGGCAGAGTGGGCTAAAGAACGGTGATGGATTAAACCCAGATCTTTTGACTCGGTGTGAGTGTTTGATTGGTTCACATTCTCTGTCCATTACCACCCCCTTTTGTACCGCTTTTGGCCGCCATAAGTGTGGCATGGTATGCTCAGACGTGAGTCCCTTGCTCACTTTGCCACTGGATTCAAGCAAGCCAGGCTGAAGACGGCTGGAATGCCAGAAACCGGTCCTCGGAAGCTTGTTTCCGGTCCAGGGAAGGCATGGCTTGGCAGTTCGGGCTGGACTGTTCCCATGAGGCACAGGGTCAGACTGATTTGCATATAGCCATGTCTGAACTGGGGTGGCAGAGTGGGCTAAAGAACGGTGATGGATTAAACCCAGATCTTTTGACTGGGTGTGAGTGTTTGATTGGTTCAGATGCTCCGTCCATTACCACCCCCTTTTGTACCGCTGAACGTGACTCCGGCGGGGGTTTGGGGGTGCGTAAAGTCTCAGTCCTTTATCCAGCACCGTTGCTTGATATGGATAAACAAGCAATGGAAATGCAAAAGGTTTCGCATTTGAAAAGTTGGAGCTATTGCTCTTGTAAATGACAAATATGTTATTTATGTGTTGGTTTTTAAAATACTAAATTGATAGCTTTGTCATTTACAATGCCAATAGTTATAACTTTCGCGAATGTGACACCTATAGCATTTGTAATGCAACATGTTTTGTATTTACGTGACTTAGATGGCAGCTCTGGTCGTTAGGCCACATCTCTAGAGAGATGTACAAGGGCGATAGATAGAGTGAGGGTGATAGATAGATAGATAGATAGATAGATAGATAGATAGATAGATAGATAGATAGATAGATAGATAGATAAATATGTGTGGTTGTGTGTGTGTGGTTGTGTGTGTTGTGTTTGGGGTTGTGTGTGTAGTGTGTGGGGTTGTGTGTGTGGTTGTGTGGTTGAGTGTGGTTGTGTGTGTGGTTGTGTGTGTGCTTGTGGTTGTGTGTGTGTGGTTATGTGTGTGTGGTTTTTGTGTGTGTGGTTGTATGTGTGGGGGTGGGGGTGTGTGTGGGGGGGTTGTGTGTGTGGGGGGTTGTGTGTGTGTGGGGTTATGTGTGGGGTTGTGTGTGTGTCTGGGGTTGTGTGTCTGGGGTTGTGTGGGGGTTTGTGTGTGTGGGGGCATTGTGTGTGTGGGGGGTTGTGTGTGGGGTTGTGTGTGTGTGTGTGTGTGGGGTTGTGTGTGTGTGTGTGTGGTTGTGCGTGTGGGGGGCTGTGTGTTTGGGGGGGTTCTGTGTTGGGGGGTTGTGTGTGTGGGGGTTGTGTGTGTGTGGGGTTGTGTGTGTGGGGTTGTGTGTGTTCGTGGACTTGTGTGGGATTGCGTGTGTGTCTGGGGTTGTGTGTGTGTGTGTGTGTGTGGGGTTGTGTGTGGGTGGGGGGTTTGTGTGTGTGGGGACGTTATGTGTGGGATAAAACACGACACGGCCTACCGGCCGTGAAAGTACTGCCGGACGGCCGTGAATAATTAGGGGAGGAGCAGCCAGGAGAGATCAGGAGTGGAGGCGCCAAGCTGGGGAACAGATGGCTGGCACGCGCCATTTGTCTTCTAGCCCCTCCTCAAATCCATCAGTCAGTGAATGGATGGATGGCCAATTTGACACAGCAGAGGGCCTCTTAATTGACGTAAAATTCGAGAAAACGGAAATCCTTTCCTTCCTCAGTGCTTATTTTAACAAGCCTTACCTGAAAATGTTAATGTGGTGGGACTCGCTGTACAAAACCTATATTAAATCTCAGCGAGGCGGACCGCTACATACCACAGCAAGTGTAATGTGGTGCCCACTGATTCGTTGTACAGATATCATAAATAGAGGACCGGGTGTACCCAGAAGCATGTACGGTGAAATACTCTACTTACGAACAGTCATTATTAGGATACTAAGCATGTGCTTATAAAACATGCGTGGCTCTTTGGGACATGCGCGCCTTATCCATGGACACAAACTCGGGTGCGCGGCATAAAACCAAGTACTGTGTGTTTTATGTACAAACGGAGGTGCCGGTTTTCGAAGTGTTTCAAGGGCTGTTTCTGAGAGAATAAAACACATTTATCACAACAGGGGGGCTGGGAGCCCTTAGTGTCTTGGTAACATGTATGTGTGAGAGAGGTATGCAGTAAGTACGTACCGTGGGTCTGTTTGCTGGGGACCCACAACAGACACGTGTCATAGACGGACACAACGTGTGTTCATGTCAAAAAGAGTGTTGTGCATGTAATACTTTCGAGTAACGGGGGTTTAACTGCACTGCGACCGCCGTGCAGCGCTCTGATACCGGAATGGTCATGTTAGAGCTTTTAACACATAATAAATAAATAAATACATAAATAGAAGTGTGTCTGAGGGCAGGGGTACCAAGATGCACTTAGCAAACTTAAGTACAGTACCGGGGCACCCCTTCCCTTTTAAAACAAATCTAAACGTGTCCTGTCTCATTTACAATAAAGCCGGCGCGGGAGGGGGTGAAATGCATAGTTTGTAAAGGGTTGTATATGTAAACGTCTGGCTGAGCACTTCCTGCCCCTGCTTACAAAGTGTGTGAGAGGGGTAAGGGGGTTGTGATCCGCGCATATGTATCATACATACACACATTCATGCATAGTTATTGCAGCCCGGAGCTGGGACAACGTGAGCACACAATGCATCACGGTGTGTTCAACATACAAGAACATTCAATGACATCGCGTGTGCATTTGTACACTGTACTTTTCTATCCGTGTGTGTATTGTGTAGCTTAGGGTAACAAGGCGGCTTGTAGAACAGGCAGTGACATTGTGGTGTGTGCGTAAATCACGGGTGCAGCATGCAATGGCATTCGAATGTGTACCACATTTAAAAAATAAAACGAGACACGCCCTTCCGGCTGTGAAAGTGAAAGTACGGCCGGCCGGCCGTGAATAATTAGGGGAGGAGCAGCCAGGAGAGAGCAGGAGCGGAGGCGCCAAGCTGGGGAACAGATGGCTGGCGATTTGATGCTGTGTACGCGCATTTTAGCTCAATGCGCTTGCGCATTGACCTAAAAGCGCACGGACACAGCATCAAATCGCCAGTGTAGTTAAACTCTGTTTAAGCCCCTATAGTCTCGCAAGCTCAATGCGCATGCGCATTGACAGGCGAGACCTAAAAAGAGGGGAGGGGGGCCCAGCAAATGTCGGTGGTGGCCCCCCAGGTCGTAGAGACCCGCACCTCTGTCCCTCTGCTGCCGAGCGGGGTGTGGCACAGCTCGTTGTCCCGCCGATGGGGTGTATGCACAGGCCTGATCCTCCCCAGGCCTCCCTTCGATGCTAAAGAACCCTCCTGCGGACCCCTCAGGTGGCGGTCTGATGCCCCAAACTTGCCCTCGGTGACACACTCAGTCTGGAAATGCTGCAGTTACTGGTTGGGGTCCCCGTTGCCCCGCCCCTCTTAGGAGGCCCCGGGGTCTGCTCCGGGGCATACGAGGTGGTAGCTGCTGGCGTCTCTCCCTCCCCCCCCCTCTCCCTAGCCTCGTGTGTCCTTGAGACCTTTTGGGGCCTGTCTGCGCATTGCGGGGAAAGGTTTAGAGGTAGCGCAGGGGCCCACCGCAAGCGGCGATTATCAGTGACTCCCTATGCCTCAAAGCCCCGAGCTCGAATTTCGTGTCGCCACCCGCTCCCTGGTGCCCCGCCCCTCGCTGCCGGTGGGGCTCCACTCAGGCCTCTGCTGCGTACAACTTCACCTGCACCTTCACCTGCCGTCTGTCTCCGCCCTGGTCGGCTCTCTGTCACTGCCAGGCGAATGCTGGGCTTCTGCCGGGGAGAATAGATTCCCTCTATGAGGCGCGATCTGGGCCACCACGGGATGTAGATTCTCAGGTCGTCATTTCACGGCGCAGGCTGCCAGTCAGGCTCTGTGTCCTGAAGCTGCTGGGCCATTGTAAAAGCTGAGTATTGCGGGGACAATGCGTTCCCCCAGCTCCCAGCCCTTTTCAGTGCGGAGATGGGGTGATTTTCATCAGTTTTGGCCGGGAAAGGAGAATCGAGGAGAGGAGCCACCGGATCCTGCGTCCGTCTAGCTCGCCATCTTTGCCACGCCCCCTGCAGGAGTGTTTTGAGTTGCAACAGCTACATGCAGGGGTGTGGAATTTAATAAAATATCTACTTGTTCATGGGGCAGATTGCTTCATAAATCTACATGTCCTTTAACAAAACTCACTTGTCCCTTTTGTGCCATGTAATGCGGCGACAAATGATGGCAGCAATCTCATTATATAAGAGCGCTGATATAGCCTCTCTGATTATGCCAGTGCTCATACATACCCTAGTAGGGTCTGATTACTAGCAATCCCTTATTTTACCACATTTTTGCAGATCCACATACTGGGGCTAAAGGTTGTTGTACAGAATAGTTCTATGGTTGGAATGCTCATTTGAGTCTATGAAAACCTACTGCCTTGCATATTTTAAGGCTTTTTACCAACTCTTCTCTAATCTTTTTCCCAAATTGAGAAAGGTTGAAAATGTACTCCAGACAATGGCAAACATAAAACTTCTTTCAGGGCTGGGTAAAAACGTGGTTGGAGGGAAAGTGAACTAGCATACACTCAAGTGATTTATGCATGAGTAAATCTACATATGCATTGTTGCTCATGCTTAAATGCAGTGGACAAATATTTTCTAAGAGTACTATTTCTTTTCCTACTTCTGCAATTTTTTGTGAGTTCAAGAAAGCCGTAAATATGCACATAATACAAGGACATATACCATGGGTGCACTTTTGAGACTTTCTTTAATAATTGGATCCCTAATTAGGTCTGGCGTTAACCTTGACCTTTTGTGTTTATTAAAATTCACTCTGTCTCTCTTTGTATATTGACTGGCTTCATTGTGAGCAACAGAATTCTGCTCTTTCACAAAGAGCATATCAGGACACAGTCGTTTTGTTCTGTGCCAGGAACGACTGTGGCAATGTGTGTTTTTTGAGACAAAAAGTTTCTTTTGCTTTTGCCAATGTTTGTTATAATGGTGAGGGGTTGGCAGCTACCACACCAAAAAGGTTTTACAAAAACCATGGAAAAGCAAGAGACACGTTGGCAAAACTAAAAAGACTAACCACCAAACAATATGTCCTGGGCATTGAGCTATAGGAATTCCACATCCCTGGATGGAAAAAAGATCATCCGGTTCATATATTTTGGTATTTTCCCTGCCTATTACAGCACCCAGAAACCAATGAGTCTTCTGCTTGCATACACTGTACAGCCATTACAAAAACACTTTCCCCCTAAATCATCCCAGATCAATAGCTTTTGGCAATGCATGTTTAAAAATGTATTTGTGAAGGGGAACTGGCGACTAGTGGGCGGGGGATGTGGGTTAAGGTGGAACATAACATGAAAAATATTTTTCATCAAGGAGAGAGCCTATGTAAATATTTAGAAAGGAAAAATGAATGGGATTAAAAGAGCAAACATTCTAATTAAACTAATGAAAGTTTAAAAAAGGGATAGAAGAGGGTGGTGCATATAATGTCATTAATAAAATACAATAGTTGGATATGAATAGACTTTTGGACATCTACTTTGAGTGTTGTGACTTTATATAGGCACCTGGCCTGTGACCTAATCTCTTCTTGGTCACCAATCTCCTCAATGCCTCAAACTGCACCAATATGGTGCTGATGAAGAGGTCCCCTATGTTCAAGCCTGCCACCTACTGTGGGTATAATATATATTTTTTTACAACCCAAAAGACACAGTAGATGATGTTCTACACAAGTGACAAATGATTCACGGAGCTACCTTTCACTAATTGAAGACAGGAGCATAGGAGACCAAGGGAATATCTCCAACTCCACTAAAAAAAATATATATTTCCACTCTAGATTGCTAGATATACTCTAAGAGTCATAAAATAAATATTAAAGTATAGTTAGGACTAATAATGTGTAGACTCATCTTAGATTAACTACATCATACTTCTGTCTAACCATGTGAATTGACAGACTTTAATGTAATGCTGTCGTTCCAGCCTGGGCTACCCTCGCCCTCATACCTGACCCTATTTCTCCAAATCAATGCAGTGGTCAAGGGGCCTAATTTCCATTTTCTGGAAAATCTTTCAGCTTCACCAAATTGCCATGGTATTGAGCTGAAACTAGCTCTGGTCATGGCCCACTTGGACTGATTTACCTACCCCCCCCCCCCCCCCCCCCCCCCAACATAAGAATCAGTGCTACTCTGCAGAGAGAAAAATCAGGAGGCCGCAATGTGTCTGCATGTACAGAAGCGCAAGCACATCAAGTCTGCTCAGAAGGCTCTCAGATTAGGTCAGGATCAAGTTCAAAACATTATGCTGTATGCAGAAGGCTTATTGAGGCAAAGATCCTGGCTACTTAAAACATTTGCAGTCTGTTGTTTTCCAGACAGAAATGTATGATCCTCCTCAGCTCATGTGATCCAATAATATCCTTTTACGTAAAATAAAGTTTCGTGGAAGATCCATAGGCTCCATGGACCAGAAATGGAATCAACCTTAGTCCTCAACTCCAAAAAGAAGCATATTACCTGTGTCTCAGGAAAGCCCTGAAAACCAAACAATTCAAACAGTCCTTCAGGTAAGACTACCTTGTGGTGATCAAAGAAAGTCAGATCTTTGCATTTACCTGGCCTCTAGCCCCTCTTAAAATATATTTTTTATAAGTGTTTCAGTGCTACAAAATAGCCACTTTATAAACTCCTAAATAAATAAACATAACATTGTGAGGAAACAGAGCTTATTATATAGTGTGGTTGTGTGACCTCACTGTGTAATACACTACCATCCCCTTTAGGGATCAGTCAGGCTATTTTGTTTTAGCTCCCCCTGCATAGCTGTGGCTCTGAGCAGTCAGCCTTGCACAAAGGAACAAGTGTAAACCACTTAGTATACCAAAAGAATTGAAGAAGAAAGAAACAAGACGCTCAAGAAATCAGACACCAATTTATGAAAATAAATTAGATTGATAGGTATTAGACACCAACACAAAAAAGATCCACCTGAGGGTTTTAGAGATACAGGATTTACAAGGTATAGTAAACCACAACTTTTTTACTTAACCTTCGAACTAGCATTTACAAATTCCACTAATTTTACACCTAGATTCTAATTACAATTATAGGTACCGTTTACCGCACATGATAAATAACAATACCACAGGGTATGTTATTTATCGAGTATGAAGAATACCGCCTATTATGAGTTGTTTGGGAATAAAATGCAGATTTTGGGGTTTAGCACACCAAAATCTGCATGATACGGTAAATACTCTATGGTTACCCCTGTTCATTTTGGGCAGGTTAAGCCTGCTGAAATGCAGCTAAGATGGAGTTATTCAGCACATCTGATAATTATCAGGCGTGTTAAATACCTAACAACTAATAATTCCAACCCATGCCTAAACAAGGGTTTACGCTCAGGTCGGGATTAACCACCTAACTCCTAATCAGCCAAGTGAAACTTGGGTAAATTGGGTAAATATTACTGCGTTTACTAAGAGTTATTTTAGAGGACCAACTCTGGCATGCAGCCAGTTTAGGGGACCACCAAGGTCCTCTAAAACAGTTACATTGACAGTCTCCAGTCCAGTATCTGTGGCTTCTTGCCATTGACTTATATGGAATGATCCTAATGCAAAGGATACCGGATGTTGAAAATGCTCAAGGATATTGGAGTTGCTGTGCAGTCGGCTGTCTCTTCCTGGGGCTACTCCTTGGTGCACTGGCTTTGTGAAGCAATAATGGCCACAGGGGTCGACATCTCTCAAAGTCCTCTTAAGCTTGGCAGAAGTCCAGTCGTCACTGGGCTACTAGTCGCCCAGTACAGTGGTTTCAGCAGTTCCCTTCTTCGGGTGGTTACTTATTTCCTGGGTGACCAAGCTTCTCTTCGACCGATCTCCCGGGTCCAGCAGACTCAGTGACAACTTTGTGCGTCTGGTACTGGTCCCTTGGAGTGTACAGCAGAAGTCTGGAAGTCTAGGGCACCAACTCGTCCCAGCAGACTTCTTTAGCTGTTGTGGCCTTGTGCTGCAAATAGGAAGTCTCCCAACTAGCCCTTTGAGGCTTTTGCTCCGCCTGGGTTCAGGAGTCTACTTCTCCACAAGCAGGACACAGCAGTCCCAGTCTCTCTTCCTTTGCTAGCCACCAGTTGCAGCAAGCGCAGTCCACATCAGTGCAGTCTTTGTTCGCAGGGTGCTTGGGGCAGCAGGGTAGTCCGCTTTCAGTACTCTTCTCCAGTTCAACGTTATCTGAATTGTAGGTGCCATTATTATGACCAGAAAATGCTCTAAGGGGAGGTACTGGTCACTAACTAATGAGCTACCAGGTTCCCATCCTCCTGATACCACGTCCTGTGAAATGTGGCATTTAGCTATCCTAGAAGGCTCCATTCTGCCCACTTCCAACATGACAATGCACCTCTCTTGGCATGTCTAACCCAACCCAGAAGTATGGCCACCAAGGAGGCTAAACACCCCTGAAAAAACAGTTCGATAACTTGCTTACCCTCCCTGTCCCTAGAGCCTGGCAGTCTACCTAACTAGCTACAATTGGATTATCCTAGACTGCACAGGTGAACTGTGGGAGATTGAGTCCTAGCCTCCAAGAGGCAATCCAGAAACTCTTAAGCCTTGGCTGGTGCTGCTGGGCCCCTTTCTCCCCAAAGGGAACTGTGAGAAGTTGGCCCGATATGCAACGTTCGCTATTCTAGCGACCGCTATGTATCGTTCCAACGACCCTTATGGTGTTTGGTTGTAAGTCAACCTATAGACCAGCTATCCTAGTAGCGTGGATACGAGCAGTCTAAGGCTAAAGACTCGAGAGGGCGTGTTAAGCCAGCTGTTTACCACACATGTACCCCTTGAACACCCAGTGAAAGGACACCACACAAGTGTTATGAAAATAAACAGTATATTTATTAAGAATCACAACAGCCCTGTACTCTTTATGAGGACAGGGTACTAAGCACAAACCAAATCTCTTAGGAAAATACTTCAAGTGCACAATTAAAACAAGTGTCCGAGGACACGGAAAGTTTAAGGTCTCGGGCGGACCCGATAAGGCAAGTCGGAAGCGAGGGACTCGGGACCCTAGAGTAAAGAGGCTATGCAGGCACCGAAATGCCGAGTTACCTAGCCACGAGGGCTGCGGCTGCACAAGTCTTACAGGCGTCGGGGTCTTCGCTGACGAGCCAGGAGCCGGAAGAAAAGGAGTTGCTGGCCGGCGACCAGTGATGAATAGTTCGTAGAGATCCAAGCCTGGATCAGAGATTGTTGATACCTGAAAGCAGAGGGGACCAAGTTCGTGCTACTAGCCAGTAGTCAGAGGGTACCAGGAGGGCACCGGTTGGCCGTCACCTCGACTAGGTGAGTGGGCGACGCTAGGCTCTGCAGTCTCACGGACCAGGAGGCGTTGTCGGCGACCACGGTGGAGGTGCGAGCTGTCCCACGAAGGATGATGCTGTCGGCGTCGCTGGGCCCAGGATGGGGCAACAAGCCTTGGCAAATCTCAGGGCCACGTGGAGGCCTAAGATGGCGTCTTGAGTGGACCAGGAGGGTCCGGGGTGCTTCTCGCAAAGATGGAAGCAAGGGCCAGTCTGGAGCAGCCAGACCAGCAGAGTGGTTTGTCGGTCGTCGTCAAGGACGGGCACAAGCCAGCGGCTAGTGACCAGACAACGTGCTGAGCAGCGAGCAGAAGGGCCCCACGCAGATCGTGGAGATGCTGGGAGACTGCACTTCGGTGCTGGAGCGGCTCAGGGTCGGGGCTTCTCGGACCCCAGAGCACTCACCAGAGAGTTACCTCGATGGTCGTGCTGGTTTAAGAGCGTGCAGGTTCTGATGATGGCCGGTCCCTCGAGGTCTCGTCGCACCCACAGATCACAGCTGAGCTGATGACGTGGGTAGAGGTCAGAGGTGCCAGGGAAGCCGGTTCTCGTCGAGCTGGGCCGTCGGATCCTTGAGGAAGGACTTGCAGCAAACCGCAGAGTTCTTAGATGGTGCCCGCTGATGCAGGGTGACTACTCCTTAGTCACAAGGGAGAAATCTTGAGAAGAGTCTTGAAGTCCTTTCGTAGAAAGTATTCTTGATTCAAAGATGATCTAATTTGGAAGGGTCCCCGCTCCGGCCTTTATTCTAAAGAAAGGGGTGGGTACATGACTAGGTCCTGCCCTAAGGGTGGGACCAGGAAGGGGGGTAGTTACACCCCTCTCCCCTGCCGGACTTTCCCCAGGCCAGGGCTGTCGCCCCTGGAACTGGTTCTAACCGGCAGATGCGTAGTGAGCACCGGGGTGCCACTCCGCAGTCACCTTCTCGCAAAAGCCCTACCTACCCAGAATACACAAACCCCGTCTGGGACGGTGCGAACACCGCCCTCGACAGGAAACCCTTTGTCCAAGCTCTCCTCGCTGGAAGGACTCCCAGCAGCAGGAGGTCAGACTCGTGTCTGTGGTGGCAGCACCCATTTTGTGGAGCTGAGGCTTTAGTTAACTTTAACCGGGGTTCACAGTTACGTACATGTCGTGTCCCTCTAGAAGGGTGGAATGCTAACCTCATCGCCAGTATTGGTGAGAGGGCAGCACCCCGATTCGTATGACACCTTACTCGACATGCCTTGATAACGCGACACCGAAGTTACCGATATGGTACGCGTTATCATGGAACAGCCATTGGGTCTTGATTCCGCAAGCCGCAACCGGGCTCGGCTCGGGCCTGAGCCTAGTTCACACGAGCCCACGCACTCTGCCTTCAGGATTGTTAAGGCCTGCCATAGGAGCGACTGATAGGAACTCGGGTGTCCATGGTATGGTTAGATATAGAACTACTATACCTAAAGCAAAGTGTGTGTACACGACTTCGCCCCAGCTGTCACGCAGCCAGTTGTGTCAAATTTAGGAGGCCAGCCAGGGGTGGCATAATACATGCTGCAGCCCCTGGCGGCCCTGGGTACACCCATGCCCTGAGTTACAGAGTCTGATAAGGTGGCCCAGTACCAATTGGTAAATGCACCTAGGGTACATGTCGTAATTTTAGAAAGAGAACAGCCAGGCTGTGGGTCTGATTAGCAGGCCCACAGCCAGAGAAAGTCGTAAACCAGTGAAACAAAAGCGAAAAATCTGGGTGATCATGGGATTGCAGACCCTACTCTCCTACATGACCCCCCCCCAAACGTCGGAACAATAAGCTAACCTTGACCAGGTGAGTCTTCTTGTTCTAAGTGGAAATATCTGGAGAGCCCATCGGCATTGCCATGATCAGTACCAGGTCTATGTTCCACTGTAAAGTCCATCCCCTGTAGGGAAATGGACCACCTAAGCAGTTTGGGGTTTTCACCCTTCATCTGATTTAGCCATAAGAGGGGCTTATGGTCGGTGTGAATCTTGAAGTGAGTGCCAAACAAGTATGGCCTCAACTTCTTCAGGGCCCAAACCACAGCAAAGGCCTCCCTCTCAATAGCTGACCAATTCTTCTCTCTAGGGGTCAGCCTTCTGCTTATAAAAGCAATGGGCTGGTCTTGACCATCAAAATTCAGTTGAGAAAGAACAGCTCCCACACCCAACTCAGAAGCATCTGTTTGGACAATGAATGGTTTGGAGTAGTCCGGACTCTTGAGGATAGGCGCCGTGCACATGGCCTGCTTTAGGTCATCGAATGCTTTTTGACAGCTCGCTGTCCACTGAACCTTTTTTGGCATTTTCTTGCTTGTCAGTTCGTTTAATGGTGTCACGATGGAACCATAGTTCCTGACAAACTTCCGGTAGTATCCAGTCAGGCCCAAGAAAGCTCGAACCTGAGTCTGGGTGGTTGGAGGAGCCCAGTCCCTGATTGACTGTATCTTGCTCTCCAGTGGCTGAACCTGGCCTCCACCTACAAGGTGGCCCAGGTATACAACCTGTGTCTGCCCTATCTGGCACTTGGTGGCCTTGATAGTGAGGCCTGCTGCTTGCAGAGCCTCTAACCCTTTCCGCAGGTGGACCAGGTGATCCTCCCAGGTGGAGCTAAAGACAGCAATATCGTCAAGATATGCCGCACAGAAGTCGTCCAGCCCAGTAAGGACTTGATTCACCAACCTTTGGAAGGTGGCAGGTGCATTTTTCAGACCAAAGGGCATCACCACGAACTGATAATGCCCACCAGGGGTTGAAAATGCGGTTTTAGGCTTGGCGTCCTCAGCTAACCTGATTTGCCAATACCCAGCTGTCAGGTCAAACGTACTTAAGTAGTTGGCCGAAGCCAGCCTATCAATAAGCTCGTCTGCCCTTGGTATTGGGTGGGCGTCAGTCTTAGTGACTGCATTGAGACCCCTGTAGTCTACGCAGAACCTCATCTCTCTCTTACCACCCTGGGTGTGAGGTTTCGGCACTAGAACTACGGGACTAGCCCAAGGGCTATCCGAGGGTTCAATGACTCCCAGCTCCAACATTTTCTGCACTTCACTCTTGATGCAGTCTCTAACGTGATCAGGCTGCCTGTAGATTTTACTCTTAACGGGCAAGCTGTCACCAGTGTCAACCTCATGGGTGCACCAATCGGTCTGGCTGGGTGTTAGAGAAAACATATGTCGGAACGACTGAAGAACCTGTTTACAGTCGCTCTGCTGATGTTCGGAGAGGCTGCCACAAAAGACAACACCATCTACCGATCCATCGTCAGGATTCTGAGTGAGCAGGTCGGGGAGAGGGTCACTCTCTTCTTCCTGTCCCTCATCTAGGGCCATGAGCAAACTCATGTCCTTCCTGTCGACATATGCTTTTAGCCTGTTGACATGAAGCACCCTGTGGGGGCTCCGGGGAGTTCCCAGGTCGACCAGGTAGGTGACCTCTCCCTTTTTCTCCAGGATGGTGTGGGGCCCGGACCATTTGTCCTTGAGTGCTGCTGGGGCCACTGGCTCCAACACCCACACCTTCTGTCCGGGCTGGAAAACAGTCAAGACAGCCTTTTGGTCATGCCAAGCTTATTGGAGTTCTTGGCTGGCCTTAAGGTTTTCAGATGCCTTCTCCATGTATTCAGCCATCCGCGAGCGGAGGCCAAGCACATAGTCCACTATGTTGGCTGCAGGCTTTTTGAGAGGTCTCTCCCATCCTTCCTTCACCAAACATAGGGGTCCTCTCACAGGATGCCCGTACAAAAGTTCAAAAGGGCTGTAGCCAACCCCCTTCTGTGGGACTTCTCTGTAAGCGAATAAAAGGCAGGGGATCAGGACGTCCCATCTACGCCGAAGCTTTTCAGGTAGTCCATGAATCATCCCTTTAAGGGTCCTGTTGAATCTCTCAACAAGCCCATTGCATTGTGGATGATAGGGTGTAGTGAACTTGTAGTTGACACCACATTCCTTCCACATAGCAGTTAAGTAGCTCGACATAAAGTTTGCACCTCTGTCGGAGACGACCTCCTTAGGGAAGCCCACTCTGGAGAATACTCCAACTAGGGCTCTTGCCACAACAGGTGCTGTAGTGGTCCTAAGGGGAATAGCTTCAGGATACCTGGTGGCATGATCCACTACCACCAGTATAAACATGTGCCCTGATGCTGTTGGTGGTTCCATGGGACCGACGATGTCGATCCCCACCCGTTCAAAGGGCACCCCCACCACAGGCATTGGTATAAGGGGGGCCTTTGTCGTGCCACCTGACTTACCACTGGCTTGGCAAGTGACACAGGAGCGGCAAAACTCCTTGGTATCTTCGTTCATGTGAGGCCAGTGAAAGTGTGAGACAAGCCTGTCCCACGTTTTCGTCTGGCCTAAGTGACCTGCTAAGGGAATCTCGTGGGCCAAGGTAAGTAGGAAACCACGCTGAGACAAGGGTACAACCAGCCTCCTGGTCATGCCAGGCTTGGGGTCTCTTGACTCAGTGTACAGGAGTCCATCTTCCCAGTATACCTTGTGGGTACCTGTGGCGTTCCCAGCAGCCTCAGCAGCAGCCTGCTGTCTGAGGGGTTCAAGAGAAGGGCAGTCTAACTGGTCCTTCCCCAGGTCCTCCCTTGAGGGTCCCCCTGAACCCAAGAATTCAACTTGATCAAGTTCGAACTCCCTAGGCTCAGTTTCCCTCAATTCCTGTAGGTCAGCCTCCTCTGAGACTTGATCCACGACCTGGGGCAAGGGGGAAGGCGCAGCCTTAACCCTACCGCTCTTTTTCTTGGGAGGTGTCTGGTCCGTTGTTCCAGGATCCAGCACCTGTTCAGTGGGGCATTTCCTGACCTGTGACCTAGTCACAGCGAACACATGTGCTGGCAACCCTAACATTTCCATGTGAGTCCGGTGCTCCACTTCTGACCATTGTGACGACTCCAAATCATTGCCCAACAAACAATCCACTGGGAGGTCTGGACTAACTACAACCTTCTTTTGGCCAGTTACCCCTCCCCAGGAGAAAGCTACAATTGCCATACTGTGATTGGTAGTGACATTGCTTGCATTGGTCACCAGGAATTCTGTACCTGGCATGATCTGTCCAGGGTCCACAAAGTTAGGCGTCACCATGGTGACGCTGGCACAAGTGTCCCTATAGGCCTGAGCCATCTTTCCATTTATGAAAGGCGTTTGTCGGTATTTGCCCAGGGTATTGGGACTTACGTCAGGGGACACGTCCGCGTCCCCTGTACTGACAAGGACAGCCTGAGTGAGTGTGCCAACTAAGTTGTCACGCCCCTCAGAACCCAGGGTTAACCCTACTAAACCCTTGGGAGGCGCACTACCACTGCTGACTGTACTAGGGGGCACAGGTGCCTTAGGGGCTGCAGTGGCAGGAGTCTGCCCTCCTCCTTTCTTGGTGCACTCACTAAACCAGTGAGATTTACTTTTACAGTACTGGCACCATCTTTTGGATTGGCCTTCTTTCTTCTTTTGGGGAGCCTGACCCCCACCCTCTTTGGGTTGTTGGGGACCTGTCGAAGACTTCTGGTCATTTTGTTCCCCCTTAGAATCTTTACCCTTCTGGTCTGCTTTCTTCTGACCACCTTGATTCTGGCCCTGGTTCTGTTTAACTCTCGTACGAACCCATCTGTCTGCCTTCTTTCCCAATTCTTGGGGAGAGGTCAGATCCGAGTCGACAAGATGCTGATGCAACAACTGGTTCTGACAATTGTTTAAAATTTGTTCTCTCATCATCAAATTATACAATCCTTTGTAATCAGTAACCTTACTGCCCAGCAACCAGCCCTCAAAAGCCTTAGTGGCACAATCGACAAAGTCAGACCAATCTTGAGACTGCGTTTTCTGGGTATCCCTGAACAGCACCCTGTACTGCTCAGTGGTTAGGCCGAACCCTTCAACGAGTGTATTTTTCAAGATTTGGTAATCGTTCGCATCCTCCCCCCTTGTGGTGAGGAGCTTGTCTCTTCCTTTACCTTCAAAGGAGAGCCACAAGATAGCTGCCCACTGACTCTGGGGAACACCCTGCACAGTGCAGGCCCTCTCCAAAGCAGTTATCCATTTGTGGATGTCGTCCCCTTGTTTAAAGGGGGGCACTATCTTACCAAGGTGTTTTGTATCGAAACTCTTTTCCCTATTGCTAGGTACATTGCTGCCACCAGTGGGGACTGCCCCACTTAACTGTTGCTCTCTCGCAAAGGCAAGCCTTTCTTTGGCCAGGGCAAGTTCTTCCCTTTCAATCCTCAGATTAGCTGCCCTTTCCTTAGCTTTGTACACTCTCCGCTGAGGGGACGTCATCCCTCTCTGAGAAGAGTTGCGAGAGCCATTGGTTTGAAGGGATCTGCCAGAGTCTCTTGACAGAGATCGGGCTCGTCCATTCCCAATGTTAAGCTGACCTGATAGTGGCCCCAGGGGTCCCCCAGTACCGCTATCATGTTTGCTTAAGTTGGACCTGCTTAGTCTGACGACTTCTACCTGTCCCTTATCTGCCTCATCCCCAGAGGGATCCTCATCCTCATCATCCTCCACATCTTCGTTCTCAGTTGCGAGGTGGATGAGGTCAGGATCGTCTCTGGTTCCCTCGAGGGGAGGCATGTCTCCTTCTGGATTAGAAGAGCTAAGAAGTTTCTCAGCCCTTCTGGCATCATAAGTCTCCAAGAGACCAATCAGAAAGGACGTTGTGGGGTTAGACCCCTGCTTGATCTTCCTGGAGTGACACAGCTGTCGTAACTCCTTGAAGTTCAGCACAGTATATCCTGAAGGGATGACCTGTGGAGGGTCAACTGACACAAGGGGAGACCCAGAGTTTCCTCCTTTGTCCAACATACTGCTTCTAGTGTGGTGTAAGTGATGCACCTACCTACACTACGTGTTTACCTACTGTTCCCTTGCTAAGAGTTGTAGCCAAGGTGTGCTAAGCCTTGAGGAGCTACAACAGCTGGTTCAGTAGAACTCAGAGTATTCTAAGCTTTAGTTATATGTACTAATAGTACTTGTGCGATCTTTCAACAAGATATTCTTAGGATACGTGTGGTAAAACAACAGCAAGCTCAAATCCCAACCGCTGCTCACCAATGTGAGAAGTTGGCCCGATATGCAACGTTCGCTATTCTAGCGACCGCTATGTATCGTTCCAACGACCCTTATGGTGTTTGGTTGTAAGTCAACCTATAGACCAGCTATCCTAGTAGCGTGGATACGAGCAGTCTAAGGCTAAAGACTCGAGAGGGCGTGTTAAGCCAGCTGTTTACCACACATGTACCCCTTGAACACCCAGTGAAAGGACACCACACAAGTGTTATGAAAATAAACAGTATATTTATTAAGAATCACAACAGCCCTGTACTCTTTATGAGGACAGGGTACTAAGCACAAACCAAATCTCTTAGGAAAATACTTCAAGTGCACAATTAAAACAAGTGTCCGAGGACACGGAAAGTTTAAGGTCTCGGGCGGACCCGATAAGGCAAGTCGGAAGCGAGGGACTCGGGACCCTAGAGTAAAGAGGCTATGCAGGCACCGAAATGCCGAGTTACCTAGCCACGAGGGCTGCGGCTGCACAAGTCTTACAGGCGTCGGGGTCTTCGCTGACGAGCCAGGAGCCGGAAGAAAAGGAGTTGCTGGCCGGCGACCAGTGATGAATAGTTCGTAGAGATCCAAGCCTGGATCAGAGATTGTTGATACCTGAAAGCAGAGGGGACCAAGTTCGTGCTACTAGCCAGTAGTCAGAGGGTACCAGGAGGGCACCGGTTGGCCGTCACCTCGACTAGGTGAGTGGGCGACGCTAGGCTCTGCAGTCTCACGGACCAGGAGGCGTTGTCGGCGACCACGGTGGAGGTGCGAGCTGTCCCACGAAGGATGATGCTGTCGGCGTCGCTGGGCCCAGGATGGGGCAACAAGCCTTGGCAAATCTCAGGGCCACGTGGAGGCCTAAGATGGCGTCTTGAGTGGACCAGGAGGGTCCGGGGTGCTTCTCGCAAAGATGGAAGCAAGGGCCAGTCTGGAGCAGCCAGACCAGCAGAGTGGTTTGTCGGTCGTCGTCAAGGACGGGCACAAGCCAGCGGCTAGTGACCAGACAACGTGCTGAGCAGCGAGCAGAAGGGCCCCACGCAGATCGTGGAGATGCTGGGAGACTGCACTTCGGTGCTGGAGCGGCTCAGGGTCGGGGCTTCTCGGACCCCAGAGCACTCACCAGAGAGTTACCTCGATGGTCGTGCTGGTTTAAGAGCGTGCAGGTTCTGATGATGGCCGGTCCCTCGAGGTCTCGTCGCACCCACAGATCACAGCTGAGCTGATGACGTGGGTAGAGGTCAGAGGTGCCAGGGAAGCCGGTTCTCGTCGAGCTGGGCCGTCGGATCCTTGAGGAAGGACTTGCAGCAAACCGCAGAGTTCTTAGATGGTGCCCGCTGATGCAGGGTGACTACTCCTTAGTCACAAGGGAGAAATCTTGAGAAGAGTCTTGAAGTCCTTTCGTAGAAAGTATTCTTGATTCAAAGATGATCTAATTTGGAAGGGTCCCCGCTCCGGCCTTTATTCTAAAGAAAGGGGTGGGTACATGACTAGGTCCTGCCCTAAGGGTGGGACCAGGAAGGGGGGTAGTTATACCCCTCTCCCCTGCCGGACTTTCCCCAGGCCAGGGCTGTCGCCCCTGGAACTGGTTCTAACCGGCAGATGCGTAGTGAGCACCGGGGTGCCACTCCGCAGTCACCTTCTCGCAAAAGCCCTACCTACCCAGAATACACAAACCCCGTCTGGGATGGTGCGAACACCGCCCTCGACAGGAAACCCTTTGTCCAAGCTCTCCTCGCTGGAAGGACTCCCAGCAGCAGGAGGTCAGACTCGTGTCTGTGGTGGCAGCACCCATTTTGTGGAGCTGAGGCTTTAGTTAACTTTAACCGGGGTTCACAGTTACGTACATGTCGTGTCCCTCTAGAAGGGTGGAATGCTAACCTCATCGCCAGTATTGGTGAGAGGGCAGCACCCCGATTCGTATGACACCTTACTCGACATGCCTTGATAACGCGACACCGAAGTTACCGATATGGTACGCGTTATCATGGAACAGCCATTGGGTCTTGATTCCGCAAGCCGCAACCGGGCTCGGCTCGGGCCTGAGCCTAGTTCACACGAGCCCACGCACTCTGCCTTCAGGATTGTTAAGGCCTGCCATAGGAGCGACTGATAGGAACTCGGGTGTCCATGGTATGGTTAGATATAGAACTACTATACCTAAAGCAAAGTGTGTGTACACGACTTCGCCCCAGCTGTCACGCAGCCAGTTGTGTCAAATTTAGGAGGCCAGCCAGGGTTGGCATAATACATGCTGCAGCCCCTGGCGGCCCTGGGTACACCCATGCCCTGAGTTACAGAGTCTGATAAGGTGGCCCAGTACCAATTGGTAAATGCACCTAGGGTACATGTCGTAATTTTAGAAAGAGAACAGCCAGGCTGTGGGTCTGATTAGCAGGCCCACAGCCAGAGAAAGTCGTAAACCAGTGAAACAAAAGCGAAAAATCTGCGTGATCATGGGATTGCAGACCCTACTCTCCTACATGAACAACAAGACAACTCTTTGTCTGCTGCAGGTGACGTCTTTCAACATTTTGGTACCTGTTGCTGCTTTGGTAGTCCACTCCATTTCCTTTGAGTTAGGCACAGTCCTTCCCTTGTGGAGCCCTGAGAGTGCAGGCTGTGCAGTCCTTCTGAGTGCAAGCCGTCTGTGGTACAGTACAAAGGTCCAACAGAGAAGTCCTTCTTCTTCTGATATTCTGAGAAGTGTGGCTCACTGATTAGAGGAGGCAGACCCTGAAGCAGAGGTCAGACCCGGGACCAGGGTTCAATTCCCGACGCGGCAGGGTCTTGAGCCCAAATGTCCACGGACTCGATAATTCTCGCTTCGGTGCCCACTCGAATCATGGGTTCACACTCTGCAACTCTGGGCATTAGCTTGCTTAATCTCCACAACGGCCCCCCCGCGGCGGGATGCCTGGCTTTCACCTTGGGGATGCCCAGTATAGGTTATCTCACAGGGAAAAGCCAGGACGGGTTCCCAAGGCTAGCGCCGAGATGCCCCAGGGTGATTCGAGCGCTATATAAGAACATACAACAAAAAAAAAAATATTCTAGGCAGGGATCTGATGAGCTCCTGCAGCCTTCCCATATTTTTTTCCCCATTCTTGACTGGCAAGAGGAGGGGACCTCAGCCAATAGGGGTAAAGTTACCTCCCTCTGAAATTACCCCTTCCTTTTAAAGCGCGCATCATACTTTTGACCCAGAATGCATGGTTTTCCCAAAAATCTTAACTGAGAACCTCTCTCCTTTGAGTGTGTGTCTGTGTATTCCAACCCAGAGGTGTCGCTAACATTGGGCTACACTCCCCTTCCAACCCCTCTCCCAATCTATTTAGGGAGGATCCCATCTGGCTGGCAATCAAGGAAGTGGAGGCTGGCCTGAGTCCTGTGACATTTATTGTCTTGCCTTTTGAAGTCCAGCCTATGAACCCAGCCCCCTTCCTCTCCTTGGCGTCTCCAAGAAGCAGATAACCTTCCAACGAATGGCTTAATTGTTGCAGCCCCAGGCCTCTTAACACCAACTCAGGTTGCAGCTTGGCTCAGACTGAGAAAGGCTGACCACAGGGCTACTACAGGGCTGGTTTAGATAACTTCAGGAAAGTAAGTGTTAAAGCTACTTTCCTGTAATAGTTATAATAAATCCGACCATGGCAAGCTGTTGGATTTATTGTAACCATTATTTTGATACTTTTAATGATATTCCTAGCTAGCTCCAATCGAAAGTTAGATTTTATTAAATTTAATAAAGCTTTTCCATGTTAGGCTATGGGGCTAGCAGCACTATGATAGGGAAAATTAGTTTGGCTGTTTTTCCCTACCAGGGCATATAAAACATCTTTTATGTTGTCGCTGCTTTATATAAAATTGTACCCTACCCTTGGGGCACTTTCGGCAGACCTTACGGGTGATGTATATGTAATAAAACATCGTTTTGGACTTTGGAAGTACTATTAATTCAAAAGTTTAATTTGGACACAATTTTATTTAAAAACCAAGCGTGGAAGAAAGGCCTGGCTTTAAAATGGCACAAGACACCACAACAGTGCACACTCAAGTGCATTTAGTCTAATGGGGTCTCTAAACCTAAATGCCCTATCATATATTAGAAACTTACAGGTAGTTTGTCTTTGCCAATTAAAATTATACCAATTACTCTATACCTTTAGAGGACAGAGCAATGGGCATGGTTAGCAGAGCCCAGGGCACTTTCAGAGTCCGTAACCACCAGCATCAGTCAAGAAATGGGAACGATCAGGGCAAAAAGGATGACCCTCCTACAAAGTCAATCAAACACACACATCTTAAGGTCAGGACGCTGGCACTTAGGTCTGGTCAGCTAACCTTAGTGAACTCTGAATTGAAAAGCCATCAGCATCAATCCAAAACCTTGGGGTGGCCACACAAAAATATGCATTGCCTTACAAATATAATCACTTAAAATCATATATGAATGTTTAACTGATGTCTTCGAAAATTATTTCAAAAAAAGGTATTTTGCACTCAATCTGAATTCTTGAGAGACATAAGCACTTAAGCTTTCATGATGTATGTTTATGGCAATAGTGCTTGAAATATATACAAAGCATTAAAAAAAGACACTTTTTTATTGTAGATTTCAAAGGCAGAACTTGATTGGCTGTATCAAGATTTGGAAAGTGAAGTGAAAAAGTGGCAAGAAGAGAAGAAAGAACACCAGGAAAAATTTAAAGGAATAAAACATAATATTAAAGTGCTGTCGGACAACAATGAATTGTAAGTCGTCATTTTCTTTCAATAGTTTGCATCCAGAGGACATACATTATCTCTGATACTCCTTCCCACAGAATTATGTTCTTAATAATATCTATAGATAAAATACTTGATAAGAAAAGTACTTAATCCTTCAGTAACACCAGATTGAAAATTATCCTATAACTGCAAAGGCCGATTTACAAAATATGATTCAGTGGCTCAATGTAGATGGATCAGCAGGCCCACACCAATTGGTGTATGGTGACTTTCGAATATGTGCCAAAATTTTGGTTTCCCAGAATACTTAGCATACACAGGTATTTTTTGTGTTTTCTTACTGACAGCCCTCCTCCAACCACTTCTTAGGACCTTCCTCTTAGCCTTCACATGCTGAGCACCATCTGTAAGCACCTCCGTGAGAGGAGAAACAATCTCTGTGCCTCCATTTGCCTCCTTTCATCTGAGCCACTTGCACATCAGCTTGATCCTGGACCTGTAGAACTGATGAGTCTGGACCTTTTTGTGGGAGTAATCTATTAGGGAAATTGACCAGAAATTAGACCTTTATAAGATAATAAAAGTGGTAAGAAGATTATATTAAGAGTTTTGGGGGATCTAAAGGTGTTTGTGTTTCTTTGTCGAAAACCCTCTTTTGCTTATCCACTGTGACTTCCCCTTTGAACTCCTTCCTTATACCTTTCTAACCTAGGCCTTCGTCTCCAGTTCCTCTGTAAGAGAACAGATGTGTCTAGGCCTCTATTCCCTGCTTCTACCTTAGCTAACGGATTAGTGGTCGATTATTAAATGCTGATTCCATAAACGCTTGATACTGAAAAAAGCTTGCCTATAAAAAGCAAGTAAAATGCAAGCAAAATTACGCCTTGAGGAAGATGGTTACCTCAAAACATGTCGGCTGTTTAAGATAAAATGTTGCTTTTGCATTGTATTGTATAAATATGCTTAGTGGGACTCCTGAAGCAAGAAACAGTTTTTAAGGAAAAAATACCGAAGTATTGAATTCCCATTACGCTTGGACTTGGTTTGATTTTGTTACTGAAACAGACTTCCTACCGGGTACAAGGGTTACTAACTTAGCTGAAGCCAGTTACTAGCCTGATCATATTCAGGCACCTTTTTGAAATATGTTAATGATAGCATAGGTGCCTTACTGCACTTAAAAATGGGCCTATGAACAATCAAAGTTTATGCAAGCTACTTGCTACCGGAGTCAGACTCTGATGCCTTACTTGAATGTGCTCCACAGGGTTTTCTGGAGATATTCAGCCACAGTTTGATATACAAACTGGTGTGACTTGTATATTATCAAGTCAAGATACTCCATTGTTTTTTCTAGGATACTAACCCCATTTTCCCCACTGCCAATCACCTTTTCATACATTTGGAGATTCTGAAATAGGAGGATGCTGCACATACTCCACTTAGGATTTCTAATCCACCTAAATGTATGAGAGGCTTCATTTTCATTTCTGTCTGGGCAACATATCAGTGTGCTCCTGATGAGCTTTTCATTATGTGGAGTGACTTAGATGGAGGAGGAGATGCTTCTAGACAACCATTGACAGACAATCAACTGTATCTCATGATATAATTGTATCCCATGTAGCAACACAAGTATTAATGTAGTTAGGCAAATCCTATTTATCTGTCCCCTGTGTCACATTACACAAACATTTAAATGTTAGCCTTTGTACTGCGACTGATACAGTACTGTTGTGAGAGCTGTGATATTGTAACACAGTCATACTTAGAAACCTCATGATGTTTACTGGAGGGATCTGGCTTGAGTAATGCAGGTTTTTCTACTGAGCCTTCTGTAGGAGAGTAGGGTCTGCAATCCTATGATCACCCAGATTTTTTGCTTTTGTTTCACTGGTTTACGACTTTCTCTGGCTGTGGGCCTGCCAATCAGACCCACAGCCTGGCTGTTCTCTTTCTAAATTACCACATGTACCCTAGGTGCATCTACCAATTGGTACTGGGCCACCTTATCAGACCCTGTAACTCAGGGCATAGGTGTACCCAGGGCTGCCAGGGGCTGCAGCATGTATTATGCCACCCCTGGCTGGCCTCCTAAATTTGACACAACTGGCTGCATGACAGCTGGGGCAAAGTCGTGTAATCACCCTTTGCTGTAGGTGTAGTATACCTATACCTAACCCTAAAATGGACACACAGATTCCTATCAGTCACTCCTATGGCAGGCCTTGACAATCCTGAAGGCAGAGTGCTTGGAATCGTGTGAGATGGTGCTCTGGCATGAGCTGAGCCTGTCTGCAGCTTGCGGAATCAAGTCCTAATAGCTGTTCCATGATATCGCATACCATATACTCTTAAGTGCATTATAATCCTCGCGGTTAAATGCTATCTTTGGTATTGCTTTATCAAAACATGTCGAGTAAGGTGTCATACGAATTGGAATACTAACCCCTCGCCAATTCTGGCGACGGGGTTAGCATTCCACCCTTCTAGAGGGACACGACATGTATGTAACTGTGAACCCCGGTTAAAGTTAACTGAAGCCTCAGCTCCACAAAATGGATGCTGCCACCACAGACACGAGTCTGACCCCCTGCAGCTGGGAGTCCTTCCAGTGAGGGGAGCCTGGACAAAGGGTTTCCTGTCAGGGGCGGTGCTAGCACCGTCCCAGACATGGTTTTGTGTATCCTGGGTAGGCAGGGCTTTTCAGGAAGGTGACTGCTGAGTGGCACCCCGGTGCTCACTACGCATAGGCCAGTCAGAACCAGTTCCAGGGGCACACCAGCCCCTGGCCTGGGGAAGTCCGGCAGGGGAGAGGGGTGTAACCACCCCCCTCCTGGTCCCACCCATAGGCAGGACCTAGTCACCGGGTCAGCCCCCTTTTTTAGTATAAAGATGGGAGCGGGCCCCCTGTTAAAATTAGATCATCTTTGGAATCAAGATACCACTTTCTTCGAAAGGACTTCACGATTTCTTCTTCAAGATTCTCCCTTGTGGCTAAGGAGTAGTCACCCTGCATCAAGCGGGCACCATCCTAAAGAACACTGCGGTCTGCTGCAAGTCCTTCATCACGAATCCGACGACCCAGCTCGACGAGACCCGGCTTCCCTGGCACCTCTGACCTCTACTCACCTCTACAGCCAAGCTGAGAACCGTGAGTGCGACGAGACCTCAAGGGACCGACGATCGCCAAGACTGCACGACATCTTTACTACAAGCCCACCGTGTCCTCCACTGGTGAGTGCTTTGGGGTCCGAGAAGCCCCGACCCTGCGCAGCTCCAGCACCCAAGATCAGCCTCCCTGCATCTCCACGATCTGCGTGGGGCCCTTCTGCTGTTTGCTGTGCACCGCGTTGTTTGGCTACTAGCCGGCTGGCTTGTGGCCTTCTGAACGACGCCCAACGACTTCACGACTGCTGGTCTGGTTGCTCCAGGCTGGCCCTTGCTTCCTTGTTCAAGAGAGGCACCCCGGACCCTCCTGGTCCACCCCAGACGCCATTTTAGGTCCACCGCGTGGGCTTGAATTTGCCAAGGCTTTGTTGCCCAATCCTGGGTCCAGCGACGCCGACAGCTTCCATCTTCGTGGGACAGCTCGATCCTCCATCCTGGTCGCCGACAACGCCTCCTGGTCCGTGAGATCTTCGAGTCAAGCGTCACCCACTCACCTTGTCGAGGTGGCTACCATCCGGTGCCCTCCTGGTGCCCACTGACTACTGGCTAGTAGTCTCGAACTTGGTCCCCTCTGCTTTCAGGTGTCATCTATCTTCGAGATCCAGGCTTGGATCCAACTGAACTTTCTTCACTGGTCACCGGCCAGCATCTTTTCTTCCGGCTCCTGGTCCGTCTACGAGGATTCCCGACGTCTTTTCAGACCTATGCAGCTGCAGCCCCTGGGCTAGGTAACTTCGGCATTTCGGTGCCCCAGCATAGCCTCACTATCCAAGGGTCAGAATCTACTTTCGTTTTCTCCCTACCAGGTCGGGTTCGCCCGAGAACACTAACTTTCTAATTCCTAGCTACCATAGACTTTTGTCCCGCATCTCGCGTGAGAGTGCACACACTGCACCCGAGTCCCCTAGGCCTCCTAGAAGTAATCTAACGATTCCCTAGTCAAGTCCTAGCGATTCCAAAAGCTATTAGTACTGTACTTACCTGCTAGGAATTTCGCATTCCACTTTCAGAGTATATGGTTTTCCGTGCCCCTCGGGCATTTGTATATACTGTGCTAACTTAAGTATTTTTGTAAGAGTTTTGGTTTGTGCTTAGTACCCTGTCCTCATAAAGAGTACAGGGCTGTTGTGATCTTTAAATAAATAACTGTTTATTTTCATAACACTTGTGTGGTGTCCTTTCACTTGGTATTCAAGGGGTATATGTGTGGTAAACAGCTGGCTTAACACGCCCTCTCGAGTCTTTAGCCTTAGACTGCTCGTATCCACGCTACTAGGATAGCTGGTCTATAAGGTTGACTTACAACCAATCATCAATAAGGGTTGCTGGACTGATACATAGTGTTCACTAGAATAGTGAGCACTGCATATCAGGCCACCTTCTCACATTGGTGAGCAGCGGTTGGGATTTGAGCTTGCTGTTGTTTTACCACACGTATCCTAAGAATATCTTGCTGAAAGATCACATAAGTACTGTTAGGTACATATAACTAAAGCTTAGAATACTCTGAGTTCTACTGAACCAGCTGTTGTAGCTCCTCAAGGCTTAGCACACCTTGGCTACAACTCTAGCAAGGGACCAGTAGGTAACACATAGTGTAGGTAGGTGCATCACTTACACCACACTAGAAGCAGTATGTCGGTCACAGGAGGAAACACTGAGTCTCCCCTTGTGTCAGTTGACCCTCCACAGGTCATCCCTTCAAGATATACTGCGCTTAGCTTCCATGAGTTACGACAAGTATGTACCTCTAGGAAGATTAAGCAGGGGTCTAACCCCACAACTGCTTTTCTGATTGGTCTCTTAGAGACTCATGATGCAAGGAGGGCTGGTAACCCAGACCCTTCTACTTCAGAAGGCAATATGCCCTCCCTACAGGGACCCTTTGATAACCAGGACCATCCACATCAGGAAGCAGATGATGCTGATGATGAGGATGATGACTTGGAATCTAAGGGTGAGGCAGAGCAGGACCAGGTAGAAGTCGTCAGACTAACCAGGACCAACTTAAGCAGACATGAGAGGGACTCTAGGGGAGCCCTGGGGCCACTCTCAGGTCAGCTTAACATTGGGAATGGACGAGTTAGATCTCTGTCAAGAGGCTCTAGCAGATCCATTCATACCAATGGCTCTCAACGTTCCTCTCAGAGGGGAATGACATCTCCCCAGAGGAGAATGTATGTAGCTAAAGAAAAGGCAGCCAATCTGAGGATTGAAAGGGAAGAACTTGCCCTGGCCAAAGAGAGGCTTGCCTTTGCTAGAGAGCAACAATTGAGTGGGACAGTCCCCACTGGTGGCAGCATTGTACCTAGCAATAGGGAAAGGAGTTTTGATACAAAACACCTTGGTAAGATAGTGCCCCCCTTTAAACAAGGGGATGACATCCACAAATGGATTACTGCTTTGGAGAGGGCCTGCACTGTGCAAGGTGTTCCCCCAAGTCAGTGGGCAGCTATCTTGTGGCTCTCCTTTGAGGGTAAAGGAAGAGACAAGCTCCTCACCACAAGGGTGGAGGATGCTAATGATTACCAAGTCTTGAAAAGTGCACTGGTTGATGGGTTTGGCCTAACCACTGAGCAGTACAGGGTGCTGTTCAGGGATACCCAGAAAACTCAGTCTCAAGATTGGGCTGACTTTGTAGATTGTGCCACTAAGGCTTTTGAGGGCTGGTTGCTGGGCAGTAAGGTTACTGATTATAAAGGATTGTACAATTTAATGATGAGAGAACAAATTTTAAACAATTGTCAGAACCAGTTGTTGCATCAGCATCTTGTTGACTCAGATCTGACCTCTCCCCAAGAATTGGGAAAGAAGGCAGACAGATGGGTTAGAACAAGAGTTAAACAGAACCAGGGCCAGAATCAAGGTGGTCAGAAGAAAGCAGACCAGAAGGGTAAAGATTCAAAAGGGGAACAAAATGACCAGAAGTCTTCGACAGGTCCCCAACAACCCAAAGAGGGTGGGGGTCAGGCTCCCCAAAAGAAGAAAGAAGGCCAATCTAAAAGGTGGTGCCAATACTGTAAAAGTAAAACTCACTGGTTTAGTGAGTGCACCAAGAAAGGAGGAGGGCAGACTCCTGCCACTGCAGCCCCTAAGGCACCTGTGCCCCCTAGTACAGCCAGCAGTGGTAGTGCACCTCCCAAGGGTTTAGTAGGGTTAACCCTGGGTTCTGAGGGGAGTGACAACTTAGTTGGCACCCTCACTCAGGCTGTCCTTGTCAGTACAGGGGATATGGATATGTCCCCTGACATAAGTCCCAATACTTTGGGCAAATACAGACAGACACCTTTTATTAATGGAAAAATGGCTCAGGCCTATAGGGACACTTGTGCCAGTGTCACAATGGTGACACCTAGCTTTGTGGACCCTGGACAGATCATGCCAGGTACAGAATTCCTGGTGACCAATGCAAGCAATGTCACTACCAATCATAGTATGGCAATTGTAGCTTTCTCCTGGGGAGGGGTAACTGGCCAAAAGAAGGTTGTAGTTAGTTCAGACCTCCCAGTGGATTGTTTGTTGGGCAATGATTTGGAGTCATCACAATGGTCAGAAGTGGAGCAGAGGACTCATCTGGAAATGTTAGGTTTGCCAGCACATGTGTTTGCTGTGACTAGGTCACAGGCCAGAAAATGCCCCACTGAACAGGTGCTGGATCCTGGAACAATGGACCAGACACCTCCCAAGAAAAAGAGCAGTAGGGTTAAGGCTGTGCCTTCCCCCTTGCCCCAGGTTGTGGATCAAGTCTCAGAGGAGGCTGACCTGCAGGAATTGAGGGAAACTGAGCCTAGAGAGTTTGAACTTGATCAAGTTGAATTCTTGGGTTCAGGGGGACCCTCAAGGGAAGACCTGGGGAAGGACCAGTTAGACTGCCCTTCTCTTGAACCCCTCAGACAGCAGGCTGCTGCTGAGGCTGCTGGGAACGCCACAGGTACCCACAAGGTATACTGGGAAGATGGACTCCTGTACACTGAGTCAAGAGACCCCAAGCCTGGCATGACCAGGAGGCTGGTTGTACCCTTGTCTCAGAGAGGTTTCCTACTTACCTTGGCCCATGAGATTCCCTTAGCAGGTCACTTAGGCCAGACAAAGACTTGGGACAGACTTGTCTCACACTTTCACTGGCCTCACATGAATGAGGATACCAAGGAGTTTTGTCGCTCCTGTGTCACTTGCCAAGCCAGTGGTAAGTCAGGTGGCACAACAAAGGCCCCCCTTATACCAATGCCTGTGGTGGGGGTGCCCTTTGAAAGAGTGGGGATTGACATTGTTGGTCCAATGGAACCCCAGACAGCATCAGGGCACAAGTTTATACTGGTGGTAGTGGATCATGCCACCAGGTATCCTGAAGCTATTCCACTTAGGACCACCACAGCACCTGTGGTGGCAAGGGCCCTAGTTGGAGTGTTCTCCAGAGTGGGCTTCCCTAAGGAGGTTGTCTCTGACAGAGGTGCAAACTTCATGTCAAGCTACTTAACTGCTATGTGGAAGGAGTGTGGTGTCAATTACAAATTCACTACACCCTATCACCCACAATGCAATGGGCTTGTTGAAAGGTTCAACAGGACCCTAAAAGGGATGATTCATGGACTACCTGAAACACTCAGGCGTAGATGGGATGTCCTGATGCCCTGCCTTCTGTTTGCTTACAGAGAGGTCCCACAAAAGGGGGTTGGCTACAGCCCTTTTGAACTTTTGTATGGGCACCCTGTGAGAGGCCCCTTGTGTTTGGTGAAGGAAGGATGGGAGAGACCTCTCAAAAAGCCTGCAACCAACATAATGGACTATGTACTTGGTCTCCGCTCCAGGATGGCTGAGTATATGGAGAAGGCATCAGAAAACCTTAAGGCCAGTCAAGAACTTCAAAAAGCTTGGCATGACCAAAAGGCTGTCCTGACTGTTTATCAGCCTGGACAGAAAGTGTGGGTGTTGGAGCCAGTGGCCCCAGCAGCACTCAAAGACAAATGGTCTGGGCCCCACACAATTCTTGAGCAAAAGGGAGAGGTCACCTACCTGGTGGACCTTGGAACTCCCAGGAGTCCCCACAGGGTACTCCATGTCAACAGGCTCAAAGCATATGTCGACAGGAAGGACATGAGCTTGCTCATGGCCATAGATGAGGGACAGGAGGAAGAGAGTGACCCTCTCCCAGACCTGCTCACTCAGAATCCTGATGATGGGTCAGTAGATGGTGTTGTCTTTTGTGGCAGCCTCTCTGAACATCAGCAGAAAGACTGTAAACAGGTTCTTCAGTCTTTCAGACATATGTTCTCTCTGACACCCAGTCAGACCAATTGGTGTACCCATGAGGTTGACACTGGTGACAGCCTGCCAGTCAAGAGTAAAATCTACAGGCAGCCTGATCATGTTAGAGACTGCATAAAAACTGAAGTGCAGAAGATGTTGGAATTGGGAGTCATTGAACCCTCAGATAGCCCTTGGGCTAGTCCAGTAGTTCTAGTGCCAAAGCCTCACACCCAAGATGGTAAGAGAGAGATGAGGTTTTGCGTAGACTACAGGGGTCTCAATGCAGTCACTAAGACTGATGCCCATCCAATACCAAGGGCAGATGAACTTATAGATAGATTGGCTTCTGCCAACTACTTAAGTACATTTGACTTAACAGCTGGGTATTGGCAAATCAGGTTAGCTGAGGATGCCAAGCCCAAAACAGCATTTTCAACCCCTGGTGGGCATTATCAATTTGTGGTAATGCCCTTTGGTCTGAAAAATGCACCTGCCACCTTCCAAAGGTTGGTGAATCAAGTCCTTACTGGGCTGGATGACTTCTGTGCAGCATATCTAGATGATATTGCTGTCTTTAGCTCCACCTGGGAGGATCACCTGGTCCACCTGAGGAAAGTGTTAGAGGCTCTGCAAGCAGCAGGCCTCACTATCAAGGCCACCAAGTGCCAGATAGGGCAGACACAGGTTGTATACCTGGGCCACCTTGTAGGTGGAGGCCAGGTTCAGCCACTGGAGAGCAAAATACAGTCAATCAGGGACTGGGCTCCTCCAACCACCCAGACTCAGGTTCGAGCTTTCTTGGGCCTGACTGGATACTACAGAAAGTTTGTCAGGAACTATGGTTCCATTGTGACACCATTAAATGAACTGACAAGTAAGAAAATGCCAAAAAAGGTTCAGTGGACAGCAGGCTGTCAAAAAGCATTCGATGACCTAAAGCAGGCCATGTGCACAGCACCTATCCTTAAGAGTCCAGACTACTCCAAACCATTCATTGTCCAAACAGATGCTTCTGAGTTGGGTGTGGGAGCTGTTCTTTCTCAACTGAATTTTGATGGTCAGGATCAGCCCATTGCTTTTATAAGCAGAAGGCTGACCCCCAGAGAGAAGAATTGGTCAGCTATTGAGAGGGAGGCCTTTGCTGTGGTTTGGGCCCTGAAGAAGCTGAGGCCATACTTGTTTGGCACTCACTTCAAGATTCAGACCGACCATAAGCCCCTCTTGTGGCTAAATCAGATGAAGGGTGAAAACCCCAAACTGCTTAGGTGGTCCATTTCCCTACAGGGGATGGACTTTACAGTGGAACATAGACCTGGTACTGATCATGGCAATGCCGATGGGCTCTCCAGATATTTCCACTTAGAACAAGAAGACTCACCTGGTCAAGGTTAGCTTATTGTCCCAAAGTTTGGGGGGGGGTCATGTAGGAGAGTAGGGTCTGCAATCCTATGATCACCCAGATTTTTTGCTTTTGTTTCACTGGTTTACGACTTTCTCTGGCTGTGGGCCTGCCAATCAGACCCACAGCCTGGCTGTTCTCTTTCTAAATTACCACATGTACCCTAGGTGCATCTACCAATTGGTACTGGGCCACCTTATCAGACCCTGTAACTCAGGGCATAGGTGTACCCAGGGCTGCCAGGGGCTGCAGCATGTATTATGCCACCCCTGGCTGGCCTCCTAAATTTGACACAACTGGCTGCATGACAGCTGGGGCAAAGTCGTGTAATCACCCTTTGCTGTAGGTGTAGTATACCTATACCTAACCCTAAAATGGACACACAGATTCCTATCAGTCACTCCTATGGCAGGCCTTGACAATCCTGAAGGCAGAGTGCTTGGAATCGTGTGAGATGGTGCTCTGGCATGAGCTGAGCCTGTCTGCAGCTTGCGGAATCAAGTCCTAATAGCTGTTCCATGATATCGCATACCATATACTCTTAAGTGCATTATAATCCTCGCGGTTAAATGCTATCTTTGGTATTGCTTTATCAAAACATGTCGAGTAAGGTGTCATACGAATTGGAATACTAACCCCTCGCCAATTCTGGCGACGGGGTTAGCATTCCACCCTTCTAGAGGGACACGACATGTATGTAACTGTGAACCCCGGTTAAAGTTAACTGAAGCCTCAGCTCCACAAAATGGATGCTGCCACCACAGACACGAGTCTGACCCCCTGCAGCTGGGAGTCCTTCCAGTGAGGGGAGCCTGGACAAAGGGTTTCCTGTCAGGGGCGGTGCTAGCACCGTCCCAGACATGGTTTTGTGTATCCTGGGTAGGCAGGGCTTTTCAGGAAGGTGACTGCTGAGTGGCACCCCGGTGCTCACTACGCATAGGCCAGTCAGAACCAGTTCCAGGGGCACACCAGCCCCTGGCCTGGGGAAGTCCGGCAGGGGAGAGGGGTGTAACCACCCGCCTCCTGGTCCCACCCATAGGCAGGACCTAGTCACCGGGTCAGCCCCCTTTTTTAGTATAAAGATGGGAGCGGGCCCCCTGTTAAAATTAGATCATCTTTGGAATCAAGATACCACTTTCTTCGAAAGGACTTCACGATTTCTTCTTCAAGATTCTCCCTTGTGGCTAAGGAGTAGTCACCCTGCATCAAGCGGGCACCATCCTAAAGAACACTGCGGTCTGCTGCAAGTCCTTCATCACGAATCCGACGACCCAGCTCGACGAGACCCGGCTTCCCTGGCACCTCTGACCTCTACTCACCTCTACAGCCAAGCTGAGAACCGTGAGTGCGACGAGACCTCAAGGGACCGACGATCGCCAAGACTGCACGACATCTTTACTACAAGCCCACCGTGTCCTCCACTGGTGAGTGCTTTGGGGTCCGAGAAGCCCCGACCCTGCGCAGCTCCAGCACCCAAGATCAGCCTCCCTGCATCTCCACGATCTGCGTGGGGCCCTTCTGCTGTTTGCTGTGCACCGCGTTGTTTGGCTACTAGCCGGCTGGCTTGTGGCCTTCTGAACGACGCCCAACGACTTCACGACTGCTGGTCTGGTTGCTCCAGGCTGGCCCTTGCTTCCTTGTTCAAGAGAGGCACCCCGGACCCTCCTGGTCCACCCCAGACGCCATTTTAGGTCCACCGCGTGGGCTTGAATTTGCCAAGGCTTTGTTGCCCAATCCTGGGTCCAGCGACGCCGACAGCTTCCATCTTCGTGGGACAGCTCGATCCTCCATCCTGGTCGCCGACAACGCCTCCTGGTCCGTGAGATCTTCGAGTCAAGCGTCACCCACTCACCTTGTCGAGGTGGCTACCATCCGGTGCCCTCCTGGTGCCCACTGACTACTGGCTAGTAGTCTCGAACTTGGTCCCCTCTGCTTTCAGGTGTCATCTATCTTCGAGATCCAGGCTTGGATCCAACTGAACTTTCTTCACTGGTCACCGGCCAGCATCTTTTCTTCCGGCTCCTGGTCCGTCTACGAGGATTCCCGACGTCTTTTCAGACCTATGCAGCTGCAGCCCCTGGGCTAGGTAACTTCGGCATTTCGGTGCCCCAGCATAGCCTCACTATCCAAGGGTCAGAATCTACTTTCGTTTTCTCCCTACCAGGTCGGGTTCGCCCGAGAACACTAACTTTCTAATTCCTAGCTACCATAGACTTTTGTCCCGCATCTCGCGTGAGAGTGCACACACTGCACCCGAGTCCCCTAGGCCTCCTAGAAGTAATCTAACGATTCCCTAGTCAAGTCCTAGCGATTCCAAAAGCTATTAGTACTGTACTTACCTGCTAGGAATTTCGCATTCCACTTTCAGAGTATATGGTTTTCCGTGCCCCTCGGGCATTTGTATATACTGTGCTAACTTAAGTATTTTTGTAAGAGTTTTGGTTTGTGCTTAGTACCCTGTCCTCATAAAGAGTACAGGGCTGTTGTGATCTTTAAATAAATAACTGTTTATTTTCATAACACTTGTGTGGTGTCCTTTCACTTGGTATTCAAGGGGTATATGTGTGGTAAACAGCTGGCTTAACACGCCCTCTCGAGTCTTTAGCCTTAGACTGCTCGTATCCACGCTACTAGGATAGCTGGTCTATAAGGTTGACTTACAACCAATCATCAATAAGGGTTGCTGGACTGATACATAGTGTTCACTAGAATAGTGAGCACTGCATATCAGGCCACCTTCTCACACCTTCCCTAGTGTTTGCTTAAACACCTCTTGATAAGTAGTCACCCTATGTGACCCACCTCAAAGATTCTGATCCTTTAAATATTACCTTTTCCACTTCACACTCCCTTTTCATTGCCATCATTCTGTAACCAGCTCACATCATAAAGTCCTGACGTTCCTCCTTTGGTCACTTGCACCTCCTCATCCATGTACAAATTGCCAAATCTTCTGTTTCAAATTGTACTTGATGCGAGACGACTGTTCTACAACCATTGTCCCCTGTAAATCCATCATATTCTCAAATTGCAACATGCCCTGGAAATATTAATCTCTTTTCCGCTGGGGGGACAGGGCAGGACACAACAATAGTGGGGCTCTATGCTTCTGCAGGGGTTAGGTTTCCACACCCACTGAACCTGGTCCCAATCTTGCAGAACCGAAAATTGAGTCAGGAGACATGGGGCTAGTTGTATTGGCTTGCAAAGGTATTCCCCTAATTCCTTTTGACAGCCCCGCTCCCTTTGAGGTAATGCTCTCAGGGGTATACCACAACTCGTTATGAGTCCCTTATTGGAAGGTACATGATTGTGAATCAAACATTGATATCCACACAAAGATGAGATGAGCACCACCAGAAGAGTAGATATTAGGAATTGAGAAAACCCTACCATAATTTCCAGCTGTCACCAATCATAGATTTGGAAATAAAAATGTAAAAAATATTTTGGTGACATTTATACCACAGACCTAATGATGGGGGAGGCTAAGCGATTTAATGAAGGTCTGGGAGCTGCCCTGAGCAGGTTACATGACCATGAGTGGACTTTTACAAAATGCATGGTGCACCCTGGAAGACTTTACATGAGAACAAAAAGAATAATATATAATAGATTTGATACTAAAAGATTACAAATATGCAAAATGTAAAATGCAATATTACTTCTAATAAACTAGACCAAATGTTGGAATTTTCTGACATGAGGTGGTAAAACGGAGAGGAGCGTGGATTGCAAAATGTTTCCATTGTCGTCTCCTGAAGATTTATAGAGGGCAGCATTCTCAGATGCAAGAAGCCATTCCAAAGGGATGGAAAAGGAGGAGAAAGCTTATATATTCAACCCTACTTTTTTGTCTTGCAAACTTCCATGATGAGTTACTTGAGACTGCAGCTGTAAAGGAGCAGCCAATAAGGAGATTATTGAGGGAGCATTTAGATGCTGTATATAGACTATCATTTACAGAATGTGTGAGGGAATGGAGTGTATTACTTGGTGTGGTTGTGGAACCTCATTGTGTAATATGCTACCTACCCCTTTAGGACCAGACAGGTTTTGTTTGTTAAACCTTAGCACAACCTTGGGGAGCCGTGACTCTGAGCAGTCAGACTTACAGAAAGGAACAAGTGTAAAGCATTTAAATGGCAGCAAAACAATTGAGGACAAAAGAAACTCAACACTCGATAAATCTAACACTAATTAAAATAGAGTATACTTTTATGAATTTATGGACATCAAAATGTAAAAGAGCCACTAGAGGGTGGAATGTACAAGAAACTATAAATTAGGAATTTTCACTTATCTGCGGTCAAGCATTGGGAAATTGGACACTTAGAAACATTTTCAAGGGAACCTTTTGCAAATTGTTATGCAGTTACTTTGGGCGACCAACGCTGGCAGGGAGCCAGTCAAGGGGACCTGCAAGGTCCAGCAAAAGTTACCTTTTCAAGCAAAGCAGTTTTCAGTCCAGTTCCAGCGTTAATGACTCCTTGCAATTGACTTCCATGGAGAGGTTGTGATGCAAGGGATACAGGATGCTGAAGATACTCAAAAATGCTGAAGATACTGTGCAGTTGACAGGAGTCTTCCTGGGTCTACTCCTAAAGCCACGGTCCTGGTGAGTCGATCCTGGCCATTGGGGTGAATGTCCCTATCAGTCATTCGGCATCAGCAGAAGTCCATTCACCGCTGGGTTACCAGTTGCCCGACACAGCAGACTCAGTGTGGCCCAGGTATACAACCTGGCTCTGCCCTATCTGGCACTTGGTAGCCTTGATAGTTCGGCCTGCCTTTTGCAGGGCCTCAAACATTTTTTCAGGTGGATCAGGTGATCTTCCCAGGTGGAGCTGAAGACAGCAATATCATCTAGATAAGCTGCACTGTAGTCATCCAGGCCTGAGAGGACTTGGTTCACCAACCTTTGAAATGTGGCAGGTGCATTTTTCAGACCAAAAGGCATTACCACAAATTGGTAATGTCCACCAGGGGTTGAAAATACTGTCTTTGGCTTTGCATCATCAGCTAGTCTGCTCTGACAGTAGCCAGCTGTCAGGTCAAATGTGCTCAGAAATTTGGCAGATGCCAACCTATCTATGAGCTCATCTGCCCTGGGCATTGGATGGGCATCTGTCCTAGTGATAGCATTTTTTTAAATTCTTCTTATTGTTGCATTGAAAGCTTCACAAATGAAAAAATGAGCACATGGGCAGGCGTCAACATTCCGCCTTGTCCGTCAAATACGCAACTTTTCCTTTTTTTTCTTCTTTTTCCCTGGATTCCACAGGTGTAAACAGAACGCGTGGATCTTTAACAGACAACATAACAAGAACTTAAGAAAATAAAGCAATCCCTAAAACAGCAGCCCACATAACCACCTCCTCCCCCCCACCCCCGGGCCCACCCCGCTCCCCCTATTGTATTCCCACCCACCACTCAAACCTGGTCTAAACATTTAAGTCTGAATATGGCCTCCCCGAGTCACTGCCGTTAGGCCTGTCGCACTGGGGGTCTCTCCAAACCTCTCACTCGAGTTCCTTGGAGCTTCACTCCAGCCCATGGTATTGTCTCCACTTCGCCCACACTCTCCGAAACATTTTTGGGCAGCCCCTGGCCTTGTAAGTCCCTCTCTCTGCCGCCATGTACAAGTCCAGCTCCCTCCTCCATTCCTCCAAATCTGGCGGTTCGGGTGCCCCCCAGTATCGTGCAATGTCCCTCTTCGCCACCACCAAAGCAAGTACCAGAAAGATGATCAAGGGGCGAGCCAGGTCAATCGGTTAAGCGTCGCCAACGCCTGCGTGCGTGCTTCATCAGTGACGAGTTCCCTATAGTGTCTTTGCGTGTCTAACAGCTTCCGAAGTAGTGCCTCTTTCTTCCTCTGATGGTATTCTGCTTCTAGGGCTAAGATAGACACCTCTTCACTAGCTATCGTGTCCTGCCGCTTCCGCCTGGCCTCTCCCAGCCTACTTTGTATGCGATCCCTCAGGACCGGCTTCATTGCCTCCCAAAGGGTAATCCCTGATTCAACCGTACCCTCATTTTCGGCCACATACACCCTTATGTCCGCTCTAATGCCCTTCAGTAGTTCTGGCGTTTGGATATCCCAGGCTGCTAGGCGCCAGTCTGCCTTCCTCTCTCCTCTCCCCCGCCCCATCTGTGCCTAGAGCGGGGAGTGATCTGAGATTCCCCGTGCTTTGTATTCTGCTAAGTCCCTCAACGAGACATCCTGCCGGGACACAAAGATATAATCTAGCCTTGAGAATACCCTGTGGGCCCCCGAGTAGAGGGAGTAGGCCTCCTGCGTAGGGTGAAAGCCATCTCCAGACATCGGTGAGGCCTATGATATTCATCCGCCGCGCTAGAGCCGTGTCGGACCCTACTGTATGTGGTGTCCCCGATCTATCCCGTGTTGCACACATAACGTCGTTAAAATCACCCCCCACTATTTGTATCATGTCAGCCGTGTCTATAAGGATAGCGGTGATTGCCTTGAGGGTGCGTGCCTGTAGCTTTGGGGGGGCATATACTGAAAGGATCGTGTACCTACGCCTCTTCCAGACTCCCTGTACTCCCGCGTATGTCCCCTGTGGGTCCAGCCAGGTACGAGTGATAGTGAACGGTGCCGTTTTTTTTATGAGGATCGCTACTCCCCTGGAATCTGTTGTGTATCCTGCATGTGCCAGCACTACATGCCTGCCTCTCGCTATAAACGCGCACTGATTGCCTCTAAGGTGAGTTTCCTGGAGAAGGATGATATCCGGCGCTAGCCTTTTAAGGTAGGCGTTTACCAGGCTTCTCTTAATCTTCGACCCAAGGCCATTCACATTCCATGTTAATACGGTGACTCCTGTGTCACCTATGTGTGGGGTATCTAGTGTATCTGCCATTGTGTGTTACATTTCTCTTCCCATGTAGGTCCCCAGAACTGGGGTGGCTCAAGGTGTGGCATGGCGTATCGCTGCTGTTTCTCAACTGACCCCCCCCTCCCCACTAGAACCCCCTGGTACCCCAACTTGAGTGAGTAAAGAAACCATCCCCCCCCCCTGCAACCCCCTCCCCACCTCCCTCCCCTTCCAGTCGCATCCCAACCTGGGACCAAACTATCCACGGGAGAAGGCCTGTCGCCCTCCCACACATCCCCCCATCACGCACCAAATAACTGTATAAACAACTCAAACAACATTGAAGGGCGTGTCAACTTGCGTGCTCCCGGTGGCCGGGCTGCTATCTCACTGACCCCTGGAGATCCACACTCATGAGTGTAAGTCCTGAGTGTCTGTTGCGGGGCTCTGCCCCGACGAGTCCTGCTCCAACAGCTGTATTTCTGCGACTAATGGGTGGACTGAATCGCCAAGACCGTCGTCCTCATCTCTTCCTGAAACATGTCCCTCCGAATCCTCTTCCTCGTCCCCTTCAGAACAAATGCCATTCCGCAGGCAGCTAAACCTGGAGCCCGCCACTGATTCTTTACCCGGAGACGTTGATCTGCCCCCCGTCTTTCACTGGCACCACAGGTCTGATAGGGCGTCGCTAGCTTACGTTTCCTCATCTTTCCTGATCGTCTACGTTGTGGTTTCGGCAGCTCCCAGCGTGTCTTTTCCCTCATTGACTTGTCCATGGCTTCTCTTCCGGCTGCCTCCCTACTGTTCAGGATAGGGCGTTCTTCAAGCCATTGCCAGGCGTCATCCGGGCATGTAAAGAAAATGGATTTGTCCTTCTAGATGACTTTGAGTTTCGCTGGAAAAAGGAGCAGGTAGGCTATATTCAAGGATCGTAGTTTTCATCTTTACTGAATCAAAGGAACAGCACTGTTTTGCCCCCTACCTGGCTATAGTCCGGGAAGATCATTAGTGTGGCATTCTCGAAGCGGATTTCTCCCAGTTTCCTGGCTTCTCCTGAAAGCAGAAGGGACAGAGTCTGGGTCACTTGCCAGTGACCAGGATGGCGATGGAAAAGCTGCCAGCCAATGCCGGGTGATTTCAGGTGAAAAGGTGAAGTTTGTCTCTTCAGCCACGAGGTCCAGGAGGCGTCGACGATGACCAGGAGCTTGATTCGAGTGTCCCACGAAGGATCTAGTTGACTGCGGTGTCGGTAACCGGATTGGACCCAATAAGCCTAGGCAAACGCAAATCTGAAAGAAACACGTTAGTGTTAGATTCCTTACCTTAGAATATCCCCAGGCGTCAGTCTGGATCCGGAAACTTTTGCGTAGCAGTACCCCTGCGCGTCGGTAGGCGTCGTCTGCAGGCGTCCCCTGCGGCTCCGCGTCCGTCGTTGGCGTCGTGCGCCGTGATGACGTCACTGGAGTATATAGACGCCGCCTCCGCGCGCTGACGTCAGTTCTTCTTTTTTCCGCGCCAGTGGACGCAGATCTGAAGAGCAGTACTCCGGTCTTTGACCAAGTTTTTTCGAATTGTTATCACTTTGTGCCTGTTAGGATGCCTGGGTTCAAGCACTGTGATGACTGTGAGCGCACGATGTCGGTCACAGACCATCACCGCCTCTGTCACCGGTGTCTGGGCCCCGACCACGACGTGGACTCCTGCGTCGACTGCCGGGCCCTTACCAACAAGGCTAGACGGGAGCGGTCCCGCAAGCTACTGGAGCTCCGGGTGTCGGCCCCACGTCGGGACCGGGAGCGGTCCCGGTCCGGCCGGAGGTCGAGAGAGCGTTCGAGGGAGCGGTCGAGGAGCCGCGCCGAGCGTTCCGGAAGTCGACACCACTCGTCATCCTCGTCAGGTGAGAAGCACAAGAAGTCGGGGCGTCGTCATCGTACCCCCGACTCCCCCCGACGCTCGCGCGTTGCGGCCGGGGGTTCGGGTGACCCCAACCCCGCGGCTCCGCGAGAGTCGCCGGCGCGGCTTGCCCCATACCCTCAGGTCCCTGGGCACGGTGCGACGCCTGAGGAGATAGAGGCGTTCCTCATGGCCATGAGGGCCCTATCTCCTCCGGCGGGTTCCACGGCGCCTACGGGCCCAGTGAACCCGTCCGGGGGCCCTAGCGGTTCAGCTGACCCTACCTCGACGCCGTCGGATGATCCGACTCCGGCGCCGATCCCGGCGCCGCTAGGGCCTTCGGGGTCGACGCCGGATGGACGTCCATCCAACCCGGCGCCGATCCCATCGGGGTTGCCCCCGGCGCCGCCTCCGCGCGACGACGGTTCCTCGGTGCCGGCTTCGGGCGGCACTGGGGCTCCGGCGCCGGCTCCGGGCGGCGCCGTCCCCTTACCTTCACCGACGCCGGACGCGGGGCCGGACGGGCGTCGCTCGACGCCGGTCCCGGCGCCGATGGGGCCCATGAACCCCGAGGAGCCGGTCTACATCGTTGACTCCGAATACGGAGAAGATGAAGAGTTCGGTGAAGGTTGGGAGGGGTCCGAGGACCCTCTGTTACGCGAGTGCCAGTATGACCCGGACTGGACAGGTGACTTGGGGGACGCCAGTGGTTTGGACGACTCTCCTAACCCTGGTTTGATCTCTCCTCCAACCGTGGCATCGGTGGAGGGAGCTGCATATTCAGTGGTGCTGATGAGGGCTGCCAAGGCCTTACACCTTGAGCTCCCCGTCGCGGCCGTGAGGCCTAACATCCTCACTGAGGTCTTCAAACCGCAGTCATGCCCACAGGAGCCACTACTGCCGTTTAATGAAGCCTTGTCAGACGTTCTGTTGGGCACGTGGTCCAGGCCCGCTTCAGGTGCGCCTGTTGATCGGAACGTGGCCAGGCGCCACCGTCCTTGTCCGGACGACCCCAAGTTCCTGTCTACCCACCCCACTCCTGAGAGTCTGGTGATCCAGGCCTCGACCTCCCAGTCCGCATTCCCGTCGGCCCCGCCCGACCGGGAATCCAAGAGGTATGACCAGTTTGGCAAGAGGGTCTTCTCGTCCATTAGTTTGGGCCTGCGGTCTTGCAACACCGCTTGCCTCTTGGGCCGCTACACCCACTCTGTGTGGGATACGGTCGCGGAACTGCTGCCAGAATGCCCCATGGAGGTGCGGGCTAAACTCGGTCAGGCTGTGGCTGAGGGCCGAGATGCAGCGAAATATTCGATACGGTGTGGTCTTGATACGACCGACTCGCTGGGCAGAGCTATGTCAACGACAGTGGCGATTCGTCGCCACGCCTGGCTGAGATCCGCCAACTTTTCGGCTGATGTCCAGAATACACTGATGGACATGCCGTTTGATGGCTGTCACCTGTTCGGTGACAAGGCGGACCACGCGCTGGAACGCTTCAAGGACTCCAGGGTCACGGCCAAGTCCTTGGGTCTCTCGACCCAGCGTCAGCAAACGGGTTCGTTTCGTCCCTTTCGTGGCCAAGGAAGGGGCGCCCCCACACGTGCTGCCAGCCACGCGCCGCAAGAATCCTTTCAACGCGGTGGCGGCCGTGGAAACCGCCGTGGCGGCGGTCGGGGACAACGGCGGGGTCAGACCACACCTCCCCCCGCAGCATCTGCCTCAAAATCCTCCTAGTCCGTGCTTTCGGCCCCACGTGACGCCAGTGGGTGGCAGGGTTCGCCATCACCACGCTCACTGGCGCACGATCACTTCGGACAGGTGGGTGCTGCAAATTGTCCGAAGGGGCTACTCCCTCCCCTTCGAGACCTCTCCTCCAGCCATGCCACCGCAGAACCACCGTGTGTCGGGGGACCACTTGACACTCCTGCAGGAGGAAGTTACGGCCCTCTTGGCCAAGGGGGCCATCGAGCGCGTTCCTGGGCCAGAAGTAGGGCGTGGTTGTTATTCCCACTACTTTCTGGTGCCCAAGAAGGACAAGGGGGGCCTACGTCCTATCTTGGATCTAAGGAACGTCAACGGCTTCCTCCGGAAGGAGAAGTTCAAGATGTTGACGTTGGCTCAGGTCTTGGCTGCTCTAGACCCACAAGACTGGATGGTAGCGTTGGACTTGCAGGACGCCTATTTTCACATCCCCGTCCTGCCGGCCCACCGGCGTTACCTGCGGTTCACGGTAGGCCTGGAGCACTTTCAGTTTATCGTGCTTCCCTTCGGCCTTACCAGTGCCCCACGGGTGTTCACAAAGGTGATGGCGGTGGTCGCAGCCCATCTGCGCAGGTTAGGGGTTTCAGTCTTCCCCTACCTAGACGACTGGTTGTTGAAGGCGGGCTCGCCCCAGACAGTCGTCCACCACCTTCAGATGACGGCAGACCTCTTGCACGACCTGGGGTTCTCCATCAATGTGCCGAAATCACACCTGTGTCCCTCTCAAAAGCTCCTTTTCATCGGAGCGGTTCTGGACTCGGCGCAGTTTCGGGTTTATCCTCCGGAACGGCGGGTTCGGGATATTCAGGCTTTGATTCCCATCTTTCAGCCGTTATCCCGGGTTTCGGTCAGGTTGACGCTGCGGCTGCTGGGACTGATGGCTTCCTGCATCCTTCTGGTGCATCACGCCCGGTGGCGGATGCGGGCTCTGCAGTGGGACCTGAAGTTTCAGTGGGCCCAGCATCAGGGCAACTTGTCCGACCACGTCTTGATCTCGGAGGGCACTGCGAGACAACTGCAGTGGTGGCTTACGGACCGCGATTGGGTCAGGGGCAAGTCCCTCTCCCTTCCCCAACCGGAGCACGTTGTAGTGACGGACGCGTCCCTCCAGGGCTGGGGTGGCCACTTGGGAGAGGCAGAGATCAGAGGCATCTGGTCTCCGGCGGAGTCCCGGCTCCATATCAACCTGTTGGAGCTGCGGGCGATTCGTCTGGCACTGAAGGCATTCCTCCCCTTTGTCAACGGGAGTGTAGTGCAGGTGTTCACCGACAACACCACCGCCATGTGGTACTGCAACAAACAGGGCGGAGTGGGGTCGTGGACCCTTTGCCAGGAGGCTCTGCGCCTCTGGCAATGGCTGGAACGTCAGGGCGTGACTCTGACGGTTCAACACCTGGCAGGTTCTCTGAACGCCAGGGCGGACGAACTCAGCCGTCGGTGCTCGATGGATCTCGAATGGCGTCTGAACTCGGACGTGGCGCAAGGCATCTTTCTGCAATGGGGAGAGCCTTGGTTAGATCTATTCGCCACAGAAGAGAACGCGCAATGTCATCAGTTCTGCGCGTTGGAGTTTCCAAGACGGCACTCGCACTGCGACGCCTTTCGGCGCGAGTGGAGTTGCGGTCTGTTATACGCCTTTCCGCCTATACCACTTCTGCCCAGAGTGCTGAAGAAGATCAGGCGCGACCGGGCCCAAGTTATCCTTGTGGCTCCGGACTGGGCTCGAAGATACTGGTATCCCGAGCTACTCAGCATGTCAGTCGGTCCCCCGATCCGCCTGCCCCTTCAGGAGGACCTTCTGTCGCAGCAGCAGGGGACGGTCCTCCACCCGAACCTGTCCAGTCTCCACCTCCATGCTTGGAGATTGAGCGGCGGCAGTTGAGGCCATTTGACTTGCCTCCTGAAGTCTGTGATGTTATTCTGGCAGCCAGGCGTCCCTCCACTAAGTCGGTATACGCCTGTCGGTGGAACAGATTTGTGGCATGGTGCACAGCAAAGGCTGTGGATCCTCTCTCTGCCCCTCTTTCGGAGGTTCTTCTGTTTCTTCTTTCTCTTGCCCAGCAGGGCTCTGCTCTGGGCACTATCAAGGGTTACCTTTCTGCCCTTTCAGCCTTTTTGAGGCTTCCTGATCAGCCTTCTTTGTTCAAATCCCCGATTGTAACTCGGTTCTTAAAAGGCATCACTCACATGTTTCCACCTGTTCCGTTTGTGATGCCTCAGTGGGATTTGAACCTGGTTCTGACCTTCCTGATGTGTGCTCCCTTTGAGCCCCTTCATTCTTGTCCTCTCCGTCTCCTGACTTTAAAGACGGCTTTCCTGGTTGCCTCCACCTCTGCCAGGAGAGTGAGTGAGCTCCAGGCTCTTTCTGTCCAACCTCCTTTCCTGTCCATTCATCCTGATAAGGTGGTTCTGAGGACTAGACCTTCTTTCCTGCCCAAGGTTGTTTCGGCCTTTCACATCGGGCAGTCCGTCACCCTCCCTTCCTTCTTCCCGCCTCCGCATCCTTCAAAGGATGAAGAGCGGCTCCACCGTCTGGACCCAAAACGTGCGCTTTCATTCTACATGGATCGCACACGCCAGTTCCGGGTGGATGACCAACTGTTTGTTGGCTACGTGGGTGCGAAGAAGGGACGGGCGGTTTGTAAACGAACCATCTCTCGATGGGTCGTCCTCTGCATCAAAGCGTGCTACTCTTTGGCTCGGAAGGAGCCTCCTGTTGGCCTGAGGGCCCATTCCACTCGGGCCACGGCGGCTACTACTGCCCTGGGCCGGGGAGTCCCCTTGCAGGACATTTGCCAAGCGGCTACGTGGGCCTCGCTGCACACATTTGCGAGGCACTACTGCCTGGACAGTCAAGTCCGGAGGGATGGCTTCTTTGGCCGTTCTGTCCTCCAGGACTTTCTGGTGTAGTATTGTATTGGTTCGCAGACCCACCACCGGGGTTGGTATTGCTGGGGTATGTATTCTAAGGTAAGGAATCTAACACTAACGTGTTTCTTTCAGATGAACAAGTTACTTACCTTCGGTAACGATATATCTGTAAGAAACATTAGTTAGTGTTAGATTCCTTACCGAACCCACCCATCCTCCCCGTTCTGCGAACTGATACCTAGGGTTAAGGTCATCCCTTTCAGGGCCCTAGTTTTACATGGCACCAGTGTTGGTTCTCTCATGGCTCTGCGTCTCCTGGCGCGGAAATGCTGTGTGCAAAGAACTGACGTCAGCGCGCGGAGGCGGCGTCTATATACTCCAGCGACGTCATCACGGCGCACGACGCCAACGACGGACGCGGAGCCGCAGGGGACGCCTGCAGACGACGCCTACCGACGCGCAGGGGTACTGCTACGCAAAAGTTTCCGGATCCAGACTGACGCCTGGGGATATTCTAAGGTAAGGAATCTAACACTAACTAATGTTTCTTACAGATATATCGTTACCGAAGGTAAGTAACTTGTTCTTCATGCTGGATGTCGAGATTGGCTTCGGTGCAGACCAGCAAGGTCTGGGGCGCTTCTCCTTTGTAGGGAAGCTGAAGCAAGCCTGGAGCAAGCAGGAAAGCAAGTTAGATTCAAAAGTACGTCTTCGGGGGGCTCACTAGCCAACGGACTAGGAACCTGGAAGATGCGTCGAGCTGAAATGCAAAAGCGGGGCCCATGGGACACTCGTGGAGTGTGGGCCTCTGAGCTTCAGTGCAAATGGTGTTCGGGGCAGGGGCTTCAGAATCCCCAATGTACAATTTCGGGGATTGCCTCAGGAAGTCGGTGCAGGTAGCAAAATGCAGGATGTCCAGAAGTTCTGGTCCCACGTCTCTCGTGTCCGCCACGGGTCTCAGCTTTGCTGTGAGCGAAGGTCAGGGTCAGAGATGTCTGGAAGTCCGTGTCCGGTGTCGCAGATTCTTCGGGATCCATTTTGTGATGCTGAGGCTCTGTTTAACTTTAACCGGGTTTACCAGTAACTACATGTCTTGTCCCGCTAGAAGGGTGGAATGCTACCCCCGCCACCAGGACTGGTGGGGGAGTAGTATTCCAAAGTGTTTGACACCTTACACGACATGTTTTTTTTTTGTCAAAGATGTTTATTAATGTTTGTAAACAACTCATGGCACAATTCGCCCATTTTCCCACGCAGGGGCGACCTGATCATAGGAATGCGAGCGAACGAGCAAGAATGAACCCCGAGAACTAGGTTCACGTACCCTGGTCCCAAAGTACAAGTCTATTTATAGGTTACAGTTTCGAAAAAATACGGGTAGTACTCCCATAAGCCATTCTTTTTTTTTTTTTTTATTACATTTTTAAAACCTTTATTTAAGAACAGTGCACACAGCTATTCAGCCTTACATCCCGGAGGCGAGGCAGCATATCGAAACAAAAGAACCAAAGTGCAAGAATCAGTACATCAGAACGAATTAGGTTGATTTAAAATTTTTGTATGAGAAACATAGAAGAGAGGGAGAAAAAGAAAGAGAGCGCCGAAACTGGTGCAAAGAGAGAGGCAATGGAATGTAAAATACAGTGAGGCGTTATGAGGGGGTCAGGAGGGCACAGTGAACACAAGTATGTCCAACGGAGTACAATACTAGGAATGGGAAGGGAGGGAAACACAGGATAGCAACTTAAAGTTTTACAGTTGGTGTCACAGGCTACGGTGATAAATGTTCCTCCTGCGGAGCGGGGTCCGGAGGTACGCAAATGTCCTCTCTGTTTTCATTCCAAGCCCCCCACATTTTCTGCCACTTTTTAGGTTTACCCCTGGCAACAAACACGGTCTTTTCCCGGAACATACACCAATCCATATTGGCCTTCCACTGTACAACCTTCGGAGCCGCTGTAGCTCCACACTTCTGCGCGATGTCCCGTTTAGCTACCATATTACCAAGGGTCACCCATAGAGTCTGGGCCACGTTGTGATCTGTCGGACCCCAAATGTTCAGAAGGCATCTCCTGGCTTCCGCATGCACTTCTACCCCAGTCACCTCGCTCATAATCGAGTGCACACGTCGCCAGTAGGAAGTTATTGCAGGACATTCCCACAGAATGTGCATGAAGGTGGCAAGGGCGCCACAGCCGCGCCTACAAAGGCCATCGACAGAGTAGCCCATGTGCACAAGTCTTGGACCAGTAACATAAACTCTGTGCAGGATTTTGAGCTGCACCAGCCGAAGACGGGAGGAGATAGCAACCTCCTTAGGGGAGGGCACCGCACTCTGCCAATCCTCGTCATCAATTTCTATCCCATCTCGCACCCACTGGTCCCTCACACCCAGGAGGAGGTCTGTACGGACGTTGATAAGTTTCTTGTAAGACAATGAAATGGCACTGTCTGGCATATGGCCTTCCAGCACCCTATCTTCCAAAGGAGAACTGTCGGAAATCACCTCCCCCTCCGGCTTGGCGGACAGCAATGCATGTCTCAGCTGAGCATACCGGAAGAATTCCGCCTCACCCAGCTGAACTCTGCATGTAACTGGGCAAAAGTCTTAACCTCGCCACGCAGCAACATATCTTCCACCCTGGAAATACCAATTAGATCCCACTTATCAAAGCCCTTGGTATGCCATAAGTTGCCCAGGATGTCCGAGTCGTACAATGGGGTCGCCTTAGTCAGTCTATCCTTCCATCCCTGCGCCTTAGTAATCGCCCTCCAAATATGGAACGCGGTTTTCGTTGGACCAGACATCCGCCTGTCGAGGGACCTCGAGTAGAGTGCCGTGATACTTCCCGCCGCCCAGCAGCCATCGATCCATGGCATACCCCGGGTTGTTCGCCGGACCGTATAAACCATGGTTAATAGACGCTAACTGGGAGGCCCAGTAATACCTCCGCACATCAGGCAATGCTATCCCCCCATCATACCACGGTAACGTGAGCTTCGTGATAGCGATGCGAGGGCGGCCGTCCCAAAGTAGGGCGCGTTGTAGGCTCTCGATCTCACCGAAGTATCGAGCTGGGACCGGATCTTGGGTATTTTGCAGGGCGTAGAGGAACCTGGGCAAGGACATCATTTTAAACAACGCCGCACGCCCAAGCAGGGAGAGCGGGAGTTTGCGCCAACCCTCCACGTCACGCCGGAGGCGGAGAAGAGGGGGAAGCAGGTTGTGCTCATAGCACGCTTTAGAGTTAGTGGAGATGTAGATCCCCAAATATTTGAAGCCCTGGCTCGCCACCTGTATGCCACAACCCCTCGGAAGGCGTGGCGATCCCCCTTTCAGGACATACAAGTATGACTTGGACCAGTTAATAACTAGGCCGGAGTACCGACCGAAAAGTCGTAACACGTCACAGGCCACAATAAGGGATTTGCAGGGGGGGGTGAGGTACAAAAGAATATCATCTGCGTACAGTGACACTCGGTCCTCAAAGTCGGGGGCCCATCTGATACCATGTAGGTCGGGGTGGGTACGCAACAGGGCCGCAAGTGGTTCAAGCGCGAGTGCAAACAGGAGGGGCGACAAAGGACAGCCCTGCCTGGTGCCCCTCTGAAGAGCAAAAGGCACGGAAACTCGGCCGTTGACAGCTACGTTAGCCAACGGTCCGGCATATAGAAGTTTGACCCACCCCACAAATTCCGGGCCAAAACCGAGCTTCGCCAACACTGCCCACAGGTAACTCCACTCGAGGGAGTTGAAAGCCATTGTGGCATCCAACGACGCCAGGACAGCCGGCACCTCAAGCGTATGGGCCCTGGCCAGGGCACCATGAAGTCGACGCAGGTTAAGAGCAGTGTTGCGGTGTGGAATAAAGCCCGACTGGTCCGGGTGCACCAAGTCACCAATGACGCCAATCAAACGTTGGCGAGCATTTTGGCTAGAATCTTAGGCTCCGCTTTTAAAAGAGAGATGGGGCGATACGATCGGCACAAGTCTCTTGGCTTCCCTTCCTTATGGATAACCACGATGGTGGCCAACCTCTGGTCAGGGAGAAGTAGGCCAGCCTCCCGCGCCTCCAGGAACATATTCCGCAAATGCGGGGAAACTACATCCGGTTTGATCTTATACAGCTCTACCGGAATGCCGTTGGGGCCCGGCGCCTTGCCAGGTTTCAAGGAACGGATTGCGAGCGCAACCTCATCCACGGATATGTCCCTGTCTAGATCGTCTCGATCCGCGTCCGACAAGCACGGGAGATCGATATCCGACAGGAAAGTAACCGAATCGGCCACAGACCGATCCGAGACAGAGGCATAAACGCCCTGAAAGTAATCCGAAAAGGACTCGGCGATGGCGCTCGGGTCAGTGACTAACACTCCATCCTCTCCCAGTATCTCAGGGACGACACGGCTGGCCCTCTCTTTCTTATCAAGCCAGGCCAGCAACTTTCCCACCTTGTCACCAACGTCGTAAATCCGACCCTGCCGTTCCATGCCCAGGACGAGAGCAGCGTCGGTGGCAAGGTCACGGTACTCCGATTGTTTAAGGGAGAGGTTATGTAACAGGTCAGGCTCAGGGCCCGCCTCTAATCGGGAGTCTAACTCCATGATCTCTGCCTCGATACGCACCATGTCGGCGTCTCTGTTCCTACGGGCTTCCGCTATGAGAGTAAATGCCTCACCCCGCAAGACCGTTTTAAAAGCCTCCCACAAAGTGGCAGCCGATGTAACCGACCCCACATTCTCGGTGAAGTAGAGTTCGATAGCCTTAGCCAGGAGACCACGAGTCTTGGGGTTTCGGAAGTACCACGGATTGACCACCACAGGTCGCTCCGATACGACAATATTAAAGTCGAATGAGACCCACAGCGGGGAATGGTCCGAAATACCCCCTCGCCAAAAAACGGGCCTCAGAGATCGCCGGTGCATGAGCTGCCAGGGTAAGGACGTAATCGATTCTGGAGAGACTACTGTGAGCGCCAGAATGAAATGAGTATTGGCTCTGGGTGGGATGCAGAAGTCTCCAGCAGTCGACCAACCCCATAGTGTCAAGAAAAGTGGGCAACCACATTTGTGTGCTTCGGGGGTCTCTAGGCGGATGTCTGTCCAAGGATCCGGAGCAAACCGAATTAAAGTCACCCCCCACAATGAACAACCCTGCGGGCAGATTCAAAATGGCGCTACCAAGGTCCTGGAAGGTGTTGTTCTGCAAACCCGGAGGAACATAAACCGAAACCAATGTCAAGGCACGCCCTTCCCAACGCCCTGCCGCAGCTGCGTACCGCCCCCTCTCGTCAACAATAGTGGAGTCAATCTCAAAAGGGAGGGACGTACGCACCATAACACCCGCCCCCCGGGACCCCGAGGAGAACCCCGAATGAGCCACCATTTTAAAACCCTTCCTATTGAGCGCTCTACACGTATTTCCCACCAAGTGTGTCTCCTGCAAGAGAACAATATCAGGCATATGTCTTTTAAGCAGTTGCAGTACCACCCCTCTTTTAATACGATCACCCAAGCCATTGACGTTCCAACAAAGAACTTGCAATTTCCTACCCCCCATTGTCGTGTCCCAAGTCCTCACCCACCCCCAAAAGCCTCAACGACAAATGAAACAAGACAGAGCATATGACCCATTGCCTAAGAGAAAGAAGAAGAAAACAAAGAAAACACACGAAACCATCCCCAACACCACCCCCCACCCTGCACCCCTGCAGCAGACTAAAAAGCCCCCCCAACCAGCAGTGTGCCTGTCGCCCCATTAACTAAGCTACAAAAAACACCCTAGAGGAGTAAGGAACCCCCGCAGTCCCCCCCTGCCACCCTCCATGTGAGAATAGGATAAGTAAAAGTGCAACAGCTTGGCATTATCAGTCACAGTCAACGGGCACACCAACCGCTAAAGGCAGTGCGAAAAGCACTATTCCTGAAGATCAGGGCCACCAGAGGCGCCTTCGGAGTGTTCCTCATGTTCTTCTCGGCGGTGCGGCAAAGTGTCCAGCCAGTCACTCGCAGTCTCGGGCATATCAAAGAACAGGGCTCGGCCATCACGTTCGACGCGCAGTTTAGCGGGGAACAACATAGAATACTTCAGCCCCAAGTCCCTGAGGCGCTGTTTCAACCCAACAAAGCTTTGGCGCTGTCTCTGAACAGCCCTGGTGAAGTCCGGGTAGAAGTTCACATCAGCGTTCTGGAACTTGAGAGGCCCATGTCGCCTCGAAGCCTGGAGAATCACATCCCGATCCCTGAAATTGAGTAAGCGGGCGATGATGGGTCTCGGTGCGACACCCGTCTTCGGAGGGCCGCCAGGTATTCTGTGGGCCCGTTCCACTGAGAAAAAGTGACTGAGACCTGCTGGAGCGAGATGGGTCTTTACCAAGTCCTCAACAAAGAGATCGACGGCCGCTTCCTCCGCACCCTCCGGTACCCCAATGATGCGCACATTCTGCCGCCTGGCACGTCCTTCAAAATCCTCCAGCCGCCTCGAGAACAGGTCATTAACCGACCGCAGGGTGCGGACCTCCGCTTGCAGGTCTGAGACATCGGTCGTGAGGCCGGAGGTCTTGATATCGAGAGATTTTACTCGATCATTAGTTTTGCCCTGGTCGGCCCTGATCAAGTAGAGCTCAATGGCCAGGGTGTCCACCTTATGTGCCAGGACCTCGTGCTGCTTATGCATCTCCGTCCTGATGCTTGTAATAGCCCCCATAATGTCTCGTAAAGTGGGCTCCAACCCCTCGGGTGAGCTAGTGCGTAAGGAGTCCTTAGACTGAGCGACTACAGAGGGCGAGGTCCTTTGTTGGGCGTACCGGTCGATCTTATTTGTCTGGGGTTGGACCGTCTTTCTGCTAGCCCGGTTCGCCGTCCTGTCGGGATCACCCCTGCCAGCCATGTTGGGTCCGGAGAGAACAAAGGGCAATACGGCGAGGACACAGTAGGCACTCGAGCAGGCACGAGGCTTAGCTTCCTCGAGGGCCAAGTCAGCAATAGACAACTCCGCGGCTACGTGCACTCTGCCAGCAGGAACAGAAGACGCTCGCTCCGCATATCAATCATGCACCGCGTCGTCTCGATCATCAGCCATCTCCGGGACAATGGCGCATCCCTGGCACAAAGTTCAACACGACATAACTTTATCAAGAAATGTCGGATTTAGAAACGGAAAGCGGATCCCGCGTCCGCGACCTTTCGCCAATTGGAATCCACCGCTGTGGAACAGGATTTCGTCCAGGATATGTGCGGAGGGTCGGAGGGTCTGCGGAGCTCCGAGCTTACGCGGCCATCTTGCTTGCCCGCGAAGCTCCTCCTCCCCATAAGCCATTCTTCGCATGAATGTCAGTAGCAGTGCAATTGGTTCCAACGTCCCTGAAGACGAGCCTGCGCTCAGATGGGTCCATCAGTGGGCAAAGTCCAGTACTCGTAAAAGAGTAATGATCGCCCCCTGGGGCTCAAAAAGAGAAAGATAGATGAAAAAAAACATTATTTGCAACCATGAGGCAACCCATAAACAGAGCTCCTCCCCCTCCCCTCCCTTAAAGTACCCTCCCATCCTCCCCGCTCGTGGTGGCAATAGTCCTTAAAGTGATGTCGCAAGAATGGATGTAGTTAGAGTTGAAACAGATGCAAAGCCCGTACTGTGGGCGGGCAGACCGCTGAGGGTAATCCACGAGACAGGAAGGTGACTAATGCACCCCACCGGAATTCAAAGTTCTTGAAGTCCTCCCCAAAGATGTCGGACATGCGGTCCATACTGAGAAGCCTCCAAAGACGGGAGTGCCACTAGGACTTCGCTGGTGCCTCTCTCTTCTTCCACGCGGCTGCGATCGTAATTTTAGCCGCCCCTATACAGAGCCACATGATCCTCTTGTCTGCCCTGGTTTGGTGCTCCAGCATAGGGTCTCTGATACCCAACAGAGTCTCAGCCATGGAAGTCTGTATAGGGTACCCCAGCATGTCCTTCATTTGAGCTAGAATTTCTTCCCAGAAGGGTTTAATAGAGGGACACCAAATATGTTGAAAGTCTCCCAAGAGACCGCACCCCTGCCAGCACCTATCTGACGTTCCCGGGAAAATTCTAGCAAGTTTAGATGGGTAGAGGTACCAATCCATCATTGTCTTTAGATGTGCTTCCCTTAAATCTGCAGATTGATTACATTTAAAAATGTCTGACCATATATGAGACCACTCCTCGTCGGTAATGTCCCGTTGGATCATCTCCTCCCACTTTGTCATGTATCGCGGTCGCGGGGATGGTGATGTGGATAGCAGGAGTTTATATAGAAAGGAAATGGCCACTTTCATACTCGAGGATTTGACTAGGAAGGATTCAAATTTGGTGAGGGAGCAAGTCGCCCCGTCGCGCACCTGAGGACCAAGGGCCCAGTGTAGCAACTGAGTATGGTGGAACCGTTCAGAGTCTTTTATCCCATAATCTCTCTTGCAGTTATCAAATGTGAGGGGATCGTAATTGTGGAACAAGTGGGTCAAGGCAGAACAACCTCCCTCCCTCCAGGTGTCGAATGGTCCTTCTTGGAGTGCCGGGGGGAAAGCCAAGTGGAAGTGGATAGGGGTAAAGGGCGAGGGAAAGGAAGACCAGTCATATAGAGTCGCCACAGAGTCCCAGACTTTCAGAGTGGTGCGTGTAGGGGTGCTAATGTAGGTGTTCTTGGGCCTTTCGTGTTTCGGTCGCCAGATTAGGTCCCAGATCGTCCTGCCCGCCACGCTACGGTCCATATGGAGCCAGTGTTTCTCGGATTCTTCCAGCGACCATTCAACAAGTATTCTAAGTTGGGCTGCTTTGTAGTAAAGTTGCATGTCTGGAAGGCCAGTGCCACCTTCTCTTTGGGGGCGTCGGAGCATATGGAAAGAGAAACGCGCGCGCCCTCCCTGCCAAATAAAGCGTAGGATCATTGCCTTCACCCTCCTGAAGAATTCTTGGTCCATCTCTATAGGGAGGGACTGGAATAAGTACAACAATTTGGGGAGGAGGGTCATCTTTACTGCATGGATTCGCCCCATCCAAGAGAGGAAAAGCGGCTTCCACCTTCTGAGGTCTGCTTGGATGTGGGTCAGAATAGGAGGAAAGTTGGCCTCGTACAGTTTCTCCACTCTTGGTGTAAGCTGCTCTCCCAGGTACTGAAGCGAGGAGGACGCCCATGCCAGGGGTGACAGTGTCTTAAGGGGACTGGTCTCTGCCGGGGAGAGGGTAAGATTGAGTATGTAGGATTTAGTCAGGTTGACTTTGATGCCAGCCACCCTTTCGAAGTGGCCCAATTCTATCTGTAGGAGCGGGAGAGACGTTCCTGGATTGGAGAGGGACAAGAGGACATCGTCCGCGAAGAGCGATATTTTATGGGATTCGCCTATGAATGGAAGGCCTTCAATTCCCGGATTTTCCCTGATGGCCATAGCCAAAGGTTCTATACTAAGGGCAAACAATAAGGGGGATAAGGGGCACCCTTGTCTAGTGCCACGGGAATGGTAGAAGGGAGCAGACTGGGCGCCATTAACCGAAACCCTAGATCTCGGGAGCTTGTAATTGGCTTGAAGCATTTGTATAAATTTGGGGGAGAAGCCAAACGCATTAAGCGTAGCTAAAAGAAACTTCCAATCAACACGATCGAAAGCTTTCTCCGCATCGAGTCCGACTAGGACAGCAGGGATCTCAAATTTGGTAGCCTTCTCAATTAGGTGAATGATACGCCGGGTGTTGTCGTGCGTTTGGCGTCCCGCAATAAAGCCTGACTGGTCAGGGTGGATAATGAGCGGCATCAGACCGTTGAGTTGTTTTGCTAGGATCGAGGAGTAGAGCTTGGCGTTGATGTTTAAAAGGGCAATCGGCCTGTAGGAGGCGCAAAGCGTGGAATCTTTCCCCGCTTTAGGGATCACCGAGATCACTGCTTCGGCCATAGAGCCCGCCGTGTCGCCTTCGGAGGCCATCTAGTTAAACAGCCGGACTAAGTGGTGACTAAGATCGGCTGCAAAAGTTTTATAAAAAAGCGCAGTGTATCCATCTGTGCCCGGTGCTTTGTGGGGTTTTAAGGCTTTTATAGCGGAGAGCACCTCCTCCCGTGTGATCGGAGCCGTCAGCTCATCATTCCAGGCTGGGGAGACCTGTGGGATAGGCAGGCGTTGGAGAAAATCTTGCTGCACGCCGGGGTCTAAAGTGTCTGCAGAATACAACGCTTTGTAGATTAGGTTATTATAAATGGCCCGTAGCTTGCCTCTAACGGCTGTGAGTTGGCGGAGTGTTTGTCTGGTGGGTGCTAGTTTGTGGGAACTTTCGACCGCTGTCAATTCCTCCTCCAAGGCTTCCCTGTCTTTTGCTCTTCGCTTATTGAGGGAGGAGTTAAGAGCTATGCATTTATCCCGGAGCACAGCCTTAAGGGCGTCCTGGGTATTATATGCAGAGGTGTCCTCCGGTTTATTATGCTCATAGAAATCCTTGATAGCCTCCCGTAGGCAAGTGCACGATTCCTTATCCTGCGTCAGGGCTGCTGGGAAATACCACCGGGCCGGTGAAGGGGCGTTGCCAATTGAATACAAGCCGTGATCCGATACAGAGATAGGAAAGATCTTAGCCTCCCTAAGGCTGCCCTGTAGAGACTGGCTGGTGAATATATAATCCAGTCTAGAAAAAGGAGTAGTCTTTGGTGTGTGGATAGAGGGTGCGCCAGGTGTCCAGTAGCCCCATATCTTGGATAAGCCCCTGAGTGTCTGAATGGAAAGAGCCCAGTCCAGAGCGGTTAGTGTGCGTGCTATCAAGCGCGGGGTGCCAAACCAGATTAAAGTCACCTAGGAGAAGTAAGGGGCCCTCAGCAAAGTCTGTCACCTTACCCAGGAGTGTGTGTAGGAAGTCCTTCTGCCCGCTGTTGGGGGCGTATAGCGTCACAAAGGTGCACAGTTTCCCTTTCAGTTGCCCCTTGACCATCAGCCAGCGGCCCTCCTTGTCAGTTAGTATACCCAGGGATTGAAAGTGAGTGGAAGAGTGGAATAGGAGTGCCACCCCCCTGTGCTTGGAAGGAGCGGAGGACTTATAGATAAGCGGGTATAGCTTATGTTGCAGGCGAAAGTCCTCCGTTTTCATGAGATGTGTTTCCTGCAGTGCGATGATATCTATGTGGTGGTCTAGGATGTACTTCCACACTTTCTGCCTCTTCTGGGGAGAATTAAGCCCTTTAACATTCCAGGTGCCTATTGTTATCGGCATTGCAAAGTGGATCCTAGGGTGCCGATACAGGAGAGGATATCCAGGTCCCCAGTCAGGCACCACGCGATGTGTCTCTCTTCTTAACATTGCTCGGGGGCCGACCTACCGCCGACTCCTGAGCTGAGTCTGTACCCCCCCTCGTGTTGCAGTGAAAGTTACTGTTACTTCTCGTCCAATCTTTCTTCCCCATACTACTCCCCTCACATGAGTCACCCCGCAAAAGCAAGAACGGACCGCCACCACCAGTTATCCCCCCCTCCCAAAACCGATAACAGAATAACCAACCATAACAAAAAAAGTGAGAACTTAGGTAGTCGCTGCGCGGGATAAATCACCCCACGCATAAACTAGTTGGAACTGCGAGTCCTGGGATCCGGACCTCGCGACACTACAGCAGTAGCAACATAAAGTCAGTGGAACTAAGAAGTCACTTACAGTTCGTCTCTGACCACTTAGCGATAATCAACCGTCTGAGCGGGGTGTGCCTCAGCAGTCGTAGCAGGGTAGATTCGCCCCCCCAGCCAGGGGGAGTCGGCCCCCATCTCCGCAGTGTCTCCTCGTGATAGAAATTAAGGCCTTGCTCGCCTGGCAGATCCATCAGCGGTTTTTCTTGTTCGTGCTCTGCGACCAAGGCGAGGTGGAAGCCGCTCCGCCTGGTGAGGTCTCCGATGCTCCCGGTGCTGGGCCCACCTCCTCCGCCTGCAAACCCAGTAGGCGTAGGCCTTCTCCCAGGGTGGAGAGGTGGTGTAGTTTGTTGTGCAGTTCGAAGCTGAGGCCAAAGGGATAGGTCCACCTATATTTGATGCCGTCGTCTTGGAGCTTAGATGTGACAGGACGCAGAGTTTGTCTTCTCGCCAGGGTCGATGGTGCGATGTCCTGGAAGACAGAGCAAGTAAAGTTCTGGAAGGAGACAGAGTCCTTGGCCCTTGCTGCTTGCAAGACCTTTTCTTTCACTTTGAACAAGTGGAATTTCGCCAGGATATCCCGAGGCCGCCATCAATCGCCCTTCGGGGGAGGGCCCACACTGTGCACTCTGTCAAGCTTGATTTTAAGCACCGTGGGGTGTAGAATTTCCGCGAAGAGGCCCTCCACAAAGGCCCCCAGGTCAGGCCCCTCCGTGCCCTCCTCCAGGTCTTTGATGCAGACATTTTTCCACCTCGCGCGGTTCTCCAAGTCCTCGGTCTTCAATTGAGTTTGCAGGAGCTGATCTTTCAGAGACCGGATGTCATCTTGGCATTCCTCCATCACTTGCTTATGTGTTTGATGATTGGCCTCCAAGTCAAGCACTCGCGTACCTACTGAGTCCATATCGCGTTGAAGTGTGGTCATGCGCTCCGTGATGTCTGAACGCAGCTGATCAATGGACGATTTCATGTCCTGACTCAGCACCTTCTGCAATTCTGATTTGAAATCTTTAAACATAGACTGGAGGTCCGCCTTAGAGAGGGCCATGTTCGCCTTTTCGGTAGAGCCCCGAAGAGCTGGTCTGGCGTCAGTAGAGATGAAGAAGTCTGAGACCCTGCCGGTTCCTTTGTTGGTGCCCTTCTTCGGAGGCATAGGGGGTAGGGTCACTCTCCTCGCCGCTCCCACGTGTGCCAGAGTAGCTTCTCGTGTTCTGCAGCTTGTTCAGCGAGAGAGGGCGGCAGCCGACAGCTCTTTTATAGCTATATATCCCTTCCTGGTAGGCTCAGCGCTCACTGTCTAGATGATGCCCCTCTATTTTGCAAGTCGGCTGGCGGTGTGGTTCATAGCTGCCATTGTTTCCCGGCCCGGGCCCTGTCGGTGTCGCTCTCCCCTCTGGTTCCGCCGTCAAGCAGGGTTGGGGCCACTAGATGACTTCAGCGCTGTCCATTCGCGCTCACCACGGTCACGAGCATGAAGCTAGAGAGTGCAGGGGCGTCTGCAGATCCCCACGAGGCTGCTGCCCGGTCAGGACGCCCCAACGGCCGCCATCTTGGGGTCAGGCAACCGGGGTGTCTTCCTCCGTGTAACCGACAGTCATCTAGCCGGCACCTGGACCTCAGAGGGGGCCCATGTCCCTGATAGGACCCCCAAGCCGTCGCTCAACTCCCGACACTGGTAGCTGGAATCCGGTGTTCCTGGCGGCCGACTCAAGTCACTCGTCAGCCGCCATTTTGCAAGTCGGGTCTGGCGCTGAGCAGAAGGAGCGGAGTTCAGAGTCCCGGCGCCTCTACGGTGGCAGGAGAGGCAGATTAAGGCTCCCTAGACGGTCCGCCCGCAACCTCTCATCCGAGCAGCGAAAGCCGTTCCACTGCTCCTACAGGTGAGCCCGCTGAGCGCCGCGCGGTCCGGGAGCCGAAGCAGGTCACGTCTGCTCGGCCATCTTGCCCGGCCACGCGTACACGACATATTTTGATAAAGCCCAACCAAAGTTAGCATTAACCGCGAGTATTATAATGCACTTAAGGGTATATGGTACGGTTCTATCATAGAACAGCTATAAGGAGATGGTTCCGAAAGCTGCAGAGGGACTCAGGTCATGCTATGGCGCCCTCTCGCATAAAACCAAGCACTCTACCTCCAGGATTGTCGAGGTCTGCCTTAGGAGTGGCTTTTCGGTTTCTGTGTCTATAGGTATATAGATATAGGTATACTATATCTAAGTAAGGGCTGATTACACCACCTTACTCAGGCTGTAAGAACAGACCTGTGGTGTCAGTTTGGAGGGCAAACCAGGGGTGGCACAATACATGCTGCAGCCCCTGGTAGGCCTAGGGTGCACCTATGCCCTGGGTACCTAGGGTACACAATACAGGGGCTCACAAGGGTGACCCAGTAACTAATCTGGTATGTACCTAAAGTGCATGGTATCAATTTAGAGAGAGAACAGCTAGGCTGTGGGCCTGATTAGCAGGGCCGCAGCCAGACTAAAGTCGAAAAACCAGAGAATCACAGCAAAAAGTGGGGGTAACCATAGGAAGCAGACCATACTCTCCTACACCTGCCACCCCAACTGCCCAAATCAGTTCAAGCTTATCCAAATTTTGCTCTGATCTATTCTAATCTGCCCTTGCCACCTTACCGCTTACCTGGGTCCCCTGCTCCCAACCTGAAGGCAGCCTTGAGTGCTTCACCAACCTGCAGCTGGCACATCACTCCTGATGTGAGGCGTGCCTGGTAAAACAACAGTCAGAGATGTCAATCGGAGCGGTAGGCATGCCCGGTAGAGGGCCTGTTCTATAAATCCACAGGAAACTCATATCACCTCATACAGAATGCATGTCTGAGCACATTCTAAATTCTAATACATCACTTCTAAAATTAATACATCACTAAAATAGAAACATAACACATCCCCCTCCTTATAATGCAACAAAAGAAAACAAGAAAGTACGATCTACCCCCACCCCTTAATTTCCTAAAAAAATATATATATTATCATTATCCGATGACCTAATCCTTCAGCCAGAATGGTAAATTCCTCTTTCTTCCACACTTCTCCTCTACAACATCTCTAATTTTCTTATTAATCTCACTAGAACAACTGGGTACAACTAACTCTTGGCAACAGGGTTCTGAATCAGAAACTCTACAATAATCATTAATATCAGTGGACCACAGGGTATCAGTAGCAGCTGGACTATTATTCATCACCCGAACCATTCATTTTACATAAAGCAACTTTTTAAATTCCAAACTTTTCAATTTTCTAGACGAACAGCGTTTTATCCAAATTTCAGTAACTCTTTCAGGTTTTAAAATCTAGCTACACCTCTAGCTACTTTTGTCGGTTTTTTGAATCTTACCCAATCGCCAACTTTAATACTGACATTTTTAACATGGTTATGATGATCAAAGTACATTTTACTCTTACTATGGTTTTCTCTTAATTTTTCTTTAACAGTTTCAGGAGACCAATCTAAAACAGAACTTGCACTCAACCATGCAAGATTAAATTTACATCTTGGATATCTGCCTCTCATCATAATGAAAGGTGACAACCCTGCTACGTCATTTTTGGTAATTCTATAAGCCCAAACTGTTTTTCTAACAGCTAATCTCCAATCTGCCCCATTTGAAACAGCACCTTGGTTTGCTCCTTTCAATACACGATGTTGCATTTCTACTGTGCCATTTCCACTGGGATTGTACAGTGCAGTAGTTTAGTGCTTTAATCCAATCCTAGAGAAATAAGTGGTTGCCGCTAACGAGGTAAATTGCACGCCATTATCACTCAAAAGAATGACAGGAATACCTTCGTACAAAAATACTTTATCTAAAAATTCTAAAACAGAATTAGTGTCTGCTTTACCTACTATGTCAATAATTGGCCACTTGGTAAACAAATCCATTAAAACAATAATGTATTCCTGTAACTCACCAATAGGGCCCATAAGATCGATAGCAACCTTTTCCCATGGCTGGTTGGAAAGATCAATATCTGACATAGGAGGTCTTAATGTGTGTAGAGTTTTGTCCGAAGATGAACAAACAGTGCAACTATTGACAAAGCTTTCAACCATTTTGTCAATAGAAGGCCACTAGAAAGATTCCTTAACCAAATGTTTCGTCCTTACTACACCAAAATGCCCCTAATGCCATAGACACAGTTTCTCATCTCTCATGCCTATTGGTGGAATTACTTTACAACCTCTAAGGATAATATTATTATCCACGGAAAGTTCAAATCTTACATCCCAGAAAGCTTTGCATTCTTTGGACATAGTCTCTTTCCTTGGCCAACCTTCAGACATGTGCCTTACAACTTCTTGTAAAACCTTATCCTCATGTTTTTCCATCTTTCTTTTATGGTCAATGACAGACAGACATGAATCATGCACTAAGACAACTTTATAATCATCCCAAGGATCAGCCTCACGCATTTCCAAAGGGTTGGGTAACCTTGATGAGCAATCTGCAATTAAATTCTCTTTACCTGGAACCTAAATGATTTTGTAAATAAAGTCTTTCATCCTTACCGACAGTCTAGCTAGCCTTGCAGACGCAGAGGAAACTCCTTCAGTAGAAAGTATTTTATGAAGTGGCTTGTGATCCGTACGAACAACCACAGATTTACCCCAAACAAAAGCCCTGAAGTGATCAAGTGCCTACGCATAGGACAGTGCTTCTCTCTCAATTATGGGATATTTTTTCCTCTGTGGGTGAGATTGACCTAGAAGCAAACATAATGATGTTTTCCTTACCTTTATCATCAATTTGGGAAAGGACCACCCCATAACCTTTATTACTAGCATCTACCGTAATATATGTACTAGAACTTGAATCAAAACTAGCTAAATGTGGAACCTTTTCCAAAAATTCTTTGATGTACTGAAATTCTTCTTCACATAATGGGTCCCAACAAAACTGTTTCTTTAAGAGTTGTCGAATATTGAACACTTTTCTAGCAATATTAGGAATACATTTAGCACAATATTCCGCCATCCCAAGAAAAGACCTTTCTTCGTTTTTACAAGTAGGGGACGGTAAATTCGAAATGGCATTGATCAAAGCAGGTTTAGGTCTGACACCATCTGCACCGATTACATGACCTACATAGGTAACATTTCTTTCACAGAACTTACATTTGCTTAGTTCAATAGTTAATCCATTACTTCCAAGAATTCTAAACACTTTATGAAGTCTCTCATCAAGTTGACATTTGTTCTTTTCAAAAACTAAAATGTCGTCTTGGAAAAATGATACACCTTTTTCCTTACCAAATAAATTGTACGTAACTCTTTGAAATACGGTACGGCTGCCGCCGAGACCAACCCAAACGGCATCCGCTTAAACTGAAAATAGCCAAAAGGAGTAATAAAGGCTGTGAATTTCCTATACTTCTCAGACAACAAAATCTGATGGTACGCACTTGATAGATCAATCAGACCCTCCAAGATTTCGTGGTTTGGCGCAAAATCGGCACTTTTGTAAAAATGCCGCGATTTTTAAAAAAGAGCCTGCGAAATCGGCGCTTTGGTAGAAATCGCGGCATTTTTACAAAAGCTAATCCATGCCGCTATATCCTGGGGAGTCTGTTTTAGCGCTGGCTGTCTCTTCACTGCTTCAGGCAGAGCGAGAACTGCTGATCTCAGGACTTTCCTTGACTGGGGACAACCCGGGGAAGCGGAGAGCATTGATCTGTGGAAGGGAGCAAGCCTGGGAGAGCACTCAGCACTACTGTTTGTAAACAGAAACGTCTGCATCTGTCAGTGCACATCAATAAAGAGGCAGTGGGGAGATATCCCCTCCAGTTAACTGCTTATGTCATGCTCTCTCATAACACCTCTTTGCCCTACAAACTCCCCCCGATCTGTCCATCCTTTATGAGGGTCTCTGCTTTCCTCTCGTGTTCTGTTCCATCATCTTTTCTTCATCTCTGCAGCTCTTTTCTGCTCCGTGTGATTCCCTGACTCACCTGCATCGAGCTGCTCTCCCTTCTCGCTCCCTTTTCATCTCTACAGCTCTTCTATGCTCCCTGTGTTTCCCTGACTCACCTGCATCGCGCTGCTCTCCCTTCTCGCTCCGTTTTCATCTCTACAGCTGTTCTCTGCTCCCTGTGTTTCCCTGACGCACTTACACTGCACTGCTCGCCCTACTTGCTCCCTTTTCAAATCTACAGCTCTTTTCTGCTCCGTGTGATTCCCGGACTCACTTACACTGCACTGCTCTCACTTCTCGCTCCCTTTTCATCTCTATAGCTCTTCTCTGCTCCGTGTTTCCCTGACGCACCTACACTGCACTGCTCGCACTACTCGCTTTCTTTTCATCTCTACAGCTCTTTTCTGCTCTGTGTGTTTCGCTGACTCACCTACACTGCGCTGCTCTGCCTTCTCGCTCCCTTTTAAAATCTACAGCTCTTTTCTGCTCCTTGGGATTCCCTGACTATCCTCCACTACGCTGCTCTTCAGCAATAATTCGTTAGATTGATCTCGCTGTGCACTTTCTCACAAAACCTGAGGGCTTTGGGGATTGCCAGTAGCGGGTGTTAAGTTTATACTTTGCCCTTCGGTGGCCTTTCTACTGGCAACAGATTGTCCACGTTGTTCCCAGCTGTTAGCTGTTTTCTATCTTTTAACGTATGAACTGTGCTGATTTGTAGTGTGGTTTTCCCATTAGTTGTTGCCATCTAGCTCTTCTTTAAATAGTCTTTTTGTTGTATCCTGCTTTTGTAAAGCTGTTAGATACAGAAGCACTTGGAAGCTGCATTAGTGTTGAGGTCATTATCTTTACATTTATATAGTCTGTATACAGATGTGCAAATAACATTAAGTTATTTATTACATTTTTTGGTTTGAAAGTAGCAATGACTCACAAGTTGTCAAACCTACAGTAGGCCACGATGCCCACCAGCTCCCTTAATAGCGGTACTAAAAAGCATACTACTCTTTTCGATCTGCAAGTATAGTAGGCACCATGCTGTGTTTTGCGCGCATGATAGTTATGAAGAAAGTTATTTAACCCAAAGCACAAGGAGTGGAACTGGCACCAGTTGTTTTATTCTATGATGAGGAACGTGGAATTCGTGCGGCATTCTGCAGTGACTATTCAAGTTAGACATGGTCACTAGAAGAATTACAGACATGGTCACTAGAAGAATTACATCTACAAGGGTATAAAACCCACTTCGTTCCAGCACTAACCAGCCTAATGGGCAGACCGAAAGGCGGGTTAATAATTTATATTGCAAATACCCTATCACTTAACAAAGTGGTTACACTCTCCCAGGACGCTAACCATCAAATCCTCTCACTAACCCTGGAGAACAAAGAAATAATCATCTTGACTAACCTATATAATAACCTACCGGAAGAAAACTTCATAACTCTTCTCACAAGTCTATATGATAAATTAAAACAAGTTCACCATTGGAGATCTGGCAAAGAGGCAACCCACCTAATCTGGGTAGGAGATTTTAATCTCCATCCCTGCACAGCGACCAACCTACTGTGTTGTGGTATAGTGGATGAATTTGATGTACCATTAGCGCACTTCGCACATAACAAACTGGGAAACACCATTAACACTGTCCTTTCGGACTTGGATCTGCACATTGTTAACCATCCTGAAGCAGATCCAAACAAATTCACTCCGACTTACGTGGGCAGAGGTCATCAAACCACAGTAGATTTTATACTTCTCTCTTCAAGCCTGACGAACAAAGTTAAGGATTTCGGGGTCATTGCTAATCCCCTCAGTGATCACTCAGCCTTAACAATCAAGATATCTATGCCATCCAGCTCCTCCCATAAACTGGAGATAGCGACCACCCTCACACAGAACAAAATTCAGGTCGGTAAACATAACGGATTCACAATTAAATGGGCAATAATTAATCCCTCAGACATAACGAAAAAATTAATAACTCGGACCTACCCAAACATCGTAAAATGCCTGGACCTTGCATCAAGTCACAAAGAAGTCCTGATAAACTTTAAACTAATCTTAGATTCTATAAAGGACCTTCTTACCTCAAAAACAAACCAAACCGTCCCTCAAAACTAAAATGGTTTAATCATAATTGCACAGCTGCATTAACAAAATTGAAATCTGCACTCCATAATAAACCGCGAGATGCAGCCCAGATTCAACTTTTAAGGCGTCAATATATAGGGGAAAGAAAGCTGAGAACCGCCCAACTTAAGCAAAAACTATGGGACGACCTTCATAAAAGCGCAGTCTCAAAAAACAGCGAGCTTTTTTGGCGCACAGTTAGAACCCCTTATCTCACAGAAACTGGTACCCCAAAAATAGAAGTCGCCATCGACGAAAACACATGGGTTTCTCATTTCGCAGAGATCTTCAAAAACACCTCACCAACAGACCCACTACCCCCAAAGGCCCAGTACCCCATTCTGGTTCCTTTTGACATCCCAGATCTCTTGGAGGCATTGCAGAACAGTAAACCAGGCAAGGCACCAGGTCCCGATGGGGTCCCAGTGGACTTTTTCAAAAGCAACTTAGATCTCTGGGCCCCCATTCTAACTAGAGTCTATACAGCGGCCGCAAATGAGGGAATCCTAACATCTTGGACCAAATCAATAATGGTCCCCATCTTCAAAAAGGGGGACCGCCAAGATGCAAAATGCTACCGGCCAATCTCACTGCTGGATTCGCTTGGGAAAGTAGTGGGGAGAGTGATCCTAGAGCGTCTTCAGCAGTGGAGTGAGGATCAAGGCATAATCTCTGACATCCAATTCGGCTTCCGCGAGGGCTTTGGCACACTAGAGCAGGTCCTTAACCTCACCCTAATAATGGGCAAATACACCCAGGCCATTCCAACTAAGATCTATATGGTCTTTGTCGACCTATCCGCAGCTTTTGACTGCGTCTCGCACGCAAAGCTGTGGAAGGTCCTAGCCCAATTGGGAGTAGATCTACCCCTCTTGGACTTCTTAAGAGAGCTCTATACCGGGGCAACGGCCAGAGTGCGCTTTGGTGTAAATGGAGAGCTGACGTCACCGTTTGGCGTAGGGCGTGGAGTCAGGCAGGGATGCGTCCTGGCCCCCTTCCTCTTCTCACTCTATACCAATGGTTTGGAGGGGGAGATGTTGAGGGGGGCTCCGGAACTCCCACGCATAAACCGCCGCCTGATTCCAGCCCTGCTCTACGCGGATGACGCTGTTATCCTCGCACGAACACCTTGTGAACTCCAGAAAGCAGTGAGTAGGTATATGACCTTCATGGGCAATCTAGATCTAATGGTGAACGTGAAGAAAACGTTCGTAATGACAGCTGGTAGAGGTCAGAAAAGAATAAAACCCATACAGCTCAATAACCAAAAGCTTGAAGCTACCCCTCAATATCCCTACTTGGGGGTCATGATAGACGACCAACTTAGCTGGAAGCCAGCAGTGAACACAAGGGCACATTTATTCAAGAGGTCAATTGCTGCCTTAACAACCTTTTCCCAGAGACTAGGCAAAAGGCCACCAGTGGAGCTATTAAAGATTTACAACGCCAAATGCCAGGCAATCGCAACATATGGTGCGGGAGTCTGGGGCTACACTGACACCAGCCCTATTCAGAAGGCAGAAAACGCCTTTTTAAGATTCCTATTAGCCACCCCCAAAGGTACCTCAACCTACGCAATGCACCTAGAACTAGGCATACCTTACTTAGAGGACCTAATTAAAATAGAACCGCTGATGTTGTGGCGCCGCATTTGGAAGTCAGACAGAAACGCACTGACACAATCCATCATTGCAGACTCAATGAACTTGGACAACTCCTCAAAAATAAAGTGGCTCCTATATGTTAGAAACTTTTTTAATGATCTAGGCTCTGAGAACTATTACCTGGATCCGGTATCCATAACAGACATCTCGAAAAAAGATCTCAAACAGAAAGCATTAAGACATCTGGAATCCTTAAGACTTGCATCCAACTCATCAAAAACGGCAGTTATACATGCAAACATGATTCAAATAGCCTATGACATTCACCCGTACCTGGCACTCCAAACATCAACTTATGAAAGAATGTTAATTACAAGATTCAGGCTAAACACCTTTTTTAGAATGGTCACCTTTCCGTCACAAAACTGTTGGAATGCCACACTCCCGCCCTGTCCATGTGATGGTTCATCAACACAGTCCAACCTGCATGTGATTCTGCTTTGTAAATTCCATCAAGCCCACAGAAAGATCTGGCTACTACCGATATTAAGAACTTGGGGGTTGAGACAATGCAGACCCGCCCTCTTAAGACTGCAAATGCTGGAAACGGAAAATGTCTGTTATTTTGTTAGTAGTTTTTTAAAATGCATCATGAAACACAGAAAGAACCTTTTAAAAATCCTCGTCAAGCCCTCTCTGAGCGGCTCCCTGCACATTTTTGACTAACTCTTTTTTAACCGTGAAATGAATTTTATATGAAATATTATGCAACATGTGTATTTTTGTAACGTATGATATTACTTGTTTCTTTTATGGTTTTTCCATTGTGAATAAGCCGAATAAAGATTTTATAAATTAATCTCTACAGCTCTTCTATGCTCCCTGTGTTTCCCTGACTCACCTGCATCGCGCTGCTCTCCCTTCTCGCTCCGTTTTCATCTCTACAGCTGTTCTCTGCTCCCTGTGTTTCCCTGACGCACTTACACTGCACTGCTCGCCCTACTTGCTCCCTTTTCAAATCTACAGCTCTTTTCTGCTCCGTGTGATTCCCGGACTCTCTTACACTGCACTGCTCTCACTTCTCGCTCCCTTTTCATCTCTATAGCTCTTCTCTGCTCCGTGTTTCCCTGACGCACCTACACTGCACTGCTCGCACTACTCGCTTTCTTTTCATCTCTACAGCTCTTTTTTCTGCTCTGTGTGTTTCCCTGACTCACCTACACTGCGCTGCTCTGCCTTCTCGCTCCCTTTTAAAATCTACAGCTCTTTTCTGCTCCTTGGGATTCCCTGACTATCCTCCACTACGCTGCTCTTCAGCAATAATTCGTTAGATTGATCTCGCTGTGCACTTTCTCACAAAACCTGAGGGCTTTGGGGATTGCCAGTAGCGGTGTCATATGGATACTTCGTTACATATATTGCGTTAAGTTAGCATGAGTGCATTACATGTTTAAACAGCCTTTGTTCCTTCGGCTTCAGTTTTGCACACGACACCTACTTGTTGTTGTCGCCTTCACCCTAGAAGCGGTGAGGTGGTTTATTTGAGAATAATATGTTATTTCTATGCTATCAGCTTTGCCTGGTACACTTGGTACAACTGTCTGCACACTGAGAGCTGCACACTCTGAAATTAACCTAACACAAGGTTGCTGGGAGGCTTGATCCTCGCACCACATTAGACATAACACAAATAATGTTGATGCCAACATTTTGGGCTCTACGCGGGTTTAAGATAGAGTTACACGGAATGAACGTACACACTTGGTGCTGCGCATGAAGAGAGCTGGTAGCGGTTGATGTGAACTGCTCCTACTGACATTGAGAGGTATGGGGCCGCCCTGCTAAAACCCGAATGAGACCTTCTTAGATATAATATAATATGCTAGATAGGGTGCGCGAAATATAGGTGATATAGATTTCTATAGAAATTGCATTATAACATGCTAGCACCTTTTGCTTACTATGGATTAGTGACTATGCTGCTGACTCTGATTTTTATAATCTGCATTTTGGTATTATACAAGATACTGCGTTTGAGAACTTTGCATTGAAACATTGCAATGTTCATCTACGTCAAAGGCCGCGGCCTGGGCCTCGCAGTCTGCACCATCAAGGTCAGGGACGTACATCTTGATACCAAAGAGCATTTCGTATGGGGTCCGCCCACCCAGAGACCTTCTAGGGAGATTATTAAGCGCACGCTGCACGCCATAGAGGTGGGTCAGCCAGTTTCTACCAGTGCCTATAACTCGGGCTGTCAAAGATTGCTTTAAGTCGCGGTTCATTCTTTCTACCACAGAATTGCCCTCAGGCCTGTAGGGGCTTGAAAACTTCACCTGTACTCCCAACGAAACCATAGCATCCTTATACGCCTTAGAGGCGTCTAATACAGGGATCATTCCATAATGATCCATGAGACACTGTAGCTAGCTAGGTAACGAGATTTCTGACACTGAGATGAGTTTTTGGATCATCCTAACTCACTGAGGTTCTAGATCTCTATGCACAGTTCTGTGGGAGAACGGAAACCCTGCTACATGGCGCCCAACGGATTGGTTGGCCGTATTTCATGACACTCGAGTAGTATATCATTCATACCTTGACACCTTCATTTCCGTTTCCGGTAAACGGCGGTGTCGGAAAACCTACCTGTTTTTGAAATAGGTCTTTTCAAGCTTGAATTCTTCTAAAAAGGTTTCTTTGAATCACTACCCAGTTGTGCTACAAAGTGTTCTTTGTCTACTTTTTTCGTCTTCCTGTGCTAACATGGCAGTGGAAATAGCGCAGCATAGCCGCGTCGCGGTTCGCGACCACTTGCGGGGTTATAATGTACCCGCGGAAGGCTTAGCTGTGGTTCTAGTAGTGAGTGCGGAACATGCGTACCCGTACGAATTGTTTTATTCCTGGGTGACGTTTCCGGAAATAGACGCTGATTCGGGTGTCTACCATTCATACACTGCCACGGATGTACCGGCGGCTTATGCTCCGTACAGGGCACTGGAAGTACCTATAGACGCTTGGCAGCACGGAGTTTGGTTTGGTGGCGCCCTACCCCATTGTTAAACGGCTCCGAGGTTAGGTCCCTTATCCATTCCGGGCACAAATTGGCCCGCTTTGGGTGGATTTACTCCTCATCCTAATCGCACCACTTGTAACGTGGGTGACCTGCGGCGTCTTCATGAGGTCGCGGTTGGTGTGATTAGAGCGCTTGTTCATTACATTGGTCGTAATATTCAAGGCGCAGCCCCCGCAGGGGCGCAGCTTCGAGCAGACCAGGCTGGCTTGAAAATCAGTCCGGTCTTGGTGAATTCCGTTATGGGCAGAAAGCCAGACAATAAGGATGATTTTCCTTACTGGCTTGCCGAGAAATTCGACCAGCTGGAGGCTGTGTTTCCTAATACGACTCCGGGTGAAAAACACCGGATTCTTACGCTTAGTTTACCGAAAGATTTAGCCCCGGAACTTGTTGACTGTGAGACATGGGGTAAGACTTTTGCAGCGGTTTACTCGAGGTGCTTTGGCACACCGTCAGTGTCGAACCTGTCTGCGATCCTCAAACGTGTTCAGGATGATCACGGACCTGAGTCGGCGGTTGAGTTGGGTATGCGCCTGAACGGTTCATTTGAGACAGTTTGCGGTATTATCCTTGCCAATGTAAAAGGGGATGCAGTGAACTTTCAAGTGGCCAATGGTCTGGCGTTAATTCCCGATGCCGAGAAACCCCGTCAGCTGGCAAGAATAATTGTGGCGGCTTATAAAATGGTTGGCCGCAATTCTAAGGGTGCGAAGGTTTTTCTTGAAAAAGAAAAGAAGCAACCCCAGGGGCAGTCTTCGGAAACAGGTGGACAGCCCAGGTCCAAAAAACAAAATTGGCCTAAAAAGCAGAATCAGGGTAAGCAACAACAACAACAGACACAGGTCTCGAGTCCGGCGCCTTCACAACCTGCGCAGTCAGAGCGTGTTTATGAATTGCGCGATCGCGCTACGATTAAAACACCTGATAGATATCAGGCATCTGACCAACGCTCTCCTCGTTCCTTTCAGGACTCATCGGCTCCGTCAACCGGTGGTGGAGGGGGCGGCAGGGGCAGGGGTGGTCAGCAAGGACGTGGCCAGCCCCGCACGCGAAGTGAAGGGGACCAGCGGGACGACTCTACGCCAAAGAGACCGCAGTTTGCCAAGAAGAAAGTCGCAGCCTTAACGGCACATCGATATGCCCCAGATAGTGAGAACGCGGCTTCGGAATCTGACGTGGGCTCTGACCTTGCTGGACAGCGCGGCGGAGATTACCATAGTGAGAGAGGCCCTCCGTCCACTGTTGAAGGTGACAGCGACTGACACTTATGTTGTAATCGAAACAGCTGATACACATGTTGCTCCCCCTGAAAGACTTTTTGAAATTGTCCTGTTAATTGAAGGTGACATGCAGCGCACTGTAAAAGGGGTATTTTGGGAGAATCTTTCGGATACGTATGACATTTTGCTTTCGGAGGCTGACTGGCCCCCACCTTTTGTTCTCGCAGCTCCGCGAGGGGAGGAGGTAATCCTCCCCAGTTTCGCGCACACTGTACCGAGAGTGGAAGCGCTGCATTTTGCAGAAGAGTGGGCTCTGGCGCTTGCGCCGGCTGTGTACCGAAATCAGTGTGGCTGGGATAAATTGTCCCCTAGCCATGAGATTCCTTTACGGTCACAGCCTCAGCCACAACCCCAGTATCCCATACGGCGTGAAGCTAAGGCTTCAGTCGCGGCTATCCTTGAACAATTGGAATATCAAGGTGTAATTGAAACGTGTGTGTCACCAATGAATAATCCCCTTTTTACTGTTAATAAGCCAGACGGCTCGTATCGTCTTGTTTTGGATTACCGGCATTTGAACTCGCATTGCCGTAACTGTGCAGTACAGAATACTCACGGCTCTGCCCTAGTGAATAGTCTTGAGCGTAAACGGTTCAAAACCACGCTTGACATTTCCAATGGTTTTTATGCACATAGATTAGATGGTCTAAGTTCCCAATGGACCAGTTTTACGTGCGGCGGCGTTCAAAAAATGTTTAAACGACTCCCAATGGGATATAAAAATAGTCCTGGAGTGTTTTCCGCCCGCATAGTCTCTCTTTTAGAGAGTTTCGATCCAGTTGCATGTTCGTATGTGGATGACATTTATCTCACAGACGACGAGCTTTGGGTGCATCTGTGTCGAGTAAACAGCATAATTTGTAACTTTGCAGACATGGGTTACAAGTTTAACTTTGCGAAATCACACATTGCGGAGTACACAGTGTTGTTTCTTGGTTATGAACTTAACCATGAAGGAAAGGGATTGGCTCCTCACTTCCTGGAGAAGTGCGCGCAGTTGCGCTCTCCGACAACTCTGAAAAAATTACAGTCTTTACTGGGTTTTTTAAATTTCGGGAGGACATACATTCCGGAATATGCCCAGCGTATCAAGCCTTTATATGCCTTGGTACAACCATCTTTTTCCAAATCATGCTGGCTGCCTGAGCATTCAGCCATTCTGCAGTCTTTGCAGGCTGATTTGCTCACTTCTGACTACTTACAGACACGTGATAACCAGACCAACCTGGTGATAAGAATTATCCCTGGGACGGTGGGTTTCACGTACCTGACTTTTAACGAGGGGGATACTGTACCTATTGCTTACAAGTCGCACTTGTACACTTCGGCTGAACTGCGTTTTTCCACTGTGGAGAAAGTGTTAACGGCTGTGCAGATGGCAATTCTTAAAGAACGTGCCCTGTCGCAGGGAAAGCGCATGTTGGTTGTTACCCCGTGTCCTGCCTTGGAGGCGGTCACGAAAGCCAGTGTACCTAATTCTAAAGCTTTGCACCCTCGGTGGATTCAGTGGGCTACTTCCTTGACATCTCAGGATGTCACGTTTATTTTTGACGCCGCTTTACGGTCGCAGGAGTATTTACAGTATGAATTTGTTCATCCTGCTCCTTTAGCAATGCGGCCGTTGGAGGATTTCCACTGTATCATTTACACGGATGGTTCGGCGCAGGTTGCGCATGGCTCTAAACATGCCTACGTTTCCGCTTGCGCCATTGTGGTCGGTGCCATGGTGAACGATGAGTTCGAGTCCAGTGTCGTGCACACGCAGACGCTTGGAGACTGCACCGCACAATTAGCAGAGCTCCGTGCTCTTATGCTCGCATTGGAGTACGCAGATCCTAGTGTGACAACTTTAATCGTAAGTGATTCTTACTACTGTGTCCAGTCTTACAATGAGAACTTGTTCTTTTGGATTCAGAATGATTTTCGTGATTCCAAAGGTAGCACAATAAAACATAAAATGATCTGGGTCCGAGTAGCGGAACTTAAAGAAAAGCTGCCGCTCGTGTTTGTGATTCATACTCTCGGCCACCAGCGCGTGGGAGTCCACGCTGTTGGCAACTCGCTTGCTGATGAAGCAGCGAAATCAGCGGTATCTAAATACTTAGTTGCAGCAGTCACGAGGTCCAAAAGCAAAATAGATGATGACATCTTGGCGGCTGTTGCTGCCACGGCGAAGGGAGGTAAATATCCTGCGGGGTTCCCTTCGAAGTACACATACCACTTAAGTCCCGATAAGGTTCCTTATGTGAAAATTCCTGAAGTTGGAGAGCGTCTAGTTCCCAACTCGGATCGCAGAGCTTCTCTGATTACAGCGGCTCATGAAGGTGTGGCGTCTGCGCATGCGGGCGTCTCAGCCTCTGTATCTCAGCTACAACAGAGATTCTGGTGGCGGGGACTGTACAAACAGACGCGCGATTATGTCCTTATGTGTGACATTTGTCAGCAGATTAAGCCTTCTACTGCTGCGCGTCCGCCTCAGACACAGTTGTACATCTCTAATAAACCACTTGGATGTGTTTATTTGGATCACTGCGGTCCTTTTTCTTCTGATACTGCGTATAAATACACCTTAGTAGCAGTTGACTCATGCACACGCTTTGTGTGGTTATGGCCGCATCGCAGCGCTGATTCACGGACTGTCATTAAGGATTTGCGTGTCTTTGTGGGAATCTTTGCTTGTGGTGCTTTCCATTCGGACCAGGGTCCGGCTTTCGCCTCTAAGGCGTATAAGGATGCTATGGTTTCGTTGGGAGTACAGGTGAAGTTTTCAAGCCCCTACAGGCCTGAGGGCAATTCTGTGGTAGAAAGAATGAACCGCGACTTAAAGCAATCTTTGACAGCCCGAGTTATAGGCACTGGTAGAAACTGGCTGACCCACCTCTATGGCGTGCAGCGTGCGCTTAATAATCTCCCTAGAAGGTCTCTGGGTGGGCGGACCCCATACGAAATGCTCTTTGGTATCAAGATGTACGTCCCTGACCTTGATGGTGCAGACTGCGAGGCCCAGGCCGCGGCCTTTGACGTAGATGAACATTGCAATGTTTTACAGGATCTACAAAAGACCAGAGACAGTCTTGCAAAGGAACACTTGCCCTCCACGTCGGATGATGCGTTGCAGATCCCGGTAGTTGGCTGGCTACCCCAAGTTGGAGAACTGGTTCGAGAGAAGATCGATAACAAAAAGGAGTTTGGTCCCTCATATCGAGCGCCAGTTCGGGTCCTTGGAGTGAAGGGCACAAGAACAGTCATTTTACCACCACTTCCAGGTCGTAAAGAAAACAGATTTATTTCTATTGACAATGTCAAGACACACAGGGTGGCCGATTCTTCATAGCATGACACCGGCTGTATCCTGTCCTTCCATGGTGAGGCACTCTGTGCTGGCTATTACATCTGGTGCAGATCAGGAGGTGTCCCTCGAGATGCCTGCCTTATCAAGTCCTTTATTAAATACTATTCCTGTTACTAACATTGATGAGGTGACCTATGCAGATCCTGCTGATTTATCTATGTCCGATTTACATGCTCGTTTGGCTAACCAGTCCAGATTCTCTTTTGACTCTGATTCGGAACTTTCAAAGAAACCATCGACTATTGCAAAATATGCCACGTTGTTTAAAAAACATTTTTTAGTTCCACCTTGGACATACATTTGGCTGATACTATTTTCATTTTATCTTTTTATGTCAATTGGTTTTGTGTTTTATTTTTTCCGCCTGATTGATGGCCATTATGTGAAAGAAAGAACAGGAATTCGGTACCTTAATGGAACATTGGCCCCTCACTCCTCCTCACATTCAGCACACAGACTAAAGAGAGACTTGAATTCAGTACAAATTACTGCTTGGCCTGTCCTTGATGGGATTGTGTGGGATGCGGTTAGGTTTCAGATACATGGCCCCACAGAAGTTATTAATGTTCCTAATGTGCTTAGAGTAAACATGGGAGATGTGATTAAGCAAAATATTCGTTCTGATGATTGGGATCTTCAGGCCGTAGAAGCATTGTTCTCTGATTTGAAATATTATGCAGCCTTTGATGATGAGGATTTGTATTTAGATTCTGTCAATTATGGTGATTTGTTTTGTTACCAACATTATGGAAATCATTTCTTGCACAAGACAAGTTCCAGGCGGGTTCCTGTGAATTACACTCAGTGGGAACATTGCCCTACTCCTTTACAGGGGAGCTCAAGTACGTTTCTGGGAAAATACTCTTACTTTACAGATTTTAATCAGTCAAATCCTGAGTCGTTTTATTTTAAAGTGAAACAGAAATCCATGCCAAAAGTTAGACTAACTGACACAAAATTGTTGTATTCAAAGTCCTTTCTAGAAAGGTTGTCTGTGGATGGCTATGAGTTATGGAAGGAGGCTATTGACCTTAAATCGGTTTGGGGTGCCAAAGATTGGCAGGTACAAGGCACTGAGGCTTTGCATCGTGCATGTCTCATCCCGAATCACATGTTGTTTTTAAACTCGACTATTTCCCAAACAACATGTTTTGGATTGGCTACATCTAAAAAATTAAATAACCCTACTATCCCTGATTTGGAAGAATATTCAGGTTGGAGTAATTTCACTACATTGTCCATAAGTGAGATACAAGCACTTTTGCAGAATTCCTCCTTTAATATTTCCAGTTTTGATCCAGATGGGTGGCTTTTATGGCAAAGAAGCTCTGATTCTTGCCAACGTCGTTTTTTGGGTTTGTCTGAAGGTTTTACACGCATCAGGCCAGATCCCAGGTTTGACTCAGATCACACTGTTACAACTTATTCAGTAGGCAAATTGTGTCAGAACTGGTTACAACATTCCACTTTAACTGCAGTTAAACTGCATCTGTCCCAGTTGAATGAGAACATAGAGTTAAATGATTTTGTAAAAGGCCCGACTATGGGTAGGTCTAAACGCTTTATTTATGCTATTTACAATGAAATTTGGAAATTTTCACGAGTCAAAGCAGCTAAACGCCTGAGGGCTATTGATCAAGCCAATTTGGAAAAAGTGCTTGCAGTGGTCGATAACAGTATTAACACGCTTTCTTCCAGAATTTACACATTGGATAATATTGTTTCTTCTGTTGTTGATATTGTACATGATGAAGTGTCCACGTTATACCATGGTCAAAATCAATTGCGTTCTGTAATGCAGTTTGCCTGGACTCTACAGACAATTAAGGCTGGTCGAGTTCCCTGGACCTCATTGAACATTTCATCACTTTTTGCCCCTTTTAATCTTACTGAAAAACAGCGCATGCTTTCAATGCGTGATGCATCATTTTCTATGTTACATATTGAGAAGCTAGAATCCTTGCCTTTTTCTGTTGCTGAAACCACTACTGCCACGTGGCTTATTCATGGTTTAATTACATTACCATTTCCTTTATACAAATTTACTAACTGTATGCGATATATTGCTATAGGACGATATGAACCACTAGGCAATGCATTCCTACATGAGACATGGTCATTACCATACACATACAGATGTCTGAAGGATGGGAAAGAAGTGAATCTTAATGGTGAGGAATGCACACAGTCACCTGACCATTCATTAATATGCAGACACATTCAGTTACACGGTTCTTGTAATCAGGACCGCCCAAATTTAGCATGTGTTTTAAAAGGCACGCCAGTTCCAGCAGTGGTTCCCACATTTACATTGTTAGCTAATGGTAGTTATTTACTTTTAAACAACGAATTATGTTGTGGTTTATTAATTGGGGTGGCATATGTGGTAACTGTATCAGAGCGTGTAGTGTGCTGCAAGAATGTTCTATACCCACCCACGCATGGTTCTTCAGATGTCTCCATCTGGCCACGGATTCTAACCTTGGAAGCAAAATTCAATGGTTTAAGCAGAATAAGGGCCCTTTTGTCTCAAAAACAAGTGACCCTGAGTTCGGCCCGGGAAACTTATGTCCTTCACATAGCCAACACCCGCACAGAGGTGCAGGCGCTTTTAAATACTGATTTGCCGTTTCATTTCTGCGAGCTGGTACACCAGATTTTTAATGCTTCTTCAACGACTGGGCTGGCACATTTTTTCAAGTTAGTGAGCAGTGGCCTCGTGACTACGTTTGAGAAGGTTTTTGGTATAATTCCCACGTTTTTTCATACTATTTTTTCGAGTTTGTTTGGTGGACTACCTGTGTTATTGGCTGTAGCCGCAGGCATTCTGTTGGTATTTTTCTTCATAAAACATGGATGCCCATCCTGCACAAGACGCCGTTCAACGCCTCCTGACACTGTGCCGTAATCGGATGCTCAATTACTATGGAACATTGCCGCTTGCAGCATTAAGCACGGCCTATAGATTGTCATTTCGGTTCACCGACTTCACGTGTGTCCAACCTGTGTTTCACTGCCTGAACTGCGAGTTCGATTGGGCCATTGATTTGTGCCTATGCTTGAGGACTGCTCCTGATGTCGATTTTGATCAGCTAATGCGTCCCGTGGTGGCTCATGAGTTGATCTGTTCTGGCGAGAGAGTTATGGCCTTGGCAGCAATAAATGGAGTTCTGGGCCAATGGGAGATCTCTGCAGCGGCGGATGCCTTTCTGACACACAGCGATCTGGTGAACCCACCGAGTTGTCCTCTGGCGTTACAGGAGGATCCGATGCTGGAGGAGCACGTATGTTCTTTCCCATTGCTGAATTGGATGGCTGAACTATTTTCGGATGATGGCAGTGATTTCATACTGGAGGCTGTTGCAACTTTCTTTGCATATACTTTCCATTCATGACATACCTGGGAGGAGTGATTTTTTTGTGAAATATGACTTTCTCCTCGCTGAATTGGAGAGATGGAGTGTGTTCAGCTGATGGAGAATTCGATCACGTGATGTCGCTGAGGATAACGTCATTGTGGCACATGACTTTGGATATCGGATAAGTGCCTTGTTTTTTCTCTTACAGACATTTGGATTGATGCGACCTGGTCTTACTTTCATATTTTTGAGACCTGGCGATTGACTTTTGGTTCGAAAGTTTTGTTTTTATTTTTAGACTTGAGGCCACTGTAGGCATTCATACATATTCATTCATACATATTTTTAGCTTATTTTAGCTTAAGATTATTGGACTTTGCTTTCAATCTTTGTATCTGATTTAGTATTGCCTTTTCCCTTATGTTTGACGGTGCTCGGACCAATGGGGGGGTGTCATATGGATACTTCGTTACATATATTGCGTTAAGTTAGCATGAGTGCATTACATGTTTAAACAGCCTTTGTTCCTTCGGCTTCAGTTTTGCACACGACACCTACTTGTTGTTGTCGCCTTCACCCTAGAAGCGGTGAGGTGGTTTATTTGAGAATAATATGTTATTTCTATGCTATCAGCTTTGCCTGGTACACTTGGTACAACTGTCTGCACACTGAGAGCTGCACACTCTGAAATTAACCTAACACAAGGTTGCTGGGAGGCTTGATCCTCGCACCACATTAGACATAACACAAATAATGTTGATGCCAACATTTTGGGCTCTACGCGGGTTTAAGATAGAGTTACACGGAATGAACGTACACACTTGGTGCTGCGCATGAAGAGAGCTGGTAGCGGTTGATGTGAACTGCTCCTACTGACATTGAGAGGTATGGGGCCGCCCTGCTAAAACCCGAATGAGACCTTCTTAGATATAATATAATATGCTAGATAGGGTGCGCGAAATATAGGTGATATAGATTTCTATAGAAATTGCATTATAACATGCTAGCACCTTTTGCTTACTATGGATTAGTGACTATGCTGCTGACTCTGATTTTTATAATCTGCATTTTGGTATTATACAAGATACTGCGTTTGAGAACTTTGCATTGAATAATAAATATTTCAAACTTGCACTTGTGTTCTTTGACTCTCAGTTTTGGTTTGAAATGATTATATAACGAAAGAGTGTTCATGTGTTCCACGACTCCTGAGGTATTCTAAAGATCATGTTCTGGTTTGTCTAATACAGGGATCATTCCATAATGATCCATGAGACACTGTAGCTAGCTAGGTAACGAGATTTCTGACACTGAGATGAGTTTTTGGATCATCCTAACTCACTGAGGTTCTAGATCTCTATGCACAGTTCTGTGGGAGAACGGAAACCCTGCTACAGCGGGTGTTAAGTTTATACTTTGCCCTTCGGTGGCCTTTCTACTGGCAACAGATTGTCCACGTTGTTCCCAGCTGTTAGCTGTTTTCTATCTTTTAACGTATGAACTGTGCTGATTTGTAGTGTGGTTTTCCCATTAGTTGTTGCCATCTAGCTCTTCTTTAAATAGTCTTTTTGTTGTATCCTGCTTTTGTAAAGCTGTTAGATACAGAAGCACTTGGAAGCTGCATTAGTGTTGAGGTCATTATCTTTACATTTATATAGTCTGTATACAGATGTGCAAATAACATTAAGTTATTTATTACATTTTTTGGTTTGAAAGTAGCAATGACTCACAAGTTGTCAAACCTACAGTAGGCCACGATGCCCACCAGCTCCCTTAATAGCGGTACTGAAAAGCATACTACTCTTTTCGATCTGCAAGTATAGTAGGCACCATGCTGTGTTTTGCGCGCATGATAGTTATGAAGAAAGTTATTTAACCCAAAGCACAAGGAGTGGAACTGGCACCAGTTGTTTTATTCTATGATGAGGAACGTGGAATTCGTGCGGCATTCTGCAGTGACTATTCAAGTTAGTTAAGCTATACTATGGGTAGAACTTTGCATTTTGCCTGCATATGTCTCTTTCTGCGTCCATTAATATTCTTATTTGAAATAATATGGTATATTGTGGTGAATGTATTTTTCATTGAAACTAGAAAGAAAGTTGATAAAGGCAAGTGATGCTTCTTTATTCACAAACCAAAAAAATAAAAGCAGGTCAAATTATAGTTTGCTTGCGTATTCTGCTCGAGCTGTAGGAAAAATGGCCAAATAAAATGCCGCAAAATTACTGCTAACTTTCCATATTTGTGCCGCTAAATTTCAATTTTTGTGCCGCTAAATTTGCTAATCCATGCCGCTATATCCTGGGGGGTCTGATCAATAGTTGAAAACCATGAAGCACCCTTGAGACAAGATACCATTTCTGTTATTTTTGGTAAAGGAAAAGAGTCAATCAGTATATTTTTGTTAACATGGCGAAAATCAACACACAAACTGATTTTCCCGTTACTTCGTCTTTCAACCACAACCGGAGAAATCCAATCAGATGATTACACTGGTTTGATGACATCCAGTCCTTTAACCTCTCAAGTTCTTTAGCCACTTCTCTTGAATCATGATAGGCACCATTCTCATTTTGTGGACTTTTGAAATTTGGTTCTCCTTGAGAATGCTCTTGTGTTCAAATCCCTCAAATGTGCCTTATTGTTTTTTTAAATACGCTAGGAAACATATTCTCCATTTCCTTGCCCATGGACATGTTTTCATCAGCAACTAAAACCTTCTCAGTACTATTAGGATCCAGAATGATATGCAAGTTCCCTTGGTCATGCCAGCCGAGTACTGACGGACCATTTTTGGCTACATATAACTTCCCTCTTGCACGTCTGCCTTTAAATGCGAAGGACAACCATCTGTATCCTATAATGTCTATGCCCTCATCAGTGAAACTCTCTGGGTTAATATCTGTAGGAACTAAGTGTTCGCCAATCTTTTCAGTGAATTTGCTTTTCCATACTTCCTCATTTACGATTGTGAAAGGTGAGCCTGAGTTTGCATAAGTTCTTATTCTAACTCCACAGATGGACATGTTACATTCAAGTTTACCTTCAGTATGTTTCTCATCGATGTTCAGAACCAAGTGCCTTTCTTGGAGGTTCAGTACACTACTTCTTTTATCTTTTCCGCTATCCTCTTCATTTTCACTACTGCTACTTGAACTTTTGGCATCCTGAATGCATATAACTTTAGAATTCGTCCTATGACAAACTTTAGCATAATGACCTATAATGCCCCAATTCATGCACTTTTGTTTAATAGCTGGACATGACTTACTGTATTCTAGGTAATTCCTACATCAAGTGGTCTTAAACAGGGATTTATTTATTTATTTTGTGTATTTTGTAAAGCGCAACAGCTGCCCCAACGGGGCGTCCCGGCGCTGATGAATCATGGAACTTTGGAGGCTAGGCACCAATGGGGCATTATATGGGGAAGAGATGTGTTTTCAGGGACTTTCGGAATGCTAATTCGGTTTGGCAGGCTCGTAATGCAACCGGGAGGTTATTCCAACACCGAGTGGCACAGACCTCGAATGTTTTCCCTCTGGCGCGAGTACGTTTAAATCTAGGGGTTTCCAGCAGAAGTAGGGAATTTGAGCGTAATGTCCTGGTGTTGACATACGGTCTCAGAGTGCTTTTCAGATGGGCCGAGCCTTTGCCCTTGGAGGCCCGGAAAGCCAGGGTCATGGCCTTAAAAATACATCTCTTGGAAATGGGGAGCCAGTGGAGTTTTCGGAGGTGTGGGGTGATGTGATGTCTGGCAGGAATTCTCTCCACCAGCCGAGCAGCAGCATTCTGGACAGTCTGTAGCTTGTGGCATAGGCCTGCTGTGATGCCAAGGTATAGTGCGTTGGCGTAGTCCAGGTGAGATATTATCAGGGTTTGTACCACAGCCTTACGGCAGTCCATCGGCAGGTAGTTGATGAGCCGTCTAATTGTCTTGATCTTAGCAAAACAGGATGCTGCTACTGTTTGAACCTGGGCGTTAAAACTGAGATGATTATCCCAGCGCACTCCCAGGTTTCTCACCGAGTCTTTAGGCGTGGGGGCATGGCTGAGATCATCCGGCCACCATAAATTAGAATCAAGAGGGGATGATGAGTTAAAAAACAGAATATCTGTCTTTCCAGCGTTGAGTCGGAGGGAATTGGAGTCCATCCAGCTAGAGATGTCTCTTAGACAGTTTTTCAATGGGTCGAAGGCAGAGGCAGTGGGGGTATCAAAAGTGAAGAGTAACTGAATGTCGTCAGCGTAGGAGGTGGATTTAATCCCAGTTTGCGCAATCAGTTTAGCCAAGGGGGAGAAGTAAACATTGAACAAGAGCGGGCTCAAGGAGGAGCCCTGTGGGACTCCCCATTTAAGTGGTCTAGCGGTGGAGGTGTAGGGAGGGGTGTATACCTGCTGAGTACGGTCACCCAGGTAGGAAGAGAGCCATCTCAACACTGTACCGCCGATACCCAGGTCTCCCAGCCTTCTCAGCAGGATCTTATGAGAGACTGTGTCAAATGCTGCTGAGAGATCCAGCAGCACTAACACCGCCCTCGACCCTCGATCCAGCGTCCATCTCACCGAGTCAGCCATTTCGACAAGGGCCGACTCCGTGCTGTGGCCCGATCGAAAGCCGTGCTGAGAGTCATGCAGGAGCCCATGGGATTCGATGTAGTTGGCAAGCTGGGCGTGCACCAGTTTTTCCAGGATCTTAGCTGGGGCAGGCAGGAGAGAGATGGGCCTGTAGTTACTAGGGTTATCTGGGTCAAGATCAGGTTTCTTAAGGATGGGGACTAGGGACGCGTGCTTCCATTTTGCGGGAAAAATACCCGTTCTCATGGATTCGTTCCAGATATGGTTAAGGAATGGATTGAGCAGGGGTGCCAGTTTTTTATATTGTTTGGCTGGCAAAGGGTCCTTGGGGGAGCCAGATTTACAGTTGAGTAATTCTACCAGTGTGTCAGCCTCAGAGATATCTGCAAATTCTAGCAATGAGGGTGACTGTAGCGGGTACGTAGTAGATTCCTCAACCGACCCTTCACTACTGGTGATGTGAAAGGAGGAGTAAATAGCCTGGATTTTTTCCTCAAAGAATTGTGAAAGTTTATCACACAGAGACTGGGAGGCTGGTTGAGTTCGAGTCAGAGCGCTGGGGTCCGTGAAGGATCTGACTATGTTGAAAATCTCCCTGGCGCCGTTACTGGCATGTTTAATTCTGGAAGCCAGGAAGTCCCTTTTATGATCCTCAATCATTCTGCGGTATTCTTTGAGAGCTGTTTTATAGGTGATTTTACTGTCGAGGGAATAGTTCTGCCTCCAGGAGCGTTCGAGGGCTTTGCATGATGCCTTTTTCTGGCGAAGCATGTCAGAGTACCAGGGTGCGGATGGTGTGGCCCTGTAGGTTTTGATGGGTTTGAGAGGGGCCATAGCTTCTAGGGCTTGGCCGATCCAGGCGTCGAAATGGTCAATACCACCATCCGGATCAGATGATGGGGAGGGTAGAAAATTATTTTGGTGTTCCTGGAGCGTTTCAAGGGTGATACGACTCCAGTTTCTGCCTGATACTTTGGGGGCGATGGTAGGTCTGATAGAGCGGGAGATGACGATCTCAAAAGGGATGAGAAAGTGGTCTGACCAGGTGACCGGGATGGGAGAGGCTACCAGAATGCTAGGTAGGTTGGAACAAATCAGGTCAAGGGTATGTCCCGCTTTGTGAGTGGGGGAATCTATTTTTTGCTCTAGATTGCAGGTCGCCAGTGTAGAAATAAAATTATTGCTGTGCGAGCATGATTCATCGTTTACGTGAAGGTTAAAATCTCCTAAAGCGGTGAAGTTGGTGTAGCGAGTGCTAAGCTGGATGATGTAATCCGTCAAGGCCGGCAGGTGGGAGAGGTTGGAATGGGGAGGGCGGTAGATAAGTATTCCAGAGCAGGAGGTGGACGAGGAAAAATGGATAGTAAAAGGTAGACCCTCTATGCAGTCAATAGGGTCATATGTAGGGAAGGAAGCCGTCCATTTGGATTTATGGATTAAGGCAACACCACCCCCCTGTTTACCGTTTGGCCTATTGGCGCAGGCGATGCTGTAGCCGTCCGGTAAGGCAAGGGTAATGGTGGGGTTAGTGGTCTCATTCAACCAGGTTTCAGTTAAGAAAAGCAGATCCCAGTTGTTGTCCTGGAGGGACTGCCAGATGTCGATAGCATGTTTGTTCAGAGACCTGCAGTTAATCAGTGCCGCTCTGAGGGCGAGAGAAGGGTCGGCTCCATGAGAGGAAGCAGAGCACCGAGCGAGGGCCGGGCCAAGAGTTGAGTTCAGAGAGGGTAGTGAGAACTGGCAGGTTTCACATACGTAAACGTGGCTCTGGGCGTCCGGGATAGACCAGAGGCAGGTAGGGCAAGGAGGGGGTCTCAGAGAAAGCAACATGGTCCGAGAATGGATTGTGGGGGTAGTGCTGGTGAATCGTGCAGGGGAACCGGCCCCGGTCGCGTCATGATCGCGGACAAGCTTGCCTTAAGCGCGCCTTCGGCGCGCAATCGGCGCGCCCGCTGCGCTTCCGGTAGATACACATGTATAAAGTGAGGGGGCGTGGCCTCAAAGTGGGCGTGTCCCTGTCGCAACAAGGACAATGGCGGGAGAAGTGGATTGGCGATTTCGCCCGTTTCTAGCGCTCGTTTTTGATGCAGAAGGGTACCTGCACACTGTACTCGTGTGTCAGGAAGTGAAGGTGGGTGCAGGTTAAAAACACAGAAATGCAGTTTTTAAAATGAAGAGCTGCGCAAAATTCTAACTGCTCCCGGCTGTGCCTCAGGAGGTTCCGTAAGGGATGTGTGTTGGCTCCCTTTTTAATCTATTTTTAACTGATCTTACGACTGAGTTAAACGACATCAACGCACACCCCCCAAGGCTAGCTCAAAGACAGATATCCAACCTATTATACGCGGATGATGTCATAATCTTAAGTCACACTAAAGTCAGAATGTAATGACTAATTGATGGCATCTCTAAGTATTCTAAGGAAAATGGCATGTACATAAACGAAGCTAAGACCAAGGTAATGGTGATTACAAAAAATGTACGACTAAAACACACACACAAATGGATCTTGCAAGGCAAGAAATTGGAGCGAGTAGCTGACTACAAATACTTGGGCGTAACTTTCAATGACAGTGGCAATTTCGAGACGCAAAAACTCAATATCACAAGGAAATCGAACTCCCTTGTCGGGGCCTTTAGATCAATTCAGAAAACCCTAGGAGACTTGTCTTATCGCCCCCTATTAAAAACAATTGCAGCAAAATTACTGTCTACACCAACATATGGCAGCGAGGTGCTCAACGGGAAAGACGCAGAGATCATTAACTCCTCGGTCGCCAAAACGTATAGAATTTTATTTTCTCTCCCAAGGAACGCCTCACAAGCCCAAGTGAGACAGGAAATTGGGCTAAACAACCAATGGTATGCAAGGAAAAAAAGTGTGGAACAGAATAAAAAATTATCAGGACAACAAAATGTCTCAACTACTATGGCAAGAAATAAAAAATAATAGGAACCTAACTGCCAGCTCCTACTTTAATAGAGCAATCAACAAATTTGGTATAGCACCTATTTGGAACACCACCGTTGTGCAGGAGAGCTTTAAAAAAACAGTAAATAAACTTACTGATTATCTCTCTTTGATAAAGGATAAAGATAATTTCGTTAAAAGAAAGCATGCATGGTCAATCGTGAATGGATTCAAGAAAAAAAAGGTTCAAACCTACCTGGTAAACTTCGTGGTAAAAAAAAAAATAACACAAATTTGTAAACGCCAGATTTGGCTATTTTCCAGGTTTTTGTCACTTGGCACGATGGAAACGAACAAATGATAACTGCCTATGCAGACTATGTAAATCAGGACAAGAAGCCATCTTACACCTATTGTGTCTTTGTCCGGAATTGGAAGTTGAAAGAAAAATTACACTTAAGAAACTATTTCATAAACACGGTGTAAGGACTTGTAGGCAGGCATTAATGGCAAGTTTAAATCCAGAAGACCTACCACTTAATTCAGCATTCGCCAAATTCCTTTGTATGGTACAAAAAAAGTTGGAAGCTTGTGCTTGATTAAATTATGGATTGTGTGAATATGAAGCTACAGAACCAACCTTAAAAATAATCTTAAACGATTGACCATAATATCATCTAATGTGTACGGTAAATGACTAAGTTTTATGGAAATTAACGTATCATATGAATCGTTTTAGTATTTTACATTTGTAACTTGTTTTAGCTGCTTTTTGTAAGATTTTAATTAATCAAACAAATAAAAAATAAATTTAAAATTTGCATGCTAGGTGATCCTTACTACCACAGTGGTGGCATCTTCATTCAGAGCTACCTGTTTTCCCTTTTGGTTCATTCTTTTTACTGTGTTCATATTTATTGTGCTTTTTCTTCCTTTGATCAATTTTACAAACACAAGACTCCTCTTTGTCAGGTAACTGCAATTCGTTAGCGCATCTGCCGGACATTTCCGCTTTGCGTACAATGTTGAACACCTCGTCTAAAGGAGAATCTCCATTGATCCACAAACGCTCTTGAATAGTGTTATTGTTACTATGCATAACTATTTGGTCTCTTAAAAAATCATCATGGTTGGCACCAAACTTACAATCAATAGCCAACTTCTTGAGCTCAGCCACATAGTCATCAATTGCCTCACCTTTTAGTTGTTTGCGTTGGAAAAATGTATATCTTGTTATCCCAATACACATTTTAGGAGTGAAATATTTATCTAAATCCTTTAAGGCTGCTGTGAATAAATTTTCATCTCCACTGACCACACTTTTGGGCATTCTATTATAGGTCTTCAATCCCATTGGACCCAAGGACAGTAAAAGGATTCTCTTTTTCTGCAGACATTTTTTTTATTTTTATCAATAGCAGCAATGTACTTATCAAAATATTCCTTCCATTCAGACCACTTCATATTGAGTTCACGACCACCTACCCAAAAACTATGTGGTGGGTTAAGAGTAAAATTTGGTTGAGGCATCTCTTGTAATGAAAACGTACTGTATTGAGGAATGTAAAAATTGTTTCACCAATAAATTCCCAATAAAATTAATAGAATAATCCCACCTGTTTCCTTAGTACATTAACCAGCCTCGTAATTATCCTGTGTTTCCTTTAACTTGAAATCCGCCTCGAAAACTGATGCAATCGCGCGTACTCGCACAATGCTGTGTTGCCAAGGTAACGCTAAACAATGTACTTGGTGCAAAATGGCTTCACCTTAGGGTCACACAACGTGACCTCGAAGTGATTGATGCTCACGTTACGTTGTGTACACGCTTTCAGAAGGTTTAAACAAATTTTGATCCAGCAAATGGTTTCAAAATTTGTTTAAATTGAAAGTTAGGACAACTTGTGTCCTGGGAGGTTTAGGGGATATTGAATCTCCGATCCGTGGCACCAACAAAACTAAACAAGGCAATACTTAGGTTAGGTGCAATTGTGCAATACCCCTTTCCCAGTTCTTTTGTTCATAAACGCTTTCAGAAGGATCGATATTGCGCAGACAGTGTGGAGAAGAGAAGATGCGCAATCCGTTTCCAAGGATACGCTTCTCCTTCAAAAGATGCAGGTAGGAATTTGTTAGTAATCGCATTCTGGAAAGCAGCAGACCGACTGTCCCACGTTGAAACAAACAAGAATGCTGACTAACTATCCCGCGCTGATACAATTCACAAACATCCAACTTAAAAAAAAAAATTCCAGTAACGATCCTTAAAATTTAGATGTTAAACACGAAGAAATAAAATAATCCATTATGCGAAGCTCACCACGTATATGAAAGTTGAATATGGGTAAATCCGCCAGCTCGTCGCCAATAAAATTGTTGTAGAAATCCACAGGAAACTGATTTAGTAGAATATCGTCTTTATTCAACGCACAGGAAACAGTTGTGTAACGTCCAGCAGCTCAACAGCACTGACTGGAACCAACACCTGCTACAGAATGCAAGTCTGAGCACATTCTAAATTCTAATACATCACTTCTAAAATCGAATACATCATTAACTAAGGTAGAAAGATAACAGGGCCCTGTCAGGGGGTGGCGACTGGGAAGGCGGCCACGCTAGGACTTGATGCAGTTTGAAGCCCCCGCACCTTCCTGGTTTGACCACTGCAGTTCTCACTCCCCCCTCTGACTGCTAACATGTGTGTGCTCGTGCTCCCCTAGGCCACTCTTCACATGGGGGAGAGGCGGTCAGAAATGTAGGTCAGCTGGAACACGGACCACTAGACAACAGGCGGCACAGCAAGCAACTAGATAACAGATCATAAGTAACCTGCTTTCGTCCTGCAGATATCACCTAGCGCACCAGACATTAGATACCAACAAAAAGCTGTATTACTCTGCAGCAGTGGTCTTGCAGGACAGAAGGAACACTGCTGCTTCTTCATTTACTCGGTGGACAGTCACAACACAGCATAAGCAACTACCACGTAGGGGTCGTAAAGGCACATATATCAAACCAGATATAACTACATACAACCTGGCCGTGAGGTCAGGCAGGGAGAGAGGCCCAATCTCCATGTAAATGTATGTAAAGAAACTCCCACTTAACCAGCAATTATTTTCTCAGTGGCTAGAAATACCAGGCTGTCCCTTTGTTCTAGATATGACTAAGTACAACATCAGTTCATTAGTTCATATATTTTATTTTTGTTTTTTAATCTTTTTATAATTTTATTGCACTATTTATAAACCATTTTTTATTTATATTTTTGAGAATTTAAAAACAATAAACTTTTTGTGTTCTTATATACAATGCAAATCATACATAATTAAACAGAAAATACAATTTTCCTAAAATTTGCAAAAAAAGGCATAATTATGCAATATTAAACATACAAGTTGTCATATTTAAGTTTATCCCCTTCCATAATCACATGTGAACTAACCTCACATACAGTCATCACATCCCATTCGTACACATTCACACATCACATTAATAATGTTTCAGCTTGAATGGCTTGCACAAAATAACTCATGGCGAGAATCCTTCTTTATTTTCCAAGGTTAGGAAAATTGTCTTTTCTGTTGAATTATGTACGATTGGCACTGTATATAAGAATACAAAAAGTTTATGGTTTTTATATTCTCAAAAATATAAATAAAAAAATGGTTTATAATTAGTGCAATAAGTATCACCTGACACTTTGCAAGCAATATTCAAAGGTTTCACATAGTACACCCTAAAATCATGCCCTTTTGAACCATGCACACCAGCCCCTTCTACCACCAAATAAGGCAGGAATAAAACGGTGGTACAGAGCCACACCTAGTCATCGAAATGCACATTTTACACAGTACCTTCTACAACTGTTCGTACACATTTGGTTTCATGGATTTCATGTTTATTAAGTGTATTAATGGTGATTGGTTAGTATATAGATCTGGGAATCCCTTGTAATGGTTAAAACTCCATGAGTCTGAATATATTAAAGATTTAACTATGCCAAAACTTACACCGGAAACGGTTTTTGCTCCTAGACACTGACTTCTGATTGAGGAAATACAGACAGCTGTTGGCTCTCTTAACTCGGGCAAGTGGGACCTACTGGGTTCCCCATCGAATTCTATAAAAAAACAATAGACTTGACGGCCCCCTTTCTTTTGAGTATGTTTGAGGACAGTCTTAAGACTGGAGTACTACCACAAGATCAACGATTGGCCACCATATTTGCGATCCTTAAGCCCGGAAAAACCCCTGAGAATTGTAGTTCTTATCGCCCGATCTCATTGATCAACGCTGAAGCCAAAATTCTTGCCAAACTTTTGGCGATACGCCTAACCCCCCACCTATGGTCATTGATACACCCTGTTCAGTCCGGGTTCATGCCCCAGAGGAGCACAGACTTTAATAATGCGTTTGCAGGCAGTGATGGCCCGAAGATCCTCTATTCAAGAGCCCGCGGTGATTCTCTCATTAGATGCGAGTATGGCGTTTGATGTGGTATGATGGCCATATTTATTTGCAGCTTTGCGTCATTTGGGCTTCGGTCCAAAATTCTGTGCTCGGATCTGTCTGCTCTACACTAAACCAATGGCGCATGTGATGGCTAACAGGCACATTTCACGAGATTTTCCATTGTCCCGAGGGACGCGTCAGGGATGTCCATTGTCCCCTTTATTATTTGTGTTGGCCTTGGAACCATTGGTAGCATGGATTAGGTGGGAACCCTCCATTCGTGGGCTACGCTGGACTGATACTTGGGAGGATCGCAAATCACTCTATGCAGATGACGTGCTCTTATTTCTTGCCTCCCCTAGAAAATCAATTGTAGAACTCCTGGATATATGTGATAAATTCGGCCGGGTGTCTGGATACACTATTAATTGATCTAAATCTGTGCTCTTTGTGTTGGAAGGCCCGCCACCACTACTACCCTCGGAATGCCCGCTGCAAATTACAGACGAAGCCTTCAAATATCTAGGCAACTTCGCAACACCTGACCCCGACGACTTCTATGTGAAGAATTTGAAACCCCCTCTAGAACGCTTCAAACGTGATGCAAGGGTTTGGCGTAGCCTCCCCTTCACACTGTTGGGTAGGGCAACACTTTACAAAATGATGACACTCCCCCGGTTCTTATATGTCCTTGAAAACACCCCATTCCCTGTCCCACAGACCTACTTTAAGGCAATTGCGGCTGAAGCCTACTGCTTGATATGGGGGAACAAACTGGCGCGAATCACCCAAGACAAGCTGGTGCGTAGCTGGTACGATGGAGGGATAGCTCTTCCGAATGTACAGATGTACTACTGGGCGGCCCACCTTAAAATAATCAACTATTGGCTACACACCCCGCAGGATGAACCTGCGTATCAAGAGGACAGGCACGACCTCGGGGAGAGCGGATTAATGACAGCATTATACAGCAAGCGTAGGCCCCCCTCCCTGATTGGCTCTACTGCACAAACGATCCACATATGATACCGGGCGCAGGCGCGCTTGCAATGTTTGGGAAACATCACGCAAATGACACCACTCTGGGACTCCCACAGATTTGGGCGACTTCGTAATAGTAAGGGATTCACCAATTGGGACAACATAGGTATTTCCACAGTGGGGGATCTTTGGAGGGAGGGTGCGGTGGTGGGCTTCTCCCATTTGGAGACACAATACGACATGGCACAGACAGAAAAGTTTAGATATATGCAAATTAGACACACACTTCAGGCAATCCTAGCACCGGGCACGGGCATACCAGAGGCCAACCCACTGGAGGATAGACTCCTTACGGAACATATGGCTGAGAGGGCGACATCCTCAACATATCGCAAGTTAATTAACAACCTGCCAGATCCGACGCCCAAGCTCCGACAAAAATGGTCCCAGGATGTGGGTGACTTTGATGACTCCGAATGGCAGTAGTGTGAAGTAGTGTGGCTCACTGGTTAGAGGCGGCAGACCCGAGAGCAGAGGACGGCCCGGGACCAGGGTTCGATTCCCGGCGCGGCAGGTTTCTGGACCAGGGTCAGCGGACTCGATAATTCTCTCGCCTCGGTGCCCACTCTGATCAGCGATCACACTCGGCAACTCTGGGCATTAGCTTGCCTCATCTTCACTAACGGCCCCACCAGACCGCCGGGGATGCCTGGTCTCACCCTGGAGATACCCATTAAGGGACCATCTCTCAGGGAAGCCAGGAAGGGTTTCGCAGCGGTCGAAGCGCCTTGGGACCCTACGGGTAAGTAGTGCGCTATATAAATGCCTATACATACATACATACAGAAAGCACTGTCATCGCCACGTGAGATGGCCATACCCGCGCGGCTCAGATTGGTCCAACTTAAAGTATTACACAGCACCTACTACACTAGAACGACACTCTGTGCCATAGGGAAAGCCCAACACAAATACTGTTTAAGGAATTGTGGGGAGGAAGGTACATTTTTTCATACATTGTGGGAGTGTCCTCTTGTGGCAGCATACTGGGCCAAGGTGATGCGCACTATCTCCCAAGCTGTGGAAGTCTCTCTACTGCCAGAACCAAGACGCTGTCTGTTAAACGTGTGGTAGCCCAACGACCTCACCCATCAGGAACAGGACTGGGCAATGCTCGGTATGACATTTGCTAAGCGCAACATTGCTATGCTGTGGGGGTCAGGTGACACACCTATGCTCCGGAAATGGTGTACTGACGTGGATGAGGCGATGGTAACTGAGAAGACGGTCTTTATACACCGTGGTTGTCCCCGTAAATGGGAGAAGGTATGGGGAGCATGGAACAAGTTTCGAGGTTATATCTGTGACCCACCTGAATTTGAAACGGATGATGTGTCCACTTGATGTGATTGTGTTCCTCAGGGGTTCGGAGCACGAGTCAAAGATAACGTTTATTGTCTATGGGGAAGTGGGTAAGATTAGCGTTGTATTATTTATAGCTTTACTTGCAGCCAATCATGACTATATTTTTAAATGTACTGTTTGCCCTGATTTTCAATTCAATAAAAATAAATTTAAAAAAACTACATGAGTCACATATTGTATTTCTTGCACAAATAAAAAAAAAAGGCAAACAACTGCAGCTACACATAGCCAACATGCTGACAAATGCAATGCTGACTTGACATTATATTATGTTCTCATGCCAACTTCTTTTTCTTTTCTTTCAATATATAAAGGTGTCTAAAAAACGTTGAAGAGAAGGAGCAACAGTATAAAACATTGCTAAATGAATTTCTAGAGAACAGGTAAACTATTCCATTGTTTGTTCGCAACGTTTTATGTGGCAGTCATTCCCTGAGCAATGGTTCTTTGCTTTTTGACTTATGTGGGCACACACTGAATCACTATTGGAAGGTGTGGTCTCCTACCTAAGCAATTTTTATGATTTGAAATTCCGTTTAATTTACACAAATACGGAATCAAGTATGCATCAGACAAATGCACAAATTATAAAATATTATATTTATTTCATTGACAAAATAAAGGACAGAAATCTAAATGTTCTTTTTAACGGGAAGGTTTGAGATTTTCAAAATGTGGTTTTATTTCTAAAAGACTGTGATGCACTAACTTTGACAAATCTGTACAAAACATTCATATGTAGTGATGGTGGGGGTGGGCTAGAAAATTAAAAACATTGCTAAAGTGGGTTTTTGTCACATTAATACCCATGCATAATTTTTTGAGTACACTACAGAAAAATTAGTTTACTGGAAAGACATCAAATTTTTTTGACAGAATTCCTCAGTATGGTCATTTCAATGTATTATATACCCATTCAGAGAGAATGGCACCCTCTTTAATATTTTGCGTTAGTGTCTGGCAGTGAGTTATGAATATATTTATAGGGTATTCGTATGAGGATGTTTTTTGACACTATAAGGAAACTCAACCTTAAAAAAACCTTATAGTAAATATTTAAGATACTTAATTATTTAAAAAACAAATTTCAGCTGGAGTCTAAAACAGATTTTATTTGATTGCAAATTAAAAGTGTTGAACGTTCCACATTGTGCCTGCTGTTGTAGAAAAAAACAACTGTTGGGTCTCGTTTTGAGCCTTTTAATTATAGCTATACTAAAACATCGGGCACTGAAGACTTTCAAGAGAGTCCAGGACTTTTCAGGTGTTTAATGTCTTTCACAACTGAGTTCTTTGATGACTGATGTTCCCAACCTTAAAATATTTTTAGTCTTCGGGATTCTTCACCTTGGCACAAGGTTTACCCCTCTGGTATTTAAAAACTTTCTCGGAGGTAAGAATCTGTTCTCCTATTACTTAAACTTAAGTAGAAGTGTCTTTCCACTCCTGTTATATCTGTAAGACAGTGACTTGCAATGTATAGAAGACTGATTCTTTTCATATCTTGGGCATTCTGTTTGTGGTTGTTGAACCTTCCTTCCATGCTATTTGTTAGTAAGTAGTTTAAACGATCAGTTTGTTTTCCTGAAGCTCAGGTAAATAAGCTCTTGAATCTACCCATGCCCTTCTACATATGTGATGGCAACATGTGTGGCAGAGAGCGAGTGAGTGTTCGATTCAGTGATTTGTACTACGACAATGTGGATTTCCTCATCTATGTTTGTCATACGTTCCAAGATGCACACACTAGAGATGTGCCTTTTAGTGTTAGAGTGGTTCTGATAGCTATGCCCATGCACGAGTTTTGTAACGGGTTTAAGGTCTTTGATAGGAAATATGAGCGGAAAAACAGTAGCTCCACTTTTGTATAGAACATCTTTTATTTATTTTTTTGTGAACAGCAAAATATGGCAACAGGGTTGCTCTATTGTGGATATTGTTTCATAAGTGATCTCTGATCCAGTAGACTAATGCATCTATCCAAAATCTTTGTTCGCCTCCTTGGATTAAAGTACAAATCCTGGTGGTCCATGAAGTCTTTCATTTATCTGAGGTTGATAAAGAGAGTACCATTAGGTAGAATAATACTCATTTGTTATCTTTCAATAGCGCCAAAAGGCATCCTTGGGAGTTAACATTCACTCTAAAAAAACAAATTGTTTATTAAGAGTAATGAAGAAACTGTAAATAAATTCCGGAACCCAGATTACACAAAAAGTGAAAGTATTTCGATAGTAAAACACCAGTTATGCCACATTTGTCAAACCATTTATGCCAACAACTGTATAATATGCAGCAAAAAGTATTAAAGATTTGAAGGTTCTCTTTAAAATGTTATTTTTATTTTTCCAGTAACAAATTTGAAAATGAGAAAATGAAATATGAAGAGGATATTAGAAAAGGCAAAGATAATGTAGTAGAAATTTCCAAACGTGCGATTGCCTCAGAGGTAAATATATATTTTTGGTTGATTGAATGCTTTTTATAGATGTTGGGCTGTCAAAGTGGAACTGTTAGATCTCAATATAGTGATTCAAGTACTATTGGCTGTCTTAATCTGTAAAAACTGATGGTATCTACTGTAGGGCCAGCATGGTCAGAATCTTACCAGAATAACCGGATATTACAATAAAATACATTAGAAAAGAATCCAAATATCCCTCATTTACATTTTCACAGGTTATCCCGAAGTTCGAGCATGGATCCAGCCCTAGAAAAAAATATAATGAATTATTTTGCCTTAAATGGATTATGCGCTCTGTTGTCAAATCTTGACAATTCCGGGATAACATGGATTCTACAATATATTTACAATTATTATTTTCTAGTGTTCGGCCAGGAATGTCCTCTGCTTGGTGTCCAGTTGTGTTGCCTGCCTAATTGTATGTATCTAATGCCCTAGTACTTTATTTTGGTCCAGGCGTCACACTAACCTAATGTGTGCACAGAGACCATAGGCATGTCTGTTGATGTGGATACGATCCTGTATCTATCTAGCAGCCCTTGCGGTGCACAAAGCGTGCCCTTATTGACAGACAGTGGACTTCTGTCCCTGTTCTGTGTTTAGCACATAGAACAGTGCTGGCAGTGTTAGTGTACCATGTTTTTTTGATCCATAGTTGTGGTGAGATCTTTCTATCTTGGTCACCGGCGTTGTAGGCATTCTGGCCCATTCAGTTAAAGTTCCAGATTGGGGTTCTCCAACAGTAGCTCGTGAGCTACTGTAGCTTTGCAGCTACCTCCTGAGTAGCTCACCTGTGTGCAGCCCAGCTTATTAAATTAGAAAGCTTTTGCTCGGTTGACTTAATATACATATAAAAAATGGAGATTATACAACATTAATAATAATAGTAGCTGTCAATGCGTTTAACTGAACGTAAGTAGCTCTCTGTACAGAATACGTTGGAGACCCCTGTTCTAGATCTATGTGATTATCAAAATCCTGGTTCTAATATCAAAAGTGTATGTTGTGCATATTTGTGTATGTAGCCTGCCCAACCTTTAGTCTTTTCCTTGCTACACTTAAATTGGACTGTTGACTGCCAGGTGCAGAAAACTCACATTTTGTGTCCCTGTTGTGGGAGCTCTGGGCTGTTGTGTTTTTAAGACCTGGGTTCTGTACAATAAAGGATGCTATTGAAGCTTGCATCCTCGGCAGTGATTCACAACTATTTACAGATTAAAGAAGTATTTTGAGTTAGCCATTGGAGAACTTGAAAAGGTCATTATAAGAATGCATTTTGCCGGGATTGTACTGAAGGAAATTCTTAAAGAATGGCGTAGTTGCTGTCATACAACCTGGACTTTGATTCTTGAAGTTGGTCCTTCTATGTGCATTGAATGGGCCTGTATTTTATGTATTGTATGTAAAAATTAAGACATTGAGGGTTTCATGATTATCCCTATAATTTTCTTGACATTTTTAATTATTGTGATATGTGGGAAAATGTGCATTTGACTAATCTTATTTTCAATGTTGAATCAATTACCTTTTTTTAAACAATTTTTATTAATCACACAAATAAACTAAATGACTTACTTGCTATTCAGAGGCACCTGAAGTGTGTAGACTAGTCCTTTATTCTAGGCTATAAACAACCCTTCTGTGAGAAGCATCACATTGTACAAAGGCTGTGTCTGTAGAACGGCCTGAAAGTGTCACTTGCAAGAACGTGAATCACCCCAAACTGCAGACAGTGGATTGACCTCTCCAGTCTGCCTTTTGTCTAAAGGTGTGACTGCACTACCGCACTTGTAGTTCCATTTCAAAGTCCTATATGGCCAAGGAAGGGAGTGGTCTATAGAGTACTCAGAGGGCGGCTGTGCAACCAGAGCTGGTGTGTACCTGACAGCCAGCTTCCCAAAGGAAAGTAGTTGTGTTTTGAGTCTGACTCCTTTCTGTAAGAGCTGTAGACCTGTCCCGAAGCACCTAAAAGACAGCCTTCAAGCTGAAAAAAGAGCAAAGTCTGCCGACCCTGTAGGAGGTGACTGTCCAGGAGAAGGGAGGTGCAGCTGTGCTGGTGGGAGCTTCAGAAGAGGACTCCTTTGGAGAGCGATTTTTATACCCTAGTGCCTACAGGCCCTCCATCTCTCTCGAAATCATTATTGGCGGGATCCGTGGCTATTTATCCTTCGGTCACAAAGCCTTGTCAGGTCTTTGATCGGAGTCTGAATTGGCCAGTGCACCGCAGTGTTGCCCAGGGAAAAGATCTTCTGGGTAATTCCACCTGTTGATGGCTGTTTCCCCCAGAAGAGAGGCCTTTGCATGTCTGGCCTTATTGCGGCTTATAAGAATATCAGACTGTTCATGGTCATGTTGTTTAGAAGGTGACTGGACTGTGCATGCTAGCCTAATCTAGAAGAAGATCGGCCTGTGCATGGCAAGGTTGATCAGAAGGAGATAGTCCTCTGCATGGCTGCTCCTCCAAGAAGAGACTGGCATTTGTGCCCGCAACACAGGCAGGAAATCAGCCAGCATGTGGCCACACTGATCCTGGAGATCCTTCCAATTGGGGCCCACCTGTTCTGCAAAAGAAATCGCGCCATCCCCAGCCTCAACTGCATTCAGCGGCCAGGGGGGACTTGCGTAAGCAGTTCTCTGAAGCTACATCTTCATCTGGATTCCCGTATCCAATGAGGAGACCCCAGACAGACCTGCTGGTTAGGGTGCCTCCTCCCAGAATCAGGAAGGAGCTGGCATGCTGAGACCAAGTCGAGGGGCTGTCCAAGAGGACAGATTCATAATAGGTGGTAAGAACTGAGAAACTGAACACTTTGGGAACAAAAACTGTTGAACTGTGAGAGACTGAGTGCAGCAAACACCTTAAGATGGTGAGATATGCATTTGTGCTGTCATCAGCCTATTGCCTTAATCTCTACAAGGGAAATCACCTAGACCAAAAAGAGTAGGAGCTAGGGAGGGATAGCATATACAAGCATAGCCCTGCACAGCTGCACCTACAACACCACATTGTACTTTTCATGTGTTTAAAGAAGGTTTCCTTCTTGAAAGATAAGTACTGGGTTGGATATTGAGTCATTGTGCTGCTGTGTAATTGTTGAGTCCTGAGCTCGTGCACCCCATACTCACTCCCTGAGGAGCCTGTGATTGCTCCCCATCACTACCGCTGACAGCCAAGTGCTGAAGGTGTTACTTGGCCTAGTTTGCACAGCCGTAATATGACTTTCCCCCAGACATTGGAGCTAAACATCGTTACCCCCTATGGTGGAGGCCCAGTATCCCCTGCCTGCTCCATGGCCCCTGAGCTTGGTCTAAAAACTAGTCCAAATAGGAAAGAAATACATCTAGCTTTAGTTTCTGACACAGAATTAGGAAGCAGAGCTTTCTCAGCTGTTCATCATGATGGATATTTTCATTAAATTCATAACTTAACACGTCAGCCTGCGTAGTTGACACCAGAAACAGTTATTTCAGGGATAACAAATTGTATCCTATATAAAGGTAATTCCAGGCTTTCATCCCTAGCTTCAGCCAGCAACCTTAAAGTGACTCTTTAAATCCAGTCTTGGGAGAGGCGGCGGCATAGCTGACATAGTTTCCCATAGTGGTGTCTCTTGTAGGGAAGAATGAAAGAGCTTGTTTACCCAGTTAATGGCTCACCATTTTTAAATCATGCAGAGCTAGAAAAGAAAAAGGGAAGAGAGCCTCAAATTATATTTATTATCCCTGAAATAACTGTTTCTGTACTAAAGCACATAGGCTGAGGTGTTTTAATTTAATTGTATGAATGTAATGACTATATCGATTATGAAGAACAACTGAGGAAGCTCTACTTCCTAATTATGTGTCAGAAACTAAAACTAGATATCTTTCTTTCCTAATTAGACATGCAAGCTTATCCAAATGGAGGGAATTGCTGTGGTCAAGCCACCTCCCAATTACAGTCAAAACAAGATGCACATGGAGAAGTGTGGCTCAATGGTTAGAGCGGCAGACCCTGATGCAGAGGTCTGGCCCGGAACCAGGGTTCAATTTCCGACGCAGCAGGGTCTTGGGCTCATTGTCTGCGGACTCGATAATTCTCGCCTCGGCGCCTACTCTAATCATGGGGTCCCACGCTGCAACTCTGGGCAATAGCTTGCTTAATCTCCACAACGGCCCCTACAACACTGGGATGCCTTGCTACACCTTGGGGGTGCCCAGGAGGGGCATCTCACAGGGAGAGCCAGGAAGGGTTCCACAGCGTTATACAGCGCCGGGACGCCCCGTGATGGGCAGCTGTGCGCTTTATAAGTATACTACATTTACATGGGCCTGGGCTGTTGTAGAAAAGCATCTTTCTCAGATATTTTTGACATTACCATTGGAAGCACCAACTTATTCACTTAGGTGAACATTGAATACCGAATGGTGTGCCACTAATATAAGTGTGTCTGATATAGTAATTATTGAAACACCAATAATGTTTGTTGTTCATTTAATTGAAGAAACATAGCTCTTAGTAAAGAAAAAGTTATATGTGATCCTGTGATTTGCTGGGAGATAGTTGTGCACAAGTCCATTGAAATGGAGTTGCATCAGAATTTCTGTCCAAACGTGTGCTGTGGTTGAGGCACATGGGCCAGGTACCTTTAGATTTCTTTTTGTGTTCATTTTATATTTTTTATTTTATTTCTCTTCTTGATTTGTTTTGACATTGAATTGCAAATGTGGACAATGTATTCAAACACAAATCGATTACACATCTTGTCTGTATCTTCATTTAGATGTCTGTCCTAGATAATCAGAAGAATATTGAGATATTCAAATTGTGCTGTGCCATGTCAAGTGGGCAAAACAATCTCCGTGGTCTGCATTCACTGGAAAGCAGGTAGGACTTTCAAATGTCTTTTAAGTCACCAAGTTGTTTCTTTTTTTGTTTGTTTAAGAAATATTGCAATGGAATGCCTACTTACAGATCTTATTTTTAGATTAAATATTTCTGATCGATAATTCTAACTTTTAGAATATTTCCAGGCACTAGACCGGATCTAGGGATTTTTCTCCTTTGTTGGCGGTTCTTGGCCCTGTAGTGACTCTGTACCATCTCAGAAGTAACCAAGCATATGCATGAATAAACACCATCTCTGCGTTCTTACATCAGTTCCTTTCTTTCTGCGCCTTCCATTGCAGATCCAGAACTCCCCGCCCAGCTTTGCGAATCTTCTGGTAATTTCAAAGTTTTTGAACAACGTCCCTACTGAAAACAGCAGGCTTCAAGCCATGCCAAGACTGCAAGTAGCAGATGGCCATCATGGACCCACCCAAGATATATTTTTGGTGGCTTGGTTCTGGTCACCGCTCCAAGTTATGCAGCAACTTTGCCCTCATGTAATAGAGCGCGCAGGTCACCCGACTAACTTTGTTACCAAATATGCACACTTGGGCCCATAATATATTTTATTTCAATTTACACTTTTATCTTAATCAGGTAACATACACACTCCTATCAGTAACCCTATTCCTTTCTATTTATTTCCAATGTACCTGACTTACCAATCCTCGTCACAGGTACCTAAGATCACAATGGATCAATGAGCTAGCTGTAAAATAAGTAGATAACACAATACCATATACAAATTGAAATGTTTGTACTCTTTTAGAATAACCACAGACTCAGGAAGTTTTGAAAACCTTTATCTAATCATCATCATCATCATATGCCATGAGTAGAAGATTAACACAGATCAAACTATCTATAACGAGAATTAGAAATATTGTATAGCTATGAATAAGGCAGAGAATATTAATCATTTAGAAATCGAAACTAATGGGAAGGTGGAAATAAGGAACACGCTATTTTAGATCAACAGTCTTTCACAACTTCACTAAAGGCGGGTAAAGAAAGGGAACATACTGAATCAAAGTAGACTTTCGAAATTCAATAACGGTTCAAAGGAAATGAAACTTATGCAATTTGATAAATCCAGATGTGCTTATTCTCTATAGGGAGGGTAAGAATGGAACATAAACTATATATGCAAAAATTTAGTATTTGACTAAAGGTAGGTAGAAAAGTGGAACATGCTTATAGACAATTAACGCATGAAAATCTCATTTATAAAAGGACAGGGGGAGAAAAGGAACATGTGCAATTATGCTTTATTTGAGACGTTAGGAAGGCAAGTTTAGATAAACAATTCACCCACACAGACTTTATATTTACCTAGGATAGAGTGAAGACCAACCCTGGCCACGGGTCATTTTGGAAAGACGGGAAAGGACCCTCAAGGACTTAGATGCCAGTAGGCGAGCAGGTACAGCTCATGGACAGTCAGGACAGGATAACCCCAGAATTTGGATCAGGACAGGGTTCACCAAAGGGTACAACCAACACCCGCAGCTTCGGTTGCAACGCCTGCACTACTCCTTCTCTGCAAGGAATCTGCCAATAACCCCGATTGGGTTGGCACTTAAGGTTTCCCAAAACCCCGAGTGGGTCTGTGGAAATAGAGTGCGTTGGGTCAGTGACAGGTCAGCTATTCGGACAAGTCTGACAATTTCTCTAGCTAAACCTACGCTAGTTATACTATTTTTCGGGTCAGTGTACCACCCCCCAATGTTGCAAGTGTAAGGATCCCCAATTTTTATTGGACAAAGGAGGAGGTTAAGTCATCACACCACCTAAATTTTAGACTTTCTCAGGCTTAATATTCAGTTTTCGTACCCACCCCTTAAATTCTAGTTTCCCATGGCATATGTTTCACAGTGAACAATAGGGTATACAGCAGTTATTACAAATGTAACAAATTCTAGTACAGATCAGCTTCTTCGGCTAGGTGTAAGTTCAGCTTCCCAGGAGCATCTTGGCCGTGGCTGCCAGCTGACTGGGTTCCACTGCTACATGGTTTCTTTTCCCCCATCACGTGGCTGGTACCATACGGGCTTCCAAAATGGGGTAGTAAGCACCTCCCAGGCCCAAAGAATACGATACATGAAAAGCAAGCGAAAACAATTTAGAAATACAGAATAGAAGAGTTCACTGTATACCGCGAATGGCTATACTACATCCCTTACTTTATAATAACTATAGCGCTATGAGTAAGTGCAGAATAAACAGCTTTGCGAAAGCGGCAATGCAAGCTCAGAGCATGTGAGAACGCAAAGCAGCCATTTTAATCACATTGCGCATGAGCAACAAATTCCCACCAGAACTGCGAGTACGTCACGTCACATGGGTATGACCGACACATGCGCAGACTAAATTCCCGCGTAGCAGCGCACATTTTAGAGGCAAGCATATTAGAATTAGTAAACACATAGGCAAGCGTCGCTGGGACACATCATGTAGTGTAAAAATGTGCAAAATTAGTAAGACAAACAGGTTGATTTAGTCTATTACATTATTTGAGGTTCTTGATACAAGCAAGTCCCTTAACGTGCAAATCCTTACTCCATCAATCCCCTCTTTGATGATATTTACTATCATCACTATTAATGGAACCAGATGCCAACTTTTCACATTTCACCCATTTCAATCTCTTCAAACTTTCTATTTAGTTTCTTTTCTGCATCTTTATTAGGATGAGAATTTTTCATTCTTTTATAAATCTTGTTATTCAATTCTTCTAGTTCTAGTTCTTCAACATTTCGTTTCACTCCTCTTTTATTCACAGCATACTTCTTTTGGTGTTTTCGACATTTACAGCAAATTATTATTATGAGCACAAATAAGCATATTCCCGCTATTGGCATCAGTATTGTACTCACAAGACTACTACCTAAGTTAGAAAACCAACTACCTACAGAGGAGAGACCATCAGTTAGTCTCTTCCAGGCACTGTCAACCTCCAGTGGTTTGAGCTCTCTTTCCAAATTAGTAATGTTTCTCACATATTTCTTAATTCCAACACTTTTATCTGGAATGTAAGTGCAACAATGTTGTGCTTTCAACATTTTACAGACTCCGCCTTCTTTTGCCAATAGAGTGTCAAGAGCAAGTCTATTTTGTAAAACTATAGATCTGATCGCAACCATTTCGGTATTGACCAACAGGAAACCTCCAGCAGTGTCAGTTAATAACCGATCTACTACTGTAGAAATTTGCAAATTCTGTGTGTATTCAGAGCCACTCCCACTGTGGGTATCATTGCACTAAATATATCACCTATTATTTCTCCTACACTTTCTCTTTTACTACGCATTAATCCATTAGTGTTTTCAGTGCTTCCAGTGACATTGCCCATATGGTATATCTTTGGAAAGACAATACCAAAATAACAGCTTCTGTACCAATGGTCCGCCAATTTGAAGTAAGCCTTGTTCCCACATATAAAATAAATTCCAGGAAACACAGGCTCTGACCCATCTTTGAAACTCCTACCTCCAATTACCTTGTAATTGTGTTCGCATTCACTGGAACCAATGAATATGTTATTATAGTAACTAGTCTTTTCTCTGTGAAGACAAAGTTTCCCTTTCTTTTCGAAATCCAGCAACAGTGCAGCATTACCTCCACCATTTGAGGTACTATCTATATTTTCAGCCCATTTGGGAATTTTCTGATTCTTGTCCTTTGCTTTCATTTGGAAACTCTCTCTTCTTTTCTCTACCATATTTAGAAACATTTTCTCTTGTTCTTGTAATGTACAGGTCAGGTTATTTCTGTGTGCGTCATCTATATTTATTTTACCTATAGTCAGAAAATAGTCTCCCATGTATTTTGCTACGTCTCTAATAGTATTTACAGGATTCAGATTTCTTCGCACAGGAAGTTCAGAAAATATCACATCTACGTTTGAGTAATAATACTGTAACGGTCCTCTTTTATAGAATAAACTAGCTAAAATACTACAGGAAATTCCATATGTTAGTGGCAAGTGATGGTAGGTCACACCCTCAGCTACTGAAGAAGGTAGCTTCATACAGAGGTAACAGTCTTCTATTTCCATTGCTTCTACGTAGTGTACCAACAAGTTTGCAGATACATTTAAATGAGTTTTGTTATTGATTCTATGATAATGTAGTCCTTCCTCATCTGGTGTATCTAAGTCCATCCTAGTTTGCTTAAGGCTAACTGCTTTCTCTAGTGTATCTACTCTTTGTGGTGCGCCTTTTGTTTGTTGCTCTTCTGTGTCATCTGTCACTGGTTTAGTAGGGTACAAATTAGTATCTTTACTCATCATGTAAGGAATAGTTATGGTTAGTCCTATACATAATATCAGTACTAATGCTATACTACACAAACATACTTTGCAGCATGTTTTACAACGATTTCGTCTTGATCTTCCATTCACAGTGGAATCAGACATTTTGGCTCAAAAGAAGCTTCAACCCCTCTTTGTAACTTTACACAAGTTGCTTACACAGGGCAATTTCCAGGTTGCTTGCACTTCTTCGTCAGTCTGATCAGCAATCAATTCTTCATCACTTTCGTCACTTATTTCAAGATTTTCAAAGTCTTCCAACACCAGATAAGTCCATTCAGGACTCTGATAATTGTTGTTTAGTCTCTTTATTCGGGCACTTCTTCTCTTAGGCTTTGCTCCAGAATGGTCAGCTTTACTGGAGTCTTGATTTTCTTGCTCAAGTTCTTTGTTGATAGTTTTCAGTCTCAGTCTTTCGACAAATCTGGGTTCTCTTTCTTTTTTCTTGAATCTTTTAACTGGCACTGTAATTTGGCTTTCTTCAAATGCTCTTTTATTTTCGTTCAGTTGTGGCACATCTGTTTCAATGTCTTCTTCTTCCCTTCCTGTCTGACTTGTTCCAGGTCTTATGTCAGTTTTTTCTGCCTGGTTACTAAGCTGGCCTTGTTCAGGTATATGCTGGATTTGGCTTTGTTTTGTTTCAATTTCTTCTTCCTGAACACATTTATCTACTTCTATCTGATCCTGTTGAAGCACTTCGAACTTTTGATTTTCTTCCGCTTCAACTTCTGCTCTAATTTCTATCTGTCCCTTTTCAGGCTCAGGAGTTTTTGGAGGTGTGTCGATAACCTGCTCTGTCCCTACCTGGCCGTCCTCATCATCAGATTTGACATGGATTTCAATGACCTGATTATGTCCTTCTATTCCTGTCTCGTCCTCACTATCCCACTCTCTATCTAAGTATGTTTGTCTTCTGGTTCTTATTGGGTCGAGTGTCAGGTCGATTACTGGGACCCAATCATCTTGACTGGAGCTTGGTTGTTCTTCTTCAGCTACTTCAGGACCAACTTCAGGAGACCCCTCAGCTGCACAACCTTCAGCCTCAGTTTCTTCTTCGTCTTCTGTCACTTTCTTTGTATGGCTGGCATGGATCCACCGTGGCACGCCTGCACACTTCACCGCTCTAGTGGTAACAAGAATCACCTGTCTTCTTGTTCCCCACTTTGGTGCAAGGCAACTCTTCCTAGTATGTTTCTTACGTACAACCCAATCATCAGGGTTCAAGTCATGGGCTGGAGTTGCTGGTCTGGCGACGGCGTCTTCTCCAATCTGGTGAGAGATAGAACGCACTTGGTCACCCAGTTGCTTGCAGTACTCTAGCACCAAATCATCAGATATGTTTATCAGTTTGTGTCCTGGCACCCATGCTTGCCGCATTGCTCTTCGCATCAGTATCTCATGGGGACTCAAGCCTGTCTTCCGGTCTGGAATACTTCTAAGTCCCATCAAGACAAGGGGCAAAGCATCTGGCCACTCCATTTGAGTCGATTCACACATTTTTCCCAATCTTTATTTGATTGTGCCATTCAGTTTTTCTACCACTCCAGAAGCCTCTGGGCGATATGCACAGTGTAGTGATTTTGAATGCTTCACAGATTTGTCCTATTATTTCGCTTTGAAAATGCCCACCTCTGTCTGATTCAATTGTGACTGGAAACCCGTACCTAGGTATCAGTTCCCTCAGTAACAATTTGGCTACAGTGATGCTGTCGTTCCTACGTGCAGGATAAGCTTCTACCCATTTTGAAAATAGGCAGACAATGACGAGGACGTACTTCAATCCTCGACAGGGGGGTAACTGAATAAAGTCAATTTGTAATCTTATGAAAGGACCTTCTGCTTTTCCAATTGTACCTGGTAAAACTACGGTTTTCTTTCCGGGATTAAATTGCTGACATATTAAGCACCTCTGGCAGAGTGCCTCTGCTATGTTTCTGAATTGCGAATTGAACCATGTCTGTCTAAAAACACGGATCATTGCATCTCTTCCTAAATGGGTATCTCCGTGTATCAATCGAGCCATAGGAGCAAGCATGCAGTCTGGCAACACAGGCATATCATCAAGGTAAACAATGACACCATCCTCATTCCTTCTCCGACAACCACATTTTCTCCACCTTTCCTATTCTTTTGGTTCGGCTGCATCCTGTAAATCTCTCAGTTCTTCCCATGTTTTTATTTCTTCAAACACCATAAGTTGGCAGCTGTTTCCGCCTACCCCCAAATTTGTATTGATTGATATTTTGTATTTAGCACAATGTTGGGCCAGTTGGTCAGCATATCGATTACCTGCTGTCACTTTGTCATCGCCAGATTTGTGAGCAGCACACTTGACCACTGCCAATGCTTTTTGTAATTGGATTGCTTCCAGTAATTCTTGCACAAAATTTCCATTTCTGATAGGAGTACCTGAATTGGCCAAAATCATGCACAACCCCATAACCATACTGACTATCAGTGTATATGGTTATTGTCATGTTTTTCCCAAATTTACAGGCTTTTGCCAATGCAACCAATTCGGCTACTTGTGCAGACTTTACTCCATATAAATAGGATGCTACTACTGGACCTCCTAAAGTGCACACCGCATAGGCAGCACTGAAGGCTCCGCTCTCATGTCTCCTGCATGAGCCATCTACAAACAGCTCATAATCTTCATCAGTTAAGGGTACTGTTCTTATGTCAGGGCGTGGTTTTGTGCTGAATTCAGTCAGGTCTAGGCAGTCATGCTCAACTTCTTCCCTCACTCCTGCTGTGAGTGCGTTTGGTAGGAGAGTGGCTGGATTCAAGATATTACATCGAGAAATGGTTACATTTCCTGCACCTACAAGAATTCTCTCATACTTAGTCAGCCGACTAGGTGTGAGGTACTGAGTTTTGGTTCTGGTCAACAAAATTACAACTGCATGTGGAACATACACAGTTACAGGTTTTCCCATAATGATAGACTCACTTTGTTCAAGACTCATGCAAGTTGCAGCTACTGCTTTCAGACATCCAGGTAAGCCAGCAGCCACTGGATCCAAAGTAGAGGAAAAATACGCTACAGGTTGTCTGGTTAAACCATGACTTTGGGTCAGGACTGAAAATGTACAATTATCTTGTGTGTCACAAAACAGTGCAAACTCTTTTGAGTAATCAGGCATTCCCAATGCGGGAGCTGTACACAGACAGTCTCGCAATTTTACAAAAGCTGTCATGCTTTCATCATCCCACTCAACTGGGTCTTTTGCTCCTTTCTTTGTCATTTTTAGGGCTTGCTGGTACTGCATCCGAAGGATGCGTACAGCTGGAGCCTTTTAGTTGCCGGACTCGGGGGAATGAGGGACAAAAGGGTTTTACGAGCTTGAAAAATGGATTTGGGTGCGCGAACGCCCCCTGCCATAGATTCCCTGAACACACACATGCACACGCAGGCAGGAAGGCACACACACACACGCGCACCCCCCCTACTTCCCTCCACTCACCGGCACCTCCCCCCCCCCCGCACACACACAGGAGCGCACCTACACACACACACACACACACACACAGAGCCCGCCGCCGCCACATACATACAAGCGCCCTCCCCCCGCCGCATACATACAAGCGCCCCCCCCCCCCCCGCCGCATACATACAAGAGCCCCCCCAAGCCCCACTTACCGCCATTCTAAACTCTTGTGCTTTATTTCCCTCATTTTACCGTGTGCTGCTCTCAGTCGCAAAGTTGTCCATCATTTATTTCGACCCCCCTTTCTCCGCCGCTCGCCACGAACACCTCCCACTTTCAGTTCGAGTCGCACTCAGTTGGTTTTGTTTCATTGCAATGGTCGCTACCTCTGCTCCTCACCTCGCCTTCCCCTTCAGTCCCAAGCTTTCATCATCTCGTGTCTTTGACACCCGCCCTGTTTCTGCCTTTGTCGCTTTTCCTCACCCTAGCCCAGCCCTCCAACTGCTATGTCTCTCGCCCGCCCCTTCAACTCTTTCCTCTCACTTCCGGTCCTGCTCTCCCTCCCCCGCCTTTCCTTGCACTGGACGCTGATCTTCTTCCTTCTTCGCCTTATTGTGCGGGGCGCGTGGGGCTGGGAAGCCGTGACAGCACCCGGGCTACGGCAGCGAAGCCCAGGGGGCGAGCGTCGCAGTTCACGGATTGTGGTTTGTGGACAGAGTCAGTTGTCGTTGAGTTTGCACTGCTTGTATACATACTGATTACACACGCGTGATTTTGAATGGTATCCGTGTGAAGTAGTCGGTCTGGTTCTACTCTTGTATCCTGTTTGCTCTGAAGTTTTTTGTTGTGGTCTGGAAAACACTTAACCAGAGTAGTTTTCATCTTGAATCTTAAAACAAAAAAGTAAGGGAGTTGACTTATACTTGGTGTGTGAGATCCCATGGCCTCTGACTAATGAAGATTACCACCACATTGTCAAGCCTTTACCTCCTTGTCCATCTTACCTGAACTAGTCCTTTCCCACTCATAATGACTCAGTTTAGGAAGACGAGGGCTCCAGGTGTTAAAGGTTCATGGAACGTAGCCTGGAAACTGCTTGTGCAGTGCTCACCAGGCATCACCAGCTCTCTTCTTCATTAGTAGGCAGCATTAATTCTTCAGATCACCAGACTACCTCAGCAGGTTATCCATGGTGCTTACAAGTTAGAATTACAGCATAGATTGGCCTAAAATAAGGAGCCATTTAAAGTCCCACTAATTAGACTGTGGTTTTATTTTTTCCTGATGTATCGGAATCTGCCCTAGCCAGTCAGTTTGTATGATGTATTGTCTGAAACGTAAATGTTTTTAGTGTATAACTTGTCAACTGAGGAGTGGAGAAGTGTGGCTCAAGTTGTTGGAGCGGCAGACCCTGATGCAGAGGTCTGGCCCGGACCAGGGTTCAATTCCCCGCCTCGGCGGGTCTTGGGCTCAAATTTCCCCGGACCTGACAATTCTCGCCTCGGTGCCTATTCCAATCATGGAGTCCCACTCTGTAACTCTGGGCAATAGCTTGCTTTAATCTCCACAACGGCCCCTCGCAGCGGGATGCCTGGCTTTCACCTTGGGGATGCCCAGTAATGGGTTATCTCGCAGGGGAATACCAGGACGGGTTCCCTAAGCAAGCGCTGGGACGCTTTCGGGCAGCCATTCGCTCTACAAATCAAATTTCATTTCACTGAAATGAGGTGAGAACCTATGGTTGGTGCACATTGTACACAAGAATGCGAAGTTTCATAGGTGTGACCGAAAGATGTGCATTTAAGTATCTTGAAAAGAGACATCCAGAGAGAGGAAGAGGGCCCTTGTGGCTGGTGGCCTATCCCAGAAGGCAGGTGGCCCGTCTTTTGAAGGAATAGTGCATTGTGGGTAACTCACCCAACGTGACTGTCCAGCAGCAGGCCTAGTTCTGAACAGCTGTCATTCAGAGCGCTGCTTCAGCGACTTCCGGCCCCCTCTGCTGAACGTTGGCTGTAGTGCACTTCTGCAGCCTCCCTCGGGAGTCTGGACGTTAGTTGATGGGGGCAGTCTAGTACACAATTGTCCCTCAGCGCTGGGAGGCTGGCCTGTGATGTCAATGTGCTCATGACCGCTGGACGCTGGAGGGACAGGAAGGGAATGTTCCTCAAATTGCTTGGATTAGTGCCAGCAGCGTTTGCCGTGTGCTTGGCCTGCACCCTCACACACACTGCACCCCGGGTGCCTGGCGTTCTTCCGTTATACATACTCGGTCGGCAGCAAAGGCCTGGCGCTGACTCATGGGGTTTGACCCAAATCACGCAAGTGCGAGTTCGACAGGGGGCTCCCGTCCCTTCAGAAATGATCAGTACACAGAGGGACAGCGGAGCGGGTCTGCCAGTGCTGCAGGCCTTGCATAACACGACGGTGACCGGCAATTAGCTCACATGGTTGCTGTGCAGGCACCTGTGTAGGGCGAGTTCCCCACAGTACTCTGGTTAGAACAGGTTGCACTTGCACAGTTACATGCGGAAAAGAGCTCACTGCCCTTAGGAGCTAATAGGAAATCTGGGTTTTGTCGGATGGGTAATAGAAATCCACGCCCCTGCAGGAATTACAGTAATTCGATCCTTCGGGACCGTGTCTCAGCTTGTGCCAGAGCTGTGATGCCTAAAGTCCGCACCTGCGATCCCATAGGTGACGTGGTCTGAACTTCCGCAAACGTAGATACTGTAGACTGCAAACGCCTGGCTTAAGCCCCGTAAGTGGTCGTAAAATGACAACCAGTGCCTTACCAAACAGCTACATCTATAAATAAAACCACCGTAGCCTCCTTGGCTTACCTGTCATAGGGTTTAGCAATGGAGGCTAGGTTCCCAGTCCCATTTCCTACTTGCTGTGACAAGTCACACTTTTAGTCAAAATGTAGGGAAACCACAGAATGGGGCTTCAGCTGGTCAGGCATCCTTATATGTTTGAGAATCATTTCAGTCAGCCCCGTTCTGGGGGAATATTGGCCTGAATATTACTTTCATAATGGGGACATCCTAAAGACATGTGTATTGTCCACGATAACAGCAGGAGGGTTCCATAGTGCCTTGATATTAAGAACCTTCATTGAACCCACTCTGCCATTTGGGAATGAATATACCTGTGCTACGCCAGAGTTGCACCAGAAATTCTTGAATTATCCAGGTGGTTGTTCACGTCTGAGACATAAGGGATGAGAACCTCCCCTGATGCTGTCCACCCTCACACACCGCACCCTCACACACACCGCACCCTCACACACACCGCACCCTCACACACACCGCACCCTCACACACACTGCACCCTCACACACACTGCACCCTCACACACACTGCACCCTCACGCACACCGCACCCTCACACACCGCACCCTCACACACCGCACCCTCACACACCACACCCTCGCACACCGCACCCTCGCACACCGCACCCTCGCACACCGCACCCTCGCGCACACCGCACGCTCGCACACACTGCACCCTCACACACACTGCACCCTCACACACACCGTACCATCACACACACCGCACCCTCACACACCGCACCCTCACACACACCGCACCCTCGCACACACCACGCCCTCGCACACACACCGCACCCTCACGCATCGCACCCTCACGCATCGCACCCTCACACACTGCACCCTCACACACTGCACCCTCACACACTGCACCCTCACACACTGCACCATCACACACCGCACCCACCCCGCACACACCCACACCCATACACTGAACCCACACACATACCGCACCCACACACACTCTGCACCCTCACACACAGCTTATCTGTTATTTTCTTCATTCATTGCAAAGTTTACTCCCTTTAAGATCTGAACACAGCTGCCTGGTCCTGTTTATGGCTAATAGATCATGTCTGCACCCTCACACACACCGCACCCTCACAACGCAACCTTACACACACTGCACCCTCACACACACTGCACCCTCACACACACTGCACCCTCACACACACTGCACCCTCACACACACTGCACCCTCACACACTGCACCCTCACACACACTGCACCCTCACACACACTGCACCCTCACACACACACTGCACCCTCACACACACTGCACCCTCACACACACACACACTGCACCCTCACACACACTGCACCCTCACACACTGCACCCTCACACACACTGCACCCACACACACACTGCACCCACACACACACTGCACCCACCCACACACACACCGCACACACCCACACCCATACACTGTACCCACACACACACCGCACCCACACCACACCCACACACCGCACCCACACACACACCGCACACACCCACACCCACACCCATACACTCTACCCACCCACACACACCTCACCCACACACACACACCGCACCCACACACCGCCCACACCCATACACTGTGTACCCACACACACACCGCACCCACACACACACCGCACCCACACACACACCGCACCCACACACACCGCACCCTCACACGCCGCACCCTCACACGCCGCACCCTCACATGCCGCACCCTCACATGCCGCACCCTCACACGCTGCACCCTCACACGCCGCACCCTCACACGCCGCACCCTCACACGCCGCACCCTCACACGCCGCACCCTCACACGCCACAACCTCACTGCACCCGCACACACACTGCACCCTCACACACACTGCAGTCTGCACCCTCACACACTCTGCACCCTCACACACACTGCACAGTCTGCACCCTCACACACTCTGCACATACCACTCAGTGCCACATAATTATATGCAACATAATTGCACACTTCATACTTACACTCTACTCAATGCAACATAAATACACTTTATCTATCTGTCTATCTATCGCCCTCACTCTGTCTATCTATCGCACTCACTCTATCGCCCTCACTCTATATATATATTGCCCTCCCTCTATCTATCTATCCATCGCCCTCCCTCTATCTATCTATCTATCGCACTTACTCTATCTATCGCACTCACTCTATCTAGCTATCGCATCACTACAGCATCACTCAGCACCACCACAGCATCACTCAGGGGCACCACAACATCAGTATGCGCTACCACAGCATCACTGAATGCCACAGCATCACTCGTCACCACCACAACATCACTCAGCGCCACCACAGCATCAATATGTGCAACCATTCAACAACAACTGGATCAAATATGTTCTCTCAATGTTTCAAGCTTTATTAGAAATGTCACAAAATTTTAATATTTCACTTCTGTTCAATGTCCGTCACAATAAAATACAATGAACATAATCTTAAAATATTTACAAAAGCTATTGCCATTATAAATTACAATAACTTTTATTTCAGTATTAATTCTTAAAAAAATTAAAAGCCATTTTTATTTGTAATATCAATACATCTAGGTCACGTAAATACAACACATATTGCATTACAAATGCTATAGGTGTCACATTTGCGAAAGTTAAAACTATTACAATTGTAAATGACAAAGCTATTAACTTCGCTATTTTCAAAACCAACACATAAATAAACACTTTGTCATTTACAGTACGAATAGCTCAAACTTTCCTAATGCGAGACCTATTGCATTGCAAAACGGTACCTCTCAAACATCACAGAGATTATTTGCATCAATATTACTATGCTGCTGCTGTGTTAAATGTTGGAAACATGAGTCATAATCCTTCAATATTAGATGTAAACACATTTAAAATTTGGACGAATGTTCCCTGATCACATCACTTGCCTATCCCTGAGGCCTGCACTACTGGGCATTCATTGTCCACAAAAAATGCATTTGCCAAAGGTTTGAAGCACTGGGCTAATATCAGCTGGCTATTTAATATGAATTAGCCAAAGGCATGTGGTAGTCTGCAAATATCAGCTGCCCATATGATGTGCATAGGCTTTCACAACTTGCCACATATAATATACCAACCAAACGAAGCCTGCACAAGTTGACATTTCTGGCTCGGGCATGTGACATTTGCAGACCTCTAGTATATGCACTGTAATGCTTAAGGCAAAAACATAAATAAAAGGCATTGTCATTTACAATGCCAATAGCTCTAACTTTAATAATGCGAGACCTATTGCATTGCAAATGCTTGTTATCAATGGTCTTGCTAGGACTGCAAATCCCACAATCCACTGCCTACAGTATCCTACAACTCCAAGAAACATTCTGATTTCTTTCTGGGTATTGGGCAGATGCATGTTTCGAATTATCCTAATTCTTTCTGTGGTAACTTTCCTGATACCCTTCTCTATCTGGTGCCGCTGATATTTCACTGAAGAGGTACAGAACAGTAGTTTGTCTGGCGACACTTTATGTCCCCCTTCACCTAAATGGTTCAGTAAGGCAATGGTGTCAACGACACAGTCTTTCCTGCTTTTAGACGCCACCAAGAGGTCGTCTATGTATTGCACCAGGACTAATTCTCTAGGCAATACCAAGGATTCAAGCCATTTTTTCAGAATTTGATTGAAAATCGAAGGACTCTATGCGTTCCCCTGAGGGACACGATTGCCTTCACAATTCTGGAGGCAGAGTGCTTGGAATTATGTGAGATAGTTGTTGGACAGGCCACATGACGGGCCGCTCTCCCCCGGCTCGACCAGGCCCGAGCCCAGTCATACAAGCACCACACACCACCATTGTACGTCCTACGTCCCCTCAGGGACACCTGCCCTCGAGCATGATCACACCATGGGCCCGATCCACTGCCGACCCATGCGCTCAGCCTGGGCCGCCATCTTGGACACTTCATCACGAGGCCGCCTGGCCCCCGATCGACCTCAACCCTGGGCCTAGCCCGGCCTCAGACATTCCGGCACCACCCTCCACCCAGGAGGTGAGCGAGCTACTTGGCAGGTCAATGGGAGAAAGAGGTGTCGATGGCTCTCCCCCGGCCAGTGCCGCTCGCCCATCGCCTCCCCGGGCGCTGGCTCCACCCCCCCGCTGGGTGTCTGGACTCCCTCATCCCGGACCTCCCGACCTCCAAGTGCGAGGGTCCGGACATCAAAGCCCGAGTTCTACTGAACCAGCTGTTGTAGTAGAAAGGGAGTAGCACACCCTGACTACAACTCTTAGCAAGGGATCAGTAGGAAAATCCATAGTGTAGGTAAGTGCACCACTTACACCTCACTAGAAACCATGTCTATCATAGGAGAGAACATAGTGGCTCCCCTTGTGAATATTGACCCTCTGCAGGTTCTTTCCAGATATGCAGCACTCAACTTCCAAGAGATGAGACAATTGTGTACCTTCAGGATATTGAAACAGGGTTCTAACCCTACCCTTCCTTTTCTGTTAGGTCTCTTAGAGACATATGATGCTAGAAGGGCTGCTAATACAGGCCCCTCTAATCCAGCAGATGGAAGCATACCCCCAGTAGAAGATGACTCTAACTTCTCTGAGACAGAAGATGTGGAGGAGGAGGATGGAGAATCATCTGAAGGAGAGGTAGACAATGGTCCAGTTACAGTCAACAGACTTACCAGGGCCAACTTAAGCCTACATGAGGATGGAACTGGGGGAGCCCCAAACCCATCCACAAGCCGGCCTAACCTTGGGAATAGACGAGTTAGGTCTCACTCCAGAGGCTCTAACAGGTCTATTCACACCCAAGTCTCTCAGGCATCTTCTCAGAGAGGGATGACATCCCCTCAGAGAAGAGAGCATGAAGCTAAGATGAGGGAAGTGAATCTGAGGATTGAGAGGGAAGAACTTGCCTTTGCCAAAGAGAAACTTGCCTTTGCCAGAGAGCAGAAATTGAGTGGGTTAGAACCCACTGGTGGCAGCATTATCCCTAGAGATAAAGACAGGAGTTTTGATAATAGACACCTGAGTAAAATAGTGCCCTCCTTTAAGGTGTAGGGGATGACATCCACAAATGGATGACTGCTTTGAAGAGAGCCTGAAAAGTACAGCAGGTACCCCAGAGTCAGTGGGCAGCTATATTGTGGCTCTCCTTTGAAGGTAAAGGTAGAGATAAGCTCCTCACTGTTAGAGATGAGGATGCTAATGATTACCAAGTCCTGAAAACTGCACTGATTGATGGGTTTGGCTTAACAACTGAACAGTACAGGTTGATGTTCAGAGACACCCAGAAAACTCAGGCTCAGGATTGGACTGACTTTGTTGATTGCGCCACTAAGGCTTTGGAAGACTGGTTACTGGGAAGTAAAGTTACTGATTACACAGGATTGTATAATCTAATTATGAGAGAGCAAATCTTAAATAATTGTCAGAACCAGTTGTTGCATCAGCACTTGATTGACTCAGATCTGACCTCTCCCCAAGAATTGGGAAAGAAGGCAGACAGATGGGTCAGGACAAGGGTCAAGCAGCAGAACCAGAACCAGGGTGGTGGCCAGAAGAAAGCAGACCAAAAGGGTAATCAGAATCAGCAAAATGACCAGAAGTCTTCAACAGGGCCCCAACAATCTAAGGAGGGTGGGACCCAGAAGAAGAAGACTGAAGGCCAAAGAAAACCATGGGGCCAATACTGTAAAAGTAAAACTCACTGGTTTAGTGAGTGCACCAAGAAAGGCACAGCTCCTACCACTACTGCCCCTAAGGCACCTGCACCCTCTTGTACAGTTAGTAGTGGTAGTGCACCCCCCAAGGCTATAGTTGGGTTAACCCTGGGAACTGAGGTGGATTCTGACTTAGTTAGTTAGTTGCTTTTTATCCACCCATCCCACCCCGAGAGCCTGGTTATGCAGGCCTCCACTTCCCAGACCGCACTCCCGTCGGCTCCGCCCGATCCGGAATCCAAGAGATGTGAACAGTTCGGGAAGAAAGTGTTCTCGTCCCTAAATTTGCGGCTGCGGTCTGTCAATACCGCCTGTCTCTTGGGCCGCTACACCCACACCCTGTGCGACGCGGTTGCGGACGTGCTGCCACAATGTCCGGAGGAGGTCCGGGCTAAACTCGCCCAAACCCTTGTGGAGGGTCGAGATGCAGCCCGATATTCCATCCGATGTGGGCTGGATACCACGGACTCACTGGGCAGGGCGATGGCAACGACAGTGGCGGTTCGACGCCACGCCTGGTTGAGGTCCGCCAACTTTTCGGCCGATGTCCAGGCCACACTTCTGGACATGCCGTTCGATGGCCGTCGCCTCTTTGGCGACAAGGCAGACCATGCGCTTGAGCGTTGTAAGGACTCCAGGGGTACGGCCAAGTCCTTGGGCCTCTCGGCCACACGCCAGCAATCAGGTGCCTTTCGCTCCTTTCGTGGCCAAGGAAGGGGCGCCCCCACACGTGCTGCCAGCCGCGCACCGCAGAATGTTCAACAGCGCGGTGGCGGCCGTGGAAACCGTTGTTGCGGCGGTCTGGGACAACGGCGAGGCCAGTCCACACCTCCCTCCGCAGCACCTGCCTCAAAACCTCCCTAGTCCGAGTTTTCCGGCCCATGAGACGCCACTGGGAGGCAGGGTTCGCCATCACCTCTCCCTCTGGCGCACTGTCACATCGGACAGGTGGATGCTGCAGATCGTCCGAAGGGGCTACTCCCTCCCCTTGGAGGCAACCCCTCCAGCCATGCCACCGCAATTCCACCGCGTGTCGGGGGATCACTTGCAACTTCTGCAAGAGGAAGTCACGGCCCTCTTGGCCAAGGGGGCCATCGAGCGCGTTCCTGGGCCAGAAGTAGGGTGTGGTTGTTATTCCCACTACTTTCTGGTACCCAAGAAGGCCAAAGGGGGCCTACGCCCTATCTTGGACCTACGGAACGTCAACGGCTTCCTCCGGAAGGAAAAGTTCAAGATGCTGACTTTGGCTCAGGTCTTAGCTGCCCTGGACCCTGGAGACTGGCTGGTAGCGTTGGACTTGCAGGACGCTTATTTTCACATCCCCGTCCTGCCGGCCCACCGGCGTTACCTGAGGTTCACGGTAGGCCACGAGCACTTTCAGTTTACCGTGCTCCCCTTCGGCCTTACCAGCGCCCCACGGGTGTTCAGGAAGGTGATGGCGGTGGTCGCAGCTCATCTGCGCAGGTTAGGGGTGTCAGTCTTCCCTTACCTCGACGACTGGTTGTTGAAGGCGGGCTCGCCCCAGACAGTCGTCAGCCACCTCCAGACTACGGCCGACCTCCTGCACTTGCTGGGGTTCTCCATCAACGTGCCGAAGTCGCACCTGTGTCCCTCTCAGAAGCTCCTCTTCATCGGAGCGGTTCTAGACTCGGCGCAGTTTCTGGTTTATCCTCCCGAACAGCGGGTTCGGGATATTCAGGCTCTGATTCCGATCTTTCAGCCTTTATCCCGAGTCTCGGTCAGGTTGACGCTGCGGCTTCTGGGGCTGATGGCCTCCTGCATCCTTCTGGTGCATCACGCCCGGTGGCGGATGAGGGCTCTGCAGTGGGTCCTGAAGTTTCAGTGGGCCCAGCATCAGGGCAACTTGTCTGATCATGTCTTGATCTCGGAGGGCACTGCAAGACAGCTGCAGTGGTGGCTCACGGACCGCGATTGGGTCAGTGGCAGATCCCTCTCCCTACCCCACCCGGAGCACGTGGACGTGGACGTGTCCCTCCAGCGCTGGGGAGGCCACATGGGAGAGGCGGAGATCAGAGGCCTCTGGTCTCCGGCGGAGTCCCGGCTCCATATCAACCTTTTGGAGCTGCGGGCGATCCGACTAGCACTGAAGGCATTCCTCCCCTCTGTCCGAGGGAGTGTAGTGCAGGTGTTCACGGACATCACCACCGCCATGTGGTATTGCAACAAACAGGGCGGGGTGGGGTTGTGGAACCTATGCCAAGAGGCTCTGCGCCTCTGGCAGTGGCTGGAACATCAGGGCGTGACCCAGGTGGTTCAACACCTGGCAGGTTCTCTGAATGCCAGGGCGGACAAACTCAGCCGCCGGTGCATGATGGATCACGAATGGCGTCTGAACTCGGACATGGCGCAAGGACTCTTTCAGCAATGGGCAGAGCCTTGGTTAGATCTATTCGCCACAGAAGAGAAAGCGCAATGTCGTCAGTTCTGCGCGTTGGAATTTCCAAGGCGGCACTCGCTCAGAGATGCTTTTCGTCGCGAGTGGAGTTGCGGTCTATTGTACGCCTTTCCCCCTATACCACTTCTGCCCAGAGTGCTGAAGAAGATCAGGCGCGACCGGGCCCAGGTTACTCTTGTGGCTCCGGACTGGGCACGAAGATACTGCTATCCCGAGCTACTCAGCATGTCAGTCGATCCCCCGATTCGTCTGCCTCTCCGGGAGGACCTTCTGTCGCAGCAGCAGGGGACGGTTCTGCACCCGAACTTGTCCAGTCTCCACCTACAAGCTTGGAGATTGAGCGGCGGCAGTTGATGCCTATTGACTTGCCTCCCGAAGTCTGTGATGTCATTCTGGCAGCCAGGCGTCCCTCCACAAAGTCGATATACGCCTGCCGGTGGACAGATTTTTGGCATGGTGCACAGCAAAGGCTGTGGACCCACTCTCTGCACCCCTTTCTGAGGTTCTCCTCTTTCTTCTTTCTCTTGCCCAGCAGGGCTCTGCTCTGGGTACTCTCAAGGGGTACCTTTCTGCCCTTGCCGCCTTCTTACGGCTACCTGATCAGCCTTCCTTGTTCAAGTCCCCTATTGTAAATAGGTTTTTGAAGGGCATCACACACATGCCCCAGTGGGACTTGAATCTTGTACTTACTTACCTAATGTGTGCTCCCTTTGAGCCTCTCCATAACTGTCCTCTCTGTCTTCTTACTTTGAAGACTGCTTTCCTGGTGGCCATCACCTCTGCCAGGAGAGTGAGTGAGCTCCAGGCTCTTTCTTCTACTCCTTCTTTCCTCTCTGTCCATCCGGACAAGGTTGTGTTGCGGACGAGACCCTCTTTCCTGCCCAAGGTTGTCATGGCCTTCCACATCTGGCAGTCCATTACCTTGCCCACCTTCTTTCCGCCTCCGCATCCCTCGAAAGAGGAAGAGAGGCTCCACCGTCTGGACCCAAAACGTGCGCTCTCTTATTATCTGGATCGCACACACCAGTTTCGGGTGGATGACCAACTCTTTGTTGGTTATTTGGGCGCTAAGAAGGGAAAGGCGGTGCACCAACGGACCATCTTGCGGTGGATCATCTTGTGTATCCAGGCATGTTAATCCATGGCCAAAAAGGAGCCCCCTGTTGGATTGCGGGCTCATTCTACTCGGGCCACGGCCACTACAACTGCCCTGGGCCGAGGAGTGCCCTTACAGGACATTTGCCAGGCAGCTCCGTGGGCCTCGCGGCACACGTTTGCAAGACACTACTGCCTGGACAGCCAAGTCCGGAGGAATGGCTTTTTTGGCCGTTCCGTCCTCCAGGACTTTCTGGTGTGATTGGTTCGCAGACCCACCACCGTGGTTGGTATTGCTGGGGTATCTATTCTAAGGTAAGGAATCTATCACTAACGTGTCTCTTTCAGATGCACAAGTTACTACTTGTGTAATGATATATCTGTAAGAGACATTAGTTAGTGATAGATTCCTTACCGATCCTCCCCGTTCTGCGAAACGATATCTAGGGTTACGGTCATCCCCTTTCAGGGCCCAAGTTTCATGGCACCAGTGTTGGTTCTATCATGGCTCTGCGTATCTGGCGCGGAAAAGCTGTGTATCAGAACTGACGTCAGCGCGCATGGGCGGCGTCTAAGTACTCCGACGACGTCATTCCGTCACTAACGCCTCCGACGACGGACGCGGAGCCGCGGACGACGCCTACTGACGCGCACGGGTATTGCTACGCAAAAATTTCCGGATCCTGTCTGACGCCTGGGGATATTCTAAGGTAAGGAATCTATCACTAACTAATATCTCTTACTGATATATCGTTACACAAGTAGTAACTTGTGCTTCATACCCATCATGGGGGTGGGCAAGATTCAGCACTTTTTTCGAGGTTGGTATGCCCTACTCTTGCTTTTTGCCCTCTTATATCACCACTTCACAAATCAGAGCGAATTTCAGAGCAGCACATGTCTATCCTGTTAAGTGCTTTTGAGAAGGTTTCGTCTGGGGAAGAAGAAAGGGTTGTTACTCTTGCTCTTCCCTTGTGCCTAAGATGGATGGATGTCTTCAGCCTGTTTTGGACCTTCAAACTTTGAATGTCTTTTTTGTGGAGGGAAACGTTTAATATGCTCTCCCTGGCCCAGATCATGTCTGCTCTTGGACCCAGGCAACTGGATGGTATCTTTGGACCATGATGATGCATGTTTTCATATACTCATCCTGTAGTCCCACAGAATGCCAAGACAAATTTCAGTTTGCTGTGCTCTCCTTCAGCCTTACCAGCACACCTCAGGTGTTCACGTAAGTGATGGTGGTGGTTGTGACTGACCATTGGAGGTCAAGGGCCCAAATGCTCCACGACTGGCTGTTGACGGTGGACTTGTCACAGTCGTTTCCCACCTCCAGACTACAGAAGACCTCCTGCACTCGCTGGGGTTCACTATCAATGTACCGAAGTCACACCTGACCCCTTCTCAGACGCTCCCTTTCATCTCAGCTGTTCTGGACATGGTACAGTTTTGAGTTTATCCTCCTGAACGGTGAGTTCAGAATGTTCAGGCTATGATACCGAAATGAATTTACTTGTATCAATCAAGGTTGAAACCGACTGAGCCATCAGTATTTATGGCCAGAGATCAAGTGCTTGTTCTTTCAAAATAGGGACAGTTTTGCATATTCATGGACCTGGAAGGCTGTGTCAATGTGTCATGATTGTCATTGTCCTGGGTTTGCTCTCAGGGGAAGCACTACTGCTCGGGTTGGAGGAAAGTGTCAACTTTCGAGTTGCCCATTTGTATTTGCACTACCCTCCGTCAGCTTTGAGGCAGGAAGTAGCTCATTTTTTAATCAGCTTGTGCTGCCAAGTCCTCAACGTTTCGTTTATATTGCTGTAGCTGTGGCCGTGCTTAATTTGTATTTAAAAAGTGCCAGGGCCCTTGTCAGGCATCCATTGGCTTGGCAGTTCAGGCTGGACTGTTCCCAATAGGCACAGGGTCAAGACTGATTTGGATATAGCCAGTCCTGAACTGGGGTCGCGAAATGAGCTAAAGAACGATGATGTATTCAACCCAGATCTCTGACTGGTGGTGAGTGTCTCCAAAGTAGACAAACAGCTGCTCCACCATGGCAAATTGTCAGAAGTATAATTGACAGACACCAAACAGTGAATGGTAAAACAACACAACGCACCAGCATTTACTAACTTGTTAAGGAAAATGGTGCTGAATTGAACATAGAGAGTATAGCAATAAACTCAGTCGCTATCGTCTGACTCAGTAACAGTCTTGTTTTGACAAGGATGTTTGTGGCCCATAATATGTCTCTTTCCTGGATTTGCTGAAAGCCAATGTAAAAGGGCTGGGGTTGGATCAAAAGTGTCTAACTCCGGTCCATCTACATGGATTTGCATTAAAGCAGACATGGTGTCACTTTTAAGGGATGTAAAGGGCTCATTTTTTATTCGGTTCATGCTGTTAAACCCCGTTCACATATTGCTGTTGTTGGACTGATGGAAAGCATGATTTCTAAAATTGGAAGGACATGTTTAACTTCTTCTGGGTGTTTTTTCAATAGCTGAGTGAAGAGGGATACAGTCATATGCGACGTCATCCGATGAAAGACGTACAGTTTAGAATCTAGTCACCCTCCAGGGGCAGACTGAATTTCTTCATTAGTAAGTACCTTTTCATAGTACGTAACAAGCTCATCAAATTCCTGATCCCCAAAATCTCTAATCTTTTCAACAGAGTCTGGCCACAAAGTAAAATCAAAAATGTTAATCAAAGAATGCGGCTTGTATGAGATGTGCTTCAGAAACTGGTCACTTATAAAAGAAAGAGCATTCTCTATTAACTCAGTAGTGTCTTCCTTGACACTAATTTCATTAGAGCTGCCTTTTCTAGCAGGCTTTGTCTGTGTTAGTAACGAGACCCCTGCAAAATTTCCATCTTTAAACAGCAATTGAAATTGTGTTAGTGCTTTTCCTGGCTTTGTTTTCAGCTGTATTAACTTCTGTTGAAACACCTCAATCCTTCTTACAACTTCTGAAATAAAACTGTCTTCTTGTTGAAATGCCTTAGACACTTGCTGAAGCAGCACTGTGAATTCAATCATGAAGTGCAAGAAATAAAGAGACTTCTCTGATTTCATGTCATGAAGCAATCCTGGAATATTCAGTTCCAGTATACCAGTAGCAAGGTGCTCAAAATGAAGTACTGTCGATTCCCAGTTTGTCTTAAGCGCTGTTACTACTCTGTGCTGCCTTGCTACCCATCTGATTTGCTGCAAGCCACCAAAATGTTTCAACCGCTCTTCCAGATTATCAGCCATCTCTTTAAGTTCCCTTCTCCGCTTAGGTGAATAATAATATATTTTGGAACATCCTTTGAGCACCTCTTCAAATTTTTATATATATGAACTTTTTTTTAAGATCACACACAGCAAGCTCTAGATTGTGAGCTACACAGTGCACAACTGCAATGTGATTGCAATTGTCCCATCCTTGATGCTTGGAGACTTCGCCCAGTAGCTGCTTCACAGCACCAGATTTACTACCAAGGTTCACAGCAGCTCCATCTGTATTCAGACCATTGCATTTCTGGCTCAGAATATCCAGAGATATAACCATGCTTTCCAGGCCAACTATTTTAGCTTTTTTCACTCCGGATGCAGTGGAGTTTTTCATGCTAACAATGTCACACAGATGGGTAACAAGGGTGCCTTCACAAACGAATTGTATGTAAATCAGTTCTTGTTCTTGAATTCCTTTGTCAGTTGACCCATCTGGCACTGAGGAACCTGGGATCGAATTGTCATTTTTCGGGTCTCTGAAATTGCTATTACAAGTTACGGCATGCATGATCATTAGTATAATTTTCCAAATTCCAGTCAGGATTGTTTTTTTTCTGCAGTGTGCAGAGTTTTGGAAACTTAATAAAAGCCTCACCTTCTTTTGCAAGATAATAGGCTGTATTAAATAAAATGTTTAAGTGCCCGATATTTTTTCATGCATTTTTGTGATCGATTTGGCTATGCAGGTCTCCTGTGAGTTTTGAATTGCAGCTTCATGTAATATGCATTTTTCATGTGATTTGCTCTTGTGCCATTTTCAACGTTTCCCTTTTGAATTTTTCTGCTACACCAACATATAGGGGAGACTTAGTATCTACGAGATGAGGACATTTCTTGCAAACTCCACAATACAAAACTTGAGATTTTTTAAAACTGGTCTCGACTTGGACAGCTCCGTTACTTTCCTTTTCTTCAACCACTGCCCACTTGAAATCTTCAAGCCATTTCTATTGTACAACTCTATCTTTTTGTTTGATCATACTCCCTTTGCTTTAGGTGGATTTCTTATAATGACTTCCTTTTCCCTACTGCGGAACTCTCTCTTGCATTATTCAGTGGAGTTTTAGCTCCAGTGGTTTTTCCCAACCACAACCTGATGTCTGCCATTGCCGCTGCACTCTCTGCCTGGTGTCTGCCCTCTCCTCACTAAATAGTGCTGCCTCTGCTTCTGTCCGCTCTGAGATACAATCTTGCAAAAGAAAAATAAATAACGGTATAACTAATTTAAAATAACACTGTGTGTACAAACTACTAACTTTAAAGGTTTAACAATTTTGCTTTCCGTAAGATCATTACTTTACTGCAAAGATGCATCTGTGGCTTGGGTATGGCTTACCCTTCACAAGTCATGATATTCGGTGTTCTATTCAAAGTAAGAATCTTAACTTAATGCTAAATGCTCCCAAATATTTATTACTACTATAACCTTCTTACTGACCTTTGGAAGGCTGTCTCTTACTCCCTGGGATTCTAAAACTGCATGCATTCAGTCAATGGTACACAGCTTGCATCATATATTATTCAAATATCACTCCCAGCCATCTATAGCAGGATTACTATTTGACAATCATGTGATTCTCAAACGCTTTCGTTATCAAATCAGAGCATTCTGGGTGGTTGTACTAGTCTTGGTTTATTTAAATTAAGCCAGCTGGACACTCACACCTGAAAGCCCTGACGTGTAACAAGAAGACCAGGACTGAAAGAGCTTTGTCCCCATGACCTGGAGTCACAATGCTAGCCCTAAAACTGGGTGGTCTGCCACAGAAAGCCAGCAGACAGCTGCTAACCACAGCAAGGCCGATGATGATCAGGCTGGAGGGGATGGTTATGACATGCATAAGGAGCAGGGTTGTCATTTACTCTGCTGTGCCGCCCGCCTTCTCAGTAGAATTGTGAACTTTGCTCAGGTTTCTACTGTCCTTAATTGACTTGCTTTAGTAAGTCATTTTTGTTGTCACCGCGAGGCACGGCAGTGCCCCTGTATAAAACAGCCCCATTCAAGGTACCAGGCAGCCAATCTGAGAATCGAAGAAGTGAGGGATCAGCAAACAAGATACACACGAAACTGGCACTCCAGGTGGACTGTGACCTCTCCGCACAACCTTCACCCTTAACTTTCATAGAATGCCTTGGGCGCTACTTCTCTCCGCTGAGGTTGTTAACCGAGCATGCAACATCGATATTGAGGACAAAGTGCAATTAAGATGTGAGGTTATTAGCATCTCTTTCTCCAGCCAAATCTCACACTCAGAACAACAAAGTGACAGTCTCCAGCTGTCACAGAGTTCACTTAACTTAATGATGTTAAGAACAGCAGTTAAACCTCAAAATTTAACAAGGGTTTTAATGTTTCATAAGAGGCTCAGCTCTTGCCTCACTCTCCCCTTGCACTCTTCACAGTCTGTTTAGGCGTGCTTAAAGTCAAGTGTCTTTAAAGGCCCTTTTAAATACTGCCTGGCAGCACCACCCTTGTTGAGCGCATTAATGACCAGGCGCCAGCAGGGGAACGGAGACACACTGAAGTGCCCTCTCATCAATCTAACCCACCGACCCAGGATACAACACGCTTCTATACAGCAGCTGTGGGTTAGAACCAGTGATTCAGAGTGACCGACCCCAGAGGCTGTCCCAGATGAGTATTTCGAAGTTACCACTAAGGGACATGTGTTAAAGCTTCATTTCCCCATAAGGCACAGAATGGGTTAAAGTTAAACCCTGTAATAATGATCTGGCCCTAGGTTTCAACCACTGCACCTCCTACCTGGACGTCACCGTCACCGTCCACCCAACACGCTAGAACACCCTTACTATCAGCACAGAGCAGACTCGAATGCCACAGGCCACAAACTGCGCAGGTGCACAAGGATGTGCCCATCGCCCAAATGGTTCAATAATCTGCAATGGTTTCTCCTTGACACCGCCACAATCTTCATGGCAACGGGCAATCACAAAAGTGACTCTGTGAAGGTTTGCTGGGCTGCAGCCCACCGAAGCTGCTATCCAGCATGCCAGCGCAAAATGGCTGCCGCCAAAATCCTTGATCTGCCTAGGCATTAATGGGCTTGCTGGCTGAGCACACTGCAAATATGAAATCGACTTTAAAATGCCATCATAACAGAACGCAGATTTGAGGAAAATCCTTGTGACTCGCTACTGGCTGAAATACGGAAAAACATTGACAAGTATAATGAATTCGCTGATGATGAGACCAACTAAATTTCACGAAAATACATAGCCCATAACTATCGCGAGGGAGGCAGACCAGGTAAGGTGCTATCATACAAAATTAGACCTGCACACTCCATGGCGCATATCACTGAAATCAAAAGCGCACAGAATTTCTCCATATGACACGCCGGCCATACTAGTTTTACAAAATACTATACCCAATTGTACACGGCCTGGGAAACACTCCCCTCTCCGGATATATGGACATATCTGGCTGATATAGGGCTTGCATGGCTGTCCGATACTCATTGAAAATACTTCTGCCTCCTCTTTTCTAAGGAGTAAAAAGAAGTTGCTTTTAACTCCCGACCCAATAACAAAGCTCCTGGGCCAGAATTTTACAAAGAATTTCGTGATATATTAGTACCACACTTTGCAGAAATGCTTGAGGAAGCATTCGAGGAAGGCGCACTGCCGACCACACTCACTGAAGCACTATTAGTTGCACTCCCAAAGCCAGGTAAAGATCCCCAACTATGTGAATCCTATAGGCCCCTATCTTTAATCAATATAGACGGGAAGAGTCTGGCGAAAATAATAGCGAACAGGATACAACCACTTCTATGTAATTTAATACTACCAGACCAAGCGGGCTTTATGCCGACGCGGTCTACTGCCCATAATCTAAGTACCATCTTTTCACTCTACCATCAACTAGACCCAGAGGTGCCGGTGGCTGCAGCCCTGCTAGACGCTGCTAAAGCGTTCGACTCCGTGGAATGGAGCTTTATGTTTGTCACGTTACGCAAAATGGGGTTCCCCGAACCTTTTTTAAAGTGGATCTCCTTCTTATATATGACACCCAGGGCACGAGTCCGGATCAACGGATTAACATCTGATCCTATACTTATCACACAAGGCACGAGACAGGGTTGCCCTCTGTCACCGATGCTCTTTGCCTTGATACTGGAGCCATTAGCCTGCAAAATTCGTCAGAAGCATTCCACCAAGGCTTTGCAATTTAACCTCCAACCGATTTGCATTTCGCTATATGCCGATGATATGGTTCTTTATACTACGCATCCGGATACAAACTTGAACCCACTCATTAGGGAATATGTTCAATACAAACATTAGCTGGTTTCTGCATACATTGGGATAAATCGGTTGTGATCCCCCCCTTACCACAGTCACAAAAGAGCCAGAGCTAGAATACCCCCTAAAATGGTGCACTGAGCCGGGTAAATATCTGGGAATATGGATAAACAGAGACCCAGAGATAGTCATCAGGGAGAACTATGGTAAGGCGATAACGAGATTAGAGGATCAAATTGAAAGGTGGATAAAAATGCCCCTGTCACTGGATAGCCCTTCAGAAGATGATCATATTACATAGATTCTTGTATTTGTTTTGGAACGTCCCAGTTTGTCTGACTAACTCCTTCTTTGAGCGATTACGCTCTGTACTCCAGAAACTAACATGGGCCGGCAAACAGGCTAGAGTGAGCTGTAGAGTCCATACCCAACCATATCCCATGGGCTGTTTTGAGGCGCCAGATTTCCAGTAATATTATATTTGCGTGCAGGCTCAACATGCACATTACTGGACGAGGACCCACGCATATATCCCACATATTGCAGTAGAGAGGAATAGCGTCTCTCCTATGCCACTGATAGCGCTATTGGCCGATCCTATACGCTGTACACCAAAAGATATCATACACATGGCTAGGAACTCTTTGAGAGCGTGGCATGTATTGGCTCACAGAGCAATCAAATTGCCGATATACGCGCGAGCACAGCCCACAGCTCAACACCCCCACATCACGGTGACACAAGAACACAAAATGCAATGGCTCCTTGAGGAAATGAGACTACGGACTATGGGCCAAGTGTTCCCACATAACACATTTCTTAGGTGGACAGATCCTTCTCTATGCGCACATCAGACCCCTATGAAAAATGTTGCATACCTGCGTTTCCTCACAGCTATGATGGCACTGTATAACACGTTTCCTACTGAACCAGAGCAACTGACGACACTGCAAATACTGTTGACGGCTCCCTCTCGCAAGAATTTAGTAACACAACTTTACACAGCAGCCCAGGGTGAGCAAGCCGACGGGCCTCAGGCAGCACGGGGCAGATGGGAGAAGGCACTAGGTATTTTAATTGATGAAACTGATTGGCATTACAGTTGTACGCAACTTACACTTCTTACATCCAACTGCAATCTACGTATCATACATTTTAAATTCATTCATCAAATATATTACACACCAGTCAAATTACACGAACTGGGACTCTGAGAAACTGACTCCTGTCATCGGTGCAATGCAACATGTGCAGACTTCTTATATTAATCGTCTGTTGTAATTTTGAAGAACTTACAGACTGCCCTCCCTTGCCTTTCATTTAAATGTATGTCATATGTTTTCACATATGTGATAGTTGGACACAGGTTGTGTCCGGCTTGTTAATTGCTTAACAACTTGGATACATATAACTATTTATGCTATTAAAATCTGTCCGGCTGGGGGCAAATATAGATTTCAATTTTGGTCTATATTCATTTGGTTTCTCCTATCTTCTCTAATGTTTGGGACCACTGTCTTTAGAAACATTATACACTCCCAAACGTCCCAGACCGATTGCTACTTTTGGGTTCCCTTGTTCCTTGTAACAAGACTTCTTACACGTGGAATGGTTTTGCCCTGGCCTTGAGACCTACTGGGTTGCAGTCACTACTGCGCTGAGCACTATGCTCTCGGAGCACATTCCGAATACCCCTCAAACATGTTTATTGGGAATTAAAAAACTCAAATACACGCTAGACGCAGGAAGTTCTTGGCAGTGGTGCTGCTCCTTGCAAAACGACGTGTAGCAATGAGATGGGGTAGCAAGAGGCCACCCAGACTAAAAGACTGGATTAAAGATATGACCTATTGCAAGGCAACACTAGAGACCTATGCAGAAGACATACCGATGGCTTCAAGACCCACAGACTTCTGGGAGCCGCTTGTGCAATACTTACAGGACACTTCAGACTAAACGACACAAATGATATTCATAACAGAATGTTGCGGTGTTTGCGGGAGGGAAGCGTGTGGAGGACCGTGTGAGAAGTTGGCCTGATATATGATGCTCACTAATTCTAGTGATCACCTTGTATCAGTCCAAACAACCCTTATGGTACGACCAAGCTTTTGTCATCCTTGTGGCTCCGGACGGGACCATGGAGAGTTTAGTATCCTGAACTGCCCCATCAGAATGATCTTCAGTCACCGTAGCAAGGGAGGGTTCTCCACCCGAACTGGTCTACGCTATACCTTCATGCATGGAGACTGAACGGCGACAGTTGACAGCTTTTGACCTTCAGCCTTAAGTCTGTAATGTCATCTTAGCAGCCAGACATCCCTGCACCATCACAGTATACTTCTGACGTTTGGGCAAGTTTGTAGCATGGTGTGCAGAACAACAGGTCGACCCCCTTTCTGCTCCTCTTTCTCAAGTCCTGTTTATTCTCTCTCTTGCTCTGCAGGGCTATCATTCTGCCATTTCTGCATTTCTGTGGTTGCCTGATCAGCCATACCTTTTCAAGTCCCCTATTGTACATAGGTTTCTGAAAGGTCTCCAACGTTTGTTCCCTCCTTCACCCTTTATTATGCCTCAGTGGGACCTAACTTTAGTTTTGACTTTCCTGATGTGCGTTCCCTTTGAGCCACTCCACAACTGTCCTCTCAGGCTTTAACTATCAAGAAGGACTTTCTAATGTCAATAGTATCTTCCCTGGAGGTCAGTGAGCTCCAGCATTTGTCATCTAAGCCCCGTACTTTAACATCTTCCCAGACAAGCTGGTCCTTCGCATCTGAGCTTCCTTTCTACTGAAGGTGGTCCCTCCTTTTCTCATTTAGGCCAGTCCATCTCCCTGCATACCTTTTATGCTCCTTGTCATCCTTCTAAAGAAGAGGAGCAACTTCACTGGCTGGATCTAAAAAGAGCATTATTGGTCTACCTTGACCACACAAGAGTTCCGGGTGGATGAACAGCTGTTTTGTGGGGTGTGTCTGAGTTTAGAAGGGGAAGGCGGTATTGGAATCGACCATCTCCCGATGGACAGCATTCTGTATTAAAACCTATTACACATTTACCAAAAAGCACCCCTCTGAGAGTTTGCATGCCCATTCCGCCAGAGCCAAACCTGTGACCACTGCATTAGCATGCGGATTTCCGGTCCTGGACATCTTCCAGACAGCAATGTGGGCATCTCTGCATACGTTTACCAAATGCTACTGCCTGGACAGTCAGGTTCGTAGGGATGGGCACTTTGCCCGTTCAGTCCCTCAAGACCTTTGATTGTGAAATTGTTTCACAGACCCACCTCAAGGGAGGTATTACTTGTGTATCTATTCTAAGGTAGGGAATCTGCAGCTAGAAGTTTCTATCAGATGAACATGTTACTTACCTTCCTTAATGCCTTATCTGGTAGAGACTCTATCTAGCCACAGATTCCTTATCAACCCAGCCATCCTCCCTACTCTGTGAACAGAATTCTAGGGCTAAGGCTGTTCCCCTTTCAGGGTGTTAGTTTTCCACACCAGTGGTCAGTGTTTTTCATGGCTCCGCACTCCTGGTGTGAAAAAGCTCGAAAAGAAACTGATGTCAACACGCTGGGGTGGCACCTATATAGGTTGGTATGTAGCTGGGCTGAGTCACTTGCATGACAGTATAGAACCAGTGCGGAGACACACAGTGCAACCCTAGCGGCACATGGGAGCACTGCTCTAATCATTTTATGGTTTGAGTTTAGTGCTGGCAAGTATTCTAAGGTGACGAATCTTCGGTTATATAGAGTATCAACCAGAAAGAGCATTTCTGAAAGTAGGTAACTTGTTCTTACTATACATAATCTGCAAGATTTTGCTGGTGGTCCCAGAGGATCTCAAGGCCTTGTGAACCAGATGATACATGAGACAGGATGCAGCAACAAAGTTGCTCTGGGCAGCCTGCATACTACTGACTGCATTTGTATGGGTATTGGCACCAGTATCATCTTCAAGAGCCAAGGCTGGATTAGGTCAACTTGGTTTTCTGGTGACACAAGGCTGGATGAGGTCAACTTGGTTTTCTGGTGACGTGTAAGCATTTCTAGTGGATATGCCCTATTGATATGCCCATATTTTCCAGAGAAAAGGCTGATTTGGCACTAGAGTGATTCAGAAATGTTCACAGGAATTGGGATTATTTTCTCCAGCAAAGCCATTTCCACTCCAGCCGATGAAACTTCAGAGACTATTCCAAGGAACTAGTTTCCAGGCAATGCTAGCTCTCCCAACTGGTTATACAGCAGTCAGTGCTTCTTCCTTTTGGCACGCCTTTTGTTGCTGGATCTACTTTTGTTTTTGAAAACAAAACTGCATCGTTAAGTTGCTGCCACACTGCCTCAGACATGGTTGTGCGTTATACTGAGCATGGGAGAACTTAAACAGCAGCCGTGTTGACATAAACCTTGTGACCTTCTGTAGATTTCACTGTACTGACCTCAATGATTTGTCCTCAACCTAGTCATAGTCCTCCTCCTCCCCCTCGTCTGGTGGACCCTTCCCCACCACAAACATCAGATCATGTCCACTTGGCCCACGTACTGGCAACAGTATATGCGATGGGCTCTACACCATGTTTCTGACGAGAAAACCGTGAAACCGTCCCTTCTAAAATCCTCTTTCAAAATGGGTGGTATGTGAACGAGCATTACCAAAGCCAATAGGTTTTGCCTATGCGAGATCTATTGTTTTTCTCAATTTCTTTTCCATGTTGCACCTCAGTGCGAACATGGATTAAAGTAAAACAATAATAATAATTAAATGCTGTGACGCGGCAAGTGTTTGCCATGTCATAGTGCTTTATTTTTTAAAGCCAACATTGACAAATCCGATAGATCACATAGGCAAAATGTATTGACTTTACCAGTGCTGGTTTCAAAGGGACCTTTGTCTCAAGCTGTCTTTCTTGAAGCAGGGAGTTAATCTTTTACTCTCCCAGGGTGTCATCAAATGAGTACCAGTCTCACAGAAATGTTACCTCTACTTCCTTGTTTCAAAGAAGGACGGGGGCCTCGGACCTTCACCTGTTGAACATTTTTCTGCAAAAGGATGAATTCAGAATGCTCACGCTGGCTCAGAACTTCTCTACTTTGAACCTAGGAACCCTGATGTTGTCTTTGAACTTGTAGAATGCTTTTTTTCATATACTCATCTTGCAGTCCCACTGACATTACCTGCGTTTGAAAGTGGGCCAACAATACTTAAAATTTGCCCCACACCCCTTCGGCCTCAGCTCGGCCCCTTGGGTGTACACAAAAGTGATGGTGGTGATTGCTGCCCATCTTTGGAGTTCATGAGTACATGTATTCCCATACCTCGACCTGCGACAGGTAGACGAACCGTAATCAGTCTCAGACCTCCTGCAGATAAAGACTGAACTCTTGATATCAATGGGATTCAGTATCAATGAGCCGAAATACCACCTGAGCCCCATGTAAAAGATCTCATTCAAAGGATGATCAGACGGCAAGGCCAGCAGGTCAAGTTGTCGCTACGCAGCTACAGTCTGTAGGATTTTTGGCAATATTGATCCCACATTTTAGCTGAATTCAACCTTTGTGGATAGTAGTCTGAGTCCTACGTCTGTCATACATGCCCACAAGGAAGGGGGATCTACTGCGCCCCTTGCAGTAAACTATGTGGTTTGTTCTAGTGGAATTTGATAAAACTCCCATATTTTGTTTTCTTTTAGCCTCATTGCGAGCTTTGCTCTATTTTTGTTAAATCTGTAGTTTCAAGAGCTGCAAGTACTACACATATCCTGCATACCCTTCTGGAGTAGATGCAGGAGGAGCGTTACCCACGCCTTAAGTTTTCTTGTACAGTAGGATGGCAACTGACCTGCCTACACTACTGTGTTCACCTCCCCTGGGGAGCCAGGATGGTATGGCGCACAGGGTGCTCAGTGCCTACGTTCTGCAGTTGGATTGGGTACTCCTATCCCATAGACCCTCCCAAAGTTGTATAAAGGGAGGAAGTCAGGAAGTTAATGTCAGTTTTTTTTCACAACTGCTTTTATTGAAAGTTTATAAACAGGGGGGGGTTTTGTCCTACGGGTCCTGGCTGGACAACTATACTAATAAGAAAATAAGGTGCCAGGGCTCGAGTTTGAACCACAAAAGCTTGTTTATTCAGCTGGTGTGGGCCTTCCTTTCAATGATTCAAGAAGGTATGCATTTATCATATTTCAACATTTCACAAACTTATTTACATTTTCATTCAATCCTCATAGGAAGAAACCTTCCTTAAGCTGTGGATACAGTTTTTACATACATTACAGTGCTTTCAAAACATTTCAAACGAAAAAACAAATAAAAAGAATTCACACACAATTACACTTTGACTTTCAAATGCGAAAAACAATCTGTGAGTTATGTACACCTAAGCTTGTTCAGGTACATGTGTTCTTAAATACATTGCCCTATGCTATTGTGTGTCTCTTTCCAACAGCCAAATAGCCGACGCGTTTCCAAACCCTTCTCTTAATCAATGGGGTTCTTCATCAGGGCTGGGCTGTGTACCTATGGTGCAACATTAAGGGACATTTAGTATCTCCTTTTCCCCATGCTTTGTTAAAATTGGTGTGCAGGCTAAACCTCTAGAAAGTTTTACCTTGTTTCACGTTACTGCTGGACGCTGTTTTCAGAACGGGGCATCGAGTAAACTTGAGTTTTCACCACTATCTGAATGGGGTGAAGGGTAACGATTATTGTGAATATTTCGACTTTGTTGTGGGCTTATTGATGAATTCCGTATATTAAGGAGCGCTGACACTTACTTGTGTGTTATTTTCATCTAGTTCTTCACTACATCAGTGCGATCTTGGTTAGAAGACTGCAGCGTGTTCCGCGGTGGTTGTTGTTCTGAGCAATTAAAAATTAATGTCAGTTCGTATGCAGTGTTCTTGCTCAGGTTTTATGTGCGTTAATATTATAGCCTGCTTACTTGTGCGGAGAGCGGCGGGGGACCCGGGTGCTGTTACAATTATTTCGGCTGCCACATTGTTTCCGATTGTGGGGGCGGGAATTCAAAGATGAGTTAACAATCTGTGGGGAAAGAATCACAACGGAACCTTCCGTTACCGATCGGTCATGTTCTCTCTTTGCCTGACGCTTGGGTTCAATTCCAGGGCCCAACCTTACCTTGCTCTGTTGCTTCAGAGGCCGTACTCGGGGGTCTGTCTACCGCGTGACTCTCACTCCGTTTGGCAATGTTCAGGGCGGGTTTCTACACCAGCGGAACGCGATCTCTTATTTAAATATGCTGCTCAGCATTGTGGGATTTGTAGTTTGACGCATAATTCGCGCTTGGCCAAAACATATCTGGAAATTTGTGGTTTCAAGTACAGCGCTGTAGTTCACATCTCCTTAGTATTTATGTTATGAAACAGAGGTGGGGGTCACAGGGGGCTCAATAGTTTGATCTCTGTAATTCGGACATTTCGTTCAGGCCATCCATCACGCAATTAAATTTAAGAATTAAATAAGATTATTTTCGAAGTAGCATGGCATCGATATTTCCTCCTCTAGTGGGAACTTTCATGGCTTGTAATATTGTCCACATGAAATCTGTCTCGTCATGATTTTGTTCAACAAAGTGCTGTACCATGGGCGCAGACAGCACTTTGTTTTTAATTCTGGATCTGTGTTGAGCTATTCGTTGATTAGCTCTTTGTGTGGTTTTCCCTATGTACAACTTGGGACAGGGGCACATGATTGCATATATGACGTTAGTCGTTTTACAATTTGAGAATCCTTTATGCATCCATCTCACGGTATTGAATACAAATTCATCACCTTCTATTGTATTGGGGCAGGAAACACACGTGCCACATTTATGATGGCCTGTTATGGGTGGTAATTTCCATAATGTGCGTAAATCAGTTCTTGCTTGGCTGATACCCAGATCAGCTCTTACTATCTACTGTGCAATGCTTCTGTTTTTCTTTAGGGCAAACAATGGCTCCTCCATTGGAACTTCTGAATTCTTAATCAAATGCCAGTTCTTTCGAATAATGGCTTTCAACTTATTCGTGTATGGCCCGAATGTTGTAACACATACAGGCCTTTCGAGGGGTTTAATTTCTTTTTTCGAGGCCAACAGTTCCTCTCTTGGGGTGTGCCATGCCCGTATGGTAGAATGTTTTAGTAATTTGTGAGGGTAGCCTCTCTGTTGCAATTGGTCACTTAGTATTTGAGAATGGATCAAAAAGTCTTCATTCCTGGAGCAATTCCGTCGGATTCTCAGCATTTGTCCGTACGGCAAGTTGGATTTTAAGCTTTTGGGGTGGTAACTTGCATGGTGCAAGATCGTGTTCTTGTCTGTATCTTTGCGGTGTAAAGTGGTTATTAGTTTGTTTTCCTAGGGAAAAACCACCACATCAAGAAAAGTGAGAGATGTTCTACTGGATGTTATTGTAAATTTTATGTCTGGATGTCTGGTGTTGAGCCACTGGTGGAATTGGGCTAGCATTTCTTCGGACCCTTTCCATTGACACCAGATATCATCAATGAAACGATACCATTTGGTGATATTCTGCAAAAATGGATTATTGTGGTAGATGAAACGCTCCTCGTACAGGGCCATGAAGGGCACCGCCATTTCTGGGGCATAAGGACACCCCATGGCGGTGCCCTTCACCTGCACGTAGAAGGTATCCATGAACCGAAAATAGTTCCTTTTGAGTGCTATTCTCGCCAAGTCAATGATGAAGTCTGTGGGGACTCTATGTGGTCTGGGTCGTGTATTGAGGTAATATTCCATTGCTTCTAATCCCTCCTGTTGGGGGATTTGGGTGTATAGAGAGGTGACGTCAAAGGATACCATCAACTCTTGTTCTCCATCAAATGGGGTCCCTTCGATCTTATTAATAAAGTCCCTTGTGTCTTTGAGGTATGATGTTACTTCAGGTAGGAAGGGTTTTAGGAATACGTCCACATACTTCGCTAGTGGTTCCAACAATGAATCACACCCGGAGACTATGGGTCTTCCGGGGGGTTCAGTCAAGCTTTTATGAATTTTCGGTAGAAAATAAATCACTGGGATGCGTGGACTCTTTTTGTCTAAATATTGGAACTCTTTTGTTCCTAATATCCCCATGTCACGACCCTCCGCGATTTTTGTCTGAATCTCGGCTTTTATCTGTGGAGTTGGATCCTCTTTAACTTCTCTGTACCACTCCGTGTTTTTGATCTGGCTGTTGGCCTCATCAATATATTTTTGTCTGTCCCAGACTACCAGTGCACCCCCTTTATCAGCGGGTTTTAACACTATGGAATCATCTTTGCTTAAGTTGTTTAGAGCCATTTGTTGATCTCTACTAATGTTCCTCTTGAGGAACATTTTTTGTTTACTTAATTGCGTGATGGAGGATAGAACGACCTGTTCAAAGGCTATTATTTCCTTCGGGATTGTATATGTAGGAGGAACAAATGTAGATTTATTGGATAGATTAGAGGGTTCGTCAGCTCTATTGTCTTCTCTATTGTGAAAGAAGGCCTTGAGTCTTAGTTTACGACAAAACTCCAAAGCTTCAATCTTTAGATTAGTAAGGTCAGTGTATGCTGTTGGCACGAATTTTAATCCTAATTCCAATACAGATCTTTCATGGGCAGTTAATTCCTTATTAGAGATATTCACTATTGAGGTCGGGCCTACGTTTTGTACTGGGTTCTCCGTGTTCGCATTTCCCATGGTTGGGGCTGTGGTTTGAACCTTACTCTTCCTCTGCCTTCCCCCTTCTCTTAAAAAGGATTTCTTTTAGAAGGTCCCTCTCTGGGGTCTGAGTCGTTTGCGGATTCTGAAGATGAACTCTCCGAAAAGGTTGTAAACCTGTTTTTAGACAGAGGCAGAGGAAGAGTAAGGTTCAAACCACAGCCCCAACCATGGGAAATGCGAACACGGAGAACCCAGTACAAAACGTAGGCCCGACCTCAATAGTGAATATCTCTAATAAGGAATTAACTGCCCATGAAAGATCTGTATTGGAATTAGGATTAAAATTCGTGCCAACAGCATACACTGACCTTACTAATCTAAAGATTGAAGCTTTGGAGTTTTGTCGTAAACTAAGACTCAAGGCCTTCTTTCACAATAGAGAAGACAATAGAGCTGACGAACCCTCTAATCTATCCAATAAATCTACATTTGTTCCTCCTACATATACAATCCCGAAGGAAATAATAGCCTTTGAACAGGTCGTTCTATCCTCCATCACGCAATTAAGTAAACAAAAAATGTTCCTCAAGAGGAACATTAGTAGAGATCAACAAATGGCTCTAAACAACTTAAGTAAAGATGATTCCATAGTGTTAAAACCCGCTGATAAAGGGGGTGCACTGGTAGTCTGGGACAGACAAAAATATATTGATGAGGCCAACAGCCAGATCAAAAACACGGAGTGGTACAGAGAAGTTAAAGAGGATCCAACTCCACAGATAAAAGCCGAGATTCAGACAAAAATCGCGGAGGGTCGTGACATGGGGATATTAGGAACAAAAGAGTTCCAATATTTAGACAAAAAGAGTCCACGCATCCCAGTGATTTATTTTCTACCGAAAATTCATAAAAGCTTGACTGAACCCCCCGGAAGACCCATAGTCTCCGGGTGTGATTCATTGTTGGAACCACTAGCGAAGTATGTGGACGTATTCCTAAAACCCTTCCTACCTGAAGTAACATCATACCTCAAAGACACAAGGGACTTTATTAATAAGATCGAAGGGACCCCATTTGATGGAGAACAAGAGTTGATGGTATCCTTTGACGTCACCTCTCTATACACCCAAATCCCCCAACAGGAGGGATTAGAAGCAATGGAATATTACCTCAAAACACGACCCAGACCACATAGAGTCGCCACAGACTTCATCATTGACTTGGCGAGAATAGCACTCAAAAGGAACTATTTTCGGTTCATGGATACCTTCTGCGTGCAGGTGAAGGGCACCGCCATGGGGTGTCCTTATGCCCCAGAAATGGCGGTGCTCTTCATGGCCCTGTACGAGGAGCGTTTCATCTACCACAATAATCCATTTTTGCAGAATATCACCAAATGGTATCGTTTCATTGATGATATCTGGTGTCAATGGAAAGGGTCCGAAGAAATGCTAGCCCAATTCCACCATTGGCTCAACACCAGACATCCAGACATAAAATTTACAATAACATCCAGTAGAACATCTCTCACTTTTCTTGATGTGGTGGTTTTTCCCTATGAAAACAAACTAATAACCACTTTACACCGCAAAGATACAGACAAGAACACGATCTTGCACCATGCAAGTTACCACCCCAAAAGCTTAAAATCCAACGTGCCGTACGGACAAATGCTGAGAATCCGACGGAATTGCTCCAGGAATGAAGACTTTTTGATCCATTCTCAAATACTAAGTGACCAATTGCAACAGAGAGGCTACCCTCACAAATTACTAAAACATTCTACCATACGGGCATGGCACACCCCAAGAGAGGAACTGTTGGCCTCGAAAAAAGAAATTAAACCCCTCGAAAGGCCTGTATGTGTTACAACATTCGGGCCATACACGAATAAGTTGAAAGCCATTATTCGAAAGAACTGGCATTTGATTAAGAATTCAGAAGTTCCAATGGAGGAGCCATTGTTTGCCCTAAAGAAAAACAGAAGCATTGCACAGCAGATAGTAAGAGCTGATCTGGGTATCAGCCAAGCAAGAACTGATTTACGCACATTATGGAAATTACCACCCATAACAGGCCATCATAAATGTGGCACGTGTGTTTCCTGCCCCAATACAATAGAAGGTGATGAATTTGTATTCAATACCGTGAGATGGATGCATAAAGGATTCTCAAATTGTAAAACGACTAACGTCATATATGCAATCATGTGCCCCTGTCCCAAGTTGTACATAGGGAAAACCACACAAAGAGCTAATCAACGAATAGCTCAACACAGATCCAGAATTAAAAACAAAGTGCTGTCTGCGCCCATGGTACAGCACTTTGTTGAACAAAATCATGACGAGACAGATTTCATGTGGACAATATTACAAGCCATGAAAGTTCCCACTAGAGGAGGAAATATCGATGCCATGCTACTTCGAAAATAATCTTATTTAATTCTTAAATTTAATTGCGTGATGGATGGCCTGAACGAAATGTCCGAATTACAGAGATCAAACTATTGAGCCCCCTGTGACCCCCACCTCTGTTTCATAACATAAATACTAAGGAGATGTGAACTACAGCGCTGTACTTAAAACCACAAATTTCCAGATATGTTTTGGCCAAGCGCGAATTATGCGTCAAACTACAAATCCCACAATGCTGAGCAGCATATTTAAATAAGAGATCGCGTTCCGCTGGTGTAGAAACCCGACCTGAACATTGCCAAACGGAGTGAGAGTCACGCGGTAGACAGACCCCCGAGTACGGCCTCTGAAGCAACAGAGCAAGGTAAGGTTGGGCCCTGGAATTGAACCCAAGCGTCAGGCAAAGAGAGAACATGACCGATCGGTAACGGAAGGTTCCGTTGTGATTCTTTCCCCACAGATTGTTAACTCATCTTTGAATTCCCGCCCCCACAATCGGAAGCAATGTGGCAGCCGAAATAATTGTAGCAGCACCCGGGTCCCCCGCCGCTCTCCGCACAAGTAAGCAGGCTATAATATTAACGCACATAAAACCTGAGCAAGAACACTGCATACGAACTGACATTAATTTTTAATTGCTCAGAACAACAACCACCGCGGAACACGCTGCAGTCTTCTAACCAAGATCGCACTGATGTAGTGAAGAACTAGATGAAAATAACACACAAGTAAGTGTCAGCGCTCCTTAATATACGGAATTCATCAATAAGCCCACAACAAAGTCGAAATATTCACAATAATCGTTACCCTTCACCCCATTCAGATAGTGGTGAAAACTCAAGTTTACTCGATGCCCCGTTCTGAAAACAGCGTCCAGCAGTAACGTGAAACAAGGTAAAACTTTCTAGAGGTTTAGCCTGCACACCAATTTTAACAAAGCATGGGGAAAAGGAGATACTAAATGTCCCTTAATGTTGCACCATAGGTACACAGCCCAGCCCTGATGAAGAACCCCATTGATTAAGAGAAGGGTTTGGAAACGCGTTGGCTATTTGGCTGTTGGAAAGAGACGCACAATAGCATAGGGCAATGTATTTAGGAACTCATGTACCTGAACAAGCTTAGGTGTACATAACTCACAGATTGTTTTTCGCATTTGAAAGTCAAAGTGTAATTGTGTGTGAATTCTTTTTATTTGTTTTTTCGTTTGAAATGTTTTGAAAGCACTGTAATGTATGTAAAAACTGTATCCACAGCTTAAGGAAGGTTTCTTCCTATGAGGATTGAATGAAAATGTAAATACGTTTGTGAAATGTTGAAATATGATAAATGCATACCTTCTTGATTTATTGAAAGTTTAGGCATAGAATAAGTACAGTTCTCCACAATCAGGAGGACACTGTCAACAGCAAACTCGTAGCAGGATGAATATATGGCCTAAACTCTTGAATCACCCCCCTCCCAATCCCCCGCCCACCGCTTCCAGATCTTGTAATGTTTCCGGGGGCATCACCTGGCCTCAAACACTGGCAATTCGAGCCCCATAAGAAAGTCTAAGCCTGCTTTCCAGGCGCTAAGTGGGGGAGCACGGTCGCTCTTCCAGGCTCTCGGCAGATCCCGTTTAGCCACAACCAGGCCCAGCAATAGGAGGTGACGCTTGTAAATGTTTCCACCTACATTCTCTAGGACATGAAGAAGACCCAGCATGGGTGTACGAGAAAGGTCCCACCCCAGTACCTCTGACAAACAATTCCACACCCCATTCCAGAACCGAGTTAGACCCACACAAGACCACACCGTATGCAGCAGCGTTCCTCTTTCAGTCCCACAGCGCAGGCATTCCGGGGTAGCAATGAGGCCCGCCCTCCACAGTCTCACCCTAGTGTAGTAGGCCCTATGTAGGTATTTAAACTTTATGAACCGGAGTCGCACAGCAATGGCAGCCCCACGGGGGGACTCAAGGGCCTCCCTCCAGTCATCTTCATCCAAAGGGCCAATATCCGTCTCCCAGGAGGCCTTCAACGACAGGAGAGAAGAGGAGCAGTGAGTGACTAGCGTTTGGTATATTTTGGAGACTTTCTTATCCCCCAGGTCCCCCATGAAGAGCTTGGCCTCCACAGGGCTAAATTCGGGAAGTTGGTCCAGCCCCACCAGGCTCGGTGCAAGCGCATGGCGGAATTGTAGATATTTGAAAAATTGGGTCTTGGACATGCTGAAGTCGGAACTGAGGTCCTGAAAGGATTTGAGGGTAGACCCTGCGAGGACATGGCCACGCGAGGAAATCCCGATGGCGTCCCAGCCACCAAACCCCGACAATGAAGCCAGTGCGGGAAGCTGTCCGTTATTCCACAGTGGAGTTTCCGCCGTCAGCCTACCCCACCAGCCCATGCGGCGCAGCGCCTGTCTCCAGATCGCGAAGACTACCTGAGTGACCCACGGCAATTTCTTCCGCCGCCTGGCCGAGTACAACAGTGTATGTAGCGTGGCATCGCCCATCAAGAAGTGTTCCAGTGCGTATGCCGGGTCGCTGTGATCGCCGTACCACCACTCATTCAGAACCAATAGATGAGAGGCCTGATAGTAGGACAGGAGGTCAGAAGTAGCCAGACCTCCACAGTACGTGGAGAGGAAGCAAGTCCGCAGCGCCACCCTAGAGGCGCCACCGGCCCACAGAAAGCTGCCCAGTACTGAATTCACGCGACGGAACCACTGTGGGTCAATCCTGTACGGATGGTTCTGCAATTGGTATAGGAGCCGCGGGAGGGCGACCATCTTAAAGATTGCAGACCTGCCATAGATGTTAAGGGGCATGCAAGACCAGGTTTTGATGTCCGATTGGACTCTATCCCACACCGGCAGCACGTTGCGCTCCCATGCAATTGCGGCGGACTCAGATAGGAAGACTCCCAAGTATTTTAGACCACCGACCGCCATCTGTAGGGCCGAAGCCCAGGGGTGCGTCTCCAACTGCCCACCCAGCACCCACAGGGTCGACTTGCGCGGGTTGAGGAAGAGTCCCGACACTTCACCAAAGACACGCATTATTTCCAATATTCGAGGGCCGGAGCAGTGAAGGTCGGTCATAAAGAAAAGGACATCGTCCGCATATAGCGCGATTCTGTCCGAGAGTTCCGCCCCCCATACAAAGCCACGATACTGTGCATCGACGCGCACCCACGCGGCCAATGGTTTCATGGCCAGTGCGAAGAGATAAGGGGATAGGGGGCATCCCTGCCGTGTCCCCCTGGCAATTGGGAACTTCTCTGAAATCGCCCCGGAGATGCGTACAGAAGCGGTGATGTCCGTGTACAGCAGCCTAACATATGAGATGAACACCGGGCCCAGATTGAGACGCGGCAAGAGGGCGAAGAGGTAGGCCCAGCTGACCGAATCGACCGCCCTGTCGATATCTGCCAGCAACAGCGCTGCCCGCTCCCCGGTCGCCCCCACAGCATCCACCGCCGCCTGTGCACGACTGATGTTGTCGCGTCGCCCGATGTGGCATGAAGCCCGCCTGATCCGGGTGGACCAGGTCCGTGACATATGGGAGAAGACGGTTTGCCAGCGCCTTGGCCAGTAATTTGGCTTCGAAGAGTTAATGTCAGTTTTACGGTCATCCAAAGCTTTGTGCTTTACAAGCCCCCCGTACATAGGGTCCAGTGAATTTCAGGGTGGTGGTGGTTGTGATGGTGGTGACAATAAAGCGGTCATTGGAGAAAACATGCTGTGAAGTAAGTGCCTTTTTCATTTGGACCAATATTGGACCCTTAAAAATATTTGAAGGATGTCAAGTTAGAACTTTACAAAGTGAACGTATGTCTCCCTTCACTTATTAGGCCAGCACAGGAAACTCCAACTGCTGTCAATTTTGAAAATCCGGGAAAACAAAACTCAAATATTCAGCATCCCGCATTTCCAGATATTTCTGAAGTTGTAGAGATTGTGCCCAGGGTACCTCACAATACTGTTTATATTTCCAGACAGCCTATGTGAAACAAAAAATGTTTTTTTAACTATTGCTATAGGAAAGCAGCCCTAAATTATAGGAGGCTCACACCTCATAGGCGAAGAAAACATAAAGAATATAAGGAGCGTAAAAGGGGAAAAGCTGCACAGCCCAGCCAGAGGTCTTCCCTTAACCAAAAATATTACCTCTGGGGAAATTGTCCATGAAGGAGAACAACCTAATTAATCTACTAAACTCCACCGAAAGACATCCCCAGTAAGTCAAAATAGTGAGATGCCGAAACCAAAAATTGGTCTAAAGGTGGATGAGGGCAGGATCACTGGTAGGTCTGACTAAATCCATTGGTTTGATTAATAGAAACGGGTATGACAATCTCATCTATGTCTAAGTTGTACCCCATTGCTTAGGGGGAGAAACATGGCTTTGCCATCTTATCGCTTTCTGAGGTTGTTACCTCTCACCCCTTACTTAGGCCATTGTCTTTTAAAAAAAATATATAAATGAAGAAAGCAAAAAAAATAAGTCTGTTGAATAGATAGAAACTGATCCATGGTTTTAAGCAGATACCCTCACTCTAAGAAATTTTGTCTGCAGACCTTGCACATGTAGACTTCCTGATTAGCAAAGGGGGTCGAGAGCTTACAAGGGTGGACTTTATGCCCCCTCCAGTAGCCAGTATTGTGTGCAGGGCAAAGGTAGATCTTTTAGGCCTAAGTCTGCGGATAGCAATCTATATGGCCAGCCAGATGAGCTTGCTTGGTACTCATTAAGAGGAAGGGGTCCCAGTGAAGGTGGGAGACATAAAAACACTTCACAAGAATGGATCCAAAGCAATAGTTTAGAATGCGAAATTTGCATTTATATTGTATCATGTGTCGTATGCCTATCTATATGTAATGTTGCCATAAGCTTGTGGCACCCACTGCTATGTGATTTATAGCACAATAATATTTGGAAATTGTTGATTTTACTGTCACGCTATCCCATCACTCCCTTACCTCCTTCACGAACACTTCCCTTTCCTCCCTGGGGCACTGTATGACCATGAATACAGTTGACTATTTGCTTTGTTACGTGTAGTTACGACACTGGATCCCATTTTGAATAAAACTTTGTGGATCTAAACTATTGCTTTGGATCAATTCTTGTGAAGTGTTTTTATGTCTCCCACCTTCACTGGGACCCCTTCCTCTTAATACGTATTGTACCCAGGTCCCTGTGATTCCATTGGGTTACCCCCTTGTATACTAATTGCTTGGTACTCAGGCTGTATCTTCCTTTATCACCAGTTCACCTTTAGCAAAACTTAGGGATTCCGACTGAAATCAGGTAGATGATCAGCTGACTGATTGGTGTTCAGTATAGGATATTAGGTCACTTTTAACATCCCTGAATTTGTGTCGAGCAGCAGGGCCGGATAACATTCCAGTAGTTGAAAAATTAATAAACAGTCCCTGAAGGGCACGTGTTTTTTCTACTCTGTTTAGAGGAATCGTCTCTAAGGGGAATTACAAGGAATCCTGGAAAGTGTCCATAATAAAGCCTATTTTCGAAAATATTTTATTTGTATTTCAAAATAATGCATCATAACTTTCAATAAGTATACGTATTAGATGTTGCACAATATCCTTCCAGCAGAAACAAATACAATTGTTACATAGTCACGAGCATAGTTCAGTTTAACAGTTAAAGTAGGAATTCTCATAGCATTTGGAGGTTTTAGAGTCTTAATCTGAATCTGAGGCAGTATCATCATTGTCCGAGGGAGGTTCGCAGATGTCTCCTCTATACTTGTTCCATTCCCCCCAAATTTTACTCCATTTGGTAGGACAGCCCCTGTTGCGGAACACCGCCCTTTCCGAAATCATTGCTGCTTCTATATCATGTTTCCAAGCCGCTAGTGTAGGTCTTTCCGCCCGCTCTCTGTGCTATGTTTCTCTTGGCTACTAGCATACCCATCGTCATCCAACCTTTGCCGGAGCAGGTGAGATCGTTGGGCTCCCATATATTTAAAAGGCAGCGCCTAGGATCCGCCAGTAGGGAAACTCCCTCAAATTGAGACATAGTTCTCATTACTTGTAGTCAGTTAGTCTTGGGCAGTCCCATATGGTGTGATAAAAAGTCCCTTCCTCACCACAACCCCTTAAGCAGTATGGGTGTGTTGTCCATCCTATCTTGTGTAGAGTGGTTCTAGTGTAGTATGATCGATGTAGTATTCGTAACTGCACTAAGCGGAGGCGTGATGGGATGCCTACTTCCATTGGAGATGTCAGCGCCTCTTGCCATTCCGAATCATCAATTGCCCCACAGTCATGAGACCACTTCTCTCGCAATGGGCCTGTTGGGTCGGGTAAGTTATTTACAAACTTACGATAAATTAAGGAAGTCGCTTTCAATGGTATGTAGTATTTCAATAGCCTGTCCTCGAGGGGGGAAGCTTCTGGGACCTCTGATTCAGGCGTTAGCGCCGTCATTAGGGTGTGGCGTATCTGTATATATCTGAATTGTTCTGACAGGGCAAACTCATATTGCTGTCTCAGGGTCTCAAAGGGTAGTACTTGTCCTTTCTGCCACATATCCCCAATCGTCAAAATGCCAATAGCATCCTAACGGTCGAAGCCCCTGGAGTGCCTGAGCTTTCCTAACCTCTTTGTGTCCCATAATGGAGTCAGCTGTGTCAATACCCCCCGCCATCCCAACTTGGCCTGTGCTGTATGCCATATTGTGAGTGTGTGCTTCAGCGGTCCAAACTTTGTGAGGGATAGTTTTTTATCATAAGGGGGGCCAACATACCAGACCGTCCCAACTGTGCTCTGTCTGCCTTTGAAGCCGGTTCAGATTGCGGAAGATGTAACCACTGATTAATTACTTTTAGCTGTGCTGCCCAGTAATAGAGACAAATGTCTGGGAGAGCTATAGCGCTGTCGTACCAGCTTCTTACTAACTTGGCTTGTGCTATACGTGCGGGTTTATGGCCCCATAGCAGAACCGACACCTGCGCTGCGATCGTTTTAAAGTAGGTGGTATTCACAGGGTACGGTGTATTTTCCTAAATATACAGGAAACGGGGCAGAGCCATCATTTTTAAAAGTGCTGCTTTGCCCAGCAGAGTCAGCGGCAGCGATTTCCAGTGACATATGTCACGTTTGAGACGTTCAAGAGGGGCTTGTAAATTGTATTTATAGAAGTCTGCAGAGCTAGCCGTGATGTGGATCCCTAAATATTTAAATGTGCTGTGTGCAGTCTGTAGCGGGCAGCCGTCTGGTAAGCGGGGTGGTGAGCCATGCAGTATGTGGATTTGGACCAATTAATAGAATAACCGGACGCTCGCCCATAGGCTGTGCAGACATCCAAAAGAGTGTTAATAGAACGCCTAGGGGAGGAGAAGTATAATAGGATATCTTCTGCATATAGGGAGATCTTATCTTCCCAAACATCAGTCCACTTAAGGCCCTTAACACTAGGTTCCCATCTTATCCATTCTGCCAGTGGTTCCAAAACTAGGGCAAACAGTAGTGGTGACAGTGGGCAGCCCTGACGTGTGCCTCTGGCCAGGGGAAAATCTGAGGACATGTGGCCGTTAGCAGTGACATGTGCCATAGGCTTTGCATACAGCAGGCGGATCCAGGCACAGAACCGCGGGTCAAACCCCAAATGGTGCAGCACCGCAAATAGGAATGGCCAATGGACCGTGTCGAACGCCATATGTGCATCCAGCGAGAGAATCACCGCCGGCTCTTGGAGGTATTCCGCACGCGCCATCACTCCATGCACCCTCCTCAAATTAAGTGCTGTGTTTCTGCCAGGCATAAAGCCAGACTGATCTGTATGTATGAGTTTAGATAAATGTGGTGATAGACGCAGCGCCAGTAACTAGGCAAGTATTTTGGCCTCGGCATTCATGAGGGAGATCGGCCGATAGGATGTACACTGGTCTGCCGGTTTCCCAGGTTTCAGTATAGCTACTATAGTAGCTGTGCGTTGGTCTGACGGTAGTTCCCCTGCCTCCTGGCTTTCAGCAAACATATTCAGTAGATGTGGTGTCACTGAGTCTGCCATTTGTTTATACAATTCAACTGGTATGCCGTTGGGCCCCAACGCCTTGCCTGACTGTAATGCTTTGATAGTTAGCGCCACCTCATCTGGCGTGAGGTCCTTGTCTAAGGATTGCGCTTCCTCCGGGGTTAATTTGGGCATCTGAAGGTCCTTGACGTATGTGAGTGCCTCCTCCTCCGAGATTGTAGAGGTTGAGGAATATACTGTTGTGTAATGTTGTGCCAGCATGTTTACTATCATGCGTTGGTCTGTAGTAGGTTGTCCTCCCATCACTGCAAGCTGCGCTATCCATCTGTCCTGCCTTTCCCGTTTGTCTAGCCATGCCAATAGCTTGCCTGCCTTATCCCCAATATCATAAATTTTGTGTTGCGTATTTGTCAGTTGTTACGTGACCATTGCAGTCAAGTGTGCTTTATGTTGGCGCTGCGCTAACCGTAAGCTAAGGGACAGTGCAGGGGTTGGGTCATTGGCGTGTTGTGCCTCCGCATCCTCTACCAATGTTTCTAAAGCTAGAAGTTCCGATTGTCCCTCACGTTTGTGGTACACAATAGAGGCTATTGCCCTCCCTCTAAGTACTGTCTTATATGCCTCCCATAGTGTAACAGAAGAGTTCACAGAACCAGCGTTGTCTTGAAAATAATGTTTAGTCACCGTTTTTAGTTCCTTCCTAATCTTAGGATTGTGAAGGTAGCCAGGACGTATTGGATAGGTCCGGGGCCGTTTTTGCTGGTGGTGTATGTAACTAATCATGATGGGGGAATGCTCAGAAATGCCCCGTGGTCTAATTTCCACACTGGAGACACCGCAAGGGCCTCCCAACAACCCCAAAAAATAATAAATTTTAGTGAGGCTATTATGTACTCCCGAAGGATAAGTATATTGACGGTCCAAAGGGTGATACTCCCTCCAAAGGTCCACCAGGCCCATAGCTGCTATGAAGCCTCCCAAGCGTGATGTCCCTGGCGTAGCCGATCTGGGAGGAAATCTATCCATTGAGTCATCAATCACCAAGTTAAAGTCCCCTCCAATAAGTAGTTCACCCTCCGGAAGCCCCAATAGGAATGCACTGAGATCTGTGAGGGCCCCCGCCTGTAAGGCCGGTGGTATGTAAACTGATATAATATTAACAGGCTTCACTTCCCATTGCGCATGTATAGCAGCGAATCTACCTGCGTTGTCGGATTTGACTGTCTGTTTAATTAACGGGAACTGTTTTTTAACCAGTATACCAACCCCGCTAGAGCCCGAGGTAAATTCGGAGTGGACCGCCATCCGGAAACCCCACCTGTCCAATGCCTTGGTAGCCGTGCCTGTGAGGTGTGTCTCTTGTAGGAGCACCACTGACGCGCCCCCCCTTTTGATGCATTGTAAAACCAGGCCACGTTTAACTTTATCCCACAGTCCGCAGACATTCCAAGTGAGTATATTCAGGGACGAGTTGATAACATCAGGCCCTCCCCGTGAACTAGCTTGTGAGTCATCCCCCATCATCAGATTGAAGGAATCCAGGCCTGCAAGTGACCTGTTTGGCACGAAGGTTAAGAGCTGTTTCTGTGTGCATTGACATAGTGCAAGACAAATCACATCCGTGTATTGCATAAACATTAAACAAAAAACATAGTGATCTCCCCCCCCCCCCCCCCCCCCCCCCCTCCATCCCCCTCCCTGCCTTGGGGGCTCAGAACTGCCTGCCACCCCAACTTAGCAGAGTGCTTAATAACCCCATCCTGAAAGTTTGTTGCTTATATGAACAGGGGGTGGGAAAGTCCAAGGAGGACCAGACAATCCCCTCCAGTTCCAAAGTCCCAATCCACCATTATTATCATTGTCATTAGTCAGGGGGGGTGAGTCCCAATCAGTAGCCACAGGCACTGCAGTATATACTAACAGAAGAAAAAGGGGGAGATACTTCCCTTGTGCATGAAGGAATCATTCCCCGGAGTCCTTGTTCGCCTCGGCCTTCTCTCCTTCCTCCTGCTCAGATTCTTTCGTTTCGCCAGTCTTTCCCTGCCGTTTACGCCTTCCGCTCTGTCGACCAGACCCCTCCGCCGGACGCCATCCTTCAAGCCAGTCGTGTGCTTCCTCCGGCGTATCAAAAAAATGTTTTCTTGTCAGCCACCATTCTACGGCGTGCTGAGAGTATGGGAGTTTGCGGGATCTCAGCGTCTTCTTTACCTCAAGAAAGCTTCTGCGTCGCGCTGCTACTGCTGTTGTATAGTCTGGGATAAAGGAGACCTCTGTGTTTTGGATCCGTATGGGCGGTGCCACCCTCGCCGTCTGGAGAATAGCGTCTCAGTCCCTGAAATCGAATATGCGCGCCAGTACAGGCCGCGGACGGGCCCCAGGTCGTGGGCGCCCTCCCGGTACCCTGTGGGCCCGTTCCACAGTAAAAAAGTTCGAGAGGCCTTTGGGTTGCAGCGTATTCTTTATAAGTTCCTCCACGTAGAGGTCCATGGCCGGTCCCCCTTCCGATTCTGGCAGCCCAATTATGCGAATGTTATTGCGGCGGGAGCGCCCTTCCTGTTCGTCCAGCTTGTCCGCCATATGTCGATTATCTTCCTCTAGTTGCTTTACTTTCTTGACTAGAAGTCCAGTGTCTGTAGTAAGTGACGTAGTCACCTGCTCCACCGCGGTGACTCTGGAAGAGATTTTTTGGAAATCCGCCCTTAGGAGCGTGACATCCGTCGAGATTGTACCCACCGTGGTCTGTACCTGGTGCAGTGCCGCCATGATATCCTCCAGCGGTATCGCAGGGTTCCCCCCATCCCCCCCCCCCCCCGCTCCTTTAGCACCAGTTCCTTTCGGACTCGACAATGGGGGAAATTCTTTAGTATAGGCATATTTTTCAAGCTTACTTTGTTGGGTCGCGCGATTGCCTCTGCCACTCATCGCGGAAGGAACAGTGTCCGCGGTCCCTCACCACACTGTTACCGACGCCGTATGCGCCGTCTGCGTTATCGGTGCCCTTAGCGCCTTCAACAGGCGTGTCGTGGATGTGTCCGTGTAGGCACAGTGACGCACACACTGTCAGTCCTGATTCATGCACCGCTAGTTTAGAATCCACAGGGCCTCGACCATGAATTTTAAATCTTCCTGAGACCATCCAGGCCCTTAATGATCAGCAGAACAGGCAAGCCGAGGGGGAAGCGGCCAAACCCTGGACACACCGAGGTCCAGAGCAATAGTTTACATAGACCCTTCAAGCGGACGCCATGTTGCTGGGCTAATGAAGCCTATTTTTAAGAAAGGTGATAAAAGCTGCCCTGCTAATTGCAGATTAATTAGTCTGGTTTTCTCAAAAGTTCTCTAACTGGAGGAATGGGTTAGGGCTATTTACCTTATTCCCCTTGAACAAGGTGGCTTACAGGAAGGGCACTTTAGAGCTGACCACTGCTTCACGCTATGGGCGATTGTTAGGAAATCCATGACTATTAACCAAAGGCTGTCATGTTGTTCTATTGGTTTCTGCACATTCTTTGATACAGTGGAAAGAGGGCGAGTGTGGACAAAGTTGAGTTCCTAGAGGATCCCCTTGGATTTGCTTTCTGGAGTTCAGGAGCTCCACACGTGTAACTGGGCTCAGGTGGAACTGGATATATCATAGAGACCATAAAATAAAAAAAATATTAGAAAGGGGCGTATCCTTGCCTCCATGTTTTTTAGTTCTTATTTGGCAGATTTACTAGCTGCATTAAGAGGAACTAAATCGTTCTCCCTGAAAATGGTTTCCGCCCACATCCCTTGTTTATTGTGCGCAGACAACTTTGTTGTGCTTGACTATACAGCCATGAGTCTTTAGAGGAAATTAGACTCCTTTGACTTTATTGTATGGAAAATCGATTACCATTATATTTGGAGAAATGAAGATTCTGGTCTCTGGAAAAAAAAGTAAAGAATGTTAAATGCCACTTGGATGCCAGTCAGATTGAGATCATAAGCCAATATAAATATTTGGGCTTGACGTTCTCAAGTAATCTGAGATGGGAATCCCATATGGATTATACAAAGGCCAGTATCTTGCTCCAGATGGGCTCAGTAGCTTCTCATAGACCCCTTAATGAAAATATATAGTATCAAAGTTCCTCCATTAGTGCTGAATTGGGGCTGAGATTTCTTGCTTGGACCATAGGTATTCCTGGGATTCCCATGAAGAAGGGGCTGCCCTCAAGAGTATGGCGCTTACAAAAAATGTATTGAGCATCCAGGTATTTTATGGGCAGCATCCACTTTCTAAGGCTTTTTAACCAATTAGCTCGGAGTGATCAGCCTCCCAAAATCTCGAGGTTGTGTTGGAAGAAGATCCTCCTTGGAGAAAGAGAATAGACCAGAGCAGATGTCAATAGGTTTAATGAATTTAAAATGTTGTTTACTTCTCAAATTGAGATTCCTTCCCCTTAAAACACTCATTGAAGGATTCTGCAGCCCATTTTTCCCAAATCATGATGTTAACGATCTGTCAATGTAACCCTCAATCAATCTCACTTATAAAATCCACAGGACATGTAGATCTTTTTCCTTACATGTTCTGTATGCCTGATCAGAATTATCGTTTAGAATTGCTCAAAATTCAGCTTGGGTGTAATCCAGTCTATTCTCAACAGCAGTGGTGTAAAAGCTGACACATGTGTAATGTGGTGTGCCTGTGGGGGCTAAAGATGAAGTGGTCTACGCGCCATATTTTGAGCCTTTGAGGGCCTTTCCCTCTCGCTTATTGCGTGTGTGTGGGAACAGTGTGCGAATGCCTTCGGGCTTTAAGACGTGCTTGTCTTGTGCGCGCCAGATGTCGGCGACGGATCCTCACCCCATCTGCATGTGGTGTTTTGAAGAACATCACGACTACACTGATTGTGAGACGTGCCAGCAGATGAAACCGAAGTCCCAGCGGGAGCGCCGGATGAAACTTCTTTCAGCCCGCATGTCCAGGTCGGCGTCGTCACCACGCCGGCCCCTGCGGAGGGTTTTAGGAATCGCTGTCTTCGACATCGTCCTTCTCCCAGGCCGCAAGAGTGTCGCTCACCTACCGGTAAGTGTTGCAGTTTGTCCCTGAGCGCTGGTTCCTGGCCTGTTGGGTGGTGCGGCACAGCGCGTCGTACCCCATCCACCGTTTCCAAGTGTGGGGGCGTCTAGAGCCCAGATGGAGACCTATGCGCCGGGCTTGCAGGCCTCGCTGGCTTCTCGTCCTCCTTCTTCCCCTCTTGTGACGTCTGCGGATCCCTTGCCTTGTGCGGGGCCTTCAGCGGCGTCGCCAGTGGCTCCGGCGCCGACTGGATCGGATCCAGTTTCGGAGGATGTGGTACCATTGGGGCGCGGCCCTTCGGGGGTCCCTCCTTCAGTCAACGGCGCCTCTGCTTTGCCGCAAACTCCTGCGGGAGTCCCTGTGGTGTCGCGGGAGGTCGTCGGGGCTCGGGTCGCTTCCCCGAGTGGCCCTCGGGACAGGCGGTGGCCTCGTCAGAGGTGACGCCGCTTAGGCGCCGGCTGTTGCTGGCCATGGCGGCACCACAGGGGCTGCCGGAGGGCCCTCCTCGTCCCATCATGGGCCGAGGCTGGCAGGGGACCCCTCATCCCTCTCCGGGTCTATCTTGCCCCTCTAAGCAGGCGGCTGCCTCGTCGGAGGTCGGGTCGACGCCTTTTCGGCGCCATTCCCTTGCTGCCCTCGCTCCGGTCCAGCCCCGGTCTCTTGCGCCATGCGCTGTGGCGGAGGTCGTTCTGGTGTCTCCCCTGGCGCCAGACGACGATGACCTGCCTCAGTTTGTGGACTCTACAGCGCCAGGCCGACGTCGGGTCGTTGACTTGTCTTCGGACGCCTCCTCTTCTCCAGAGATTTGGCGCTTGCTGGTTTCCTCCTCGCTGGAGACGGGCTGCCGCGTCATGGCTTTTTCCCCGACGTTGTCTAAGGACGGCTCCTTGCCGTCACCGCGGCCTTCGCCAGAGGCGCCGCAGTTCCCCCATTCCTCGGTCCCTCTTCCTCCTTTTTGGACCTGGCTCTTCCTTCCTCCGGTTGGCTTGGGGGACGGCCGCCTTAGCTTGCAGCCATCACCTACTGAGGAGCTGCTTTCTCCACTGCGGGGCCCTGCCTTTGCTCGCGCTGTTTCACCCGCTGTGGGAGTCTTCCGCATGGGTGATCCAGATGCCCATTTCCCCGTGGATCATATTCTGGAGGTCCTCCATCAGGGTTCTGGTGGTAGGGAGCTGCTGCTTCCCTTTGAGGGTATGCTCCATTCTTCCCTACTGGGTGCTTGGGGGTGCCCCAACACCTTCTGCACCGCCACCATCCGGCGCCACGCGATCCTGTGTCTTTCCCTCCACCCTTCTACCAGGGGTCCTCTTTTGCAGAATGCCTTCCCCTCTCTGCCACCGCTGTTGTCTCCCCCATCGCGGGAGGCCCGCTGACTTGACTCCTGGGGGCGTAATGTGTTCGCCTCCACGAGTGCGGCTCTGGGGGCTCTTAACACTCTGTGTGTTTTGGTAAGGGCCATATCTTGCTTGTGGGACTCGGCAGAGTCCCTTACGTCAGCCGCTTCTCTGGATGGTGCCTGTGTTGATTTGCGTCACCATGTGTTGGATGGTCGGGAGCTGGCGGCGTTTAGTCTTCACTCCGCTCTGGACATCTCGGAGGTGCTTGGTCGTGCCACGGCTTCTTCGGTCGCACTTAATCGACATGCCTGGCTGCGGGACAGTGTGTTCCCAGAGAAAGTTTGAGAACAGCTGGTGGACATTCCTTTCGATGGCGGTCTTTTGTTCCACCCCCCTGCGGACTCGGCCATTCAGAGGTTCTTTGCGGGTCTTCGGCCTCCTCCTCCTCCCCCTCAGTGACCTGTGAGTTGATCTGGTTTTCAGGAGGTGTTCTTCCGTTGGGGCTAGTCGCCCCAGTTGTGGGATCTGTGTGATTATTGTGCATTCAAGTCCTTCTTTGGTGCTGTTGGCTGCTGGTCGGCCCTTTTTTTTTTGCATGTGTTTTTTGGCTTTTGCTAAGCCGTGTTGGTGTGGGTTCTTCGCAGGTCTTTTCTGTTGTCCTCTGCTGCTGAATGTTTTTTTCCTAAGAGGGTTCCCATGTCTTGGGACGTGACCTGCCCTATGTGGGTTAATGGTAGCTATTATATAACTCTGTCATGCGCTGGGGAGGTGTGGTCGCCTTTCGGGCCTCTGCTCTCCAAGGCGTTACGGTATGTTGCAGGTGCGATCCTCTTGCTGATAGTTTTGGGATTGGCTTGAGTTGCGCCCCGGGCTCTCTTTCTCTGGGGTTGCTGTGTTGTTGTCCTGGTCTGGCATGCTGTCTGCGGCCTTGCGTCATGGCTCTTCCGCCTTCCACTTCTTTTTGAGCCTTGTGTGTGACTCCTCCCTTGGGGATGTGTCCGGGCTCTTCTTAGCCTTCCTGGTCTTTATTTTCAGCTGGCGTGTGGCTTGCCCTGAGTGCACTGTTCTGTGGTGTTGTCTACTTCTGGCCGTGCATGCTGGTGCCGACCTACTGTTTTTATACAGCATTGTGCCTTCTGGCACTTTAGCGGGACAGTTCTCCTTGCCTTGTTCGCTTTTTCCAGGGGGCCCTGCCTTCAATTCTGTCTCTCCTCCCTAGGGGTTGAGCTGGTTCTTGAGTTCCTTGTCCCTCTTCGGGCGCAGTCTGTCCCTATGGGATGTTGGGCGGTTCTCCCTAGGTGTCCTTGGGCTACCCTTTCTGCTTCCGCCTGCCTTACTGTTGAAGGCGCCGTTCTGTCTGGCCTGTTGCCTTCTGGCATTTTTCGGCTTGACTGCCCTCTTCACTAGGCGTGTTCCCGGTGGGGGAGCTTGCCTTTGCTCTACCTCTTCTCCTTGGAGTCTCTAGGTTGCTCTTCTTCCTAGGTGCTCCTCTTCCTTGTTTGGGCCTTGGGGCTTCTGGGGGAGGTTCTTGATACCTTGAATGGGTGTGGGGCGCTCTGGTCTCCCTTCACCTTGCCCTCGTTTCTCCTGCTGGACGGCGGGCTGCCTCCCTTCTTGTCTTCCTGCATCCCCACTGGGGTTGGTGGTCTTCTAGATGCAGGGGCTCCCCTTACCTGCGGGGACAGGGCTCTTTTACCCTTGGGCTTTGTCTCCTGTGGGACCCTCTATTATGTCCAGCCTAGTGGGGGTCCTCTTGCAGACCCTCCTTCCCCATGGGTATGGCTAGGTTATCTATTCTACATTAAGGAATCTGCCGCTAGTAGTCTCTAGCAGATGTACGAGTCAGTAACGATGTATCTGGTAGAGACAATTCTAGCCGCAGATTCCTTCACGGCCCGCCCTTCCTCCGCTTTCTGCAAGGCCCTTTGGCTTGGTCTTCTGCATTCGCCTCCCTGTGGGTGGCTATGTCTTCAGTGAGTGATTTCTGTCGCTCTTTCTGACAGGATGTTCGTCCTGTTTATTTGTTCCTTTCCTCCCTTTTTGGCACACTGCAGGATACTTAGGTACTTCTGTGCCCTTGTGCTCTAGTTGCCCCAGGTTGGGGCCTCCCCCTCCCCCCTCTTCCCCTTTCATTACTAGGGGTTCTGGCCCCTTTGCTATCTTCTAGATTGGGGTCTTTGGCCGGGCCTCTGCCCCTGTTCCTTATGGGGGTTGTCACATTCTGTGATGAGGCTGTCTTGGAGTCTTGTTGTGCCTTGTTTGTCCCGGACAAGATCCCCTTCATTGTTATTGGCTGGTGTTGTAGGCCGGCTGTATGTTATCATGACGTTTTTTCATATATTCTTTGTCCTCAGGAGGGCTCTCTCCGTACTGGCTGGGTTGCTGTTCAGGACTGGGCTCTGTTCTTTCTTCTTTCCCTGCCTTTGGGTGCTGCAGTGTCTGGCACTGCTCCTTACGTTGTTGTTCCTCACCGTTACTTTTTTCTTCTCTTTCTCACACTGTTCCTATACTCTCACAGTTTTGGCTGATGGCTCCGCGTTGTGGTGCGGAAATGTTCTCAGAAGAAAACTGACGTAGGCTTGCCAAGGTGGGACTTATGTGACACACGCTAAAGTCACATATGCGGATAACGCCGGGGCGGAGGTGCGTGATGCCGCCCCCCCGGCGCAGGGATGCTGAGGCAAAAAGATTTTCCGGATCCAGTCTCACGCCTGGGGATAATTCTACGTTAAGGAATCTGCGGCTAGCATTTTCTCTACCAGATACATCGTTACCGAAGGTAAGTAACTCGTACATCAACCTGCTAGTGCTTTGAGCAATCTGTTTAGAACTCCGATACTTCCTGCCATCAATCTAGTGAAGTATGGTGTAGGTTCTCACGGACAGCACTACTGCCATGCTGTATTGCAACAAGCAATGCCGAGTGGGATCCTGTGCAGGAGGCTCTATGTCTCTGGCGATGGCAGGTCTAGCAGATCATCTTACTGGTCACCAACTGCGCAGCGGAGTCTCCGAATGCCAGAGCAGGCAAACTAAGCTGGCGTTATCTGGTAGATAATGAGTGGCATCTCAACTCAGTGTGGTGCAGTGTGTCTTCTATCAGTGGGGAAAGCCCTTGCTGGACCTGTTCATCACCATCCAGATTGTTGATTGTCAGCAATTTTGTGTGCAGGAGTTTCCTTGAAGGCATTTGTTAAGAGGCACATTCCGGCTGGAATTGAGCGTGGGACTTTGTCGACTGAGGTGGTTGATAACATTCTGCTAGACTCTATTCCACAAAGTCCATCTATTTCGTGTGCTGAGAAAAATGAAATGTCTGGTGTGGTGGCTGAAATACCAAACACCCCACCAGCCCCCTTCCCTTTACAGGTCAGACTTTTAGGTGTTCTTTAGTTTGCTCTTTCGTAAACCCATCAAGGTCTTGCAGTGGAAATGGTGAAAGGCTATTTATCTAGCTTTTCAGCCTTTCTTGGTCTACTGGACCATCCGTCCTTGTTAATGTTGGCAGTCTAGATACATGTTATTAAAGATTTAACCCATATATTTCCTCCGCAAAATTATTTGTGATACCTCAGTGTGACCGTATCCTGGTCTGAACTTTTCTTATGTGTTCGCACTTCGAAGATATGCACAGCTGCTCCTTATGGCTCTTGACATTGAAATCCATTTTCCTTAATACCATTATCCAGCATGAGTGAAGTGCATGATTTGTACTTACAACTTCCCCTCACCGTCACCTTTTTGATTAAGCTGGTGCTATGGATAAGTTTGTGATTCTCTTCAACATTGGCCAATCGTTCACACTGCAAGCTTACTTTGCTAGATGACTTTTCTGCGTCTCATGTTTCAAAGGAGGAGGAGGAGATGCTCCATTACCTTGATCCAAAGATAACATTACGTTTTTTATCAACCTCAAAAAAGACCATGTGGTAAAGATGAGAAGCTCTTTGTCTGGTTTTTGGGTGCAGAGAAACACAAGGCAGTGCAAAAGTGAACCCTTCCCAGGTGAATTGCCCTTTGTATCAAGATCTGATGCAGCCAAAAAGCAACCACCTAAAAAGTCGGAGAGCCCAGTGCACTGGGGCCAAGGCCATTACAATGGAGTTAGCATGAGTGGTGCCAGTTCTTAAAATCTTCCTGTGTGCAATATGGATCTTGGTATAACTTTTACAAAGAGCTACTGCCTTGACAGGCAGATCCAGTGGGAAGGACACTTTGCCCACTCAGTTCTGCAGGGAGTTTTGAACTGCGTCAACTCCACCTTTGTGAGGTACTGCTGTAGTATCTGTTCTAAAGCTGAGGAATTGGTGGTTAGCAGTATCCATCAGAACAAGTTGCTTACCTTTGGTAACACTCTTTCTGGTAAATACTATATCTAACTACAGATTCTTAACTGTCTTCCCACCTCCCGTTCTGTGGAGTGGCCTCTATACCATCTAAAACTTCCCAGATTGGATATTAGCAAGCTCTCACCAGCAAACTGTTCTACTCTTGCGTCTGAAGGTGTGAATGTGACAGAAGAAGGAAACTGATGTTGGTGTGTAGTGGAAGCTTTTATATGTGGCTCCACACCATCACTTCCTGGGTGGTACAGAGTCACCATGGAGCCAAACAATGCTACCTACTGGTGCACAGGTGCGGTGCTGAGAAACATCTCTGGATTCAGCCTGGCACTTAGGAATATTCTAAAGGTGAGGAATCTTCAATTAGAGAGGCTATCCACCATAAAGGGCATTTCCTAAGGTAAGTAACCTGTTTGACTTCACAAGAAATTATTCTGATGGATAGGATGCTGAAAAATGTAAGTAGTAGAACAGTTAAACGCTTGAATGCGGAGGAAGTGATGTCCACATCTTCTGTATTACCTCTGGAATGCGAGAAGGACTTGAACCTATTGTCTTCCACCAGTCAGTAAAAAAAATTCTTCTATTGTTTCCACTAGAAGGTTTTTCTTATTAAAAGTGTCAGAACAAGCCTTGAAACCTTCCCTTGCATTCAAAGGATTTTTATTAATCAATGTGATGTGCTGCACGCTGACTTTATACTGATTAAAAGTGAAACAAGTTGGTGCCATAAGCTCCGATTGGCTTCATTTTGCTTGAGGGGCATATGTCAGCTTCCCTCCTCCCCTGAGCACCGATCCAAGTGGGAAAGATGAAGCTAAAAGGGGAACAGTGTTTGCTTTTAAGCAGTACCTCTTTCTATTGGACCCCTGCTTTGGTATTTCTACAGTAGTCTTCAAGAAGCGATTCAGACAGTAGACAAAGGGAAGTTGGGAACGACACTCCACGTATGGATAAGTTCATCCCCCAATTTAAAAAAAAGTGGAGGACTCGTTCTGCCCCACCTGGGGGGGATATAGGGAGTTTACCCCAAATCTGCTATCCCCCAGGAAGCCCATAAATATCCCCTTACTCCGAATCCTGGTAGTTGCCATCTACTTTCAGGTCTTTTACACTTGTGCTGGTAACGTAGCAAAAGAAACCACTGAGCAAGCATGTTCTTTTGGATACATTATAGTTAGGATTTTGCCAGTCCCACTGGATGTATTATTATTATTATTTATTATTTATGAAACTTGTAAAGCGCACGGCTACCCCCAAAGGGGGTGTCCCGGCGCTAAGACAGTGAGCTAAACAGGGGAAATCCTATAACAGTGAAAATAGCCAGGTTTTTAGCCGGCCACGAAAAAGAGTTTCAGAAGAAGCAAATCTAAGATCTAATGGGAGGCTATTCCATAGTTTAGCCGTCATAACTGCAAAGGCTCTGCCTCCCATTCTGGAGCGACGGAACCGAGGGACCACAATGAGGCGTAAGTAGTTTGACCGCAAAGATCGGGCAGAGTGGGATAGTACTAATCTTTTGCGTAGATAATCTGGTCCTGTCCCATTAAGGGCCCGAAAAGCAAGAGTTAACATCTTGAACTTGATGCGACTGGCGATTGGAAGCCAGTGAAGTTCTTTGCGGTAGGCTGCAACCGAATGACGAGCAGGGATATTGCCAATCATCCTCGCCGCCGCGTTCTGAACGATCTGTAAGCGTTCAATTTGGTATTGGGGGGCCCCTGCATAGAGGCTGTTGGCATAGTCCAAATGTGATGTGATTAAGGCCTGCGTGACCGTACGGCGAGCATCTAATGGCAGAAAAGGGAAGATCTTTCGCATCATCCGTAATTTCGCGAAACAGGCAGCAGTAACCTTATTAATTTGGGGACTAACTGACAGGGCATCGTCAAACTGAAAACCAAGGTTGCGAGCCGTGTGAACAGGTATAGGCGGAGGATTCAGAGCAGTCGGCCACCACAAGGTGGAGGGAATTGTGATTCTTTGGTTAAAAAATAAAACCTCCGTCTTGTCAGTATTGAGTCGGAGGTGGTTAGACGCCATCCAGGAACATACTTCTCCCAGGCAGTGGCGAAAACTGGCGAGGCTGGAGTCAGAGTGATCTCTAAAAGAAAACATAAGCTGTGTATCATCAGCATAGGAGATCACTCTGACCCCACAGGACTCAACCACCTTAGCTAAAGGGGCCAGGTATACATTAAAAAACAATGGGCTCAAGGCGGAGCCCTGAGGTACTCCACAGACAAGGGGTTTACATTCAGATTGGAAAGGTCTGAGAAGGACCCTCTGTGAGCGGCCCTGAAGAAAGGAGCTAATCCACGACAGAGCAGAACCGCCCAGTCCGATCTGCTCTAATCGATTTAAAAGTATCTTGTGGGAAACCGTATCGAAAGCGGCGGATAGGTCGAGGAGAACTAACATAGCCTCCTCTCCCCCATCCACACACTCTCGAATGGTTTCCGATACTTCCAGAAGTGCTGTTTCTGTACTAAAACCAGTGCGGAAACCTGATTGGGAGTCGTGAAGTAAAGCATTGGACTCCAGATATTCCGCAAGCTGAAGCTGGACAGCCTTTTCTAACACTTTCGCTGGTTTGGGTAGGAGAGAGATGGGACGGTAATTGCAGAATTGCATAGGGTCTGCATTAGTCTTTTTCAAGATAGGGACTAGCATAGCTTCCTTCCAGGCGGTAGGAAAAAGGCCTCGCTGTAGTGAGGTGTTCCAGATAGAGATAAGTGGCTCCAACAGGAGGGGAGCAAGGTCGCTCATGACTTTAGGGGGAGCAGGGTCTAAAGGAGAACCCGATTTGCACTGCGTGAATAGTTTAAATGCAGCTTCAGTGGTAAGATCCTTGAATGATGTCAGGGCTGGAGCAGAGTCATGCCTATTATTATCAAGAAAGGGGGAATGTAAGGGTATAGGGACTGATGGAAAAGAGGAGGCGATTTTTTCAATTTTGTCTTGAAAAAAATCTGAAAGGCCATTGCATAGCATCTGGCTAGAGAAGTTGTTAGGTGTCATAGCGGGAGGCTTGACGAAGTCTTTAACAATGTGAAACAGAGTTTTTGCCGAGTTGTCAGAGTTTTTAATTTGTGCGGAAAAAAATTCTCTCATTGTTGACTTTTTTAGTTGAGTAAATTTCTTTAAAGCCCTTCTGTAGATGTTTTTTGCTTCTGGCTCATAAGATGATCGCCAGCTGCGCTCAAGTTTTTTGCAGCGGCTTTTCTCCTCACGCAAGGCAGCCGAGAACCACGGGGCTGAGGGGCGGGATCTTGCGGACGAGACTGGCAGCAGCGGGGCCGTGGCATTGACAGCAGACAATAAGTCAGCATTAAATCTTTCTACACATGCATCAATATCTCCCATGTGAGGTTCCAGGGAGCATCGGAAGACAGGCTCGATGGCCGAATAGGTGACATTATGCCATTTTCTCCTATGGTCCTTTCTCAGTTCCACCGGATTCAGTGCGGGTAACAGTAGAATGTCGAACATAATAAGAAAGTGATCGGACCAGGTAAGGGGGAGAGGAGGGTGAATAGTGATATCTGGGAGGTTAGAGAAAATTAGGTCTAAGGTATGGCCTGCCGAATGTGTAGGGCCCTGGATCAGTTGCGTTAAACTAAAGCTCTGTAGGGTGTCCAAAAATCGGGTAGCCTGGGAACAAGAGGAATCTTCAACATGTAAATTAAAATCACCAAGTACTATAAAATGCGGGTGCTTAAGAGATAGGTTCGCTATAAGGTGGCTCAGCTGCGTTAATGAAGAGGCTGAGGCCCTCGGTGTATTATAGACTAAAATGCCAGTCAAGAAGACCGCTGCTGGGTCTGAGATAGAGAAGTGCATGGCTTCAATCAGTCCAATATTTGTAAGTTTCTTAATAGTCAGTCGGAGGTGAGTTTTAAAAATAATGGCAAGGCCACCTCCTGTTTTACCTTCTCGGTTAATACCCATGAAGCGATAATCAGGGGGGGTGGCTAAATGAATGTCTGGGTTTGAGGAGTCTTTAACCCACGATTCGGTGAGAAACAATATGTCGTAGTCATGTGAGACAAGTGTGGCCCAGATTTCACTAGCATGACGGGGAAGTGATCGGCAATTGATCAGTCCGGCATTTAATTTAAATGGAGTCCGTGAGTTGATAGTAGAAGATGAAGTACGTTCGCTCCAGGGAGGGATAGTCATATTGCAGTGCGTGCAATAGAAGGGACATCCTTCTAAGTTAGTAGGAGGACAGCGAGCAGAAGGAACACAAGAACCTGATCCTAATTGTAGGAGTTGTTCTCTAGACCAACTGATTAAACCAGTGTTATTCAGATGGGCAGGGGGACTGACCCTCGGCCCGGGCCAGGCGCGGACGGGCGCAGACGGGCTTGCCTTAGGCGCGCCTTCGGCGCGCCATCGGCGCGCCCGCTGCGCCCGCCCGCTGCGCGGACGGGAAGCCCCTCTGTCTTTATACATGACGAGGAGGGTGGGAATCGTCCAAGAGCTGGACCGCTACCCTGCCTTCCCCAATATGGCGGCGTCAGTTCCGTGACTCCCGGCGTCAGCCCTTCAAGTCGGCTGTGCCGGTCCGCTAATGTAAGTAGTGAGACCCTGAAGATGATGCAACTCTCACCTTCGAGGTCGCGTAATCAGTGGCAGAATAAAACAGCGCCTAGTAAGATATTTACAAATTTTAAAAGTGGAGCCCTGATAATAAAGTAAATAGCGCACAAACTATACAATTTAGCCCAATTTACAGATGTTCGTATTAATCACATGAGGGATAGTAAGATCGCCCCCGGCTTCCGCCTCAGGGGAAAGAAAGCTCTAGTCTGTAAGCAAGGCGAAGGACAAACCTTAAGTACAGCGGGAGGGCGGGATTCGTCCAAGAGCTGGACCGCTACCCTGCCTTCCCCAATATGGCGGCGTCAGTTCCGTGACTCCCGGCGTCAGCCCTTCAAGTCGGCTGTGCCGGTCCGCTAATGTAAGTAGTGAGACCCTGAAGATGATGCAACTCTCACCTTCGAGGTCGCGTAATCAGTGGCAGAATAAAACAGCGCCTAGTACGATATTTACAAATTTTAAAAGTGGAGCCCTGATAATAAAGTAAATAGCGCACAAACTATACAATTTAGCCCAATTTACAGATGTTCGTATTAATCACATGAGGGATAGTAAGATCGCCCCCGGCTTCCGCCTCAGGGGAAAGAAAGCTCTAGTCTGTAAGCAAGTCGCCGTATTAGATAAATCTGATAGCAGACACTGCTTAAAAGGCATGTGGCAATTTATTAAGCTGGCACTGCTTCCAACGTCGCCTGCTCCTCGGGACGATGTCGTCCCCAGGTTCAGCCCGGGCACGGTGCCGAATCGACGTCGCCCGATACCGATGCTGATGGGCCCTTTTGTGCCCTATGTCCCTCCTCCTTATTTTGAGCCTGTTCCACAGACTTTGGAGGAAGGGGAGGACTGGGAGGGGTCTGAGAACCCTCTAGCACAGGACTGTGCTTATGATCAGGACAAGTCAGAGGATTTGGGGGAGGCCAGTGTTCTTGACACCTCACCTGACCTTGGCATGATGTCTCCTCCTACTGTGGCTAAGGAGGAGGGAGTCAGTTATGCAGTGGTGTTGCGTAGGGAGGCAGAGGCTCTCTACTTCGAACTCCCAACGGTTGCAGTCAGAACTAACCTCCTGACAGAAGTGCTCCAACCGGCGCTACCTCTTCGGAGCCCTTTCTGCCCTTCAATGAAGCACTATCTGACGTTCTTTTGGGCACCTGGTCCAGCCCCAACACAGGGGCTCCTGTGGATAGGAACGTGGCCCGACGCCATCGCCCGGCTCCGTGCGACCCCCTCTTCCTTACCCAACACCCCACCCGGAGAGCTTGGTTGTCCAAGCCTCTCCTTCCCACAGCTAGTTCCCTACCGCACCTCCGGATAGGGAATCAAAGAAGCTGGATCAGTTTGGTTTTGATCTTGGAGATCCCCCCCGAAAAACGACCTAACACGAGTGTCCAGGCTGAGTGGCTGCTATCAGCTGCCACCACCAGACATGTTTCTGAACCCCTGGGTCAAGAGCCTGCTGCTCGCTGGGGCCTGACACAATGCACATCTTGGGACGTGGTGCTAAGCCTCCTCCCCCAGGATGGGCAGGGTCCACGAAGGGGAAGCTTCAAGGCCTGCTGACTTATTGACCTTCCCCAGGCCTCTTGCTGCTTTCAGGAACTGACCCCCACCGGTTCTGACCTCCACTTTGGGCGGGAGAATCAGCGGGAGACCCAAGTGAGGAAGAGAGGTGTTCCCACCTTTGCCAACCCCACCCCACAGGTAGGGGAGGCAAGGTGAAGCAGATGGGGGACCCTTACTAACCAGAGTGAGGCATATGCCCCCCTCCCACTGAAGGGTGGCATAATAGGGGGTGTACCCACCCCAAGGAAGGGACCCAATGGTCCCAACCTTTATTTAGCTGAAACACCCCTAAATCTAGTATTTATAGGGCACCCGAACCTTTCCTCCTCAGATAAGCAACGACCAAGAAGAAAAGAAGAAGGACCGAACAGCTGCTCCGAAACTAAGAAGAGGACGCCGCCCACCGACTTGGCCCCATCCCTACTGGCCTGTCCCCACCTCCAATCTGCAGAAGCGAAACTCCGGTGTGTCCTGCATCCAGCAACCTTAAGAACCCCGAGGACCTGCCCTGCCTTCCAGGGAAAAGACTTTGTCACCCGTGAACTTTGGATCTGTTCACCCACAGACTCCAGCTCTGGCAAAATCTGCAAGTTTGCACCACTCTGCACCTGTCGGCCACGGCCCGAGTTCGAGTGGCCCAACACCACGAGGAGGTCTCCCTGGCAATCCTGACCCGAGATCCAGCAATCGCTTACCTGCCTCAAGCCGACGCCTGCAGCCTCAATCCAGAAGGTTCCTCTAAGCGTGACCAGGAGCTGGTAAGATCCGACCCTAAAAGACACCCCTGCACCCGATGCCCCACGGCTTTGGGTGGCCCAACCGATGGTGTCCAGCCAACCCCCAGCATCCTAACTTACCTCTCCAAGTGGTGGTCGTTCCCAGAAGACCTTCGTCCCCAAGCCTGCAGTGTGTTTGCAAACCGGAGAATCTCATTGAAAGTAACAGGGCACCTGACGAAAAAACAGCACCCTGCATCCGGCTGCCCTAGTGCCAATGAGGGTGTAACTTTGGCGCTAACCTTAACAACCATTTGCCCTGAGTTAAAGTCCAGTAGGTTTGCTCTCACAAACTTGTGGCCTGCTTGTAAGCAGCCACCAACCGGAGGCCCCGTTTCCCCCATTGGATAACATTGGGCCTCAGTACTCTGCATCTGGCCGCCCTAGTGCCGCTGAGGGTGCTTTGAGAGTGCATCTTCGACCCTGGGGGACCCCTGAGTCTAAACCCAGAAACCCAACTCCCACAACAAAGTATTTACCTCTGAACCGATAACACTATTTTCTCCCATAGGATAACATTGACTGTTTTCTATTAAAAAAAAATTTGAAGTGAGGAGTTAGACAATCTATAAAAGTCTCTAAAACTGTAACCAAATAACCAAAAAGTTTTTACTTACCTGTTTACAGGAAATGTCCCAGTGCAGTGTGTAAGAAAAGTAATCTGTTAAGTAATTTACTTGACATCCTATTGAAAAGTCAATATAAAGTATCTGTACAATATTTCAAAGTATTGCATTACCAGTAATTCTTCTGTAACCATACCAAAGTATATATACAACTGCAATTCAAAACTGTATTATTACTGCAAAGTATAAATCACTTACCTGTGCCAGGCTTACTTGGTTCTAGGAAATAAAATAAAATAATAGTTTTATACAAAACCAATAGTCTGAAGTTCAGTCTTTGAGTGTGTGCAATCATTTGCTGATTGAGTGTGAACAACAAAAGCTTAACACTACCCTCTGATAAAGCCTTACGTCTCTACCACCTTACCACAAATCAAGAGGAAGCTGCTATGTACTTTGACCTCTGCCTACCTTTGGATTCCACTGGACTCTGTGCACACTATACCTCACTTTGGTATAGTATATACAGAGCCAGCTTCCTATACCAGCAGGGTCTCTACTCAAGATCATCCACGATGAATGACCATTACCCTCAAGAGACTACACTAGAGAGATATGACACCCAACTCATGGAGCGTAAAATATCCAACAAATCTATCAAATAATGCAAAAAAAGTTTTCAAAACACAACTTACTCAAATACCTTCTTGAAAAACTAATAGCCGATACCTACTAAGGCTCAAGCAACGACAATAAGAAAACTGACTGCATCTTCTACTCCAAACAACCTGCAAAATGGAGAAACATCTTCCATCTCCTCCTTCATGTTACAAAAACAATCAAAATTCCTTATGGAACTAAACTCACCACTGCCCCCTCCCAAAGCTTTAGAAGAGAAATCTTCAGATCTATTTTCAGGACGGGAACATACAAATTCAAGCGATAAACTAACACCTCACCATCTTTCACCAACACTTCTCGTCACTTCTCACCTTTTCTGCACAAGAAGGCCCGTCCCCAACCAACCCCCTCATCTTTGCCCTGGATCGTTAGCCAAGAACCTAGTCGCCTCCTGGTCTCTACTGCCACACTATGTACCACTGCTACCCCCCCCCCACTCCTTAGCTAAGCTCTCCACTGCACCCACCCTAGCTAACACCCACAACTTAACACAGACCACTGACGCTCACATTGGGCACGATAGCCCCAGTTCAAGATATTTATCCACTGAACCTCTCACAAACACAACCCTGATGCCCAATGTAGATCCCACTCAGCCCATTTAAACTCTCTACTTTCCCGACCTTGATAACACTAGGCTCCCCTCTTTTGAATATCAAGTGTCTTAAATTAACACTAAACCCGGCAGCCATCCACCCATAAATAAAACAGGAAGCCTCCCAGACATCTTTACCCTGTTCTTGAGACGAATAGAACAAAAACTTGATTCTCTAGCTACCCAACAAACCTACGCTTTGGGCAGGAACATCAAACACATCCCAATAACGGAGCTGGAATCCAAGATTAGAGCCCAACTAGAGCCGCAGCCTCTAGTTTGCACCATAGATGACTTCACTGCCCCCTATATCTCACAGATGACAGATGTTCTTGACCAAATGGCACCGCTCAAACTAAAGCAAGCTGAAAGAATCCAATCTAGATCCTTGTACAACGTTTATCTTAAGAAAGAGAGGAGACAATTAAGACATACTGAAAGATTATGGAGACAGAATCCCTCACCGGCACACCTCTCACTCCTATGATCCAAAGGGCTCGCCTACAAAAAACAGATATTTCGGGAAAAAGCCCCTTTCTTTCGCAACCAACGCAACCACTCGCAGAATCGACCTAGGGAGTTGTTCAACATAATCAAACTACAAACTACCCTTGCACCCACACCCAGAATAACAGCCACCAGTGAACGTTGTGAAGAAATAGCTAACTTCTTCATTGACAAATTAGCAAAAATTTAACAATTTATTATCCAAGACACAAGTTTGTCATCCCAGACCACATGCCCCATTGGCACTCAGGCCTCCACGGAATTGCCCTCTCAAGATCGAACTAAGGGCCGAAGTGCCGCTATAAGTACCGAAGACGATGATCGCCCACTACTGAAAACAATGTCAAGTGGACAGACTTCAAACCTATGACTGAAGGAGAACGAAATGTAAAACATTTTATATAGATAGCACTCCAGTACAAACTGTCAATTCATTCTGCTATTTAGGGATAACTTATTCGGGTAATGGGAAATGGAATCTGGAACTTTCTAATGTCCGTTCCAAGATGACTAAGAATGCACATGGGGTTTTTAGATTCGCATCCAAATTAGGTAACCACCCTGTAAAGGGAATATTGACAATATATAAGGCGAGATGTGTCGCAACAGCCCTATATGGTGCAGGGTTCTGGGGCTATCAATGCTGCCAGGGTCTGCAACAAGAAGAAAATGCCTTTTTAAAACGACTTTTAAGCCTGCCACCTTTAGCATCTACTGAGCTAACACATCGGGAGGTGGATCTGGCATACCTAGCAGATTTGACTGCTGTGCGGCAGCTGTTAGTATGGAGATCTAAATGGGCTGAAGACGAGACAGCCTTTACTAAATCTATAATCTTAGATTGTTTATTCCTTGAGATAAAATCACACATCTCGTGGTTAAAATAGATTAGTGACCTATATAGCAAACTATTTAATATACAGATTTTCGATAACCCGGTGAGATGGCTTCTTTAAACAAAAGAGAAATCAAAGACTTATTCTTGGCATACAAAAAGAAACCCGAAGGAGTGCTTTAGAGAAACAATCGACTTTTAAATGTTACCAATCAACTGAATTTAGAAGAGGACTTCAAGAATATTTGATTAGTGACTAGATCTTCACATCGCTATATACTGACTAGATTGAGATTAGGCATAGTCCATCATCTAGTCGCCATCCCAGTTATTGGAACATACCCCCTGGACTCTACACCTTGCCTTTGTGATGAGCTTTTGAAATAAAGCACAGTGCACTTTATGGTCTTTTGTAATTTCTAGTTGTATTTTAGATGTTTTTATCTGAAACCGCTTTTTATAACAACTAATGTGAGATCGTATCATGCTGCTATGAACTTGCTTCTTCACTGAATGACCCGGGAATATGTTTTTATGTTGCGTCATTTATTTTAAAAGCAATTAATGTGAAGAAAGGTACTTTCCCTGTTAATTGATCAAGAAATAGATATAATGCTCGAACATGTAATACTGTTATGAACTGCTCTTGTTCTTAAATGATTCTGAAATATGTTATTATGATGTGTTACTTTGCTTAAAACCATGCTATCAATTTTGTTCTTCATGATCATGGAATATGTCATTTCATTGTGTTGTTAATTTTAGAAGTATATTATTAGTTTTGGAATTGCTTTATTTGTTGTACAATAAACCGAACAAAGTATATTGAATTGAATCGACTGAAGGAGAATTCTCCAATAAAATTGCACACATAAAGCCCACATTCCACACTGCTGAACCCTTCCACCCTTGTACAGAACCTTAAACATATCATCTCCCCATTTTGGACCAAAATCATTAACACATCTTTCTTCAGCCTGTGTTCCCAACTCATTCCAACTAGGCCAAGTCACACCCATTCTCAAAAAACCGGGGGCGGACCTCAATACCTTCAGACCTGCCACCAACCTCTGTTTCCTAGCCAAAACAATGGAGAAGTGTGTCCAGCTACAACTCCCCCAACACATAGAAGAATTTGACCTCCATGACACTTTTCAGTCAGGATTCAGAAAAGACTGCAGAACGGAAACTGCTATGCTCAATTCTTGGCAGTCAGTCGTCTCTCTGCCAAGACATTATTTGCCTGCCGTTGAGGCACATTTGTGGCATGGTGTCCAGCGAGACTTGTTGACCCTCTTTCTGCTCCCTCCAGTCCTTCTCTTTATTCTTTCTCTTGTCCAGCAGGATTCCGCTTTGGGTACCTTAAAGAGCTATCTTTCTGCCATCTCAGCCTGTCTGCAGTAGCCAGCGGTAGCCAGATGAAAAAGGCTGAACTTTAACTACTTTTTGGTTTCAACAACCAGTCTATTGCCAGCCTATTCCAAGTGCTGTTACTGACATTGATGAGATGATATAGTGAGATGGGACTGCATTAAAATTGCTAGGCACGGGAGGAGCTTCGCGGGCGAGCAAGATGGCTGCGTAAACTCTGAGCTCCGCAGACCGTCCGACCCTCCGCAAATATCCTGCAGGCTATCCTGTTCCACGATAGTGGATTTCGATTGGTGAAAGGTCGCAGACGCGGGAACTGCTTTCCGCCTCTAAATCCGTTGTTCCTAGCCGAAGCTACGTCGTGCTGAACTTTGTGCCAGGGATGCGCCATTGTCTCATAGGTGGCTGAGGATCGTGACTATGCGCCGCATGATTGGAATGCGAAGCGAGAACCTTCGATCCTTCCTGGCGGAGTACACGTAGCTGCGGAGTCGCCAACTGTTGGCCTGGCTTGTGTGCTGGCTTCGCCTCGGTCCTACGCATCTGCCCTCTTTGTCTGGGCTGGGTAGCCCTTTGTTCTCCTCGAATCCATCATGGCCGGCAGAGGGGACCCCGACAGGACGGCGAACAGAGGCGTTCGGAGCACGACTCAGCCACAGTCGAATAAGATCGACCGCTATGCCCAGCAAAGGACATCGCCTTCTGTGGTAGCCCCTTCTAAAGACTCTCTACGCACGGGCTCGCCTGATGGCTCGGAACCCACTTTGAGCGACATCATGGGGGCCATCGCGGGCATCAGGTCTGAGATGCAGAAACAACATGAGGTCCTGACACATAAGGTGGACACCCTGGCCATTGACCTCAACCTGATCAGGGCCGACTTGGGCAAAACCAATGATCGGGTGAAATCCCTTGATATTAAGACTTCCAGCCTTACTACCGATGTCTCAGACCTGCAAACGGAGGTCCGGGCCCTACGATCGGTTAATGACCAATTCTCTAGGCGGCTGGAAGATTTTGAAGGGCGTGCAAGGCGGCAGAACGTCCGCATCATTGGTGTACCGGAGGGAGCGGAAGAGGCGGCTGTGGACCTTTTTGTGGAGGACTTGATACAGACACATCTTGCACCGGCCGGACTGAGTAACTTTTTCTCGGTGGAACGGGCTCATAGGATACCTGGCGGCCCTCCGAAGTCGGGTGTCGCACCTAGACCCATCATCGCCCGGCTCTTCAACTTTAGAGACCGGGATGTGATCCTTCAAGCTTCCAGGAGGCATGGGCCACTTAAATTCCAGAACGCTGAAGTGCACTTCTACCCGGACTTCACCACGGCCGTTCAGAGACAGCGTCAGAATTTTGCGGGGGTGAAACGTCGCCTTAGGGACATGGGTTTCAAGTACTCAATGCTGTTCCCTGCTAAACTGCGGATCGAGTACGAGGGCCGAGCCCTGTTCTTCGACATGCCCGAGTCGGCAAGCGACTGGCTGGACACTTTACCGCAACGTCGAGATGAGCATGATGACCACTCCGGAGGCGCTACTGGGGGCCTTGATCTCCAGGACTAGATTCTGTTGCTCCAACTCAGGCGGTTGGTGTTCTTGATGTCTGTGACTGCTAATGCCAAGGCTTTTCCATTTTCAGTTTCTTCTGTTTTCTACATGGAGGGTGGCGGGAGGGGACTGCGGGGATTCCTCACTCCTCCAGGGTCTTTTTTGTAGGTTAGTTTATGGGGCAACAGGCACACTGCTGGTTGGGGGGGCTTTTTAGTCTGCTGCAGGGGTGCAGGGTGGGGGTGGTGGTGGGGATGTTCGTTTGTTCTTTCGTTTCTCTCTTTTTCTGACTCTTAGGCAATGGGTCGTATGTACTGTTCTGTTCCACTTGTTGTTGAGGCTTTTCGGGGTTGGGTGGGACCTGGGGCATGATGATGGGGGGTAGGAAATTGCAAGTTCTCAGTTGGAATGTCAACGGCTTGGGTGACCGTATTAAGAGAGGGGTTGTGCTTCAGTTGCTTAAACGACATATGCCGGACATTGTTCTTTTGCAGGAGACGCACTTGGTTGGCAATAAATGTAAAGCGCTTAACCGTAAAGGGTTTAAAATGGTGGCCCATTCAGGGTTCTCTTCGGGATCTCGGGGGGGCGGGTGTTCTAGTGCGTACGTCCCTTCCGTTTGAGATTGACACTACTGTGATTGATGAGAGGGAGCGGTATGCCGCCGTAGCGGGTCGATGGGAAGGGCGTGCCCTGACATTACTTTCAGTTTACGTTCCCCCGGGCCTACAGACTAGCACTTTCCAGGACCTTGGTGGCGCCATTTTGAATTTGCCTGCCGGGTTGTTGATTGTGGGGGGTGATTTTAACTCTGTTTGCTCCGGTTCCTTGGACCGGTATCCGCCTAGAGACCTCCGTAGCTCCTAATTGTGGCTGCCCACCTTCCTTGAGACGCTGGGGTTGGTCGACAGCTGGCGACTCCTGCATCCCACTCAATGTCACTATTCCTTCCACTCTGGCGCCCACGGTAGTCTTTCTAGAATCGACTACGTTCTTACCCTGGCAGCTCACGCGCTTGCGGTTTCCGAGGCCCGTTTTTTGGCACGGGGTATTTCTGATCATTCCCCGCTGTGGGTCTCTTTCGACTTTGATATTGTTATGTCGGAACGACCGGTGGTCGTCAACCCGTGGTTCTTCCTCAACCCCAAAACTCGTAGTCTCCTGGCCAAGGCCATCGATCTCTACTTCACTGAAAATGAGGGGTCGGTCACATCAGCCGCCACTTTATGGGAGGCATTTAAGACAGTTTTGAGGGGCGAGGCCTTTGCTCTTATAGCGGAAGCCCGTAGAGTTAGAGATGCCGATTTGGTGCGCATTGAGGCGGAGATCTTGGAGATGGACTCCCGGTTGGAGGCAGAGCCCAATCCTGCTCTCTTACATGATCTTTCCCTTAAACAGTCGGAGTACCGCGATCTCGCTACTAACGCCGCCCTCGTCCTGGCTAAAGAACAGCAGGGTCGGATTTACGATGTCGGCGACAAGGCTGGGAAGCTGCTGGCCTGGCTGGACAGGAGGGAGAGGGCCAGCCGTGTTGTACCCGAGATATTGGGGGAGGACGGAGTGGTGGTCACAGACACGAATGCCATTGCTGAGTCCTTTGCGGATTACTTTCGAGGTGTCTACTCCGTCGTCTCGGACCGGTCTGAGACCGATTCAGCCGCCTTTCTTTCTAATATCGATCTCCCGTGCCTGTCGGATGAAGAACGTGACGACCTGGACAGGGACGTTTCCGTGGATGAGGTCGCACTTGCGATCCGCTCACTGCGATCGGGCAAAGCGCCTGGTCCTAACGGTATCCCTGTAGAATTGTACAAGATCAGGCCGGACGTGGTGTCCCCACACCTGCGCAATATGTTCCTGGAGGCACGGGAGAATGGTCTGCTTCCCTTTGACCAGAGGTTGGCCACCATTGTAGTCATCCATAAGGAAGGGAAGCCGAGGGATTTGTGCCGGTCGTACCGTCCCATCTCCCTCCTGAACGCTGAGCCTAAGATTCTCGCCAAGATGCTCGCCAATCGTCTGGTTGGTGTTATCGGCGACTTAGTGCACCCGGACCAATCGGGCTTTATTCCACATCGCAACACTGCCCTTAACTTGCGTAGGCTACACGGTGCCCTGGCCAGGGCCCATCCCCTTGAGGAGCCTGCTGTCCTGGCGTCTTTGGATGCCACGATGGCTTTTGACTCCCTCGAGTGGAGCTACCTATGGGCAGTGTTGGCGAAGCTCGGTTTTGGCCCGGTGTTTGTGGGATGGGTTAAACTCCTGTACGCTGAACCGCTGGCTAATATTGCCGTTAATGGCCGTGTTTCGGCTACGTTTGCCCTTCACAGGGGCACCAGACAGGGTTGTCCATTGTCGCCTCTCCTGTTTGCACTCGCGCTCGAGCCACTCGCGGCCTTGTTGCGGACTCATCCGGATCTACATGGTATTCAGTGGGCCCCTGGTTTCGAGGACAGAGTCTCCCTCTACGCGGACGATATTCTGCTTTACCTCACTTCCCCCTGCACATCCCTCATCGTGGCCTGTGATATACTTAAGCTTTTTGGCCGGTACTCTGGCCTTGTTATCAACTGGGCCAAGTCGTATCTGTATGCACTGAAAGGGGGAACACCGCGCCTCCCTAGGGGCTGCGGCATCCAGGTGGCTAACCAGGGCTTCAGGTACTTGGGGATTTATATCTCCAGTAATGCGAAGGCGCGATATGACCATAATCTGCTTCCCCCTCTTTTCCGCCTCCGGCGAGATGTGGAGGGTTGGCGCAAACCTCCGCTCTCTCTGCTTGGGTGCGCGGCATTGTTTAAAATGATGTCCTTGCCCAGGTTCCTTTATGCCCTGCAGAATACTCAGGATCCGGTCCCCGCCCGGTATTTCCGGGAGATTGAGGGCCTTCAACGTGCCTTGCTTTGGGATGGCCGGCCCGCATCGCGATCACGAAGCTCACGCTTCCGTGGTATGATGGGGATATAGCGTTACCGGATGTGCGCAGATACTATTGGGCCTCCCAGTTAGCGGCCATTAATCACGGTCTTTATGGTCCGGAAAACAACCCTGGATACGCCATGGATAGGTGGCTCCTGGGTGGCGGAAATTACTATAGGGCGCTCTACTCGAGGTCTCTAGATGGGCGGATGTTGGGTCCAACGAAAACGGTGGTCCATATTTGGAGGGCAATTACCAAGGCGCAGGGCTGGAAAGGTAAACTAACCAAGCTGACCCCACTATATGACTCGGATATCCTGGGCAAGTTGTGGCACACCAAGGGCTTCGATAAGTGGGACCTCATAGGCATCTCCAGGGTGGAAGATATGTTGTCGAGAGGCGAGATTAAGACCTTTCCCCAGCTACAGGATGAATATCAGTTGGGTGCCTCGGAGTTTTTCCGGTATGCCCAGTTACGCCACGCATTACTTTCTGCTAGGCCGGAGGAGGGAGCGATCCCAGAAAGTTCCCCGTTGGAAGATAGGGTGCTGGACGGCCATATGCCGGACAGCGCCATTTCACTGTCCTATAAGAAGCTTATAAATGTTCGTACCGACCTCCTCCTGGGCGTGAGGGACCAGTGGGTGCGTGATGGGTTGGAAATCGATGACGAAGACTGGCAGAGTGCGGTGTCCTCCTCCAAGGAGGTTGCCGTCTCTTCCCGTCTCAGATTGGTGCAGCTTAAGATCCTGCATAGGGTTTACGTGACTGGCGCCCGACTTGTGCATGTGGGCTACTCGGTCGATGGGCTTTGTCGCCGCGGCTGTGGTGCCCTGGCCACTTTTATGCACATCCTTTGGGAATGTCCCGCCATAGCCTCTTACTGAAGACGTGTGCATCTGATAATGGGTGAGGTGACAGGGGTAGCGGTTAATGCGGAGGCCAGGAGGTGCCTCCTCAACATCTGGGTCCCGACGGACCACAACGTGGCTCAGACGCAATGGGTGACACTTGGCAACATGGTGGCTAAACGTGATATCGCTCAGAAGTGGGGAGCTTCAGTAGCTCCCAAGGTTGTGCAGTGGAAAGCCAATATGGATTGGTGTATGTTCAGGGAGAAGACGGTCTATGTTGCCAGGGGTAAACCCAAAAAGTGGCAGAAGTTGTGGGGGGCCTGGAATACGTACAGGGGAGACATTTGCATACCCCCGGAGCCTGTCTCGCTGGAGGAACATCTGTCGCCGTAGCCTGCGACACATACTGCAATACGCTGTGAATTTTATCCTGTGTCTTCCTCCCTCCCCTCCTCGCTCCTGACCTTTTATCCTGTTTTCATACTTGTGTTCCCTATGCTCCCCCATACCCCCCAATAACGCCTCACTGATTACATGTACTCCATTGCCTATCTCCTTGCGCCCTATCTGGTGCTCCTTTTTCTTCTATTTTCTCTCTGTTCCTTTATAAAAAAGTAAAATCAACCTTCATTGTGCTGCTGCATTGATTCTTGCACTATTGCTCTCCCGATCCGTTATGCTGCCTTGCCTCCGGGATGTCAGGCTGAATAGCTGTGTGCACTTTTTTCGAATAAAGGTTTTAAAAATAAAAAAAAATAAAAAATTGCTAGGCACAGGATTATAAGAGTTTAAAACCTAAAAATTGTGCTCCTGCTTATTTCTTTTCCTTCAAAGTATTTTATAAATAGCCGATTAGCCTGGTTTTAACATTTAAGGTGTGTTTTATTTTAGCATGCCTTCCTCTGCATTACCTCCGTTCGCATCAAAAAGTATGTCCTGGAACAGTTATCACTCCAGCATTGAAAGAGAAATTGCAAACATTAAGGTAAGCCTATTATAATTCCACAATTTTTGTTTCCTCATAAATGGAGTTCTGTCTGAAAATTGACAACTTATAAAAATATCAGCACAATAATGTACATTTTCTTTAGACAGTATAAATACAGCTCGTGATAAACCTAGTTCCAGAACAATAAAAAGAAAGTATAGAACAATTCTCACACCTTTAGCCTCAGAAGTTAGAGGAGGAAGGAAAAATCCTGAGATCGCCTGCTAATGAAGGATTTGAATCAGCATAGTTCTCTGCCTCTGACGCCGATCATGTTCAGTCTCTTCAGCAAAATTGAATGGGAGACCATGTTGAATGCCGCAAAAGATCCAAAAGCAGTACCATAACCAGAGTATTTAAAACCAGGTTAGGTTTAATGTATTCAGAGACTTCAAGTTAAGCACCGAACACTTATTGGGAATAATGGAGCAGGTAGTTTGCTTCAAGAATGTTAATCTAAGTAAGTTTTGTGGCTGTGGGCAGAATAGAAATAGGTCTATAATTGTCAAACAGCTTGGGATAAACAGAAGGTGGCTTCAACAAGGAGAGAAGAACTCATTTCCAGCTGGAGGTAACCAACGCCTGGTCAAGAGATTCGTTAGGCAGCCTATTCAGCCAGGAGTTCACCACCAGTTCTGCTCGATTGAGAGTGGCAGGAGGGCAAAGGTCAAGAGGGGAACCTGATGTACACTTTGCGAGCTCCATTGCCAACTCCTCAAGTGAGATAGTGGATAAACTAGATAGTTAGGGGCCTAGTAAAAGTATCAGAAGGTGACTTCTTTAAACAAAAAGGAAAAGCAAAGACTTATTCTTGGCATACAAAAAAGAAACCTGAAGTAGTGCCATAGAGAAACAACCAACTTTTGAATGTTACCAATCAACTGAATTTAGAAGAGGAATCCAAGAATATCTGAATACAGTGACTAGATCTTCACATCGCTATATACTGACTAGATTGAGAATAGGCACAGTCCATCATCTAGTTGCCTTCCCAGTTATGAAAGGTGATTCTTGAGTGGTGCAACTCCGACCCAGGAACTGTTCATAGATGACTTACATTTTCCTATTAAAGAAGCCAGAGAGGCTCTGCTGTATGAGTGATAAATGGCACTTTCTAACAATCTGGCAGGTACGAGACGGATGCGACCAGATGAAACGCCCGGGCCGCTGCGCGGCTCGAGTCAGGCGAGGCCCACATGCTCCCAAGAGCTAGATGCTACGACCTCTGCGGCAAATAAATTGTAGGCACCCCAAGAGAAGTAAAGTGACATGCGTGAGAGGGCTTTTGACGGCGGTGAACCGGGCTGGCATAAAGAGGCGAGTGGCCCCATAGAAGGCAGAGAGCCGCCCCTTAGCCTTCAGATCGAAAGAGAACGGAGCAATCCAGAGGCGCTGTATGCCACATCGGTGAGTGCCCTCGACAGCAGAAGGCAGAGGCTATCAAACAGGATATTGTGGCAGTGACCACAGGACGAGACAGGATCAGAAAATGGGTGATCCTGACTCCAAGATGGCGGTGCTCTGGGACAGAAGCACAGTCCTGGAACGTACTGGGGGTAGCTTACTTCTCTCTTCTCCATAGACAGGTGCCAGCCCCACCCTTCTGAGCATTGCAACAATCATCTCACCAGGATCCTCGCCCATTGGAGGAGGGATCCTTTATCCAAGGGCCTGACAACTAGAGGCGCTGTGAGTGGCCCTCGCCTCCCCCAGGGAGAATTGGAGGCGCACATGTCGCTTGAACCCCTAGAGGGCCTTCCTATCAACCTCCTGTGAGGAGAGCAGTGCCATTCCTTCCCGAAATACACCCTTCGGGGAGAAAGGACACTAGGACAAACCTGGGGTATTATCCTGACTCTGGCTCTATATGGGGAGGGACTACATTCCTAGGCGACTAGCGACAAATCTCGTCCCCCGGTCAGATGAAACTGGCAGCCCTTTCAATGGTGATTGCAGACCAGGCAAGGTGCATGTTACTACTTTCCTTTGTTACAATAGCTTGACATAGATGCCTCCCGACATTATGCCCCCGAAAAAAAACTAAGCTAACAGGTTCTTTTACTACTTTGCGCCATCGTCCCAGTGGAAAGTATGGACAGCTACATGGCCCTTACCAGGGAGGACCTCCTGACATCCTTATGAGAATTTTAAACAGGACCTGCAAGAAGATTTGAAGTCAGATATGTGCGCATCCTTGGAAAGCCTACGTGCAGATATACAAAGCAAACTCAATTCTCTCCAACAAGATGTGTGATTCAGTGGGCACCAATGCAATGGATCTCGAAACTAAAATTCAGGACCTGTATCAATGCTTAATCAAGGCAGAGACCGCTGTGAAACATTTTCAAACTCACCTTCGGACATCTCTTTAAAAATGCGATTATCTAGAGAACAGATCTTGTAGGGAGAACATCCGCATTTGAAATCAGGAAGAGGGTGCGGAGGGGCCGGATCTGGAGGTGTTCATACTTGGACTATTCTCAGAGTTGTTGGGCTCTACCGGCCTAAAGGTGAAATTAGACAGGGTACATAGAGTGGGGCCACCAAACTTAGGAGGAGGTAAGAGGCCAAGAGACGTACTGATAAAACTACTCTCTTTTAAAATAAAGGAGGCGATCCTCCAGACGGTGCAGAGGGCTGGGGAGGTGTCTTTTCAGCGAGTCACATGTGCGCTGTTTCAGGATGTAGTGCCTGTCAGCTTGGCTCGCAGACAGCAGTTTCGCCCAATTACAGACAAACTGTGGAATGACTCCCATCAAGTACCGATGGATATCCCTTTGGTTTTGCTTTCATACTACAGGCTAAGTCTGACCATGCCATCACTCTCCTGGAAGCAGCGAATGTCCTGGACCTGAGACTGTCTGGGGTTCGAGTGGATGGAGGAGCAGAGGTAGAGAACTCAGATTCTGGAAAGGAAGCAAATGGAACTGAACACTGGCAGTCTCAGAAGCATTTGCGCCAACAACGCAAACATTGAGGCACTCAACACATAAGTTGATTATTTCCTGCACATTGGCCTAGATGACACATCAGTGGGGCTTGACCTATTGTAATCTCCTTGGGACATTATTGTTTATTTCGTTTAGGGGGCTCAGGAACAGTTCTGAATGTTCGCTGTAACGCAAGGGTTCATGTGCATGCTAACTCGACCGTCTATGTTGTATTACTAGAAATCCTCAATGTAGATCTACTGTGGTAAGCCATTTTCACCTTACATTGGCTGTTTTTGACCTACCCGCCCAATTGGATGTGATTCCTTAACGGCAAGATTGTACTATATAGCAATTGTTCACTTATTCGGAATTATAATGGGATTGTTTATTTATTTTTTATAATTTTTTATATGAGGGTACATGGACACTAACACTTCACTTCCTTCCACAGTTACAAAGTATCATAAACAGATTTAAAGAGAGATGCAGGATGGGATTCACAGGCTCTTGGAGGGTCTCAATGCACTACACATGGAGATCTTGCTGGATTTTAGATTGAGATGGTGATCAACTCATTAACATGGAATGTTAAAGGGCTTAACTCCCCAGCCAAAAGGCATAAACTGTGTAAATATCTATTAGACCAAAGGCTAGGTGTAGTAGCTTTACAAGAGACACACATGAAACAACCTGAGGATCACAGGCTACACCAAAGGGCCTATCCGTTCATCTAGAGATAGTCAGCACCATCAAAAAAGAATGTGGTTGGCCTACTGTTCCACTCATTGTTGAAGTTTCAACTGGAGGGATGTAAGTCAGATAGGGAAGGGAGTGTGGTAATCGTCAAGGAACTACTCCATGGTCGCCATGTGCACATTTGCCTCTGCATATGCTCCCAGTAATAACGAGGGACAATTTTTGATCTCTGTGTTGTCACTGCTGGGTGGATTTGCAGAAGGGGACACAGTGCTGATGGGTGATTTCAATCTCAGCTGGCACCCAAGCATGGATAATCTACATCCCCATAGGGCCACTACTGGTGGCTTTACAAGAGCGTTGAAACATGAATTTAAAGATCTGGGCCTCGTAGACACATGGTGCACTATGCTTAGACTATATTTTTGTAAATTGGGCACTGACACAGACGTTAAATTCTACTTTATCCACTCAATTACGATATCCAACCACGCGCCAATTACTATTACAATGACATAGGATGCGGGTCCAGGCAAAACATAGATGCTGGTTCTTTCTGGGGTCCCTGGTTAATGACAAGCTGATGCGAGATGACCTATGAAAAACTATCAGTCTTTTTTTTATCTGAATGTCCCCCGCCCACCCCCCCAGATACTACCCCAATAAATAATTGGGATGCCTTTAAAGCAGCGCTTAGGGGGTCAGTGCGTTGCTAAGACCATGGCCCCCAACAGACAAAGAACCCAAGAGAGATTAGAACTAGAGCAGGAGCTGTGAGAAGCAGAGAAGGCACATAAAGAAAACTCAACACTACCACTACAACGGAAGGTAACAACACTCAGGGGTAAAGTTAATGCTATCTACAATAATAGAGTTGAGCTCACGCTCCTGAGGCTCAAACGCACTGCAGATGAACTGGGAAATAAAGTAGGGTCCCATTTGGCCAGACAACTGAGGGTTAAAAGGGAGAAAGAATACATAGAAGGTATTCTATCTGGCACTGGAGAGAAAGTAGTGTCAGATCCTGAAAAGGCCCAAATATTTGGCCAATTCTATAGAATGTTATATACTAAGGAGACCTCTACTGAGAAAGCCCAATTAGATTATTTAGAGGCCCAGAATGAACAATTAGGAGGACCCATAACTGAAGAAGAGATTTGCACGGCCATTACGGAGCTCAAACTTTTTAAATCCCTGGGGCCAAATGGGCTGACAGCCCAGTTTTAAAAGACTTTTAGCTCAAAGCTACTCCCCCATCTTGTACCTTTATTTAACTTTGTGGCAGAGGGAGGAGAGGTGTCTTCCATGGGCGAGGTCCTAATCACGGTCATCCCGAAACCAGGGAAAGACCCTCGAAAATGTGAATCCTACTGGCCAGTAGCGCTCCTTAACGTAGACTTCAAATTATATACAAAAGACATAGCCTCTAGGCTTGAGACCTTGCTTCCAGACCTAATTCACCCGGACCAGTCTGGTTTCATAGCAGGTAGGCAGACACATGATTATCTATGAAGGGTGATCCACCTGGTCTAAAACGCTACTAAAAAATCACCGGCAGCCCTCTTGGCATTAAATGCAGAAAAGGCCTTCTTATTTCATACCTTACGAAAATTTCTGTGACCGTTTTGTGGGCATGTTTAAGGTCAATTACACACGACCCTGTGCTTGGATCTTGGTCAGCGGAGTGAGCTCTGATGTCTTTCATTTAGCGGGAGGAACTTGACAGGGGTGACCCCTCTTTCCACTATTGTTTGCCCTTAGCATTGAGCCCGTTGCAGCTAAGATTAGATCTACACCCACTTTTCGCTGCAACCACTTTGTGGGAGAGGAACATAAGATTTCTCTTATTGCCGATGATGTACTCTTACTGATCCCAGTAATACGTTGTGAGCCCTGCGACCAGAGCTGCAACACTTCGAATCATCATCCTTCTTCCGTATTAATGAGACTAAGTCCTTTTCTCCTTAATTTGAATCTACTGCAATCTGGAGTAGAACGGGTTGTGAAAGCGCTCCTTTCCAGTGGGAGAAGAAAGAGATCACCTATATTAGCATTAAAATTGCACCTAAACTCTCAGATCTTTTTAAGGTCAAATATCCCCCACTTCTTCAACAATTGAAAAATGACCTTCGACGATGGGCTGCTCTGTACCTCTCATGGCTGGGCCATATACACGCTATAAAAATGAATGTAATTCCTCGACTACTGTACCTATTTCAAGGACTGCTGATCAATTTAGATCACGGATTCTTACCCACCCTACGTTCCATGCTCATATAATTTATCGATGTGGTCGTGGAGGTGTCGCGGGCCGGAAAATCAGGCAAGGAGGCCGAATGTAGTGGGCTATAGTGGGGTTTTATTGTTACAAGAGTCAACAGAAGATGTAGTACAGAGTATTCCAGCTGGGTCGGGTAGTTCTTCCGGGTCGGCTAGCCTCCGCTTGAATGGTCCACGGCTGGGCTCTGTCTCCGTTGCTGGGGAGGTACCTCGGAGGGCAACAAGAGAAAGAAGGGACCGTTCGTCCGAACAGGGACTCAGTACGTATGCCGCCACCGACACCGGGACGTGAGTGGGACAGAAAAGAACGAGTAGTGAGGGAGGGAGGTACGGGGAGGAGGAAAGAACGGATGGTTTAAAGAACTAGAATATAGCAAGGGTGTCAGGGTGAACGTGACGGGAAGAAGGGCGTCTTATGGTGAGAGTGCTTTACGATATTCAGTGTTTCTAATACGTGATAAGTGCCTAAGGGTAAGAGATCTATACAGTATGTACACTGAGCACCTAGCGTGCTCACGGGGAGGTTTACGCTACTCACGCGGTCCGCCGTAGCTCTCCAGTGAGCCACGGCCGCTCTTCAGCCACCTCCTTAAGGACTCCACCAGTCCTCCGACCACTCGTCTTCTTCGGGTTGTTCCTCTTCTCGCTCTCCAACACCAGTCTGAGTATCCTGCCACAATGCTCCGACGATGTCCTCGATGTTGCTTCCGCTTTTCACTTGTTCTGCCGCTGCCTCCGGGGTGGAACTTCCGGGGTCACGGCGAAGTGCTTCCGGTTGCTGCGGGTCGCTGATTGGCTCCTGGAATAGAGAGAGGGGCGGGGAACTGTGGGTCATGGTTTTCGCTCCGGCAATGTTACGGACCCGAGGGGGTTGGCGGAAAGTACTTGAGAGTGACGCCCCAGACAGCGGTAAGGTTTCAGGGGGGCACAGTCCTGGCGGGGGTGACAACGGGACCAGATCACATCCCCTTCCCCTAGCTGTCCTTCTTGTACGGGTTGGGGAGGTGGGGTAACGGGATAAGAAGTCCGCATTGCCTTGTTCGGATCCTTTTCGGTGACGAGTATGGAATCGAAAGGGCTGGAGAGACAGGAACCAACGGAGGACCCGGTCGTTATGTCCTTTGTTCCAGGCCATCCATTCCAAGGGGGCATGGTCGGTATAAATGGTAAAGTCTCTACCCTCCAGATAGTATCTAAGGCTTTCGATGGCCCACTTGATTGCGAGGGCTTCTTTCTCGACTACAGCATAGTTTAGTTCTCGGGGGAAGAGTTTTCGGCTGAGATATAGAATTGGGTTTTCGTTTCCTTGTTTGTCTACTTGCGACAGGACTGCCCCTAAACCCTGATCAGAGGCATCCATTTGAAGTATGAAAGGCCGGGAATAATCAGGGCTTACTAGGACAGGACTGGAGGTTAGGGCGCCCTTCAGGTCGGTGAATGCCTGCCATACAAGGGGACTGGGGTGCTTTAGGGCGAGCTCTGTGTGTGTAGCTTTCTTTAAGAGATCGGTAAGAGGGGCAGCTCTCTGAGAGAAGTTGGGAACAAATCTTCTATAATATCCCAGGAGCCCGAGAAAAGCTTGGAGATCTTTTTTTGTTCGGGGGAAGGGTCTCAATAGCGTTGGTTTTGGATTTCTGGGGTCTGATCAGACCTTCGCCCAAAAGGAAACCGAGGTATTGAACGGTTTGGGCAGCCAGGGTGGTTTTGGCGGGATTTATGGAAAACCCAAATGAGCCCAGGGAAGAGACAACCTCATGCAAATGGACCAGGTGTTGTTCCCAGCTGTCGCTGTAGATGACTATGTCGTCTAGATAGGCGCCTGCATATGCTGCGTGTGGACGTAGTACATGATTCATGGCACGCTGTAAGGTAGCGGGGGCACCGTGTAGCCCAAAGGGCATGACAATGAACTGAAATAAACCCTCAGGGGTAGAGAAGGCAGTCTTCTTCTTGTCTTGTTCCCGGAGGGGAATCTGCCAGTATCCCTTGCAGAGGTCAAGGGTTGAAATATATTTGGCCTTCCCTATCCTTTCGACCATTTCGTCTACTCGTGGTAGGGGATATGTGTCGAATCGAGATACCTCGTTTACCTCTCGGAAGTCTATACAAAACCTGACAGACCCGTCAGGTTTTGGCACCAGGACTGTAGGGGAGTTCCACTCACTGACCGAGGGTTCTATGATCCCCATCTTTAACATGTCCTTGGTCTCCCTCTTTATAACTGCTCTTCGAGCCTCAGGGACCCGATAGGGTCGCAGCCTAACCACTTTCCCTGGTTCTGTTTCAATCGCGTGTTCGGTGACGGTAGTCCGTCCCGGATAGGATGAAAAGACCTTCATCACGGGGGTCAGGGCTACTTGGAGCGCCTGGATTTGTACCTGGGTCAAAGCAGGATCTAGGCAGGGGTCGAAGGGAAAGGAAGATGGGGGCCTGATCCCCATCACGACAGGGCGGGGTCCTTCCCATTTTTTAAGAGATTTATGTGATAGATCTGGGACGTGCCTCTTGTGGGGTCGAGTTCTATCTCATAGGTAACTGGGGTTACCTGTCACTGGATGGTATAGGGCCCTTGCCACTGGCCCAAGAGTTTTTGGTCGGATGAGGGCATCATCAGGAGGACTAGGTCCCCGACGGCGAAAACCCTGGCTTTGGTGCCCTCATCATATTGTCGTTTCTGTGTGTCTTGTGCCTTCTCCATGTTTTGTTTCACTATTTCCCGTATATCAGCTAGATGGGTCTTTAGGTTGTTACTTACTCTGGTAAAGGGCGTGTGCGGTCAGGCTCGGCTTCCCAGGCTTCCTGAGCCATATCCAGCAGGGTACGCGGGGGTCTCCCATACAGCAACTCATAGGGGGAGTAGCCTGTACTGCTCTGGGGTTTACACCGTATGGCAAATAGGGCCAGCGGTAGGATTTCCTCCCACCGTTTGGCCTCCAGACCTAACAGTTTTTTCAGTGTCTGTTTTAATGTGGCGTTGTAGCGCTCAACCAGTCCGTCCGTTTGCGGATGGTACGCCGAAGTCCTGATTTGTTTTATTCCTAGCCTAGAGCAGACCTGTTTCAGCAGTGAAGAGACAAATGGGGTGCCCTGATCAGTGAGGATCTCACGGGGAAACCCTACTCGGGAAAATAGTGTGATGAGAGCCTTGGCTATGTTCTGAGCTGTGGGCTGGCGTAACGGAATGGCTTCAGGGAAGCGGGTGGCATAGTCTACAATGACAAGGGCGTAACGGCATCCGGTTCGGGAGGGTAATAGGGGCCCTATTATGTCCATTCCCACCCTACTGAATGGGATGTCGATGAGAGGAAGAGGTCGTAGAGGCACCCTAGGGGGTCGGTATCGGCTATGTTTTTGGCAAACAGCACATTCATGGCAGTAGGTTTTGATGCGCTGATAGACTCCTGGCCAATAGAATTTGTCAAGGACGGTCTGACTGGTCTTTTCATCCCCAAAATGACCCCCTAACAGGTGACTGTGGGCTAGAAAGAGGACCTTGTCCTGGAAGGGACCCGGAATCAGTAATTGTGGGTTTTGTAGCAGACCTCCCTTTCTGTATAACAACCCCCGTTTCTTGAAGAAATAAGGACCTACTTGTGTGGGGTCCTCGTGGTCTAGGGCCCTTCCCCATGCTTCTTGTAGGAGCGGGTCCTCCTGTTGAGCTGCTCGGAACTCTTGGTCGGTTTGCCAGGGATGATCATCCACATTCACGGGATAGGCAAAGGTATGGAGATTCTTCTCCTGTCTTTTCTGGCTCTTGGTTTTGTGGGGGTTAGGTTCTTTAGAAGTTGAGGACAGACCCTAAGGGTAGGGGGCCTCTTTCCACCACTGGGCCAGGGATTCTGTAGTGTCCTGGAGAAGAGCAGGGAGTCCGGGATAATCGCTTCCCAGGATAGCTTGTTCGGGCAATGCCGGTACAAGACCGACCGTGAGGTTGGTTCCCGGATCACCGGGGTGTTGCACCCAAGCCTGCGTGGTGGAGTAGCGTTTTGTATCCCCATGGACGCACTGGATGGCCACTACTCCGGTTGGAGAACTCTGGGGGAGAGCCAAGTCTTGAGGGCGGAGGACGCTTTGTCGACACCCAGTGTCAGCGAGGGCTAGTACTTCCTGTCCGTCAATGGACACGGGGCAATGAAACGGAGGGGGAGTAGCCCCCGGCGTGTGGCAGACGTAGTTCCTGACCAGTCCGATTTCCATTGGTACCTCCTTCTGGGGGCACATGCGGGCTATGTGTCCAAAGTTCCCACAATGGTAGCACTGGGGTCCGGGATTGGGTGGACGGTACAGAATTGGAGACGGAAAGAGAGGAGGAGGTTCGGGTCTCCGGGAGAGCAATGGATGACGGTTGGTGGTGGGGTTATGAGGTCTGTGTGGGGTTTCCTCTTTACCACGTTGCAGATCTTGAGCACGGCCATAAGCGCAGGCTATTTCTACGGCCGTCTCCAGATTGAGTCTGGTATGTTGACGGACCCACCTCTGGGTGGCGGGATGTAGGGAGTTCAGGAATTGCTCGAGATAAATTTTCTCTAAGATGTCCTCTTTTGTGGAGGTTTCCGGTCTAAGCCACCGGTTGGCGAGATCTTTGATGCGAAAGGATAGAGCCCGCGGGTTTTCTTGGGGCCCTTCCTTGGCTTGTCTTAGCTTCATCCTGTAGGTGTCGTCGTCCACTCCCAGACGCTCGAGGATGCATTTCTTTATGTCGGCATAAGGGTTGTTGCCTTGGATGTTGGCCTGTTGGTAAGCAGCCTGCAGGTCCCCTGTAAGAAGGGGTCCCAGGTATTGGCCCCATCGCTTTACAGGCCAGTTCGCGGCTTGAGCCAACCTCTCAAAATTAGTAAAGAAGTAGTCAGGGTCTTCCCCCGGGACATACTTCTGCAAAACAACGGATGGGAGAGAGGCCATGGGTCGAGGTTGTCCTAAGACGTCGGTCAGTTTGCCCATGGCTTGGTCATGCGCGGTTCCTTGGCCCTTCAAAACATCATGCAGTTGGCCTCTGTCTTCCTCTGCTGTTTTCAGGAATTGTTCCAATAGCTTCCCCAGTTGCTCTTGGGAGTCGGCCATTCTCTTCATGACGGCCTCCATGCTTCCAGCGGATCCCACTTCTGACACCAGATGTGGTCGTGGGGGTGTCGCGGGCCGGAAAATCAGGCAAGGAGGCCGAATGTAGTGGGCTATAGTGGGGTTTTATTGTTACAAGAGTCAACAGAAGATGTAGTACAGAGTATTCCAGCTGGGACGGGTAGTTCTTCCGGGTCGGCTAGCCTCCGCTTGAATGGTCCACGACTGGGCTCTGTCTCCGTTGCTGGGGAGGTACCTCGGAGGGCAACAAGAGAAAGAAGGGACCGTTAGTCCGAACAGGGACTCAGTACGTATGCCGCCACCGACACCGGGACGTGAGTGGGACAGAAAAGAACGAGTAGTGAGGGAGGGAGGTACGGGGAGGAGGAAAGAACGGATGGTTTAAAGAACTAGAATATAGCAAGGGTGTCAGGGTGAACGTGACGGGAAGAAGGGCGTCTTATGGTGAGAGTGCTTTACGATATTCACAGTGTTTCTAATACGTGATAAGTGCCTACGGGTTAGAGATCTATACAGTATGTACACTGAGCACCTAGCGTGCTCACGGGGAGGTTTACGCTACTCACGCGGTCCGCCGTAGCTCTCCAGTGAGCCACGGCCGCTCTTCAGCCACCTCCTTAAGGACTCCACCAGTCCTCCGACCACTCGTCTTCTTCGGGTTGTTCCTCTTCTCGCTCTCCAACACCAGTCTGAGTATCCTGCCACAATGCTCCGACGATGTCCTCGATGTTGCTTCCGCTTTTCACTTGTTCTGCCGCTGCCTCCGGGGTGGAACTTCCGGGGTCACGGCGAAGTGCTTCCGGTTGTTGCGGGTCGCTGATTGGCTCCTGGAATAGAGAGAGGGGCGGGGAACTGTAGGTCATGGTTTTCGCTCCGGCAATGTTACGGACCCGAGGGGGTTGGCGGAAAGTACTTGGGCGTGACGCCCCAGACAGCGGTAAGGTTCAGGGGGGCACAGTCCTGGCAGCGGTGACAACGGGACCAGATCACAATCTGGCAGGGTAAAAGAGCTTGTCTCCCATATAAACAGCTCCGTTTTCTGAAAACCCTGCGGGGGATTGGCATTGCTAGACTACCACCTATACTAGAAAGCATCTGAAAGAGACACGTTAGTGATAGATTCCTTACCTTAGAATATCCCCAGGCGTCAGACTGGATCCGGAAAGTTTTGCATAGCAGTACCCTTGCGCATCGGTAGGCGTCGTCTGCGGCTCCGCGTCCGTCGTCGGCGTCGTGGGCGCCGTGATGACGTCGTCGGAGTACTTAGACGCCGCCTCCGCGTGCTGACGTCAGTTCTTCTTTTTTCCGCGCCAGCCAGCGCAGATCTGGAAAGAGCAGTTCCCTAGTCATTTTTTGACTAACTTTTTGGATCTTTTTGATCTATTTCGAAGTCTTCACGACTCCGACGGTGCCATTAGGGATGCCCGGCTTCAAGCACTGCGACGGTTGCGAACGCCTCATGTCGATTACGGATCCGCACCGCCTGTGCCTGACGTGTTTGGGCGTCGACCATGACGACGAGGCCTGCTCCGACTGTCGGGCCCTCTCGAGGACGGCCAGGCGGGAGCGGTCCCGCAGGCGACTCGAGATCCGCCAGTCGGCCCCGCGCCGTGTGAGGTCCCGGTCCCGGTCCCACGGGAGGTCGAGGGACAGGTCGCGGGGGCGGAGCCGTCACAGCTCCGGGAGTCGGCGCCACGCCTCCGGGTCCAAGTCGTCAGGTAAGAAGCATAAGAAGTCGAAGAGACATCATCGCTCTTCCGACTCCCCCCGACGCTCGGGCGATGCGGCCGGGGGTTCGGGTGACACCGCCCACGCGGCTCCTCAGGAGTCGCGGGCGCCGCGTCCGGCTCCATACCCCCCGGTCCCTGGGCTGAACGCGACGCCGGAGGAGATAGAGCGCTTCCTCATGGCCATGAGGTCCCTGTCTTCTCCGACGGGTTCTGCGGTGCCTTCGGGCCCAGTGAACCCGTCTGGGGGCCCTAGTGGGTCGGGGGATGCGACCCCGACGCCGTCGGGTGCTTCGGCCCCGACGCCGCCGGCGTCTTCGGCGCCGCAGGGCTCCACGATCCCGACGCCGCCGCTAACTCCCAGACCGCCTTCCCGTCGGCTCCCCCTGACCGGGAATCCAAGAGGTACGAGGCCTTTGGCAAAAAGGTATTCTCGTCCCTTAGCTTAGGACTGCGGTCTTCCAACACCGCGTGCCTCTTGGGCCGTTACACCCATTCTATATGGGAAACGGTCGTGGAAGTGCTGCCAGAGTGTCCGTTGGAGGTACGGGCCAAACTCGGCCAAGCCCTAGTGGAGGGCCGGGACGCAGTGAAGTACTCGATCAGGTGCGGACTGGATACAACTGACTCGCTGGGCAGAGCGATGGCTACGACGGTGGCGATTCGACGCCACGCCTGGCTCAGATCCGCCAACTTCTCGGCTGATGTCCAGAATACCCTCATGGACATGCCGTTCGATGGCAGTCGCCTCTTTGGCGACAAGGCAGACCACGCGCTTGAGTGCTTTAAGGACTCCACGGCTACGGCCAAGTCCTTGGGCCTCTCGGCCCCGCGCCAGCAAGTGGGTGCCTTTCGCTCCTTTCGTGGCCAAGGAAGGGGCGTCCCCACCCGTGCCGCCAGCCACTCGCCGCAAACTGTCGTCCAGCGCGGCGGCGGCCGTGGAAACCGCCGTGGAGGCGGTCGGGGAGGCAAGCGGAGCCAGTCCACACCCGCCCCCGCAACATCCGCCTCAAAACCCTCCTAGTCCGTGCTTTTCGGCCCATGTGACGCCAGTGGGGGGCAGGGTTCGCCATCACCACTCTCACTGGCGCACAGTCACCTCAGACAGGTGGGTGCTGCAGATCGTCCGAAGGGGCTACTCCCTCCCCTTCGAGACGACCCCTCAAGCCATGCCACCGCAACACCACCGCGTATCGGGGGATCATTTGCGGCTCCTGCAGGAGGAAGTTTCGGCCCTCTTGGCCAAGGGGGCCATCGAGCGCGTTCCTGGGCCAGAAGTAGGTCGTGGTTGCTACTCCCACTACTTCCTGGTGCCCAAGAAGGGCAAAGGGGGCCTATGCCCTATCTTGGATCTGAGGAACGTCAACGGCTTCCTCCGGAAGGAGAAGTTCAAAATGCTGACACTGGCTCAGGTCTTGGCTGCCCTAGACCCCGGAGACTGGATGGTAGCGTTGGACTTGCAGGATGCGTATTTCCACATCCCCGTCCTGCCGGCCCACCGGCGTTACCTGCGGTTCACGGTAGGCCTCGAGCACTTTCAGTTTACCGTGCTCCCCTTCAGCCTTACCAGCGCCCCACGGGTGTTCACGAAGGTGATGGCGGTGGTTGCAGCTCACCTGCGCAGGTTAGGGGTTTCAGTCTTCCCCTACCTAGACGACTGGTTGTTGAAGGCGGGCTCGCCCCAGGCAGTCGTCAACCACCTCCAGACTACGGCGGATCTCCTGCACAGGCTGGGATTTTCCATCAATGTGCCGAAGTCACACCTGTGCCCCTCTCAGAAGCTCCTTTTCATCGGAGCGGTTCTCGACTCGGCGCAGTTTCGGGTTTACCCGCCCGAACAGCGAGTCCGGGATATTCAGGCCCTGATTCCGATCTTCGGGCCGTTATCCCGGGTTTCGGTCAGGCTGACACTGCGGCTTCTGGGGCTGATGGCCTCCTGCATCCTTCTGGTGCATCACGCACGGTGGCGGATGCGGGCTCTGCAGTGGGACCTGAAGTTTCAGTGGGCCCAGCACCGGGGCAACCTTTCCGACCATGTCCTGATCTCGGAGGGCACTGCGAGACAGCTGCAGTCGTGGCTCACGGACCGCGATTGGGTCAACGGCAGGTCCCTCTCCCTTCCCCAACCGGAGCACGTAGTTGTGACGAACGCGTCCCTCCAGGGCTGGGGAGGCCACTTGGGAGAGGCGGAGATCAGAGGACTCTGGTCTCCGGCGGAGTCCCGGCTCCATATCAACCTGTTGGAGCTACGGGCGATTCGTCTGGCACTGAAAGCATTCCTCCCGTCTGTCCGAGGGAGTGCAGTGCAGGTGTTCACAGACAACACCACCGCCATGTGGTACTGCAACAAACAGGGCGGTGTGGGGTCGTGGACCCTCTGCCAGGAGGCTCTGCGCCTCTGGCAATGGCTGGAACATCAGGGCGTGACTCTGGTGGTTCAACACCTGGCAGGTTCTCTGAACGCCAGGGCGGACGAACTCCGCCGTCGGTGCTCGATGGATCACGAATGGCGTCTGAACTCTGACGTGGCGCAAGGCCTCTTTCTGCGTTGGGGAGAGCCTTGGTTAGATCTATTCGCCACCGAAGAGAACGCGCAATGTCATCAGTTCTGCACGTTGGAATTTCCAAGGCGGCACTCGCTCGGAGACGCTTTTCGTTGCGAGTGGAGCTGCGGTCTGTTGTACGCCTTTCCGCCTATACCTCTTCTGCCCAGAGTGCTGAAGAAGATCAAGCGCGACCGAGCACAAGTTATCCTTGTAGCTCCGGACTGGGCACGAAGGTACTGGTATCCCGAGCTACTCAGTATGTCAGTCGATCCCCCGGTTCGTCTGCCTCTTCAGGAGGACCTTCTGTCGCAGCAGCAGGGGACGGTCCTCCACCCGAACCTGTCCTGTCTCCACCTCCATGCATGGAGATTGAGCGGCGACAGTTGAGGCCATTTGACTTGCCTCCTGAAGTTTGCAACATCATTCTGGCAGCCAGGCGTCCCTCCACAAAAACGGTATACGCCTGCAGGTGGAACAGATTTGTGGCATGGTGCACAGCAAAGGCTGTGGATCCCCTCAATGCCCCTCTCTCTGAGATCCTTCTCTTCCTTCTTTCTCTTGCCCAGCAGGGCTCTGCTCTGGGCACTATCAAGGGCTATCTTTCGGCTCTTTCAGCCTTTTTGAGGCTGCCTGACCAACCTTCTTTGTTCAAGTCCCCTATAGTAAACAGATTTCTGAAAGGCATCACTCATTCCTTTCCTCCGGTTCCTTTTGTGATGCCTCAGTGGGACTTGAACCTGGTTCTAACATTTCTGATGTGCGCTCCCTTTGAGCCACTTCATAACTGTCAGCTTCGCCTTCTTTCTTTGAAGACTGCCTTCCTGGTAGCCATCACCTCTGCCAGGAGAGTGTGTGAGCTCCAGGCCCTCTCTTGTAAGCCTCCTTTCCTTTCAGTCCATCTGGACAAGGTTGTTTTGAGGACTAGGCCCTCCTTCTTGCCAAAGGTGGTCACGGCCTTCCACATTGGGCAGTCCATCACATTGCCCACCTTCTTTCCGCCTCCGCACCCCTCGAGAGAGGAGGAGAGGCTCCACCGTCTGGACCCAAAACGTGCGCTCTCGTTCTATCTGGATCGCACACGCCAGTTCCGGGTGGATGATCAACTCTTTGTTGGGTACGCGGGCGCTAAGAAAGGTAAAGCGGTGCACAAGATGACCATTTATCGATGGATTATCATGTGCATCCAGGCGTGTTACTCCTTGGCTAAGAAGGAACCACCTGTTGGGCTGCGGGCTCATTCCACTCGAGCCACAGCCACTACAACTGCCTTGGGCCGAGGTGTGCCCTTGCAGGACATTTGCCAGGCAGCTACGTGGGCCTCGCTGTACACGTTTGCACGACACTACTGCCTGGACAGCCAAGTCCGGAGGGATGGCTTCTTTGGCCGTTCCGTCCTCCAGGACTTTCTGGTGTGATTATTGGTTCGCAGACCCACCACCGGGGTTGGTATTGCTGGGGTATCTATTCTAAGGTAAGGAATCTATCACTAACGTGTCTCTTTCAGATGCACAAGTTACTACTTGTGTAACGATATATCTGTAAGAGACATTAGTTAGTGATAGATTCCTTACCGACCCACCCATCCTCCCCGTTCTGCGAACCGATATCTACGGTTAAGGTCATCCCCTTTCAGGGCCCTAGTTTCTTGGCACCAGTGTCGGTTTTTGTCATGGCTCTGCGCTTCTGGCACGGAAAAGCTGTGGCTAAGAACTGACGTCAGCACGCGGAGGCGGCGTCTAAGTACTCCGACGACGTCCTCACGGCGCCCACGACGCCGACGACGGACGCGGAGCCGCAGACGACGCCTACCGACGCGCAAGGGTACTGCTACGCAAAACTTTCCGGATCCAGTCTGACGCCTGGGGATATTCTAAGGTAAGGAATCTATCACTAACTAATGTCTCTTACAGATATATCGTTACACAAGTAGTAACTTGTGCATCTCAACTAAGGGTAATTCAGGAATTGTCCGCAAGAACCTCTGATAAACTCTGGCTCCACGTGGACCGGGCAGCGACAGGAAGATGTATTTGGGATCTCCTATGGAAGCCTAAGAAGGACGGCCCAATTAACACACACTTGAGCACTCCACACTTAGTTTGGAACGAGGTCAATCATACGGTTGCTTCAACCACCTTTCCCTACCCATACCAGCCGATACACTATAACCCAGCCTTCCCTCCAGCATCACACCCAGGAGCATTTGATGCATGGAAAGAAGGGGGCTGTCTAACTGTGTAGGACTTCTTCCACAACTGGAACTTACTGACGTTTGAGCACTGTCAGAGAAATTTTCTGCTTCCTGCATCGGAACACTACCACTATGTACAACTCCGACACTGAGTGTGGGGTCTGATATCAGGAAGTCAGCAACTAGGGACGTTACACCTATTGAACGCTTTGTGAAGATGCGAGATAGATTGAGGGGCATTATTTCCTTCTTATATTCCCTACTACTCTCGTATCACCCCCGTCCAAGACGCATCACCTTTTGGGAGCGGACACTAGGTAAGGACGTTTCCACTGCTCAATGTGGTAAGCTGTGGAGGGACATACCTAAATTCAACCACTCCATGAGAATATGAGAGGCCCATTACAAGGTGCTTTATGATTGGTACCTATATCCGACTAAATTAAACAAAATATGTCCTGCGACATCTGAAATGTGCTGGAGAGGGTGTGATATGCTAGGTGATTTTCTGCATATCTGGTGGGATTGCCACTCGATTAGACCCATCTGGGCTAAAATCCTAGCACAGATTAAGGAGATTCTGGGATATCCGGTGCCATATGACCCAGGTTCTATACTCCTAGGCCTAAGGAACAATTCTCTCAAACACTAAACAATAGGGGATAGATCAATTTTATTGTTGTGTTTGGGTGCGGCGAAGATGGCAGTGGCAGGCGCATGGAAGAGAACAGAGGCCCTCTTTATAACACATTGGCATTCTCGCCTATGGCAGGCTCTAACAATGGAAAGCATTTTTATTTTTTTAGTCATTTTACGAAAGGATGCTCTGATTTCAAAGAAGATAGAGCCAGTCAGACCAATAAGAATCAGAAGGGTACCGGTCACTCCGTATCAGAGGATGGGTAGATTTTACCCCCTGGGTCTATTATCTGAGTGAACCTCATTGTGTTGACCATGGCCTCTATACTTTTACAGTCCTGTGTGGTCTGGCTTAACCAGACCCCCCCATCCTGGAATGAAGCCACTATTACCATCATCCTAAAACCAACAAAAACCCACGAGTTTGCGAATCGTACAGGCCTATCTCCCTTTTGAACAGTGATCACAAAATTTACCCTCAGATCCTAACTAAGACTAGATAAGGTAGCAGGGTCTATAATTCATCCTGATCAGAAGGGATTTATGAAGGGGAGGCAACTCCATGAATTAACTAATGACCTAACTGGAGCAATTGACCTGGCGAATTTATATGGGACCCCATTGGCGATTATGATTTTTGATGCTCAAAAGCTTTCGATAGGGTCTATTGGCCCTATTTACTCCAAATGAGCCAGCGTTTTAATCTGGGAGAAACCTATTTAGCAGCAGTGAGGGCTCTTTGTAAAAATCCATCCGCCAGGGTACTTGTTGAAGGTAACTTAATAAAACTAATACAAATCTCCAGAGGCTCTAGGCCGGGATGTCCCTGTTCGCCCCTTTTGTTCAATATCTATATTGAACCATTAGCATGCAAACTAAGATCTTGCCAGGGCATCTCTTCTTTTAATTGTGATAGCTGGGGAAAGGCCTGTATGCCGATGACCTCAGACCACATGATCTTGACGGGGAACCTAGAGCGCTCACTCCCTGAGATATGGAAGCATCTGGAGAATTTTGGGAGGGTATCTGGCTATTCATTTAACCAGCAGAAAACCGAGCTAATGACATGGAACACCCACTATAAGCGATCTTTTAAAACACTAAATAAGATATCTGGGGGTTCAAATAGTTAACGACATAGACAAGATAACACAGGTAAACTTCGATAAAACAACTGCCAGCATGAGACAACAGTTACAAGCATGGGAGACCCTTCCACTTTCTATCCTGGGTAGGTCTAACCTGCTTAAAATTTCAATCTTACCCAAGTTAATGTAATCATCATATTTATCATGTTTGTTTACCTATTTAATTTGCTCTATATTAGCGATGTAACCTGTTTTACCATCGAATCTGCTCCTGACTTTTATTCCTCCTTTGTTTACCCTATCTCCTTATCTTGCCTCTATTTTAATCATCATATTTATCGTGTTTGTTTACCTATTTAATCTTGCTCCATATTCGCGATGTGACCTGTATTGCTATCTAATGTGCTCCTGACTTTAATTTCTCGTTTGTTTACCCTACCTCCTTATCTTCCCCTTATTTTAATCATCATATTTATCGTGTTTGTTTACCTATTTAATTCGCTCCATATTAGCGATGTAATCTGTTTTGCTATCTAATCTGCTCCTAATTTTACTCCACGCTTGTTTACACTACTTCCTTATCCTGCCCCTATATTTCTACCCTCCATTCTCCCAGTCCCTCCCCCCCGCCCACACTTTTTGGTTACCAATCCTCCTCTCCTCCTCTACCCCCCATCTCCTTAACTTCCCTGTCTTCACTCTGTCTTCCTCCCACATTCACCCAACATGCCTCCTCACAGCACCGACCATCAACCCCAGGACCCCACTCTCGCCAAACATGGCCCCAACTCCTGGACCATTCTTTACCCTGCTAATCTCTCCAAACATGCAAGGAAAAACTTCAAACATAAACTCCTTATCCGTAACCCGGAAACACTCATTGTTGATAACTACCTCAGCCTCCCCTCCCCCATTATCACCAACTACATCTTCTACTCCAAACGCCCTTACAAATGGAAGAGCATCTTCCTTCAACACCTCCCTATCTCTAAATCAACCAAAATATCATATGGATTCAAAATATCCACCGCTCCCTCCCCAGCCTTTCATAGTGATATTGATATCTCCATCTTCAAAACAGGTAACATCCTCATACAAGCCACGGCACCCCATCTTTCCATCTTCGAACACCACTTCAGCACTATGTGCCTCCTCCTTGACCCCTCGGCGCCCAACTCTCCACCTCCCCGAACGAATAGCATCACTCATACCTCTTCCTACCCCCCTGCTCTATCTCCACTCTTAACCAACCAGCTAACACCATCCTCCAACAATGGACTTCACCATCTCCCTCCTTGGACCTCACTTCTGCCAATGACATCCCCTATCCCCAATGACCTACTTCTCATCCCCCTTTAACAACATTGAACGTGACCTTTCTAATTTAACTACTGAATTTGCCCGACTCAGGAAAGATTTTTTCCTCCTCAACTCCAAAGCCCTCCCTCACCATAAAATCCCCTCCCCCTCCCTCAAAAATCCTTTACACCACACACAACCGTTGGAGATCGCTCCCTCTCCGCTGCCGTACACATAGACCTCTCCGCACCTCTAACCATCTCTTCCCGTCTGACCTCGCCGACCTATGCGACTCCTACCTTCCTAATGTACCAACCACAAACCCTCCACTCCCCTACGCCCCATCCCTGTTATAGGGACAAATAGAACCCCCTCCTCCCCAGCTTGACCCAGACCACCGCCCCAACTCACGTCGATCCACTCTTGCCCACCCTCCATATACAACCCCACCCCACTGAAGTGCATGCTCGTCAACTGCCGCTCTGCTGTCCTACACGCCACGTAAATTTTGGAAACAATTCTGAGTGAATCCATTGATAGTGCATTCCTCACAGAAACCTGGCTCAATGACCACTCAAGGAGCATACTTGACCTACTCTCCCCTCTGGGATACTCTATTCTTAGATAAGATAGACCAGACAGATTTTGGGGTGGACTAGCCATTATCTTTAAAAATGAATTTCAGATGTCCCTCGTCACTAACCCAGGCTACTCCTCCTGCGAATACCTGGAAGCTGAACTGTCAACTCAAAACTCCCTCCCAATTCACCTACACAACATCTATCGCCCCCCGGGACCACCACAGCCCTTCATTGAGGACTTATCTGAGCTACTGACGAAATCTGCATTACCCAACTCTGAAAATCTCTTTCTTGGGGATCTTAACCTCCATTGGAACGATACCAATGACCCCACTATCTCCCTCCTCACTACTCTTCTTGAGATCAGTGAACTCAAACAACTTTGTCTATCCCCAACACACACTAAAGAAGCCATACTTTACGTTATTCTGTCTAACAAAGATCTGACCTCCGTGACCAATATCATCCCCATTGACTGGTCTGACCATCACCATTGCTACCTCAGCAAGCCTCCACACCTCTAAAGTTAATAGGCCTAAGAAATTGACCAGAAACCTAAAATGTATCTCCCAGACGCTCTCCAATCTCAACTCCAAGCTCAACGTCTTCTCATTCCCCTCTCACAAAATGCAAATGAGCTCACTGAACTCATTAATAATACTGTAACCGGTATTCTTGACCAACTGGCCCTGCCTAAACTAAAAAACCAAAGAAACACCCCTTCAAATTCTTGGTTTAATACCGAGATAAATAATAAAGACGGGCACTCAGACTGTCAGAAAGAACCTGGAGACACCATCCCTCACCCTCCCATCTTGCACTTCTCAGATGTGCTAGATCCACGTACAAAAAACACATCCTCAAGGAAAAGGCTTCCTTCTTCCGCACTCAATTTGATCGTGCCAAAAACAGACCCAGGGAACTCTTTAAAATCATTCTAAACCAAACTTCCCCCGCACCTCAAAATATGACAGCCTCCTCAGCCAGATGTGAAGAAATTGCTCACTTCTTCTCGGCCAAAATTGATCTATCCTTCCTTCCCACACAACTACCCTCCAACTCACTCTCTAACGACCCTTCTCACCCACCCACTTCTCTACCCCCCAACCACTCCACTGGCCTCTTTCCTACCACATCACCGGTTACCAACTCACAACTAAAGAACAATGCCTCCTTGCTCAACTTCCTCCCCGTCACTGAGCTAGAAGTCCTTAAAATAATTGGCAATATTAAACCGTCCTCCCACACAAAAGACCCCGTACCCTCTAACCCTGTCCCTACCCTTAAGCACATCATCGCCCCATTCTGGACCACAATCATCAAAACCTCTCTCCCACGGGCTGCGTCCCCACCTCCCTTCAACTTTGACAAATCTCGCCCATAATTAATAACCCCAATGCTGACCCTAATGACCTAAACAATCTCCGCCCCATCACTAACCTCCCCCTTCTCTCAAAGGTCCTTGAAAAATGTGTCCTACTACAACTTGACAAACACATCGAAAACTTCAACCTACTCGACCCCCTTCAATCAGGCTTCAGAAAAGTCTGTAGCACTGAAACAGCAATGCTCAATGTCATAGATGACATCTATCAATCACTTGATATTGGCGAGACCTGCCTTCTTATCCTTCTTGATCTCTCCACAGCGTTCGATACAGTCAACCATTCAGCCCTACTTAATGTCCTTAGGACCCGTTTCGGCCTAATGGTACCGCCTAAAAATGGTTCATCTCTTACCTTCAACACCGAACTCAGCAATTCAAAATTCAAAATTGTCTCTCTAACCCCACTCCCGTCTCCTTTGGAGTCACCCAAGGATCTATTCTTTCTCCCTCCCTCTTTAACCTCTTTATGGAACCCCTCACCCTCATTCTTAAACAAGCAAGCATCAACTACCACCTCTACGCCGATGACGCCAAAATCTATCACAAGATTAAAACTCATGCTGACATCTTACACCTGAACAACACCAATACCAAGATCCAAACCTTGTTCCATTCAAATAATCTCAAACTTAACCCTAATAAAACCGAAATCATTCTCTTCCCCCTAAAAATAACCCTCTCCCCGTTCAATCATGGATTTCTGACCTTAATGCACTCAACTGCTCATTCACACTGTGCAACTCCGTCAAATATCTTGGCATTTCTATTGACAACATCCTAACCGTTAACGTTCACATCAAAAACTCTGCCAAAGGAGCCCTCTTCACTCTCCGTCACCTTAAGAAAATCAAACCATTCATACCCATCGATGATTTTAAACTTGTAGTTCAGTCACTTGTTCTTTAACATATTGATTATGGTAACGCCATTCTAAACAGATCCCCAAGGTCCACCTTACTCCAATCCAAGCTGTGCTCAACCTTGCAGCCAGGCTCATCACAGACTGCAAACGCTTCGATCATATCTCCCCAGCTCTCAAATCTCTTAAATGGCTCCCTATCAAAGGCAGATCTGCTTACAAAACTGCCTGCATAACTCATAAAGCCCTCCACCAAAACACTCCGCAGTACCTCTCCAAGAAACTCCTCATTGCTGGCACCAGTCGTCCTTTGAGAAGCACCAACAGCCTCCTCCTAATCCCACCTCTGCATGAAAAGAAAGCCACACAATCTTGCTCCTTCTCTGGCAATGCCCCTACTGTCTTCAATGCCCTCCCAAAAAACCTGCGCTGTAACCATTCCTATTCCAGCTTCAAAAAAGACCTCAAAACCCACCTCCTTAATTACTATTGGGGATCCTAACCTGTGCCCTACTCCTGATCTCTTAGCACCATACTATATTTATTCAGTAATATGTCCCTCTTCCTGTGCTCCATTTTACCTAATTACTTGAAATGTATAGCTCCAGCTCCTGTTTATTCTATTTTGATTTGTATAATGCTCATGCTGTTTTTACTTTGTATATTTCACATTGTTGTTTCCTTACCTTTTATATGTTTTTATACCATGTTTGCCTTATACTATCCTAATCATGTAAAGCGCTCTGATACCTCTGGGTCTAGCCAGCGCTATATAAAACCTTTAAAATAAATAAATAAAATGTACGTTCCTATTTGATTCCATACCACTAGAATTTTCAAAAATTTGGTTTAGGAAAGTGCAGGGACTACTCTCTTCTTTTATTTGGGGTAGGAAAAACCCAAGGATTTCTCAAAGGAACCTTAGGAGGAAAGAAATCCATGGTGGCATAGCCACCTCAGACCTTTATACATACCATTGTGCCTTCCACTTGAAAAACGCACGTCAACTTTTAAAGGACAGCTCGGCTTTCACCCCTGCATGTCTGTTGGATGCACTTGCGCTCCCTCTGCGTAAATCTGAGATACTTAAGTGGGGACAATTAATTGTGGACAACGAGCTGATTCCCTTGCAGTGCCTCTCCAATCTATCAAACAACTCAGTCTCAAAATTCGAATATTATCAGATCTCGAGTTGGATAAAAATCATTAGGAAAAGAGATAGAAGGCAATCGTGACCTGGTGCACAGGATCTGTACAAGATCGACAACGCGGAAAGAGGTAGCAGCATGGTACTGGTTGATAATCGAGACAGGGGAGGACACTCCGAACCCATTCACTGAGAGCTGGAAGAAGGACCTGCCGGATGAAGACCTCGAAACTCTACGGCAAGTATCTCTGTCTACATTGTGGTCATATGTGAAAGCTGCACCTTTAAAGAGAAACCATCTTTTCACTGTCCATAAAGCATACTGGACGCCACAGAAACTGTCAAAGATGAGGAACGGAGTGGCAAAGAAGTGCCCAAAATACAATGAGAACAACAAGAATGAGCTCCATATGTTCTGACAGTGTCCTTCAATCCCGCCCTCCTGGAATCATGTGGGTAAGATCATCTCCGACATTATGGGCAGAGAAATTGGGTTGAAAGGAACCTCAGGTATTTTGGGGGTGATCCCAGGTGGGTTAGAAAACTCCACTTTCTCTAAAATTCAGAAGGCACTCATTTTTGTTTTGATGCATCTGGCGCGAAGGGAGATTTGTGTAAAATGGATCCTCCCTACTCCCCCTATTAAAATTGAATGGATTGGCTCAGTACAGAGAACTGCTCAACTAGACAGTGCAAACAAGCGGTTCAAGAAAACAAACTTTTGGAATATTTCGGATACCTGGTTTATAACCTATGTTTCTTGCTTCTCCCAACAATGGAAAGCATGATGGATATCCTATCGGACACCTTTAAGAACGTTAAATATATGTGAGTGCCCTGTTGTTCATTACCTTTCTCAGGGATTGCTGTTATGCACCTGCCCGACACAAACACAGGCTTTACATTTATTTCAATACTGATAAAGGCCCAGGGGGAAGCATTATAGGACGACCTAAAAACCAGTGAGATGCAAGCTATAATTATGTAGATCCCTCCTTGCACGTGCTAAGATCACCCGTGTACATTATATGTGTTATCTCACTCATGTATCTTTAAATGTTTGATTTTTGTTCCATTTATCTTTTTCTTTTATTAGGGGGAGAGAAAGAAGGGGGTAACAGAAGGACTGATGAGACTTTTGAGCTGTAGTTACTTGCAAATTGAGGTTTTTATAGGAGACACCTGAGAATATTTAGCAAGTAATTTTTTGAATGGCATTTCTGTAAGCTGCAGGTTCAACTGTGATAATCGCACAAAAACTAACAAATCTGTGTTGTTGTAACTCTAAACATTCAATACAGAAAGTTTCCAAAACGTTTTCCCCCATTTGTGACTAACAATCTGATAGTCATTTGGAAAAAGATTGAAATTGACATTGCAGGTACATTACATGTAGGCTTTCCTGTTTTCAGTTTCTATTTTAGGTATATTCTGGTGGGGTTTTTTCAGTGTTTTCAAGTGATGTCAATACCTTACAAAAACAGTGGTTATCAGTGGTTACACATTTTCGCGCCAATAAAAACTACAGAAACAGTGTTTTTCCCTTGTTTATGGAACGTTTTGCTTTTATTATTGCTTGCTTTTCTGCACTGATAGAGCATGGTATATAGACAGTGTAAGTATAGTGTATATGAGGTCCAAATAGACTTTTTGCAAATAAACGTTTTGTAGTACACCATACAAGACTTCTTCAGGGAGTCTTTGGTCATGTGTGCTCGCGCTTTCCTTCCCATGTAAACTTCTGTGAAACAACCCTCTCATCATTGGCACTTTAGATAGGCAACGCCAAAACAGCCAGTACACAGTTAGTTAACTCTGGCCACTGACATAGCTTTCCATGTCAATACTGGTTCACTTGAAGATTGCGATTCTCAGTGCAGGTTCTGCAACAGTTTTGCTGATCTGGACTCTTATGCCCTCAGAGTTATTTAAAAAAAAAAATTTTTTTATTGATGCATCGCTCATAGAGCACATAATATATTCACAGTCCCCCAGTCGAGGAGGAGGTCGGGGAACCTGTCGCGGAACCGCAGTCATCATCGATTGTCTGGATCCAAGTCCTCGCACTGGGGTAAGTCGACGCATGGCAAAAAGAAGTCGAAGAAGCATCGCTCTTCGACTTCCCCTCGCCGGTCACGCGACTCGGCCGAGGGTTCGGTTGGTGCCTCCCACGCGGCTCCGGCGGGGCCCTCGCAGTCTCATCCGGTCTCACAGCCTTCGGTCCCTGGACTCAGTGCGACTCCGGAGCAGATCTGAGACTTCCTATTATCTATGAGGACTCTCTTCCCGCCTTCGAGACCCACTGGCGTGCATTCAGGCCCCGTGGGTCGGACTGGGGGTCCTTGCCCTGTGTTGCCGGCAGCTTCGGTCCCAGGGCCACAGGACCCTGTGGGATCCAGGCCTGGAACCCGGTCGACGCTGGTTGACCTTACTACTTCTCTGCTGGCGCTGACCTCGACTGTGCCACCTCCGGTGCCATCCCCGGTTTCCGCCCCGAGCTCGGCGTCGGAGCGGCGCCGTCTAATATGCCGACTGGTGAGCTTTTCACCTATGCCCAGGCTCCATCATTTTTGCCTGTTTATCAGGACACGGATGAAGGGGAGGACTGGGAGGGGTCTGAGGATCCTCTGGCGCAGCAGTGCCAGTTAAGTCAGGACTGGGCAGATGACCTGGGGGAGACCAGTGGTCTAGACACTTCGCCTGACACTGGTTTTCGCTCTCCTCCTTCCGTGGCTACGGAGGAGGGGACTACGCAGGGTGGCCACAGCCCTGGGCCTTGAGTTCCCTGCAGCGGCCGTGAGGACTAACCTCCTCATTGAGGTGCTTCAACCGCCAGTAAACTCTTCGTAGCCTCTGCTGCAGTTTAATGAGGCCCTCACTGACATTCTAATGGGCACTTGGTCCAAGCACACCACAGTTCCTCCTGTGGATCATAACGTGGCCCGGCGCCACTGCCCAGCTCTGGGCGACCCCTGCTTTCTGTCCACCCATCCCACCCCTGAGAGCCTCGTTATTCAGGCCTCCACGTCCCAAAACGCATTCCCTACCGCACTCCCAGACCGGGAATCCAAAAGGCTGGAACATTTTGGCAAGAAACTGTTTTCCTCTGTCAGTCTAAGGTTGCAGTCCATTAATATTGCAACCTTATACCGTTACACACACTCTCTGTGGGATACCGTGGCGGACGTGCTGCCCCAGTGTCCGGAGGAGGCCAAGACACGCCTCGCCCAAGCTCTTGCTGAGGGGCGGGATGCAGCACGATACTCCATTCGATGTGGACTTGACACCACGGACTCGCTGGGCAGAGCGATTGCAACAACAGTGGCAATTCGTCGTCACGCCTGGCTGAGGTCCACCAACTTTTCGGGGGATGTCCAGAACACTCTCATGGACATGCCTTTTGATGGCCCTCGCCTCTTTGGCGACAAGGCAGATAGCGCGCTGGAGCGCTTGAAGGACTCCAGAGCTACGGCCAAGATCTTGGGCCTTTCGGCCCAGCGCCAGCAAACTTCTGCTTTTATCCCTTTCGTGGCCAAGGAAGGGGCGCCCTGCACATTCGTCCAGCCACAGGCCGTAGAACCAACCTCAACTCGGTCGCGGATGAGCATTCCGCCGTGGGGGAGCAGGGGGTCAGAGAGCTGGTTAGTCCACATCCGCTTCCACAGCATCTTCCTCAAAGCCTTCTTAGTCCGAGCTTTCAGACCCATTCCACGCCAGTGGGAGGCAGGGTTCGCAATCATCTGCTCCACTGGCGTACCATCACTTCGGACAGGTGGGTGCCCCCAAATCATCCGAAGGGGCTACTCCCTCCCCTTTGAGGCGACCCCTCCAGCCATGCCACCGCAATACCACCGCATGCTGAATTACCACTTGTAACTTCTGCAGGAGGAAGTTACGGCCCTCTTGGCCAAGGGGGCCATCGAGCGCGTTCTTGGACCAGAACTAGGGCGTGGTTGTTATTCCCACTACTTTCTGGTTCCCAAGAAGGGCAAAGGTGGCCTGCACCCTATCTTGGACCTCAGGAGCGTCAACGTCTTCCTCCGGAAGGAGAAGATCAAGATGCTGACTTTAGCTCAGGTTCTGGCTGCCCTAGACCCTGGAGACTGGTTGGTAGCGTTGGACTTACAGGATACTTATTTCCATATTCCCATCCTGCCTGCCCACCGGCGCTATCTGTGGTTCACGGTAGGCCACGAGCACTTTCAGTTTACCGTACTCTCCTTCGGGCTCACCAGTGCCCCTCGGGTGTTCACAAAGTGATGGCGGTGGTCGCAGCTTATCTGCGCAGATCAGGGGTTCCAGTCTTTCCCTATCTCGATGACTGGTTGTTGAAGGCAGGCTCACCCCAGACAGTCGTCTCCCACCTCCAGACTATGGCCGACCTCCTGCATTTGCTGGGGTTCTCCATCAATGTGCCAAAGTCACACCTGATTCCCTCTCAGAAGCTCCTCTTCATCGGAGCGGTTCTGGACTCGGCGCAGTTTCGCGTTTATCCTCCCGAGCAGCGGGTTTGGGACATTCAGGCTCTAATTCAGATCTTTCAGCCTTTATCTCGAGTTTCGGTCAGGATGACCCTATGGCTTCTTGGACTGATGGCCTCCTGCATCCTGCTGGTGCATCACGCCATGTGGCGGATGCGGGCTCTGCAGTGGGACCTGAAGTTCCAATGGGCATAGCATCAGGGCAACCTGTCCGACCATGTCCTGATGTCCGAGGGCAATGTGTGACAGCTGCAGTGGTGGCTCACGACTCTCACTTGGGTCCATGGCAGATCCCTCTTCCTTCCCCAACCGGAGCACACAGTGGTGACTAATGCATCCCTCCTGGGTTGGGGTGGCCACATGGGGGAGGAGCCGATCAGAGGCCTCTGGTCTCCGGCGGAATCCCGGCTCCACATCAACATGTTGGAGCTTCGGGCGATTCGACTTGCACTGAAAGCATTCCTTCCATCTGCCCGGTGTAGTGGAGTGCAGATGTTCACAGACACTACCACCACCATGTGGTACTGCCACAAGCAAGGCAGGGTGGGGTTGTGGACCCTATATCAGGAGGCTGTGCGCATCTGGACATGCCTGGAACATCAGGGCATCACCCTGGTGGTTCAACACCTGGCAGGTTCCCTGAACGCCAGGGCGGACAAACTCAGCCGTCGGTGCATGATGGATCACGAGTGCCATCTGAACTCGGACGTGGCACAAGGTCTCTTTCAACAGTGGGGAGAGCCTTGGTTAGATCTATTCGCCACCGAAGAGAACGCGCAATGTCATCAGCTCTGAGCGTTGGAATTTTCAAAGCGACACTCGCTCGATAGCGCTTTTCGTCGCGAGTGTAGCTGCGGTCTGTTGTGCGCCTTTCCGCCAATACCACTTCTGCCCAGAGTGCTGAAGAAGATCCGGCACCACCGGGCCCAAGTCATCCTTGTGGCTTCAGATTGGGCATGAAGATACTGGTATCCTGAGCTACTTGGTGTGTCTGTATTCTCTACTGATGACGGTTAATAAACCAGAAAAACGTGTGTAGAGATCAGCACTATCTGTGCCGACCTTGGGGAAATACTCCAAAATATCAGAGCGAGCTACAAGAGACTGCATTTACCAGAATGCCAGGGGCGAACCTTGCCTGAGAGGTCAGCGGTGTGCTCCCACATCCTGTTGTCTACTCGGTATGTCAATCGATCCCCCGATTCGACTGCCTCTTCAGGAGGAACTTCTGTCGCAGCAACAGGGGACGGTCCTCCACCTGAACCTGCCCAGCCTACACCTACATGCGTGGAGATTGAGCGGCGACAGTTGATGCCATTTGGCTTGCCTCCTGAAGTCTGTGATGTCATTCTGGCAGCCAGGTGTCCCTCCACAAAATTTGTGGCATGGTGCACAGCAAAGGCTGTGGATCCTCTCTCTGCCCCTCTTTCAGAGGTTCTCTTTCTTTTTTACCTGGCCCAGCAGGGCTCTGCTCTGGGCACTATCAAGAGCTATCTTTCGGCCATTTCAGCCTTCTTAAGGCTTCCTGATCAGCCTTCTCTTTTTAAGTCCCCTGTTTAAATAGATTCTTGTAAGGCATTGCTCACATGTTTCCTCCTGTCCCCTTTGTAATGCCTCAGTAGGACTTGAATCTGGTGTTAACCTATCTGATGTGTGCTCCCGTTGAGCCGCTCTATAACTGTCCCTTACGTCTTCTAACTCTAAAGACTGCTTTCCTGGTTGCCATCACCTCTGCCAGAAGAGTGAGTGAGCTCCAGGCTCTTTCCTCTGACCCTCCTTTCCTCTCTGTCCATCCGGACAAAGTTGTTCTGAGGACTCATCCTTCTTTTCTACCCTGCCTTTCACATCGGGCAGACCATTCCTTTGCCCACCTTCTTTCCGCCTCCGCATCCCTCAAAAGAGGAAGAGAGGCTCCACCGCCTGGACCGAAAACGTGCGCTCTCTTTTTACCTGAACCGCACACAACAGTTCCGGGTGGACGACCTACTCCTTGTTGGCTACGAGGGCGCTAAGAAAGGACAGGCGGTGCACAAGCGAACCATCTTTCGGTTGGTCGTTTTGTGCATCAAGATCTATTATTCCTTGGCTAAACCTCCTGAGGGCTGCGCGCCCATTCCACTCGGGCCATGGCGGCTACTACTGCCTTGGGTCGGGGAGTCCCTTTGCAGGATATTTGTCAGGCAGCTACGTTGGCCTCGCTGCACACGTTTGCCAAGCACTACTGCCTGGACAGCCAAGTCCGGAGAGACGGCTTCTTTGGCCGTTCAGTTCTCCAGGACTTCCTGGTGTGATCTTAGTTTGCAGACCCACCACCGGGGTTGGTATTACTCGGGTATCTATTCTAAGGTAAGGAATCTAACACTAAACGTGTTTCTTTCAGATGCACAAGTTACTTACCTTCGGTAACGATATATCTGTAAGAAACATTAGTTAGTGTTAGATTCCTTACCGCCCCACACATCCTCCCCGTTCTGCGAAACTGATATCTAGGGTTAAGGAATTTCCCTGTCAGGGCCCTAGTTTCATGGCACCAGTGTCGGTTTCTTGCATTGCTCTGCGTTCCTGGCGCGGAAAGCTATGTACAGAACTGACGTCAGCGCGCATCTAAGTACTCCAGCGACGTCATTCCGGCGATCCCGACGACGGAGCCACAGGATGACGCCTACCAACACGCAGATTTTTTAAATAAGTTTTAATATGTTTGCCTTTTTAGCTTTGTATCTTTTTAGCTTGTACTTTTTATTTTTTAATTATTTAAATGTTTTAACGTGACTATCTGCCCCAAGAAACGGTGTCTTGGACGTACATGAAATGAACCGCCCATAAACTATTGGCCCCGTTATATGACATTGTGATTTATTTATTGTACACTTTGAAATTGTAATGTAATTGTAATGTATTTTATGCATCTTTTATGATACTTAACGTATCAAAGTAAAGATGTATTGGATTAGATTTATTATGTCTTCCTGTCTTATGTTTTCCTGTAAAAATCTAAGAATGCAGTAGAGTGTACTTTTTTTCACATCATAATCTATATTTGACCTAAGATCCTCACATTTCTTGCCTTTGGCATCATCACTCAGTAAGAATTCTGTAAACGTTTGCCACATGGATAATATAGCATTCACCTCTTGGACTGAAGACCATCAGGTAAGGGACACAGTTGGGATGACTTTGTTTGATGCCACACAATGCACGAAATGATAAATATTTGTGTTTTCGTTCCTGTGCATAAGGAAACAGTGCACCAGAATGGACTAAAAAGTCAATGGCATTCCTCATTAACTCTGAAGATTTTAAACATAACATGCCCCCAGCATACCATCTAACAAGTGCCAAGGATCTCTTACAGGGAAGCACTTCAGTTCAGGTATCAATTTTGACAGGTCTTCACACAACTTTTTTATATACGTAGCTGGATCACTGCAAATACAAACAATATCACTCCAATCTTTGTTGAACTTTTTGTGCATAGCATTCCAAGTGACACTGTGTTCCATGTTTTCCAAAAGTCTGGTGTCATGTTTTAACCACTATCCCAGATGCTTAGTGATAGCGCTTTTTTCACATATACTTGTCATGATACCTTGCATTGAATGTTTAAAGCCTGAGATGTTGGCAATTCGCCTACTATCAATACTGACTCTCTAGAAACTGGGGGCTTCTCTATGGGTAAATGTGAGGACACATATTAGGAAAGATTCTTATGAAACCAGCCAATTTACCTATCAGTAAAAGAATCAAAATCAGCCAAAATATCAAAAATGATTGAGATATTTCCTGATTCTCTAGTTTATAAAATAATTAAACAAGACCTAAAACCTGCTTCTAAACCCTGCATCTTTAGACAAAAAATCACAAAACTGAAAAAACTAAATAAAGAAGAAACAATATTTTAGTGGCATCCCTAAACAACAAACTCACGCAGAATAATGTTAGCCCAGACTTTCTTATTGCTAACTTGTATAACAAAGTTAAATTTTATTGGCCCCTTCAGGAAGGAAAAAGTTACTCTTTCACTCTCTTTTTCCTATCTTTGAATGGCATTTAGTTTGCGCTTGTGCAGGTGTTTTTTCAGTGTTTATATGTTTTCACTGGTGAGGGCTATTTCTCTTTCAGTGGGGTTTTATCAGTTATTATAGGTTAAACCTTAAACTGGACAGACTAATTACATGTTATGGGTTGCTGCCCCTAATATGCCATTGTGGTGAAAGGCTATTTTTCTAGATGGCCCGAAGTAAAGTTTACAGAGGAAGTCACTTCTGAGACTAATTGGATTCCTAAAGAAATTATTCATGAGAGAAGGGGTGCCAGAAAGGATGGTATCAGACAATATGGTCCAGTTCATTTCCCAGCATATGAGTGATTTTCTTAAGAAGCAGGCTATTGCACATATTTGATAATCGGTATATTGCCCTCAAACAAATGGTCTTGTGGAAAGGTGGAACAGAACTTTGAAAGATGGTTTATAGTTAGCATTGAGTGAAGGAGAAGATTGGAGAGTAGCAATGAGAAAGTTGCTATGGTCATATCGCACCACTCCTCATTGCGTGATGGTGAGATCACCTATTGAGGTGATGAGGGTGCGCATGGCCACACCACTGATGTCCATAAGGAATGAAACACGACAAGGTTGTGTTGGAGAGAGAAACAATGAGGGAGGGTGATTATTAGATTGAAGATTGTGTCCTTGTGCAAAAAGGACGCAGAGTTAAGAAAGAGGAGTCTAAGTATTCTGATCCTTTCCAAGTAAAGAAGGTGAACAAGTACATGCTTCTATTGAGTGACGGTAACGCACTTAATCGTAAGAAAGTAGTGAAAACCACGTTCGGGGTGGAACAGAAAGACCAGGAAAAGCTGAGTGATGATCCCAGGAGGGGTGGTGTGTGAAAAGAATATATTGGTGTATGAAAATCCATAACTTTGAGAACTCAAAGAGGAATCAGAACTCTGAAGACGTTCTTGATGTGAATTAACAGCAGATTTTAGTATGTATTAATGCCATGTATTGTAATTGAATATTCGTTATGGCTTCGTATTATGTAATTGCTGTGGTGTTGCATTTCCGTTTTGACAAAAAAATGTTTGTTTTGTTTAGACAATGTTTGTATATGTTTTAGTGCAATGTGTTAGTTTTATATTCCCGTCTAGTTTGTTGTTACATAGTTATAAAAGTGTTACCTTTAAATGATAAAGGAGTGATGTGTTACATTCTTCTCTTCTAAGAAGACGAGAATGTGGTGGGATTCTGGAACGCGACTCCGTTTGTGCCAGTTGACAGGAAGTCTCCCTCCCATTAAGTAATTTTAAATTTACCTTCTTAACCTCTTCGAAGGCCCAACATTGATTATTTCACGAGGTGACCCAGCAGTCGATTAGCCTGCCACAAATGCCAGTTCTCAAGGATATCTGTCTTTTGTGTAAAGCAGGCCAAGGCAATTGTGCTTAGCGTGACCTTTAACGTGATGCCAGACCCATGAATATTTTTCCTCACTGCCTTGTAACATTTTGTTTCCTATTCTGTGTACTGGGTTTTTTAGTGTTGCTAAGGATATAGTTGAAATTTAATATAGAACCTCAGAAGTAAAATTTTACTTATAAGTACTCACGTTCAATGAAGACCGTCGGAGAGCATATATTTTTTTTAGGTGCAGTGTGAGAATGCATTTAAAATTCTAACATTAAAGTGTCTTAATGTAACGGGCAAATACAACCATAATTCTTCTTATGTTTTCAGTCACAGTTTGAGGAGCGAATCAGTTTGATAAGAAACGGTGCAAAGCTAAGTAGTCTTCAGCCTGTGCAGGTTGCAACAATTCAGTCTCCTCCCCATATACCAGTAAGTATGCAATGACTGCCTCTTACATCTAACAAATGTTTATTTGGAGAAAGGGAGTATTCCTTATAATATAGTGACTTTGATTGGCTTTTACAGAATACAAAAAATTTTCACATCAGAAACCACCTACCATCCTTCCTTTCTTCTCTGCCCATTCTACCATTCTTCACTGCCCATCCTACTGTTCTTCCCTGCTTATCCTAACGTTCTTCTCTGCTTTTGTCCATCCTTCCTTGCCTCCCTGCCCAACCTACCTTTCTTCCCTGTCCATAATTTCTTCAGTTTTTACGGCCCATCTTTCCTTTCTTCCTCGCCCATCCTTCCTTTCTTCCCCGTCCATCCTTCCTTTCTTCCCCGTCCATCCTTCCTTTCTTCCCCGTCCATCCTTCCTTTCTTCCCCGTCCATCCTTCCTTTCTTCCCCGTCCATCCTTCCTTCCCCGCCCATCCATCCTTCCTTCCCCGCCCATCCATCCTTCCTTCCCCGCCCATCCATCCTTCCTTCCCCGCCCATCTTCCCTTCCACGCCCATCCTTTCTTCCCCTCCTATCCTTTCTTCCCCTCCTATCCTTTCTTCCCCTCCTATCCGTCCTTTCTTCCCCGCCTCCACCCACCTATTCACCCACCCTCCCTTCTTCCGTTGTTGCTTGCCCCCAGCCAGACAACATGCCTCCCTCCTTCCATTGTTGCTTGCCCCCAGCCACCCTGTTTCCCTTCCTCTGTTGTTGCCTGCCCCCAGCCACCTACACTGCCACCCTCCCTCCCTTCCCCATTCTGCTGTTTGCCCCCAGTCACTCCCTGGTATCACGGTTGACCCGATCTCATATGATCCGTCCATGTTGCCTTCTGCCCCAATAAACAAAAAAGCGCTCTATACCTGGCCGCATTACAGCACCCCCCACCACCCACCTTTGTTGTCCCTGTTGCCCCACACACATCCTCCCCCTCCCTCTGTGTGTGTTGCCCCAGCCCTCCCTTTCACCCTGCCAGCCTTAAAAAAAAAAGGTGATGGTCAAGAAGGGTCTTGAATTGTGTGGCTTACATGTAGAGTGAAGCCTGTTAGGGCGACTACTAGAAAATACTTCCAGCTATTGCCGAGAGAATGTAGCATCACAGTGCAACAAATGCAACTGAGGGTGCATTTGTCTAGAGTGTTGTAGGCATCTTTTGCGCTAGACCCATCCAACTACCAATGTATTTCACTTTTTTCCAGTGCGTGAGCTCCTTGTACTATTCACCATACCGAGCCAGTAGTCTCTGGTTAACCTAAGTACCTGCCTCGCACTTTCATAGTTGCTTGTTCAGTATTTGGAACAAGTATTTTCAAAACTAATTAGTCGGGTTGTAATTAATGTTTGTGTTTATTTTAGAACAATAGATAACATTGGTGAAACACACGAATGCTACATAAATATTTATTTATAGTAATTGCCATAAAACCCAGCTAGTCTTTAGCATTCCTGGAAAAGTAACATTTCATCTTGCATTGAGCTGTGTTGTCATGCTGTGTTAAAGGGTGTGGTAGTGTGTCATTCTCTAGTTATGTTGTGCTATGCTGTTAACTTACGGTGTGTACTATTATGTTATTGTATGCTTTGTAAGTTAATGTGTAGTGTGCTGCATCTTGTTGGACAGAGGTATATTAGGATGTTACGTTTAGGTGAAATATGTTAGGTCATGCAGTGTTTTATAGTGTATTGTTTACGTTGTCCTACAGTGCTATGCTTGGTTGTGTTACAGTGTTTTGTTTGTGCAGTGCTATGCTGTAATATGATATTTTGTTACATCGTGTCATGCTATGCTATGTTGTGGTGCTATGCTCTGTGATTTTTTTTGTGTTGTCATGCCCATGTTATGGTGAGATGTCGTGTGTTCTAGTGTGTTATGTCATGGTGTGTTAGGATATGTTGTGTCAATGTCAGCCAAGTAAATGCACCAAAGAACAGTATCTTTCCATTACAAGCAACATGTCATGTTGCCTCTGCTATCGGACAAAAAAATCTTCTTGATGCGTACCCCAACACCAATACCTCACAGGTCACGAATGGGAGATTGTAACCATCCTCGAATTGGCATGGGAATTGCTCTTTCAAACAAAGGCCAAGCTTGAAAAACACTTGAAATTCAATAGCTCAAAGGGACTAACCCACAGCTCACTCTTTCTATATATTTCTTCTTGTTGTATTTATTTTTATATATAAGTAGTGACATATGGTTCCTTCACACAGCCATTGCTGTGTGTTACCAGACCTGAAACAGGTTCTATTGGCGCATTTTAGAGGACGAATTTCAAATAAATTGGCTAAAAATTCAGAGTAATTGAAAGTTCAGCAATGCAATATTCTTATAACACATGGGATCCTGTAATCCCAACTTGTGACTCACTCAGTGATTATAAAGAAAAGACGTCAGAACTCAACTGCAATAAGTTATTACTGTCGAGTTCTGGTGTCTCAATGCCTGCTGCCTGAGGTGAAAGGCAGGTCAGGACACAGAGCAGCTGTTTAAAGCAACTGAAATAAAACGTTGCTTTTCTTTTTTTTGTCCTGTTTTTCTAGATTGTTTTTTTCTGTGTTGTTCAGGAACAAATATTCATAGAAAAGTTAAAATCTTGGAGGAGGAGCTACGTCAGCAAGCAAGATGGCTGCTTAAGCTCCCGGCTCCGCCGACCTCCGTAACCCGCCACGGTATCCTGTACGCTATCCTGACTTTACGCCTAGTCTCTGTGTGCATGAATTGTTCCGCACTCTGATGGTGAAATCCGGATACTTTTATCGGCTTGTTTGACGAAGTTCCATTGAGTTGAAGTTTGTGGCCTGCTCCAGCGGTGAAGCCGGGGCCTGGAGTACTTTCACAGCCGGGCTGTAGTGCAACAACATCAGCCAGGAGGATCGGGCTGGGTCCGGTCGACCGGAATGGAGGCTTTAATTCAGCACGAAATTGGCAGCGATCGTTTCCATCGCTCAGCATCGACCGAGAGGTGAGTCAGCTTGCTGCCGGCTGCAGGTGGGGGCCCCCGTCCCGCGGTTCATGCTCCACGGGGTTTGATAGTTCGGGGTCTCTGGCCTGCGGCCTTCACCGGGTTGACCGTGGCTGCGGACGGAGACTGGTCACCCCTCGCATTTGCACGTTCGTGGCCCTGTCTGTACCCCCCGCCCCCCCCCGAGGACACCAGATTCACCTGGGAATGTGATTGTGACTGATGTTGGGCATGAAACTATGAACCGAGCGGTGCATGAGCCATCGCTGAGGTCAATACTGGCAGAACTTTGGGCATTTCGCTCACATGTGGATACTTTGTTGAGCAAATTGGACACGCGCTTATCTGCGATGCTTCGGGTGGAACCGGGCCCGGCCCTATCGTTGGAACAGGAATCTACAGCCATTCATACCGCGGCCATTTTGATTCCGTGCGAGAACCCCGTGAGGAAACAAGCGTTGGAACCATCGGATGGTGCCTTGGGAGATTGTGTTCCCGAGGATGTCATGGTATTGCTGAACCTTCCACCACTACCGGCTTTGGAGATAACGTCAGGCGTTCCCCCCCCCCCCCCGCCCGGAGACTTTTGTTTGTGACTTTATATTTCTTTTGTGGTCATCTTCTCCTTTCCTGGTGACGCTACGACTCCTGTGCAAGACACATTGGGACTGTTCAACTAGGAGGGAGAGTTTGTCTGCGTCTACAGTTCCTGTGGACTCACTGTCTGCCGGTAGCCATGGACTGCTTTCTGATGACTCTCTGCCTCTTTATTGCTTCTTTGTGTGCCTTTGGGTCTCGCTGAGAGGGGTTCATTTTCTTGTTCGGAAGGGCCAAGGTTGAGATCGACTGGGTTGGGAATGGTTTGCATGGCGTTCATAAATGTTGGACCTGTAATTGTTTGCTCTGAGAGGCCGGGCGGTGTCTCACAGTACCCTCTAATTTCATCTATATTGTTGTCTTAAACTTGTTTTTAGTGATAGGGGGTGGCTGTTTCAGGCTGGGGGTCTAAAGGGGCCGGGAGCCCACACGGATATGCCCTCCTCCGTTCTTTCTCCTACCTTTGGGGCTTTAGTTCTTAGGGGCGACAGGCACGCTGCTAGTGGGGTCAGGCTATAGCCATTTTCAGGGGTGCAGGGTGGGGGGTTGGAGGGAGTTTTTTTATTTTGCCTTTTTTATTTTCTTTGGCCTTTCTTTCTTTCTTCCTCTCTTTTTAAGGATCAGTATAGCTATGAACCAACTGGATTCTTATTGTGTGCTCGTATTTCGTGCTTATGCTCTTATGATATCCTGATTCCTGGGTGGGCAGGCTCTGAGTGCCGGAGCAATATGGAATGTATATTGTGTTTTCTTTCGTACAGATCTATATGCTCTGGCGCCAATTCTCCATTATAGTGGTTACTTCATGCATATCCTGCTTTTTACCCTGTCCCCCGCATTCTGTTTGATTGTATATCACCTGATCCTCTCGTATAAAATATAAAATGAAACCTCTGTCTCATCCTGGAACCCAGCTGTGCATTCTAAATACAAGTTTTATCCTGAATCGCTGCCGGACCTCGGGATTGTCGGCTGATGAGCTGTGTTGTACGGTGATATTGGAGATTTTAATTTTACTAGCGGCCGGCCCCCGCGGTTGTAGGCCCATACTTGTATTCTTACTGAATGCCACAATAAAGGTTTAAAAAGAAAAAAAAAAAAAGTTACAATCTTCCTGCATGTTTCTACACATTTGGAGCTACTGCGGGTTACTTTTAAACTGACTTGTATTAAACTGTTACTCATATCTTTTAGCAACAAGTATCTAACAGTTTTTTTGATGTGTTTAATTATGCATTGGAGGTCCTATTTTTATTCTACATGTTTGCAAACATGCTCTCTCTTTCATATGAAAGAATTCCACACCGAGGTTTTAAGTGGTTTGTGGGAAAGTTGATGGTGTGCCCATGTATTATGTGGGATAAAGAACCCCCTGCCGTACATGATAAGGATATTGTAAGTTACCTTGGAGTTCCATAACCTTTAAAAGGAACTCCTCAGTAACTTGCAACACCCATACAATGTAGAGCAGGGGGTACTTTATCCCTAATCGTTTGTTGTGCCAGCCATACTTTGAGCTTCCCTGGGGTGTTGGGGCGTATATTCCTCAAGAACACTTGTTGGCACAACAGTGGATTTTTCATTGTATTTTGCTGATTATGAAATTTAACGAGTTCTCATTTTTCAAAACATGTATAGCATCTTTATTTCACCTTCAAAGCAGATTCCCAGTTTTACCCATACCTTGCTGATGGCAGTCATCGCGCCTTCAAACATCTCCCTTTTTAAAATTCTCTTATAATCATGCCTCTCTCAAAATCACACAGCAAAAATAACAAGTCGGTAGTCATTGCAGGGGTGACTCTGTCTAGGGTTTCTAAACCAACTGGATGTGTACTTCCTCCCAAATTGGACTTGCTTCAGAAAAGTGCTCAGGTTTGCAGAAGGAGGAGAACACTTTCAAATGACTCTTTTGGATTTGTTCTGTCCTGGCATGTTGGCAAAGATGAAGGCGGTTGTGATGACCTGCTTTCACCACCAGTTGCGAACATCTGTCCTTACTTGGGGAATTAACTTCTGTCAAAACACCGAATTATACCTGGGAGTCTAAAGAAGTAGTTGTTCACCATGGATCAAAAAACTAATACCATACACATAACACCCGTGGGAGCACACCATGCACACACCTAGGTGATATTGGCCGAGTTAGGGCTCAAGGGCATCTGGAAAAAATTCCCATCAGAAGCCACACTGTACCGCCCTCTTTAACATCACTTGGGTTCTCCTTGCCCAGGAGACAAAACAAAGCGGCCGGTCAGATGTTACCGTGCCCGATGTTGGATGAAAAACATGTGAGAGGGAAGTAATAATGTTCTGAGTGTTGGCAGATGAAAAAAGCAGTGTAAAGTGAGGAGTGAAATAGTGAAGGGTTATAAAATTAAGTGAACTGGGTAGAAATGAACAATTTATTAGTGTCTCCCAGTCCCTAACGCTAAAAGACAAGTGCAAGTGCGGGTTTGAAATAATATCCGGAGTCAGTAGTGGTCAACATGTTTCTGCATATCAAGAAAAAGTTTTCATGCATTCTTCAGGACCTGTGATTTCAAAACTACTGCTTTTCAGGAAAAATGTAAAAGATATCACCTGTAGATTCAGGTCATGTGCTCAACCGCATACTGTTATCGCACCGTACCAGAAGAATTGAATCCAAGGAAACAACAAAGACAAACAGAAAAACATGAAAATATCATATTAATCATGCAGAACATTCGCGTCATACCATTATAATCGCAAATACTTCGAAAAGAGGTTCAAAGCACTCACCCAAAGTTGGTGGTTGAGGCGCTTCACCCCACCTGGCTGCGGCTCAGGTATGAGGAGCACCGCTCTACATTTGAGAGATTGAATTATAAGAGAGGCAATCAAGGCTCAGTAAGGCCATCCATAGAGCTATATATGGATTATAATGAACAATCAATGCTTCTACCCATCCCACAGACTCAGATAAGGACCAGTATGTTATAACTATTTGTCAGTAGAAGATATCTTGAACGGATTGCCAGGAGGCGATCGTATACATGACATGTAATCTTTCTTGTATAACAGGCACAACAATGACAAAACCGTGAAATTCCCAACCATTGCTTTTCAAATGTCATCTATTGCAATCACATTGTGCTATATAAGGTGGTGAATAAGCACTGCGCCATTTGGGTCGTGCTCGTTTTGACAGTCTCGAGCATACAAGTTATCATGCTTGCGCTGCAATATTTAAAAGCGTAGGCTCGCGCTAAGCTATTGGTAATTGTAAACTCGCCGTCATGCTTGTTTGTACAGAGACGAACACAACCCAGCGTGTCAGAAGCATTCCGGTCTCGGGCATACAACCCATTGTGCAAGCGCTACCGGGTTTGAAAATGGTAAACATGCGCTAAGCTGTAAAATAGCCGTCATGCTCACCAAAAGGAGACAACCATGCGTATTAGGGGCATGCAGGCTATGCGCGGCTTACCTGTCCGTCGATGTCTCCCGACAGTCGTCCGAGCTGTCTGGGGGGGCACCGGCGCTCAAGCAAACGCCGTGTTTATGCGATTGTTTCAAAATGTGAAATCACGTGATCGGCAGCGGTCACGTGATTGATTGGCATGTCGGGAGATGTAGTTCCAAGCATGTAACTTCGTAGTTATTTCGAAAATAAGGCGCTGGGGCTCAGTATTTATATTATAATTTCCTAAAGCTTGAAATACAAAAATTATCTGGCCGAAATGCACGTAATTTGTGGCTGTTTACTACTATTATGCATCGTGGTTATCGAAGAGACCTCAATTCCTCAAGCGGCTAGGAAGACCAGAGCACAAAATACCAGCATTGTGTGTAAAGCTCGAGACAGCTAGCTAGTTAATTCCACTCCCCATCATGGAAGGTTATTATCAATGTCTGCATGATATCTCTGCACCTAAAGTACAATACAAGGGTTCTCATGTGTATTGACAATAGTCCTATCGATCGTCATTTTAATGTACACTGGAGAAAATGTTTAGATGTACTTGAGGAAGAGCCTTATGGTAAATTAAAGGGCAGCACATGATTAAATGTCAGGACTATATGTTAACTCAGTGAGTGCAATCAGTTACATAGAGGGACATCCATGGTATTGGCCCATTCAGCCCTGCCTTATCGCTATTCAGTCTATACACCCACTTCTGTTCAATTTTGAAGAGAAACCGACCGACGTCGGGGCAGTGCTGAGGAACTTATGGTTGTTCCAAGACGGTCCAGTGAAACTCATCTGGGCCATGTCCCACCTCCAAGAAGTGTGCAGTAAGGCGGGTAGCTTGTTTGCGGCATCGCACTGTGCTCTTATGCTCTTGTATCCTTGTTCTTACTTTCCTTGTCGTCATGCCGACATATCAAGGTTGGCAAGGGCATGTTATCAAATAAATGAGGTTGCTGCTATTACAATTAGTGAACCTAGTTTGAGTCCACGGTCTGTTTGTCCCAATGTCTATGCTAGTTGATTTGCAGGTTTGGGGACAAACAGAACACGCCCCACAGGGATGGTGGCCCTGGACAGGCGGCAAGTCCCACAATGTGCCCACCTGTCTAGGTTCTTTATTCCGTGGACGTGTATGGACTAACTGGTCCTTAAGGTTTTGTCCTCTTTTAAATGCAAAGAGTGGCAAAGGGATATCATCACCCCCGGTGTTCAAAATAGACCAATGTTTTTTTACGATCTTCTGAACTTGATTAGATCTGCTGTTAAATGTGTTAACAAAGGTGATACGGTTAGTCTTTTCTTTGGGTGGCATTGTTGTGCCTGTTATACAAGAAAGATTACATGTCATGTATACGATCGCCTCCTGGCAATCCGTTCAAGATATCTTCTACTGACAAATAGTTATAACATACTGGTCCTTATCTGAGTCTGTGGGATGGGTAGAAGCATTGATTGTTCATTATAATCCATATGTAGCTCTATGGATGTCCTTACTGAGCCTTGATTGCCTCTCTTATAATTCAATCTCTCAAATGTAGAGCGGTGCTCCTCATACCTGAGCCGCAGCCAGGTGGGGTGAAGCGCCTCAACCACCAACTTTGGGTGAGTGCTTTGAACCTCTTTTCGAAGTATTTGCGATTATAATGGTATGACGCGAATGTTCTGCATGATTAATATGATATTTTCATGTTTTTCTGTTTGTCTTTGTTGTTTCCTTGGATTCAATTCTTCTGGTATGGTGCGATAACAGTATGTGGTTGAGCACATGACCTGAATCTACAGGTGATATCTTTTAAGTATTTTTTCACGAAAAGCAGTAGTTATGAAATCACAGGTCCTGAAGAATGCATGAAAACTTTTTCTTGATATGCAGAAACATGTTGACCACTACTGACTCCGGATATTATTTCAAACCCGCACTTGCACTTGTCTTTTAGCGTTAGGGACTGGGAGACACTAATAAATTGTTCATTTCTACCCAGTTCACCTAATTTTATAACCCTTCACTATTTCACTCCTCACTTTACACTGCTTTTTTCATCTGCCAACACTCAGAACATTATTACTTCCCTCTCACATGTTTTTCATCCAACATCGGGCACGGTAACATCTGACCGGCCGCTTTGTTTTGTCTCCTGGGCAAGGAGAACCCAAGTGATGTTAAAGAGGGCGGTACAGTGTGGCTTCTGATGGGAATTTTTTCCAGATGCCCTTGAGCCCTAACTCGGCCAATATCACCTAGGTGTGTGCATGGTGTGCTCCCATGGGTGTTATGTGTATGGTATTAGTTTTTTGATCCATGGTGAACAACTACTTCTTTTGACTCCCAGGTATAATTCGGTGTTTTGATGTACGGCTTGGGGCGCATGCCTGGTTAGTCATTAAACTTGCCCTTAGACCCCCCTTTTGTTAAGTGTTGTTGTTTACGTAATTAACTTCTTTGCCAGCTTTACAGATCTGTCTAGACATCACAGTTTGCATGCTGAGGTTTTTTCCATCAACAAAATGACATGCCTAATTCAGTGTTAGGAACTTCACTTCATGGGTGGGATTATAGACACTAATGTTCCTTACCTCCAGTTGAGGCAGAAGGAGCACATTAACCTGACTAGGTTCTTTGGAAAGAGCCAGGCAGATCAGTTCTCCATCTTTTTGGTTTTATCATACCCACATCTTTCTGGTTTCTTATGCCCCCTTTCGAACACACCATTGCAGTGGAATCTGCATCTTGAATGAATCTCTGCAATTCTAATACCAGCCTCTCACTAGAGTGCTCGACTTGTGTGTCACTGGACAGCCAAGTGCCGAAAGAGGGAATAACCTTGTTTCTGATGGGTACGTCTAACTGCACATTCCTCACCTCAGAAAGGGACTGGCCTGGAACTTTGGACGTAGCTCCCCCTCATTAGTAGTGGGCGCTTGCTTCACCTCCACACCCAAAGTAGGGTAGTTGTGACATATCCTGGATCTATGTAGAGCCCATGCTGCGTTCCTGACATGAGTTCCATTTTTCTGTACCTTTTAACACCGGTCCGGAGCTTCTCTCCTCTATTCAAGGAATTTTCGCTCTATTTTCAGGAGCAGTTTTTAAGGATATCCTCCCCACCACCCCCAAAAGAAGTTTGGTTTTAAACACTGCAGTGGGTGTGATATGCAATCATGCATCACAGACCCACTTAACGTTAGTCTGTGGTGCCTTGTACCCGGCTTGATTCTTTTCATACTATCACAGTCTTCGAATAAATCCAAAGGCATTTAAGGAGAGATGTAGGCCTAGCTTTTCAAGGATGACCACCTCGACTTTCGCAGATCAGTATGAAGGACCAGGGCAAGATCCCAGTCACTCCCCCTCTCCTCTCCTTCATTAAAGTACTACATGGAGAGGAGACGAAAGCACAAAAACAAGAAGCAACATTCTGCTTCCCCCCAGAAGGCACTCTAGGGGTCAGTCCCCACCGTTGCCTCGCCTCTGGCTCCTCCTACTCTCGAGCTAGAATTGGTAAAGTTTACATCTTGGGAGGCCCCGCTGACCCCAGCACTGCTCCCACAGGCGAGCCCGTCTGCGCCCGTCCGCGCCAAGACCGCGACAGGCGCAGGAAATGCTGGCCAAACTCCCCCCCACTTGTTTACACAGCCGATGACCTTAGAAGGCTCAATCATCAAAAGAAGTGCTCCGGCCATATATGCATGGACCACTTGTGGGGCCCATTCTCGTGTAGATCTTGTTCCTGGTCCACGCTTGTACCTCCATCCGAGACTCCAACTCAGGTGCAACCCTCTCCGGGCGGCCAACCCAGTCTCAAAGGAGGACTAATAAACGCCCGATCTATGGGCAGCCATAATGAGGACATCAAGGATTTGATTTGTGTACACGGACTGGATTTCCTTTTTATAACTGAAACCTGGCTCAGCGGGGGAAGCAATCCTGACCTGTCTATTGCCATACCTCCCGATTATAACATCGTCAGGGTAGACAGACCGATTGGTAGAGGAGGGGGCATTGCGATAATCATCAGAAACTCATTGAAATGCCACACTTTCATCCTTACCCATCTCAAATGTACTGAAGGCATGGTCTTCTCTATTAGAATTAATGCCGCTCGGTCCTTTACAGGAGGTCTAATATATCGTCCCACGGGCTGTCCAATTGGTTTTCTGGAATCTCTGGGTGAAGTTCTAGGACAGTTGCTTGTGAGTTATCCTTACTTCACACTTCTGGGAGATTTTAATTTACATTTAGAAGCCAAGACTAATTCACAGGTTTCCGACTTCCTCCAGACACTTGAAATATTTGGTCTGTCTCAAAAAGTAACTAATATGACCCATCAGGCCCGTCATACACTCGATGGTATATGTTCCAATTTTCCGCATCTAGTCCTGCATTCGCAAATCCCCCAAATTTGGACTGAGCCTTGTTTTATTCCATTTGAGGTAAATACAGAGCATATGCAGAAAACGGTAAAAACCACTACACCTTCCGCTGCCAGTTTAAACTGGGCCCTGATTGCGAAAAATAGTCAGCTTAAGTCCTCAGCTCAGTCACAGGTTCCCAGCCTTTCCGGTGACGTGCGGCATGATTCTAAATTGTTCCACACGTGGATGCAACTTACAACCAATAACCTCGCCCCACCAAAAGGCCCGGTTAAAAACAAGGAGAAATCTAACAAGATAAGCGCCCCGTGGTATACTAAGTCCCTAGTAGAAGCGCATCTTCAGTGCAGAAAGGGGGAAAGAAACTGGAGGAAGAATTATGACCCAATAGCAAAAAGTCAGTATATAAAATATAGGAATCTTTATTTTGCAAATACTAAAATTGCCAAAAGGGCTTACTACACGAAACTCATTCAGGAAGCCCAGCAAAAACAGAAAACCGTTTTCGCTATAGTAAAATCATTTACCCACCCGACAATCCTGAAACAAGATATCCCTCCATCGCAGAGCTTCTGCAACCAGATCGCTGACTTTTTTGACAATAAAATAAAACGATTGCAGGACGACTTTTTACCTATTGGACGCCCCATCAAAGGGAGTACTAGTGCCCTGTGTTTCCCCGGCCGCATACCTTTGCAATGTTCAAGCATGTAACCCTTGCTCGAACCCATGAGGTCATAATGTCCTGTAAATCGGGATCACCGTCTGATACCTGCCCCCCCTACATTCTTCATCAAATAGTTGAGGTTGTAAATCCCATTATAAATCAAATAGTGGATGAATCACTTAGTTCCGGGACCTTTCCTCCGGATTGGAAAAAGGCCATAGTCAAACCTTTGATGAAAAAGCAAAATAAAAACCCTTTAGATCTTTCGAATCTTAGTCCCATATCTCTGCTTCCAATCCTTGGTAAAATTACCGAGCACATGGTCCACCAAGAGTTGTCAGATTTTGTGGAGACACACAATATTTTGCATCCTCATCAATCCGGTTTCCGTCCTAAACACTCTACGGAGACGGCTCTCATGGAACTAACGGATGCCATTAAAAATGTACAGGATGAAGGGAAGAACGCCGTCCTGATTCTTCTTGATTTATCGGGGGCGTTCGATACCATCTCCCATAAAATCCTTCTTGATAGGCTAAGACGGAGTGGCATAACAGATGGGGCTCTAAATTGGATAAGATCTTTCCTATCAGAAAGAATTCAGGCTATCGCCTTGGGGCCTTTTTACTCGAAGGAGAAGAGTGTTACTTCAGGAGTTCCCCAGGGCTCCATCTTGAGTCCGTTGCTCTTTAATATTTATATGGTGCCCCTCATTTATTTAATTGAATCCTATGGGATAATGGTACCATCATATGCTGATGGCACCCAGCTGATTGTATCCCTGGATAGAAACGCCAGAGTGGCCGAGCAAAATTTCCAGAATTGTCTTGCTGACGTTTTCATATGGATGAATGACAACTGTCTAAAATGCAATTCTGGAAAAACAGAAATACTGCCCATTGGGAAAAATGTCAACTTTAGTCCCAATGACTGGTGACCAGTGGGTGCCACCTCGCCTCCGAGTTCAGTAGAAACGGCCAGGAATTTGGGCATCCCTTTTGATTCATCACTTTCTTTTGACCAACAACTAAGGAGTTTGGCAGGTAGTTTCAACATCATTGTCATTGAAGAAATTATTTGACTTTCTCCCCGTTGATGCTAGAAAGTCTGTGGCGGTGGCCCTTATACTTTCCCGCCTCGACTACTGTAATGGTCTTATGGCCGGAGTAAAAAAAATGACATTAAAAAAACTACAAAGTGTCCAACATGCAGCGGCCCGCTTGGTACTGAAACTCCCCAGGAAATCATCGGCCTCTGCGGCCCTTGGGAAACTACATTGGCTCCCCGAACACAAAAGGATTCTTTTTAAAATCTTGTTGACCTCCTTTAGAGACTTAAATAACATCGGTCCCAAGTATCTTATAAAAAGATACTCCCACTACTGTCCCACTAGAGTTCTGAGATCAGCAGGCTGTAATTTAGCCAATATCCCCGCCTTTCATCTTAAGCCTAAGGGGGAAAAACACTCAGTGTCCTGGCTTCTAAGGCATGGAATGGGATGCCAAAGGAGCTAAGGCTACTTGACCGGGAAGCCTCTTTCCGTAACCAACTTAAAACTTGGCTTTTTAATTTGTCAGATGCTTATGTACTAGCGGCCATATAGATCTCACTTCTGTTGTCTCCCCCGTTCCTTAGCGCCAGGATGCTCCTTTCGGAGCGACAGTTTGCGCTCTATAAGTTTCAAGATAACATTAACATTAACATTTACACTAGCGCAGATGGTTGTATCAATGCCCTTTGTACTGAGAGTATCCATCTTCATTAAATTATACTGGATATGTTCAGGTGAGCCCTGGTCGCCTCTGGAGCGCTGTTTGGCTCCATGGGACACTGTATGGAGGCATACCCATGGGCTAGCCTTTGGAATAAATAATCCCTCTGGTATTGTTCAGTCCTTTTCCGACATTGTCCCTTCTTCAAGACCATCACAAATTTCACCTTCCACAGCTCTGAAGTCGGCGCCACATCTCCCACCTCCATCACCCCATCTGCCTTCTCAGAAGCCTCTCCTACCCATGAATGAGACCATAAATAAATGCTTCATGCTTGCTGGAAAAGTAGCATGTTTGGTGATATTTAGACATACTGTACAACATCTTCGAAATAGAGTCTGTCCTCAGTCAAGCCCGGAAGAACATGAGGACACAGACAATGGTGAACCTCTTGAGCCTCTGAACTTCAAAGTTTGAGCAGACTGTACACATACTCTGACATAGACCCACCTCTAGGATCGACTGCAGTAAATATGGCATCCTTTTACTTTGTACTCAAAAAGGCAGCAAAGGTACATGAACTGCCTCTCCCCTCGGTCGAAAAACAGCCCAACATTCTCCTGTCCTCCTGCCAACCGCAAAGTCACCATAGCTATTGCTGAGGGGAGAGATGCTGCCAAGTTCACAATTCGTTGTGGCATTGACACTGCCGACTCACTTGGCAAAGCGATTTCCACGACAGAGGCGCTACTCCGACACGCCTAGTTGAGGATGACTGACTTTGCCAGGGATGATAAATAATCCACATTTGTAAAGCGCAAACAATCACCCGCAAGGATCTCTAGGCGCCGGGGGCCATCGGGAAGTTTAAGCAAGCTATTGTCCTGAGTCACATGGTGCTGGGCTAATCTGCTGTCGGCACCGGGGATCGAGCCGTGATCCCCAGATTCCGGAGTCAGTCACCCTGGCTGCGGCGCCACACCTCTTCCAGAACACTCTGATGGACATGCCTTTTGATGGCACTTGCCTTTTTGGCTACAAGGCAGATAGTGCGTTGGAGCGTTTTAAGGACTCACAGGCTACGGCCAAGTCCTTATGCCTTTTGGTCACGTGCACTCCTTCCGGTTCTGCTTTTCGCTCCTTTCATGGACAAGGAAGGGGCGCCCAAACACGTTAGTTTCAGACCCACAGGCCTACGCAGCAACAGTCTCAGCACAGCCGCGTACGTGGGACCCGCAGAGGTGGGTCACGGGGCCAGCCAGCGGGTCAGTCCACCACCTCCCCTGCCCCCACTGCCTCCAAACCTTCCTAGTCCGGTGTATCTTATAGAGATTACTAGCTGCAGATTCCCTAACATAAAATTATCCCCAGGCGTGTGACTGAATCACATTTTTTTTTTTGCCACAGCATCCCTGCCCGCCGGGGGGGACGGTATCACGCAACTCCGCCCTGGCATTGTCTGCATACGTGACGTCAGCGAGGTCATATAAGTCACACCCCGGCGCGCCTACATCCGTTTTTCCTTTTCTGCCTGAAACGCAGATCCGGATCGTGCTCCTGGCCTGTTTCGGGACTTTCCCTTGTTGCGTGTGTGTGGGAACCGGGTGCGAATGCCTTCGGGCTTTAAGAAGTGCTACTCTTGTGCACCAGATGTCGGCGATGGATCCTCACCCCATCTGCATGTGGTGTTTGAGAGAACACCACGACTCCACTGATTGTGAGGCATGCCAGCAGATAAAACCGAAGTCCTGGCGGGAGCGCCGGATGAAACTTCTTTCAGCCCTCATGTCCAGGTCAGCGGCGTCACCACTCCCGGCTCCTGCGGAGGGTTTCAGGAATCGATGCCTCCGTCTTCAACATCGTCCTTCTCCCAGGCCGCAAGTACGTCGCTCACTTGTCGGTAAGTGTCGCAGTTTGTCCCCGAGGGCTGGTTCCCCGGCCTGTTGGGGGCACAGGCTCTCTGCGGGTGGTGCAGCCCTGCGTGTCGTCCCCCTATTCACCGTTTCCGGGTGTGGGGGCGTCCAGAGCCCAGATGGAGACATATGGGGTGGCCTTGCAGGCCTCCTTGGCTTCTTCTCCTCCTCCTCCTCCTCCTGGGATGTCTGCGGATCCCTTGCCATCTGTGGGGCCCTCCGCGGTGTCGCCGGTGGCTCCTGCGCCGACTGGCTCAAATCCAGGTTCGGAGGATGTGGTGCAGATGGGGTGCGGCCCTTTGGGGGCCCCCCCTTAGGACCACGGTGCCTCTGCTTCGCTGCAAACTCCCTGTCCCTGTGGTGTAGCCGGGGCTCGGGTCGCATCCCCGAGTCCCCCTCGGCCCTCAGAACAGGCGGTGGCCTCGTCCGAGGCCGAGGTGATGCCACTTCGGCACTGGCGGGTTCTGCCCTGGCGACGCCACAGGGGCTGGTAGCGGGCTCTTCTTGCCACGGGCCGAGGCTGGCGGGGGACCCCTCGTCCCTCCCCAGGTCCTTCTCGCCCCTCCACAAAGGCGGCTGCTTCGTCGGAGGTCGGGTCGACGCCTTTCTGTCGCCGTTCCCTCGCCGCCCGGTCTCCTGCACCGTGAGCTGTGGCGGTGGTCGTTCCGGCGTCTCCCCTGGCGCCAGACGACAATGACCTGCCTCAGATTGTGGACTCTACGGCGCCAGGCCGATGTCGGGTCGTTGACTCGTCTTTGGACGCCTCCTCCTCTCCGGCGGTTCGGCGCTTGCTGGTTTCCTCCTCGTCGGAGACGGGTTGCCACGTCGTGGCTTTTTCCCAGACGTCGTCTAAGGACGGCTCCTCACCGTGGCCGCGGTCTTCGCCAGAGGCGCCGCAGGTCCCCCACTCCTCGTCCCTCTTCCTCCATTTCGGACGGGGGACGGCTACCTTAGCTTGCAGCCGTCACCTACTCAGGAGCTGCTTTCTCCACCGCTGGGCCCTACGGGGCGGGTGCTGCCTTTGCTCGTGCTGTTTCCACGGCTGTGGGAATCTTGCGCATGAGTGATCCAGCTGCCCATTTCCCCGCGGATCATCTTCTGGACGTCCTCCATCAGGGTTCTGGTGGTAGGGAGCTGCTGCTTCCCTTCCAGCGTTTGCTCCATTCTTCTCTTCCGGGGGCTTGGGTCCGCCCCGCCACAGGGGGCCCGGTGCCCCAACACCTTCTGCACCGCCACCATCCGACGCTGCATGATCCTGTGTGTCTTTCCCTCCACTCTTCTCCCAGGTGCCCTCTTTTGCAGAATGCCTTCCCCTCTCTGCCACCGCTGTTGTCTCCCCTGCCGCGGGAGGCCCGCTGGCTTGACTCCTGGGGACATAATGGGTTCGCCTCCACCAGTGCGGCTATACGGGCTCTTAACACTCTGCATGTTTTGGCTAGGGCACTTCTTGCTTGTGGGACTCGGCGGAGTCCCTTATGTCTGCCGCTTCTCTGGAGGGTGCCTGTGTTGATTTGCTGCACCACGTGTTGGATGGCCGGGAGGTGACAGCATTTATTCTTCGCTCCGCTCTGAAAATCTCGGAGGTGCTTCGTCATGCCATGGCTTCTTTGGTCGCACTTCGTTGACATGCCTGGCTTCGGGACAGTGTGTTCCCAGAGAATGTTCGGGAACAGCTGGTGGACCATCCTTTCGATGGCGGTCTTTTGTTACACACCCCAGCGGACTCAGCTATTCAGAAGTTCTTGGCGGGACTTCGGCCTCTTCCTCCTCCCCCTCCCCCTCAGTGACCTGTGAGTTGATCTGGTTTTCGGGAGATGTTCTTCCGTTGGGGCGGGTCGCCCCAGTTGTGTGGTGTGATTACTGTGCATTCAAGTCCTTTCTCTTCGGACTATGGTGCTGTTGGCCGGCCCTTTTTTTAATGTGTTTTTTGGCTTTTGCTTAGCCGTGTTGGCCCTGAGACTAGGCCTTCTGTTATTCTCATTGGCTGATTGGCAATCCGTCTGCGGGTTCTCCGCAGGTCTTTTTGTTGTCCTCTGCTGCGGAATGTTTTTTCCTAAGAGGGTTACCATGTCTTGGGACGTGACATGCCCTATGCGGGGTAAGGGTAGCTATTATATAGCTCTGTCATGTGCTGTGGAGGTGTGGTCGCCTTTTGGGCCTCTGCTCTCCGTGGCGTTACGGTAAGTTGCAGGTGCGATCCTCTTGCTGATAGTTTTGTATTGGCTTGAGTTGCGCCCGATCTGTCTTTCTCTGGGGTCGCTGCGTTGTTGGCCTGCTGTCTGCGGCCTTGCGTCATGGCTCTGCCTAGTTCCACTTCTTTTTGGGCTGTGTGTGTGTGGACTCTTCCCTTGGGGATATGTCCGGGCCGTTCTTGGCCTTCCTAGTCTCTGTCTTCGGCTGGCGTCTGGCTTGCCTGAGTGCACTGTTCTGTGGTGTTGTCTGCATCTGGCCGAGCATGCCGGTGCTGACCTACTGTTTTTATGCACCATTGTGCCTGCTGGCACTTTAGCACAACAGTCCTCCTTGCCTTGTCCGCTTCTTCCAGGGGGCCCTGCCTTCAGTTCTGCCTCTCCTCCCTAGGAGTTTAGCTGGTTCTTGAGTTCCTTGTACCTCTTCGGGCGCAGTCTGTCCCTGCGGGATGTTGGGCGGTTCTCCCTGGGTGTCCTTGGGCTACCCTTTCTGCTTCCGCCTGCCTCATTGTTCTGTCTGGCCTGTTACCTTCTGGCTGTGTTAGGCTTGGCTGCCCTCTTCACTGGGCGTGTTCCCGGTGGGGGGGGCTTGCCTTTGCTCTACCTCTTCTCCTTGGAGTCTCTAGATTGCTCTTTTTCCTAGGTGCTCCTCTTCCTTGTTTGGGCCTTGTGGATTCTGGGGGAGGTTCTTGATACCTTGAATGGGTATGGGGCGCTCTGGTCTCCCTTCGCCTTGCCCTCGTTTCTCCTGCTGTTGGACAGCGGGCTGCCTCTATTCTGGTCTAGAAGACCACCAACCCCTCTGGGGTTGGTGGTCTTCTAGATGCAGGGGCTCCCCTTGCCTGGGAGGGACAGGGCTCTGCCCCTGTTCCTTATTGGGGTTGTCACATTCTGTGATGGGGCTGTCTTGAAGTCTTGTCGTGCCTTGTTTGTCCCGGACTGGTTCCCCTTCATTGTTACTGGTTGGGGTTGTAGGCCTGCTGCATGTTATCATGACGTTTTTTCATATATTCTTTGTCCCCGGGGGGACTATCTCCGTACTGGCAGGGTTGCTGTTCAGGTCTGTGCTCTGTTCTTTCTTTTTTCCCTGCCTTTGGGTGTTTCAGTGTCTAGCACTGCTCCTTATGGTGTTGTTCCTCACCATTCGTTTTTCCAATTGTTGTGCTCTTTCACACACTGTTCCTATACTCTCACAGTTTTGTCTGAGGGCTCCTCGTTGTGGCGCGGAAAAGTTATCCGAAGAAAACTGTGCGCAGGGATGCTGTGGCCAAAAAAAATCTGTATCCAGTCTCACGCCTGGGCTAATTCTATGTTAAGGAATTTGCGGCTAGAATCGTCTCTACCAGATACATCGTTTCCGAAGGTAAGTAACTCGTACTTCAGGCCCACCAAACGCCAGTGGGGGGCAGGATACGCCATCACCTCGGACAGGTGGGTTTTGCAGATAGTCCGAAGGGGTTACTCCCTACCCTTCAAGACTACCCCTCCAGCCATGCGGCCACAGTACCACCGCATGTTGGAGGATCACTTGACACTTCTCCAGCAGGAAGTTACAGCCCTCTTGGCCAAGGGGGCCATCGAACGTGTTCCGATGCCAGAAGTAGGTTGTGGTTGTTACTCCCACTACTTCTTAGTTCCAAAGAAGGACAAGGGCCTGCGTTCCATCTTAGACCTTCGGAACGTCAATCGCTTCCTACGGAAGGAGAAGTTTAAGATGCTCACGCTTGCTCAGGCCTTGTCTGCCCTGGACCCACAAGACTGGATGGTGGCGTTGGACTTGCAGGATGCTTATTTTCATATCCCCGGCCCGCCGGCGTTACCTACGGTTCACAGTAGGCCACAAGCACTTTCAGTTCGTCGTGCTCCCGTTTGCCCTTACCAGCGCCCCTCGGGTGTTCATGAAAGTGATGGTGGTGGTCGCAGTTCATCTGCGTAGACAGGGATTGTTGAAGGCGGGCTCACCCTAGGCAGTCGTCTCCCACCTTCAGACTATGGCTCACCCTCCTGCATTTGCTGGGGTTCTCCATCAACGCGCTGAAGTCGCACCTGATTACCTCTCAGAGGCTCCTCTTTATCTGATCGGTTCTGGACAAAGGCACAATTTCGGGTTTATCCTCCCGAACAGCGAGTCTGGGACATTAGGGCTATGATTATGATCTTTCGGCCCTTGTCCTAGGTTTCGGTCAGGATGACCTTGAGGCTGCTGGGCCTCATGCCCTCCTGCAACCTGCTGACCAATCATGACCAATCATGCCAGATGGCATATGCGGACTCTGCAGTGGGACCTGAAGTTCCAGTGGGCGCTGCATCAAGGGGACCTTTCTTAGTCCGTCCAGATCTCGGAGGGCACTTCGCAACAGTTGCAGTGGTGGCTCACAAACCAGCATTGGGTCAGCGGCAGATCACTCTCCCTTCCCCAACTGGAGCACACAGTGGTGACGGATGCATCCCTCCTGGGATGGGGCGACCACATGGGAGAGGCGGAGATCAGAGGTCTCTGGTCTCCGACAGAGTCCAGGCTCCATATCACCCTTCTGTAGCACCGGGCGATCCTACTTACACTGAAAGCATTCCTTCCCTCTGTCAATGAGTAGTGCAGGTGTTCACGGACAATTCCACCGCCTTGTGGTATTGCAACAAGCAGAGCGGGGTGGGGTCGTGGAGGCTCTGCGTCTCTATACATGGCTGGAACGTCAAGGTATTTCCTTGACTGTTCAACACTTGGCAGGTTCTTTGAACGCCAGGGCGGACGAACTCAGCCGTAGGTGCATGATGGATCACAAATGGCGTTGTCACTCGGAGGTAGAGCAAGGTCTCTTTCAACAGTGGGAAGAGCCTTGGTTAGATCTATTCGCCACCGAAGAGAACGTGCAATGTCATCACTTCTGCAGTTTGGAATTACCAAGGCAGCTGTCGCTCAGCAATGCTTTTCGTCGCGAGTGGAGCTGCGATGTATTTTACGTTTTTCCGCCTATACCACTTCTACCCAGATTGCTGAAGAAGATCAGGCGCGACCGGGCCCAAGTCATTCTTGTGGCCCCGGACATGGCTCGAAGATTTGGGTATCCTGAACTAATCAGTATGAGCATGGATCCTCCGATCCGACTGCCTCTTCGGGAAGATCTTCTGTCGCAGCAGCAGGAGACGGTCCTCCACTAGAACCTGCCCAGACTCCACCTACATGCGTTGAAATTGAGTAGCAACAGTTGATTCCATTTGACTTGCCTCCTTAAGTCTGTGATATCATTCTGGCAGCCAGGCGTCCCTCCACAAAATTGGTATACGCCTGCAGGTGGAACAAATTTGTGGCATGGTTCACAGCAAAGGCTGTCGATCCCTTTTCTGCCCCTCTTTTAGAAGTCCTTTCGTTGCTTCTTTCACTGGCCCAGCAGGGCTCTGCTCTGGGCACTATTAAAGTCTACCTTTCTGAAATGTCGGCCTTTCTCAGGCACCCTGATCAGCCTCTCTTTTCAAGTCCCCTGTTGTAAATAGATTTCTCAAAGGCATTACCCACCTTTTCCCTCCTATTTCGTTTATGATGCCACAGTGGGACTTGAATCTGGTTCTTACTTAGTTGATGTGCGCTCCTTTTGAGCCGCTTCACAACTGTCCTCTTCGTTTATTGACTTTGAAACTGCTTTCCTGGTTGCCATCACCTCCGCTAGGCGCATGAGTGAGTCCAGGCTCTTTCCTGTAAGCCTCCTTTTCTGTCAGTTCATCTGGATAAGGTTGTGCTTCGCACTCATCCTTCCTTCTTGCCAAAGGTTGTCACTGCCTTCCACATCGGGCAAACTATCACCATGCCCACTTTATTCCCGCCTCCGTACCCTTTCAGAGACTGGAGAGAGGCTCCACCGTCTGGACCAAAAACATGCACTCTCATTTTACCTGAATCGCACACAACAGTTCCGGGTGGATGGCCAGCTCTTTGTTGGCTACGTAGGCGCCAAGAAAGGCCGGGCTGTGCACAAGAGGACTATCTCCAGCTGGGTCATCTTGTGTATCAAGGCCTGTTATTCTCTGGCTAAAAATGAACCTCCGGTGGGGTTGTGCGCCCATTCTACCAGGGCGACAGCAGCTACTACTGCATTGGGACATAGTGTCCCCCTGCAAGACATCTGTCAGGCAGCTACGTGGGTCTCGCTGCACACTTTTACTAAGCATTATTGCCTTGAGAGTCAAGTCCAGAGAGACGGCTTCTTTGGCCGTTCTGTTCTTCGTGACTTTCAGGTGTGATCTTGGTTCGCAGACCCACCACCGGGGTTGGTATTGCTGGGGTATCTATTCTAAGGTAAGGAATCTATCACTAACGTGTCTCTTTCAGATGCACAAGTTACTTGTGTAACCATATATCTGTAAGAAAGATTATTCAGTGTTAGATTCCTTACCGCCCCACCCATCCTCCCCGTTCAGGGCCCTACTTTCAATGCACCTGTGGTCAGTATCTTGCATGGCTCTGCGTTCCTGGCGCGGAAAGTCGTGTACAGAACTGACGTCCGCGCATGTGGGCTCGTCTAAGTAGCTGCAGTGACGTAATTTCTGCGACTACGATGCAACGTTGTTCACGGAGCCGCACGACGACGCCTACCAACACGCAGGGGTACTGCTGACAAACTCTCCGGATCCTGTCTGACACCTGGGGGTAATTCTAAGGTAAGGAATCTATCATTAACTAATGTTTCTTACAGATATATCGTTACCGAAGGTAAGTAACTTGTTCAACCGTGCCCATTGCCTGATGTTCTGTGCCTCTCCATCATCCACTGCAGGGAGCTTTGGTGACTCGTTTCAGTTGAAGTGGAGGTTTCCTCTTCACTAAATGTTTCCTCCCATACCCTTTTCAAGTTCAGAGGAAGATTCACCAGCACTTGGCCCAAATCAGACCTAATTCCCTCTCCCTGTTTCCTCCGCTACTCATTCCTGTCAGGGTAGACCTTCTCCTCCAATGGGGTGGACAGGTTCTACAACCATCCTCCAGACTTTACACCTTCATTTGTGAAGACTGATCGAGGTTATCTGAGTTTTATTCAGCTGCCACCATAGATGGTCCACATGATCCTTTCTCCCTGTTTCTACCAAGTTGGTCTATTTGGGGAGACAGAGCACATTTTTTGCAGGGTGTCCCAAACTTTGAGTTGACCCCTTGAAGGCTACCTTTTCCTTTAGTTTGCACTGTCCTTGGTCCAGCATGGTTGAGCAGTAGGTACAGTCAAGGAGTGAATTGCAGCTTTATCAGTGTTCCTGTGCCTCTTAGTATAGCTGTCTTATTCACATCACTGGTAGTTGTATGGTTTTTGAAGATCCTGACATATGTTTTTTTGCACTCTTTTTATAATGCCCAATGGGACTTGATTTGTGATCTTTTAGAGACCCTCCATAGTTGTCAGCTGTGGTCATTAACCTTTTAGTTGGTATGTTTGATTGGTGTGACCTTGGTGCTTTGCGTCCTCAAACTTCAGGCCTCAAATGCCTGTCTGCAGTTCACGTGTTTCTTCTTCAACAAGCCATCCTTCAAACTGAAGTCACTTTCCTTACCAAGGGTGTGAGCCCCCTTCCAAGTGGGATAATTTGTCACTCTGCCCACTTTTTATCTCTCACCACATCCAACCAAGAAGGAGTTGTGTTTACAGTGGTTGAAACCCATGCGTGTAGTTAATTATATTGACTATATGAAGTAATTCAGATCGCCCGACCTGCTGCCTTTGTATTCTATAGAAATGCAACAAAAAAGGCACAGTGCTTCAGAAGAGAAATTTTTTGTGTTGTATTATGCTGTGCATCAAGGTATGCTATGCTCTGGCAAAAAAAGAGCCATCTAACGGAATCCAAGCTCATTTTAACAGATTGTGAAGTCTTCAACTGCCGCTTTAGCCAGGGGCATGCCGGTGGTTGACATATGCAGAGCGGCAACATGGACTTCCCTCCACACCTTTGCCAAGCACAATTGCTTGGACTCACAGGTGAGGAGGGATGGCCATTTCGCACACTCAGTCCTTTATGGTTTCCTCATTTGTCTGTTCCTGCAGACTTACCACCTGAGAGTATGACTTCTGAATTCATTCAGAGATGAGGAATCTGCATGGAGAGGTATACAACAAAGAAATATTTACTTACCTGTAGTAACTATCTCATGGATACTGTATCTGAAATGAAATGAAATGAGAGCAATCTTATATTGCGCAACTAAGCCCAATGGGCATCAAGGCGCCTAGCAAAGAAAATCATAAGGACCGGGAACTAGATTACGGGTATGCCTTGGCAAAGAGCCATGTCTTTAATGCCTTCCTAAACGTCAGGACGGAGTGTTGAGTTTTGATTTCAGGGGGAAGATGTGTTCCACAGTTTAGGGGCCAGAGACGAAAAAGCCCGTCCTCCCCATTTACCTCTTTGAAAACGGGGAACTGACAGCAAGTTCTTACTAGATGAGCGGAGGTTTCCGCAAGGAGCGTAAGGAACCAGCAGAGCCTTCACCCCCCCGCACAGTCGCCGGACAAGGCCCCATAAGTCAGGTAAAGGGTCTTAAAGGAGATCCAGGCCTTAATCGGGAGCCAGTGAAGGCTCTTCCTAGCAGCTGTAGCGGAAGAAAGCCTAGGAACATCGAGCACAAATTTAGCCGTCGCATTCTGGACAGTCTGCAGGTGTTGCACGAGGCCCTTATTTATGCCGGCATAGAGAGCGCTGCAATAGTCGAGCCGCGAGGCAACCAGTGCAACCACAATCTGTTTGCGAGCTTGCAGGGATAGGTAGTGTTTAATTTTCCTAAGGATCTTAATAATACCCCAGCAGGTAGCAACCGTCTTATATCCTGCTGTGTCATGGAAAGAAAGGGGTCAATCATCACTCCCAGGTTGCGAGCAGAGTCTGTAGGTGTAGGGCAGACTCCGAGAGATGGTGGCCACCATTCAGTTGACCAGATGTCCTTATTTCCGCCGAAAACAAGGACCTCGGTTTTCTCTCCGTTCAGCTTTAGTGAATTGAGAATCATCCACTGGGAAAATGCCTCCATGCAGTTCCTGAAGCTGCAAACGGAGGTACTGACCGAGTGGGAGAGGGATACCATAATCTGGGTGTCATCAGCGTACGATACCACCTCCATCTCATAGGATCTTACTAACCTGGCAAGTGGGGCCACATAGATATTGAAGAGGGTCGGGCTTAAAGCCGACCCCTGTGGAACCCCACATTGCACAGGAGTGGACGGAGATAGGTACTCTCCCAATTTGACCTTCTGTTCCCTCTGATCAAGGAAGGAGGCCAGGGGACTCGATTCCGAGCCTTCCACCCCTATCTCCCTAAAACGAGATGTTAAAATAGAGGGAGATAGGGTATCAAAGGCGGCTGTCAGGTCGAGCAGAACCAGAAGAGTGGTATGGCCCTGGTCGACCTCAGTGCGGATGTTGTTTAGCACTACCGTGAGAGCTGACTCAGTGCTGTGACACTTCCGAAAGCCATGTTGGGACTGATCCAAAAGACCCAAAGTGTCCAAGAAAGCCGCCAGATGCTGATTTAGATGAGTCTCCAGCATCTTTGCTGGTGCCGGAAGCAAAGAAATGGGGCGGAAATTCTTGAGCTTTTCAGGGTCTAAGGTTGGCTTTTTTAAGAGAGGCTTAACCACAGCATTCTTCCAAGATGGAAAAATACCCTCCAACGTCGCCCGATTCATAATGTCCGGGAGAGGGGGCAATAGGGCTTCCCTACAGTCTTTAAGAACTTTAAGAGGGCATGGATCCAATGGGGATCCCGACCTGGTCTTACTTAAAAGCAAGTCCAGTTGCTGAAGGGTAAGAGGCGGAAAATTAGACAAACTCACCGCAGGGTCCGTTGTTCCAGATCCTATAGGAAATTAAACAAAGGGAGAAGAGAAGGCAACGGTGCCCTTTGCAGTTCAAGGGCTGAGTAAATGTCGGCTATTTTGGAGTAGAAGAATTGGGAAATCTTGTCACATAGCTCTTGGGAGCTGACAATGGGATCGGGAATTTGCAGGGTGCACAGGGAGTCTACAATTTTGAAGAGTTCCCTGGGAGAAGTAAGAGAGGCAGTTAAGTTAGAAAAATAGGCCTGCTTTTCTTTGATTACCTCTGCTTTGTACCCTTTAAGAAGAAGTTTGTGCTTATCCCTCTCTCGATTATCCCAGCTCGCCCGCCAAAGCCTTTCCTGCTTCCTGCAGCCCTGCCTTAAAAGTCTGAGAGACTCTGAAAACCAGAGGGCCGAAGGCCTCTTCCTGGCAGAATAGCGAGATGAGACAGGGGCCAGGAGATCCACTGCCGTGGCGATGAAACTGGTGAATTCAAGCGCCGCCGTACTAACATCCTTCGCTGCAGTAATTTCGGTATTGGAAATTAGAGGAGCAAGAGTGTCGTTCGAGATCTTCCTATAATTCCGCTTGGGTTCTTGTTTACTGGGACCACTCAACTTGATAGCGGCAGGAGGAACCCGAAGTTCCATGGGGACAGCTAAGTGATCAGACCAAACCAGCGGAATAGGCAAGTCTGTCGTTAGCCTATGGTCATTTGAGAACACCCCATCCAGAGTGTGTCCCGCCCGATGAGTGGGGCTATTGACCAGCTGCCGCAGACCACAAGTGGGCAGTGATTCCAAGAGGGAGAGGGTTTCCCTAGGATCTGGATTTTCAAGATGAAAATTCAGGAGTCCCAAAACCGTCAGATGAGAACAGCCAAAATAAGGTTCTAGGATGTTCAGAAGAGTCTGGCTGAAATCAGATCTGGGCCCTGGAGGTCTATAAATTAATATGCCCATAAATGAGGCAGAGAGGGGAGAGGTTATTGAAAAATGTAAGGCCTGAAGAGTATCCGAGGGAGCGGATAGGGTATTAATACGACAGGTACGGGATACCTTATATAGGTACCCCAACCCTCCTCCTCTGCGTCCCACTCGGTCCATCCTGGCTAGCGCATAACCATCGGGTATGGCGTTCACCAGTTCAGGCCCAGAGGAATCAGAGGCCCAAGTCTCTGTAATAAAGACCCAAGTAGGCTTTCTAACAGACACAAAATAACTGAAAGCAATATTGTTCTTCACCAGCGACCTAGCATTGATGAGGAAACCGTTTTCACTCGTGACAGTGGGAGTAGGGAGTAGTTTAGTGGGAGGGCACAGATTAGGGGTACTCACTGTTGTAAACGTACAATTCCTTTAATAGCAACAGCAGCGAGGGGAGTCCGGAAAAGCATCCGGAGGGCAAGTGAAATGACAGGGTAAACGTGAGGTTCTAAAGGCGGTTAAGTCATAGTATGAGTAAGTAAAGCTTACATGACTAGCGCCACCACGTTCATATTCCTTCCCGCCTGACCCGTCCTTAGCGCAGACGGGCTGGACTCTGGCGTGACTCCGGCGCGAGTACGGCACGCCCGCTGCGCGCATACGCTGCGCGCTTGCATTACTGGTTGAAGAAGGGGTCTGGCGTGTCCGCCTGACCACTAGACCGCTACCCAAAATGGCGCCCGCCAGACGTCCCTTCCTACCCCCAAATTGGCCCAAGTATCCGGTACACAACGCTGGGGACCCGCTGAAGCCACGGTGTGCGTGACCTATTACAGTGCAGGTATGCGGGGAATAAGCGACTTAAAAGCAGGGGAAAAGTCTAAATTAAAAATAAACCAAATGCAGCAAAACGGGGTTAAATTTAAAATTGCAGAGTATGACGCGAGTTCAGCAGGAATTGAAGCGCACGATGACTGAGCGCTTAGCGTAATGATAGTTGCCTTGTCCAAGGCTGACCCACCTGCTTCACCGCCTTAAATACAAATCTAGCGTGTCCGCCTGACCACTAGACCACTACCCAAAATGGCGCCCGCCAGACGTCCCTTCCTACCCCCAAGATGGCGCCAAGTATCCGGTACACAACGCTGGGGACCCGCTGAAGCCGCGATGTGCGTGACCTATTACAGTGCAGGTATGCGGGGAATAAGTGACTTAAAAGCAGGGGAAAAGTCTAAATTAAAAATAAACCAAATGCAGCAAAACGGGGTTAAATTTAAAGTTGCCGAGTATGACGCGAGTTCAGCAGGAATTGAAGCGCACGATGCCTGAGCGCCTAGCGTAATGATAGTTGCCTTGTCCAAGGCTGACCCACCTGCTTCACCGCCTTAAATACAAATCTAGCGTGTCCGCCTGACCACTAGACCGCTACCCAAAATGGCACCCGCCAGACGTCCCTTCCTACCCCCAAGATGGCGCCAAGTAACCGGTACACAACGCTGGGGACCCGCTGAAGCCGCAATGTGCGTGACTTATTACAGTGCAGGTATGCGGGGAATAAGTGACTTAACAGCAGGGGAAAAGTCTAAATTAAAAATAAACCAAATGCAGCAAAACGGGGTTAAATTTAAAATTGCCGAGTATGACGCAAGTTCAGCAGGAATTGAAGCGCACGATGCCTGAGCGCTTAGCGTAATGATAGTTGCCTTGTCCAAGCTTTCTCACCAATACCACCCGCCTCTCCATTCTTAAGGAAGGAAGTAGGCATGATAATAAGTTAAAAACGTCGTTTTTGCCCTGCATCAATACATCATTTATTATTTTTCTCATCTCTGTTTCAAAAGACCTAGTAATAAAACAGCTGAAGATTTACGTCAAGGCATTTGGGTTGGTACTATATTACTCCAGTGACATCCCCACAGCTCCACATCCATCTTTGAGATGGAGCAAGACCTCCCTCCTCCCCCCATCGCACAGTACAGCTATGCAGACGGTTTTCAGATCCAGTCTAGTTCCAGGGATATTTAATTATTTATTTGTCAGATTTGTAATGCTCATGGCTGCCCCAGCAACTGGGCGTCCCAGCGCAACCACAGACCCTAGACGAGAACCGGAGAAGAAGATAATGGTTAAACAGGAAAAAGCCAGGTCTTTATGGCTTTTCGGAAGGCCAGGTGGTTCTGGATTGCTCTGATGGAAACAGGGAGCGAATTCCAGAGTTGTGCAGCAAAACTGTGAAAAGAACGACCATGCGCTCTGGCTTTCAAAACTCGAAGAATACAGACCAACGCTAGATCGGCTGATCTCAGAGGACGCTGTGGCAAGTAGAACTCTGATTGGCCAACTCCAGGGGTGCCTGTAGCGTCAGGATCCTATGCGACACGCAAAGCAACTTAAATTGAATGCCCTTCTCAACAGGCATCCAGTGAAGTTTGCGGAGAACATGAGAAACTGAGCAGGGTTTCTGGAGAGCTACCAGAATGCAAGATGCTGCATTCTGTACTCTCTGAAGGCGCTTAACGCTGGCCTTATTAGCACCCAGATAGAGGGAATTGCCATAGTCCAGTCTGGATAGAATGGCAGCCTGGGCAATGGTTTGACGCACTTTTGGAGGAAAGAAACCCAGCAGCGGTTTCAAGCCTTGCAAAAGCCCAAAGCACGCCCCAGCCACTACCTTCGATTGGGTGTCAAATGTCAGGCCACTGTCAAACGACTCGCCCAGATTTTTCACAGTCTCCTTGGGCGGGGGGGGGGCGGGTTTGAGGCGATACGGCCAACACTGCTCGGACCACAACTCCTGAACCTTCCGGAACAGTAAGATCTCGGACTTGCTGGCGTTCAACTGCAAGCCGTTTAGCTCCATCCAGACCGCAACCGCTGAAAGATCCTCTTTGAACTTGTCCAAATTAGTACAGCATTTCTTGGAGAAAGCGATCACCAATTGGGTGTCGTCAGCATACGACACCAGTGACAAGCCCCTTCATTTAGCTATCGCAGCCAAGGGTCGGACATAGATGCAAAGCGAACTCGTGGGAATGAAAAGGAGGCACGAGGACTTGGAAAGACCTCCCCTCCAAAAAAGACCGGAACCAGTTCAGAGCCACATCCCTAATGCCAATTTCCTGTAGGCGTCTTCTAAGTATCGCATGAGTGACGGTTTCAAAAGCGGCGCTTAAGTCCAAAAGGACCAAGGCCGCTGAATCACCGACATCCAGACTCGCCCGGATGGCTTCCGTCACTGCAAACAAAGCAGACTCGGTACTGTGGCGTGCTCGGAAACATTGCTGTGATGGATCCAGGATGGCACCCTGCTCAATAAATTTGGAAAGAGTGGAATTCATGTGGGATTCAACCAGATTCGCCAAGAAAGGCAGTTGGGAGATAGGGCGGTAGTTGCCCAACTTAGCAGGGTCCAAGGAGGGTTTTTTGAGCAGCGGGATCCCTTTCGCGTGTTTCCACACCCCAGGTATGAAATCTGACGCTAAAGAAAGGTTGACCAAGTCAATATTCAGCGGGGGGAGGAGAGTGTGAAGCTGACGGAAATGGGCAGGTGTAAAAGGGTCGGCCGGCGAGCTTGATTTAATTTTCAGACAGAGGGACTCGAATTCCATATGTGTCAGCGGAGGAAAAGATGACAAGGAATTTCCCCCAATATGACAAATAGCCCCCGGATCTGCCACCTCAGCAGACGAAGCCAGGGTAGGTAGACCAAGGTAGATCTTATCGACTTTCTTCACAAAGTACCGATCCAACTCATTGCACTAACGGTTTGAGGAGATCGGAAAGACACCCGTAGCACTTGCACTCTTCATATTCAAGAGATAAAGAATCTGCAGGTAGATAGACTATCCACCAGAAAAATTGTTTGTTACTCAAGGTATGTAACTTTAATTTAACTGAAGTGCAATAGTATTGGTGGCCATGTGATTGCTGTGGCAAACAAAATAACCTACTTTGTATATTTTCCAGTAACAACTAAAACTAATAGGCCGTTGATCCCAGGAAATGCCCTCATCGTGCTTGTGTCCAATGTACTTTATTTGCTCATTGAGTGTTGTTCAGACACCATAAATCCCAAACAGTAACACATGTAATTGCTACATGGCATCCAGCTTTGATTAACACTCACAAATTCCCCTTCCTAAGGGGATTTCAAGAACAGGAGACTTCAAAATATAGACTGTAATATGAGAAAAAGTTTGTAAGCTCAAGACTTGACCACGTAAAATTAACAAAAAGTGTGTAGTCTTTCTTTCATCATATTGTCACATTAAGCATCACTGGTGTCTACCAGAGTTTCATTAATTGTTAGCTCTTCAGATTGTGGTGTGCATTGTAAATTGTTTGTAAAACATACAATTTGATTAATTGAACTTTCTTTATTTGCTTTACAGAAGATGCAAGACAATGCTTCAATTAGTGATCCAAGTATTTCATATTTTTCCTCAACTTCTCAACTATATAATACTGCATTTCTAAATTCTAATTGTCAGGGTTCAGTGCAACCATGCATTACCACACAGACTGGAAGCAACACTGGCATTTCTGCAAGATCAAATTCTTTGGTTCATGTTTCAGCTGAGATGCCTCACATTTCTGTAGGAAGATCTCCTTCTAAACAGTCTTCTTGCAGCCAGTCTTTGCAATCAAGGGAGAGCAATCCAGATGTCAGTGGAAGCAATTCTGTGTCTCACGTTCAACCGCGATCTCCACAGTCATTAAGCTTGAGCCCCATAAAGACGGAACTGAAGAATCCATTTGATAAGATAATCACTCATCTGAATGCTATATTTCCACACTATGATCGGTAAGAAGCTTGATGGAATGCTGTGCTATTATTTTAAGCACTAACCTAGGTATTGATTACTGTATGTTTCTAATGGAAGCCTGTTTTATTTAACTATATCCCCAGATGTCAAAGTTAACCTGTAAACATTTCATATTCCAGCATTGAGTTTTAGGTTGTGTTGGAAGGGCTTCATCTATGAAGCCACCTAGTTGTCATTGAAATAGGCATGACATCCACAGTGTCCCAATGGCATCAGTATCGTTTTCTGTGCACCACAGATGTGTGGTCCTAAAAGATCGCTGCTTTTTATGTGCTATGTCACCTGCAATATCTAGCTACAAGTTCCGTTCCAAATGCCGGAAAAAGTTAGTTTGTCCACCCCTCCCCCCCACACACCCCCTCAAAGGTATTTATGCCTCCCAGTGGTTGGACCACAGATCTGATGCCTTCTCTACCTGTAAATAAATGCATGCTTAGGCAGTCATTGAGCTGGGGTCAGAATAAAAGAGTTCTGCTTCTTAGTTCCTGTCTTTGAGCAGAAAGCCGAGGAAGACTTCACCACCAGTGGTTGACGCCCCCCAAAAAAACAAATGATACTTTCCCTTCTCAAATTCCATCTCTTTTCACTAACACTTGTTCAGCCCGGCCAGGCAGACATTTTTCCCAACATGTTTTTTTGTCTTCATCCACAAATGTACCCAGACTTTCGTAGGTACTGTGTGCATCCAAAGAAGAGCTGAAAGAGCTGGCCTCCTTTAAAAGACAATGATACTAGTTTTTGTCATTACCCCAGATTCTAGGACACCTTTATAAGATACTACTTCTCGATATAAATCTTTGTCTGCCGTGAGCCTGGGCTTCTTTAACAGTGGCATTGGCTCCAAAAGATTGACGGTTAGTGCAGCTTCAAGACTTTAGTGATTAGAAGACTCTCGTAAGTGCAGTTTTCAGTCCTATATAGTACACCCTCCTCTTTCTCTGCAGTTAGAAGTACAGCAGTAAAAGTCATTAGACTTTCCTACTACCACTGTTGAGCCATGCCAATGCACTTGCAAAGCTTTTGGATTTTTTGCTGCAGCAAGTACCCTGGTCCGTTAATGAAGCTGTACTTGAACCAGTAATGATGATGGGCAAAGTCCTGTTCTGCTTTGGACGTCACAAAATATGCATCTCCTAAGCACTGTATGGACCACCTTCTCCCCTTTAGGCCCATCCCAAGCCGTTTTGTGGAGGCTTCTTCATTGAAAGCTTGGTCTAAAACCTTCCAGTAAGCCCCTCCATGGATTTCATCAGGTTGCCTCATTAAGGGAGGTTTGACCTTGTTTGCCATGTGGCTTGTCTTTTCAACTGAGTCTTTAAAGTTTGATGGTATATGTAGAGGATGAACACTCTACCCCGTCCAGAAAAGATGTAAGTTTGCCTATGAGTAGCCACTTTCCTTTGGCATGGAAACTTATAGGCACTTGTTATTTTCTTTCATATCTGAAAGAGACACGTTAGTGATAGATTCCTTACCTTAGAATATCCCCAGGCGTCAGACTGGATCCGGAAATTTTTGCGTAGCAATACCCCTGCGCGTCGGTAGGCGTCGTCCGCGGCTCCGCATCCGTCGTCGGAGTACTTAGACGCCGACCATGCGCGCTGACGTCAGTTCTTCTTTTTTCCGCGCCAGCTAGCGCAGATCCGGAGAAGCTCTACCCCTAGTCATTTTTTGACTAAACTTTTTGATCTGTTTGATCATTTCTTTCTTCGAGTCTTCGACTCTATCGGTGCCGGTAGGGATGCCCAGGTTCAACCCCTGTTCGAAGTGCGACCGACTGATGTCGGTTACGGCCCTTCATCGCCGGTGCCTGAAGTGTTTAGGCCTCGACCACGACGACCGCACCTGCTCCGACTGCCGGGCCCTGACGTCTAAAGCTAGGCGGGAGCGGTCCCGCAAGCGACTCGAGCTCCAGCAGTCGGCCCCGCCGTTCCAGGTCCCGGTCCCAGGCCCACGGGAGGTAGAGGGACCGGTCGCGGGGTCGGAGTCATCGCAGCTCCGGGAGTGGACATCGGTCATCAGGCTCCAAGTCCTCCGGTAAGAGGCATGAGAGGTCGGAGAGACGTCATCGCTCCTCCGACCCACCCCGACGCTCGCACGATGCGGCGGGGGTTCGGGCCACACCGCCCACGCGGCTCCGAGGGAGTAACAAGCGTCACTGCCTGCCCCACACCTTCGGGTCCCTGGGCACGGCACGACGGAGGAGATCGAGCGGTACCTCATGGCGCCTCCGGGTCCAACGGTCCCGGCTGGAGGCCCCAGCGGGTCGGGCGCTTCGGCCCCGACGCCGCCTGCGACTTCGGTCCCGGCGCCGCAGGACCTCACCGGATCCGCTTCCGGATCCGGGTCTTCGCCGGACGACCTCATGACCTCACCGGCGCCGGCCCCACGGGTGTCGCCCCGGTGCCCACTGTGGACGCCGTCCCCAATGTTCCCTTCGGTCCGACTCTGGCGCCGGAACGGCCTTTGGAGATTTTTATTTCCATGAGGAGGGCCCTGTCTGTTAATCCTGCTTTACAGGAAACGGGTGACGAGGGAGATTGGGAGGGGTCTGAGGACCCTCTGGCACTGGAGTGCCAATCTCAACAGGACTGGACATATGAGCTTGGGGAGGCCAGTGGTAATGACACTTCGCCAGACACTGGATTTCTCTCCCCTCCGACCGTGGCTTCGGAGGAGGGGTCTACATATAGTGTAGTGTTGACGAGGGCGGCCAAGGCCTTAAACCTTGAGCTCCCCGTCGCAGCCGTGAGGACTAACCTCCTCACTGAGGTCCTCAAACCGCAGACAAGCTCCAGCGAGCCTCTGCTGCCGTTCAATGAGGCCTTATGTGACGTTCTTGTGGGCACTTGATCCAAGCCCGCCACAGGTCCGCCTGTGGATAGGAACGTGGCCATACGGTACCGCCCGGCCCCGGGCGACCCTTGCTTTTTGTCCACCCATCCCTCCCCCGAGAGTCTGGTTATCCAGGCCTCCACTTCCCAGACCGCATTCCCGTCCGCTCCGCCCGATCGGGAATCCAAGAGATATGAGCAGTTCGGGAAGAAGGTGTTCTCATCCATAAGCTTAGGGCTGCGGTCTGTCAATACCGCCTGTCTCTTGGGCCGCTACACCAACACCCTGTGTGACGCGGTCGCGGACGTGCTGCCACAATGTCCGGAGGAGGTCCGGGCTAAACTCGCCCAAACCCTTGTGGAGGGCCGAGATGCAGCGCGATATTCCATCCGGTGAGGGCTGGATACCACGGACTCACTGGGCAGGTCGATGGCAACGACGGTGGCGGTTCGACGCCACGCCTGGTTGAGGTCCGCCAACTTTTCGTCCGATGTCCAGGCCACACTTCTGGACATGCCGTTTGATGGCCGTCGCCTCTTTGGCGACAAGGCAGACCATGCGCTTGAGCGTTTTAAGGACTCCAGGGCTACGGCCAAGTCCTTGGGCCTCTCGGCCACACGCCAGCAATAGGGTGCCTTTCGTTCCTTTTGTGGCCAAGTAAGGGGCGCCCCCACACGTGCTGCCATTCACGCGCCGCAGAATGTTCAACAGCGTGGTGGCGGCCGTGGAAACCGCCGTGGCGGCGGTCGGGGACAACGGCGAGGCCAGTCCACACCTCCCTCCGCAGCACCCGCCTCAAAACCTTCCTAGTCCGAGTTTTCAGGCCCATGTGACGCCGGTGGGACGCAGGGTTCGCCATCACCTCTCCCACTGGCGCACTGTCACGTCGGGCAGGTGGGTGCTGCAAATCGTCCGAAGGGGCTACTCCCTCCCCTTCGAGGCGACCCCTCCAGCCATGCCACCGCAATTTCACCGCATGTCGGGGAATCACTTGCAACTTCTGCAAGAGGAAGTCACGTCCCTCTTGGCCAAGGGGGCCATCGAATGCGTTCCTGGGCCGAAAGTAGGGTGTGGTTGTTACTCCCACTACTCTCTGGTACCCAAGAAGGGCAAAGGGGGACTACGCCCTATCTTGGACCTGCGGAACTTCAACGGCTTCCTCCGGAAGGAGAAGTTCAAGATGCTGACTTTGGCTCAGGTCTTAGCTGCCCTAGACCCTGGAGACTGGCTGGTAGCGTTGGACTTGCAGGACGCCTATTTTCACATCCCCGTCCTGCCGGCCCACCGGCGTTACCTGCGGTTCACGGTAGGCCACGAGCACTTTCAGTTTACCGTGCTCCCCTTCGGCCTTACCAGCGCCCCACGGGTGTTAACGAAGGTGATGGCGGTGGTCGCAGCTCATCTGCGCAGGTTAGGGGTGTCAGTCTTCCCCTTCCTCGACGACTGGTTGTTGAAGGCGGGCTCGCCCCAGACAGTCGTCAGCCACCTCCAGACTACGGCCGACCTCCTGCACTTGCTGGGGTTCTCCATCAACCTGCCGAAGTCGCACCTGTGTCCCTCTCAGAAGCTCCTCTTCATCGGAGCGGTTCTCGACTCGGCGCAGTTTCGGGTTCACCCACCCGAACAGCGGGTTCGGGATATACAGGCTCTGATTCTAATCTTCCAGCCTTTATCCCGAATCTCGGTCAGGTTGACGCTGTGGCTTCTGGGGCTGATGGCCTCCTGTATCCTTCTGGTGCATCACGCCCGGTGGCGGATGCGGGCTCTGCAGTGGGACCTGAAGTTTCAGTGGGCCCAGCATCAGGGCAACTTGTCCGATCATGTCTTGATCTTGGAGGGCACTGTGAGACAACTGCAGTGGTGGCTCACCGACCGCGATTGGGTCAGTGTCCGATATCTCTCCCTACCCCACCCGGAGCACGTGGTTGTGACGGACGCGTCCTTCCAGGGCTGGGGAGGCCACATGGGAGAGGCGGAGATCAGAGGCCTCTGGTCTCCGGCGGAGTCCCGGCTCCATATCAACCTTTTGGAGCTGCGAGCGATTCGTCTAGCACTGAAGGCATTCCTCCCCTCTGTCCGGGGGAGTGTAGTGCAGGTGTTCACGGACAACACCACCGCCATGTGGTACTGCAACAAACAGGGCGGGGTGGGGTCGTGGACCCTATGCCAGGAGGCTCTGCGCCTGTGGCAGTGGCTGGAACATCAGAGCGTGACCCTGGTGGTTCAACACCTGGCAGGCTCTCTGAATGCCAGGGCAGACGAACTCAGCCGTCGGTGCATGATGGATCACGAATGGTGTCTGCACTCGGACGTGGCGCAAGGCCTCTTTCAGCAATGGGTAGAGCCTTGGTTATATCTATTCGCCACAGTCATCAGTTCTGCGCGCTGGAATTTCCAAGGCGGCACTCGCTCGGAGACGCATTTCGTCGCGAAAGGAGTTGCGGTGTATTGTACGCCTTTCCGCCTATACCACTTCTGCCCAGGTTATCCTTGTGGCCACGGACTGGGCACGAAGATACTAGTATCCCGAGCTACTCAGCATGTCAGTCGATCCCCCGATTCGTCTGCCTCTTCGGGAGTACCTTCTGTCGCAGCAGCAGGGGACGGTTCTGCACCCAATCCTGTCCAGTCTCCACCTACAAGCTTGGAGATTGAGCGGCGGCAGTTGAGGCCATTTGACTTGCCTCCCAAAGTCTGTGATATCATTCTGGCAGCCAGGCGTCCCTCCACAAAGTCGGTATACGCCTGCAGGTGGAACAGATTTGTGGCATCGTGCACAGCAAAGGCTGTGGACCCACTCTCTGCACGCCTTTCTGAGGTTCTCCTCTTTCTTCTTTCTCTTGCCCAGCAGGGCTCTGCTCTGGGAACTCTCAAGGGGTACCTTTCTTCCCTTTCCGCCTTCTTACGGCTACCTGATCAGCCTTCCTTGTTCAAGTCCCCCATTGTAAATAGGTTTTTGAAGGGCATCACACACATGTTCCCTCCTGTTCCCTCCTGTTCCCTTCGTGATGCCCCGGTGGGACTTGAATCTTGTGCTTACTTACCTCATGTGTGCTCCCTTTGAGACGCTCCATAACTGTTCTCTCCGTCTTCTTACTCTGAAGACTGCTTTCCTGGTTGCCATCACCTCTGCCAGGAGAGTGAGATGGCTCCAGGCTCTTTCTTCTACACCTCATTTCCTTTCTGTTCATCCGGACAAGGTTGTGTTGCGAACAAGACCTTCCTTCTTGCCCAAGGTTGTCACGGCCTTTCACATCGTGATGAATTCAGGCCTCAGCCAGGCCTGTGAATGCGAAAGGGTTCGCCCTTCTGTACGCAAAGTCCTCAGACTACATAAGAAGTTGGCACGGAAACTGGAAATACAAAGACATAGTTTAATAAACCTTTAAAGGTGGTACTACAGCCCACACAACACTTTACAGTATTGTACAAGGTAGCACAAAGAACATGAACATGCGGTCCCCTTTTATACACAAAGAAGGGGCTCATAAGTGGACGGTTACAGCTCAAAAGTATGATTTACGGCCATATAAGGACATTTCTTGAACATGATCAATACATGGGTGGAGTTAACGGTTCATGAAGCCCCCTGAATGCACATTCCGATCCCCTCTAAACAGAAACAGATGTTACACGTACTGGGCATGCGCTAGATAGGCTGGAACTATTTATAGCTTGTTGCTGGGCAAACTCCAGGGGTGACAGTCGGTGAGGTAGGACTTGCCTCATGGCGAGCACATGGCACAATGTAGCCTACAAGATGGAGGCCAGAAAACAAAATGGAGTCTGGCCGTAAATACAAGTATGAGCGGGAAAACTATACTGAAGACACAATAGCATGTCTTCAGCGAATGCTTAACATTATCGCTGTTTTATTTACAACAGACGACCCTTTCAGCATTTGCTGAAGACATTCGGTTTCCTTGGGTAATCTAAATACTCATCGTTTATATCGATGCTCATCATGTCCGCTATCTCTCTAGTTATAGTTTTCTTATGGGCAGCATCCGCAACAGTTTGTTTATTGGGCACGCAAAATGAAACACACAACGAACATATCATAGGGCTAAATTGAATGCATACACAACAGGTGAACAATATGGCAACAATTATGCATAGTCCAGTAAGAACCTTCCAACCCCATGTGGAAATTAAGGTCCAGAACCACCCGGAGAATGTCCAAGACCCATTTTCTTGATGTATATCAGCTGCAATTTTGTGTAACTTATTAATAGCTTTGTACACAGAAGGAGTATGGTAAGGTATAAAGACACAACAACTACTTCCGATAATTCTGCAAACCCCACCTCTATCTGCTAACATGACGTCAAGAACCATTCGGTTCTGCAATGCAACAACTCTAGAAATCTGTAGCTCTTCAGTAAGGTTCCCCCGAGCTGCTGCAGTTTGATTTGTAACAGCTTCCACTACTCTTGTTAATCGCCGTATCTTTCTGCTGTTCAGAGCTGGTCCCACAAAGAAAAACAATCCTAAATTAAAATCTATATACTGTTGCAGACTAGTATCTGTCTGATCCACATCATCTATGGATAAGGTCCGCTTAAATCTGTTCACAGTTACATTATTCAACACTTTATGATATGATGCAGGTGCCAGAAATGCAGGTGGCAAAAGAAATGATACATAACATACTCCAGACCATCCGGCTGGCAATCGATAATAGCCCTTATTTCCACATACAAAATAAGTGTTATGCGAAGCAAGGAAAGTACTGTTGTTCAAGCCATCAATGTTCAGAACGACAATACAATCGCTAACACCTACAGGGATATGGCCTACACTTTGTACACATAAATCGGCTTGAGCTTGGGCCACAGAAATCACAAATTTTTCCTGTCCAACAGTGTCTCTGGTGTTCGTGAAGTTATAAGGAGTTGATGCATTGTCCGGTCGATATTCTTCCCACTCCCATATAGTTCCGTTGGCTTGTGGATAGCCGTCTTTCTCTTGATGGCATTCTTTGTTTAGTTTAAAAATCAATCGTCCTACAGTAGGTTTCCTTGTAGCAAAAAGCAAAGTGTACCATGCTCTACAAGAGCCATTATGCGAAAAGGGAAGTGGTATGAACGGAGTTCCCCCTTTCTTTTGATGCGCTGGCATCATCCCACATATCCAACAGTCTGTGGTATTTGTAGCAACGTGGGTCTGATGCAACATCTGTATGAAGGTGTTATTCAAATAGGACTGTCGATGCTTCAACTCTTGGTAAGGGAGTGTATAGAAAAAGTGCTCATCAGGAACGGGAGTAGAAACAACATACAGTTCACGGGCAGGAGCTTTCTCCTCAACAAACCACATGACTGTAGCGATGACTGCTATAACGAGAATGAACCCTATAGAACCAACAATCTTTATTTTATCCATCTTGAACAAAGTACACAGTATCTTCCTGTAACTAAAGTGTTGTCAGAACTCTTACCCCTGAGGTAGCCGTTGTTTTCTTCACCATCTGGCCAAGACGGGTGTCACTACTCTAATGCATGGCTGATCCCCCCCCCCCCCCCCCCCTTGCCTCATTGGCTCTCCGTTTCACAAACCTTGGGACCGTTCTGACAACTTCTCATACGATTGCAGATTCTTTTCTTGGTCGTAGATTGTATCTCCTCGATGCAGGCTTTGTCTGGTCCGGGAAGAACTCCTCAGAATCGTCAGGTACCACAGCACGGCCTCTCTCTGTAGTCAGGATATCCCGATGGTCAGTCAGTACAGCAGGCTCCACCAGATCAGGTTGCACCTTCCGGCAATGTTATGTTATGTTATGTTACGTAACTCTTATATAGCGCATGGCTACCCCAGCAACGAGGCGTCCCAGCGCTGCAATGGATCGAGTGGATCCAATTTTTGCGATTCGTCACCCGTACTGCTGTTCTCGTGGCTAGGAGGACTTGTTCAGGGCCACACCATCTCGGTTCCAGACTGTTCGACCTCTCAAACGATTTCACGAGGACGAAGTCACCAGGCCGGAGATTATGACCTTCTCCTGTGGACCGATCAGGGAGTGCCTCTCGAACCTGTTGATGAATGGAAACCAAGCTATCAGTTATTATAAATTCTTTATTCGGAATTTCAGTATTAGAAATCCATAAAAGCAATGTTAATACATAGTAAGTCAATCATTAAAAAACAAATTTGAGCACATAAAATTTTGAAATGCAGAATCATTTCACATACAATAATAGGTTTCGCAAATTATTTACAGTACTGTGATTTAAGGAAATTACTTTACAAGTTTTTCCTGTGTCTGTATATGCATTTCAAAAAGTTAAGAACATGGTAGCAGGTGATTTCAGTGTTTAAAAGCTGTAAACACAACATGGCAGGACGGTACTGCCTGAAGCCCCAGGATTTTAACAGAGTCAATAACCAGAGTTTACGATGTTCATGATAAAATTTGCAGAACATAACTGTATGTAAAGTGGTTTGTGCTGACTTTTCGTCACAAGGGCACGGGGGTAAAGTCGAATCCCATGCGTTTGTTACTGGGAAAGCTATTAACCTGTGAAATAGATTTAATCTAAATCTTATCAGAAGAAAACGATCGAAGATACTGTTCTTAAGATTTAGATACGGCTGAATAGAAAAAGTAGATTGAACCATTACAGCATGTTGAACAGACGGTTTGCCTGCTTCAGATTGTAGTCTCAGATTTTCAAAATGTCCCAGGGCTAGTGCTTTTAATTGCTTTTTCGAAAGTTCGCAGATCTTTTCAGGAGTGGAGTAGTATTTTTCTACCCCTAGGTCAATAAAAAAGTTCCTGATGTAAGCTAGCCATTTTATTCTTAGAGCGTGGTCTAGTCTCATAGCATCTGCCACTATCATCTTGGTGAGTGCATTTTTTTCTGAAGTCCAGATGCGGCGCCATAAGAGTAGCGGTTGTATTCTTGCCAGATCCTCAATGTATGGGATGCCTAGTTCAACATGACATCCGTACGTTGAGGATCGCTTTGGGGCCATCAGGAGGAACCTCAAAAAAGCATTTTCTGCAATTTGTAGGGCAGAGACATCCGTGTGACCCCATACGCTAGCTCCATATAGTGCTGTTGATTGACATTTGGCTCTGTAGATTGTTAGTAGTTCCAGGGTTGGTCGTTTTCCCAATTTCTGTGAAAAAGACACCAGGGCTGCTATCGCTCTCTTAATGCAGTGTTTCCTTGCTTCCACTGCCATTTTCCAGGACAATTTGTCATCTATTGTAATGCCCAGGTAACAATATTCAGTTGTAAACTCTATTTTTTGGTTTTTAAGGGTTAGGTCTTTAGGGTGTTTCCTCCCTGTGCCTGCCGTCATCACGAAGGTCTTCGTCACGTTTATGTGGAGGTCTAGAGTACCCATAAACGAAGAATATCTGTTGAGTATTCTCTGGAGTTCGCGAGGGGTCCGTGCCAGCAGGACAGCGTCGTCCGCGTAGAGTAGAGCGGGAATCGGGCATTGTTTTGCCTGTGGAAGGTCCCGGGCGCCCTTCAGAAGCTCGACCTCCAAGTTGTTAGTATAGAGGGAGAAGAGGAAAGGCGCCAGGACACATCCTTGTCTGACTCCACGCTCCACTCTGAAGGACGTCGACAGCTCACCCTTTGTGCCAAAACGGACTCTAGCAGAGGGTTTGGAGTACAGTTCCCTCAAGAAATTCAGAAGTGGCAGGTCTACCCCCATTTGTAACAGCAGAGACCATAGTTTGGTGTGAGAAACACAATCAAACGCGGCGGACAAGTCCACATAAACCATATAGAGTTTGTCCTGCTTTGCATGTATGTATTTTCCAATGATAATGGAGAGGTTTAGGGCTTGTTCCACTGTTCCAAAACCCTCCCGGAAGCCAAATTGCAGCTCAGACAGAATACCTCTCTCCTCCACCCATTGCTGGAGTCGCTCCAGGATCACCCTACCTGCTATCTTTCCCAGTGAGTCCAACAAAGATATTGGACGGTAGCAGGCGGGGTCCTGGCGATTGCCCTTCTTAAATATCGGAACCATCACAGACCTCGTCCAGGACTCCAGAATTCCTTTCTTTGCAGCTGCCGTGCATACCCTAGTAATGATAGGGGCCCAGAGATCTGTGTTATGCTTAAAAAAGTCTACCGGGACTCCGTCCGGTCCTGGAGCTTTTCCGTTTTTGCTTGATTTCAGGGCCAGAAGGACCTCGGAGATTTCAAAGTCTATTTGGATGGGGTAAGATGGGACTGCTAAATTTCTATATTCAATTTCTTGTCCTATTGTTTGATTTTGGAATATTTTTGAGAAATGTGATACCCATTCTGACTCATCTATGTCAACTTCGATTTTTGGAGTTTTTTCATCAACCAAAAATGGGGCTCTCACTACTCTCCAGAATGCTTGGCTATTTTTTCTTGGGCACTAGAGTGGAGTTCATCCCACAGAGCTTGCTTTAACTCCGCCTTTCTCTTTTTTCTGATAGCAAAGTATTCCTTTCTTAGTGTGGATATGATGTGAGGATCTCTTTCGTCTTTATTTAGTGCTATTTTAAGCTTGGAGTGAGCCTGAGTGCATTCATGATTGAACCATCCTTTATTTCGATGGGGGCCAGTTTTATGTTTTGCTGTGAGTAGGGATTTGATTTGTTTCATGATTTGTGCGAAGTTGCTAAGGAGTTCCTCATCTTCTGTCAGTATGTCTAAACATTTCTTGATTTGAGGATATGCCGATTTTATCAGCTCTTTGGTAAGTTCCCCGGGGTTTATCTTTCCCCACTTTGTGTACCCATTTAATTTGCCCAGATTTATATTATCCTGGCTCAGTGTGTTAGCTATTGTCAAAGGTAGGGATTGTTGGTGGATTAGATTCATTTCCAATTTGAGGATTGAATGATCGCTTAAAGTGTTGGGTATGACTTCAAAATGGTTAACTCTAGTTTGCAAGCTAGCCGATATTAAAATATAGTCAACCGTTGTATTAAATCCCCTTCCACATAAGTCGGTTCTAGAGATTTAGTTTTACCATCTGGGGTGTTTACTACTTGGAGGTCCAGATCTGATAGAAGATCGTTCATTATTCCACCGATATTATTATGACAAAAGTGAGTAAGAGAATTACCTTCCTCTGTCACCATACCTGCACATTTTTCCTCTGGTTGGGTACAATAATGTAAATTGAAGTCCCCTGCCCATATTATAGATGCTGGCCCCTTTGCTCCTCGTTTCTGCCTTAGGGTAGTTAATTTCTCGTGTAAGTGTACCAGCACTCTCTGGAGCTGTGGTTCCTCGAGATTATTATAGAAATTAACGAGGACAACAGACTCGTTTTTGGGTAGGGAGAGACAAATGATCTGGAAATTGTGTTCCAGTTGAATAGTGTTTATTTTTATTTTTTGGATGGTGTTAGCTATGTAGATGTTTAGTCCTCCCTTTGGCCTGCCCTTTTGTCCCACCAGCGCAGGAGAAAAGTACGTCTTGTATCCCAACAGGTGAAGTTCTGTTGGCGACCATGTCTCCTGTAGGCAGACTATTTGGTGTCTGTGTACAGGGTGTATGATACTCCCATCCTCAACTTTTGGCCGTAATCCCGCGATGTTCCAGGAGATCATTGTCAGAGGTGGAGGTTCATTTTTGGGGATATTATCGATTTGTGAGTTACAGAGTATCCGGGTCATCAGGAGTTGAGGGGTTATCTAGGGTTGGGGGGTTATCTGGAATTAGGAGGCCCTGATCGTCTGGGTGTGATGGTCAGTCCACACACTCTAAGCCACTATACATATTCGTTAGTGGTATTCCATTCCAGCCCTCCCAACTGGATGGTTCTCTGTAATTTCTCCGCTGTTCTTGCCCTCTCCACTCTTCCCTTTCTCTTCCCCGGTGGAGAGGGCCCACTGTGTACCAGGGTCCGTCACTTTGGGAGGGACCATCCGGGAATCTTGGTGGATAAAAGAAAGAGAGGCGCTTTGTGCCAATCCCCCCATTTAAATTTAAATCCTCCCCTGAGCAGATGTACTCCACTATTCTAGGGTCTTCAAAGGTGATTAAGATACAGTCACCCTGTATTGTTTTTCTACCCTGACCAACCCAGGGGGCTCTTCTAACCATTAGAATTCTGGTAGAGCAATAGGGGGGTGGTGGGCGATTTATACTAAGCCAATGTTGTATCTTGTTTTTTAATGACCAGTTTGGTTCGGGTTTTTGGTCCGCTAGTTCTGGAACACCAGTCAGAATGACAACAAATGGGCTCGCTTCTGGCGGAAGGGTTACTGGGCGTGTTTCGCCCTGTTGTTGCCTCTCCCTCTCTCTATGTATTTGGGGTTGTTTAGTTTTCATGGCTGTGCTGATGGTGTCACAGGGGGTATTATTTTTTTTTTCAGGTAAGGTATTTGCGGGTAGGGTGTTTACTACTTTTTTCTTGGTCACTATCGTACTTGTGGGCTTAGATGCTACAGTGGGTGCAGGGGTCGAGCTTTTAGCTTGAGCCACAGGGGTTGGATTGGACGGCTTAGCCGCCCCTGGCTTTTGTACTTTTTGTGGCTCTTGGATACGGTTAGGGTTATGCTTAGTTTTCATCAGAGCTGAGAGTTCAGCTATTGCTTTTTCTAAGTTTTTTAATGTGGCTTGTATGGGTGTAAGGGTTTGCTGTAAGAGGTCTCCAATTTTTGCTAATAAATCTATGTTATAATTATGATCAGGTTCCTTTGTTGGCGAGACCTCAGATGCTATCAGTAGGTTTGTAGGAGGTGAAACATCATGTACGTGGTGTATCATCGCGGTGTGCCTATTCTGGTTTTCCAGCAAAGGGGAACTAAATGTATTCTCTATTTCTTCTGCTATAGGTGGTGTTGGTTTACTTATTGGTGTTTTGCTTGTCGCTACATGTTTCTTCTTCTTTATGGCTCCCTCCCTCCTCCCTCTTGCCTGTCTTACCTCTTCAGGGGTGGGGTGCGGGACTAAGTCTGGGGTTTTTTCTAAATCTAAATCTGATGTTAATTGGGATTCCGAGAGTTGCGACAGTTGTGAGACCGATAGGTCAACTATGTTTGGAAGGCTCTGTCTTTTGTTATTCCCACCCTCACTCTGTCTTTGATCCTTATGGGGGACCGGCGTTCTTGCAGTTGCCAGGTGACCCATAGAGGATCTTCTAGCCTCTAAAAGGTCTTGGGATACTCTACGTTCAATGAGTGAAATACTCTGGTCTATAAAAGAGTTTGCCTTTGTTATGAAACTGTCTATAGGGCCAGTAAGTTGCCCTTTTTTGCCGCGGTCTCACTTCTGGTTCCTCTAGGAGACATGCCTACAAATTAAGAGGTGTTATGAGATTTATTTTTAAACTAAGAGTTAGGGGTGTGGCCCAGCCCGGCCCTAATCGGCCTCTAACAGCCTAAAACGGCCCGCTCTTTGCCCGGTCTTCGCTCCGCGCTTCGTCCCGCGCGCGCGGGGACGGTGTCGATTGTTAACGTAGGCGCTGGGGGCGTGGCTTCCGGTGAGAGCTGGCCAGGTGACTCTGATTGGCCTCGCAGGGACTCCTGGGCAATGGAGTCCCTGCACTTTTGCTCGCAGCCCCGTTCAGCCTACGCAGCCCGCGCTCCCTCGCTGACCTGGTGAAGCGGGTCCCGCGAAGCGGGACCGGCGAACAGTGGAACAAGTGGCAGGAAGAAATCAGGGTAGGTCCGGTGATCCTCGTTCCTCTCGCTCTGTTAGGCTGTACAAACAAGTCCCACCAGTGAGCAGGCAACGGCCAGTATTCAAGGGTCCAGGCGCTAGGGGCGTGGCTTCCGGGGAGAGCTGGCCAGGTGACTCTGATTGGCCTCGCTGGGACTCCTGGGCAATGGAGTCCCTGCACTTTTGCTCGCAGCCCCGTTTAGCCTACGCAGCCCGCGCTCCCTCGCTGACCTGGCGAACAGTGGAACAAGTGGCAGGAAGAAATCAGGGTAGGTCCGGTGATCCTCGCTCCTCTCGCTCTGTTAGGCCGGTCAGCTCCAGCAACAAGCTATTCAGGCTGAGCCCGCGGGCAGAGTGTGCGGACACCACAGCCAGGATCTGCGGGAACTTGAGCACCATGCATACAAGCAAGGTGCTCCAGTTGGCGAACACGAGCAACTCGGAGGAGGAGCTATCAGTTAATTGTGCCAAATAGTCATTCATTAAAACACAAGGTACATCATACACTGAACTCGGTTTGGGCACTCCCCAGATGTTCATGGGGCGCCCGAAGACGATCTCATAAGGCGTTAAGCCTGTCCGAGAGTGTGGTACCGATCTGATAGACAACAACGCCAAAGGCAGAGCATCTGGCCAAGTCAGAGAAGTAGACGCCTGTATCTTTGCGATTTTCAATTTCAGAGTGCCGTTATATTTTTCCACCAATCCTGCTGATTGCGGGTGGAATACGGCATGGAACTTTTGCACAATGCCTAGTCCCTTCAGGACATACTTAATAACGTCCGCCACAAAATGGGGCCTGTTATCACTCCACAGCAATCTACAAACACCGAAACAAGGGAAAAATTCCTTCAAAAGCACCTTAGCAGTAGTCATTGCAGTATTGTCCTTAGTAGGGTATGCTTCGATCCATTTACTGAATGCACAAACCACAACCAAGACGTACTTCAGATTATTACAGCGTTCCATCTGAATATAATCCATTTGCAATACTTCAAAAGGTGCAGTGGGTGTTGCAAATCCTCCTGCTGGAGTTTGTGTCCCTTTTCCCGGATTGTACTTAAGGCAAATCATGCACGTCTGTACCACTCTCTTAGCTACGCTAGCAATCTCTGGATGCTCCCATACTTGTGTGAGCAATTTCACAGTCGCCGAAGCTCCAACATGTGCTAGCCCATGTGCCATCTGAACCATAGGTTGTACGAAGGCTGTGGGTAACTTCCATCTATCCATCTGCTTATTCCTCCAACAACCCTCATCGTCCAATTCTCCATCTTTGGACCATTGCTCTTGTTCCTTCTCAGTAGCAGTCTTTTGTATTTCTAGTACCTTCTCCCTAGCATCATGCCACCGTTCAGCTTGTGACTTCACAACATACATAGAAGTGGAGCCAGGCTGCATCGCAGTTTCTCGTGCCACTCGATCTACAAAGGCGTTTCCTTGTCCCACTTTATCTGTCACTTTTCTGTGCGCACTACATTTTACTATAGCTATTCTCTTAGGGAGCGTCAGGTCGGTCAAAAGCTGGTGTACTAATTCTCCATACATAATCTGAGTTCCATGTGATGTCAAAAAGCCCCTTTCCTTCCAGAGCAGGCCGAAATTGTGCACTACTCCGAAAGCATAACGGCTGTCGGTGTAAACATTCACACATAATCCCGTACTAAGCTCGCAAGCTCGTATCAACGCTATCAGTTCTGCTGCCTGAGCTGATTTCTGTGGTATGCGTGCTGTCTCCACTACCGTGTGTAATGTGGTAATTGCATATGCTGCGGAAGTGGTTCCATCTGGTAATTTTAAACAGGACCCATCCACCCACAGCTCTCCATCGACATCTGTAAAGGGCGTATCCTGTAAATCAATACGACCCTTTGTCTGTTCCTCGGTCACAAAGACACAGTCATGCGTCTCTTGTGCCTCAGGCTGAGTCGCTGGGAAAGGCAACAATGTAGCTGGGTTCAGTGTTGCACATCTCTTCAAAATTATGTGAGGAGCCAACAGTGTCAGCTCGTATCCTGTCAGACGAGCACTAGTTAAATGCTGTGTCTTTGTCTGATTCAAAAGGGCATCAACAGCATGGGGGACCAACACCAACAACTTATAAGATAAGACTATCCCTTCACTCTGGTGTATTGACACAGCTGTCGCCGCAACTGAGCGAAAACACCCAGGCAACGCTTGGGCAACAGGATCAAGTACTGCCGAGAAGTATGCACAAGGGCGCTGTTTATCGCTGTGCATCTGCACTAACACAGATAACGCGCACCCATCTCTCTCATGCACATACAATGTAAAGAGTTTTGTGTAATCAGGGGTACCTAACACTGGTGCTGAACAAAGGGCCTGACGTAATTGGTGAAAAGCATTCTCACATCCATCTGTCCATGGAAGGGGAACTGGGGTATCCTTTGTCAACAGACTTAACAGTGGTTTAACTATGTGTGAAAATCCTAATATCCATTGTCTACAAAAGGAGGTGAGACCCAAAAAGGCTCGGACTTCTTTCTGCGTGGAGGGTACTGGTGTGTCTAAAATAGCTTGAATACGATCTGGCGTGAGTGCACGCCCCTCCTTAGACAAAAGGTGACCTAAGTAGGTTACCTTTGGTCTACAATATTGCAGTTTTTTCTTCGATACTTTGATTGTGGGATGCCAAAAATGTGAGTAAGGACAAAGTGCATTTTTCACATCGCTCAGGGGTGTCGGCGGCCAACAAAATGTCGTCGACATATTGTATAAGCGCCACACCGTCAGGTAAAACAAAAGAATCTAGTTGTCGTTTCAATGCCTTACTATAAATGCTGGGACTCTCAGTATAGCCTTGAGGAACTCTACAGAATCTGTACGATCTATTATTCAAAGTGAATCCGAAAAGGTATCGGCTGTCAGGATGAATAGGGATCGAAAAGAAAGCGTTCTTCAAGTCTATAACAGAAAACGTTGTTGCAGTTGGTGGGACCAAAGTAACAAGTGTTGTAATATCAGAAACCACGGGATATTGAGGTATCACAATCTTATTAACCTCCCTCAAATCGATAATAAATCGATAAATCCTGGTGTCAGTGTCAGTGTCTTTTTTCAAAATCGGTAGGATAGGACTGTTACACACATTGTATTGGACTTCTTCAACCACTCCTGCTTTAATCAAATCCTGCACTATTTGTATGAGCGCCTCCTCCTCCTCCTGTGAAATCCGATACTGAGGCAAGCGTGGCAGCACAGCTCCCTCCTTTACACTAATGTGCACTGGAGGAATAACCATCTGTCCCACGTCGGTATCGGACGTGGCCCACAAAGATTCAGGCAAAGAGGCCAATCAGATTCCACAGTAATCATGTATACCCTCTCCATTGATGGATAATTGTCATTCAAAATAACACGTACTCCCTCAGGGGAGCACCGTATCGTGGCCCGAAAACATTTGAGCATATCCAGGCCGACGATATTATCAGGGGTGTTTGGGGAGAGTAGGAATGGGCATGGTGCAGCAAACTGATCTACAGAAAGTGCAAGGGGTTGTGACAGTGGGCTAACAGAAGGAGTTCCATCGAACACTATTGACGTAATCGATGAGCCAGACAGGGGAGCCCTCGGAACCAATTTTTTGGACAAAGCGCTACGAGTAGCTCCTGTATCAACCAGGAACCTATCAGTAGAGCCCAACACGTGTGCTGTAACATAAGGACCCCTCTGATCTACTGGCACTTCAACTGGTTCCTTACCCCATCCTACGCAATCCTATGCATACTGGGAATCATGCTGTTCGGGAGGTGCATATTCAGACATTTGGTACTGGTTTCGTCGATCAAAAACATTGGACCCATCTCGGGATCGCACATTGAAGTCAGACCTAGCTCGGTCATTCGTGTTATATCGAGGACCTGAAAAATTTCCTCTACCCCTCACAGACCCTTGCCCACGCTCCTGACGCTGTGCACGTAACACCGGGCACTCGCACGCCCAATGGCCTTTCTGTCCACAATACGCACATTGATCCCGGGCCACATCAGTGCGGGCCGAAGGAAGGTTAGAAAAATTTCTGCCACCCCGCTCGTTACCTCTACGAGGTGGCCCATATTCTTGCGCTAACATAACCTTCATTTTTAAATCTTTAGATTTCTTTTCCTCTCTCCCTTTCGCTTCTAATTCCTGACGCTCGTAATACTGAGCCATCGTCAGGAGGGATGCTGGTGTCGAAGTTGTCCAAGAACTTTCACTCGCTTTTAATCGAGCTGCTATACTTGGTAATAGCTTCGAGACATATTTATCAACAAAAAGATGTCGACCCGTATCGTCCGTAAGCGATTGACCGCTAAAATCATGGAAGATTTCCTCAAACGGCGTGAAGAAATCCGATACGGATTCATCTACTTTCTGTTTACAGGATGCTAACATAGTCCAATCAATCTTTTTAGGGGGGATAAGCGTTTTCAATTTAGTTACTATGGCAGCGGGGAGATCTAAAATCGATTGGGGCGGATTCTGTGCTGGTTTTCTCTCCCTGTCCTCATCCTCAAGGTCCACCCACCGAGCTTTAAATACCGTAAGATCGTCAACCTTTCGTATCGACCTCCACATATCTGGTGGCAATATAAGCCCGAAAAACAAATCAATATCGGTCAAAGTCATAGTACAGGAATTTAAAGCCCCCTCAACTTCCTCATAAAAGGCTGCGGGATTCTTTCGGGGATCAGGTAATGCTGCTTTCAATGCCATTACATCTGCTCTATTCCAAGGAGTATACACCCAATTATAAATGAAATACCCTTGAGCATCAGGTGATCCTCTATCCCTACTAGTACCCGCTCTCTTAGGGGGAACGTACAAAGGCGCCGCCTCCCGCATCGGTTTAGCATGCACTGTATCATCCCGTAACGCAAATAGCCGTCGAATTGCATTGGGCACCTGGGGAGAAAGAAAAAGACCTTTACGCAGTTCTTTTGCATCAGCTATCACATCCGCTGTCTCAAGAACATCAGAATATTTTCGAAAGGCGGACACCACTTCATCAGAAAGAAAACTAGCAAAATACGATCTTTCCCTATCCTCCCATGTCTCAAGCTCTGTCAACACATCAGTTAAGGACATAGTATCTTTGGTGACCCGATAAGCAATCTTACGAAGATCAGCCATACGATCGGCCGATAACATAGACCGCGTATCCCTCTTCTGATCGGACGGCCTAGAATCTTGATCTCCTCCATTCGGGGCGGACGGACCAGCATACGGCGGTGGTGAACGATCTAGTAACGAAAAACCATCATCCGATTTATTAAGGACAGGATAGAGAGGCTGACGAACAGGATACTGGCCAGAGATTTGCAACCGCCGTTCTTTCTCCTGCTTCTCTTCTAATTCCTTAGCTTCTCGTTTTTTCAACTCTTGCGCTTTCTCACGCTCACTCTTTCGCTGTTCTTTCTCAATCAGTGCTTGCTCACGCTTCTCACGCTCTTGCACCTCTTTCACCCACATTCGTATACATTCAAACATATCTTGTCGCACTCTCCGTTTACACATACACTGTTCCACATACTCAATCTTCCTCAAATCAAACGATCCATACATAGGCCATCGCAACTCAGGATCCTTCTTGGTATATTTCCTCCACAACGTGCTGTACATTATGGGGGAAAGACCACATTTTATATACATATCCCTATTCGGCGTCCCCTCTGGTGGAGCCGGCTGTGATTCTTCAAGTACCAACCGGTCATTTCCAAAACAGCAGCACCACTTACGAAGTGCGGTAAAGACAGGCATGTCTTAAAAATAATGCAGAATATGCAATATTACAATTAAATGGCACTTAAAACGTTGCGCCGTTCAAATTCATAGATCAGGAGAAAAATCCCCACATTGCCTGCCTATATGGGTTGCAACTCATATATCACTCTCATAGGCTCAATAATATGACTAGTCATCGTCAAACAATCAAAACAAATTAGTCGGGGCAAGCGTATCCTAAAACTGCCTTGCAGGTCAAGACTATCAAAGGCTCTGAGCAACTATCGTACAATGATTCTTACCAGTCAAGAGCGTCCAGATTCCAACTGCCAATTTCTGAATTCGCCCAAACGGCCACTACGCGGCAAACCGACAGAAGAGGTCTCAGTCGATGACCGGCGCCACCCAGACGGTCAGATCGGAAGGGAAGCAAGAATACCTCGGGATGCCAGGACTAAAGGCGCCGCTGGCAGTGATCACGTCCCCGGCAAGGTTCCAATCCTTCGTCACGACCAGTCCTTCGAGCATCCGAGTCGCCGATGAGCCCCACGTGACGGGCACCAATTGATGAATTCAGGGCTCAGCCAGGCCTGTGAATGCGAAAGGGTTCGCCCTTCTGTACGCAAAGTCCTCAGACTACATAAGAAGTTGGCACGGAAACTGGAAATACAAAGACATAGTTTAATAAACCTTTAAATGTGGTACTACAGCCCACACAACACTCTACAGTATTGTACAAGGTAGCACAAAGAACATGAACATGCGGTCCCCTTCTATACACAAAGAAGGGGCTCATAAGTGGGCGGTTACAGCTCAAAAGTATGATTTACGGCCATATAAGGACATTTCTTGAACATGATCAATACATGGGTGGAGTTAACGGTTCATGAAGCCCCCTGAATGCACATTCCGATCCCCTCTAAACAGAAACAGATGTTACACGTACTGGGCATGCGCTAGATAGGATGGAACTATTTATAGCCTGTTGCTGGGCAAACTCCAGGGGTGACAGTCAGTGAGGTAGGACTTGCCTCATAAAGAGCACATGGCACAATGTAGCCTACAAGATGGAGGCCAGAAAACAAAATGGAGTCTGGCCGTAAATACAAGTATGAGCGGGAAAACTATACTGAAGACACAATAGCATGTCTTCAGCGAATGCTTAACATTATCGCTGCTTTATTTACAACAATCGGGCAGTCCATTACTTTGCCCACCTTCTTTCCGCCTCCGCATCCCTCGAAAGAGGAAGAGAGGCTCCACCGTCTGGACCCAAAACGTGCGCTCTCTTATTATCTAGATCGCACACGCCAGTTCCGGGTGGATGACCAACTCTTCGTTGGTTACGTGGGCGCTAAGAAGGGAAAGGCGGTACACAAGAGGACCATCTCGCGGTGGATCATCTTGTGTATCCAGGCATGTTACTCCATGGCCAAAAAGGAGCCCCCTGCTGGATTGCGGGCTCTTTCTACTCGAGCCACGGCGACTACAACTGCTCTGGGCCGAGGAGTGCCCTTGCAGGACATTTGCCAGGCAGCTACGTGGGCCTCGCTGTACACGTTTGCACGACACTACTGCCTGGACAGCCAAGTCCGGAGGGATGGCTTCTTTGGCCGTTCCGTCCTCCAGGACTTTCTGGTGTGATTATTGGTTCGCAGACCCACCACCGGGGTTGGTATTGCTGGGGTATCTATTCTAAGGTAAGGAATCTATCACTAACGTGTCTCTTTCAGATGCACAAGTTACTACTTGTGTAACAATATATCTGTAAGAGACATTAGTTAGTGATAGATTCCTTACCGACCCACCCAATTTACTTTTATTCATGTATTTCTTCTTTTTTAAGTTCTTAAATGTTTTATCATACTAAATGTATTAAAAAAAGTGACATAATCCATATTTTAATGAACTGTGTTGTGACTCTTTTATGGCATTTAAGCCGAAATAAAGAAATTTGAATTAACCCACCCATCCTCCCCGTTCTGCGAACCGATATCTAGGGTTAAGGTCATCCCCTTTCAGGGACCTAGTTTCATGGCACCAGTGTTGGTTCTATCATGGCTCTGCGTATCTGGTGCGAAAAAGCTGTGTATCAGAACTGACGTCAGCGCGCATAGGCGGCGTCTAAGTACTCCGACGACGTCATTCTGGCGCTGCCGACGACTGACGCGGAGCCGCGGACGGCGCCTACCGACGCGCAGGGTTATTGCTACGCAAAAATGTCCGGATCCAGTCTGACGCCTGTAGATATTCTAAGGTAAGGGATCTATCACTAACTAATGTCTCTTACAGATATATTGTTACACAAGTAGTAACTTGTGCATCTGAAAGAGACATGTTAGTGATAGATTCCTTACCTTAGAATATCCCCAGGCGTCAGACTGGATCCAGAAATTTTTGCATAGCAGTACCCTTGCGCGTTTGGTAGGCGTTGTCTGCGGCTCCGCGTCTGGCGTCATGGGCGCCGTGATGGCGTCATCGGAGTACTTATGCGCCGCCTCCGCGTGCTGACGTCAGTTCTTCTTCTTTCCGCGCATGCAGCGCAGATCCGGAAAAAGTGGTACCGTAGTCACTTTTTGACTAAATCTTTTTTTGGGGATCTTTTGATCATCCCTTTTTCGAGTCTTCGACTCCGATCGGTATGCCTGGTTTCAAGCCCTGTGAAGATTGCGACCGACTGATGTCGGTCACGGATCCTCACCGTCGGTGTCTCCACTGACATCACTCCTCAGGGTCGAAGTCGTCGGGTAAGCACAAGAAGTCGAAGAGACGTCATCGCTCTTCCGACTCCCCCACCCCGACGCTCGCGCGACGCGGCCGGGGGTTCAGATGGCACCGCCCATGCGGCTCAGTCGGAGTCGCAGGCGTCGCGCCCGGCTTCGTACCCTCCAGTCTCTGGGCCTAACGCGACGCCGGGGGAGATCGAGCGGTTCCTCATGCCATGAGGTCCCTCTCTCCCCCGACGGGTTCCGCGGCACCTTCGGGCCCAGCGGTCCCGTCTGGGGGTCCTAGCCGGTCGGGGGCTTCGACGGCGCCGGCGCCGCAGGGCCCTGCTGGATCCGGATCTGGGTCGTCGCTGGTGGACTTAACGACCTTCCCTGGCGCCGACCCCACCGGTGTCACCCCTGGCGCTGTCCTCGGGCGGTGCCATCCCCGACGCCTCCCTCAACCCGGTTCCGGCGCCGCTCAGCGCCGATTCAGACGCCGTTCGGTGAGTTCACTTTCCATGAACCGGCCCCATCCTTTGCTGACCCTGAGTACCAGGTGATGGGTGATGAGGAGGATTGGGAGGGGTCTGAGGACCCTCTGGCACGTGAATGCCAGTCTTATGAGGACTGGGCAGGTGAACTTGGGGAAGCCAGTGGTTTAGACACTTCGCCTGACACTGGTTTTGTCTCCCCTCCTAGCGTGGCTACGGAGGAGGGGGCAACCTATAGTGTGGTGTTGATGAGGGCAGCCAAGGCTTTGGGCCTTGAGCTCCCCGTCGCGGCCGTAAGGACTAACCTCCTCACCGAGGTCCTTAAGCCGCAGTCATGCTCAGCCGAGCCTCTGCTGCCATTTAACGAGGCCTTAACTGACGTTCTTTTGGGCACTTGGTCCAAGCCCGCTACGGGTTCGCCCGTAGATAGGAACGTGGCCAGATGCCACCGCCCGGCCCCGGGTGACCCATGTTTCCTGTCCACCCACCCCACCCCTGAGAGCCTGGTCATCCAGGCCTCCAATTCCTAGACCGCATTCTCGTCGGCTCCGCTAGACAGGGAATCCAAGAGGTAAGAGCGGTATGGCAAAAAGATCTTCTCCTCCCTTAGTCTGGGACTTCGGTCTTCCAACACCGCATGCCTCTTGGGCCGCTACACCCACTCTCTGTGGGATACGGTCGCGGAAGTGCTGCCAGAGTTTCCGTTGGAGGTACGGGCCAAACTCGGCCAAGCCCTTGTGGAAGGTCGGGATGCAGACAGATATTCTATCCGGTGTGGACTGGATACCACCGACTCACTGGGTAGAGCGATGGCAACGACGGTTGCGGTCAGACGCCACGCCTGGTTGAGGTCAGCCAATTTCTCGGCCGATGTCCAGAACACAATGTCTGAACTGGGGTGGCAGAGTGGGCTAAAGAACGGTGATGGATTAAACCCAGATCTTTTGACTGGGTGTGAGTGTTTGATTGATTCAGATGCTCCGTCCATCACCACCCCCTTTTGTACCGCTTTTGGCCGCCATAAGTGTGGCAGGGTATGCTCAGACGTGAGTCCCTTGCTCACGTTGCCACTGGATTCAAGCAAGCCGGGCTGAAGACGGCTGGAATGCCAGAAACCGGTCCTCGGAAGCTTGTTTCCGGTCCAGGGAAGACATGGCTTGGCAGTTCGGGCTGGACTGTTCCCATGAGGCATAGGGTCAGACTGATTTGCATATAGCCATGTCTGAACTGGGGTGGTAGAGTGGGCTAAAGAACGGTGATGGATTAAACCCAGATCTTTTGACTGGGTGTGAGTGTTTGATAGATTCAGTTCCGGGTGGATGATCAACTCTTTGTTGGCTACGTGGGCGCTAAGAAGGGGAAGGCGGTACATAAGAGGACCATCTCCCGATGGATCATCTTGTGTATCCAGGCATACTACTCCTTGGCTAGAAAGGAGCCCCCTGTTGGATTGCGGGCTCACTCCACCCGAGCCACAGGGACGACAACTGCCCTGGGCCGGGGAGTGCCCTTGCAGGATATTTGCCAGGCAGCTACGTGGGCCTTGCTGCACACGTTTGCAAGACACTATTGCCTGGACAGTCAAGTCCGAAGGGATGGCTTCTTTGGCCGTTCCGTCCTCCAGGACTTTCTGGTGTGATTATTGGTTCGCAGACCCACCACCTCGGTTGGTATTGCTGGGGTATGTATTCTAAGGTAAGGAATCTATCACTAACGTGTCTCTTTCAGATGCACAAGTTACTACTTGTGTAACGATATATCTGTAAGAGACATTAGTTAGTGATACAAAAATGCAATGAGGAAAAAGATACAGCATCAATATCAAAAACAATGCAAACAAAAACTATAATTGTATATGAAAGGGGAAAATGACTAAGAGAGAAAGAAAGAAAAAGTAAAAAGGGGGGGAGAAAGAAGAAAAGAGGACTCAGCAAAGAAAGTACAATATCAATATCTAAAATACAACATGGTGTAACAAAACTTGCAATTTTCCAGAAAAAGGTTGTATAAATATAGAGAAAAAATGGACACATAGAAAAAGAAACAAAGAAGTAAACAAGAACATATCATGGAGGTTTGGGTACTTCTTCAGTACGAGGGGAGTGGAGCACTGAAGATTTGGCTGAGGAATCTAAGAAAGTAGTAATGGGTAACCATAATAAATCACGCTTAATATCATTTATAACAGGATAAACATAAGCTCTATCCAATCTATGATTAAAACAAACACCATACCACCAAGCCTGATAGGAAATGGACGATGTATCTTTCCACGCTTTGGAAATTTGTTGAAACGCTACTGCTAGGGGAAGGTCAATAATAGAAGTGTTAAAGTTAGATGAGGACCGTATGTCAGAAAGGTTACCCAGGAAAATATGTGTAAAAGAAAAGGGGAAGTCAGTAGAAAAAATAGTGTTAAGTTGTTGCCAAACTTTGGACCAGAAAACACGAACCAGAGGACATAGGAAGAGCATGTGTTTGAGATCTGCTCGCAATTCTGAGCAAGACCAACATTTGGAGGGAAGAGAGGAATCAATTGTATTCAACCTAGCAGGAGTGAGCATGAGGTGATTATAAATAAAAAATAAGGTCTGGGTAGTGTTGGCTGCTCTAGAAGATTTCCGTATCTTATTCCATATATATTGCCACAAAGAGAGAGATAAAGATTCTTCCAAATCCAGTTCCCACGCTTGTTCAACCTTCGATTTATCTCTGTCAGCAGAAGATTCATGTAATTTTTTGTAAATCTGTGAGGCAGAAGGAGAGGATAACAGAAGGGATAAGGTAAGAGGAGAAGAATGAGTACAAGAGACGGAGGAGGCAAGAGAGTCATAACTAGTCTGAACAGCAGCAATCAATAAGTTGTATTTGGAGAGAAAGGACAAAGGAAGAGAGAAACGGGTTTGGAGAATAGGAAAAGGAACACAAGTACCGTGCTGAAAAAGTTGATGGACCCAAAAGAGACCCTGAGTATGCCAGGCCTTCCAAAAAAGGGTGAAAAAAGGAGGATTCAATGTCAACCCACAGGGGAAAAGAAGCATCATCTAGTAGTGAATCAGATAAAAAAGAAATCAAATGAGAAAGAAAAAAGGAAGTATGATATGAGGAGAAATCAGGAAAGTTAACTCCTCCCAAATGCTTGGGACGTCTAAGCTTAGAGAAAGACATTCTGGCTTTTTTATTTTGCCATAAAAAACGAGATAAAATAGAGCAAATAATTTTATAACAAGACTTTGGAATATTGATAGGAAGGTTAGAAAGGAAAAATAAAATAATGGGAACTAACATCATTTTAATTGAATCTAATCTCCCCCACCAGGATAAAAACAGAGGATGCCATCTTGTTGTGGAATCTGTGAGGGTGGTGTGTAAATGTTTAATATTAAGAGCAACAGTTTCTTTGATGGAGGGAGCAAACCAGAGACACAAATATTTGATTTTGGAAGGGCTCCAATGAAAAGAGGAGAGCAGAAAATCAGCATGAAAAAATGTATTAAGGGGAAGAATTTCACATTCATCGACATTCAATTTATAACCTGACACAGCCGCGAAATCAGAAATCTCAGAGAGGAAAGCAGGAACAGAGATTTGAGGATTAGAGATAAAAAGAAGTATGTCGTCGGCATAAGCAGATAACTTTACTTGTTTTTCACCATAAGAGAACCCAGAAATATTTGCATTAAGTCTAATTTTTGTTAGGAACGGTTCCAAAGCAAGAATTTAGAGAAGAGGTGAAAGAGGACAGCCCTGACGAACTCCACGAAACAGGGGGAAGGAAGGAGAAATAAGACCATTAGCAAAAATAAAGGATCTAGGAAAAGAATACAATAAAGAGACATAAGAGAGAAATTTAGACCCAAAACGAAACCATTTAATAGAAGATAAAAGAAAGGGCCAATCAACCCTGTCAAAAGCCTTCTCTGCATCTAAAGCTATAACAGCCAAGGAGTGAGCCGAAGATTGTGATTTACTAAGGACATTAAAGAATAACCGAGTATTATCCGAAAGATGACGACCCTTGATGAAACCACATTGTTCTTTACCTATGAGTTGGGGTAAAATCTTGTCTAAACGTAAAGCTAAAATCTTTGCAAAAATGTTATAATCACGATTAATCAGGGAAATAGGTCTATAATTTTTACATAAGGTATGATCTTTATTATCCTTGGGGAGAAGACAAATCAACGCCTCTTGGAAAGAGCCTTCAGATTTTTGAGAAGATATAAAGAAGGAAAATAGCTGATGTAGTTTAGGAACAAGAAGAGTAGAAAAATTAGAATAAAACTCAATGGAGAAGCCATCCGGACCAGGAGCTTTCCCTTTTTTAAGAACGCGAATGGCCTCTAGGATATCTGCAGAGCTAATATCCTTGTCTAAGGAGGAGAAATCTACATCAGAAACTGAGGGAGGAGGAATGGAAGATACATATCGATCAATGGTTGAAGACAGAGGGGGAGATTCAGGAGTATAAAGAGTCTGGTAAAAATGAGAAAATTCAACCAAAATATCCTCATCCTTATGAAGGGTGGTATTAGAAGAGGAGACAATCGACTCAATTTTCGTACGTTCGTTTTTGACCTTAAGATAATAATTTTCTAACATATTTCCAGCTTTATTTTGTGAGGAATAATAATTAGCACTGGATTTAAGCAAAATTAAGTTAGCAGATTCGGAGGATATCTTATTGAAGGAAAGTTTGGCAGTGATAAGATTATGAAGATCAGACTGGGATTTGGTTGAATATTATACCTGTTCCAAGTGTTTATTGTGGGAGGTAAGAATGGACATAGATTGCGAGGTTAAACGTCTCTTTTTAGCAACATATGAAATGATGAAATCTCTAGAGGCAGCTTTAAAAGTGTCCCACACCAATTGAAGGGATGTTTGAGGGGACTCATTGTCTGCAAAGAAAAGGGAAGCAAAATTAAGAAAAGCAGCAGAGAATGAAGGATCCAGAAGTAGGGAATTGTTGAATCTCCATCTCCTAGTACCTTTACTAGGAGGAAGTAAATCAAGCTGAAGGAAGACTGGTATTACAAAACAAAATGACAATACTGCCAAGTAATTTCAAACCACTTATTTCATTCCGTGCATATGAACAGAGCTATATGCAAGAGAGAATCTTATCATTGAGTCAATCAATTCAAATTTGCTTTTTATTTTCACTTTTCTTCTTTCATATATTTTTTCATTTCAAATATTTTTTGTTTTAACACGACTTTTTTGTGAAGCACATTACAAAAGAACAAAACACAAAACAAACATAAAAATCCTTGCCTTTATACATCATCCATACTGAAAGACATTTCAATCATACTCAGAACACATTCATACCACTAACAGTCTAAAAAACATGCATTTTTCATACAATTTGTATACAGTTCATGAATTGGAAACCATAGATTCTTGTTTGTAAATATAAATCTCTGAAGTCAGAAAACTCTTTTCAGTTCTCTTAAGGGAGACTGGGGCATGATCTGAGATTAAGATGGAACCTATATCAGAGTGAGTGATAAATTGAGTGAGAGCTTTGGAAATGAAAAGATAATCTATACGGGATTGAGAAGTGTGAACTGGGGAAAAATATGTATATTCTTGCAGGGTAGGGTTGCAAAGCCTCCATGAATCAACTAGGGACCTTTGAGAAATAATTGAATTGAGCGTGTGTTGGAGAAGGGGAAACTCGGGAATTGGAGCTACCGTCAAGGAAAGGGTCCCTAATCATGTTACAGTCCCCACCCAAAATAAAATAGTTATCAGTGTATTGCATCGTAGAGGAAAGAATTTGGGGCCAGAACAATTTATCAGGAACAGTAGGAGCATATACATTAAAAATAGTCAAGGGAATTTTGTTAACCAACAACGATACAACAACCCACCTGCCCTCCGTGTCATTATCTTGTTTAACAAGCTGAACATTCAAACGTTTATCGCAAAGGATAGCAACCCCATTACGTTTTCCTGTCCCCGGTGAAGCAAAAACTTGTCCCACCCAATTACGGCGCAGTTTAGAAACCTCAAAATCTTTGATATGAATTTCTTGTAATAACACTAATCTCCTTTCAGATGAGCTAAGTGGGAAAGAACACGTTGTCTCTTAATTGGAGAACCCAAACCTTTAACATTCCAAGAAATTACATTAATTGACATTTAACATTCTGGGAAATATTTGAAACATATGAATAATAACCAGAAAAATAACCTTACAACAAGTGATAACTGTAAAAAAGTGCAAGTAACATAAGAAAATGTAGAGGAGAAAAAAGAAGACATAATGTGTAGGAGAGTAGGGTCTGCAATCCTATGGTCACCCCCGATTTTTGCTTTTTGCTTCACTGGTTTACGACTTTCCCTGGCTGTGGGCCTGCTAATTAGACCCACAGCCTAGCTGTGCTCTCTCTAAATTGACAACCATGTACCTTAGGTGCATATCTAATTGGATACTGAGTCCCCTTATCAGTCCCTGTACAGTGTACCTTAGGTACCCAGGGCATAGGTGCACCTAGGGCCTACCAGGGGCTGCAGCATGTATTATGCCACCCCTGGCTGATCAATCAGCTGGGGCAAGGTGGTGTAATCACCCTTTGCTTTAAATATAGTATCCCTATATCTAACCCTAAAATGGACACATATCCTCCTATCAGTCACTACTATGGCAGGCCTTATCAATCCTGAAGGCAGAGTGCTTGGAATTATGTGAGATGGTGCTCTAGCATGAGCTGAGCCTGTCTGCAGCTTTCGGAACTAAGTCCTTTAGCTGTTTCCATGATAACGCTATACCATATACTCTTAAGTGCATTATAATCCTCGCGGTTATTGCCAACTTTGGTATAACAGTATCAAAACATGTCGAGTAAGGTGTCAAACGATTTGGAATACTACCCCCTCGCCAATTCTGGCGACCGGGGTAGCATTCCACCCTTCTAGAGGGACACGACATGTATGTAACTGTGAACCCCGGTTAAAGTTAACTCGAGCCTCAGCATCACAAAATGGATGCTGCCACCACAGACACAAGTCTGACCTCCTGCTGCTGGGAGTCCTTCCAGCGAGGGAGGCTTGGACAAAGGGTTCCCTGCCTTGGGAGGTGCTAGCACCACCCCAGACAGGATTTTGTGTATTAGGTAGGACAGGGCTGAAAAGAATGAGAAATGCCTGGGGCACACAAGGTGTCCCTGTGCATACTCCGGTCTAAACCAGTTCCTGGGGCACTCCAGCCCCAGAGCTGGCGCAAGACCGGACAAAGGATAGGGGGTGTAACCACCCCCCTTCCTGGTCCCACCCAGAGGAGGGATCTAGTCGTAGTACAGCCCCCTTTAGCCGGATAAAGGTAGGAGCTGGTCCCATTCCAAATTAGATTATCCTGAACAACTTCACAAGAAGAAACTCTGGACTTCGACGTTCTGCTCCACAGAAGACTGAAGAAATCTCCCTTGTGGGCAAGGAGTGTCCACCCTGCACAAGCAGGCACCATCAGCGTCCAGCGGCTTCCCTTTGTCGTCTTCCTCCAAGGATCCAGACTTCAGAGCCCGACAAGACCCGGATTCCCAGACCTCTCCGACCTCTACCTACATCTGCAGCACAGCTGAGATCCATGGGTGCGACGAGACACGTGGGACCGGCCATCTAAAAAGAAGCAGGACTTCACTCCAGCACGTCTTCTGAGGTCACCTCGTCCAAGTGCTTTGGGGACTGAGAAGCCCCGACCCCGAGCAGCTCCTGCACCGAAGACCAGCCCTCCAGCATCCACGAGATCTGCGTGGGGCCCTTCTGCCTGTTTGCTGCTTGACGCGTTGTCTGGTCACTTGCCGGCTGGCCAGTGACCTCCTAGACGACGAACTCCGAAATCTTCACTGCTGGTCTGGTTGCTCCAGACTGGCCCTTGCTCCCTTCCAAAAGAGGAGCACCCCGGACCCTCCTGGTCCACTCCAGACGCCGTTTCCACTCACCGCGTGGGTTGCCTTTGCCAAGGCCTGTTGACTCCGAATCCGAAGCCGACACCGCAGACAGCGAGAGCCTGCGTGGGACAGCTCGTGCCTCCATCCTGGTCGTCGAAGACACCACCTGGTCCACGTGGCTGCAGAGACAAGCGTCCACCCTCACCTGATCGCGACTACGACATCTGGTTCCACTCCTGGTTACACTCCAGTCACTGGCTAGTGACTTTGAACATTGTCCCCTCTGCTTTCAGGTTCTTCTCTTCACTTATCCACCCTTGGATCACACCGGACATCCTCCTCCTGACCGCCTGCAGCATCTTTTCTTCCAGGCTCCATAGACTTCAACGCCAGAACCCGACACGACTTGGCACCTATGCACTCGCAGCCTGTGGGTGAGGTAACACAAGCATTTCGGTGCTCAAGGGTAGCTTGACTCTCCTAGTGTCCAGTTCCACAGTCGTTTTAGTTCTACCTAGTCAGGATTGTCCATACTTACCTTTTTCTTGAACTGTAATGTCCATAGACACTGTTACGCATCTCGCGTGTGAGTTCACACTCTGCACACGCGTTCCGTGGGCCTCCTATTACCTACCTAGAGTTAGTATAGCGTGGTCCCAGCGATCCTACAGCCTCTAGACATCTCCATTCCTTTTATCGACTTTCACATTCCACTTACTAGTATATGGTTTGTCGTGCCCCTAGGACACCATTGTAAATTGTGCAACTTAAACGTATTTTTCCTAAGAGATTGTCATGTGCTTAGCCCTCTGATCTCATAAAGAGTTCAGAGGTGTATGTTAGTTAATAAATACTTGTTTATTTTCATAACAACCTGTGTGGTGTCCTTTCACTTGGTATTCAAGGGATTATATGTGGTAAAACAGCTGGCTTCACATGCAAAAATAGTTTAGCCTAAGACTGCTTTGTCCCTGCTACCATTAGGATAGCTGGTCTATAAGGTTGACTTACAACCAATCACCATAAGGGTTGTTTGGACTGATACAAGGTGATCACTAGAACTAGTGAGCATAATATATCAGGCCAACTTCTCACATAATGGAAAGAAAATAAGAAGATGAGACTGTCATATAAGAAATATAGAAAAGTGGAAAAATATACTGAAAGAACGATAGGAATGAAGTATGAACGTAGAGAGAATTATTAAAGAAACAAAAAATAAAGAAACGAAAAGAAGAGAGCTGAGTAAAAGGAAAGGAAAAAAGAGGAAAGAGAGTACAAAAAGAAGGCAAAAACAGAAGTTCAAATATAACAAAACACATACCGTAAAAAGACAAGAGTACTGGGGATGGAGGAACCATGAAGGAAGCACAACTGACCGAAGACTCCACGGAGGCGCGCGGCAAGGGGAGAAACCACCAGGCAGTTGAAGAGGAACAAATGAAAAACATTCTCAGGGACCACAAGACCTGTAACTGAAGAGTACAAAAAGAGAAAAATAACAAATATGTCAAACAAAAGATGAGGTTAAAACATATCAGCTAAACGACATAACATCTTTACAGATGCAACCAACATGAGGGGCAGGTCAAACAATCAGAAAGGACCTCACATTGAAAGACAGTAAAACCAATAATAATTATGGCTGCAGGATGTCCATCGACTCAGCATGACAGGAATCCAGGAACTGCTTCAAGCAAACAGGATCTTCATAAGATGTTGTCTTGTTGTTATAAGTGACTCGAAAGATGCAGGGATGAAATAAGCCATAACGGGCATTCAAGGCTCGTAAAGCAGGTCTCAGGTCCAAAAATCTTTTACGACGATCTGCAGTAGCTTTGGCATAATCCTGAGCAAAGAAGAGATTAGAGCCATTGTGAGAAATATTCCCTTTTTGTTTGGCTGCATGAAGGACTTCAAGAAGGTCAGTATATTCCAGAAAATACAGGATAACACCTCTAGGTTTCACGAAGGAAGTGGAGGTTGATAGACGAGACGTTGGACCAAGACGGTGAACATGCTGAATATTCAAAGGAGGTGATGGTGGAAGGTTGAGAAGAGTGGGAAGAAAAGATTGAAAAAATGAAATTGGATTTGACCCCTCAAGATTTTCGGCAAGGCCATAAATACGTAGGTTATTACGTCTATTTCGGTTTTCCAAATTTTCAACTTGTTGTTTCAGTGTAGCAATCTCTTTCTGCATAGTAGGCACCTGGACGATGACCGTTTGAGCTGAAGCCAAGGAAACCTCAAGATCCACCACTCTCTGCTGTGTGTGAGACCAATTATCCTCAAGACTCTGGAGGCGGGAATCAGTCTCCGACATATAGGGTTTAAGAGCTCGAATCTCCTCCAATATAAGCTCCATTCGACATGCCTGTAGGAGAAGGAGGATTAGCTTTAGACCTTTTCCCAGAGTTAGCATTCGAAGATGGAGAGGGAGATTTGGAAAGTGGTTTTGAGGAAATTGAAACAGGAGTCCTAGAACCCTTGATGGTAGCGTTATCCGATTGTGAATCATCGAGCGTATCTTGCAAAACGCTAAAAGGGTTATTATCCTCCAAAGGTACATGAGAAGCAGTGCGTTGCTGAAGGGCAGCAGTACGATTGGTACGTGACGATGCCATGGTATAGAAAAGTCAACTGGAAAGCGCACTGCGTGAAAAGGCGAAACTAACACTGCCAAAATGAGGAGAAAGAATGAGAGAAAAAATTCTTGAGGAATAAAAAAATGGTTCAACAATGGCGCTTGCCTCTGGTGAATAGGAATAGAAAATAAAACAAATTATTTAAAGAAGCAAGAAGAGGTTATTATAAATACAACAAGCCGCAAATCTTCACCGTGAGGTCCAAGTGAGGAGAACAACAAAATGGCGGCCACATCCTGAGGAGAAGTAGAAAACGCTAGTTAATCAGCATAGGGGGGCTCCCAGAAACAGGAGAGCGCAGCAAAAATCAAGCAAACTCCAGAAGTCACCAGAAAGGAATAAATATCCAGCATATCGAAATCTGAGAAAGTCCAGTAGAGCAAATGCAGCAAAAACTGCAAAAATATGCAACAAAATGGCGGCCGCGATCAAAACGCGAGCTGTGTGAAACTATTAAAGCATAAAATACCGGCAAGGACAGCGCCGTTTGGGCTGAAAAGCACAAGGAAATGTGCCTAGCACCTTCCGCCACACTGTCAGCACTGTTTCGGTAGTCCAAAAAGGAAGGAAATGCCCGGAAGAATCTCCGTCACCTCACGTCGTAACTGAGCTCTCCGAATCTGCGGCCATCTTCCTTGGGGCCGTAGCCACGCCTCCATGTTTTTGAAACATATAAATAAATGGCATTGTCATTTACAATGCCAATAGCTTAATCTCTCGCAAATGCGAGACCTATTGCATTTGCACCCACACAGAGAGCCACACACACACACACAGAGCCACACACACGCACACAGATCCACACACACACACAGCCACACACACACACAGAGCCACACATACACACAGCCACACACACAGAGCCACGCACACACACACACAGAGCCACACACACACACACAGCCACACACACAGAGTCACACATACACACAGAGTCACACATACGCACAGAGCCACACATACACACAGAGCCACACACACACAGAGCCACACACACACGGAGCCACACACACATAGAGCCACACACACACACAAAGCCACACACACACACAGAGCCTCACACACACACCGAGCCACACACACACACACACAGAGCTACACACCCAGAGCTACACACACACACAGTGCTACGGCAGGGATGAGTAAATCACGCGGCAAGCAAAGTCAAATTATGTGGCGTAATGCAGCACACTTTATGCTAGTATGATGCCATTATTTTGTAATTTTTACACTTGCTAAAACTACCTGGGCATTGGTTGCACCTCATTTTTTCAAGTTTAACCATTGAATATAGCAATAAGCAACGAAAGGTGACCAGTCAAGCTCTGGCAGGTGCCTTCCATGGAGCAGCAACACTTGCTGCTCCACTTTTAGTAACTTTTGAAACGTTTAGCTAGAAACCTTTTTTTTTTATCTGCAGATGGTGCAGCAGATAATGGATTGTGCGCCAAATGTACAATTATGTGAAAAACGCTGCAGCTGCACAATTGTATAATTCCAGTGGTGCTGGTAATGAAATGCCTCACAATTTTGCACTAATTGAATGTTGTTTTGCACATTCATCTGCCCAGGCAGCGCCTAGTTTATCTTTCCAACATTCATTCAGACCACTTACATCAGGGTAAGACATGATACCTTAGCTGTCCCTTCGTCACTGACAATGGACTTCTTTCACAGGCCGAAACAGGGCCAGACCAAAGTCATCCCAGCCAATGACGTTCAAAGCAGCACCACACATCGGGGAATCATGACTACAGTGGAGTGTTGGTGGATTGGGGGGTGGGGGGGTGTAATATCCATACTGGCTACCATACTAGCGCAGCCTAACATACTAGCCTGCATCCCACTGTTAAAACAATAGTATGGCAGAATGGCCAGTCCGCCCTTAGCCATGAACTAAATTAAGCATTTAACGCTTCGTCACTGGCCTTCAAAGTCTCCAAATCTGCACTTCAGCTCCATGCATTGGGCTGTAGAGCCAGCATTAAGATTTCGGCTGTTCCAGGCTGGGGGGTTGCGGGGGTCGAGAGTGCGGGCATAGTGGGCAATTCAAGAACATAACAGGAATGTTAAAAGAGTGGGTGGCATAGAGAGCACTGAGCAGGGCTATGGCGGATGGGAAATGAAAGTGGTTAGTCACTACCTGCAACATCAGTTACTATCGACGGCAGAAAGGGGCTTCAAAAATGGGAGGGGGAGGCGCTGGTATACTTGGTTTGCTGGCGCAGGTCGGTGGGGGTCAGGCATGGCGCTAGTGGGGGTTGGGCTTGGGCGGTCGAGGTGCAGGGGGGGTGAATGGGCTAGTGGGGGGGTTGGTTTCTGAGCAGCCATGGGGCAGGAGGGGGAGGCATGCCGGCAGCTGCAGGGCTCTTTGCGGCTTGAATGGTGGTGCTTTCTGAGGGGCAAGAGGTCTTGTGCCGCACACGGGCAAGGACATCGCGGAGCAGCACTCCCGGCTTTGCCCCGATGAGGGGGAAGGGAGGGGCTCGCAATTAATTGTGGCAAAGGTTTCGTAGAAAGTGACAGGACGAGGCGGCGTCTTGCGGGACAGTGGAGCGCGTCAGAATGGGGCAGGGTTGCCATGGTGCTCAGCGCAACATTAATAGCAGCAGAGGGCATGAGGGCGAGCACACGGAGGTTAGGTGCGAAGTCTTGGATAGGCGGGCACACAGGAAGACTTGGGCTCAGGGAGGGGCGCTTGGTAACGGGTGACTGGTTGTAAATTGTTGGGGGCTCAGTGGAGGGTTGCGGATGCGTGGATGGGGCCGGCAGCACAGGGTGTGGCTTGCAGGACAGTGGGAGGGAGTGTTCGGGTGGGACGGGTGGTGGCTTATGCGCGGAGCTGCCGACCCGAGGGTGATGGGTACAGGGCTGCTACCCTAATCTACCACTAATTACCCCATTACCCTTGGTAATAGAAAGCCGCAGGCACAGGAACACATTTTCAGTCTGTGGAAAGTCTTTCATTATTCAGCAAAAGCCTGTTTGTTGTGTCAGGGAAAGTGGCTGTTTCTCTTGGCATTTTATGGGCGGGGATTTGCGGATTGTTCTACAACCGCACTGTGCTACAAATCTCCTTATCAGCATAGTGAGAAATTTTCCAGGCGAGCATTCTCAGGTGGAGAGTTTGTTTGACTTGAATGAGAGATATCTGAAAGAGACACGTTAGTGATAGATTCCTTACCTTAGATTCCTTACCTTAGAATATCCCTAGGCGTCAGACTGGATCCGGAAACTTTTGCGTAGCAGTACCCTTGCGCGTCGGTAGGCGTCGTCTGCGGCTCCGCGTCCGTCGTGGGTGCTGTGATGACGTCATTGGAGTACTTAGACGCCGCCTCCGCGTGCTGATGTCAGTTCTTCTTTTTTCCGCGTCAGCCAGCGCAGATCTGGAAAAAACAGTAACCCAGTCAATTTTTGACTAACTTTTTGGTGATCATTTTTGATCCTTTTCGAAGTCTTGCGACTCAGACTGTGCCGTAGGGATGCCCGGCTTCAAGCATTGTGAAGATTGCGACCGCACCATGTCGGTCACGGATCCTCACCGCCAGTGCCTGACGTGTTTGGGCGTCGACCACGACGACGAGGCCTGCCCCGACTGTCGGGCCCTTCCGAGGAAAGCCAGGCGGGAGCGGTCCCGCAGGCGGCTGGAACTCCGGCAGTCGGCCCCGCGCCTCGTGACGTCCCGGTCCCACGGGAGGTCGAGGGACAGGTCGCGGGGACGGAGCCGTCACAGCTCCGGGACTCGACACCACTTCTCCGGGTCCAAGTCGTCCGGTAAGAAACACAAGAAGTCGACTCCCCCCGACGCTCGCGCGATGCGGCCGGGGGTTCGGGTGACACCGCCCACGCGGCTCCTCGGGAGTCGCGGGCGTCGCGTCCGGCCCCATACCCTCCGGTCCCTGGGCTGAACGCGACGCCGGAGGAGATTGAGCGTTTCCTCATGGCCATGTAAATGTAAATGTATTGCGATTTATATAGCGCACGTATCACCCGAAGGCATCAAGGCGCTTGCCTTGGAAACCCGTCCTGGAATTCCCCTGTGAGATAACCCCAGGAGGGTATCCACAAGGTGAAAGCCAGGCATCCCGCCGCGAGGGGCCGTAGTGGAGATTAAGCAAGCTATTGCCCAGAGTCGCAGAGTGTGAACCTGTGAGTCAAGTAGGCACTGGAACGAGAATTATCGAGTCCGTGGAATTTTTGATCCCAAGACCCGCCGAGGCGGGGAATTGAACCCTGGTCCAGGACCGATCTCAGCTTCCGGGTCTGCCGCCTCTAACCCCTGAGCCACACTTCTCCAATGAGGTCCCTTTCTCCTCCGACGGGCTCCGCGGCGCCTCCGGGCCCAGCGGACCCGTCTGGGGGCCCTAGTGGGTCGGGGTCTTCGACCCCAACGCCCTTGGGTGCTTCGGCCCCGACGCCGGCGGCGCCTTCGGGCCCGGCGCCTTCGGGCCCCACGATCCCGACACCGCCGGTGCCCTCAGGCCTGGCGCCGCAGGGAACAGCGACACCGGCGCCGCTGGGCCTTCCTCGGGCTCTGGATCGTCACCGGTGGACCTTACGACCGCCCCGCCCCCCGGCGTCGGTCCGTGTGGTGTCACCTCCGGCGCCGTCCTCGGGCGGCGCCGTCCCCGATACCTCCTTTGCTTCGGTTCCGACGTCGGGACGGCGCCTATCGGCGCCGCACCCGACGCCGTTTGGAGATTTTTACTTCTATGAACCGATCTCATTCAATTACAACCCTGAATCTCAGGAGATGGGTGATGAGGAGGATTGGCAGGGGTCTCTGACCAAGGAGTGTCAGTCTAATATGGACTGGGCAGGAGACCTTGGGGAGGCCAGTGGCCTGGACACCTCTCCAGATACTGGATTTGTCTCTCCTCCTACCGTGGCTTCGGAGGAGGGGGCTACCTATGGTGTGGTGTTGACGAGGGCGGCAAAGGCCTTGGGCCTTGAGCTCCCCGTCGCGGCCGTGAAGACTAACCTCCTCACAGGGGTCCTTAAACCGCAGTGATGCTCGGCTGAGTCTCTGCTGCCCTTTAATGAGGCCTTGACCGACGTTCTTTTGGGCACTTGGTCCAGGCCCGCTACGGGTTCGCCCGGGGATAGGAACGTGGCCAGACGCCACCGCCCGGCTCCGGGCGACCCATGTTTCCTGTCCTCCCACCCCACCCCTGAGAGTCTGGCCATCCAGGCCTCTAATTCCCAGACTGCATTCCCGACGGCCCCGCCGGAAAGGGAATCCAAGAGGTATGAGAATTATGGAAAGAAGATATTCTCCTCCCTTAGTTTGGGACTGCGGTCTTCCAACACCGCATGCCTCTTGGGCCGCTACACCCACTCTCTGTGGGAGTCGGTGGCGGAAGTGCTGCCAGAGTGCCCGTTGGAGGTACCGGCCAAACTCGGCCAAGCCCTTGTGGAGGGCCGAGATGCAGCCAAGTATTCAATCAGGTGTGGGCTGGATACTACCGACTCGCTAGGCAGAGCGATGGCTACGACAGTGGCGGTGAGACGCCACGCCTGGCTGAGATCCGCCAATTTTTCAGCAGATGTCCAGAACACTCTGATGGACATGCCGTTCGATGGCCGTCTCCTCTTTGGCGACAAGGCAGACCACGCGCTTGAGCGCTTTAAGGACTCCAGGGCTACGGCCAAGTCCTTTGGCCTCTCGGCCCGGCGCCAGCAAACGGGTGCCTTTCGCTCCTTTCGTGGCCAGGGAAGGGGCGCCCCCACACATGCCACCAGCCACTCGCCGCAGACTATTGTCCAGCGCGGCGGCGGCCGTGGAAACCGCCACGGAGGCGGTTATGGAACAAGGCGAAGTCAGCCCACACCTGCCCCAGCGGCATCCACCTCTAAACCCTCCTAGTCCTTGCTTGTCGGCCAGTGGGAGGCAGGGTTCGCCATCACCACTCTCACTGGCGCACTGTCACTTCGGACAGGTGGGTGCTGCAGATCGTCCGGAGAGGCTACTCCCTCCTGTAGGAGAGTAGGGTCTGCAATCCTATGATCACCCAGATTTTTTGCTTTTGTTTCACTGGTTTACGACTTTCTCTGGCTGTGGGCCTGCCAATCAGACCCACAGCCTTGCTGTTCTCTCACTAAATTGACACGTGTACCTTAGGTGCATTATCCAATTGGTACTGGGCCACCTTATCAGACCCTGTAACTCAGGGCATAGGTGTACCCAGGGCCTACCAGGGGCTGAAGCATGTATTATGCCACCCCTGGATGGCCATCTAAATCTGACACAACTGGCTGCACGACAGCTGGGGCAAGGTGGTGTAATCACCCTTTGCTTTAGATATAGTATACCTATATCTAACCCTATAATGGACACACAGATTCCTATCAGTCGCTCCTATGGCAGGCCTTGACAATCCTGAAGGCAGAGTGCTTGGAATCGTGTGAAGTGGTGCTCTGGCATGAGCTGAGCCCGTTTGCAGCTTGCGGAACCAAGTCCTAATAGCTGTTCCATGATAACGCATACCATATGCTCTTAAGTGCATTATAATCCTCGCGGTTAAATGCTATCTCTGGTATCGCTTTATCAAAACATGTCGAGTAAGGTGTCATACGAATTGGAATACTAACCCCTCGCCGATTCTGGCGACAGGGTTAGCATTCCACCCTTCTAGAGGGACACGACATGTATGTAACTGTGAACCCCGGTTAAAGTTAACGCGAACCTCAGCATCACAAAATGGATGCTGCCACCACAGACACGAGTGTGACCCCCTGCAGCTGGGAGTCCTTCCAGCGAGGGGAGCTTGGACAAAGGGTTTCCTGTCAGGGGCGGTGCTAGCACCATCCCAGACAGGGTTTTGTGTATCCTGGGTAGGCAGGGCTTTACAGGAAGGTGACTGCAAGTGGCACCCCGGTGCTCACTACGCATCTGCCGGCTAGAACCATTTCCAGGGGCACACCAGCCCCTGGCCTGAGGAAAGTCCGGCATGGGAGAGGGGTGTAACCACCCCCCTTCCTGGTCCCACCCCTAGGGCAGGACCTAGTCGCGTACCCACCCCTTTCTTTAGGATAAAGGCAGGAGTGGGGACCCTTCCAAATTAGATCATCTTTGAATCAAGAAACTACTTTCTACGAAAGGAACTCTCGACTTCTTCTTAAGATTTCTCCCTTGTGACTAAGGAGTAGTCACCCTGCACCCGCAGGCACCATCTAAGAACTCTGCGGTTTGCTGCACGTCCTTCCTCCGGAATCCGACCGACCAGCACGACGAGACCCGGCTTCCCTGGCACCTCTGACCTCTACCTACCTCTACAGCTAAGCTGAGAACCGTAGGTGCGACGAGACCTCGAGGGACCGGCCATCATCAGAACTGCACGACTTCTATCCAGCCCGACCGCCGAGGGATCCTCTGGTGAGTGCTTTGGGGTCCGAGAAGCCCCGACCCTGAGCAGCTCCAGCACCGAAGACCAGCCCCCAGCATCCACGAGATCTGCGTGGGGCCCTTCTGCTTTTTGGCTGCTCACCGCGTTGTCTGGCTAGTAGCCCGCTGGCTTGTGGCCTTCCCGACGACGACCAACGACGACAACACTGCTGGTCTGGTTGCTCCAGACTGGCCCTTGCTCCCCTCCAAAAGAGGAGCACCCCGGACCCTCCTGGTCCACTCCAGACGCCATTTTAGGTCCACCGCGTGGGCTTGAATTTGCCAAGACTTGTTGCCCCAATCCTGAGTCCAGCGACGTCGACAGCATCAACCATCGTGGGACAGCTCGCACCTCCATCCTGGTCGCCGACAACGCCTCCTGGTCCGTGAGACTGCAGAGCCCAGCGTCGCCCACTCACCTGGTCGAGGTGACTACCACCCGGTGCCATCCTGGTGCCCATCTGATCACTGGCTAGTGATTAAGAACTTGGTCCCCTCTGCTTTCAGGTGTCATCTATCTTCGATCCAGGCTTGGATCACTTCGAACAATCTTCACTGGTCGCCTGCCAGCAACTCCTTCTTTCAGGCTCCTGGTTCGTCAACGAGGATTCCTGACGTCTTTTCAGACCTATGCAGCCGCAGCCCCTGGGCTAGGTAACTTCGGCATTTCGGTGCCCCAGCATAGCCTCACTATCCAAGGGTCCAGATCCACTTTCGTTTTCAACCTACCTAGTCGGGTTCGCCCGAGAACACTAACTTTGCTTTTACTAGCCTCCATAGACTTTGTCCAGCATCCCGCGTGAGAGTGCACACTCTGCACCCGAGTCCCCTAGGCCTCCTACTAGTAATCTGAAGGTTCAGTAACGTAGTCCTAGCGATTCCAAAGCCTATTAGTCCAGTACTTACCTGCTAGTAATTTCGCATTCCACTTTCATAGTATATGGTTTTTCGTGCCCCTCGGGCATTTGTGTAAATTGTGCAACTTAAAGTATTTTCGTAAGAGTTTTGTTGTGTGCTTAGTACCCTGTCCTCACAAAGAGTACAGGGCTGTGGTGATCTAAATAAATACACTGTTTATTTTCATAACACTTGTGTGGTGTCCTTTCACTTGGTGTTCAAGGGGTATATGTGATGGTATAACAGCTGGCTTAACACGCCCTCTAGAGTTTAGCCCGAAGACTGCTCGTATCCATGCTACTAGGATAGCTGGTCTATAAGATTGACTTACAACCAATCACCATTAAGGGTTGTTTGGACTGATACAAAGTGCTCACTAGAATAGTGAACATTATATATCAGACCAACTTCTCACACCTCCCCTTCGAGACGACTCCTCAAGCCATGCCATCGCAACTCCACCTCCTATCGGGGGATCACTTGCGGCTCCTGCAGGAGGAAGTTTCGGCCCTCTTGGTCAAGGGGGCCATGGAGCGCGTTCCTGGGCCAGAAGTAGGACGTGGTTGCTACTCCCACTACTTTCTGGTACCCAAGAAGGGCAAAGGGGGCCTACGCCCTATCGTGGATCTGAGGAACGTCAACGGCTTCCTCCGGAAGGAGAAGTTCAAAATGCTGACTCTGGCTCAGGTCTTAGCTGCCCTAGACCCAGGAGACTGGATGGTAGCATTGGACTTGCAGGACGCGTATTTCCACATCCCCGTCCTGCCGGCCCACCGGCGTTACCTGCGGTTCACGGTAGGCCACGAGCACTTTCAGTTTACCGTGCTCCTCTTCGGCCTTACCAGCGCCCCTTGGGTGTTCACGAAGGTGATGGCGGTGGGCGCAGCTCATCTGCGCAGGTTGGGGGTCTCAGTCTTCCCCTACCTTGACGACTGGTTGTTGAAGGCGGGCTCCCCCCAGACAGTCGTCAGCCACCTCCAGACAACGGCGGATCTCCTGCACCAGCTGGGATTTTCCATCAACGTGCCGAAGTCACACCTGTGCCCCTCTCAGAAGCTCATTTTCATCGGAGCGGTTCTCGACTCGGCGCAGTTTCGGGTTTACCCGCCCGAACAGCGGTTTCGGGATATACAGGCTCTGATTCCGATCTTCCGGCCTTTACCCCGAGTTTCGGTCAGGTTGACGCTGCGGCTTCTGGGGCTGATGGCCTCCTGCATCCTTCTGGTGCATCACGCACGGTGGCAGATGCGGGCTCTGCAATGGGACCTGAAGTTTCAGTGGGCCCAGCATCAGGGCAACCTGTCCGACCATGTCCTCATCTCGGAGGGCACTACGAGTCAGCTGCAGTGGTGGCTCATGAACCACGATTGGGTCAACGGCAGATCCCTCTCCCTTCCCCAACCGGAGCACGTAGTTGTGACGGACGGGTCCCTCCAGGGCTGGGGAAGCCACATGGGGGAGGCGGAGATCAAGGCCTCTGGTCTCCGGCGGAGTCCCGGCTCCATATCAACCTGTTGGAGCTGCGGGCGATTCGTCTAGCACTGAAGGCATTCCTCCAGTCTGTCTGAGGGAGTGTAGTGGAGGTGTTCACGGACAACACCACCTCCATGTGGTACTGCAACAAACAGGGCGGGGTGGGGTCGTGGACCCTCTGCCAGGAGGCTCTGCACCTCTGGCATTGGCTGGAACATCAGGGCGTGACTCTGATGGTTGAAACACCGGGCAGGTTCTCTGAACGCCAGGGCGGACAAACTCAGCCGACGGTGCTCGATGGATCACGAATGGCTTCTGAACTCGGACGTGGCGCAAGGCCTCTTTCAGCAGTGGGGAGAGCCTTGGTTAGATCTATTCGCCACCGAAGAGAACGCGCAATGTCATCAGTTCTGCGCGTTGGAATTTCCAAGGCGGCACTCGCTCGGCGACGCTTTTCGGTCTGTTGTACGCCTTTCCGCCTATACCACTTCTGCCCAGAGTGCTGAAGAAGATCAAGCGCGACCGGGCACAAGTCATCCTTGTGGCTCCGGACTGGGCACGAAGGTACTGGTATCCCGAGCTACTCAGTATGTCAGTCGATCCCCCGGTTCGTCTGCCTCTTCAGGAGGACCTTCTGTCGCAGCAGCCGGGGACGGTCCTCCACCCGAACCTGTCCAGTCTCCACCTCCATGCTTGGAGATTGAGCGGCGACAGTTGAGGCCATTTGACTTGCCTCCTGAAGTCTGCAACATCATTCTGGCAGCCAGGCGTCCCTCCACAAAGTCGGTATACGCCTGCAGGTGGAACAGATTTGTAGCATGGTGCACAGCAAAGGCTGTGGATCCCCTTAATGCCCCTCTTTCTGAGGTTCTCCTCTTTCTTCTCTCTCTTGCCCAGCAGGGCTCTGCTCTGGGCACTGTCAAGGGCTATCTTTCAGCCGTTCTGAGGCTGCCTGACCAACCTTCTTTGTTCAAGTCCCCTATCGTTAATCGCTTCCTGAAGGGCATCACTCATACGTTCCCTCCTGTTCCCTTCGTGATGCCTAAGTGGGACTTGAACCTGGTTCTTACGTTTCTGATGTGCGCTCTCTTTGAGCCACTTCACAACTGTCCTCTTCGCCTTCTTTCTTTGAAGACTGCCTTCCTGGTAGCCATCACCTCTGCCAGGAGAGTGAGTGAGCTCCAGGTTCTATCTTGTAAGCCTCCTTTCCTTTCAGTCCATCCGGACAAGGTTGTGTTACGAACGAGGCCCTCCTTCCTACCCAAGGTAGTCACGGCCTTCCACATTGGGCAATCCATCACCTTGCCCACCTTCTTTCCGCACCCCTCGAGAGAGGAGGAGAGGCTCCACCGTCTGGACCCAAAACGTGCGCTCTCATTCTATTTGAATCGCACACAACAGTTCCGGGTGGATGGTCAACTCTTCGTTAGATACGCGGGCACTAAGAAAGGGAAAGCGGTGCACAAGTGGACCATCTCCCGGTGGTTTATCTTGTGCATCCAGGCGTGTTACTCCTTGGCTAAGAAGGAACCCCCTGTTGGGCTGCGGGCTCATTCCACTAGAGCCACAGCCACTACAACTGCCTTGGGCCACGGTGTGCCCTTGCAGGACATTTGCCAGGCGGCTACGTGGGCCTCGCTGCACACGTTTGCAAGACACTATTGCCTGGACAGTCCAGTCCGGAGGGATGGCTACTTTGGCCGTTCCGTCCTCCAGGACTTTCTGGTGTGATTATTGGTTCGCAGACTCACCATCACAGGATTGGTATTGCTCGGGTATCTATTCTAAGGTAATGAATCCATAACTAACTTGTCTCTTTCAGATGCACAAGTTACTACTTGTGTAACGATATATCTGTAAGAGACATTAGTTAGTAATAGATTCCTTACCGACCCACCCATCCTCCCCGTTCTGCGAACCGATATCTAGGGTTAAGGTCATCCCCTTTAAGGGCCCTAGTTTCATGGCACCAGTGTTGGTTTTTGGCATGGCTCTGCGCTTCTGGCGCGGAAAAGCTGTGTCTAAGAACTGACGTCAGCACGCGGAGGCGGCGTCTAAGTACTCCGACAACGTCATCACGGCGCCCACGACGCCGACGACAGACGCAGAGCCGCAGACGACGCCTACCGACGCGCAAGGGTACTGGTACGCAAAAGTTTCCGGATCCAGTCTGACGCCTGGGGATATTCTAAGGTAAGGAATCTAAGGTAAGGAATCTATCACTAACTAATGTCTCTTACAGATATATCGTTACACAAGTAGTAACTTGTGCGACAGCACAATTGAGCCCGCTGCTTCGGGAAAGACGGGGGTGGAACTATAGAAAGATAATTCAATTTTCTTATTCTCACACATAAATGCATCACTAAGTGCTGCACAGGCACACAAAACCACACCACGTGAAATCAAATACAAAACATTTCTGCATGTCAAAAAGAAATGCTTCCATGCTTCTCCAGCTAGTTAGAGGGTGGTAGCCCGAGTTGTGCATTGTACTAAATGATTCCGGTCTTCCTACTGATAACCCGTGCGCTGGGAGACGCAAACAAATGACACTTTAGACTGAAATAATGTATTCCTTGTCATTTGTTATATAGAGCCGATGAGATAGGCCAGTGCGTGGTGTGTCTACCTCCGTGCTTTGTGTGTGACCTAGGGCTCACAGGTTTGATTGCTAACGGTGCATGTGTTGTAGATAGCCGTCTCTGGTAGAGCACAGGATTGTGCAATGCTTCAAACCTGTGATGTCATCAGGAGTGAACAAATGCATGACGTCACTTCCTCTGCTCCGGACATTTTGGTGACTCAACATCCAAAAATGGATCATAACTCAAACTTCCAACCCTTCCTCCGTCTAACCACCCATTTAGGGCCACTTATCACACATCATGTTGTTGCCCTAGCAATAGCGGCCCTGCAGACACAGCAGCACAGTGGGGCTCTGCAGTGACGCCGACGAGCGCGCCTGTTTCCACGCAGAAGACATCCGCACGCCGAAGACAAATGCAACTGCGCCACATACTAACGAACACCCTCGCTCCTGCCCACACTCAGCTGCAAACGGCAAGACAAATGACGCGAGTTTACAGCGCAAAAACATATTTACACAGGGCAACTCATTGGCTGTGTGAACAGATTGCGCAGGAGGACACCCGTTATTTGTTCTGCATGTTTTCACCATTAAGACATAGTTAGCTTTTTGCCCTGCAGTAAATGCAGATTGCATATCAGGCAGGCACCCAGGCACGTTTCTCGCGAAGGCAATTCTACGAAGGCGGTGGTTAAGGGCAACACTTGAGATAACTCGTCAGCAGGAGTCTGTAAGCCCCGTCCTTTTCAGACTGGGGGGGCGTGTTTTTTCCTGTAGACGTCACGGAGAGAAAGGACATCAAAAAACACGCCCCTCAATCCGAAAAAGACGAGGTTTAAATGGAAAGACGCCCGTCTTCTCCAATGGCTGGCCTCCGTTTAGGAAGCCAGCCAATGGAGAAGAGGGGTGGGTTAAAGCCCCCTACTCTAAAACATAAAATCTCGCCGGCGAGACTGCGCAAGCGCAGCCTACGCAGGCCAAGACCTATAAACCATGGACATAGGGGTTCTTTGCATGTTTACACAATCACTCAGCTGTAGCATCACTTGATGTGCTCCATGCATTTTATTGGGGATATCTAGGCACATCAGACTGGCAAACTCTTTTACAATGAATTGCTTTTGCCTGAAAAACTGACAGAAGTTTGAAAAATGTAACTAGAGCAGTAATTCAATCTTTATTTGGATATAAAATATCCATTAAAGTACACATCAAAAATACCAGCAACAGTACAAATTATTATAAAAGAACAAGGCATAAAAACAGTGAGTAGATAAAAACTTCCCAATTGCATTAGAGGACTTCAATAGCATACATATGTTAAAAAACGCATGATGTGCAAAACAGTGTCAACAATAGCATTTAGGGGGGAGGAGCCAAGCTCGGCATCGTGATGGCCGCACAGTAGCTCGGCTCCGCCGGCCTCCCTGCCCAAACTCGACTATCCTGTCACGCATCCTGCCCAAAAAGGATAACAATTTAGATACGAAGTTCTGCTGACACTTACCATCCATCCTGGTGGATCCAGCGCTCAGTGGGTCCGCAGGGGCATCCTCCCAGGAAGTGCGGCCTCCTTGGGGTGGAGACCGGGGCCTCGCCTTCAGCGAGTTGCCGGCGAGACGGTGTCGGTGGCGGCCTCGGGTGGAGGACTGGGGCCGGACGGAGATGCCGATGTGCGAAGAGCCCGGAGGCAACTGAACGCGCCTGGAACTACCGTCCGGTGTTCCAGAGGTTAAGTGCGGCAAGTTGTGTGTGGGGGACGACGTGTTGGTGGCTCCCCCCTTTGTTGCCTTGTCCGGCCATTCCGGACTTCATCGCTCGGTGGCGGAGAGTGATTCCAGCGGAGCGGTGGCGCTGGCGGACCCCTCTCTTTTGGTGGTTCTCATTTCTGCACCGCGGGTGCTGTTTGTGTGCTTGAGGGGGATCCCGCGGGGGCCCTGCTGGTGAGCCCACCCCTGGAGTTGGTTCGAAGGGACGTCGCTGTATTCGCAAAATGGCGGCTGATGCCATATCCTGTGGAACACCCCGGGATGCCGATTCCTTGCCTCTGTACTATGCTGGGGCCTGCACTGGTGAGCGCGAACCCACGATTGGCGACGTCCTACAAGCGCTGAAGATTTGGCAACTGACCTTAGCCCAGGATTCTTGTGTACAAGACAATGTGATGACCGCCATTGCTCCTGGGTCGTCCCTTGGGGACGCGGATGGACCCGAGGTGGTCGCTGATTGTTCCCTGCTTTCTGGTGGGGGTAGCGATGTTCCGATACGTAAGCGGGAGGAACTGCTGGTGATCATTGACACTGGTATACATGACTGCCGTAAACAGCTTTTGCCTTGCCATCGGCGGAGGAGGTCCCATGGGTTGCTTCCATTGACCGTCCAGCGGCTTCTCCACGGCCTTTTCTCATCGCTTTGTTTTATGCCCACTACATCGACGTACATCGTGGCGTTAGCTAAGAAAGGACTGGGGTGAGCCTGGTTCTTACTCCGGAGGACTACTATTCGGTGCACGGAGTAATGGACTGCCCCAAATTGTGATAATTTGCCGATTCCTTAATATGTATGGCTACCCGAAAACTTGCCAGTTTCATTTTGGGCCAAGCTAATGGTTTGTGCGGGCGGGGGGTGGGGGCCGTGCTCCCAGTTACATGGTGTCCTCTCCCCTGGCTTTTCTTTTTCTCTTTCTCTTTCTTTTTCCCTATATTGTCTCATTCTATATTTCGGGTTCATAATTAGGGCGACAGGCACGCTGCTGGGGGCGGTAGGCCGTAGCCTTCTGCAGGGGTGCAGAGTGGGGTGGGTGGATTAGGGTCTATTAGATAGTTATATGTTTCTATGGCTCTTTTGTGTCCTTTTCTTGGGTCTCCATGACTGTGCGTGATTCCCGCGGGGTGAGTTACTGGGGGGGAGGATTAGGTATTATATATAATATGGTACTTTAGGTTCTGTTTATCCTGACTTAGTTGCCCCGCCACTAAGCACGTTTACTATTTGGATTATTGATCGCCATTATCGCCGTGGGGCGGGTACAGTAACGTGGAGTCCCCTTTTTCCCTTTTTCTAGTATTTTTGTTTTCTTATTTTCCGGGTTAGTTTGTATAATGATTGCAACTTTAACTGTCTCCCTGATGGTTTTTACTGTTATGGGAGTGCTGTTCTGTTTGTCTCTGGGCACATGAGGTTGTGAGTGGACACTACCAATGAAGAACTGCAAGGGCATCTATGGTTTGCATGCTTTGGACCTTTCTGATTACAGATCTGTGCATTTACTATTATGGTGTAGTTGGTTTTGTTCCCCGCCATGTGCACCAGGTCGCTTCTTATACAACTGATCCTTTATTCTCTTAATATATACAAATTAACCTTCTCTGATCCTATGTCGAGTGGTTCCACTCAGTTAGCATCATGGACTCGCAGCGTTGGGTAGTATCGCTTAACCACTCCGTGCTTTTAATTGATAATGGTGCTTTCCAGTTTGTTCCGTGGCCGACCCCCGGGTTGTAGGCCTGTATTTGTATGCACCCATTTACACAAATAAACGTTTTCAAAAAAAAAAAAACAATAGCATTTAGACGAAAAAAGTTTATGGGCATGACGATAGCAATATTATGCAAATGGATACAGTCAAGTGTTCAACAACTAGCAGCAGTTTATAGTAAAGTGCAGTCAGATGTAAACAATTTTAGCAGCATAAAGTAAAGTGTGGTTTAGTGTAGACTGTTTCTTTAAAAATAAAAACATTGACAGGCCCTTCCGGGTACTAAGTGAAATTGCGGTATGCATAGCGTAATAAAATTGTACGGTCTATGTTTAAAACTGTATTTTCTGGATTCAGAGCTGCAATAATTGCCTGTCTACAGGTCCGGGTTCCCAGCCTGTTCCACTCAGTTTTCAGTTTTCGTCTGCGCTGTGGCATAAGAGCGGGGCAAAGACAGACTACATGCTCTAAAGTTTCAGCTGTCTTACCACACCCTCTGCACAATACGTCCTCTGACGTTCGACGCCAAGAGGATACATCCTTTAAAAATTGCCAGTCACCAAATCTAAGAGCCATAAAACTAAGTTTTAAGTACAAGGGATAAGTGCAGGACAGATAAGAGGGGGGAGTGGCCAGCCCATAAGAATTCATTATTGCCCATGCATGTTTACGTTTAGCGAAATGGGCTTTATCAGCGATTAGGGACCTCATTCGAATGCGTTTCTTAATGCTGATTTTAAACACTGCCTTACAGGGGTTGAGATCTCATAGTTCGCCCGTAGACATTTGCTGGACCGAGTCCTTAAAAAATCGGCCATAAGAGCCACCTGGGTTTTTCTGTGAAATGTCTAATAAGAGTAATGACTCCAATGTACCTGGATCTGCTTGTCTTAGTTTGTGGCACAGATTCAAATATGTGCCAGTATTTGAAATTTCATAATTTAATAGGCCCAGTTCTAATCTGATCTGTGCAGCCGAGGTGGTTTTAGGCATGTGGAGGACTTTTTTGTAAATTTTGGTCACATGTTGGTTTAGATTGGCATTTAGTTTTCCCCTAAAAATTTCAGTGCCATACGACAGAGTAGGCCCAATTTTTGCTCTCATGACTTCCAGTAGTGGTGATAAACTCGTCCAGGACAGTTTTTTTGAGAGCTTAGAAAGATTCACCTGAAGGTTCATGGCTTTTATTGATATTTCACTACGTTGTTTAGCAAAGGAACCCCTAGAGTCAAAGTTGACCCCTAAATATTTATATGTTTTTCCTTTTGTAAGGTTCATATTATTGTATAGTCATCCACCACAGAGGTTGCGTTTTCTACCGAAGATAACCACTTGGGTTTTCTTTAGGTTTACCTCTAAAGTATTCATGGTGGTATAGCTGTGTAGTTTGTTTAGTAGCCTTTGCAGTCCTACCAGAGTGAGACTAAAAAGGACCAAGTCATCTGCGTATAAAAGGTTATTTATTGACACGCCACCAATCTTGGGTGGGTGGCTATATATTTCTTCTAGGGTGGCTGGTAAGTCTGCTATAAACAAATTAAAAAGTAGTGGGGCCAGCACACATCCCTGTTTGACACCTCTGGTTGTCACGATTTTCCGAGAGAGATGTGTGCCAGTCCCCAACTTCACTTGTATCCATGTGCCTGAGTGCATTTGGATAATTGCCTCCAAAGGTTTGGCTGGGATCCCCCATTTTTTTAGCTTTACCCATAGAGCAGCCCTGGGGACCCGGTCAAAGGTGGCTTTGAAATCTACAAAGCAGCAGAAAACAGCCCTAGATGTAATAAGTGCTTTATCAACAATTATAGACAATGTCAATAGGTTGGTCATGGTGCCAGAATTTGCACTGAAGCCAGTTTGGTTCCTTGGGATCAAATATTTCTGCTCTGCCCAGGTTCTCAGCTCCTCCAGTAGAATGCCTGCGTAGTATTTTGCCTTGATGTCTAAAAGGGCAATTAATCTGTAATTGTTTGGAGAGGCATGAGAACCTGACTTATAAATCGTATGGATTATTGCGCCCCGTCAAGAGTCCGGTATGATTGAATTGCTTAATGCACAGTTAAAAAGATGAGTTAGGTATCCCGACCAAAGGATTATATTTGTTTTGAATAGTATCTGTGGTAGGCCATTTGGGCCAGGTGCTCCATCTGATCTTGCTTTTAGTAATACTTTAGTGACCATTTCTTGGGAAATCTTCAAATCTTCACTTGGAGATTCTAAAGAATCAGTGGGACTGCTCCAGTTCTTACTCGGGCTTACTTTTGTCGGGTTGAAAACACATATATCTGTAGAGGCTGTTCCCTCTGTGGCCCTAAAGTGGTTGGTCAAAAAGGCAGCCCAGTCTTCTTCTAAAATGTTTGCGCTCCCGAAGGTGGATGAACTAGAGTTTTGACGATGGATTAAGGCCCAAAATTTTCTTGAGTTGCGGTTTTTGCTCTCCCATAGTAGTGTACACCAGAATTGGTCTAAGTTAAGTCGTTTGTCTTTTTGTTGAGCCAGCCTAAATGTCTTAGAAGCCTTATGGGAGTGCTGTTTAGATGGAAAAAGCCTTATCAAATGGGAGCAGAAGATGGACCAGGAAACAATGGGAGAGGCCGCCAAATCAGTGCCACCTGTTGTAAAGGCCAAACATTCCTTCATAACGTTTGTACAAATGTCGTCGCTCCATCTAAGTCGTTTTAGATTTTCAGTGTAAGTTCCTATGCATGTTGATGAGGCAATATTATGATAGTCTGGCTTTACATTGAGGGTGACGACTTGTGAGCGATGGTTGCTTTCCGATCGGGGATGAATGCTGTTGTTACCCAAGTGTTGGAACATGGCTAAATTACAGATGGTATAGTCGAGATAGGATTGTTTGCGACCATTTGTCCAGGTCCACTTTGGTGGGATGTCTTTCATAGATCTGCCATTCATTACCAAAAAGCCGGCACTATAAAGTTGCAACACACAGAGCTCTCCTAGACCACAATATGCTTGATTTGGTGGTTTAGACTGTGTCTCTATTTCTGTTGATGTGGATGGAAAAAGCCCTACAAAATCTGCGGGGTTTCCCTGAAAAAGGTTAGTGTTGAAGTCTCCGGTGATCATGCAATCTGAGTGAGGATGATCCGCAGCCAGGTCACACACGATTTTAATTAAGCGTGGTAAATGCTCCTTTTTCGAACGCGTACTTGGATTAATGTAAACATTAAGTAGAAAAAGCGGTCGGTGTTTGCTCCATGAACTAATTTTTAACTCCGAGTAGCCAGTCCTCATCAAAATTTAATAGCTCGATCGGGCCTTTTAAATTATTTGAAACGTAAATCGACAGACCACCTTTGGGGTGACCATAAATACGGTCTCTAGTTGCAGGTTTCCAGTATTCCATAAAGCCCGTCACTGGGCAGTTTTAAATAGCCCATGTTTCTTGAAGGGCTATTAAATCGTGCCCAAATGTAAAATTGTGCGTCTCCAGATTGGTCGTTTTCTGGTGGAGACCACTGATATTCCATGAACACAGTGTAAAAGACGGCTGCAACTCTGAGTTTAAAAGGTTAATAGGAGGTGATACTTGGGATCTTGGTTGAACCAAGTCATTGCAATTTGGGTATGCAAAGTGATTTCCCAGTGGTCAGTCAGATTTTTTTGGGGACAGGGCGGCAGGAAGCCATCCCCAATCTTGAGTTTTTTCAGGGATAAGGGCTTTAGCCCATGAGTTTTCAGTCAGTTGTGATGTGCCTACGGCATTTTTTAAGATTGAGTATGGCCTGTTTTTAACACCGGTTGCTCCTGTCGGGGTGGCTGGGTGCATTAATAGCACTGTGGGATAGCCTGTTGTAGAGTAAGGGTGGATTTTAATTCCCCATTGCTGAAAAGTATCCTTTTGGGTTAAGAATGCTCGTGCCCATATGACAGATCTAAATGTCACAAGGGTTGGCTTAGAAGATTGAAGCCCTCTTGGTGGAAGAAATTCAATGGACTCAATTTCATCGGATGTCAGTGCCTCAAAACCCGGAGCACCGTTCACTAATTTGATTATATTTGATCTATTGAGGATATTGTGCCGTCCTTTTGATTTATATTCAGGAACAAGGAGTATTTTGGAATGCTGTAAGTCACTTTTGGCACTCTGAGTGCTAGGGCTTAAGTTAGGCGGAGTGGGTTTATCAATTAGGGAGCCTAAGTCTGATCCCTGATAGAGTTGAGGGGGATCTCGTGAACCTTGGCTGGATGCCTGGGTGTCTTTGGGTAAAGTTGGTACGTTATTAAAGGTTACTTTTAAGGGGTTGGATCCAATATTTAGTTTTTCAGAGTGAGGAAGACTTGAAGGGGAGGCTGGTTGGAGTTGGGTTATCGTATCTGTCGCCCTCCTTGAGGTTGATGCGTTAGATTTACCCCTTGTTTTTTCGCTGCCAGACTGTGGGCCTAGTGCCTCTATTTCCGCGGGTAAAGCATTTTGATCGTGATACTGCGCAGAAATCTGTTGACTGGCATTTGAGGCTAGGTCGGCCATGGGGGGGACTTTGACAAAAACGTGTTAATGTTAGTGGTGGTTGTGGGACGCTTAAGGCTTTTTTATTATCAGCGGTTGTAAACAGTGGGAATAATTTAGGAAGTTCAACTGTTGGGTTTAGTCGTAGTTTGTTTCTTTGTTTGCGCTGACGTTTACGCTCTCTCTTGCTGCAGGCTGGCAAGGGGACAGGAAGTGTTTCGGAGTTGGGAGCTGCAATAGCAGCTGATTTAACGGAAGACCCTACCACGTTGTTACTGGTAGTGTGAGGTTTCCCACTCGCTGTCTGAGGACTTGAGGCCGATGATGGTATAGATGCTGCAGAGGATGGAAGGCCTTGGTCTTGGACGGAGTCTTGGGGGTGATCGGTCTGTTTCAAGGACGATCTTAGTTCCCCACTCACCAAAGTCCCAGTTTCGGGTGAGGTCAAGGAGTCGACCGATTCAGAGTTGTGTGTTGGTTGTTTTTGAGGTAACTGGTCAAGACATTCCATTACTCGGTCTCCCTTCAACAGCTTAACTTCGTTTATAACACTGGTTAAAAAAGCTGGAAGCGAGGAGAGGGAATCGATGATGGTCGAGCAGCAGCAGACTGACTGGACTAATTTTGATGACGATTGCGCTCCTATTATTAGAATATTCAATTTTTCCAGCTTATCGTCAATCCCTGCTGTAAACAAAGCTAGAGTGTTCAATAGTTCAACCTGCGTGTCCAATTTGTCAGAATGATAGTTTAAGGCAGTTACTGTCGATTGAAAATTTTGGAGTAATTGAGGCCAGATACTCGTTGTTGTAGAGTCATCAGGGTGTGACTTAGGTTTTAATCTGGGATTAGGTGATGTTTGAGAATTTTTGAAAAAGGACATGTCCGATAACAGTTGATCATTTGGATCATTTTTTGTGGAGACTTTGGAGAAGCTGTTACTGCTACTGGAGGTGAAAATGTTCGTTGTTGGAATTTGGTTGACTCTGAACTCCCCTCAAGGGAGCATGAGCCCTGTGGTGAGCAAGGACTAAATATGTCAGGGTTGGACACTACATCTTTTTGTGTATGAATTTGTGGAAAAATTAAAAGGGAATTTTGTGGTAACGTAGTTGAGAGATTCTCTACTGGCAAAGATTGCAGTGGTTGGGAACTGAAATTTTGAATGGGACTCGCGGAGGGTGGTTGGTTGGAGCGGGCCTGTTGCTTGCAGATGACATGGGGGGAAGAAACTGACTTGGTGAGGGTTGATGACTTGGTGAAGAATTTTGAGTTGCCCTCATGAGGCACTCCGAAGCGGTGTTCTGATAGTCAACTAATGATACAAAGATAAAGACATCCGGTATTAAAACAGGCTTGTTGTTTGATGTTTGAGAGGATTGAAACAAGTGCTCACTTGGCTCAGTAGATTGAGGAAGGTCACAAAGCTTGATTGCCTCGGAGGCTTGGGGGGATGAAGAATGCTTCACTCCACCGGGTGCTTTTTTGAAATAGTCCAAAAGAGAGAAGGATTTTGAAGCGTTCGGGGGTGTTGCGTGAGAGGAATGTATGTTGCTGTTATGTTGCCCTCCGTTGGGTAGAGAATTAAGAGAATTAAGAGCCTTCGGTGTGACCATAGAGGGCAATGGGTTCGTGAGGTTGACTGGGGCACCCGCCAACTCTGTGGACGGCCGTTTTGATTTCTTTCGATTTAGTGCGGAAGGTGCTTTTCTTATTTTCCCGGATCTCATCCCTTTCGTTGGTATGCGAAATTGTTCTGGGTCTGTAAGTTGAGGAACTAGTTCAGGTGGACCCTCTGCCGTCCAGTCTCTTGTTGACAGCCATACCAAAATGTGGTCCCAAAGGTCAGGGGGAGTCGTGAAGAACCCAGGAGTGCTGAATCTTGTCTTGTCCTGGGCGGCAAGAGCAATTAGCAATGAGCGTGGCGCGCAGGCACCCCCCGCTCTCTTTGTCCCAGCACAACCCCTCGCCGTTCACTGCCTGCAACCACCTGTCCGCTACTCCTAAGGCTAATCCAAAGGCCTGACACCTATAGCTGACTCCCAGGCCCCCGCCCCAAGTGCAGCCTCCACAGCTAACAGGCCAAGCAAAGCCAGGTGAAGACGCAGTGGGGGGGGGAGGTACCGGGTGAGCCGCCACGGGCCAGTTCCCGTCTGGCGGTAGAGCCGGCAGTGATGGCAATGGGTAGCTGGGGACGGGGGGGAGCAGAATCAGGGCTTACCAGGACTAGGCAAGCAGGCACCCAAGAGTGGCAGGCCGAGGGGAAGGGGGGCGGAGAGAGGGGGCAGAGCACAGAGCAGAAACTGGAGGAACCAGAACTGAGGCTGAGGCAGCTCGAAGAGGCTGAATAACAGCCCGGACAGTTGACTTGCACCGGGCGGCTGGGGGTGAAACCGAACTGGGTCAAGGACAGTACGGGGAACAAACGGGGAGCAGAACAAAGGGTCAAGGTTTTGGCTAGGACCTCAAATGCCGAGTAAAAAGGGCAAGGTCTAACACGGTGCTGACTGACAGCGAGCCCAAGTGCAGCACGATTCAACTGCACCGGGTGTCCGTAATCCTAAATCAACTCGGGACTTGGGACTCACCTTGGCTCTCTGAGCCATGACAGCCGGCCCTCAGATGCTCAATTGCCACTTTCTCATGCAATTTACTCGTCCCTGCCGTCCCCAGCCTTCGCTGCCTCTAAGGACCTCTTCCGGCCCCACCGCCACTGCTGCAACCACCTCCGTAGCCTACAGCCGCCTGTGCTCCGCTCCGCCCACAGCCCGCGTCCACGCCACTACCCGCGTGCACGCTCACTCAGCAGCACTGATGTCCGTAATTCGCGCCCAAAAACAAACCAAGCATACAGCCCATGTTTTATTACTGGCCGCCCCATCACACCTCTTCCAGCAGCAGTACTGAGTTAAAGAACCGAGCCATAGCTGCCGCAGTATAATGTTCTCTACTCCTTTTAAAATAGAATGTGCATAAGCACACAGAAGGCTGTAGCTACAACATCCATTACTGCTGCAATAGAAGCTATGCCTTATCTGGTAGAGAAATGATCTAGCCCAAATTCCTTACATTTGAATTTCCCAGGCGTCAGACTGTAACTGTAAGATTTTTCTAAGAGCAATACCCCTGCACGTCGGTAGGTGGCAAGTGACGTCATACACGCTGGAAGTGACGTTCGCATTGCCTATATAGGTGCCACCTTAACACACTGACGTCAGTTACTTTAAACGACTTTCCAAGCCAGAAGCGGAGAACCATGAACTGGAATGACATTGGTGTGTTTCTGATAAGCCCTGACTCTAGAAACCTGTCTGCAGTTCAGGAAGGGTCGGTGGGTGGGTAGGTAAGGAATCTGCAACTAGATCATGTCTCTACCTGATAAGGCACTACCGAAGGGAAGTAATTTGTCCATCTGATAGAGACATCTAGCCTCAGCTAGAGGGATGCCGAGGAGCGTAGAAAGTGGGTAAGGCAGCAGATTGCCCCACATAGAATGGTGTTACCACTTTCGGTAAGAAAGATGCCCTAGTGCAAAGCACCAACTTATCAGGGAAGATGGTCAGGTAATGAGACTTGGATGACAGAGCCTGCAATTCACTCACCCTCCTGTCAGATGTCATTGCCACTAAAAAGGCTGTTTTGATAGTAAGCAGCAGGAGGGGACAATTCTGCAGAGGTTTGAATGGAGCGCACATTATAAATGTGAGAATTAAATTAAGGTCCCACTGAGACATAATGAAAGGGGAACGTGGGAACAAATGTACCATGCTGTAGGAAGCTGGGTCTCTGTGTGATATATCAATAACTTGACATACCATGCAAAGAGTCCACTGGTTCCCTTAAAAGTGGACAGAGCCTTGCTATGCAATCCCAAAGTGCTGTGTTACGGGTAGTGTGGTCGAGCAGCCCTTTGGCTTAACACCGTGGAGTGTAAGACATTTGCAAATATACACACAGTGATTAATAAATGACAGTACGAATCAAAAAGGAGATCCACACCAATTTATAAAAATTGCCAATATATTTATGTATGTTTAGGTACCAGGGAAAAATCATTCAGGTAAGTACAGTTTAAAATAGCAGGTTTGAAGTAAACAGTTGTTTGATACTTTCAATTCTGATTAAATCACTTTGCAGCAATGTTAAGCTATGAAGAAAACATGTGAGGCACACATTTACTTAACAATGACTTACGGATCCCTTCCCTAGAACTTGAAGTGAGTATAGGGTAAGGTCCAAGGCAGCACCAATGGGTCACCTCAGGAGGCACTAGGGTGTCAGGGTGCAGAGGTGATTTTTTCAGCATCGGTAGATTTTGAGTGATTTTTGATACTTCAAATCGGAATTGAGTCTTCAGCGTAATGTTAAACTATGCAGGAAAAACCCACGCAGCATCTGTGTACTTAGCATTGACTTTCGGAACCAATCTTCTGGACTTAAGGTGAGTATGGGGCAAGGTCCAAGACGGCACCAACAGCTCACTTCCGGAGGCTCTGGAGCATCCAGGTGTAGAGGTGCATTACAGTGTTGGGTGCCCAATTCACTTCTATGGAGGATCAGTCCGGTCATAAAGAGGGGGGCCAGTGGAACTGACCCGGCAAAGGGGCTTAACTCTTACGATGTCCAGGGACAAGGGGGCAGCTTCAGTTCTCTTCTCCAGGGGCAACCAGTAAACGTGTCCTTAGGCGTCGGGTTGTTGTCACCCGAGCAGTCCACTTAAGGGGGCCTGCACAAAGAGGCTGCAGGCGTCGTTAGCAAGTCCAAGGTGGGCTTTGTCTCTGCTGGAGTTGGGGACCACGCTGGCACCATTGGCCCCCTTCAACTCGGCCTTGGAGCAAAGGGTGCAGCAGTGCTTTCCAGTGTCGGGTGTTTGGTAGTCCGGAGGCCTCGCAGCAGTTCTTGGGTTCCTGCAGGATGCAGGGGAGTAGCTCTGTTACTCCACAGGAGACTCTTGGTTCTTTTTCGATGGCAGGTAGTCCTCCCAGGCTTTTGGAGTGACAGCTGCAGGGCGAGTCGACTTTGGCGCAGTTGTCGATGAGGTGTGGAGACAGTCTGGCTGGGCTGGGGCAAAGTCAGTGGCTTCTCCTCTTCTCTGCGTTCTCTGCTCTTTGGTCCTTCTTCTTTTTTGGTCATCAGGAATCTGCCTCGCTGGTGCTGGGGCCTCCTTTAACTACTGAATTTAGGGGCATTGGAGGGAGTGCTAGGAAGTAGCTAATGGGCTACTTACTTTTATGGTGACTGCACCCTGGTATGACCACTTATGTTAAGAAGTGGGCATAACCCTGACCCCGTTTGGTTAATTCTCTCCCAGACAATATGGAGCAATCGGACGAGAGGGTCCACATCACCTGCCGTACCCTAGGGGCCGTGCCGGAAGAATGTCTGCACCTCTCCTAATATATCTAATTTTCCCACCTATCCTCCTGCCAAAATTGGAACAGGACAGGGGGTTGGCATCCTCTCCTATGAGAGAAACCAGAGTCTCATACCAAACATGGAGGGGCTGCTTTGAAGCTTCTTAGCTTTGTCAGGCTAATCTGCAGGTCATCTCGTGGAAGGGGTAGAAGACACCCCTGCCAGAGCTGGCCTAGTTACTGGTCTCCCGAGAGTAAAGGTCCTCACCATTGGTGGTCAGGAATTCATCTCCGATATTGATACAATGCAAGGCCTAGATCACCCATGAAAGTGTTAAACCACCACGCCCAGTCTATTCAGATGTCTCACGGACACCTTTATGTCCCTTTTTCATAGGATCAAACCTCTTCCCGGCTATAATGTACAGTTAGTCTGTTTGATCCTAAGTCGACAGAACTGTCCCCATGTTTTAGGATTTTTAGTAATTGATGAAAAGGATGCTAATTGTGTTTTGTATGTATATTTTTCTATTTATCATATCCCACATGGGGACACCAACATGACCATCTGAGGGATGGGGTTGCAATGGTGGGCACACCTCTCTTACTCACTTAGTTTTCCCACTGATTCTCCCGCTTGAAGTGGAGGTCAGAACCGCTGGGAGCCAGTTGCCGGAGGCAGCAAAGGAAGGGTCTGCTTACAGAGGCAGCAAGCCTTTGAAGCTTCCCCTTCATGCACCCAGCCCATCCTGGGGGCGGAGGCTTGACACCCCTTCCCAGGATGGGCTTTGTTTTTGTACCCAGAAGGAGGAGTACCTCTACCCAGGGGTCCATAAACCAGTCTGGCGGGGGCAAATGGTGTGTGGCCATTAAAGAACCACACCTGGGTTGGTCGTTTTTCAGGGGGCTTCTCAAAGATGCCGTCTGAGTGCATTTTACATAAACTCAAACTCTGGCATCAGTGTGGGTTTAATGTGCTGAGAAGTTTGCTACCAAACTTCTCAGGTTTTAGTAAAGCCAATATGTATCTGTGGAGTTGGTAAAGACCAACTCCCAGACCATATCCTCTTTATGACTTTACTGCACTTACAATGTCTAAGATTGGACTTGAACACTGTAGGAGTGCAGTGCTCCTGCAACTGCACCCTCACCTGTGATCTAGTGCATCCTGCTAGTGGGGTGACTTACCTAGGCCATAGGCAGTGGATTACAGGCATGGCACACAGGGGCTGTGTGACATGTCGACTCTTCCCTGCACCAAAACACGCAGCCTGCAATGGCAGTGTGTGGGTATTAAGGTGCAGGGCCCCTAAGGGTGGCACAATAGGTAGTGCAGGCCTTAGAGGCCTTCCCTGGTCACAGTGCCCTTGGATCCCTTGGGTCCGTTTCAGAAGGAGCATATCTGTGGCCAGAGATTGCCAATTGTGTGTACACAGGTACAGGTTTGGGAAAGAACGCAGGCCCTGGGAACCTGATTGGCAGGGAACCAGGCACACCAAGTCAAAGTGTATCAAATGTCAGGCAAAAAGTAAGGGGTAACCATGCAGAAAGGGACACTTTCCTACACACAGTGAAGCCATACTGAGTACATGGGCTGGGAGCTTGTAACAATGACTTCACCGAATTCCAAGATGTTTGGTACCAAACATCTCAGATTTTTGAGCCTTCCCTGATACCAGTGTTGGGTTCATTACTAAATGCACTCAGAAGTGCCCCCTGAAAACCCACCAACTCACTAGTGTGTGCCTGATGGTCTGCACGAGCCTCCCACTTCTAGATATGTTTCTGTTTCCCTGAGGTGGGAGCCTTTTGTTCTCGTGGGTCAGAAACAAAGCCTACTCTGGGTGGAGGTGCTGGAGCGCTATAAAAACAACAGGGTTACGTCCAGGTCCTTCGGACTTTCCATTGCCCCTCACCACCCGCAATCTGCCTTTGGCACCTTTCGTTGCCCCGGAAGGGGCTTCCACCCGTGTCTAAACCTACCAAACCACCACAGTGCTGAAGCTCTCCTACCTCTGTGTGCCCAAGGATAGGCCAAGGATGAGGTACCCACAGACCTAGTGGGTGGCACATGCAAAGGTAAGACCGGTCCACTTCAACCCCCCGCCCCCTCCCCCCCACCGGCAGCCACAGCCTCTAAATATATATAATCTGTTCTCTTACTAGCATGGGCACCCAGTGGGGGGAGGAGGCAGGATCCACCAAACCGGTGAGTTTTGCATATCGTCCGAACAAACTACTCCCTCCCCTTCATAACTACCCCACTCACCATGCCATCCACTTATGACAGGTTGAAGGGGAACTACCTATTCCTTCTCTGCCAGGAAGTGACAGCTCTCTTCGCTAAGGGAGCTATAGAGAGGGTGCCGATGCCAGAAGTGGGGTTGATTGCTACCCCCCACTTTGTGGTGCCCAAAAAAGGGCCTTCGTCCTAGCCTAGACCTTTGCCCTCTAAATATCTTCCTCAAGAAGGAGAAACTTAGGAAAGGCTCACCTTTGCTCAGGCTGAGCATGTTCATCCGTCCACCGATCAGACTACCTATTCAGGAGAATCTTCTGTTGCAGAAGAACTTCTTGCGTGTAGATTGAACAGCGACTGTTGACAGCTTTCGACTTTCCTCCTGAAGTCTGCAACAATCTCTTGGCATCCAGGTTTCCCTCTGCCAAGATGGTATACGCATGCCATTAGTGAACATTTGTGGCATAGTGTATAAAAAGACAGATTGATACCCTTTTTGCCCCCCCCTATTTCAGGTTCTTCTCTTTATTCTTTCTCTTGTCCGGCATGGCTCTGCTCTGGTCACTCTCAAGGTCTACCTTCCTGCTATTTTGGCTTTTCTGCGCTTGCCCGATCAGTCATCCCTCTTTTATTGTAGATAGATTTTTGAAAGGTGTGCAACATCTGTTTCCGCCTTTCCCTTTCATTATGCCTCAGTGGGACCTCAATCTTGTTCTCACTTTCGTTATGTGTGTCCCTTTTGAGCCTTGCACAATTGCCTTCTCAGGCTCCTTACCATCAAGATGGCCTTTCTCATGGCGATAACATCTGCACAGAGGGTCAGCTAGCTTCACATTTTGTCATCCAAGCCTTCGCACTTGAACATCTATCTAGACAAAGTGGTGCTTCGTACGAGAGCTTACTTTTTATCGAAAGTGGTCACTCCCTTTCCTATAAGCTAGTCTATCATTCTGCCTACTTTTTACGCCCTGCCACACCCCTCTAAGATGGAGGATCAACTTCACCGTCTGAACCTAAAAAAGTGGTGGTGTTCTTCTCAGATGGCACACGATAGATCCGTGTGAATGACCAACTCTTTGTGGGGTATGCTGGAGCGATGACAGAATGAGCTGTGCAGAACTGGACCATCTCCGGATGGATCAGTCTCTGTATCAAGATCTGCTATGCATTGGCCAAGAAGCAACCCCCTGAGGACTAGCGGGCTCATTCCAGCAGAGCTAAAGCTTCCACTACTGCGTTAGCACGCGGAGTTCTGGTCCTGGATATCTGCCAGACAGCAATGTGGCCTTCCTTGCACACGTTAACAAAACACTACTGATTGGACAACCAAGTCTGTCGGGATGGGCACTTTGCCCGTTCGATCCTGCAGGACTTCCTTGTATGAGATTGTCTGCAGACCCACGTCCGGAAATTATCCTTGGGTATCTATTCAAACAGTTACAAATCTGCTGCACAAGTCTCTATCAGATGAGCAAGTAACTTATCTTTGGTGACTCCTTATCTGGTAGAGACTATATAAAGCTGCAGATTCCTTACTGTTCCACCCATCCATCCTGCTCTGCAAAGGGATTTCTAGGGACAAGGCTTTCCACACCAGTGGTCGGTGTTCTTCATGGCTCAGCGCTCCTGGCGTGAAAAGAAACTGACGTCAGTTTGCGGGGGTTTTGCCTGTATAGGCACCGTAAATGTCACTTCTGGGGCAGATGCCTCCGACAACGCCAAGCAGAGCCAAATGACAACACCTACCAGCGCAAAGGGGTACTGCTTGAGGAAAAATATCCGGAACAATTCTGATGTCTGGAGATAATTTAAAAGGAATCTGCTGCTAGATAGTCTCTACCAGATAAGGCATTGCCAAAGGTATGTAACTTGTTTATTCAGTTTATACTCAACTGCTTCAGGAATTTTCAAGCATCCATGATCATGATAATCACAGGTTGGCTTAAAAGTACTTGGTATGTGGTATCTACATCATTTCACAAGGGCAGGTCAGACATGCTGTTTTTCTGCTGCTTTTAGCACAGATCGAACAGTTCATTATTTAACTTTTGGCTCCTAAAGTCACAATCCAATGGTTCACTTGCAGGGTTACCGTACATATACATTTTCCTACAGTAAGTATAAAATAAGACTTCTCACAAGTCTCCCAATTCACTGACCAACCCAGAGTACACCCCCCATCGTCCCCATATCTTAGCGTTTTTTACACGGACAGCCTCTGGCTCTGTAGATCAGCTCCTAAGTCTTAGCGCACCAGTCCATGTACATCTGAAAATATTAGGTAGAAGCTTTGACTGTGTACATTTGCTATGTTCACAGTGGGAGCCACAATTGGTACAAGCTCTATGATGACTCCGCTGTTTTTGTCCTTGCATAGCTGCAATGTAAAATTTGAAAGACAATGTTGTGGTCTTCAAGGTGAAACAGATTTCCTTACTGAATGTGGTGCTAGGATGTCATTTTAATTAGTTGATCAGTTGCCAGCATTTCTACCTCGTCAACCATCGAAAGGCCTGTTCCCTGTTGAATGACTCCTGGTGGCCGGTGGGAGTGGGGGAATGCCCCTGCCCCGTGACTAAGGTTAGAAACCTTGGAGTTGTCTTCGATGACCAGTTAAACTTTTCTGCTCAGGTAAGCAGCCTTACCTCTTCCTGCTTCTTTCTAATAAAAGCCTTGAGAAATATATTTCCTTTTATCGCTCAGGAACTACAAAAGACGGTGGTGGTGGTGGCTCTTCTGCTATCCAAACTTGACTATTGCAATGCCATGTTGTTGGGGATTGATAAAACCCGGATGATAAAGTTGCAGTCCCTACAGAATGCCGCAGCAAGGCTGCTTTTAAATATACCTAGAGGTCAATCCACCTCGGCAGGAATCCGAGCATTGCATTGGCTCCCTGTGCAGCAGCGCGTGGAATTCAAGGCCCTATGCCTGGTTCATAAAGCATTGTATGGGGGAGGGGCCAGGGACATCCAATTTTTTTTTCACCTTTTACCTCCGCTCAGGCCCTTAGGTCCAGTAATTTAGGCCTCCTCCGGATTGATAGGAGTAGGTGGGTAAGATGGGGTGGCAGAACTTTTTCGTACTGTGTAGCAAAGTTATGGAACAATATGCCAATATATTATTCCAACCAAATCGACAATCCTTCAGGAAAGACTTGAAAACGTGGCTGTTTACTCTGATCTAGCTTCCTGGTAACACATGCTCTACCATTGTCTTACACACCAGTGCCTAGACGCCCTGGCATTCTAGCGCTATACAAACATATATCCTATCCTAAAGTAAAATAGGAACACGTATAGTGGGTGGACAGAAAAATAGCACTGATTCATTGAATCTCAAAGTCTAATGAACATAGACAGTCAACTGTTTCTGGCTTTTGGTAGTACTTCTTGTAGGAAGCTGGCTTTTTATATAGTGTACCAATGTAGGGGTACACCATGCAAAAAACCCAGACAGCCCTTTATTAGTTTACAGGAGCCTACTTTAATAATCCCAAGTGCTCTATTTGTGGTAGTGTGGTCCAGCAGTTTAGGCTTACCAGAAGTGAGTGATAAGCATTTGTTTCACACACAGACTCAATAAATGAGACACTCACTAAAGAAGAAAATCGAGATTAATATAGGAAAATGCCGCATATTTTTATATACTTTTAAACTTCTAGATCATCGGAATCAGGTAAGTAGTTTTGGAGCAATAGATTTTACTGTAAAGCAGTAAAGAGCTCAAATAATGGTTTTTGAGGTATGAGCCTAGAACGTGGTAATTTTATCCTATGGGAGAAACATACACTGTATACATATACTTGCGAGCTGCTGTTGAAGGTACCTTTTAGAACTTAAGGTGCTTAGGGGCCAAGGGCCACAGAACCACCTGCAGTTCAAGTTTACCTGCCCTGTTGCGTCCAGGTGCAGAGGTGCTGGTTGCATTGGGAGTCTTGTGTACTACATGTTAAAGTCAATAGTCAAAAGAATGCAAGTGGGGACTTGGCGACACGTCCGGCAGAACCCAAAGGTGGGCTCGGCGTGTGAGGGTCTCTGGAGCAAGGGGACACAGTTGGTTTCTGTGGATCTGGACTGAGGGGTTTGAGTGCAGAGGTGTTTGGCCTACTGGCCACTTGCTTTGTAGGATGTCACAGTTGTCGTCAGTTTTGCAGAGGAGGGGAAAGTAGGACCGCTGGGCCACTCTTGCTGTGGTTCTTGCTGCCTTTGAAGTCCCTCGACATGCAGGGCCGTTTTCCTCTGTGGTGGCGTCCGCACTGGACACAAACTAGCCTAGGTTGATGCAGGTACTCCGGTATATAGGGTGTTGGTGCAGGGGGGCTCCTGCAGGGTCTAGCATAGACTAATCTGTCCATCTGGTGTCGGGGGGGGGCAAAATACTGAATTATGGGGCGTTAAGGGGAGTGTAGGGTAGTAGCCAATGGGCTACGTACCCCTGGGGTGACTACACCCCCTATATGACCACTTCCTGTGAGGAGTGGGCATAATCCTGACCCAGAGTTCCTAGTTTCACCAAAACCAGGATGGTGAAATCCTTCTTCGACTGTCCACTTCAGGTGGCCCACCATAGAGGTGTGTCTTGCCTGTGTGACACCTTCTGACTAGCTAATTTCCTGCCTGCTCTGGTGCCAAACGGGCCCTAGGGCAGGGGGTGGCATTGCCCGGGTTGTGGGGAGAAGCCAGGGTCGCATAACAAATGTGGCAGAGGCTTTGAAGTCTGTGGCCCTGATATGTTAAATTATTTGCCATCCTTCTGAAGGAGGTGGAACACCTTCCTCCGGAGCAAGCATTCTTTCTGGCCTCTGAGAGCACTGGCTCTCACCTACAGGGGTCAGCAACATGTCTGTAGTGGCAGGCTGGACGATACCAGTCAGCCAACACATTAGAGGACTAGTGGGTTTCCAGGGGGCACCTCTAAGGTGTCTTTGGGGCGCATGTCACAAATCTGATACTGGCAACTCAATAGATTTATTGAGATGAGGTGTTTGATACCAAATACCATTATTTGACTGAAGCCTTTATGTAGCTGGGTAACTCATAATGACCATTGCCCATTACATACCTTTAAAATGGCCTCCTGATCACTTCCAATATCTTAGAAATTGAGCTGGACATCACAGGGGCATATCTGCTCATGCAGATTTGCCCTGATATGTAATATAATGCACCCTGCCTTAGGGCTCTAATGCATGCTGTAGGATAAGAAAGGCTGTGCACTTGGGCATTGCACACAGGGAGGGTGCAATGTTGTGTTTTCAGAAGGGCTCACGCCTTGTCACCGCATCCTTCAATGGCAGTCTACATGCAGTTTTAGTATGGGTCCCTTTGGGTGGCATCATACATGATGCAGCCCATCGGGACCCTCTTTAGTACTCATGCCCTGGGTACCACAGGTGCCATCTACCAGGACTTACAAGAGTGCTAATGTCCTTGCCAATTGGGGTACAGTTGAGCATGTTTTTTAAAACAAGAGCACTGGCACTGGGGTCTGTTTAGTATTGTTTATCCAGTCAAGAATAACAGTAAAAGTGGGCAAAAATGGGGGCGACCAAGTGAAAAAGGGGCACTTTCCTACACTTTTAACTGCATCGTTTTTGCAGACCAAACAATATCCAGGTGCATTGTGGTTTGCATCCATGAATAACCTGAAATTGCCCACAAAATTATCCCTGAAGGAATTATTGATCATTCAACAAGGAGCAGGCTGTGAATTGTCCTTTATTTTGGGTGGGGCGCCTTTGCCAGGCATTTGTGGAGTGGCAACTTGTTCTTTTCTACATATATTTGTTCGCTATAATTGTGTTGACTTGGATGGTAGGAAAGAAGGCTTGTTTGCAAAATCAATGTTTCAGAACATTTTCTTTCTTCCAAATTTCTTTAGGGTTATTAATGTGTTACGTAAGTCTATCGAATCTTTCAAAGAAAAAGAATCTTCAGCTGTGATAGTATTTGTTAGAAGAGAAAGTGATGCACCTTTGGTAACTAAGTTCCGTAGAATTGATTTGTTTCCTTTGCAGTTTCCCAGTAGGCGGCCTCTTCTCAATGTCTTTCTATTATTGAAAGCCTGCAGGGCTAGACAATTATAGGAACTGAAGGGTGTTTTGCGGGTCGACACCAGTATCACACTTATCCTCAAAGCTGCCAGATGTTACAGAACGCCATTACAGAACCCTGAGACAAAAGATGCGGCACGGGCGCTGCAACAGCGTGCACAAAGCTTTTTTAGGGTATCAGCTTGCAGCTGTAAAGTTCTAAAAATAATTTCCGGGTATCAAATGACTTTATTGAGAGTTGGGTGGAAGGGGGGTATCTGCCAAAAACTGATGGATGTACAATCTGCCATACAAAGACTGCAACTGGCAGACAGATCATAAAACACATTTTGGATGATATACTGCTGTGCCACACTGTAAATAAGGACCAAATTTCATCAGAAACAATGTCACTGAAAGTGGGTAGTATGGACACCTATAACAATTTCACTAATCTTATGGCTTTTGTTTTATTTTTTTTTAAGTGCTGAACTTTCCAACTTTGTAAAAGAGACTCGAGGTAAAAACTGGAGCAGTTTTTCTGGCTTAGATTCCAATGAGGTTGTCAGCAGAGTGACCGAATTTATATTGGATTATCAAAGTAAGACGTCACCACATAAAGAAATGGTGAGTAATTTCTCTATCACTAACAAGTATACACCAAAAGTCTTAACATTTATTTTTAAAGTGCAATTAGAAAGTTATTTTTATTTTCTTAGTGTAAGTAACAAAAAATATTATAGTTGCTTAAATATTTGTAAGGAAAACCCCTGCTATGAATAGCCACCACTGATCCCCATGATTTCTATTCAATAACTGTTGTCCCTATTTTGGCTACATTTATGGAGATTCTCATTGATAAACATCTCCTATGTAAACACTAGTGTGATTTTAAACAGGACTGCAAGCACAACAAATGTGATGAAGTTTGAAGTATTAATAAAAAACACTGTTGATACATTCTGTATCAGCATAGGCTGCTGGAGGTTTACTCCTAAAACGTGTCTTCCAGTCAACAGTACAAGCTCTGGTTTTGTCCCAGGCGGACTATGAGAATGTTCTTCTCACTGAAATATCTATGGTTAAACTAACTTCCCTGAAGGCAGGCCTTCATGCAGCTGCTTGCCTGTTTGGTTACCACTGCTTAGCACTTTGTCCACATTACCTCTATCCTTAAAGTCACTTCCAATCCATGATAGATTTACTTTTAAACTGGTTATCTGCCTCACAAAATCCTTTACTCTAAATCTTTAGCAATAGTTGACTATTACTCCAATGCTAGAGACTATATGTTTTAAGAAACAGCAAGCTCTCCCTTTGTCATTCTTAGGGTGCCTTTAATATTGGCTTTAACAATATGTTGCTTGCTGTCTCGGCACTCTTAATCCCTTTTTCCTCCCTGTCCTTGCGGATTGTCTTTCTATATTATTCTCAAATGATTTATAAAAACTTTTTAATTTAGTCCAGCAATTAGACACCTAGAAATTAAAAGAGATAATTTTACACTGCTGGATTCCTCCTGTTCATAGAATTAGGTTCTACAATTTTGAGGGAACCTCCATCTGCACTCCTCACACTGTTTGGGCCAGCGACAGAGCAGACAATGGTTACTTGTGAACAGTTGTTTCAATTAGCTTGTTGCACTCAAACCTCAATACTGTTGGCTTCAAAATTGTCGATCACCAGGTCCACCCCTTTTTATACTTGATCCTCAAAGCACCTAGCCTGAGCACTCCCAAATGAGTGTGGGATTTAAAGATGTTCGAAGTGACGATGATCGTGATTATTTCTGGGTGAATATAGTGTATTTGCCTCTGGTTGTGTGATACACGTTTGTTGTGCAAAGAAACAATTGTGGTATCTAATTGTAATGAATTTATTGTGTAAGTGGATGCTATTTGAGTAGTCTCTGTGAGATGTGTCATGTAGCAGAGTATTTCACCAGTAGTCATTTATGTAGCTCATTACGTCCCAGTAACATTTATACACTTGGTAGAGTTGTGTGTATTTAAATGACTGACTTAAGTTTTATCTGAACTTGTAAATAGTTAATGTGTTTTAAATGGAACCTTCCTACAGTTGGACTGAGCTCATTTTAATGAAACTGTGCTTACCCCAGTATTGGAACTTTCATAGATTCCCATGCTTTGTATCATTCCCCGTCGTCGGAATGGGAGCCTCGGTAAATAGAAAATACCATAGTAGTAAGCACAAAGTGAAAAAATAGGCTTAGGCCTCATCTCATTTTGTAGCTTATCCACCTCTTTTTGTAAAAGAGACCAAACTTTTGCAGTAGCCAATCAGAGCAGCCTCACCCCATAGAACCTTCCTGAGAGAAGCTCAGAGCCTCAGATTTTCTACCGCACGTTGTGCAAGGGAGTCTCCATTGAGCTCTGCTCAGTTTCTTCAATTTCTAAACTACTTTTTTCAACAACTTGGATTTCTTTCAGTCATGTCTGACAAAGAGAAAAAAGCCCTTTTTAGAGCCTGTGCTACTTGCTCCAAGAAGAGGTTGTTTGTCGAAGACAAACATATGGACTGTATATACTGCCTGTATCCGGACCATAAACCTACAAGCTGCCAGATTTGCAGGACCTTCTCAGCGAAGACCTTCAGGGACAGGGAAGGACGTCTCCTCACATGGCTTCAGAAGATGAAGGACCGTAAGGACATTGTGTCTTCAGACAGTGAGGGCTCCTCGTCGATGGTGTCATCTAAGAAGTCTCAGAAGAGGGGTAGGTCTCCCCCTTCTACTTCAGGCGAGTCCCTTCACAAGGCCTTACCAGGGACCTCTGATAGGTCTGACAGGCCTGCTTCCCTAAAATCTCCTCACCACGGTGAAAAGGAGAGGCAGGGTAAGCCTGAGGAGTCGCAACCCTCAAAAAAGGTGAAAAATGTTACAACTATCTCTTCACCTCCCTCTGAGAAGGATAGTGGGGTCAAGAAGCCTTCGACTTCAGTACAGGAGGTCATTTCGGACAAGAAACAGCGGTCGTCGACGGTGAAAAACACAGGTACGTCGACGACGGCTATAAAAAAGGATATCTCTGTGAAAGTTGCCTCGTCGACGGGCTCGTCGACGACGGCTGCGTCGACGACGCCTGCACCGTCGACGGTATTCAAGGCACCTGATACCTGTTCGTAGTCGACGAAGATCACCATCTCCACGTCGACGACGATGACAGCAAAGATGGCTTCGACGGCGATGACGAGGACGACGTCGATGACGACCGTGTCGACGACTCCTGTTTCCATGCTGCTGACGACGAGTTCGTCGACGATCCCGTCGACGCTCCTTCCATCGTCGACGATGAGTTTCTGCTCGTCGACCACGCAATCCTCGACGACGAGAGCAGTATCTTCGTCGGCGCTTCCGTCGTCGACGCAGTCCCTTAAAGAGTTACTGTCGACGACGACGACCTCGTCGACGATGTCGTCGACGACGGAATCATCTGAAAAACCTGTTTTTTCGCGCAGAAGGAAGCAGATAACACCAGAGATGACGTCTCCGCGACAGGTTCAAAAACTTCCACCTAATCTTCTGTTGGATGACGACTCTGATGAAGAGACTTTTAGTGAGTTTGGACAAGCGTATAGCCCATCTGACCTACAAGTTAAGGTTCAGGATGTTAGTTCTGAGGAAGGAGAGATGGAACACCAACACTATGTTCCTGATCATTACTATGGGGAAGAGGACACTACTACCAGGCAAATACCTTTGCAGAAGCCTTCACGTCAGGTGCAAGAAGGGATGGTGGCGATGCCATCCAGTTTGATTACGGATCTACAACTTATGTTGCAGGACTACCGGAAGCGTTTCCCTACTCCCCAAGAAGCTCAATGAGTGCGTCCTCCGACGCCTCCGCCTCAATCGTTACAGCCTGTGGCAGAACACTCTTTGCCTCCAAAAGAGCGTACCACTGCGCCTGAAGAGCGCCCACAAGAAGTGGTGCAGGTGTATGATACAGATGATGATACTGCCTCTTCTGATGCGGACCAACAAGTGGATCCTGACCAAGATCAGCAAGTGGATTGGAATCCGAATGACCCACGGGATCCAGACGTCGCTGATCCAGATAACGCTACCTCGACTCAAGCCGACGTTGGAGGTTTTCACAACCTGATGGAACGGGCTTCCAAAAGATTTGGTCTCCAGTGACCACGGTTCAGTCCGAATGTTTCTTATATGATTTTAAGGAACCATTCAGGAAATCGGTACGTTCCATACCAATCATTGAGCATGTCTGGTCTGAGGGCCTGAAGGCTATGCATATCCCGGCCACAGTCCTCCCGGTGCTACCAAGACAAGAGAAAAAGTACAAAGCACCAGATGGCAGTCCGGCGTGTCTGCTTGGTCAACCAAAACCGGACTCAGTCATTTCTCAGGCCGCCCAGAGCAAATCCAAAAATCCATCCACACCGCTAACTACACCACCAGATAAGGAGGGCAGGCGCCTGGACAATGTGGGTAAAAGATTCTCAGCAATGGCCAGTCTTCTTGTTAGGGCAGCTAATGCTTTAGCAATTCTGGGACGTTACGATCGCCAGATGTGGTGCGACCTTGCTCCATTTGTGGAGGAATTGCAGGATTCCTCTAAAGAAGAAGTGAAGAAGATTTTGCTGGAGGGGGAGCGGGCCTCTTCGGAGGTCATTGATTGTGCTATGGATATAGCAACCACAGCATTTCGAGCGCTAGCCGGTTCGGCTGTTCTGCGACGCAAGGATGGTTAAGGGCCACATGGTTGAGACAGGAAGTGCAGAATAAAATCTTGGATCTGCCATACGACGGAGAAATGCTGTTTGGCAAACACGTTGATGACGCCCTACAGGGCATAAAGAAGGACACCGATACAGCCAAGTCCTTAGGAACATTGCAATATCGCAAGGTACCCTTCAGGGGAGCAAGAGGTAGAGGATTCTCCACTTATAGAGGAGGCAATCAGAATCGCTACTCTTCCGGATCACAATCTAGCCAGACATATAAACCTCAGTACACTCAGAGGGGTTCTTTCTCTCGCCAACCGCCCAGAGGACGACAAGGGCAGCAAAGGAGAGACAACACCAGGAAACAATAGCGGCCAGGTGGCTCTTTCCACTGTTCCTGTTCCCTCATTAACACCAGTGGAGGGCAGGATTACCCATTGCCTCAACAACTGGATGGTCATTACATCGGATCAGTGGGTCCTACAGATCGTCAAAGAAGGACACACGTTGGAGTTTCAAGACCTTCCTCCAACAAGGGCGCCAGACGCCTTTCCTCCCAAACATCTCAAACTCCTTCCTCTCGAAGCCCACCAACTCTTCACCAAGGGGGCGGTAGGGCCTGTACCCCTTTCTCAGAAGGGGAAAGGGTTCTATTCCAGGTTCTTCCTGGTTCGGAAGACAAAGGACAAGTGGCGTCCAATTTTAGATCTACGGCAGCTCAACACTTATCTCGTCAAGTTGTCCTTCAGGATGGTCACTCTTCAGGACATCCTCCACCTTCTCAATCCAGGGGACTACATGGCGACCCTAGATTTGGAAGACGCTTACTTCCACGTTCCTATTCATCCAGCTCACAGGCAATATCTTCGATTTACAGTGGGCAAGAGCCACTTTCAATTCAAAGTACTGCCGTTTGGTCTCCGGTCCGCTCCGCGGATCTTTACAAAGATTATGGCTCCAGTAGCAGCCTTTCTCAGAAGACAGGCTATACAGGTCTTTCCATATCTGGACGATTGGCTGCTGAAGGCTCCGTCTGCCCAGGAGGCGTCCAGGGCAGTCACGTCCTGCAGAGAACTGTTCGAGCAACTAGGTCTTCGGCTCAACAAAGAAAAATCAGTTATATGCCCCTCCAGGACAGCGAGGTTCCTAGGGGCCATCCTGGACACAGAGTGTTGCCTAGCCTTTCCATCGGAGGAACTCCAAAGCAAGCTGATTTGTTCAGCCTGCCTTCTTCAAACTCGAAAGTCACTGACAGTTCGCAAGTACAAATCGCTTCTCGGATCGATTTCATCCTGCATACCATTGGTTCCACACTGCAGGCTCAGAATGCGTCTACTGCAGGAACAGTTGGACAAGCAATGGCGTCAGGTCACAGGCTCCTTCGACGACAGGATTGTCGTTACCCCGGAAATGAGAAGGGCAAGCGGCTGGTGGTTGCTGAAAGACAATCTTTCCAGGGGTTTATCGTTCCAACTTCCACCATCTCCCATAGTTTTGACAACAGATGCTTCCATGGAGGGATGGGGAGCGGTCCTCCAGGAGCTGAAGGTCAGTGGCCATTGGAGTCCAGTCCAAGTCAAGTTCCACATCAACCTCCTGGAACTTCTCGCTATCCGTCTGGCTCTACAAGCTTTTCTTCCGAGTATCCGCGACCGTGCAGTGCTGGTTCGTACAGACCACACCACAGCCATGCACTACATAAACAAGCAAGGCGGAACGAGATCCTCCACCCTCTCGAGGGAAGCCCAGACACTTTGGAATTGGGTAATCCAGAACAATATCACCCTTTCAGCGGTACATCTAGCGGGGACACTCCATGTCATGGCGGACGCTTTGAGTCGCCAAAGGACTGTCTCACACGAGTGGGAACTGGACCAGACCGTTCTGGAGGAGCTCTTTGCACGATGGGGGACACCATCCATCGACCTGTTTGCAACTCCCCAGAACGCCAAATGCCAGTCCTTCGCAAGCAGGGTTCACCATCGGGAATCCTTGGGGAATGCGCTTTTGATTGCATGGTCCGGCGCCTTTGTTTACGCCTTTCCTCCCATTCCGCTGATCCCGAGGTTGATCAGCAAGCTCAAGGTGGAACCGTGCAGGATGATTCTGATCGCTCCAGCAAGGCCCAGACAGCTTTGGTACTCAGAACTTCTCCTCCTCTCCCAGGACCAGCCAGTTCTCCTGCATCCTGTTCCAACACTGTTGACAATGGCTCACGGACAGGTTCTACATCCGGACTTGAAGTCTCTGCGATTGACAGCGTGGCTCCTGAGTTCCGAGAGTTACAAGGTTTAAATCTCTCAGGGGAATGTAGGGACATTTTGGCCCAGGCCCGTGCGCCTAGTACCAACAAAACCTATCGGGCTAAGTGGAAGAGATTCTGTGTTTGGTGTCGGAAGGAAGGTTTACATCCATATACTTCTGCACCGCACCAACTCTTGCCTTACATCCTTTCTCTGGCAAAATCTGGATTGGCTCCGTCTTCTGTAAAGGTACATCTAGCGGCCATTTCTAGATTCAGACGTTCATCTTCAGGTCCTTCCCTGTGGTCAGCAAGGATTATCAAACAAGTCCTGAAGGGTTTATTCAGGGTCTTTCCTCCAGTCCGGCCTCCACCACCAGCCTGACATTTGAATTTAGTCTTGTCATGTCTCATGAAAGCCCCTTTTGAGCCTATTCATAAGACTGACCTTAAGTTTCTCTCGTGGAAACTGGCTCTTCTCTTGGCCCTGACATCGGCTAGAAGAGTAAGTGAACTCCAGGCTTTCACAATTGAGGAACCTTTTCTACAATTCAAGAATAATGTTCTCATCCTAAGAACAAATCCTAAATTTATCCCGAAGGTGCCCTCAGAATTCCACCTAAATGAGCCAGTGGTCTTAAAACCGTTCTTTCCACAACCTTCCACACCCGCGGAAAGAACTTTGCACTCTTTGAACATTCACAGATGCCTGAAATTCTACCTGGAGCGGACAAAACAGTTCAGAAAATCTTCACAGCTTTTTGTTTCATTCAGTGCTCCTCGCAAGGGGTGTCCAGTTTCTAAAGCTTGTATTTCCCGCTGGATTTCCAGTGCTATACATTTTTGCTTCCAGGCAGCTGGAAAACCACTGCAGCGAGCAGTTGGTGCTCACTCTACAAGATCAATGGCTTCATCGACGGCTCTATTCGCAGGTGTCCCAATCAAGGACATTTGTAGAGCAGCGACGTGGAGCAGTGTCCACACCTTCACTCGCCACTACTGCTTGGATTCTTCTGTGAAAGAGGATGCGGCAGTGGGCCAGGCGGTTTTGAGGAACCTTTTCCAATAAGTCGGTGAGCTTTCCTTTCTATCCCGCCTTCCTGTTTGCATATTTTGTATTACTGGTTATTGTCATGCTTTATGATTCTAATGTGTATCTAGTTTTCTTATCAGAAATATGTGTGACATTTTCAGGTACACAAATTACAAAATATGCTTTTTCTATTTACTGCTGGTTACTCTGATACAAAGCATGGGAATCTATGAAAGTTCCAATACTGGGGCAAGAAAACAAGTTACTTACCTGTAACTTTGGTTCCCCAGTATTGGTAACTTTCATAGATTCCCATGCGCCCACCCGCCTCCCCTGGGAAAGCTCAGTCTTATTGTCTTGTGGTATAGCTGTTCTCAACGGCTACCAAAATCTGAGGCTCTGAGCTTCTCCAAGGAAGGTTCTATGGGGTGAGGCTGCTCTGATTGGCTACTGCAAAAGTTTGGTCTCTTTTACAAAAAGAGGTGGATAAGCTACAAAATGAGATGAGGCCTAGGCCTATTTTTTCACTTTGTGCTTACTACTATGGTATTTTCTATTTACAGAGACTCCCATTCCGACGACGGGGAATGATACAAAGCATGGGAATCTATGAAAGTTACCAATACTGGGGAACCAAAGTTACAGGTAAGTAACTTGTTTTCATCTTTTTGGTGTCTTAGACATGAGTTTGGATGAGGCCCTTAAGTTAGTGCTCCTGACAGTGTTAGAATGAGTTCTGTGCTCATGTGTAAGATTTCCTTTTTCTCATTGATGAAGTCTTTAAAAGTCTTCGTTGGTGGACTCTGCAAACAGAGGAGCCTTGAAGTAGAGTTGGGTATTCTGTGTATATTGGTGAATCTTGATGCTGCTATGCTGCCCTATGTGAGCAGGCACCAAGCTGCTCCATGTAAAGGTTAAATATGATAGGAGACAGTATGGAACCCTGGAGGACTCCACAGGTGATAGGGATCTTTGGTGACCTGGCGGTGCCCATGTGAACAAACTGGTGTTGGTTGGAAAGGTAAATAAGAATCAGTGAACGAAGTTGATGGTGAATCTTGTGAGAAGGTGGCCTGATATGCAGTGCTCACTATTCTAGTGAACACTATGTATCAGTCCAGCAACCCTTATTGATGATTGGTTGTAAGTCAACCTTATAGACCAGCTATCCTAGTAGCGTGGATACGAGCAGTCTAAGGCTAAAGACTCGAGAGGGCGTGTTAAGCCAGCTGTTATACCACATATACCCCTTGAACACCAAGTGAAAGGACACCACACAAGTGTTATGAAAATAAACAGTTATTTATTAAGAATCACAACAGCCCTGTACTCTTTATGAGGACAGGGTACTAAGCACAAACCAAAACTCTTACAAAAATACTTAAGTTAGCACAGTATATACAAATGCCCGAGGGGCACGGAAAACCATATACTCAGAAAGTGGAATGCAAAATTACTAGCAGGTAAGTACAGTACTAATAGGCTTTGGAATCGCTAGGACTTGACTATAGAATCGTTAGATTACTTCTAGGAGACCCAGGGGACTCGGGTGCAGTGTGTGCACTCTCACGCGAGATGCGGGACAAAGTCTATGGTAGCTAGATATCACAGAGTTAGTGTTCTCGGGCGAACCCGACCTGGTAGGGAGAAAACGAAAGTGGATCCTGACCCTTGGATAGTGAGGCTATGCTGGGGCACCGAAATGCCGAAGTTACCTAGCCCAGGGGCTGCAGCTGCATAGGACTCAAAAGACGTCGGGAATCCTCGTTGCCGGACCAGGAGCCTGGAAGAAAGAAGTTGCTGGCAGGCGACCAGTGAAGAAAGTTTGATGGATCCAAGCCTGGATCGAAGGAAGATGACACCTGAAAGCAGAGGGGACCAAGTTCGAGACTACTAGCCAGTAGTCAGTGGGCACCAGGAGGGCACCGGATGGTAGCCACCTCGACAAGGTGAGTGGGTGACGCTGTGACCGCAGATCTCACGGACCAGGAGGCGTTGTCGGCGACCAGGATGGAGGAGCGATCTGTCCCACGATGGATGAAGCTGTCGGCGTCGCTGGACCCAGGATTGGGCAACAAAGCCTTGGCAAATTCAAGCCCACGCGGTGGACCTAAAATGGCGTCTGGAGTGGACCAGGAGGGTCCGGGGTGCCTCTCTTGAAGAAGGAAGCAAGGGCCAGTCTGGAGCAACCAGACCAGCAGCAGTGATGTCGTCGGGCGTCGTGAAGAAGGCCACAAGCCAGCCGGCTAGTAGCCACATAGCGCGGTGAGCACGCAAAAGCAGAAGGGCCCCACGCAGATCGTGGAGATGCTGGAGGGCTGATCTTCGGTGCTGGAGCTGCTCAGGGTTGGGGCTTCTCGGACCCCAAAGCACTCACCAGTGGAAGACTCGGTGGGCTTGTTACAAAGAAGTCGTGCAGTCTTGGCGATCGTCGGTCCCTCGAGGTCTCGTCGCACTCACGGTTCTCAGCTTTGCTGTAGAGGTGAGTAGAGGTCAGAGGTGCCAGGGAAGCCGGGTCTCGTCGAGCTGGGTCGTCGGATTCGTGATGAAGGACTTGCAGCAGACCGCAGTGTTCTTAGGATGGTGCCCGCTTGATGCAGGGTGACTACTCCTTAGCCACAAGGGAGAATCTTGAAGAAGGAAATCTTGAAGTCCTTTCGCAGAAAGTCGTGTCTTGATTCCAAAGATGATCTAATTTGAACAGGGGGCCCGCTCCCATCTTTATACTAAAAAAAGGGGCTGACCCGGTGACTAGGTCCTGCCTATGGGTGGGACTAGGAGGGGGGTGGTTACACCCCTCTGCCATGCCGGACTTTCCCCAGGCCAGGGGCTGGTGTGCCCCTGGAACTGGTTCTGACCGGCGTATGCGTAGTGAGCACCGGGGTGCCACTCAGCAGTCACCTTCCTGTAAAGCCCTGCCTACCCAGGATACACAAAACCATGTCTGGGACGGTGCTAGCACCGCCCCTGACAGGAAACCCTTTGTCCAGGCTCCCCTCGCTGGAAGGACTCCCAGCTGCAGGGGGTCAGACTCGTGTCTGTGGTGGCAGCATCCATTTTGTGGAGCTGAGGCTTCGTTTAACTTTAACCGGGGTTCACAGTTTACATACATGTCGTGTCCCTCTAGAAGGGTGGAATGCTAACCCCGTCGCCAGAATTGGCGAGGGGTTAGTATTCCAATTCGTATGACACCTTACTCGACATGTTTTGATAAAGCAATACCAAAGATAGCATTTAGTTGGTGGTGGCTTTGAATAACAACAGTGGTCTGGAAGCCCGTCATTTTAAACAGACACTCATCGACATCACCAACTGGATGACGGCGAACTTTCTCCAACTAAACGCCGGTAAAACCGAGATTCTCCTCTTGGGAAAAAACACCGCTTCCTGGGGAGATAACTGGTGGCCTGACATTCTGGGCTCTCCCCCTAAGCCAAAAGACTGTGTTAAAAATCTAGGTGTCTGGATCGACTCGGCTCTAAAATACACCATCCACACCAAGAAAGTGGCCGCCACGTGCTTCGGCATTTTACGCAACATCAGGCCTATCCTGAAGTTCTTTGACTGCCGCACCCGCCAGCTCATCGTCCAGGCGACGATCCTTTCCAGACTGGACTATGCCAGCTCTCTCCTTTTGGGAGCGAACCTGGCCGAAACCACCAGACTGCAGAGAGTCCAGAATGCGGCTGCCAGAGCTCTGGTCGGCCTACCCCGCCACTCTTCTGTTTCAGGAACTTTAAGGAAACTGCACTGGCTCCCGGTGGGAAGAAGGATCCAGTTTAAGGCTCTATGCTTAGCCTTCAAGATCCTTAAAACCGCCTCTCCCCCACTGCTGAGCCCCCTCCTGTCTGAGTATACACCTAGCAGATCTCTCCGCTCAGAGGGACAACATCTAGTGACCATCCCTCGCACCAGACTTGCTAGAGTTGGGGGACGCTCTTTCAGCCTCCTTGCTGCCAAGCTATGGAATAGCCTGCCTGTAACCATACGGGGGATGCATGATCTTTTAGCCTTTAGGAAAGCCATCAAAACCCATCTTTTCCAATAATCCGTTTTCTTTGTGCACCTTCACTTTGCACCCTGGTCAGTTCGCAGCGCCGGGACGCCCCTTGGCTGGGGCAGCCGCGCGCTATATAAATTCTCATAACATAACATAACATAACCGCGAGGATTATAATGCACTTAAGAGTATATGGTATACGATATCATGGAACAGCTATTAGGACTTGGTTCCGCAAGCTGCAGACAGGCTCAGCTCATGCCAGAGCACCATCTCACACGATTCCAAGCACTCTGCCTTCAGGATTGTTAAGGCCTGCCATAGGAGTGACCGATAGGAATCTGTGTGTCCATTTTAGGGTTAGATATAGGTATACTATATCTATAGCAAAGGGTGATTACACGACTTCGCCCCAGCTGTCATGCAGCCAGTTGTGTCAAATTTAGGAGGCCAGCCAGGGGTGGCATAATACATGCTTCAGCCCCTGGTAGGCCCTGGGTACACCTATGCCCTGAGTTACAGGGTCTGATAAGGTGGCCCAGTACCAATTTGAAATGTACCTAGGGTACATGTTGTAATTTAGAAAGAGAACAGCCAGGCTGTGGGTCTGATTGGCAGGCCCACAGCCAGAGAAAGTCGTAAACCAGTGAAACAAAAGCAAAAAATCTGGGTGATCATAGGATTGCAGACCCTACTCTCCTACAAATCTCATTTGAGAATTTAGTGTTGAAGGCAGCTCTGAGATTCAGCAATATCAGAAGGCAGGGGTTATCTTAATCTGTGGTTAAAGGACACTCTCTATGATACATAAGGTTGCTGTTTCCGTGCTACAGCGTGACCTCAAGCCAGATTGGTAGTCATAAAGGAGATGGTTGGCGTGGATGTGGTCTTGGAGTAGAAAATAGGTTTCTTTTTCAATGATCTTCCAGATGAAGGAAAAGTGAGTGATCAGCTGGTAGTTAGCGAGGTAATCAGGGTCTGGTTTATGTTTCTGAAGGAGTGGGAGTCTTGAGTGCTTCTAGGAAGATCCTGTTTGGAAAGGGAAGGTATCAATGATGGTAAATAGAGGTAAGCGAGGATCCCAATAGGGAATGTTGATGAAGGACAACTGTATGACATCTTCATAAGAAGTGGCTTTGAGAGAGTGGAGTATCTTGGTGAGATCTGGAGAGAGATAGCTTCTAAGGCTAAACATTGCGGGATTCTATAGGAACGGTATAAAGAATTGAAGCAGGCTTGGTGTTTCTGGTGTCAGATCTGTATTATTTCACAGAAGAAGTTGTTGTTGGCATTGTAATTTTCTGTGGAATGAAGAATGGGTGTGTCTGGCAAGGGCTGAATCAGTGCTTGATTGTCTTTAACAGCTTTCTTCTTCTGTTTGGTGTTAGTATAGTACTTGCTGTGGCTAATGTAATGAGCTCTCTGCCTGTTGAGTGTAGGAACTTCAGTATTAAGAAGATCTCAGACTCCTGCTTTTCTGCCATTTTCTTTTCCTTCTGCAGAAGTACTGTTTATTATCATCTCTTTAGAGTGCCATGGTGCTAAAGGCTTTGGCTTGCACTTGCGTGTTTTTTGTTTGATCTGTTTATTAGTAGATTTTCATGAAACATTTACATCAGATAAATGTGCATTATTACAAAACAGCTGTGTCAATAAATTATTGTATAGTATGATCCTCTGTAAAAACCAGCATTACTGATTAATGATCCTTCCCCATGACACATAGTCTAGTAAGTGTATACAATGTATAGTGGGAGTGAAGCACTCTGCATAAGGAACCGGGTACATAAAGTAGGTAGTAAAGATCACCTTACAGTTTGCTACATACCATGTTGATAACATCCAACCCACATGTGAATTATGTCCATATCGTTCAGGAGAAGATAACTGTGAATAGTACAGAATCTGAAAGAGACACATTAGTGAAAGATTCCTTACCTTAGAATATCCCCAAATGTGTGCGTAATGCCTTTGAGGAAACGGTTAACAACCGGGGACTTAAAAGAATAGGCTGATCTGGAAGCCCTAGAAAAGCAGAGATGGCCGAAAGATAACCTTTGATAGTGCCCAGAACAGAGCCGTGCTGGGCCAAAGATAGAAGGAACAGAAGGACCTCATGCCACAAATTTGTTCCACCTGCAGGTGTAAACCGTCTTAGTGGAGGGACGCCTGGCTGCCAGAATGACATCACAGACTTCGGGAGGAAGATCGAAAGCTGTCAACTGTCGCCACTCAATCTCCACGCATGGAGGTGGAGGCTGGACAGGTTCAGGTGAAGGACCATTTCCTGCTGCTGCTACAGAAGAACCTCCCGAAGAGGCAGTCGGATCGGGGGATCAAGCGCCATGCTGAGTAGCTCGGGGAAACAGTATCTTTGATCTCAATCCGGAGCCACAAGGATGACCTGGGCTTGGTTGCGCCAAATCTTCTTCAGCACACTGGGCAGAAGTGGTATAGTCGGAAAGGAGTACAACAGACCGCAACTCCACTTGTGACGAAAAGCGTCGCTGAGTGAGTGCCGCCTTGAAAATTCCAGGGCAGAACTGATGACATTGCGCGTTCTCTTCGGTGGCGAATAGATCTAAATAAGGCTCTCCCCACTGCGAGAAGAGACCTTGCGCCACGTCCGAGTTCAGACGCCATTCATGATCCATCAAGCACCGGCAGCTTAGTTTGTCCGCCCTGGCGTTCAGAGAACCTGCCAGGTGTTGAACCACCAAGGTAATGCCTTGGTGTTCCAGCCATGTCCAGAGGCGCAGAGCCTCCTGACGTAGGGTCCACGACCCCACCCGTCCTATTTGTTGCAATACCACATGGCGGTGGTGTTGTCCATGAACACCTACACTACACTTCCCCGGACAGAGGGAAGGAATGCCTTCAGTGCAAGTTGGATCGCCCGAAGCTCCAAAAGGTTGATATGGAGTGGGACTATGCCAGAGACCAGAGGCCTCTGATCTCCGCCTCCCCCAATGGCCGCACTATCCCAGGAGGGACGCTTCCGTCACCACTGTTTGCTCCGGTTGGGTAAGGGAGAGGGATCTGCCATTGACCCAATCGTGGTTTGTGAGCCACCACTGCAATTGTCGTGCAGTGCCCTCCGAGATCTGGACATGATTGGACAGGTTGCCCTGATGCTGTGCCCACTGGAACTTCAGGTCCCACTGCAGAGCCCGCATATGCCATCTGGCATGTTGCACTAGTAGGATGCAAGAGGCCTTCAGGCCCAGGAGCCGGAGGGTCATCCTGACTGAAACCCGGAAGAGAGGCCGAAAGATCGAAATCATAGCCTGAATATCCCGAACTCTCTGCTCGGGAGGACAAACCCGAAACCGTTTCGAATCCAGAACCGCTCCAATCAAGGGCAGCTTCTGAGAGGGACTCGGTGAGACTTCTGTCACTGAATGATTTTTGTCCATGAAATGTGCGACTAGGGAAGCCATCACAATTTTACATTTGATGCGACTCTTGTGATACGTGTTTGATCATTTGGGTAGTTTGACAAATGTGTAGGAGGTCGCAAAGGCACTGGATGCCATAAATAACATTACGTTTGAGTTGGTAAGAATGGCCCTTTACTGTGAATTATTTTGTGTTAATAGTAAGAGCACAGGCCACACAGGTTTGGCATTTGTAATGACCCAGTATGGGTGGTAGACCCCATAAAGAGAAGATGGATGTGGTGTTATTTTTACTGTCGTTCCAGATGACGGCTCGTACTAGTTGGTCAGATAAGTTGTTGCCCCTTTTGTAGGAGAATAGTGGTGGTTCCTGAAAAATAGTTTGTGTACGGAGCACCTGCCAGTTTTTTAAAACTATTTTATTGACTTTATTGCTAGACCTGCAGTAGGTAGAGACAAAGGAAATGCGTGTGTTTGCACGTTTAGGGCTGGGAGAATGGAGATGATCCCTGTGGCAATATCATGCGCGTTTACAGGAATGGTAATTAGGCATTTAGGGTACCCACGGTTGGCCAGTTTCTCAATCAGGACTGTAGATTCTCTGAAATAATCCTTTTTCCATTTGCAGTTCCTTCGAATGCGAAGGAACTGGTCCCTATAGAAGACCATCCTGGAGACCACGGGGATGGTAGCTGAAACATGGAATATATAGGAGTGTGAAGTGTTCCATGGGTTTGCGGAGCAGTGATACAAGATCTGCACACTGCACTATCTGATTTCCATAGCTCTACCTTGACGGTGCGGATGGGGAACAGAAACGAACCAACGTCAGCTTGCGGAGGTGGTGCACATATATGGTTTCTGATGTGACAGCCGGGGTGGATGGAGCTGAAGTGCAGCCCCACAATGCCACCTACCCAAACGCAAGAGACTTGTTTTAAAGTTTCTGAATCCAGTCTGGCGCCTGGGTAAATTCATGAGGAGAGGTATCTGCAGTTGGATAGTCTCTATTAGAAAAGAATTACTGATGGTAAGTTACTTGTGTTTGGTGCTGCACATGTATTTCTTATCACAGTGACTAATGGAGACAAATTGATTCCAGTTGCAGTTTTTCACAAAATAATTGCACAATATACTTTATTCTGTTAGGATCAAATTGTTGGATTTTAGTTTTGCTTTGTTATTAAGGACTTTCTCAGTTATGGTACGTTGTAATGCAATTCTTTTCAGGGTCACTCTGCATCGGGTACTTCTATGGGGCGAGCTGAACCAGAAATAAGAGGTGTTTGTTTGGTGACTGCCAGTGGATCTAAAGGTACCTCGCTGTTGACAAAGCTTACATCAGAGTCAGCTCAGCCTTGGAAAAATGCGCCCGGCCCACCTAAATCAGAATGGCAGAATTCAAAAGATATGACTGTAAGTTTACTTTCCATTACTTAAGCATTTTTTTAATAACTTTTTCCCCATGTTTTCAGTATTGTCTAGACTATAACAATATGCATATTATTTAATACTCGCTCTTTTTAACTACTTGATACAAGAGCCTCAGGCACATCATGGATCTGAAGTATTTCAGCAAACTCATCGGGAACCCATCCTTCAAAATGGTCACTAATTCCATATTTGAAGAAAGGATTGCCTTCTTCCATTTTCAAATCCACAGGAAATATTGCAAATTCCTTAGTTTGAAGGTGGGGCAAAGTCATTGCCAATTCAAGGTCTTGCCATTTGAGCTATGTTTAGTGCCCCCTGTCCACACTAAGCTCTAGTAGTCCTCACAAAACACTAAGCTCTAGTAGTTCTGTATTCACAGAGGTGAGGGTCCAGATATACCCTAACTTGATGATTTTATTGTGAACATCCTCATACGATGGTACCAGAGCAGTGCTACAGACTTGCTTATGGCTCTGCTAACACTTTGCAGTCTTGATACATTTTCAAAAGTCCACCAAGACACTAAACAGAAACTCTGTTCCTAGGGGCTGTTTGGATGCAAGGTTGTGCAGGATTGTAAAAGTAGAGTACATGCTCTAGTGCAGGAGGGGATGGAGTAGCAGTCGTGTTGGAAATATTCAGGTCATTACACCTCTGATATGAGGTCCGGTTGGTTTGAAGTGGCTGATTTTCAAGTTTAGGCATATCTGAGCACCTACATGTCATGCAGATTGTGATGTGTTTTATCTATTAGACACATGACCAATACCAGTTGAAGAAAATGAGGCAGACAATCTGCTGCCTCCCATAAACTGTGAATGTAGACCCGCAAATTACCAGAATGCTGAATGTATCACTGGAAGGTGACATTCAGTTCCCTTCTAGCCTTCCTTCAGAAGAGTCCAACTCTTTTGGGCTGTTCATAAAGATGACTCCGGACAGTAGAACTGTCAGATACTAGACTTAATATGAAGGCCAATCTGTTCACAATGGTACTGAAACCTTCAGGTTCTGCTGAACATCCTATGCTGCCTGGCCTGACTAGAACACATTTTGCGGCCTAGGAGAAGCACTACTAAACTCTCATATTTAACAGATTGCTCTTCACTGTCGCCTTCCCTCCCTCCGACCTAATATTTCTGACCACACATTGTGCACAGATAGACCATGGTGATCCAGGATTCTTCAACAAACCAAAAGCTGAATGCCTTTCCTTCCAATCTCTGGACTATGCACACTTATGCTCTGTGACCGGTAGTTATAAATAGTTTGCCAGATCACATGAATGGTCCCTTCCGCCAACTGTCCAAGGACAAGGGAGCAGGCATCCAAACATATTGTGAAGACTTGACAAAGCAGACACTGTTCCACGTTTATTGAACACCACCATTTTCATTGGGTATCATGGGTGAATGCATTGCACATTCCCAAGTATTGCGCAAGCCAACCTAATGTGTATGCTTTTAATTATGAATGACTTGTGAAATTTGTGCTTTCATTGGTGTTAGCTTCACCAAAGTGTCAGTTTCATCAACATTGTACACGGTTTTGAGTGTTCGAGGCATGTGGGCTGCTGAATTCATATCTGTGCATAGATCGCCGCCTAGTGTTGGGTCCGGATGATTGCACATTGTTGTCCTGGAAGAGTCTTCGAAGTATCACGAGATAGGTGGCTCCTCCCCTGGACTACAGTGCGCATGGGCATCGCCTCCATCCCCAGATTGTTTTTTTCCGCCATTGGGTTCGGATGTGTGTCGGTTCCCTCAATCGGAACCGGTAGTTGTTAACTCTCTTAAACTCGAGACCATAAGGTCTTTAGGCTTGGCGCCTGTATCGTTTTCGTTCGGGTTTACTGTTTCTTCAGCTCCGAACTCTCGCTGCCCTTCCGCGTGCTGTCGGCGCGGACGGGCCTACACGACGCTCCAGACATGGAACGGACTCCGTTTAAACGGTGCCCGGTGTGCAACGCGAAATACTCGCACCTCGACGTGCACCCAGTGTGCAACACTTGTCTGTCGCCGGACCACGACGAGGCCAGGTGTATGGCCTGCTCAAAGTTCCGGTGCAAGAAGACCCTCAAGATTCGTCGGGCTGCGAGACTCCAGGCCAAAATGTCTGCGCCCCCGCCGGACGACATCTTCGAAGAAGAAGTTGAAAGCGACAATGTCCAACAGGTTTCGGACTCTAGCCCTGCGTCCGAGGGGGAGGCCTACGACGCAGGAGACGAGGAGTTAGACGGAGCCGGCGACGAGGTAGGGGACGACGATGAGGCCATTGCCACCGTGGGGGATAGCTCGGAGGAGGAGCATCCCCGGACTGACTCAGGGGTCGACCCCCTTCCTGCGGCCCAGGTTGAGGGATCGCCTTCGGGCCTTACCCAAGACCCCGTTATTAGTCCAGCAGCCCCGCCTGCGGGCCCGGCCACGGACATTTTGGAGGTGCCACTCACGTTTCCGAAAACGAAAGTGAAGCCTTCGGGCTCAACACCTCAGGTTTCAAAACCGAAAGTGAAAGCGGTACAGATAGCTCTTGAGGCGTCAAAGCCTAAGAAATTCAAAATGGCCGACATGGAGAGTCCCGCCAAAATGGCCGACCCGAGGGCCTCAGGGTCGGTGCCGAAGGCAAAGTCGTCCGACGCTGCTGCGTCGGCGCCGAAGATGGTCGCGGTCGATGACCCGAAGAAGGCTTCGAAGAAGCGTCAAGGCGATCCCAAAGCTCTGGCTTCCCCGGCTCCGGCCGTCGGAGCCAAGGACGGTACCGCGTCGACTCCGAAGACGGTGACTCTCGCCGACACCACTCCCAAGTCAGGGAAATCACGTGAGGCGGTCAATCCCTCTCCAGCCCTTTCGAGGAAGGTCGAAGAGTCCCTGCAACGGATTCGGAAGGTCGCGGAGCTTCCAGAACCTAAAGAGGGGGTGTTGAAGCCCGCGCAGAAGCCGTCGAAGGCACAAGCGCCTATCCGCTTCACCCTGCCGCCGAAGTCGACGCCAAAGGCCTTCGCTTCGAAGCAGGGGGCTGGGGTGCCCTCGAAGGAGGTGTCGACGCCCAAAGCGTCTCCAGTGGTGTCTAAGCCTCGGCTCCAGCCACTCACGGAGGAAGAGCGTCGTGAGGTCATCATCGACGCCAATACTGGGAAACTGTCCCTCCTCAAGAGGAAAATCACCGCGGAGCCGGTGTTGGAACACTTTCGCATTCCTCTCAAACACAAGAAGGACTCTGCGGGTACTTCAGCACCTTTGGCGCCGGCGTCTCCAAGTGACCTGCCGCGTTCACCAACTCACTCCAACGCGGGGGATGGTGACGAGGAGGAGGTCGAGTACAACTATCCGGCGTACTCGGATCCGGAGGAGGAGCATGAACCTTGGTCTGCCGGTGGCGACCCTGAGGACCCGCAGTCGGGTCAGGAACCGCAACTCTTTGCGGCGAAAACTTCGCCAACGGAGGACTCTGCTGCCTTCAACGCTTTGATCGAGAGAGCTGCAGCTAACCATGATGTCGAGCTGCACTCTGATCCTGTGGATGTGGACTTTTTATTTGACACTTTCTCTGTGGCCGAAAAGTCAATCAAAACTTTGCCAATGCTCAAGGGAGTGCTCAAGCACGCGCAGGAGGTTTTCAAGGAGCCCACTCGGGCATGTGTCATCAATCCACGCATTGATAAAAAATATAAGGCAGCGCCCTCAGATCCAACATATATCAAGGGACACTTGCCGCTGGACTCTTTGGTGGTATCCAACGCTCGCAAGAGGGCGAACTCACAGACAACTGGTGACGCTCCTCCCCCAGACAAAGAGTCGAAAATATTTGAGGCCTCGGGGAAACGGATTGCGGCACAAGCAGCTAACATTTGGCGCATCTCAAACACGCAGGCCCTACTTGCACGCTACGAGAGGGCTCATTACGACACCCTAGAAGCACTGCTCCAGCACTTGCCTGACCACTACAAGGGGGCAGGGGAAATGTTACTTCAAGAGGGAAAGCTCATTACAAATGCTTCCATCAAATGTGCGCTAGATGTGGCCGATACAGCCTCCAGGGCAATCAACACCAGTGTGTTGCTCAGAAGACATGCATGGCTTAGGATCTCAGGGTTTAAACCTGATATACAAACAACCATCCTTAACCAGACGGTTAATCCTGACCATTTGTTTGGACCCGAGGTTGATGCTACGCTTGAAAAAATGAAAAAAGATACAGACACTGCTAAGTCTATGGGGGCCCTCCAGTCTCAGCAGTTTCGGGGTGGTTCCTTTCGCCGCTCCAATACCAGAGGCTCCTCAAGGGGTCAGGCATCGCAATCCACCCAGTACTACATGAGCAATACCCAGACCTCATACACCAACAAGGGTAGAGGTGGCTACAGAGGCAACAATGTCAAGGGCAGGGGACGTGGAAACAACAGCTCCAGGTCCACCGCCGCCAACAAGCAGTGACGTCTTGTCACTGCCCCCCGACCACTCAACACCGGTCGGGGGGAGACTCCAGCAGTTCCTGCCCGTGTGGAGATCCATCACCACGGACAGGTGGGTCAAATCTCTTGTCCAGTACGGTTACTGTCTGGAACTTACTTCCACTCCACCAAACATACCTCCAAGAAGCCGTCCTATGTCCGGCGAGCACTTGCACTTGTTGCAGCAGGAAGTTCAAGTCATGCTGCAAAAAGGAGCAATAGAGCTCGTCCCACTGCAAGAAAGGGGAACAGGGGTTTACTCCCTGTACTTTCTAATCCCCAAGAAGGACGGATCCCTACGGCCCATCCTGGATCTCAGGCCCCTCAACCGGTACATTCTCTCGGAGCATTTCCATATGCTCACGTTGCCGCAGGTACTCCCTCTGCTTCAACAGGGGGACTTCCTGGCTACGTTGGATCTAAAAGATGCATACTTTCATATCCCCTTGCATCCTTCCTACAGGAAGTATCTCAGATTCACAATTCAAGACCAGCACTACCAGTTCAGGGTCCTGCCGTTCGGGGTCACCACAGCGCCAAGGGTCTTTACGAAGTGCCTAGCGACTGTGGCGGCGCATCTACGACGCCAGAACGTCCACGTCTACCCTTACCTGGACGACTGGCTTATTCAGGCAAAAACAGAGCAGCAGTGCGCCGACCACGTGTCCCGCACCATTCATCTCCTGCACGATCTGGGATTCTCTCTGAACTACCCGAAATCCCATCTCCAGCCCGCCCATGTACGACAGTATCTGGGCGCGTCAAAAAACACTATGGCAGCCACTGCGCAGCCAAATTCAGTGAGAATCGCCAGTATCCAAACGCTGATCCAACGATTCAGACCTCAGCACTCGCTTCCAGCGAAGGTGTTCATGCAGTTGATAGGCATGATGGCCTCCTGCATCTCCATCGTCCCGCACGCGAGACTACATATGCGTCCGCTTCAGGAGTGCCTAGCACGTCAGTGGACTCAGGCTCGTGGGCAACTGACAGACCTAGTGTTGGTGAGCGGTCGGGCATACAACTCTCTGCATTGGTGGAATCCACAAAACCTTTGCAAGGGCCGACCATTCCAAGAGCCCGTGCCACAGATTATCCTGACGACGGACGCTTCTCTCCAGGGATGGGGAGCGCATGTACTCCACTACACGGTGCAGGGACTATGGACACTACAGCAAAGGAAGATGCACATCAATGTGTTGGAACTGATGGCAATCTTCATGGCCTTGAAGGCGTTCAAAGTACATCTGTGCAACAAAGTCGTGTTGATCCGGACGGACAACATGACAGCCATGTACTACATTCAGAAGCAGGGAGGCACACACTCTCCGCAGCTGTCTCATCTGGCTCAGAGCATGTGGAAGTGGGCCATTCAGAGGAACATCTTCCTCATGGCGGAGCATCTCCCGGGCAAGGACAACTAGATGGCGGACCTGCTCAGCAGGCACAGCCATCAAATGCACGAGTGGGAGATACATCCATCAGTACTCCAACCGTACTTCCAAAGGTGGGGTCATCCAGAGATAGCCCTTTTCGCCACACAGGAGAACGCAAAATGCCAAAGCTTCGCTGCCAGGTTCCCACACCCGCAATCACAGGGCAATGCGATGTGGATGAACTGGTCAGGCAGATTTGCGTACGCTTTTCCCCCAGCACCTCTGATACCGCTGGTGGCACGCAAGCTCAGGCAGCACTCGATGACTCTCATCCTGGTTGCTCCAACGTGGGCTCGCCAACCGTGGTACACCACGTTTCTGGAACTCTCCGTGGTACCGCATCAAAGGCTTCATCTCACTCCCAGCCTTCTGACGCAGAGCCATGGCGACATTCAGCACCCAGATCCGCAACAGCTCAACCTGGCGATCTGGCTCCTGAAGTCCTAGAGTTTGGCTACCTCAATCTTCCTCCCGATTGTATGAACATCATTCGGGAGGCAAGAAAGCCCACTACTAGATCTTGCTATGCGGCTAAATGGAAGAGATTTGTCATTTACTGTGTTAACCACGATATTGACCCGCTAGATGATTCCATTCAAAACATCATTTGTTACCTGTTCCACCTGTATCGATGCAATTTGGCGTACTCTTCCATCCGCATTCACCTGTTTGCTATGGCAGCATACCTCCAGAATAGGCAACACCTGTCACTTTTTAAGGTCCCTGCTATCAAGGCTTTTCTGGAAGGACTCAAGAGAGTCATTCCGCCAAGGACCCCACCAGCTCCAGAATGGAACCTCAATGTGGTTCTTACGAGACTGATGGGTCCTCCCTTCGAGCCACTGCACTCTTGTGAGCTTCAGTTTCTGACTTGGAAGGTTGCTTTCTTAGTAGCAATTACATTGCTACGAAGGGTTAGCGAGTTGCAGGCGCTCACCATCCAAGAACCTTTCTTCCAAGTACATGCTAACAGGGTTGTGCTCCGCACTAACCCTAAATTCTTACCCAAGGTTGTATCTCAATTCCATATGAACCAGACAATTGAGTTGCCGGTGTTTTTCCAAAACCCAGAGACGCTGGCGGAGCGGATGCTCCACACCCTTGACGTTAAAAGAGCCTTGATGTACTACGTGGACAGGACAAAAGATTTTCGCAAAACCAAGCAGCTTTTCGTTGCTTTTGCCACACAACACAAGGGAAACGCTATCTCCAAAGCTGGGATCGCTAGGTGGATCGTGAAATGCATTCAAATCTGTTACGCTAAAGCTAAACGCACTCTCACTATCCCACCAAGAGCCCACTCCACCAGGAAGTTGGGGGCCTCTATGGCTTTCCTAGGTAACATTCCCTTAGATGATATTTGTAGGGCAGCCACATGGTCGACCACACATACTTTCACTAAACATTACTGTGTAGACGTGCACTCCAAACAGCAGGCAGCTGTTGGTCAGGCTGTTCTCAAAACACTTTTCCAGACTGCTGCAGCTGGCACGGGCGGCCGCCGCTAATGGAGGGACTGCTATATATTCTATGCACAGATATGAATTCAGCAGCCCACATGCCTCGAACTGCAAATGCTACTTACCAGTATGCATCTGTTCTTGGCATGTAGGGCTGCTGACATTCATATCGCCCACCCTCCTCCCCGGCGCCTGTAGCAGCTGCAGTACTCATACACATGTATGTATACATATGCTCATAGCATGGGCATCACTCACACACTTCACTCCATCTCTGCCAATGACTAAAAACAATCTGGGGATGGAGGCGATGCCCATGCGCACTGTAGTCCAGGGGAGGAGCCACCTATCTCGTGATACTTCGAAGACTCTTCCAGGACAACAATGTGCAATCATCCGGGCCCAACACTAGGCGGCGATCTATGCACAGATATGAATCTCAGCAGCCCTACATGCCAAGAACAGATGCATACTGGTAAGTAGCATTTGCATTACTGCAGAACCATGTATAACAGACTGAGACAAATGTCCAAGACCACCCAGCCTTCCCACCAGTACTTCCTCCTGTATTGTAGAAAACATTGTTAGACACAACAGAAGCAGGCCCCCACCTCTTCTTCCACCTCACCACCAACTAAACTACTTTAAGTTGGCTGTGTTTCTGTAACGCTGGAGAAAAATAGCTTTCGGAGTGATGTGTCCACCAAGGTTATACTCAGCCGGTTGCCCATACATTTCCACTTGTTTCATACTTTCCATCCCTTCTCCCATAACGTCATCTTGATGAAGGAAGTAATCTTTCTAGCAAAAGAAGCTATTGAAGCTGTCTCCTTGAAAGATGTATGGGGGTGTTATTGCAGATATGTCTTTGACCCAAAAAGAATGAAGTCTTGGACCTTACAAATCTTACACACCTCAGCAAATTCTAGGTTAAACATTAGCAATTAATGGTTACACCATTAGAGGTTTTTCAGGCTCTGAAAAAGCTGAACTGACTGTAAAATTAGTACTTGCATATATTGCCATACCACTGTTGCACATCAGAAACAGGTGATTACTCCTCTTAATATTCTCCAAGAGTTGTTAAGATAAGGATGGTAGCTGAATTACAGAGACGAAATACTGGTTTTTCCTTACTTTGAAGACTGATAAACCATTGTCCTCCATAAACATGCAGACTCCTCTTAGATCTAGGATTATCTCTGAATCTCCACAAGTCAAAGTCACAGAGTTCAGGATAGAATACTGGTGTTGTTGGGTGTCAGAGATTCTTCAGTTCTTCAGTTTGTACAGTTGCTGGAGCTCAAGGCATTGTGATTTTTTTACATTCTTTAAGCAAGGCTAAGAATGAGACTGGCACACTGATGTTTCAGGAGCAAGTGGAAGCAGTAATATGGAAGCTTATTTGACAAGTCTGATGCTGCTAAAATCCCTGAATGTTAAAATGATGTGGTGGACTGATACAAACTGATGATTAGTCATCCATTTTTCAGGATGATGGCAGCTTCAACCTCAAGCTTCAGTTGTCTTGTGCAACTTAGACACTCACTCACAGTCTAAAATGCCACTGGGGCTGCCCTCTGTTGGATGGGGCAGAGCCTGCAACATAAGTCAGAAACGCAATTGCGGGCTGCAAGATGCACATTTGTTGACTGCAGGAGACCCCATGACCCACTCGAAATTTGTATCTCCCACAACCACTGTAATCCCATGAGTGCTCCTGAGGGAGGCAGCCTATAAATACGCAACTCTTCTGCGGCCGATTGCACCTCAGCAGTGTTCAGTTAGGAAAAACATCAGAGAAGCTTTAGAAGACAAGTCTGAGAAGCTCTCAGTGTCACCAAGTTCCTCAGTTACCCACCCTCAGACACCCTATATCCAGGTCTGGATTTTGAATCAAGCATTCAGATCTTTGGTTCCCGCAACAGTTTTCCATGTGCTGGTACCAGCAGCCATGTCTCACACACACTGCTAGGAACAAAGCTTACAAAAGGCATAGAGATTTAACCATGTATTAGGCTTTTTCTTCTGCAGCCATCAAAAGGTTAAAGGCGATTTCACAGGTAAGATACTACAATGGATCTTTTACTTGAACAGGTCTGCTGGTAGAGCATTATTTACTTTACTTTGGCAACAATACATGATCAGTCATCACAATCTGTTTATCTGTGCTGTATGCAATCATATTTGCTTCAGCATACTTTCAACTCATAAACCTGTTTGTTTTGAATCCGTCAAATCCAGCTTTCATTCAACGCTGAGGCGATTTGCCCACTATATAGACAGATTTGTTATAGTTGACACAAAGTCTGGAGAAATCCCCTTTGCTCATTAACTAAGTGCAGCATGCAGGGCCTCGACCTTTCGAGTTGTTTTAAGAATATGAGAAAATAATTGCACAAAGAAGGACTTTGTCAGTAAGGTAGGGGTACCAGTCAAAGCCCTCTAGAACAGAGTTGGATATAATTGGTGCTGCACATGAGTTAATTGCAGTAGCGAACAATAGAGGCGTCAAGGGACAGCCCTATATGATTACAAGCATTTGCAGTGCAATCGGTCTCGCTTTTGGGACCTTATATGTATTTAGCTATGCAGCACATTAGCCTGGGTGCTGAAACATCTACTGTTCTTTAACATGAAGGGAAAGTAAGCACCAAACTGCATGAGGCACCAAGTATAGTACACAAGGAGAGAAATACTGCCTTTCAGTGGGAAATGATATAGTCCAAAGCAGGGCCTTTGGTGGTCATATCACTGAAAATACAAGATTTGAAAAAAATATCATTGTCTACGGATGCTCCTGGAAGACGATTTCTATGGACTGGAATCTAGAGAATGCTAAAGTGATTCTGTTTTTTTACTGACCTCTGCTGGTTGTTTTCTGTCAAAGTTAAATAGAGGCAATTGCCCGAATTTTTTTTTTTAAAAAAGTCCCTCAGCAGAAAGCAATTCTGTTTTTTTACTGACCTCTGCTGGTCGTTTTCTATCAAGACTGTTAAATAGAGGCAGTTGAACAGAAAAAAAGTCCCTAAGCGGAAGCAGACAAGTCCTAGGGCTGATCTCCAGAGCCCACAAAGTACATATAAGTATATACTAAAGTATATCTACTAAAGTATGTACAAGAGGTCTCGAATGCTCCACCTAAAAATGCAAGGAAATAGAACGCTGTTAGCTAGCACCTGTGCCAGTGGCTACATATGTGCATAGGCCATACATCTGGCCTGTAGATGTAAGTGGCCCAGCAGATAAAATAAATATTTCCAGTCAAGTCTATCAAAGGCCTTCCCAAAGTCAATCTTGTGGACTGGTGGTGTCTTTAGCCACCATACCAATGTGAGTGCATTGTTCAGTCCCTGTATATCGTGTTTAGTTGCTCTAGGCACCATTAAGCCACTTTGATTCTTGTGCACCAAGTCCCATATTACTCTCAGAAGGTGAGTGGCCAGGATCTTGGCAAGGACTTTAGCTTCTAAAGAAATGGGTTTGTAGGATTCACATCTCCCAAGCAGTTGGCATATTTTGGGTATGTTTATGACAGGGGTCTTCATCCTTTTGTGTAATAAGAGTTTCTTGTGTTCTGTAAAACTCATCGAGAGCTACTAATATAATTAGTGTTGTAATAGTGTCAACATCAGACAAGATTACATTAGTGGCTAAAATATGCAAGATTACTACCACCAACCACTTCAGTGGATCAGGTGCGGTTGCCAGCAGTAGTGTATGAAAAGGTTTTGGCAAACTGGAATGCCTGTTCATGGGTAATATAGAAAAGTCGTAGCACAATGCCTTTGGAACCAAGCTAATAACATTTGTAAAATGTCTCGACAATGCCACGTGATTTATTACTCAAATATCAGCTTTAAATAGATTTCGGAAATTTTCAATTTTTTTTCAAGTATCAGCTTATGAGTTCTGAAAACCACATTTTCGTCTCAGATATGCACCTTCAATTTTGGTATATGTATGCTAATTCAACAAAGCAAAGTTTCTAATTTAGTAGGCTGGGCTGCATACATGTATCCTGAGAGCTACCAGTAGCTCACATGCTACTCTTTGGAGAAGCCTGGTTCAAATGATGGGGCAATAAATCCTTTTCTTTGGAAGCAGTAAAGCTTTCCAATCAATGGGGTGGCCACTAAGGATGTATTACATTTATAAAATTCGATTGGCAGGCCATTTAACCCAGATTCCTTCCCTTATTGTAGCAATAGTTTTGGTTATTTCCTCCCCCATAATCTCCCTTCTTCAGGAGTACTCGATCTTCTATTTCAGAGCTCAGACTTTTCATTAATTTCGATAGGTACCTACCCAGGAGTCAGAAGGTCTGGTTCCCTGATGGGTCTTTGTACTCACCATAAAATCAAGCAAATTCGCTTGCCATTGCCATCTATACAGCAACGGTCTGTGCTCCAGCCGTCTACATGCAGGGTATGGCGCTAGGTCAGTTGTCTCTCACATTGAGCCAGTATATCAACTTCTCTGCTTTATCACCTTGATCATATAGTATACTCCTGGGCACCTATCACGTATTCTGAGCTTACTGCAGACCCAGTAGGCAAAGCTGCAATTTGGCAGTGTCCAGCTTGTAATGGATATGCTCAGTTGCCTCAATCCTGTGCCTGTCATCTAGTGTCTAGGATCTATGTCAAAGCCTGCCTTGAAGCCTCTCCTTTCTTTTTAAATTCTCGTTGTGAAGACTATAGCTTATAATTTGTTTGCAAGGCTTGTATAATGCCACTGGTGACACCACAGAACCCCTTTAGTTTGGAAGTACCGCTCCATTTCCATTCTTAGGGCTTTTTTTTAAGAGAACCGTTCTGGAGCCACCACGACGTCAAGCAACACATTTGAGCCTGTTTAAAAACCTGTTGTCTAACCACATACTTAATGGTACATGGTCCGAGAACCCTGCTTATGTATATGTGTGTCTGTGTATACACATCTGTCAGAGGGACCATTAAGTAGTCAGTACTTGAGAGTGACCCTTGAGAACCAGAGAAAAAGGGTACTCTTATCTCTTAAGTGTGTTGCCTTCCGAAAGCATCACAGAGACCATATGTTTCCTCAAAGGATGCTAGGTGGGTCGGGCCTACATTTGCAACCCTGGTTTAGATGTTTCTGTCCCTTTCTTCATCTATTGCCCCATTGAATTCGCCCCCAATTGGTGTGTAATTCAGTGCAGCTTCAAACGAGACTGCACCAATAACTTTCAGTAATTCACCAGACAGTGAGGCCATTGCATACACGTTTAGACTTATTGTAGGTACGTCCCCCCAAAGAGCTAGGTATGCTGCACCCTGTTAAATCTCTGCCTTCCCTGAAAACTGCAAATACCGCCCAGTGGATGGGTTTCTTAAGGCCTTCGGATACAGGGACGTAATGGTTGGCTGTTTCCAGTATCGCTGCTCTCTTAATCTTATTTAGTAGCCCATTCACTTTTCACAAAATGTGTATCGTTGGTGGCAATGATATGTGCTATGCGAGGAAATGGGTATATTGTATTGTGTGGCTGTGCGATCTCGCTTTGTAATATTTTCCAACCTCCTTTAGGACCCTTAGGTTTGGTTCCGTTAAGTATTCAGCTTAACCCTGGGTAGCTCTGGCTCTGAGCAGCAAGGCCTGCACAGAGGAACAAGTGTAAAGCATTGAAACAGCAACAAAACAATTGAAGAAAAAATCACCAAGACACCAAAAAACCCAACACAAATTTATAAAAATATTTTTAGACACCACAACGAAAAAGATCCACCCGAGGGTTCCAGATATATAGATTTTACAAGGTATAGTAAACCAGGTTATTTCACTCAGCCGCAAACAAGCATTGGCGAATTTCACACTTCAAATCATTTTAACCAAACAAATTCGATAGGTTGGATTGCGGTCACTTACAGCCTGATTTAAATCTTAGCGGGACTACCATTGTCCTGCCACGGCAGCATTTCCCAGTACTCCATCAAGCTGACTTAGTTCCATCTGCCGTATATGGATGTGTCATCAACAGACTGTTTCCCGCATGGGCTGTCTTCTCTGCTGACTAATAGTGCTCCGTTGCCTCCAGATGGGTCAAAATGTATATGTTGGTTATGTGTAATGCCCTTTTGTTTTAACTAATAGCTTAGTAAACCAACATCATACACACACTATTAAATGTACACCCACAGGTACCACAAGAACCACCACCACCAAAGAAATATTTGTTTTGAGTGTCAATACACGTGTGTACATTTTTCTACAACAAGTTGTAAGACGAACACTTATACATGGCACATGAAAAATTGCATGTGAGAGCAATGTTAATAATACGCAAGGCTAAACCAAATGCTAACACAAGATTCATATTGAGACAAGTGACACAGAAGCTTACCTTAGATTCCAGCGACATCTGGGTTGCTTAGCGTTGTGGTTCAATAGCAGCAGCAAAGGCTGTATGTGAAACGCCACAGACTGCAACACTTTTTGAGTCACCCTGACTGAGACAAGGTAAAACATGGCTCCCAGACTGCCCCTGCAGACTGGAAGGTCAGTTGTAAACTCCTAACTCGACTTTGCCATTTAGAGTAATGGCAAAGTCAAGACCTTTTTTTTAAAAATGTATGTTAATCACCACTAAGGTAGGTGAAACCAGCCCTAAGACAGGGTGCCCTATGTATGTTACAAAGTGGAACATGCACTTCTGCATGTTTCAGCAGTAAAAACCCGAAATTGTCTTTTTTACTGTGAAAAGGCTGGTAGCCCCATGAGCAAGTACAGAGTTACAGGCTGACATCTCAGCCTGCTAACTTCTGAATGGGACTACTAACACATTGGTACTGTAAGGTATCAAAATAATCAGAATTTAGTGTCACTGGTGGGCAAAGTGCTACTTTAGAAGTTGCCACCATACTAGCCCAAAATTTCCAGTGTTAGTTTGCTGTTTCACACTGGGTCTGTCCTGCGGTCAGCTTTCTGCCTTCCTGTGGAGACGTGCTAATGACTCCCAGGAAAGGAGACTATAGGGGCCTGCATGGGAGCGATACCTTATCACTTTCCTACAGGAAGCCACACAGGTGTTGGTGCAAAAGGAGAGCTTTAAAGAAGAAGCTGTTTTTGAAAGGCAAATGGGGAACACTTAAAAGAGAAACTGCCCTATTGTTTAGGTAGACAGGCTGGCACTAGGTACAGGGCAGGGGAAACAAGTTGTCAAACCGCTTTTCAAGTGGTGTGTAGCCCCCCTTGTAACCACACCTCTGAGTTGGGCTAGGGATCTCCACACATCGGCAGAGTGGGCAGCATGGTGCATCCTGGGATGCCTAGATCCGCAATTCACAGGAGGTGGCTATCAGATGGTAGGGAATATAGTAGCCCACTGGCCACCAACCGCATCATGTCCTGAGGGCATTTTCTGAGCATAAGTAGGGCCCTCCTGGCACCCCGAAGCCCGATCTCGACTGGACGGATGTAGTACCTTCTTGTTATGTTTATAATGTCCCCTGCTATCTTGTTCCTAGCTGCTCAGCCAGTGTGAGTGTTCTGTATGTAATGATCGTGTGATGGGCATGAGTGGAACGCTTGGGTGCCTGGTGCGAGTGTTGACAGTTGAAAGATGGGCTGAGCAGCAGGCAGGCTGCTCCTGGTGGGAAGATACTACAACGGAGGACCAAAGGAGGACTGCCCTACTGCACCGTGGAGCCAGCGAAGAGAGGCTGCTCTGGTGTGGACTGAACCTGGTGGACAGCAAAAGGGAGGAGCTGTGTCCTGCTCAGGGAGAAGCCGTCTCCAGGGCCCAGCCAAAGCCAAGAGACTCCAAGGGTCAGTGAGCTAGCCTCATGTTCACAGCACAGGGACACAACAGCTAAGAAGCCTGCTGGGGCAAGTTGATAGCCCAAAGTCTTCAACTCTCCACCAACCGCTAGCCCCAGGGACCAGGACCTGATGCAAAACGTTGCACCTGAGTTTGCTGATCCTGGAAGTGTCGTCAAGGTGCAGCTTCGGATCCCCAGTGGATGAGTTATTGACCCAGGAAGGATTGGCCTGTGACCTTGATACTGAGTGACCCATAGTCCAGTGGCAACTGGACATGCTGGCAAAGCGAGGACTTGGGGGCTGTGGACCCTGTGACCAGGATCACCTCACCCCCTTCATGGACCAAGGAGTAGTCTCAGCAAGACCCCCGTTGACATCATCGCATCCACAGCATCCTTTGAGCATATTCAGCATCCTACTTCCCTTGCATCACGACCACTTCCACGGCAAAGCCCTGCAACAGATAAAAGTTACTGGAACTGACTAAACACTGCGTCACCTGCTGAGGTAAATGATTCTGAGGGCTTAACTGGCACCCTACTGTAGTTGGTCACCTAAAGTGACTAAACGCCTGATTTAGATGTTGGCGGATCTGGTCCCACTTTCGCTTTTTTGATGGTTTGCCTGCCCGCCGCCTTGGTGGTCCACCCACTGTATTTAGATGTTGGCGGGTCTATGGAGGAAAGACAGTTGGAGTCCTGCTGTCTCTGCCAGAATATTTCTCCCACTTCAACTGGATCATAGGCAAAAGCAGCTGTTTGAGGAAGTCCAGCCAACATTACTGCTGTGCCGATTACGATGTGCCTTTCTGTCAAGGCAAATGTGGCGGGGAAACATCCATTTACAAGCTGGCGGAATGTAAGAAACATTCTTTCAGTGTCCCACTTCTGTTTTTATCTTGTACCCTATTATCTTGGTCCTTGTATATGGTACCTCTGGTACCATATACAAAGGACTAACAAGTAAGTTAGATTATGCCAATTTTGGACAAGTCAATTAAACATGCACCAATGTAGGTTCAGAGCACGGAGTCCTGTTTAGCAGGGCTTAGGGCATTTCAGAGTCATTACGCCAGTACCTAGTATTCAAAATGGGGGGATATCTGGGGGTAAGCCTGGATAAAAGCCTGTTTCCTTACAATGAGTCATTTCCATAAACAAGCTCTGGCCTTAAATGTTGTGCTATTGTTAGTGTTGAACGGTTAACAAAAAAATACCCATTTGAATACCGGACCATCTCTCCCCTCCACTACACTTGTAAAGCATCTGTCCTTTAACACCAGGTGGGCTAGTCGTCTCTTGATTATAGTTCAATTAAAATTTTGGTCTATTCCCAAGTACCCGTGACTCCCACAGGGACGTCCGTGGAGAGCATGGCATCTTCTATCGAGTTTAACACCAGAGTGTGAGTACCTTCTTGCCAACACCATACTTACAGCTATGCATAACCACATCACAAACTACCTGGATACTTCTAACCAAATATTTGGAGAGGAGTTGGCCTAACTGCTAGGGCAGTCGACCTCAAGTCTGGGCAACCGAGTTCGAGTCTCGGCAAAAATGCGGAACATCCTGTGATTCTGGGCAAATCCCTAAATCTCCCTGTGCCTAACAAAAATGAATGTGTCCTCATGTAACGCAATGGGTGCTATGTAAAGTGCTCTGATAGCCAATACTTCGGGTCAAGTTCCCACTAAATAAAACTCTGTAAAATAAAAATATTCCTCACCTTTTGAAATACCCCCAGGCACTAACCTGGATCTGGATGATTTCCTCAGCAAGTCCCTTGTGATAAGTGGCATTGTTCACAACTGCGTCAATTCCCTTCTACTCCGACTGAAATGATGCTGGAGGCATATACAACTGCCAGCTGTGCACGCGGACATCATTTCCTTTCTTTATGTGCCCTTGATCGTCAAACTTTACAGTGTGTGAAGGATTATGTGCCTGGGTTAATTTCATGACTCCAAGTTGTGGGTAGAATGCACCAGGAAGAACCGGAAGGCTACGTGGGACCATGAGGGCAATTTGTTTATTGTGGAATATTGTCAGTCTTGTTCGAAGTTGAGGAAGCAGATGCTTTCTCGTTCTTGAGGTGGTTCTCAAAATCGATTCTCGTCTCATTCAGTTTTCATGAAAGTTGATTTGCAAGAAATAAATGTAAGAAGTTGAAGCAAAATCCTCCCTTCTGCTGCAACTCTTGTCAGAAGTCAGCGTGCTTCCTTTTCTCTGTCCCCATCCCCTACTGCAGAACCGATAAACCCCCTTCTCCCAAACTCATCCCAATTCAGGTAAAATTCTGGGGTCCTTTGGGGGTGCCTCAACAAGTCCAGGCCTTCAAACAAGACATGCTGCACATTTCTGGCACCCTTCTGATGGATACTTCTATCTGCAGATGTCTCACCTATAGAATAACCTTCCAAGCTTTAGATGGTATTCGGAAACTTCAAAGCTGTTAAGCCACTGATAGGGGGCTAGCGGAGGTGATGTCAGGCAGCGTTAACAAGTCCACAACCTTCATCCTATTCAGCTGGTAAGAATAAGGAAAAACACAAGAAGCCCCCTCCCAATCACTCTCCATCTCTCACAAATCCTTTGCCCTCGGATCCGGGGTTAATTGACTTAGGGCTGGTGGGCCTGCCTTCACGCAGCCCTGTTCCTCCACAGGACTCGGCTCTGGATATGCCTTCGCCTATCTTGGAGCTATCAATGCCAGGACCTCCACTGAACGAGACTCCAGCATCAACGTCAACCTTCCTGGTGTTTCCAACTCCGGGGTCGGACCCAGCGGCATTGCTTAACGCCTTGTATTCTACCTTTGTAAAGGCCTTGAGGCCGTTCAGCACCTACTCCTTGACTTTCCATGTTTTTACCTTTTCATCTGACAACCTTTGGCAACACTCCTTTGGATGCAGTGCTTTCACTACACATGCCAAAACACCAGTTTTACTTTGGAAATATTTGTTTTTTAACCTTTTCCACAGTAAAAACGACAGTTACGAGTTTTTACTGTTGGAAAATGTAAAACACATATTCCACTTTTGAAATATATATCTCCCTGCAATAAAGATCACTAGGCGTACCTTAGGGAGGACTTGGCTTTGCTATTAACTTAAATGGCAAAGTCACCTTTGCAGTTTAACAACTGCCCTTCCAGACTGCAGTGGCAGACTAGGAGCCATGTTTTACCTTAACACCCCCAGGGCTGCACAACCAGTGCTGTGTCCCTGGGGTGATCCTCTAACGTACAGGCCCTGGGTACCATATGCTAAGGACCCACAAGTAAGTTAGTTTATGTCAATTGGGAATAAGCCAATCAAACATACATAGTTTAAGGTTAGGGCACAGGCACTGAGGTCTGGTTAGCAGGCTTCAGTGCAGTGAGTCGAAAAACCAGCAGCATCAGTCCAAAGCTTTGGGAGTAATCAAATGCTGGGATTTGTAGAGTGTGGTTAATCACCCTTGAAGGTATTCATGCACTGTCCATAAGCACAGGGAGATTAAATAATTTGCCCAGAATCACAGGATGTTAAGCCCATTCCAAGACTCAAACCTGGATCCCCAGCTCTAAAGCCGGCAACACTGGCAGTTATACCACATCCTCTATTCCCTTGCAGTTGCACTCGACCTGCTTACCTGCAGCACCTCAAGTCTTCACTAAGGTGGCTAGGCATTCCCATCATCCTGTACCCAGAAAACTGGCTCATCAAAGCTAGTTCCCTAAAGGTAGTGATGCACCATATGAAGTCAACAGTCGCCCTCCTATTTGACCAGGGCTTTTTGATCAATAAGCCCAAATCTCACCTGCGGCCCTCCTAACGACTCCAATTCATAGAATTGGTACTGGACACTACCCTTCTCCGCGCCTTCCCTCCATCACAAAGGAAATTATTCCATCTATCCAGCAAGGCAAAAGCGACCCAGTTCAGAGAAATGTAAGATTCCTAGGTATGCTGGCTTCCTGCATTCTCCTGGTCACACACACATGTTGGCACAGAAGGGTACTGTAGCAGTGACTCCGCAGGCAGTAGCTCCAGTACAGGACTCCATAGTCATCTATGGTAGAGAGACGAGGCAAACATGAATTCCGGGGGTCTTCACTCCCCCTCCGACTGTGACTATCGTAGTGACGGATGCCTCCACCCTAGGGTAGGGTGCTCATCTGACTGATGTGGAGATCAGGGGCCTCTGTTCTCTGGAGGAGTGGGTTATTCAGATCAACCTACTAGAAAAGCGCAGGATTTGGCTGGTGCTCAAGGACTCTTCCTCTCCCTCCCCCCTCCCCCCACCCTCCCTCTTCCATCATAGGTCAGTCTGGCCTGATCATGGCTGACAATACGACGGCCATATGGTATGTGAACTACCATGGGGCAGTAGGATCTCCCCACCTTTGCCTGGAAGCGTTGAGACTGTAGTTTTGGCTATCTACCAATCACTTTGGAGGTAGTTCAGGACATTTTCACCCAGTAGGGCACTCCTGAGGTGAATTTGTGTGCCTCCTTGGAAAATGCCCAGTGCCAGCAGTTCTGTGTCCTACAGTATCCGTTGTGAGATGCCTTGAGGGGCGATTTTTAGTTGAGGTGGAACTTTGCGCTGATTACCCATTTCCCACCCTACCCTTGATTACTCGGGTTCCCAGGAAAATTTTCAAAGATGGGGCCAAATCTTTCTCATCACCCTGAATTGACTGAGAAGGGTGTGGTAAGTGGACCTTCTGCACTTATCCATGTGTCTCAGGCTGGATCTACTCCGTCAACTGAAACTACACTGCATCTTTCTCCACCCTAATCTGCAAGATCTCTACCTACATGCTTGGAGATCGAGCCGTTACAACTGAGCTGCTTCCAGGTGCCACCCAAGGTGGTGATCTGTTTATTCAGGGCATATGAGGCAGCTTCATTGTACATATAGTACGGTAGATCCTTTGCAGGTCAATTTGTTGAAAGTGTTCCAATTTGTGCTCTCCCTTGCTCATAGGAGTTGTGTTGTTGGCACTATGAAAGGGTTTTTGGCCACCCTGTCTGCATTTCTCTGTCTACCGGCTCAGCTGTCCCTGTTTAAATCCCTGTTGTGATGCGGTTCCTCAAGGGTTTAACAAATACTCCCTTTATTGTCCCCCAGTGGGATTTGGCTTAACAGATTTGAAGCTTCCGGATCCAGTCTGATGCCAGGAGGTTGTTCTACAGGTGAGGAATTTGCAGGTAGAAGTATCCATCAGAAAGCTTGTTACCACAGATAAGAAACTTTTTCTTCTGACTCCCTTTGGAGTGCCTCTGGGCCTCAATCTGAGAAGGCCTCAGTCTGTTTACCGCAGACAAATACATCTATGATGTCATTGCTGTCTCTTGATTCTGCTGTAGGGTCCATCCTGACTCCAGGGGTGACACCCAGACCAACTTCACACCCGGTGCAGAGATCCTCACTGGTTCTCTGCATGCTGACACCAGAGGAAGAGCAGATTGTCCTTTCAGACCCAGAAGCAAATCCACCACAACCTCTGCCAACGCCGAGCTCACCTGGACCACAAACACAACAAATTCAGCCCCATTCAGATTCTAATGGGATTCTGCCTTTACCCAGACAAATTCCCTTGACGTCCGATTCAGAACAATAGGATGAGAGAGATGATGGGGATGGCACATCCCAATATTATGAAGAGGAGAATCTCTTTTTGGATCTTCAGGATGCCAGTGGACTGGACACCTCTCCTAAAAACTGGCCTAAACTCTCTACTTGGTCCCTCCACAGAGGAATCTGCTTCTTTTGCTACAGTGATAAGGAGAGCTGCAGATGTTTTGAACCTCCAGCTCTTATCAGTTGAGGTAATATCCTCCCAGAATTCCTATAACCAGGATTACCTTTGTGTGAACCCTCTCCTCATTCAACAAAGCCCTGACTGGGGGCCACCGGTGAACAGATAGGTGGCCACGCAACACCAACCTGTTCCTAGAGATCAACCCTTCCTTGTTGAACGCCCTACATCTCAATGTCTAGTGGTCCAGGTGTCCACGACCTGATTCAACTCAAACTCATTCCATTCTACATTACGCCCCTGATATGGAATCCAAACTCATGGGGGCATTCTACAAGCAGACGTTCTCCTCGGCCAGCCTAGCCCTTCACTCAGTCAATGCAAGTTGATCCCTGGACACTATTTGTTTACTTTGTGGAGCATGGTGGACAAAATCTTGACCATTGTTCCAGTGGACATTCCATGCAGTTTATTCAAGATGGAGAAGACACGGCGAAATAAGTATCTGATCGGAGCTGGACACCAATGACTTTTTAATCAGGGTAGTCGGTACCAGCGTAAGGCTCTTTCGCCACATATGGATAAGAGCCACAGGCTTTTCATGTGACATTCAGGTGTCTGGGCTTTCAAGGGTTGTAATGAAAGCAGAGCCACAACACACTCCATCTGCCTTTCCCTGCCATGTGGCAGTATGCTCAGCTATTTAGCCCCTCTAGTGGCTCCCAAAGAGTTTGGCACAAAGACAACGCCATAGTCCCCCCTCCTCAACAGCAGACCCCCAGTTGTTCCAATGTCTGGGTCAGGGATCCGGCCAACAACATTCAGGTCCCCAGGCCATCAAATCACTTAGTCCCCGACCCCGCTGCTGATTCAAAACATAGTTAACTTTTTCTCTGTGGCACCTTGCAATCCCATTGGAGGCAGCATAATGTTTTATCTCCATGCGAGGCAAAGCATCCGATCTGACAGATGGGCGCTCCAGATTGTTCAGTAGGGCTATGTTTTGTCATTCCTTTTAACCCCACCACACATACCACCTGCAGCAGAGCGGTTATTGGAGGATATTTGTCCATCTTACAAAACGAGGTCTAGGCCCTTTTAAAGAAAGGGCCGTCGACTGTTTCCTGGCATCGGAAATGAGAACTAGATGCTGCTCCCAATATTTCCTGGTGGCAAGGAAGAATGGAGGCCCTCATCCTATTTTAAACCTTTGCCCTCGCAACTTCTTCCTCAAAAAGGAAGAATTTAAAATGCTATCTGCCCTGGACTCTGTGTGGCGTTGCAATCAATATGCCAGTTTTCACATTCTTGTCCTGCCATCCCACAGGCATCACCTGCAGTTCAAAGTGAGTCAGAAGCATTTTCAGTCTTCTGTGCTCCCCTTTGGCCTCACTAGCGCCCCTCGGATGTTCACAAAAGTGATGGCGGTTATTGCTGTACATCTTTGAAGGGTGGGAATACCAGTCTTTTCATACCTAGATAACTGGCTGCTTAAGGCAGGCCCACCAGTCAGTTGTAGACCACCTCAAGACTACGGCAAACCTCACATCTTTGCAGTTCTTGATCATTGTGTAGAAGTTACAACAGACTCCTTTCGAGAGGCTCCCTTTTATTGGAGCTGTTCTGGATACAGTACTCTTTCTAGTCTTCTACCAGCTCAATGAACCCTAGACACTCAGGCTATGATCCCGATGTTTCAACCTCTGTCCTGGGGCTCAGTCAGGGCAGTTCAGAGGCAACTTGGTTTTTTCGCGTCTTGCATCCGGCTTGTGGAAAACGACAGATGGCACCCGGCGGCTCTGCTGTCAGATCTGAAGTTTCAGTGAAAGTAACAAAAAGCTGTCTGATTCCATCCTGGTTTCAGAGAAGACCAAATATCTGCAGTGGTGGTTACTCAACGATAATTGAACTAGCGGCAGACCTCTTTCCCTAACCCACCCAAAGTTGACAGTTGTTTTGGATGTAATGTTGCTGGGTTGGGGAGGCCATCGGTTAGAAGTGCAGATCAGAGGACTCTGGTCTCTGGCAGACTTTCGCCTCCACATCAGTTTGCTGAAGTTTAAGGCAATTCGTTTGGCACTGAAGGCCTTCTTCCTGTTAGTATGTGGTACTGCAGCTAACTGGGCAGAATGGACACTGGGTAGCTGTGCCAGAAGGTGTGGGTGTTGGAGCCAGTGGCCCCAGCAGCACTCAAAGACAAATGGTCTGGGCCCCACACAATTCTTGAGCAAAAGGGAGAGGTCACCTACCTGGTGGACCTTGGAACTCCCAGGAGCCCCCACAGGGTGCTCCATGTCAACAGGCTCAAAGCATATGTCGACAGGAAGGACATGAGCTTTGCTCATGGCCATAGATGAGGGACAGGAGGAAGAGAGTGACCCTCTCTCAGACCTGCTCACTCAGAATCCTGATGATGGGCCAGTAGATGGTGTTGTCTTTTGTGGCAGCCTCTCTGAACATCAACAGAAGGATTGCAAACAAGTTCTTCAATCCTTCAGGCATATGTTCTCTCTAACACCCAGTCAGACCAATTGGTGTACCCATGAGGTTGACACTGGTGACAGCTTGCCAGTCAAGAGTAAAATCTACAGGCAGCCTGATCATGTTAGAGACTGCATCAAAACAGAAGTGCAGAAAATGTTGGAGTTGGGAGTCATTGAACCCTCAGATAGCCCTTGGGCTAGTCCAGTAGTTCTAGTGCCAAAGCCTCACACCCAGGGTGGTAAGAAAGAGATGAGGTTCTGCGTAGACTACAGGGGTCTCAATGCAGTCACTAAGACTGATGCCCACCCAATACCAAGGGCAGATGAACTTACAGATAGATTGGCTTCTGCCAACTACTTAAGTACATTTGACCTGACAGCTGGGTATTGGCAAATCAGGTTAGCTGAGGATGCCAAGCCCAAAACAGCATTTTCAACCCCTGGTGGACATTATCAATTTGTGGTAATGCCCTTTGGTCTGAAAAATGCACCTGCCACCTTCCAAAGGCTGGTGAATCATGTTCTCACTGGGCTGGATGACTTCTGTGCAGCATATCTTGATGATATTGCTGTCTTTAGCTCCACCTGGGAGGATCACCTGGTCCACCTGAGGAAAGTGTTAGAGGCACTGCAAGCAGCAGGTCTCACTATCAAGGTCACCAAGTGCCAGATAGGGCAGACACAGGTTGTATAATTGGGCCACCTTGTAGGTGGAGGCCAGGTTCTGTAAAAGGTGAGCCCACATCACTATCGATGCCCAGGCTGCTGGCGCAAGACGCCTCTTAGTTTCCATGCTGAATAATTACCAAATAAAGAGACGGGCGCTGGAAGCAGGAATCAAGAATCAAGAACAGAGTTTATTACTCATGAGGAGAGCCTGTCATTTCGGACACGAAACACAGTGTCTGTCGGGAGGTGCTCTAACAAGTGAGCTGAGACTCCGTCTTTTATACTTTACAAAACACTTGGCATTACAATCACGACATTGTGAAACAAGGAAAAGACATCCCCATAATCCTCGTGTCAATCCTACCCCACATGTGTTCACAATAGGGACCCTTGACCTGCTGATAAGAGGGGAGGGCAATCACGCAGCTGAGTGTTCCGTCAACTGTTTAGGATGTGTGCCTGATCGTATCCCAAGGGGTGGGGAAGCCAGGATCAATAGTGGGTTCTTTGAAGAGGAGTGACTCCATACCATAAGGGGCAATAAACAGTATCTTCCGGCTTAGGCGATGGCCTCGGACATGTGTGGACAGTCCATCGCGGAGGGAGGGTTTATTGACAGAGGGGTTATTCATAAAAGGAAAGGAGGTGTTGGTCAGGCGCGGCCGGGACTCCCAAGGACAGGGTCTTGCAGAAGAGGAAGGTTTATGACTTGTCCATGTGAGGGAGGAGGGGGGGAGCCAGGGTGCGCACAGGGACAGAGTCGCACAGAGAGAAAGGTCTTGTGACCTGTACATGAGAGAACAGGGGCAGTCAGATACAGCTTGGGTGTTATGTCACCTGAGACGGAGGATGCCTCTTCAAGAGGAAATGGGGGGTTCGCGTGGATCAAGCAGGAGGGTTGCCTTTCATAGCAGGGTCGTGCAGGGAGAGAGAGGGTGTCATGGTCTATGCATGTGAGAGGGGGTTTAAGATACGCGCAGGAGGGAAGCCGGGGATTCCAATGGGCAAAAGGCCATGGTGCTTACAGGGAGAGGAGTGGGAAAACGGGAAATGAACGCTGTTTATGTACATCAATTTCTCTAATTTTCCACAGTTCAGCCACTGGAGAGCAAGATACAGTCAATCAGGGACTGGGCTCCTCCAACCACCCAGACTCAGGTTTGAGCTTTCTTGGGCCTGACTGGTTACTACAGAAAGTTTGTCAGGAATTATGGATCAATTGTGACTCCACTTAATGAACTGACAAGTAAGAAAATGCCAAAAAAGGTTCAGTGGAGAGCAGGCTGTCAAAAAGCATTCGATGACCTAAAGCAGGCCATGTGCACAGCACCTATCCTCAAGAGTCCAGACTACTCCAAACCATTCATTGTCCAAACAGATGCTTCTGAGTTGGGTGTGGGAGCTGTTCTATCTCAACTGAATTTTGATGGTCAAGACCAGCCCATTGCTTTTATAAGCAGAAGGCTGACCCCCAGAGAGAAAAATTGGTCAGCTATTGAGAGGGATGCCTTTGCTGTGGTTTGGGCCCTGAAGAAACTGAGGCCATACTTGTTTGGCACTCATTTCAAGATTCAGACCGACCATAAGCCCCTCTTGTGGCTAAATCAGATGAAGGGTGAAAACCCCAAACTGCTTAGGTGGTCCATTTCCCTACAGGGGATGGATTTTACAGTGGAGCATAGACCTGGCACTGATCATGGCAATGCAGATGGGCTCTCCAGGTATTTCCACTTAGAGCAAGAAGACTCACCTGGTCAAGGTTAGTTTATTGTCCCAAAGTTTGGGGAGGGGGTCATGTAGGAGAGTAGGGTCTGCAATCCTATGATCACCCAGATTTTTTGCTTTTGTTTCACTGGTTTACGACTTTCTCTGGTTGTGGGCCTGCCAATCAGACCCACAGCCTAGCTGTTCTCTCACTAAATTGACATGTGTACCTTAGGTGCATCCTCCAATTGGAACTGGGCCACCTTATCAGACCCTGTAACTCAGGGCTTAGGTGTACCCAGGGCCTACCAGGAGCTGAAGCATGTATTATGCCACCCCTGGATAGCCATCTAAATCTGACACAACTGGCTGCATGACAGCTGGGGCAAGGTGGTGTAATCACCCTTTGCTTTAGATATATTATACCTATATCTAACCCTAAAAATGGACACACAGATTCCTATCAGTCACTCCTATGGCAGGCCTTGACAATCCTGAAGGCAGAGTGCTTGGAATCGTGTGAAATGGTGCTCTGGCATGAGCTGAGCCCGTTTGCAGCTTGCGGAACCAAGTCCTAATAGCTGTTCCATGATAACGCATACCATATACTCTTAAGTGCATTATAATCCTCGCGGTTAAATGCTAACTCTGGTATTGCTTTATCAAAACATGTCGAGTAAGGTGTCATACGAATTGGAATACTAACCCCTTGCCAATTCTGGCGACGGGGTTAGCATTCCACCCTTCTAGAGGGACACGACATGTATGTAACTGTGAACCCCGGTTAAAGTTAACTGAAGCCTCAGCTCCACAAAATGGATGCTGCCACCACAGACACGAGTCTGACCTCCTGCTGCTGGGAGTCCTTCCAGCGAGGAGAGCTTGGACAAAGGGTTTCCTGTCAGGGGCGGTGCTAGCACCATCCCAGACAGGGTTTTGTGTATCCTGGGTATGCAGGGCTTTATAGGAAGGTGACTGCAGAGTGGAACCCCGGTGCTCACTACGCATCTGCCGGCTAGAACCAGTTCCAGGGGCACAACAGCCCCTGGCCTGGGGAAAGTCCAGCATGGGAGAGGGGTGTAACCACCCCCCTTCCTGGTCCCACCCCTAGGGCAGGACCTAGTCGCGTACCCACCCCTTTCTTTAGGATAAAGGCAGGAGCGGGGACCCTTCCAAATTAGATCATCTTTGAATCAAGAAACTACTTTCTACGAAAGGAACTCTCGACTTCTTCTCAAGATTTCTCCCTTGTGGCTAAGGAGTAGTCACCCTGCATCCGCAGGCACCATCTAAGAACTCTGCGGTTTGCTGCACGTCCTTCCTCAGGAATCCGACCGACCAGCACGACGAGACCCGGCTTCCCTGGCACCTATGACCTCTACCTACCTCTACAGCTAAGCTGAGAACCATAGGTGCGACGAGACCTCGAGGGACCGGCCATCATCAGAACTGCACTACTTCTATCCAGCACGACTGCCGAGGGATCCTCTGGTGAGTGCTTTGGGGTCCGAGAAGCCCCGACCCTGAGCAGCTCCAGCACCGAAGTCCAGCCTCCCAGCATCTCCACGATCTGCGTGGGGCCCTTCTGCTTTTTGCTGCTCACCGTGTTGTTTGGCTACTAGCCCGCTGGCTTGTGGCCTTCCTAACGACGCCCGACGACATCACTGCTGCTGGTCTGGTTGCTCCAGACTGGCCCTTGCTCCCGCCCAAAAGAGGAGCACTCCGGACCCTCCTGGTCCACACCAGAAGCCATTTTAGGTCCACCGCGTGGGCTTGAATTTGCCAAGACTTGTTGCCCCAATCCTGGGTCCAGCGACGTCGACAGCATCATCCATCGTGGGACAGCTCGCACCTCTATCCTGGTCGCCGACAACGCCTCCTGGTCCGTGAGATCTGCAGAGCACAGCGTCGCCCACTCACCTAGTCGAGGTGACTACCATCCGGTGCCCTCCCGGTGCCACCTGACTACTGGCTAGTAGTCACGAACTTGGTCCCCTCTGCTTTCAGGTGTCATCCATCTTCGATCCAGGCTTGGATCACTCGAACAATCTTCACTGGTCGCCTGCCAGCAACTCCTTTCTTCAGGCTCCTGGTTCGTCTACGAGGATTCCCGACGTCTTTTGAGACCTATGCAGCTGCAGCCCCTGGGCTAGGTAACTTCGGCATTTCGGTGCCCCAGCATAGCCTCACTATCCAAGGGTCATGATCCACTGTCGTTTTCGACCTACCTAGTCGGGTTCGCCCGAGAACACTAACTTTGTGAAATATAGCTACCATAGACTTTGTCCCGCATCCCGCGTGAGAGTGCACACTCTGCACCCGAGTCCCCTAGGCCTCTTACTGGTAATCTGAAGGTTCAGTAACGTAGTCCTAGCGATTCCAAAGCCTATTAGTACAGTACTTACCTGCTAGTAATTTCGCATTCCACTTTCATAGTATATGGTTTTTCATGCCCCTCGGGCACTTGTGTAAATTGTGCAACTTGAAGTATTTTTATAAGAGTTTTGTTGTGTGCTTAGTACCCTGTCCTCATAAAGAGTACAGGGCTGTTGTGACTTAAATAAATACACTGTTTATTTTCATAACACTTGTGTGGTGTCCTTTCACTTGGTGTTCAAGGGGTATATGTGATGGTATAACAGCTGGCTTAACACGCCCTCTAGAGTTTAGCCCGAAGACTGCTCGTATCCACGCTACTAGGATAGCTGGTCTAAAAGGTTGACTTACAACCAATCACCATAAGGGTCGTTTGGACTGATGCATAGTGATCACTAGAATAGTGAGCACTGCATATCAGGCCAACTTCTCACACAACCCCTAAAAGCAAAGTTGCTGGATGTAATTTTTTGTGTGTTATCACTAGCCAAGCAAGGACTTGCTGGGGTAACAGTTAAAGGTTATTTATCAGCCCTGTCATTATTTCATTGTTTCTCCGTCCAACCATCATTAATTGTTAATATGTATTTTTTGAAAGGGCTAATCTACATGTTTCTGGCTAAACCATTAGTGATGCTCCAGTGGGACCTTAGTTTGGTACGCACATACTTGATGTTCACCATAGTCAAACCAAAGCACAATTGTTGCAGCTTTTGACTCTTAGCGATATCATCCCATCGCTTGAGTTAACTGGAGGCACATTCTGTACAGTAAATTTATACTACCTTTTTTACAGAAAAACTGGTAGTTTGGACAATGGCTATGTTGTGATGCTTTTCTTATCAGATAATCCATCACACTTCCAACATTGTTAGCTCTACCTCATCCCTAGAAAGAGGAAGAAAGGCACTATCGTTTAGACCCCAAAAACGCATGATTGAGATTTTATCTGATCACACCAAGAATCATCGGTGGACGATCAGCTCTTTGTGGGAGTCACAGGAGCAGAGAAATGTACGGCAATGCAGAAAGCAACATTTTTAAGGTGGATATTTCAGTGCATACACATCTGCTACCACTGCATTGTTGGGTGGAGTGTCTGTCTTGGACATCTGTCAGGTGGGCATCAGTTCACATGTTAACGAACATTGATAGCTGCGTCCGGTGGAAGGGATTCTTTACCCGTTTGTATCTGAAAGACTTTTGGTCCGAGCTATTCTACAGAACTACCACTTTGGGTGGTACTGCTCTGACATTTATTCAAAAAGTGAGAAACCTATGGTTAGAAGAATCTATCAGAAAAGCAAATTACTCTGGGACAAGAAATGGGGTCGTTGGAATGCCTATAGATGCGAATTGTGTACTTCCCCCATCAGCAGATATGGAAATGACCAGGCCTACCATCCCTCAGGGATTGTGATTGTGGTTGCTGCTGTGCTGTATGTGCTCTATGGCGAGATTATTGACTGCGATTGTTTAGATAAATATTTCCTCTGCTTCGAACAACAACGTTTGTTTAAAAAAAAAAAGAAAAAACCATAGACCTATAAACTATCCGGAATACGAATTTGACTGTGCATACCTAGCTTTACCACGCCGCCGGACCTCTGGGATGTCGGCTGAAGGGCTGTGTTACTCTGACAATGATACTAGGTAACTGTACATAACGCAGCCGGCCCTTGGGGTTGTAGGCTCTATGCTTTGTCAATTCATGATTTCGCAATAAAGGTCTTGGGGAAAAAAAAAAGCAAATTACTTACTTTTGACAGAGACTTCTAACCACAGATTCCTGACCTTGTGAATTATCTAGGGTCCTAGACGAGATCCTGGAACTTTATCAGGAGTCGCCTCACTCTTCAACAGGTAGCGTCATGCAGCTCGGTTTCGGAACCGTCAACTCTAGCTATAATGTTGGCCCCCCATAAATGTGCCACTTCCGCAAGCTGATTACAGCTTCTTTCTTTGTACACCTCGCAACACTAATCCGGAACTAGCAGTGTTGTTGTCTGACAGACTTTTCCCTCAGTAAAACTCTTTTTCTTTCTAAACACTTCACAGCGTGCAGAATATGGGCCCTAAAACAACAAGCTTTAAACCATGCTGTGACTGCTACCAACAGATGTCGGTAACAACACCCACAACATGTGTCTCTAGTGCCTCTGCACCACACACAACTCAGAGTTGTGTCCTTGGTACATGACGATGAATCACAAAGCCATCCATTACCGCAAAGCCAAGATATCCATCACCAAGAATAAACAGACCTTGTCGAAGTTGTGGCTGTCCAATTGTTTCCAAGTCCGCTCACACGAACGTTCAAATTTGAAGTCGCAGAGCTCAGGTTAGTCAAAGCGATCCCATAAAAAGCATAAGAAGCCGAAGCTTGGGTCTCTGTCTTCCCTCCACTCGCACCATTTGCAGTTGCACAGTGACCGAGGTACCTCCTGACCACAGAGCCGTCCCATGGAACAGACTCCTGCTGTATTCCTGCTCCAATTTCCCCTTGAGCGGACTGTGACAGTTTATGAACTCTGCCAGTTCTGAGAGACAGCGGAGAAAGTCTTTGGTACGCCAAACGGATCATGCTGGAGCACCTTCGGGCCACAAGCATCCATTGCGGCTGTCTATGTACCACATCAGTGGATCCGATACTGACCGCGCAACTTGACCTCCGCTAGAGGTTGGTTGGCCCCTTACTCGAGCACTCTCGCCATGGTGACTGATTTCACCTCACAGTACATCTAGGTGGTCTAAATTTTTGTGATTGTCACTGACTACTTTTTAATGTTGGAAGAGTGGGTAGCACCAGAGTAAATTTCATTTCCAGTACCCCCTCATCCAATTTTAGTACACTTTTAGTACACTTTTTTCTTATTCTTTACACACCTTTTTGTGCACTGCGACATCAGTCCCCCCCTTTTTTGTGCTAACATCCTCCTACTTGAGAAGCAAGGCCACAGCAGGACCTGTCTGATCGATTGAGGGCTCTCTCAAAATCTGGGCCCCCCTCCGTGAAAGCTAAGTGGCACCCCTAGTGGTGGTCTTGAAGGAATCCCAAATGATGAAGGGCGGTTCCGTGTGGTGACTGATGGGCATCCTTGCCTGACCACTATGTGGGTCTGTTGTAGGGATGACCTTAGATAGATATACACATGGTATGGTGATCTAGTTTTTCTTGTTAGTTCACAGTTTGCGTATACACCAGCTCAGTTGTGTTAGACCCTCTGATATTTTCTGTGTTGTTTAACTGATTTCACTGGCCTGAGCCTCAGCATTGGACACAAATCCAATAATTTTGTCAGATTTTGAAGCTGTGGCCCTACCTTTTGGACCAGGAGAGTATGCTCGTTTAAACCCAGACATATCTCAACAATATGCTAACGATGATGGTGGCAATGGGGAAGACGTATGAGGAGTGTAAGGAAATGCCCCTTTTTGTAATGTCACCCCAAAGTTTTTGGACTGATGCTGCTGTTTTTTATACTCAGATTGCACTGAGGCCTGCTAACCAGACCTCAGTGCCTGTGCCCTTACCCTTAAAATGATATGATAAATAGGGTTCTACCCAATTGGCTGAGCTAGCTTACCTGTAATTCCATAGAAAATTTAACACAGGGCATGTAAGTCAGAGGCTCCTCCCCCAGGGATTGCAGCACCTGTTGTGCCACCCTGGGGTGGGACACAAATAAAAAGAGACTCACGTCCTGCCTTTTTCAGGCCCGGAGAGCAGTTTAACTGCTGGCCGGACTTTGCTATTCTAAGCAATGGAAAAGCTGACTTTCCCCCTGTTATATATGTATGTCACCCCTGTGGCAGGCCTAGCGAGTCCTAAGGCAGGGTGCAACATGGATCATGGGCAGAACATGTATTTTGCATGTTCTGATGGGGAAATCGGTAAACTTGTTTTTACTATGGAAAAACTTGGTCGCCAATTTGGCGAGTGCAGAGTTACATGCTAACCACTCTGCTGTGCTAACCCTGAAACTCTGCGCCCAAAGTGGGTCATCCAAGGTATCAAACAACTTGTTATATTAAACCAGACTTGATTCTCAGGTCGGAATTAATGTAACAAATTGCATTGTGCAACTGTAGCAAAGTTGCCACTTTGTTGCCTTCAGTCTCCTTTGCCCACACTGGCTGCACTTGGGTTCCTGTGACAGAGACAGCTTTCTGTTCCTGGAAAGACGTGCTAACGACTCTCATGAAAGGCTACAGTAAGAGCCTGCTCTGGAAGCGGTATCACCAGCCTCCTGCAGGAAGCCACACTGATCTTGGCCCAAAAGTCGAGCTTCAAAGAAAAGCTGCCTTTGAAGGGCAAATAAGTAAGACTTGGGAGAGGGAGGGACTGTGTCTGCAGTATCCCGCATGAGGAGAAGATCCAAAACTTGCAATTTCCTTTTACTTGGATCGCACCAAACAATTCCAGGTGGACTACCAGCTCCTTGTTGGTTACCTGGGCGCTAAGAAAGGTTGGGCCGTGCACATCTCCATGTGGGTCGTTCTGTGCATCAAAGCCTGCTGTTCTTTGGCTAAGAAGGAGCCTCCAGTGGGACTGTGTGCCCATTCCACCAGGGCGACAGCAGCTACTACTGATTTGGGACGAGGAGTCCACCTAAATGACATTGGTCAGGCAGCTACGTGGACATCGGTGCACACGTTTATGAGACACTACTGCCTGGACAGCTAAGTCCTGAGAGACTGCTTCTTTGGCCGTTCTGTTCTCCAGGACTTTCTGGTGTGAACTTGGTTCGCAGACCCACCTCTGGGGTTGGTATTGCTGGAATATCTATTCTACGGTAAGGAATCTGTAGCTAATTGTTTCTTTCAGATTAACAAGTTACTTCGCTTCAGTAACGATATATCTTTAAGAAACATAGATTAGTTATAGATTCCTTACCACCCCACCCATCCTCCCTGTTCTGCAAACTGACTTCTATGGATAGGGACTCCCTTACAGGGCCCTAGTATTTTTCACCAGTGGTCAGTGTCTTGCATGGCTCTGTGCTTCTGGCGTGAAAAGTCGTGTACAGAAATGACGCCAGCACACAAGGCTGGCTTCTATATAGATACCGCAACGTAATTCCGGTGACCACAGCGCCAACGATGGACGCGAAGGACTGCTGACGAAAAACTTTCCGGATCCAGTCTGATGCCTGGGGGTAATTCTAAGGTAAGCAATCTATAACTAACCTATGTTTCTTACAGATATATTGTTCCCAAAGGTAAGTAACTTGTTCGCCTGGATCTGACTGAGGACTGCTTCACCTACAGAGGTAACTGCCTCTGAGGACCTTGCTGGTCCCCCTAACTGGCTGCATACTGCAGTTGGCTGCCTAAAGTGACTCTAAGTTACTGCATTCCAACTAGCCAATCGTTTTGGTGAAAAGGTATTTAAGTGTCACATTTGTTAAATTTGCCAAAGCTTGCTCGCAGTTGAGTGAAATAATCTGATTTACTATACCTTGTAAATTCTATATTTCCAGAACCCTCTGGTGGATCTTTTTTGCTGTGGTGTCAAAAAATACAGTCTATTTTTATAAGTTGTTGTCTGATTACTTTTGTGAATTGTCGATTAATTCTCCAGTTGTTTTGGTGCTTTTTAAATGCTTTACACTTGTTCATTTGTGTAAGTCTTTCTGCTCAGAGCCACAGCCCCCAGTGTTGAACTGAAGGTTTTAAAAACAAAACCTAAGGGTCCTAAAGGGGTTGGTAAGTGTATTACACAGTGAGGTTGCACAACCATACCATCTAATACACACTATTTCCTCACAAGGAGGGAAACATATTTGAGGATCTTCAGGATACAAGTTGTCTGGACACTTCACCCTATTTAGGGTTATCCTCTCTATACTTGGCCATGGATAAAGAAGTCTGCGTCCTTCATCACAATGGTCAGTAGGGCACTGGAAATATTATTCCTCGAAAGCCCTCACTGAGGTTTTGAACCCAGCTCAGACCAACCAAGAACCTCTATTTCCTTTTTATGAGGCCCTCATTGACGTACTGGTGGGTACTGGGCAAAACCGGGACCCACTCCCCTTCAGTGAATAGGCAAGAGGCAACATGACACTGGCCTGCTTCCAGGGTCCCTGATTTTCTCATCTAGCACCCCATCCCGGAGAGTTTAGTTGTACAGGTGAGGTTACGCACCAGCTGGTGTCGTCCTCACCGGAGACGGGCCGATGCGTCGTGGCTTTCTCCCCGGTTTCATCGAAAGACTGTTTCCTGCTGTTGCCGCGTTTTTGCCAGAGAAACCACAAGTCCCCCATTCTTCAGCTCCTCTTTCTCCCTTTCGGGCCTGGCCCTTGCCCACTCCGGCTGCCTTCGGGAATGGCCGCCTTAGTTTGCAGCCATCGCCCACTGAAGAGCTGCTTTTACCACCGCGGGGCCGTACGGAGGTGGGTGCAGCCTTCACTCGCGCTGTTTCCACGGTTGTGGGAATTCTGCGCGTGGGCGATCCGGCTGCCCATTTGCCCGCAGATCATCTTTTGGAGGTTCTCCACCAGGGCTCTGGTGGAAGGGAGCTGCTGCTCCCCTTTGAAGGTCCGCTCCATTCTTCTCTGACGGGGACTTGGGGATGCCCCACCACGGGGATGTGGTGCCCCAACACCTTCTCCATCGACACCTTCTGGGGCCGCGTGACCCGGCGTGTCTTTTCCTCCAGCCATCTGCCAGTGGGCCTTTGTTGCGGACCGCCTTTCCTTCCCTACCGTTGCTGTTGGCTCCACCTTCTCGGGAGGCCTGCTGGCTAGACTCTTGGGGCCGCAATATGTTTGCTTCAACCAGTGCGGCTCTGCGGGCCTTTAACACTTTGTGTGTTGGCTAGGGCATCCTCTTGTTTGTGGGACACGGCGGAGTCCCTTGGATCTGTAGCTTCTCAGGAGGGTGCTGGTGTTGATTTGCGGCACCATGCGTTAGGTGGCCGGGAGCTGGCGGCGTTTATTCTGCGCTCCACTGTGGACCTCTCGGAGCTGCTGGGTCGTGCCATGGCTTCTTCGGTGGCCCTTCGCCGCCAGGCGTGGCTTTGGGACAGCGTGTTCCCAGAAAATGTACGGGAACGGCTGGTGGATCTTCCCTTTGATGGCACCCTCTTGTTTCACTCCCCGGCGGACTCAGCCATCTGGAGGTTCTTGGCGGGGCTTCGTCCTCCTCCTCCTTCTCCCCCCCCTCAGTGATCGGTGAGTTGCGCTAGCTCTTGATGGGCGAGTCGCCCTAGTTGCTGTTGTTCTGTGTGATTTATGGCCACTCAAGCCCTCCTTGTTGAGGCTGTGGTTCTGTTGGCTGCTGGACAATCCTTCTTTGCTGAATGTGTTTTTGCTTTATCTGCCCTAGATTGGCCCTGAGATTAGGCCTTCTGTTTTTCTCTTGGGCTGCTTGATAAGCCTTCTGTAGGGGTTTTTCCCTGCAACTTTTTTTTCTGTTGTCCTCTGCTGCGGAAGTTCTTCCAAAGAGGGTTCCCATGTCTTGGGACTTAACTTACCCTATGTGGGGTAGTGGTAGCTGTTATATAGATTATACTGTGCTGGGGGGTTGTGTTTGCCTTCGGGCTTCTGCTCTCCATGGCGTTCATGGATGTTGCAGGTGCAATTTCCCCTTGCTGAATTAGACTGTCTTGGTGGTGCCCCGGGGTGTCTTCCTCGGGGTCGCTGCGCTGTGTGCTAGATCTGACCTGCTGTTCTGCGACCTAGCATTGTGGCTCTGGTCCTTGAGTAGTGTGCACAAACCCCTCGCTGCGGTGTGTCCGGGCCCTTCTTCAACTTCATGTTCTCTATCTTGGAGGCTGAGATGATGTGCTCCTCCTCCTTCTTCCTGGCGTAGCCCGGCCAGTCATCTGGGGGGACGCAGCGGTTCTTCCTGCTTCCGACTGTTTTCTTGCTGTCGGCGCCGTTCTGTCTGGTCTGTTGCCTTCCGACTGTGGTGGGCTCGCCGCCTTTTCCCTCGTTTCCTTGGGTCCTTCAAGTTCTTCTTTATCTCTTCCTTGCCCTGGCATTGGTTGGAGGTTCTGTTGCCTTGTAGGGGCCCCCCCTTGGAGTCGGTGGTGTTCTGCTTGTGGAGGGCTTCCCCTGGCCTGGGGGGAGATGAGGCTCTTCACCTGTCTGTTGGACTAGTCCCTTGTGGTACCCCCTGTTATGTCCAGGCTGGTGAGAACCTTTCGCAGACCCTCGTTCCCCGGGGGTATGGCTAGGGTATCTATTCTACGTTAAGGAATCTGCTGCTAGTAGTCTCTGTTCGATGTATGAGTTACTTACCTTCGGTAATGATGTACCATGTAGAGACGATTCTAGCCGCAGATTCCTTCACGGCCCGCTCTTCCTCCCCGTTCTGCGAGAACCTTTCGTTTGGTCTTTTGCACTCGCCTCCCGGGGGTGGCTATGTGTCCGGTGGGTGCATTCCTTGTTCTTTTGACAGGCTGTTTTGTCCTGTTTGTTGTTCCTTCCTCCTCTATTGTCGCTTTGGAGGATGGATCTAGGGGTACTCCTGTGCCCCTCTGTTCTGGCTGTTCCAGGTTGGAGGCTTGCCTTTGCTCTTGTTCCTTCCCTCCCTCCTGGTTACTAAGGGTCCTGGGGCCTCTGCTAACCTCTGAGTAGGGTTCACCTGTTCGTGCATTGCCATTTGCCCCTTGGGGGGTTGTCGCATTCTGTACCGGGGTTGCCTTGGAAGTTGTTTTTCACTGTTTGTCTTGGTACTGGTTCCCTATTGTTATTCTTGGTTGGGGTCATGGCCCTGCTACATGTCGTTGTGACATTTTTGCTTATGTCCCTTGTCTCATGGGGGGGTGGGGGGACTGTCTACATGCTGGCAGGGTGGCAGCTCAGGGCTGCGCTCTGTTCTTTCTTCTTTCCCTGCCTTTGGGTACTGCAGTGTTGACACTGCTCCTTATGGTGTTGTTTGTCACCATTCCTTTTTCCAATTTTTCTGCTCTTTCGCACACTGTTCCCATACTCCCTCAGTTTTGTCTGATGGCTCTGCGTTGTGGCGTGGAAAAGTTCTCCAAAGAAAACTGACGTAGGCGCGCCGGGGTGGGACTTATGTGACCTCGCTGACCTCACGTACACTGGTGACGCCTGGGCGGATCCTGGGGATAATTCTACGTAAAGGAATCTGCAGCTAGAATCGTCTCTACCAGATACATCATTACCGAAGGTAAGTAACTTGTACGTCAGAAGACTTCCATTCCTGCTTTCCTCTCTTACTCTAGAATACACATGATAAAATGAATCTAGAATCCCAGCTCAGTGAAAGGTACAGCAATATCTTAGTTTGTGGTGGGCCTAGGGAACATTCAGCAGAGTTAACTCCAGAAAATCTGGGCATTGAAATTTGATTAGGTTTCTGATGGGTATTCTACAAAATCTTCTACAGGTGCATATTGATGTGGATGTTAAAAGCTTGGAATTGTTGTTTAAAATGGAATCTTTGTAGTCCTAGAATGCCCTACGCAGAAACGTTATAATTTATTTATTATATTTGTGGTATTCCTACTACAAAGGAGTTTCTAACATGTTGAAAGATAATCCTATCCACACCACATACAATAAGGGGGACCCAAGGGCAATTTAATGACCTGCTCTGAATACACGCCCAACAGACATATATCACAAAGAAGTAATCCTAGTCTTTCTCTGTTTTGAACATACTGGTTCATTAATATGCATGCATTCTACCTCCCAAATTAAATGTATGTTTTTGCATAATGATTCTTAATGAAAGTAAGCCAAAGAATTTTGGATTTCTTTTCTTACAGTCGTCTGATGAAGATCCTTGCATAATATGTCATGAAGAGCTTCGACAAAATACAATATATGTTTTGGAGTGTGGACACCGATTCCACAAACATGTAAGCATTCTGCCTTCCATCAAATACATTGTTGCGTTGTCATGTAGTGTTTGCTGCAGGCTCTTCAGAACACTTCAAGATTCATTGATATATTTTTGTTCCCTTACGTAGAAAACCTGACCATGCCAAATTGCTAAACCTACCTTGTTTGTTTTGCTAATACCGTTGGCGCTGTTTGATAAATCTTCACAAAACTGCAAAAAAGTGCTACTTTTTTACTATTTTGTGCATGGAAAGATTGGGTGTGATCGTGATCCGTCAAGTGGGAACTGAGAAAAAAGGAGGGGTCCCAAAATGCAAAATCCCCAGGCATTTTCCACTGACTTCTTTAAAAAGCACTATGGCAAAAACTGCTGAACAATATCAATACAAATTTGGCAGGAAGATAGAATTTGTTCTATTGATTATGCTTTTGTGCTTTGGTGATAATCCGTTCATTAGTTTTTGAAAAATTAAGCAAAAAAAATAATTGTATATCCGGTCTATTGGGTTCGAGGGACTCTCGTGAGAGTCCCTCGAAAATCAGTAAAAAAAAAATAGCCTTCTGATTATCGCAGGGAGCTTTATTTCCCAATCAATTCCCTCATGCTGGAACAGGCTCTATTTGGCAACTAGAAACATGAGAAGAAAAATAATATAAGAGGGGCATAACCCACTAGGCTTCCCTAGATCACGTGGGGGGAGTCGAGGGGGTTGAGGGGGCACCCATAGAGACCATCCCCCCAGGAAGCCAAAATTAAAAAAAAAGTTTTTTTCCTCAATCAAACTCCTTCAGGATCACGGGGGCAATGGTGACATGACATTTAAATAATAAAAATAAATTGAGGGTTGTGGTAGAGTCTGTACGGCACCCTTCCAAAAGAACATTTTGGGCCCCGGGGACACCATCCCCCAGAGCCGAAATGTGGAAAAAAGGGGCCGATTTCTTACAAAAGGGGAGGGTGTCACGCACCGCCCCTCCCCGAGCCTTAAAAGGGCCCAGGGACTCAATTCCCATGGAGTCAGATCAAGTACTGTCCCATGGAGCCTACCCCAGGGATAGAGTAGTTTCCCTGCCCGCACTGATGCCAGGTGGGAGAGAAAATGCCTTCCTTGCCTGCAGGGGTGAGGGCAGGGAGGGCAAGTCTGCTCACACCTAGCGGGAGATTTAAACATGCTTCCCAGAGGGAGAATGTACAGAGATCTGCTCCCTCCAGGCAGGAGCAATGCCGCTCCTGCAATATGCGTCCCCAACTTGAGGTTTGTGGGTGACCTGGGTGGGCACCGAGGCAACTACCTGTGGCCCCTAATGGGGTCACCAGGCGCATAAGGTCCGGAGAGGGGGGCATTATGCCCCCTCCCCTTATTTATAGAATATGTCCTTTGGGGATGAGGTCCCTGGGCCTAATAAGTCTTGTGTAGGGTGGCCTACCACCCCCCTAACTTTAGAATTCAGCCTTGGGGATGAGATTACTGGGCCCTAATGGGGTGGAGGGTTGTGCTGCCTTCTTCCCCTTAATAATAGAATTCGACCCCGGGAGATGGGTCCCCAGGCAATAATAGGGCTTGAGTAGTAGGGCTGCACGACCACCTCCCCTTTTTTGACATTTGGCCCCAGGGGATGCTGCCCTTGGGGCCACAATAGGATCAGGCAGGGGTGCTATACAGCCCCCTCCCCTTAATTATGGCATTTGGTCCCGGAGGATGGGGTCCCCGGGGTTTGTTAAGGCTTGGGGAGTGTGCAATGCACCCCCTCACCTATAATTAAAGTATGACCCCAGGCATTGTGAATCCCGGGGCCCACTGGGGCTCAAACAGCCGCTCCCCTAACATTAATGTATGTGGCCCTGGGGAATGATTTCCTAGGGCCAAATGTTGGTTCTTTCCTTTCCACACCAGATAGCGCAGATCCGGTCTGAGCTACCCCTCAGTCACTTTTTTGACTGGCGTTGCTCGATTCTAATGACTTTTTGAGAATTTTCTGCTAGTGTGTGGTCATGTCACCCAAGAAACCAGCTGGTTTCAAGCCATGTCACAGTAAAATGCATGTGACAGACTAGTAAGCTTGATCTGTATAAACTATACCATAAAGAGGTATAGTGTGCACAAGTCCAGTGAGTCCCCAAAGGTATGGCAGAGACTATGGAGGCTGAGGGCACCTGGAAGTGTCACCGGTTACAGGTAAGTACCTTGGGGTCAGGAGCACAGGCCCTGGGGGTTAAGATCAGCACTGGAGGGGCCACCAAAGACCACTGAGACTGCACCACCAGCGGCATAGGGGCGGCCCGGTATAGAGTGCTAATGAGGTGTTGGGGGACCCGTGGCAACCAATGGAGATCCTCGGTTGGGGAAAACAGATGCAGGCTATGGTTCCGAAGGTTGGCTGATTGAATCCCACGACTGGAGAAATAAGTTGGTTAGAGGGGGATGCTGGGACACTGTTGGTTGGGCACTCCTGGCGGGAACAGGGATGTCTTTGGGCGTCCGATTTCTCTCACCAGCTCTGGGGGAAACAGCTTTACAACAATGCTTTTACCTCCTTGTGCCTTTACCATACATTTTTTAGCGTGCATATTTTCACCACGAATATGCATTTACAACGTATGCCAATACCGATTTTTCTCTCGCCAGCTCTGGGGGAAACAGCTTTACAACAAGGCTTTTACCTCCTTGTGCCTTTACCATACATTTTTTAGGCGCGCATATTTTCACCACGAATATGCATTTACAATGTATGCCAATACCCTGCATTTAAGGTAAGTTGGAGGGGTGAGGGGGTCTCCCCCCACAAATACATTGTTTTTAAATCTAAAAACAATGTGTGGTATTGGCATGCCTGGTAAATGGATTTTCGCAGTCAAAGAACGCGTGATAATAAATGCGTGGCAAAGGCATGCAAAGTAATTACCTGCGTTGGACAATCGTACAACCCAGCTCTGGTCACAGTCGGGGGGACCTTTCAGGTTGAGGCTGCAGGCGTCGAGGGGGAGGTCAGAAGAAGTTGTCCAACGCTGAATCCCAGGTAAGGATTGCTGGGGAGACCTAACTGTGTTGGTGGGCCACCTGGACTCAGGCCATGGGCATTATAGAGTGGTGCAAATGTCGAAGATCCACCTGGATCCGGAGCCCTTGTGTTGGTTTCTTGGTTGGACACATTTGGTGTCCACAAGAGTCAAGAGGCTTTATTGACGAGAGTACAGGTTCCGGGGGTTCTTGAGGTTGCTGGCTGCGGGCCACGCCGGTTTCTTGGAGCAGGGTCGCAGGAGGAGGAGGTAAGCCTGTAGGGCTGGGGTCAAGTCAGTCGTCGTTGTCTTCTCTACTGCTGCACTGCTCTTCTTTATTCTTCTTCTTAGGTCATCAAATCTGAGGAACAAGGTTCAGGGCAGCCATTAAATACTACATTTAAGGGTGCTACAGAGGTCGGGAGGGCAGTAGCCAATAGCTACTGTCCCCTAGGGTGCCTACACCTTTTCCTCCTGAGGAGAGGTTCAAATTCCCCAATTCACGATAGAGAATTTATAAGAGAAGGGTTCACCCCAGCTCCTGGCGACCATAGGGGTGTGCCAGTTAAAGGTGGACACTCCTACTCTAACTAATTTTCCCGCCTGTTCTGCAGCCAAAAGCGGGGATTGGACAGGCGGGCGGGCATCTTCACTAGTTGAAGCTGCCCAAATCAGCACATCACAAGGTGAGGGCCTTTGAGGCTCACCACCAAGTGTTACTGTTCCTGCCAGGGGGAGGTGTGAGGCACCTCCACCCAGAACAGGCTTTGTTTCTGACCTCCAAGAGCACAAAGGATCCCACCCCATATTGTCAGAAGCCTGTCTGGTAGTGCTGGCTGCCGGGGACCAGTCAGCCAATACACTGGAGGTTGGTTGTTTTTCAGGGGGCATCTCTAAGATGTCTTATGAGTGCATTTTATAAAAAAAAACATCACTGGCATCAGTGTGGGTTTATTATGCTGAGAGGTTTGATACCAAACATCTTAGTCTTCAGTAAAGCCATCAAGGAACTATGGAGTTCGTGTTGACAAGCTCCCAGCCCCTGTACTCAAAATGTCTTCACTGCACTTACAATGTCTTTGAATGGCATAGACACTGTAGGGGTATACTTTTCATACAGCTATGCCCTCACCTGTGGTATGGTGCACCCTTCCTTAGGGCTATGAGGCCTGCTAGAGGGGTGACTTATCAATGCCACAGGCAGTGGTGGTGGACAGGGCACGCAGGGATGTGTGCTATGTCGACTCTTCAGCTTGCTATGCACAAATACACGCATCCTGCAATGGCAGTGGGTGAGTTTTAAGGCGAGGGGCCTCTTTGGGTGGCACAATACATGCTGCAGCCCTCAGAGACCCTCTCTGGTCACAAGGCCCTTGGTGCCAGTGGTACCTTTTACAAAGGACTAACATGTGGCCCAGGCGTGTGGCAATGTGGAAACAAAGGTACAGTTTTGGGAAAGAACACATGTGCTGTGGCCTGGTTAGTAGGGTCCCAGCACACACTCAGTCAAGTTGGTAGCATGTATCTGGCAAAATGTTAGAGGGTAACCATGCAAAAAGGGGCCCTTTCCTACACAGGCTCCCACTTTAGGAGTATCTGGTGCTTGGAGTGGTACCAGGACTCCAAAAACTATGATGACAGCTTTCGGGTTCTGGTTGACACAGAGAGTCCCCATTGGACCCGAGACAGGACAACTGTACAATTGATCCTAATCTGGCTAAGGGTCAATATGGTTAAATTGGAGGAGACAGGCATCCAAAGAAGCCAAAGAAGCACTCAGTGCCAACAAAGCCATCAACACCTGCATAGCCCTTGACACTGATCCAGAAATCGGTGCTGGGTACCTCTTTGGTGCCAGCAAAATGGTCAGAGTCGAGTAAATATATGGCGTTGACTCCACACACATCATTGGCACCGACACCCAAAAAGCCATCGGCACCAAAGCCACCATCATTAATGGTTTTGGCTCCACAGGAACTCCCACCAAAGAAACCCCATAAGGACTTGACACATAAGAAACCCCGTACCACAGTCAACCATGGTGCAGAGGGCAATGTCTTTAAAAACCTCCAAGGACTACTGGACAGAAAAAGACTTTTGGAGGCAGAACATTTATTGGAACAAAACATGTCATACAAGGATGAGTCAGGACACTGTTCAACCTCGGCCTCTTCCAAAATAGAGTATGGAACACAAGGCACCCAGCCCTATACCACTTGACACTTCACCTCAATCCATGTCACTCGTGTCCAACACATCGCTGTTACTTTAGGTTTGTGGTAAGTGTATGTACATCATTACCAGTTCAAGGTGTTGCCTTTGAAAGTGAGAACAGCACCACAAGTCTTTCCCAAATGTCTGGCAGTGGTAACAGCATATTGGAGAATATACAACATCCATGTCTTCAAATACCTGCACGATTAGCTAATGAAGAGTTCAAGCAGACAGAAATGTCTACAGAATACACAGACTACCATCGACCTGCTGCACAAATTGAGTTTTACAATCAGTGCAATAAAGTCCCACTTACATCTTGTCCCGATGCAGCCATATCTGGGAGCAATTCTATTACAGCCAAAACATATCCCACTGCCCAGAGGGCTCTAAATCTCCAGAGCCAATGGGCTCTCTTTATCTAGATAATCGCCTGCCAATCAGAGCAGTGATGCGCCTCCTGGGCATAATGGCTTCCCTGTATAGTGATTGCACAGCATGCTGGGCTTCACATGTGCCACCTACAAGAGTGTCTGGCATCTTAGTGGTCACAAGCAAAGGGCAGTCTAGAGGATCTAGAGTTGATTCAACCCATGGTCCATTGGTCATGGCAATCTCCTCAAGTGCAGACCGTTTTCTGGATCCAATCCCACAAATGACAATCAGCACAAATGCATCACTCTTAAGGTGGGTAGGAAACATGGATAACATGATGGTCCAGGGAGCATGGAACGATTACCAACAAACTATGCACATCAATGTGCTAGATCTGGTAAAGATTCAGTTAGCTCAGTCCTTCATCGCTTTTTCCACTGTTGTGGGATGTCAGACGCTACCCTGTTCGCCACCACAGAAACCTCAAAATGCCAAAGCTTCTCCTCCAGGTACTACCACCCACAATCCATAGGCAATTTACTGTAGATGAATTTGTCAGGGATTTTTGCCTACACTTTTCCACCTTTCTCTCATTCCTTTTCTTGTCGGGAAATTCTGACACCTCTCAATATCATAGCTCCCACCTGGGCACGATAACCCTAAAACACAACACTTCTGGAACTATACCTAGTACTTCACGAGAGGCTTAACAACAAACCAGACCTTCTGACTCACAGCAGCTGCAAAGTCAGGCAGCCCAACCTCGAACAATTCAACCTCACAATTTGACTCCTGAAGTCAGAGTTTGCAAACTTATAGCTGCCTCCAGAGTATATGGACATTCTTAGAGAGGCAAAGCGTCTAACAACTAGAACCTAATATGCAGCTAAATGGAAAACATTTGTCCAAAACTGCTGGCACACCACATAGACTGTTGTGCTCTCACAGTGTAACAACTAGTAAGTTATCTGCTGCACCTAGAGAAATCAAGGCAAGCATACACTTCCGTATGAATGCACCTTGCTGCAATTGCAGCATAACTGTAACATCGTGAGCATCAGGCCCATTTCCGCATATGGGTCATTAAGGCTTTCATGAAAGGTCTTAAAATAATAATTCCCCCATGAGCACCCTCAGTCCCATTATGGAATTTAAATGTGCCACATACAAGAATAATGTCCACACCTTGAGAACCATTCCATTCCTGCCCACTACAATTCCCGTCATGGAGGGTTGCTTTTCTAGTGGCTATCACATCACTGAGAAGGGATAGTGAGTAGCATGCCCTTACAATAGAAGAACCTTACTTTCAAGTTTTTCAACAAGAGCTAAGACTACGGGCGTACTCAAAGTTTCCTCCAAGAGTCCTCTCCCATTTTCACTTACATCAGACACTTGACTTCCCTGTGTTTTTTCCAAAACCAGAGACCGTAGCAGAAAGAGCACTTCACACGCTTAATGGTAAACAAGGTTTATTGTATTACCTGGATAGGACTAAACCTTTTAGGAAAACATAACCCTTCTGCAACACTAGAAAGGGAGAGACAGTTTCAAAACAAGGAATTTTGCGATGGATAGTAGAATGCATGCAGATAGGTTACATGAAAGCCAAACGTACATTAACATCAGTTCCACAGCACATTCTACTAAGAAAAGTGGTTCTATGGCCTTTCTAAGGAACATTCCTGTAGCTGACATTGCAAGGCAGCTACATGGACTAATCCACATACATTTATTAAACACTATAGTGTGGATGTCCACGCTGGACAGCAAGCTCTTGTTGGTCAAACAGTGTTAAGGACTTTATTCCAAATATCTGCACCACCTGATGCCTAAAAGCCACGACGAGAAGAAAACTGCTTTACAGTCTATGCATTGCAAGTGTATCTGCAGCCAACAAATGCCACAAATGGAGTATGTTACTTACCTTGTGAGCCTCTATTCATAGCGTGCAGTGCTTCAAATTCACATACACCCTTCCTGCATCCCTAGCAGGCATTCACTGGTGTTAGATTTTATGTATAAATATTGTGTATTCAGATATGTACATATATTTTAGCCTTACACATATAATGCGTAATCCTTTCTATATCTTCCTTGCTCCACCCTCACTCGCCATAATGGTAGAAAAAAATGACCAATCTAACTCTGGAGTTATTCAGCATGCACATTCAGTTGAAGAGGAGTCAGTCAGTCAGTCAAAAGTACTTTATTCGGTTAAAAAATAATAACCATAAAAGTTCACAACATGATTTATAATTTACACAGGGAATTTTTTTTGAAAATACCATTCCATTACATTTCATTAAAACCAATTGTTTTCTGCAATTTAAAAACGAATTTACAAAAGCCTAAAACTACAGCAACAGTTAAAACAGTATCTATTCTCTGAAGTTCTAAAAATGCTGGGCGGCATCTATTTAAATTCATTTCTTTGAGAATCGGGATAAGGAATTTTCTACGAGATAAAATGTCAAATTTACAGAAAAATAAAATATGAATATCAGATTGGGACGACGATTCATCGCATGGACACATAGGCAAATTTTGAGACCATGAATTCATTTCTGGGAAGGACAAGAGTCTAAAAACAATGTTTAGTCTAAAACGGGTCAAGAGAAATCGATCATAATTGGACATCGGTAGCGTTAAATACGGCTGTATCTTATCACCAGTTATTACTAGGAGATGCGAGGTAACTGTCTTTTTTTTCATTTCATCTCGCCTTCTCCTCTCCTCTAGGTATTCCATACATTGCTTACTCAACAGTTTCCTAGATATGTTAACCATAGTGAGTGGATCATCGTAATATTGTTGGCAACCAATTTCAACAAGGAAACGTTTTACGTAATCTAGCCACTCAAACCTACCCACATTTTCCAACTTTAACATATCCTGGAGCATAGCCTGGTTCATAACCCACTCATTCGTTGTCCACACCCTGTGCCCCAAAAGGATGGGTTGTGTTCTAATTATGTCTGATATATGAGGTTGTCCCAGCTCAGTGTGGCAGATATAGGTCGCCACACTTTGTGGTACTGCTAGCACATCCCTCATAAACTTGTTTTCGGCTATTTGAATTGAGTTTATGTTCGAATATCCCCATAGACCCGAGCCATACAAAGCTACCGATCTACACGTGGCATTATATATAGTTAAAGTTTCTCTTATCGGCTTTTTACCCAGCTTTTTTATAACATTCTTTAAGGCCATTATTGTTTTTAAGAACAAAAGAGTTCTGGCCTTAACTGCACTTGTCCAACCCCCCGATTCATGGAACAGAATGCCAAGATAAGGGAAAGAAGAGGTGTTTTCCAAGGGAACATTATTTATGTACATTCTTCTCATTTGCTTTCCAGTTCTTTTGCCACAGTTCATGGAGAAGGTTTTGCTGCAGTTAATTTTCAGATCCAAACTCAACATGAACTTTTCAAAGGCTATTATCAAGTTTTGAAGGGCCAAGGGGGATCGAGCCATCAGGAATGCATCATCTGCATATAAGAGTGCAGGGATAGATCTCTTACCAACCCTAGGCATATCCCTGCACTCTTGCAGCAGATGACGCTCTAGTCCATTAATGTAAACCAGGAATAAAAAAGGAGCCAGGACACACCCCTGGCGTACTCCTCGTTCAACACCGAATTTTCTGGTACATTCGCCCCCCTTTCCATAGCGAACCGAAGCCCTAGCTCCGGCATATAGTTCTCTTAAAAAGCAAATGATTGAGGGTTCCACACCCAAACCTTTTAAAATTTCCCACAATTTCGCATGTGACACACAGTCGAACGCCGACGTACGGTCAACAAACGTAAGATACAGGCGTTCGCCCTTTACCCTTGTGTATTTTTGTTGGACAATCATTAAATTTAAACATTGTTCGATTGTTCCTATGCCCTTCTGAAATCCAAACTGTAGGTCATTCATTATCTCATTCTCTTCAGCCCAGCTTTGGAGTCTTGCCAGGATGACTCTGCCAAGGATTTTTATGGAGGAGTCCAAGAGGGAGATTGGTCTATAGCAAGCACAATCTTGCCTATCTCCCTTCTTGTAAATCGGTACAATGACCGAAGTAAACCAAGACGGGTTCAACCCCCTTGCTAGTGCTGCATTAAATAGTTGTACTAGCATAGGGCCCCAGATCTCGCTGTTGGCTTGGTACAGATCTGCTGGTATCCCATCAGGACCTGCGGCCTTGCATCCTTTAGTTGCTTTCAGGCCAGACATGACTTCCTCCAATGTTATCACCATTTTCTCAACCCCTGACACTGTATTGTCCATTACAATTGGGCCTATTGTGGGACTATCATCTTGACACCTATAAAGGCTAGAAAAATGTTCCATCCAGTCCTCCTCAGCAATAGCAATCTCTATTCGTGCCTTGCAATTGTCATAGAGAAGAGGGGCATTTACGGCCCTCCAAAAAGCAGATACATCTTTTGACTGCGATGCTACGCATAAAGCTTCTAGGGCCTCCTTTTTTATAACATCTTTCCTTTTCTTTAGGGCCTCATTATATATTTTCCTAAAAGCTCTTATTTGTAAGGGATTTCGGGGTGTGCTGTGAATAGCATGTTTCAAATCAGTTAGTGCCCTTGTACATGCTTTATCAAACCAACTTTTATTACCCTTCACCTTATTTTTTGCCTCCACCCACAGGCAGTTTCTGATTGTGGCGGCTATAATGTTGAAGTGCTTTATAATCTGTTTGCTGTTAGACTGCTCATTCAAGCATATTGCAAAGCTATCCGAACAGGCATTCAACAGTTTTCCTAGGAGCATTTCTAGGACCACCTTTCCCCAATTTAGAGAATACCCATTCTGTCTCCCAAGAACGACATTGGTAACTATACATGAAGGGTGCATGTCATCATGCTTCTCCGGAAATGGGTTTTCAACCTCCATTGTTTGGGGCAGATGGTCACTTAAAGGTACCTCCATAATCTTTAGCCCCTTAATATTGTGACTATAGCTATTTGAGGAAATGATAAAATCAATTGTGGTAAGAGCTCCTCTACCTATAAATGTGGGGGCAAAAGGGGTTGGTTTTTGGGCAATTTCATTAGCATATCCCAAATTATACATGAACAATATTTCATTTAAACTATCCCCCATCAAAGAGTAATCAAAGTGCGGTAAATTGATGTCCTGTTCTAACATTAAGCCGCAGATGCCCTGTTTGCCCTTTTTGCAGAGTGGACAATTAAAATCCCCCCCCCCCATAAGATTGTTACCTCCCTGTCTTTTTTATCAATTTCATGTTGTATATCCTCCCTCAGCATTGTAAAGGTGCTAAGGATTTCATTTTTAGGGATATTATTATAAAAAATTATCAGAACCAGGTTAATTCCCTTATTATTTAACCTGATTACTTGATAATAACTAGATTTGGACGTAAAATGTACCTGCTAATACTTAAGCCGATTTGAAAAGAACGTAATTAATCCGCCTTTTGCTCTCCCAGGTTGACCCCCCATGGCCTGAGTGAAAAAGGTTCTTTACCCATTTAAGAACACTGGATCAGTTGTCCAGGTTTCTTGTAGAGCCAAAATGTCTGATCCATTTATAAAGCTTTCCCAGATTGGATTACTAATTTTCTGCCTCAATCCTGCCACATTCCAAAATAAAAATGTACAGAATTTTTTATTGTCATTTACTGGGCAATCAACCACTGGTACATTACTCAAATCCTTGCGACCTGTCGGTTGGCATGCTATTCTGCGCTTCCCCCCTTCTTTTAAGTCATGGTTACTGGGTATCATACAGCCTACCTCCTCATTGTAACCATGAGTGACAGTGGGTACAGTAGCGGGTTGAATAATGTTTTCGTCGCGTGCCCCCTGATCTCTTCTATTCTCCTTGATTTCATCACTATTCTCCCCTAATCCTGATGTTTTGGTTGGAGAAGTATCCTGTTTTTGTCAATCCACATAATCAAGACCCGAGAATACATCAAACTGGTTGTGGACAGGAATGTTATAAAGACGTGGAGCTGTGCCTCTGTTATCCCACAAGTAATTATTCCTAGAATTAAGGCTTGGGGTTGGTGGATAATGCTGCCTAGGATAGAAATTGGGTAATCTCTGAGGTTGGAAGGAAAAATTCTGAGTATATCCAAAATGATTAGAACCAAACCTTTTTGTGAACTGCCTTTGTGGTTCATAAGTTTTAGGATATTGGGCTGAAACATATGGATAGAAGTAGCTAAGATAGTGTGTAGAAATAGAGTCACTACTAATTGGCTCATACCAATCCCCAATATGCCTAACAGCTCTGTGATCTTTAAAGTTTATAATGATTACATCCCCTTTCCTGTCTTTTGGTCGAGAGCCCACCCATGTTGACCGCCTAACATTTAAAATTTCCCCATTAATGTGGGCAGGCAAGGGTCTGTTGTTACGTAACCAATAGGTGACTTTATTTCTTAAGGCTCGGTGGTCTTCCTATGTGGCTAGAGGAAGCTCAGGGACACCCGCCATGACAATCACATAAGGAGCAGCTTCAGGCGGTAAGTCTACTATTCTACGTGCTTGCCAATTTGTATTATGCGTGTTCCTATGCCCATTATCCTTAGTAGCCTTACTTTGCGGGAGTTCTACCTTATCTTTTGAAAATCAAATTATTCCCCCCAGTCGGCGTCTGATCACTTACTTTGGTTGTAGGATGAGCTATAATTTCTGACTTCTTCTTTGACAGAAGGGGTGTCTGCACCTTTTTGGGGGACACTGGATGTTTTTTTCCCGCCAGGGCAAGCTTTTGTAGAGAGGGTGGAATGTACTGGGATTTGTTCTGCTTGTGGCAACGTTTTCCCGGGCTTTACTATAGTGTTTATATTAATAAACCCCTTAGTCAGGTCTGACAGTAGAATTGTATTACGTTCTACTTTTTTATCAATTAAGTCTAGGTGCGTGTTAATCATCCTAGTCTTTTCTAGCAGGGGGTGCATAAATGTTTTTATCAGAGTTGCAATTTTTTCCAACAAGCCATCTTCCCCAGAAAGGCAATTTGTTGTTATTAAGGGGGTCGTATTGGGGGGTCAATAAATCAACCGCATTCAGCGATGTTGAGGTCAACGCCTTCTTTTGTATTTTAGCTTCCCTAGTTTTTAAGGGTCCACCGACTCTTTTTTTAGTTTTCACCTTGAGTGGTGTAATATCGCTGATATTGGAAGGGGATGGGGATGGAGTAGAAAATCTCGGTGAATTTGATAATCCTTCGTCATCAATGCTATTGTATGAAGCTAGCATGGACATGTCGTTAATGATGGGAGTACACAACAGAGGAACATCAATGTTAGGGTTAGAAGACATTTTTACTTTACCCTCCATATCTCCAGGAGTCTCCATACCCACTATGTCCTCCTGCATGGTTTGTAGAATTTGGCGTCATCATAATCCCTATTTGCCCCAAGGATGATTGTTTTCCAGTCATTAAGTTCAGGGCAGGTCCCCTCTTCGGTTCAGCTACATCTACTCTTTTCTTACAGTGCTTCCCCCCACGTCTCACACGCGCTTTTCTGTATTTTCTCACCGATTTTGGGGCTAACGGAGTATGCTCTGGGTCTTTAGTAGGAATCACAGGACGATCTTCATGCCTCTCAGCATGCACTTGTGCTACAATCGTCATGTCCTTCCTTACTCCGATTTCAGGATTGGTTGGCGCAACTTTATCCACCACTATGAGGGGGGTTTCTTCTTGTACGATATTAGGACTCCCTCGACCTAGTGATGCCCTTCTATCATGGTTGATCTGGTTTACCTTTTTAATTAGGTAATTGTCCATAGTGCCTAACCCAGAAGCAATTTTATCATTTTTGGCCCGGGACATCTAAAAGCCTTATAGCTACGATTAGTGTGTCTTCTAATGTAGGAGTACAGTACCAAACCCTGCACATACACTAATGCACCAACACCATATGTTAAATAGAGTCTTACTTCAATATATGTAGTTCTCCCCAACAGGATCAAAGTCTATGGCCCAGTCCAGTCTCTTCAGGCCTCTGAGGGCCTAAGAGGGCCCGCCCTTTGCCCGGGCTTCACCCGGCTTCACCCGCGCGCGTCCCGCGTCGCGGGGGCTGTCGCAGTAATTTATGCGCCCCTGGCGCGGTATCCAGGCGCTAGGGCTGCTGGGAAATGTGGTCCCGCAGGCCCGCGCTCCACTCGGCGGCCGCTCCCTGGATGTAAAGTGCGGCGGCGGGAGGTAAGCCCCTGTGTCCACGGGTCAGGTCTGGCAGAGAAGCAGGTTGCTGGTGAGTTCCTTTAAATCCGTGATAGATTTCCCCGCTCTGCCGGGGCTGTCGCAGTAATTTATGCGCCCCTGGCGCGGTATCCGGGCGCTAGGGCTGCTGGGAAATGTGGTCCAGCAGGCCCGCGCTCCACTCAGCGGCCGCTCCCTGGATGTAAAGTGCGGCGGCGGGAGGCGAGCCCCTGGGTCCACGGGTCAGGTCTGGCAGAGAAGCAGGTTGCTGGTGAGTTCCTTTAAATCCGTGATAGATTTCCCCGCTCTGCCGGGGCTGTCGCAGTAATTTATGCGCCCCTGGCGCGGTATCCGGGCGCTAGGGCTGCTGGGAAATGTGGTCCAGCAGGCCTGCGCTCCACTCGGCGGCCGCTCCCTGGATGTAAAATGCGGCGGCGGGAGGCGAGCCCCTGTGTCCACGGGTCAGGTCTGGCATAGAAGCAGGTTGCTGGTGAGTTCCTTTAAATCCATGATAAATTACTGCGACAGCCCCGGCTGAGCGGGGAAATCTATGCGCCCCTGGCGCGGTATCCAGGCGCCAGGGCTGCTGGGAAATGTGGTCCAGCAGGCCCGCGCTCCACTCGGCGGCCGATCCCTGGATGTAAAGTGCGGCGGCGGAGGAGAGCCCCTGTGTCCACGGGTCAGGTCTGGCAGAGAAGCAGGTTGCTGGTGAGTTCCTTTAAATCTGTGATAGAAGAGGAGTCATCTCGACATCACGTGAGCAACAAAGACTTCTTCGAAAAAAACAAGTTGTAGAGTACGAGCCCACCACTAAATGCCAGGAATGTGCATAGCATGTGAATCTGCTGCACTGTACGCTATGAATAGGTGCTTACAAGGTAAGTAACATACTCCTTACTGAACACGAGAAACCTCTCTTTACCTACAAGTAGCTATAAAACGTGTATACAATTTCTAACATATTTTTAAAAATGAAACAAATGAGCATATTTTGATGAGAATAATTAAACAATGAACGTATTATTGTGAAGATTATGCTACTTCGATTTGATGTCTGAATTATTTTTTATCACAATAATCTTATTTCAAAGAGCATTTCCTTTTCTCTTCTGTTGCAGTGCATCAAAACTTGGTTGAACGCACAAAGTACTTGCCCAACATGTCGGGTTCATGTCCTCTTGAATGAAGATTTTCCATTGCTTGCGTGCAGGAAGCGGCCTATTTGAAATTGTGTTTTGTATCTGTTTTGTTATAGTGGTGGTTTTGTTTTTATACTATTGCCGCCTTTGTATTTATTTTTTGGTAGCTTTGGTATTTTTGTCTTCCTTAGCAAGGTTTCTCATCAGCCGCGTATCTTCTGTTCAGGTAGAAACTGCAGGTAAAACATGGGGCCAAAATTAGAGAGATGGAGGAGTGGGTTCTCAGAAGCATTGTTGAATCCTTACCTCCTATAGAAGATATTTCCATAATGTATTTTCAAGGGAGTTGCTTGTTGAAAGTCAACTGCTCTTGAAATATTTACCTGTAAATAGAAAAAAACGAGATAAATGAGTCCTTGAAGAGCTCAGGGCCCTATTGAGGTGCAGTCGCTTTATTAAAAACCTTGCTCTTGAGTCTTGAGTCAAGGGCACTCGTGATTGTTTAAAATAAAAGTATAGGGGAGCTGCAGCAACATGGTTTATAATGTTTGTTACAGCTCTTTAGGCAGATAGTAGTCTAACCTTGTAAAATGAAGGTGTCTTCAATGATTGGCACCCACTATCTATAGAATAGTGGGTGGATTCGCAGAAAGGACATTATTTGCAAGTGGGGGGGTCTCTTGCTTGTTTTTAAGCTTTTTACTGTGTCTTTACACTGACTTATCCAAGTAGTGCCGTTTTTCTAATAGTGCTTACGGAATGGTCAATATGCCAGGCTTCGTTAAAATTGATGTTGATTAAACGGCACAAATGTTCTTAATCTTAAACTGACATATGATTGTGATTAAACATATAAGCAAGTTACATGCTTGTGCAAAAAAGTATACTGATTGCATATGAGAAAGTGTGCTATATTTTGTTTCTCAAACCCCTTGCATCCACCTCACCACTAACCCCAGAGCACATTTGTTGAAAAAAGCTTGTATGTTTTTAATAGCCTATTTCTTGCCACATCATTTACTTTTATTTATTTGTACATTCCCTTGTTCATTCATAGACTCTTATCACAGTTACAGATCTGAAATGATGCAATGTGCTTATTAATGAATTTGTATTACACACCGTCCTAAAACAAGCGACAACCACCTTAAAACATTCTAAGCCCCTAATTGCAAAGCTCCTAATCGAAGTTTGCATTAAATGAATTGAAACCTCTACGGTTACATCTAATAAACCTCCTAGCCTTAAGTTTTTAGGACTATTGAGTATACATAAAAAGGGACCCAGGATGGGACAGCGCCCGCTACTGCTGAAAGAGTGCCAGCAGCACCATCATGGTTGTCCAAAATGCATGTCTGAGGGAGTAAAACCACAAGTGTCATTGAGCGCTTACCAGCTCATTCTGTAACTCCACCTCCCGCATACCCAAACACCACCGCGCGGGAACACATGCTCCGTACTCTGTGATCCCCTTCACAAACTGTCAGTTTATAATAATGGGAGCCGCTGGATGGAGTGAGCAAAGTTGACCTGTCCACTGCAGGGAGCAGCAAACGAGTACTTCCCCAACTTGACCTTGGGTGTACCCACCCGTCCATCCCTGGCTGAGAAGTAGTAAGAGATGCGCACACAAGTCAGTCAGCATGGCTTCTGCGTCATTCAGTGACCGCAGCAGAAAACAAATCTGTTAATATTGAAACCAGCAGATCTGTGATATCACCTACCGCCCACCGAGGCTCCGCTTTGTTGAAACTTTTATTTAAGTTCATATTTTTCCCTGTGATGAGACTTTGGAGTTGATAAACTATTTTTTGGTTGTCAAACATGTTTTATTGATTTTCTGATATAGAATATGTCAATACAATCAATGAAGGAAAACCATTACAGCTTCATGGTATCTATATCAATACACAGCATTTCTCATTATCCAGGGTATCCCCTTGTACCAATTTTTATGAGGCATTGCCAAATAAGGAGAAATTTTTCAAACATTCCTCCCAAATGTTGCCCTCTCTTTCTCTTATGTCCCTCCCTCCTCATGAACTGAAAAGGAAAAGAGAAACAGGAAACACCAACCTATAACTGAAAAAAAAGCATAGCAGGAGACTCGTGTGACATGGGGGTGAGTATGAATCTTGCAAACAGTACTCTAGTGGTTAAGACTTCGTTGTTCAGAACTGGAAGAGATGATGTGCTCTCACCCGCGAGGGGCAGGCCACTATTGGGAGACCCCTAGAGAGGTAACTGATCAGAGGGCCCCATGCGTATTCAAAGTGTTAAAGTAATCTCTAAAAATCCATTATGACTGCTTGCCATAGACGTGCATGCTATTGTCAGGGCCGGTGCATACCTCTTTTTCCAAGCTGTGGCAATTGGAGTCTTTGCTGCTCCCAGGCAGAGCCATGTTATAGCTTGGTCTGTTTTTGTTTGGTATTTCAGACAATGATCCCTTAAGCCCTGAAGTGCGAAGCCAGGGGTACCTGGGATAGGGTACCCTAACATATCTTTGATTCGGGCTAAGATTTCATTCCAGAAAGGTGGTTGTCGGGCAGTCCCACCAGATATGACAAAAATCGCCAAGCAGACAACAACACCTCCAACATAAGTTTGATGTGTTAGGTTTCAGTTTGGTGGGATATAGGTACAAATCGTAAAGTATCTTATAGTGAGCTTCACAAAGCCCTAGAGAGTGGTTGTGCCAGACTATGTCTTTCCAGAGTGCCTTTCATTGGGTATACAAAATGTCATGCCTCAGTGTGCGCTCCCAGAACTGAAGGTGACGTGGTCCTTGGGAGAATAACGTGTGTAGCAGGAGAGAATATAGAAAGGTAATGGCGCCCTTACCAGTCCCAGCTCCCGTCACAATGTGTTCTAGTGGTGTGAGCTCCCTAGTCGCCGCATCTCGAATCCCAGGCTGCAGAGCCCAATGACGCAGCTTTAGATAGTGAAAGTATTCAGTGTTCGTAAGGTGGAAGTTTTGTTGACAATATTCAATTGTTAGTATATCCCACTTATAGAAGATGTCAGACAGCGTGAGGCAGCCCCCTTCCCTCCATACATCAAATGGGGCTGGCCTTATTGCTGGTGAAAAGGCTTGATTGTAATGTATGGGCGTCCACGCTGCCAGTCCAAACACCTCATTCCAGATTTTTAAGGTTGTTCTCGTGGGGGTGCTTATATAAGCATTAGGTGGGCAGTCTGGTTTTGGTTTCTAGAGAACATCTCATGTGACTCTTCCTGTTATTGCTGTCCATATGGAGTCAGTGTTTATCCTACTCTCGCTGGGACCACTCAGTAATGACTTGGAGTGGGAGCGCATTATTATAAAGAGCAAAGTCTGGGAGTGCTAGACCTCCTTCGTCCCTCGGCTTCTGAAGTAAGTTAAAGGGTAGACATTCTCTTTTATTTTACCAGATACATTTTGTAAGAAGGGTGCGAACGCAAGGTAGGTATTCCTGTTCTAGATCAACAGACAGTCTCTGGAAGAGATGAAGACATTTTGGTAGGACCGCCATCTTAATAGCGTACATGTACATGGGAGCCCACCTTTTAAGATCAATCTGTAAATGGTGGAGGAGTGGCGGGTAGTTAGCTGCAAACAGACATGAGATCTTGGGAGTTATCTTTACACCAAGGTATGTGAGTTCTTTCTTTGCCCACTAAAAAAGTGTTGTAGCCAGTAGCACCCCCATCTCAATGTCGGTTAGGTTAAAGAGAAAGGATTTGGTTAGATTAATGCGCAAGCCCCCACCCCATCAAATTATCTAAATTCCTCTTGTTGTGTTGTCAGCGAGTGTTGTAGATCTGTAAGTGTTAGTAAGATGTCATCGGCGGACAGTGAGATCTTATGGTCTTCCGATACCACTGATCGTGGGGTTCTCCCTTATCTTTGCTGCCAGGGTTTCAATACTGAGCGCGAAGAGGAGTGGGAAAGGGGGAATCTCTGTCTCGACCCCCTGCCCAGACAAAAGGGATTCAAAGTCACCCCACTAACCAGTACCCTAGCGCTTAGCGCGGCAAAGTTAGCCTGTATCATTGCTATAAAGACTTCACAGAAATCGAATCTCTGAAGTGTCAAACAGAAAGGGCCAGTCCACTCGATCAAACGTCTTCTTGGCATCTAAAGTGAGCAGTACTGCCAGCATATGTTTTTTGGTGGCCTTCTCAATCAAATGGATCACCCTTCTTACATTGTCGTGCGTCTGTCTGCCATTAATAAAACCTGATTGATCCAGGTGGACCAAGTCTGGCATCAGACCTTCCAGATGAGAGGCAAAGAATTTGTAGTATAACTTTGCGTCTATGTTGAGCAATGTTATAGGGCAGTAGGAGTCACAGTGCTGCGGGTCCTTTCCTTGTTTTGGGATAATCGAGATAATGGCCTCATTCATTGTATGAGTCACACATTTAGTGTCTGCTATATGATTAAAAAGACTGGTCGGGTGGGGAATTAGTTCAGAACTAAACGTTTATAAAATTGTGTCATCAGTCCGTCCGGGCCAGGGGACTTGTGGAGTGTCAGTGTCCCTATTGCTTGTCGTACTTGTAGCTCGCTTATAGGTTCTCCCAATTGCTCATTTTGGACTACGGTGAGCTTTGGCAGTTCCACTGAACATAGGTAGTCAAGTTGCCTTTGTGTGTTGGTTTGGTCAGCTTTATACAATGATTTATAGTACTCCCCAAGGACTTGTGCCTTCCATTGGTCCATCACCTCTAGGTTGCCTGAAGGGTCATGTATGTCCCTAACATAATCTTTACCTCTTCTAATTCTCAATTGTCGCGTTAGGTGTACCCCTCCCTTGTATGTAGGACGTTTGCCTAAGGCAAAGCAATGTAAATTCTGCCCTATTGGTATAGAACGCATTTAGTTTCCCCTTTATGGCCGTGACTATTCATTGGAGGGTGAGTGTGAGGGTGGTTTTGTGGGCCTGCTCTAGAGTTTGCAGTCCCCCTGCTAACATCAGGGGTTCTTTGGTCCTCTGTTTACTAAGGGCTGACATCAGTGCAATGATTTGTCCCCTTAGTACCACCTTGAATGTGTCCCAGTTGTTAGCTTGCGTGGTGTCTTGGGGATTATTCAGGTGGAAAAATTCCCTAATAGCTTTCGGCATGTCATCCCTAAGATTTCTGTCACGGACCAACGCACTGGAAAAGAACTAACGATTAAAGCTGGGTGTAGGGTTGTTCCACTCCAGGTAGACGGTCACCGGGACATTATCAGAGATTAGAATGGGATATATTGTTGTTTCTCTAATGTCCCTGCTAAGCCCCTGGCTAAGGAACACATGATCTATTTTGGAGTAGGTACGATGAATGTGGGAGAATAAGGTGCAATCCCTATCCTCTGGGTGACTCTCCCTCCAGGCATTAATGAGTCCCAGTTCTCGTATCGCCTGTTTTAGGTTTTTCGGAAAGCTAACCGTGGGTGATCTATGGGGGTGTGTACTGTCAATTCCAGAGTGCAATGTGAGGTTAAAGTCCATCAGAATTATGTCCCCCTCCGCAAATCCATCCAAGGAGTGCCAACATAGTTGTCATGAAAGCTACCTAATTAGTGTTTGGTGCGTAGGCTGTTGCATCCGTGCACAGTTCCCGCCTAATACGACCGTTCACCATCACAACCCTTCCATCCTTATCTATTTTATTGCCCTCTGGTTGAATTCTTAAAGAGAAGTGAAAGTGGAGAGCCACATATGTAGAGGCAGAGGATTTGTATATCAGGAGATATGTCTTGTGTTTTAGCCTATGATCTTCTGATCTCTTGAGGTGGGTCTCCTGTAGTGCTACAATATCATAATGCTGATCTAGCAAGTATTTCTATATCTTATGGCGTTTGGTTGGGGTATTCATAGCTCTAACATTCCATGTGAAAGTATCGATCACCATGATAGCAACAATTTCTCCCTTTGTTGCCTTTAAAGACTTTCATCCCTTAGCCTGCCCTCCTCCTTCCCACTCCACCCCTCCCTCCCGCCCCAGTCTCCCTACCCGCTCCAGCAAGGCCTCCATAGTATACGATTCCAGCTCTAGGCAATCACTGATGTTCCCCCAGACCTCCAAGTGTCCCCCAAGTACCTGCAAAAGAAAAAACTTAAACCCCAAAACAATTACAGTTGGAACAACTGGTCCCCAGTTCAGTCTACTAGTGTAGTATAGTATAGAATGCGTAGAGCATTGGAGGCCATTCAGACCACTATTTCTACCATGGCTCCAATGCAGCAACTGTTTGGAAGGTAGAATTTCAATGACAGCATTACGTTTTGTGGAGTTTGCCCTCGGCGTAGGGATCGTGGAGAGTGTCTACAGGCAAAACCCAGAGGGTACAAATGTGGCTCGTGAACCATTTTCAGTCCTAACGGGACCCCAATACTGAGTAGGCCATGTCGCCTTATGTCATTTTTTAGTATACTGTCTTATTTGTATTCCTGCTATGTGGCCGTAGGAGATAGCGACACTCAGCATAGTCAGCGTTTTCTCTGTGATTGCGGGTTGCCGGGACAGCAGAAGACGTCCCTGGGCAGCCAGCCCCGTCAGAGTTGCTGCCACCCTCAGGTATCGGAAGCCCCAAAAGGGTGAGTGCCTCTTTCAACTCGTTGATATGGTATGCTTTATTTGGGAATTCAAAGCCCAAACCGAAGGGATATGTACAGCGGTATTTGATGTTCTCTTGTCGAAATTTGTCCATGACTGGCCTGAACTGTCGGCATTGCGCCAGGGTCGCTGGTGCTATGTCCTGATATAGCGCGCATGCAAACCCCTGGAATGTCAGTTTCTAGTTTCCTGGCGGCCTGGAGGATCGCCTCTTAAGTTTGAAAGAATGCAGTTTGGCTTCGACATCTCTCTGGCTTCTTTTGTCGCCCAGGATGGGTTTCTCCTCCCTGTGGACTCTCTTTTTTAAGCTTCATGGTCGTTATGCCAATGGTCAGGGCCCTCTGCTCCCTCCTCCAAGTTCCAGATTCTAATGTTATCCCGTCTAGATCGGTTCTTTAGGTCTTTGTTTTTCAACAGGATCGTTTACAGCAGTTTTTGGAGATGTTGAGTGATTACTGTCATCTGATCTGCAAGTTGTTTAAACTCCGACGTCTTGCCCTCCATGTCTACCACCCAAGACCCAACATCCTGCTGTAACGAGTTCAGTCTACCATTGAGATCAGCCTTCAATGTCTCAAGTGAGGTGGTCATTTCTGCCCCGATTTCCTCCCTTAATTCTTGCTTGAATTAATGGAAGGAAGACAGAAGATCCTCTTTAGTAAGTGCCATCACGACCCCTTCCCCTGTAGTCTATCGATTTCCTCTAACTTCTGTGGGGGTGAAATAGCTAGAAACTCTGTTGTTTTGTTGCTTTTTGGCCGACATAAAGGGAATCTTTGATTGCACCTGTGTGTGCTAAGACGGCGCCCAGGGAATGCCAAGAGAAGCATTTCTGAGGAAAGGTAGTCCCCAAAGTAGAGGGGATTGCAGCTTAGGCGATGGTAGCTCCGGTCAAGGCAATGAGCATCCTCAAATGACCTCCAGGTAGGAACCCTGCGCGCCTTCCCCAGCAAGCTTCAGAGCACACATCAACCAATCTGGAGCCACGACCACCACCCCATGGTGCCACCCCTTCGATCCTCAAACCAACCCAAGAATTTCTTCGTGCATGATGCAACCTCCTCCACCAGTACTCAAAAGATCATTGTAAACCCCCCCTTATTGTCGAGCGTGTCACGTGTTCCAATCCTTCAGCTCGCGCTGTGAGAAAGTCTCTCCACTATGTTTATTGTGTCTTGTGTGATGTCCTGGTAAGCCGCCATGACAAGGTCAGGTATCCTCAATCGTATCCCCGCAGCAGTTGTACCTCTCCACCGAAAACGTCAGACCGGCAGCTGCTGTGGGAGACTCCACTTACTAGACCCCTCACCATCTGCACCATTGGGCTGCATTTTCATCACCACAGGCTCCAAACATGCACAGGCAAGAACCGCAGAGTGAGTTGAAGTAGTTTCCTACGATGGGTTTGGTCGTGGGTGTTCGTTTTTCTTTTTCCTTCCTATTTCGGTTGGTGGCAGCAGAGCCGTCGTGGATCAACCCCACACAGCTATCTTGGCTGGCAACTCCCCCGACAGCCCATTTTTTTAATCTCATTTGAAATCACTGCTGCTGAGATACCGGCTTCCTTGCACTTGCACTATGATATGCGTGAACCAGAACCAGGCCATTCATGTTTTAACATTTGTATCTTCCTCATTTTATCCAAAAGTAGAATGTGGCAACTTGGAGTCTCTTGAATCTGTTACATCTTTCCTCCATCACCTCTCCTGCACTTTGAGTGTTATATTTTATACAATTAGGAGCAGGTTCCCCAGTATTTAGTCCCTTTGTCTGCCTGGGAACTTCAGCTAAGCCATTGGCAGATGATATATAATGTATTGTTATGGTATCAGAAGGCTCTATATTAATCAGGATTGAAGGTGGGTTGATGTTACAGTAATGCTTTCCCCGATATGAGTCCGTTCTTTGTTTTGCATCAAATGCGAGGAATGTGTTCAACCTGTGAAAACAAGTTTTAGCTCTAATAAAGGTTTGGAGGCTGCAGCACTAAACCCGCCCAATAGACAAGGTTTACATTCTGCTGTGCCTAGGGCACCTTTACAGGTGCTGGAAAATATATTTGGGGGCCTGTATGTCATATTAACTGCAGAAAACTAAAGTTAACAGCAAATTCGTGTAAAAAAATATATAAGCTGCTATCTGTGCGTTTCTTAGCAGAAACGTTAAACTCTTTGGGAGAACACCATTAAAATGTAACGTGATTTTCTAATCTTTATTAACTTTTGCTTTATTAAAATGATGTGAAAATCTTCATTATGTGTTTTCGTCCATGCTGTTTGATGCCTTGACTGGATTTACATTGTACAACATTTTTTTTATCCTTCCCTTTGTATCCTTCACCATTTACTGATTCTTGGTACAGTAAATTGGTATGCTGAACTTTGTTGTTGCAGTTTCTTCATGGTTCAAACATTTTACCTTTATGCAAGGGTCAAAATCGTGGCAATATAGACTTGGGTATCTAAACTTAAATGGAACCAAACATTAAGATATTTTTAAACTAAAAAAACAGTAGTCCTACGAGAGTATCAAAATACCAAAACAAAAAGAAAATATTTACGGATATTTCATTGCAGGATAAACGCTGATGCTCTCTTAAGGGGTTGTGTTTCTCCTGTGGTGAACTTCCCACATTTTTTGTTCCCTCACGTACCATTTTTGTTTTCCCCTGCTGTTTAATGTTCCTGTAGAAGAGCGGCTGGTGCTTTTTTCCTATGCAGTGCAACCAGGGGTGGGTTTCCGCAGTCTGGCTTTTTAGGTTTCGCTTGCGCTGTGCTTGCGAAGTCTCCTGTAAATAAAAATAAACAAGCAATTACAATGCAACTGTCTCGCCTTTGCAAACGTTAGAGCTATTGGCATTGTTAATGACAACATTTTTATTTATGTGTTGGTTTTGAAAACAGATAAATAAATGGCATTGTCATTTACAATGTCAATAGCTTAATCTCTCGCGAGACCTATTGCATTTACACACACAGAGAGCCACACACACAGACCCACAGAGCCACACACCCACAGAGCCACAAACACACACAGCCACACACACACACCTAGCCACACACACACAGCCACACACACAGCCCCACACACACAGAACCACAAACACACACACACAGCCACACACACACACAGCCACACACACACACACACACACACACAGAGCCACACACACATAGCCACACACACACACAGAGCCCCACACAAACAGAGCCACACACACACAGAGCATAATTCCAAGAGCCAAGCGCCAATGGAAAGTAATAAAAACACCTAGTGGCTTGTCTGGGCTCTAAACCGTCATTGTAGGAAACGTTATAGAATTAACTGAAGGTGAAGCCAGTGGACTCAGCACACTTTTAGAAGGTAAAAGATCTTCAACTGCGGGACGTACTACTGTTCTGCTCACAATTGCAAAGTGCAGCAAAAGCACAGAATTACGCTTGCTTACCTAGAAAATGACAGCGAGGTGAAGGCCAAGATAATTTTTTGCCTAGTATTTGTCAAAAAGTTTGAATACATCAAAAGAAGGTAATTACAAGCCAAACAGTAAATGCAAAGCCAAATTTTGTAGTGTTTTGCCAGAAACTTACTGAATTCAAAACTTTTAGAAACAAAACGATACAGTGTGCTTAGGAGCCAAAATGAGGAAGAGGTAGCCCATTGGTCTAGTTTCTAAAAGCACAGACCACGAAAGGGATGTATTTCAGTCATGAGGACTCTTAATATAGCCTGGACACTAACTGTGCAACAACCTGTATGGCACAGTCCACACAGCTCGCCTCCCCAGCACGTAGATTTTAAGACTACGACTAAGCACACCAGAACCACAACTATTTACAACTAACTATGCACTAAAAATATAATTACTGCAGGGAAAGAAAGTGTCTCATGAATGATAGTTGACATTTCCATCTACTACAAGTCAGGCACTCAATCCTCATCCTTCTATTGAGATGATTTACACAGACCAACTCAAATTGCATCCGATCCTGCTGATTCTAGTACTGGAAAGAGCATGGCAGAATAGTTATGAAGTGTGGCCAATTGACAACCAGGCAATAATAACACACACATAGCCATATAATAAAGCAGTAGTAACTATATGTTTTTTCAAAATAAGTGTCCCGGCGCATCCTCCAGTCGGGACCAAAAAAATTGTTCAGGCATTTTCAGCTTTCACGTTCTAACTGTTCCTTGCGGAAATAATCTCTCAAGTCGGCATTCCAAAGAAGGCATAATATACCAAGTGGAACCATTTAGCAGACATATATGTTGAACTGAAGGCCAGCTCAACACGTCTCTTGCTGCCTGTCCAATTAAGATTTAAAGACGATGTGCTGGTGGACTGTGAACTACATTCTCTGTGAAAATTAAGAACCGTCGTTTTGCGGTATGCAGTTTTAAAAAAAACTACACTGGGAGCACTTCCCAAAGCTCCTGATCTGCTGCTCCAGGAATACGTCAGCAGCGAATCGCTACCTCAGGACACTCAGTCCAATGCCTCGCCTCCTCTTTGCAAGCCCCGAGCATTCCTGGGCAAAGGTGAGTTTTAATAGTATTGAACACTCCTTGCCCCAGGAACGCTGCACATCCGCAACACATGTAGGCACTTGGTTAGTTCTGTATTCTTCCTTGGGAACGCTGCCTATCTTGTAGCACTCACTAATCAGGTTACAGAGTTACCATATGCGATTAGCATGACACATTATAAAATGATTCGGTACCCAGTATTAACTCATGACCTGCCAATTATCTTTTCTACAGTCTCGTCTGTAGGTCTACGTTTCTTAGTGTGTGAAATGTGCGAGTTATGATTTTTCCCTTAATTTGCAGTGGGACTTTGTGAATGACCTCCTGTGAGGTGGATTGCCTGCATTCTACAGTGTATGCCCTTTGGGTTTACAAACAACATTCTATGAGGAGAAAGTGTCACCAGTCTAGAAGGCCTAATGCAAAACATGACTGATCAATGCAATATGCATAAAACACACACTTCAGTGTCCGACGAGTGACAGGGGTCTTAGCTGGTCTTGTACAGCACATATAAACTACCACAGTGATGTAACTCTCATCAAACAGCATGTTATATATGATTTCTCAAGTGCCCCGCGCACTGTAGAGTCCTGAAATGTCAATATGTGTTTATAATGACTTAAAGGCTGTTTGTGATTTCTAAAATGACAACATAAGGGGAGGTAACGGGCACGGGCATCAAGCACACAACACATGACCTCATTACCACTATAGAAGGCCGTGTTTAAACAAGAAGCATAATAATAGCTACTACTGTAGCAAAGATGCGAGTGTGGTGTGTCATCCTGTTCCAGTCAATCACAAGGATAGAACTTTCTCATGAGAGGTCCTGGGAGCAGGGGGGCGTTATTGAGCCCAGTATTATCCCAGACACTTGTTAGACAACATACAAGGAGTCAGAAATTGGACATTTGCCAGCACACCAACAGGTTGGGGTGTATTCAGTACCCCTTGCTTTGAAAAAGAAGACTTAGCTAGCTCAAAGTATCGACTACAGATGGCTAGGATGTCAGCTTACACACAAGAGATGAGATGGGATACACCTCTTATCAATTCATACTGTGACAGGAGCTGCTGCCAGGACCACGCAAGAATAAAATAAACAGGTGGATTGAGTAAGGTCCATCATTACTCATGCTATTTTCAGAGAGCGTTGTTATAACGGACGCTACAAACTCAACCATATTTGGGGGTTTAAAGAAGTGCTGGTGAAAGGATGCTTTCTTTGATCAGTACGTGCTTTGACACTCCGCCAGCAGACACCAACTCAGTATGTCAAGTAAGGAGATCGTCCACAATCCATGTTTTCTCAAAACTAGGCCTCAATGCAGAGACACCTTTCATCCAGAAGTACCTCTAGGATTGAACAATGCAAGAGCCACATGATGTAGTGTTACTGGCCTGTCTGTGTCTAAGTGGTAGAAGAGTGATCACGGTGTCACCCAGCAGATACTCATATTCACATATACATGCATTTATAGAAACTAATTGTATCTAGAACACACTTTGTCAGCCTGTATATAAGCACTTGATTTGACATCCCCTTCCACTCAAGAACAAACCTCGATGTATATAGCAGGGTTTTAAGCCTATGGTGAGAAATGTTCTTCCAGTTACTTAGTTGTTCTTTATTGACCTGTTAGCCCTTGAATCAAAATCGGGGGATGCCAGAATTGCGCCAATAATCCCGTTGATCCTCAAATTGTCGTTGATCAGATAGAGCATAGTTCTGCTCTTACCTGTATTTTGGAAATGACAGGCCGGAACTGATACCGAGAAGGTCAGTAAACTATAGATACGAGAACAAAACTGGATAAACTACTCACACATCACATACTGAGTTTACATGTTAAAGAGTGCTAGAGAGGACGTACTATTATACTGAGTGGAAGCGCCATACAAGCCTCCTCTCACGCTGCACAGTACACGCACAAGGCCCCCTCACCTCGGAGCTGCAGCAGTGGTAAGAGCTCCACCAAACTGCCCTGACTGCAGAACTGCGACGAGCCTTGGGAGCGCTTCTGGTGCTGCGCCTTGTGCACAGATTTGCGTGTAAATCCATCCACCTTCTCCGCTGCGGAGATAGTCGACATGGCTACGGCTATGCTGGCGGATCAATTACGGGCAAGGGGTGGCGCTCAAAAGCTGCTGTCGGCCCCGTTCTCACGGTCACTTTTCGTCCCGCACATGCCGCGGGGTACGTTCATGTCCGCCCGAAGGCTGCTGGCTCTGGACCGCTTGTCAGTGCAGAGTGGCCCACTCCCCCGGGTGTCTGCTCCTGCCATCTCCCGTTAGTCCCCGTTGCCTTGCCCAATTCGCAACCACCACAGACCGGGCCCAGCGCTCGAGCACACCCCCAACCGACAACACTTTGGGTAGAGCCCGCGATGTAGACGGAGAGCGGACTAGAGCCCTGGCTGCAGCCACTGCTCTCCCCTGCGAAGGTGACATCTTTATCGAGTCAATGATCGACAGCAGACGCAAAACAAAACATTTTATTAAATTACAGATCAAATTAATTGTAAACTTAACTTCGATTAACTAGTTATATTCACGTGTATATCGATACAACATTTATACATTTGAAAAGGTTACAACTTTTCAAAATAGATACCTGCCACTTTTTAACGACTGTTGATATGTATAAATTGTCTAAATTCTGTTTGCTAAACGGCGTTCTGTTTTATCTGCAACTACTGTTGCGCATTTCCAGTCAGGTTCTGACATGCAAGCCTAGCATCCACAATTCTGAAACCACTCTACAAGGTTATCAGCATCAAAACAAGAGCTCGCCATGACACAGCCTTTTGTCTTTGAGCCCCGTCCCTTTCAGACTGACTTCCTGCTGACGTAAAAGGTTCCTTATCTTCATTATGGGGCCATCTGTTGGACCCATAAAGAAGGTAAGAAACCTTTAACTCCAGCAGTAAGTCAAGGAGCCCAGTCTGAAAAGGACGAGGCTTGGAGAGAAAGAAGAACGCCACTGGGACCTCTTCTCAAATGGCTGGCCACCGTTTAGGAGGTCAGCCAATGGAGAAGAGGGGCGGGGCTTAACCTCGCTAAATAAACTCACTCTATCCGATCATGTCTTGCCAGCTCGACTGCGCATGTGCGCAGTTTTTCCCAGGCTGAGACCTAAAAACCTTCAAATGGGCTTAGGAACCACTCATTACTAACCTTTACTTTCCATTGGTCCATTACTTACCTTTAGTTAACAGTGGCTCCCACGTCACTCACAATTCCTTGCTTCCTATTAGTTAGCGCTCCTTCTAGGCTCCGACTTCCTCCTCCTGGGCTTGGAGTCTTCATCCATGCCTTGGAGCTTGGACAAAGTACTACTTCCTGTTGCCATCGTCCTTCCACTGGCCATATGCTTCTCACGGTAATTGTTTTTTTTTTACACGCACTCTCCAAGATTGCAAGTATCTGCAGCCTGCCCAGCCAACCCCGCTGTCTGTGCTTCTCCCGACTCCCTCCCATCACCATTGGTCTTGTCCAAACTTCCCTCCCTATTCCCCTTCGTATTGCTTGCCTGTCCCATACTGCTCCCTCCTCATGCTGAACACCCCCCATGCTTCCTATGGCCCTCCCATCTGCCAAACACAAGAGAATGGTAACTTGCAATGTAAAGGGGAACAGTGGATGCTGTAGAGGGCTTGCATACTGCTGAAATACTACTGATTGTGTTTTGTTTTTTAGGCACAGAAGATTGTGATTTGCCTATGATCACAGGACGTTGAGATGAGGTCGAGACTCAAATCTGGCTCCAAAGTCGGCAGCTCTGGCCGTTACGCCAGATACTCTTCCCCTCTCTCCGAGCATTGCTTTCTTCAGCTGAAGAATAAAGACATGAGAACATGCATTGTTTGCACTGAACATTCAAGCTCACTCTAATCGCCAAAGACCCTTGAATAACCACTCCCCCTCTGCTTGATCATGTTAAGTGAAAGCAATGCATGTTTTCATGTCTTTCTTTATGCTAAGAAAACCATAATCATAAAAAGCCGAACCTTTCAAAGCTCCACTGAACTGCAGTCTTTTCTGATGCCAGAAAGCTTGTGTGCAATTAAGGTATACCTTTTAAGGGCTGTGATGTGCTGTGTTCTAAAGTAGTTCGTGTCCATTGAGATGCAGGAGTATGGGTGATATGTGCCCATGTGATCTGTGTTACCTGTATACCTTTATTGCAGTGTGCGTCGTCCAATCTGCATCATCCCGGTACTCCAATGTCTTCTCCCCCCTCCCCCCCCCCCCATTTTCCATCCAGTCACCCCCCTTTTTAGTCCACCTCACCTCCAACCTTCTCCCCCTGTGAACTATCCATAGGCTCCCCTTATCCCTTCTTCCATACTTTCTGTCCACCTCCCCCTCCCCTCGTTATTCACCCGGATTTCGCCTCAATCCCACTGCATCTCTCTCCTCCCTCCCACTCCTCCAGCAATTCTATGCTACTCCCTTTCCCCCCCTGGTAACCCTGTTCATTTCACTCCCTCTGGTCCAACAGTACCACTTCCTTTCCCCAACTTCCCTTTCTCTCAACCCCCCCCCACTCTGCCAGTTGCCCGTTCCCTCGCTGCCTCCTCTCCTACCTGACTTGCCCTCCACAACTACCTCACCTCTTTTCATCCCAAACCTCCTTCATTCCCATGACTCCACACAGCCCTCCCCTCTCCTCCTTCCCAACCGCTGTGTTCCGCACCCTTCTCCCCCTAAAGTTATCCCTAATTCCACTCCTTCTTGCAACACCAACAAAGGCAACTCTCCCTTAACCTCCGATTTGTTAACTCCCGCTCTCAACCTCCACCTTTCCCCACTTTTGAACCCTACACCCCTACTCACCTCCTATCCCCCCCACCTCTCCCTGCCTTCCACCACCAATTCCACCCCCACCTGTGTCCATCGATCCACCCAACCTTCCGTGCTCTGCATTACTCTCGCTGGAAAATAAGCTAGGTTCCCTTATCACCTACATCTCGTAGCTTACAGATGCAATTTCACTGCTAAGCTCGAAGATTTCCACCTTTCCATGCACCCCTCTCCGTCCCAACTTCCTACGAGATGCACCTCGCCCCGCACCTCAATTTAGCCAAGCTCAATCAGTCGTCAGCAAACTCTGTTAATTTGCACAAGCCTTTGAACGCCGCCCTTCCTCAACCTGCATACCATAGCAACCCTACTATCTACACTATTCCAACCATCTCCTCTGTCAGAACCAAGCAACCACCTAAACCCTCCCGAGCACCCCCACATAAGCACAACATCCCGATCACCCTTCAGAGCCCAAGTGCCCCCATCACCAAAACAGTCCTGACAGAGCTGCGTTGTCTGCTCCACAACTGCAGATCTGCAGTAAAACACAAACTTGAAATCTCAGATACCATCACCCACCACAATATTGACATGCTCTTCCTCACAGACACCTGGTTCAAAGATACCTCGCATTCTATGTTTGATCTCCTATTACCTACAGGCTATTCTATACTTAGGAATGACAGAACTGAAAACACAGGGGGAGGTGTTGCAGTCATCTTTAGAAACTCCCTTCAACTTAAGGCCTCTCCTATCAGCTCCTTCCTCACCTTTGAATGCCTTTCTTTTGAGTTACAAGTGCATCACCGTTCACCCCTTAGTTTCCATGTCATTTACCGTCCGCCTCGTAGCGGCCCTGCGTTTTTGGAGGAACTCACTGACTTATTCAGTGACCAATACTCGCAAAGTGACAATCAGACTTTCGTAGGTGACTTCAATCTCCACTGGGGCTCACCGCAAGACTCTTCCGCAAACTCTCTGGCCACCTTCCTCTCTATTAACGATCTCATCCAACACTGCACAGAATCAACACACTCTAAGGGCTCAATCCTGGACCTTGTTATTTCTAAAGCAGGCATGCTTTCCATCTCTACCCCTATTCACGTAGACTGGTCTGACCACCTCCTCATCCCATTCTCTATTCAACTATCACACGCTATTACACTTGGCCAACCCAAGAGGGCTATCTCCTGGTTCCGTGATGTTAAAAATATTGATGTCGATCCCCTCTGTGAATCAGCTTTGTTATCACTTCCAAGGCTAGACCCGAACCTAGATGTTTTGACAATCTCACCTCCCAATGTCTCACAGTTCTTGCAGATGAAATCAACAACGTCGCTCCACTTAAAAGCAAAAGGTTAAGGCCCACCCCCTCAGCACCTTGGTTCAACAAATCCCTCTATGAATAAAGGAAGCAGCTAAGATTCCTGGAGAAACAATGGAGGCAAGTGCCCTCCACCGATAACTTGTCCACGCTTCGCTCCGCAAGATCCAAGTACCACAAAAACATCTTCCTTGGGAAAGCGGCGCACTTCAAAACCCTCCTTGACTCAGCAAAAAATAGACCCAAAAAACTATTCGATCTCATCAAGAGTCCTGACCGCTCTACCCCCTTCCTCCAAGTTGGAGGACTCTGCAAAGAGAGCAGCGGATTTCGCTTTATTCTTCGACGAAAAAGTGAAATCTCTTGTGGATCAGGTCGCTCATCCTACCCCTCCAGAGGAGTGCAAGTCCTTAGCCATTTGGCAAAACTTTGACCCCATATCTGAAGATGCCCTTCTCAAATGCATCCGAGAAACAAAGCCCTCCAACCATTATCAGGACCCCATCCCCAGTGCCATTGCCATTGACTTTTATACCCTTTCCCTCTCCTACTGGACCACTCTGGTCAACCTCTCCCTCTATCAAGGCTCCCTTCCTGTCTCCTTCAAAACTGGGCAGGTCACCCCGCTTCTTAAAAATCCAACTGCTGATGCGTCTGACCTCAACAACTTCCGCCCCATCACTAACTTACCCTTTCTTGCGAAGGTTATAGAAAGATGTGTAGCAAAAAAGCTCTATCGTCATATCAAGGACAATGATCTTCTTGACAATTTCCAGTCTGGCTTCATTCAAAACTGCAGCACTGAAACAGCCCTACTGCAAGTGGTTGATGACGCTCTGAGGATCCTCGACTCGGGGGGGGGGGGGAGGTCCTTCTTCTAATTCTCCTTGACCTTTCTGCAGCCTTTGACACTGTCAATCACAACACCCTCCTCAACATTCTTAAACAGAGAATGGGCATGGAGGGCACTGTGCTTAAATGGTTTGCCTCCTTCCTCTCTGATAGATCACAAATTATCAAAATAGCGAACAGTCTTTCATCTCCTGTGGCGGTAGGTCAAGGTGTTCCTCAAGGCTCTATACTTGCACCCACATTGTTCAACCTCTATTTAGAACCACTAGGAAATCTCCTAAGTAAATCCGGGATCCACTATCATCTCTATGCTGACGATACTCTAATCTACCTCAAGGTTGCCTCTACTCATGATCTCTCGATCCTAAGCTCTACTCTCGACTCCATTCATAACTGGATGTTTACTCATCAACTGATTCTGAACCCCTCCAAAACCAAATTCCTCCTCTTCTCCTCTTTAATCTCTCCTCCCCCGGTGCAATCTTGGATGGATCAGCTGAATCTACTGAACACTAAACCCATCATGCCGACAGCGCAAAAACCCTGGGCGTCATCCTCGACAAAAAACTCAATCTAACCCCCCACATAAATTACATTGCAAAGTCTGCTCGTTACCATCTGTGCCTTCTTTGGGGGATCCGTCGCTTCTTCCCGGAGCAGGACCTTATAACCCTGGTGCAATCGCTGGTCCTCTCCAGACTTGACTACTGTAATTCTCTTCTTACTGGCCTCCCCAAATCCCACCTGTCCCCCCTTAAATCGGTCTTCCATTCAGCAGCTCGTTTCATTTACGGTGCTGGAGGTAGCGCAAGCGGCCCTTCACTGAGCACAACCTTGCTAGTTCGCCGTTCAATCGCCTCACCGAGACGTTCAATGATCTAGGACGCACTCCTGGGCCCCATGCCCTGCGTGATATCATGCCAGACCAGACTATTTTTGTCGATGGGAACTCATGCCCCAGCCAGGCAAACTCTGCTAGTAGGGCTTCCTTGACAGCCAAGCGCCCCCTGTCGACCATGTCGTTGCCTCCCAAATGCAAAATAATCCAATCCGGCGATTTGTGCTCTCGTGCCCTGAGCTCCTCGACGATCCGCCTCAAGTGTCGGATCCGCATCCCTCCAACGCCATGCCAAACGAATTCGGTCTCGCCCAATGCGGCCGGTTTCACCACCTCTCTCCGCTGCAGGCGCACCGCCGCGCGACGCACGAAAGAATGCCCGAATACCCATACCACGGAAGCGGGCATACTAATCAGAAAGGAGATAGATGACGCCGTTAGACACTGCACACATATGTATTACAACAATTCAGGCCTTACATATCGTTTGTAGCAATCAGAGGTCCAGCGACCTACACTTTTCACCATGTTGGGGGCCAAACCAGCCCCTGCCGCTAAAGTTGCGGCGCCGATCCTAAAGGAATGAGAAGAATAGCCCGCTGCTTCCAGCCCCAGATTCCCCAGAGCCAACCCAAATACTGCCTTAAACTGGTATTGAGACAGGCAATCCCCGTTTTCATGGACGAAAAGAGCCGACCCCCCCCCCCCTCCTGGGCGTCGGGCCAGGTACGCCTGCATACGGGATAGGGGGCAGGCAGCTATCCCTGGGGCTGGCCGCAACTGGATGTTGACCCCCTTTCCTGTTTGGTCTGTCTTGGACCGTCTCAACCGCAATACCAGGCCCGCCGGGGTAATGAAGATATCCTTGAGCTGCAAGCCCCCCCCCATGGTCTACTCTGGAGGCCCCAACAATCTCACCCAGGCGAAAGGCCCCGTAGAAGGCCAGGCAGAAGGCCGCCCCCAGCATGATTCCCTCGAATGGTGACTGGCAAATAACAGGCAGTACCCCCAAAATATCAATCAAGGTCGGAAGATCCAAAGGCCTACGACAGTCCCGCCGTGACCCGTCTAATCGGGCCCATCCTGCTAAGGCCTTCCTGATCAAGAATGAAGCCCCAGGGTCCCGCTCCCCCGCCAGTTTAGCAAAGAAGCCTATCGCAGCCAAGGGAAGCCCTAGCATGGGACACTGTTTTGCCCTGATCCCGCAGAACCTGTAAAAAGGCGTACATCGTTTCAGTTGAGAAGACCCTCGCATCACCCAACTGTTCCACAAATGATTTGTAAACATTAAACTGTGACTGATAGGCACGTTTGGTGCGATCACTCAGAGCGGCACCTACCAGCCCCTCTAAAGCGGGGCTCCAATTTTCCACAGTGACGTAGGGAACGTCGTCGTGCTCTCTTCCGCCTGCGGGTGAAGCCTCCGGAAGTCCTGCAACTTGGAACGAGACAAAGCGTCAGCAGCATGGTTATCAACACCAGGTATATGCGCAGCTTTAAAAGTCAAATTCAATTTCAAACATGCCAACACCAACAGCTTCAGCAACCTAAGCACATGCGGGCAAGTCGCCCCTTGTCGGTTGATAACCTGAACCACCGCCATGTTATCCGACCAAAAGGTCACTGCCCGGTCCCTGAAGCGCTCTGCCCAGACCGTAACTGCCACCCAAATTGGAAAAAGCTCTAGGAAAGCCAAATTCTTCGTCAATCCTGCTAGGTGCCACTCCGCTGGCCAGACCGCCCCGCACCAGGAAGGGCCCAAGATCGCCCCAAATCCAACACTCCCGGCTAAATCGGTGTATAGGCCTAGCTCAACACTGGACACCGGCAGCGCGGGCCAAACTACCCGCCCGTTGAAATCTGTCAGGAAGTCTCGCCATACCTTGAGGTCTTCCTTAACCCCTGCTTTTAATCGCACCAGATGATGCTTCTGGGTGAGACCCACCATCGCTCTGGCTATAGACCTCGAGAAAGGGCGTCCCATGGGAATAATACGTAAAGCAAAATTTACCTGACCCATAAGAACTTGTAACGTCACCTTCGGACACACCAAGGCTACCTCAATGGCTAGGGAAAAGGCTCTTACTTTATCCATTGGCAATCTACATTCCCCGCTACCGTGTCAATTTCGATGCCCAGGAAGGACATGCGCGTGTCCGGGCCCACTGGCTTGCTCGGTGCCAGCGGCACCCCAAATTCCTTCAACATGGCTGGAGGAAGGTGGACACCTGACTATGGTTGCTCCCAACTTTTTGCCTGGTGTTTTGCTGGTTTTCCGTCTTAGTTGACCTGGGACCCTGCTATTCAGGGCCCCAGGCCTACTGCTCTCTCTGTAAAATGGATTCCATGTACCTTAGGTGCATTTACCAATTGGTACTGGGCCACCTTATCAGACCCTGTAACTCTGGGCATAGGTGTACCCAGGGCCAACCAGGGGCTGCAGCATGTATTATGCCACCCCTGGCTGGCCATCTAAATCTGACACAACTGGCTGCACGACAGCTGGGGCAAGGTGGTGTAATCACCCTTTGCTTTAGATATAGTATACCTATATCTAACCCTAAAATGGACACTTGTATTCCTATCAGTCACTCCTATGGCAGGCCTTAACAATCCTGAAGGCAGAGTGCTTGGAATCATGTGAGATGGTGCTCTGGCATGAGCTGAGCCCGTTTGCAGCTTGCGGAACCAAGTCCTAATAGCTGTTCCATGATAACGCATACCATATACTCTTAAGTGCATTATAATCCTCGTGGTTATATGCCAACTCTGGTATCGCTTTATCAAAACATGTTGAGTAAGGTGTCATACGAATTGGAATACTAACCCCTCGCCAATTCTGGCGACAGGGTTAGCATTCCACCCTTCTAGAGGGACACGACATGTGTGTAACTGTGAACCCCGGTTAAAGTTAACTCGAGCCTCAGCATCACAAAATGGATGCTGCCACCACAGACACAAGTCTGACCTCCTGCTGCTGGGAGTCCTTCCAGCGAGGAGAGCTTGGACAAAGGGTTTCCTGTCAGGGGCGGTGCTAGCACGATCCCAGACAGGGTTTTGTGTATCCTGGGTAGGCAGGGCTGAATAGGAAGGTGACTGCAAGTGGCACCCCGGTGCTCACTATGCATAGGCCGGCTTGAACCAGTTCCAGGGGCACACCAGCCCCTGAGCTGGGGAAAGTCCGGCATGGGAGAGGGGTGTAACCACCCCCTTCCTAGTCCCACCCATGGGCAGGACCTAGTCGCGTACTAGCCCCTTTCTTTAGTATAAAGGTGGGATCGGGGACCCTTCCAAATTAATCATCTTTGAATCCTGAAACTACTTTCTACGAAAGGAACTCAAGACTTATTCTCAAGATTTCTCCCTTGTGACTAAGGAGTAGTCACCCTGCATCAGCGGGCACCAACTAAGTAACCTGCGGTTTGCTGCACGTCCTTCCTCCGGACCCAGACCGACCAGCACGACGAGACCCGGCTTCCCTGGCACCTCTGACCTCTACCTGCATCATCAGCCCAGCTGAGATTCGTGGGTGTGACGAGACCTCGAGGGACCGGCCATCTTCAGAACTGCACTACGCTTATCCAGCACGACCGCCGAGGGATCCTCGAGTGAGTGCTTTGGGGTTGGAGAAGCCCTAACCCTGAGCAGCTCCAGCACCGAAGACCAGCCCCCCAGCATCCACGAGATCTGCGTGGGCCCTTCTGCTCTTTGCTGCTCACTACGTTGTCCGGCTACTTGCCTGCTGGCTTGTAGCCCTCTTGACGACGAACTACGACACCTCCATCGCTGGTCTGGTTGCTCCAGACTGGCCCTTGCTCCCCTCCAACAGAGGAGCACCCCGGACCCTCCTGGTCCACTCCAGACGCCATTTTGAGTCCACCACGTGGGCTTGCATTTGCCAAGAGTTGTTGCCCCAATCCTGGGTCCAGCATCGCCGACAGCAGATACCTTCGTGGGACAGCTCGCACCTCCATCCTGGTCGCCGACAACGCCTCCTGGTCCGAGAGACTGCAGAGCCCAGCGTCGCCCACTCACCTGGTCGAGGTGACTTCATCCGGTGCCACACTGGTGCCCATCTAATCACTGGCTAGTGATTCAGAACTTGGTCCCCTCTGCTTACAGGTCGTCTCCATCACCGATCCAGGCTTGGATCACATCATCCATCTTCACTGGTCGCCTGCCAGCAACTTCTTCTTTCAGGCTCCTGGTTCGTCAACGAAGAAACCCGACGACACTTGAACCCTATGCAGCCGCAGCCCCTGGGCTAGGTAAACCGAGTACCCCGGTGCTCCAGCGTAGTCCAACTCTCTAAGTGTCTAGATCCACTTTCGTTTTTGACCTACCTAGTCGAGTTCGCCCGAAAACACTAACTTTGCATTTACTAGTATCCATAGACTTTGTCCCGCATTACGCATGAGAGTTCCCACTCTGCACACGACGTCCCTAGGCCTCCTGCTTCTAATCTAAGGGTTCAGCATTGTAGGCCTAGCGTTTCTAAAGTCTCTGAGAGTAGTACTTACCTGCTAGTAATTTCGCATTCCACTTCCATAATATGGTTTTTCGTGCCCCTCGGGCATTTGTGTAAATTGTGCGACTTTCAGTATTTCTTCAAGAGTTTTGTATTGTGCTTAGCACCCTGTCCTCATAAAGAGTCCTGGGTTGTTGTGTTATAAATAAATATCCTTTTATTTTCATAACAACGTGTGTGGTGTCCTTTCACCTGGTGTTCAAGGGGTATATGTGATGGTATAACAGCTGGCTTAACACGCCCTCTAGAGTTTAGCCTAAAGACTGCTCTTGTCCATGCTACTAGGATAGCTGGTCTATAAGGTTGACTTACAACCAATCATCAATAAGGGTTGTTTGGACTGATACATAGTGATCACTAGAATAGTGAGCACTGCATATCAGGCCAACTTCTCACAATGGCCACCAGCTGACTCAGGGCCAAAGCGCAGGCATCTGAGGACGCGGGGCCCATCACCATGAAGTCGTCTAAGTAATGCACCACATCTGTACATCCTGACTTTTGCGAAAACACCCATTGCAGCATGGAGCTAAAGGTCTCAAAGTACTTGCAAGAAACCGCACAACCCATAGGCATACATTTGTCGAAATAAAATTGCTGTTGGACCTGATAGCCTAGCAAATGGCAATCCTCGGGATGCACCGGCAACAAGCGGAATGCTGACTCGATATCAGTTTTCGCTAGCAACGCCCCCGGCCTAGCTCCTTCACTTTCTGAACCCCGGCATCAAAGGACGAGTACGTCACTGAGCACACTGCCGGGTCGATGGCATCATTTACTGATGCACCCTTTGGTGCGGATAGGTTGTGAATCATCTGGAATTGTCCCGGCTCCTTCTTGGCAACTACTCCCAGAGGGGAGCACACAAAGATCTCCCATGGAGGAGCCGGGAACGGGCCTGCTACTCGGCCTAAGGCCCGCTCTTTTTCCACCTTTGTGGCCAATACTGAGGGATGGGTCCTTGCTGAGACTTGGCTCCTACATTAACTAACATGAGACGCTGGGATACGAAATCCCCTAGAAAACCCCTCAAACAACATCCTAGCAGCTGCCCTGTCCGGGTACCTGTTCAACCAAAAATTATCTTTTCAATATTCACTGGAGTAGGCAGTTTAGGCTTGGGGGGGCTTGATATCCTTAGGGGCTGTACCCCTCCCCCCCCCCGTTCTTTGGATTTCTTGTTGCACTTTGGTTCGGGATGGGACGGGTGACCGCAGTCGGCGCAGGCGTGTTTAAACTTGCAATGCCCGGGGGGCCATGTGCAACCTTTGCCATTGAATGCCCAACATGTGCCTTTCTTCTCGCCCGGCCCTCCCTGGGAAGTCCGAAAGGGCTGCCTAGCCGGGTGTTCCCTATTGCTTACGCTCTCTAACCAAGCATTGACCTCAACCTGGTCCCAACAAATGGAGGGGTTTTCCTCCTTCGCCCAGCGAAACTCCCGATCGTATGTCAGCCAGGCTGAACCCCCATGAGTGGCGTGAGCCTTTACAATCTTATTAGTATAAAACACCAGCGGAATCGCCAACTCTGGCCTTCTTTCCAACAACACTGTGACATAGACGTGAAAGCCGAACAACCAATTGGTTATTGTCTCCTCTATCCTAGGTCTCCGATCTCGGAAGGAGTGTTCTTTCCTCTCCCTGTCCTTGTAATCCTCCTCTCGTCTCTTCGGCCTGATAAGGGAGAATATATCTACGTAGGCACCTTTCCAAATCTTCTCTCGCATTTCCATACTCACATGCGTAGCTAACATCCCTGACTGAGACAACACGTTCCCCTGACTAGTTCCCACCTCGCTGCTCCTCAGTGTAGCGTCACCAGGCTTACCTCCTGTAGGTGGCACCACTATCGCTGTCGCGGGGGCTGAGCTCCAATCGCTACACTGGGCAACGCTTTGCGCGACTCGACTAAGAGCGCCAACTGCCTCTGAATATCCTGCAACGCGCCCTGTTCTGTGGCCTGCGGGGGCACCCACGGAGCCGCCGCCCCAGCGCTCACTCTCTCTAATACTTTTTCAGGGGCTGATAATTGGCCCACTAGTGTGGAAACTGACGCCAGCAAGCTATCCAACGGATCGCCAGGGGCTGCCACTGCACCCACCGGCTGCGGTGGGAGTGGGACCGGAGGGACCGTGACTAATGGTACTGCGCCTTCCAGGGCCAACGCCTTCAGCGCCTCCCTAATCTCAGACAAAACTGAACCCACTGGGTCTACTGGCGTGGACACATTCGGTATGGGATCAGAAGGGAAAACCCGCTCTGCATCTAACAGAGGTGTGGGGACGGGACCTACTGATCCCTCGTCCTGTTTCCCCCTGGCAGGGCAAGGCCTACCCTTCGCTCCTTTTCTTTTAGGCTGCGCCTTGGCCTTCTTTTTTGATGGCGGACAAGCGGCCTTCGGTGTCACCCCCCCTGCACGGCCGCTCGACTACCTCGGGCTGCTCCCCCCGGGAAGAATCACTCTCATCTCCGCTATCGGGAGCCTCCTTGCTCAACTTTTTTAGCAGCAATTTCATAATCTGCGCTAATTCAGGTTCAGAATCCTTTCGCTTTTGTCCTCCCTTTTTTGGCGCCATGCTAACTATATCGCGCTTGGCACTGCCTTGTTATAGGACCTAACGCGCCCCGAGTTCCCTGTTCCCGCACCCCTAAGCACCGTTCACGCCGCCCGGCAGGAGCCCGCACCACAAGGATCCCCGCACACAGCCGTAAGCCCCATAAGGCAGCGACACTCCAATCCCTTCCCAGCACCCACCGTGACTCACGGCTGCCCACGAGGCCCCCCGAGGCACTCAACCCCTTACCTGGCTACACGAACGATGCTCGATCCTTCTGCTTCTAGAGTTTCGGTAAGCCGGCCCGGATCACGAGAATGGCCAGGTGCCGGCGTTAGCAGTCAGGTATCCAGGAGTGATAGCGGGAACGGAGACCCCAGTCACAGGGAGTTGACCCTAAATAGGTCCAGAGTCTCCACCCCCTGACCCTCGGGTCACGCGATATCGCCGGAGCGGAAATGGGTCGGCCGGACGCCGATTGGGCTGTCCGCCCGACCAACCACCAGAGACCAGGAGCGGGCGGGGTCCGGAGAGGCCGGGTCCTAAGTGCGCGCGTCGTGATTCTCCGCGCTTGTCAATAACCCTGGTGCAATCGCTGGTCCTCTCCAGACTTGACTACTGCAATTCTCTTCCTACTGGCCTCCCCAAATCTTACCTGTCCCCCCTTAAATCGGTCTTCCATTCAGCAGCTCGTTTCATTTACGGGGCCAAAAGAAGCGACCACATCACACCCATGTTATCCACCCTCCGCTGGCTTCCAATCGAGGCTAGAGCCATCTACAAGACTGCTTGTATCACCCACAAAGCCTTGCACTCCTCCTCTCCGCGCTACCTGGCGAATAAACAAACTCTCTGGAGGCTCTAGACCATCTCGTAATGCGGAAAATCTCCTGCTTGAACCTCCCACTTTCAAGAAGGAAAGAACGATGGCACAATCCTTTTCAGGCAACGCAGTGAGAATCTGGAACTCCCTTCCGCCACAGCTCCGGACCACCACCTCCTCCCAGGCTTTCAAAACTGACCTCAAATTTCTCCTCCTTCAAAGACACTTCCAAATGTAATCCTTGCCCTCTCTACTATCTGAAGGAAGCCCTTCCACTATAGAAAAATCTACTCTACATGACTATGGAAGTGTCTTCCCAGTGTGTTCTTGTGGTTTGAGAGTCTGCCATTTATTGCAGTATTATCTTTCTTCCTGTGTTTGGTACTCTTGTGTAACATGCACCAGTCACTTTCTCGTGTAACACACTGTTTTCTACCTCTTACATTTGTTTATTTTCGATACCTGCACAAGTGCCACCAAGGACTACGTAATGTTTGTTCTTATGCTTGAGTGCCCTTCATATATTGCAGTATTACACCACTTTGTTTACTTTGTACACTTTTGTAACCTGCACATGTCACTTTTTCCCCCTGTAATGCACCGCACCATTTGCTACCTCTTTTATTTTGTTGGTTCACGATTGTCACTTTTGTAATGCACCGTTTGCTACCTCTTGTATTTCGTTGGCTCACGATTGTCTTTTTTGCCTCATTTAATGTAACGTTGACTTTTGTATTTTGTTCACTTGTAATGTTCTCATGTATCAGTTTCGTTCCTATTGTGAAGCGATCTGGCACCTTCGGGTAAAGTCCGCGCTATATAAAAACGCACAAATAAATAAAATAATAAAATAATTCACTGCTCCTGTTTTAGGAGCTACTTTTTTCTTTGTGTTTGAGCACACCGCACAAGTGATGGTGTTTTCATTTCCTTCATCCACCCGGCCCAGCTGAAGGAACTAAACAGAGAGAAATATATCCGTTCAATATGTTGCGGTTCTATTTAAGTGCTTACTAGACACCTTTTGTTTAATAATACACAGTTAACTTTTTTGTCAGTTTTTGTGTTTCTGGTTTCAAGGTACTGCCGCTGCTACGTGTCATATGCTTCTGGTTATTTAAACATGGTACACAGTTGGAACCTGCATTTTTGTTTTTGTTCCTGCAATTTCCTTTTAGTTCCACATCCACAGTGCCTTTATACCAGCTGTGTCAGTTCAGGATAGACGCTTCCTTCTGTTGGTGCCTCATGCACGGTGGCGTTCTCACTCCGGTATACATGTAACCTGGTCATTTAGTTGCTTGAACATGAAATACCTTGGAAAAACAAGAGGCTTTTGGCCGTTCACTTAATTAAACATTGCAGCCGGGATATCAGTTACAGGCATAGGACTGTCTAAATTTACAATCTATCCATGGCTCTCTTAAATACAGTTTATAATGAGCAATAAAATGTTTCGGACAATCCTTGTATGGTGAGGAATTTAAGTTGCGGCCTTTGGAGTCATAAATAATTGTCTAATGGATAATACAGGTGGACACAATGCTGCCAGTGGGTAACTTGTCCGGCATGGGAGCACCTGATCACTGCATGTGCTGCGTTCTGATTGGATTTATGTTCCTAACTCATGTGGCATCTGACTTTAGGAGTGCGCATACCCTTACCGCCTTGTGTGCTTTATTGGGGCTAATCTCCCTTGACCACTGGAGTGTTGCTGCGCCTATCTGTGGGAATGATCTAAGGTTTTCGTCCGTGCGTTTGTCTTCTGGCTACGTGCCACACCACCTTTGACCTGTCAGTCAATAACCTCTGGCCTAGGTCTCAGTGCTGGCCTGACTACGTATTTCCGAGTCGCAGCTGATGTGGAGTTTATAACGGGCGAATTCGATAATAAAGACACAATCTCGTTCACATAAATTAATCGTTTTTTAATATGCGCATAAACTTTTTCCATATTAAGAATCAGACCTTAAAGGGCTTCTGAAAGATGTAGTCATGTATTCAATGTACATGCTGATCTGATGAATTTCAATGTATATTATATACATTTTTTAGTTCAGACTTTACCATAACATTGCGTGTTACAATTTTAGTTTTTTTTCAAGTTGAACTATCTGATACAGCGTGATGTACCCTCACCCCCTCTTGACATCATGCTGTGGTATTTCGCCACTTGCATCTGCTGCTTTGTTTTTGTGCATTGCAATTGGCGAAATGTCTCACAGCTGCAAGGATAGACAGGAAGGCCGCCTACCATTAACAAGCATAGGCAAAGCCAATAGGTCTGAGTAATGAGAGAGCTATTGACTTTGTCAATGTCTTTTAGCCATGTTGGATTGCCCTGCAGGAATTTTTGAACATGACCAGCAGGCTGTAAAGACCTTTACTCAATGGGCATTGACACCAAAGGGTAGTTTCCCAAACAGACCAAGAGAGCTGGGGCAACCTTAGCTGCATGTTGAGCAAAGCTTTGCATGCAACTTCTTCTGCTCCAGCTCTGCATGGCAAGCAGTGATGTTGGAGGCAGTGCAGGGGCGACGGGAAAGTATTGACAACAGATAGGGAGGCTAGTAGCAACTCGCCATCTGGGGAGAAGAGGAATTGGCAGAACGGGCTTGATTCACAGTGAAACTGGTCCCTGAAGTCCCCTTATCAAGCTTCTAATAAAAAGAACAATGTAGCAATTAATATGAAGGCATTCAATGAATAGTGGGCCAGATGTACTAACATTAGGAATACCTATTTCCTAATTGCAATCCTCTCCGGATCACAATTTGGAAATCAGTATTCCTCATGTATGAAACTCTTTAGAGTTTCATTAGAGATTCCTAGTGGGTTGCAAATAGACCTACCTCATTCATATTAATGAGGTAGGTCACAGTTTGCGACCCATTAGGAATTGCAGCCATCACAGCGATGGTTGCCTGCTGAGGTCAGGAGACCACCATGTCTGTGATTGCTTTTTAATAAAGCAATCTTTTTTTTTTTTATGCAGCCCGTTTTCCTTAAAGGAAAACGGAATGCATTGAAAAAGAAAAAATGAAACTTGGCATTTGGATTTTTTAAGAGTAGGCAGTTGCTCTTAAAAAATATTTTTTTTCCATTCTCAAAGGCAAAGGGTCCTCTCGGGCCCCTTGCCCATTTGCAAATGGGTTACCACCACCTTCAAGGAGTCAGTAAAATATGAAAGTTTTGCGACAGTTAGTCGGTAGCAAAACATTCATACATCCCATTCAGATTCAGTATTTGGAAGGGACGCCCTAAACACGCCCCTTCTGAATATCTAATAACAAACACAAATTGTGATTCGAATTGCAATTTGTGATTTGTTCATGTGTAAAAGCATTTTTGCCATCAGAAATGAGCAGATCGGCCATTTCCTACTGTAAAAATGCTTCGTACATGTAGCCCAGTATGTTTCACCAGTTTTTGCAATTCGCTTAGACAAATTCTTGACGAATGTCAGTCTCCTGATAGCATAAGTTGTTTACAAAGCATCAGGATATCTAGCAAGAAGGGTACTCATTAGAATAACGCATTGTCGGTCCTAACTTCACTAAGAGTCACATAACCCCTTTCTCATGAAGCTAGAGAGGCTTATGTGGCACTAAAAGCTAATTACCAAAAGTTAATGTTAACACTATAAAGGTGCTGTTCGAGGCATGTGAGCTTCAGATCAACCCTTAATAATTTCACATAAGCACCCACCATCACACACACCTGAAGATCAGGATGATGAAGATGGGGACAATGCACCATTAGTTCCAGACCCGTCGACGGATTACAATACCAACTCTCCCACGGGAAACGATCCTGACCTTTACCCTACAAAACCCTCTTCACCAGACGACAGTGTGAGCTACATAGAGCTGTTAGGTAGATCTGCTAACTACCATGGGGTGCAGCTGCACAAAGAATCCCTTGAGGAGGATTTCCTCTTTGAGACACTCAGCAGCACACAAAAGTCATCACACTCACTCCCCATGTTAAAGGTTATGATCAGGCATGTTTATGACGTATTTAATGACCCAGTCAGAGCCCGTATTCTTTCCTGGAGGGTAGATAAGAAATACACGCCAGCACCATTTGATCCAGCCTACAATAAGGGACTACCTAGTGGTGTCCAACGTGTGTAAAAGGGCCAGCTCCCAAACTACAGGAGCTGCACCGCCCCCAGATAAGGTATCCAAGCTTATTGATGCATCGGGGAAAAGGGCAGCACCTCAGGCAGCAAACTTCTGGCGCATCTCAAACACGCAAGTGCTGCTCGCAAGATACGACAGGGCGCATTGGGACGAGATGGAGCAGTTGCTTCAATATCTGCCCGATGAACACACAGCTAAGGCGCAAGATTTAGTGCGGGTGAGAGCTTATTTCAAATAATGCTATCAGGTGCTCCCTAGATGCTGCAGACACTGCTGCTAGAGCTGTAAACACCAGCGTACTTTTAGGAAGACATGCTTGGCTACGCATATCTGGTTTTAAACCTGCGGTTCAGATGAACCATCCTGAACACACCCTTTGACAAAGAACACCTCTTTGGCCCTGTCGTAGATTCCTCACTGGAAAAAATGAAAAAAGATACTGAAGTGGCCAAATCCATGGAAACCCTTCAATTAACACAAGCATGTGGTTCCTTTCGGCGCTCTTTCTACTGGGAAAGGTTATAAATACCTCATCATAGACTACCACCAACACGTACATGGGTAATAACAACCCTCTCCCTCTAAGAAGGACTTAAGAGTTATACCTCCAAGACTCATACCTGGCCATGTGGAATCTTAACATAGTCCTCACAAGATTAATGGGACCACCCTTTGAACCCATGCATAGGTATGAGACACAGTTTCTCTCTTGGAAAACCGCTTTCCTCATTGCAGTCACTTCACTAAGGAGAGTGGGTGAACTACAGGCACTAACCATAGAAGAACCATTTTTCCAACTGCACAGAGATAAAGTGATTCTGCGTACAAACCCTAAATTTCTACCTTAAGCAGTCTCAGCATTTCACATAAATCAGTGGGTAGAATTACCCATATTCTTCCCTTAACCTGATTCTGTTGCAGAGAGAGCTCTACACACCGTAGATGTCAGAAGAGCACTCTTAAACTACATCAAAAGAACACAATCATTTTGAAAGACAACACACGGGCAATCTTATCTCCAAATCAGGTATTGCAAGGTGAATTGTTCAATGTATTCAAACCTGTTACGCAAAAGCAAAGAGAACGTTAACTGTACCCCCCTAGAGTGCATTCCGCTCGCAAGATAGGGGCTACTATGGCCTTCTTAGGAAACAATCCCATAGTTGACAAAGCTGCAACATTGTCTACACTGCACACATTCACAAAACACTACAGTGTAAATGTGTTAGCGAGACAACAAGCGAATGTGGGCTAAGCAGTACTTAAAACACTATTTCAGACAACGCCAACAGCTACAAGTTAGCCACTGCTTTGGGAGATTATTGCTATATAGTCTGTGCAAAGCATATGATCTACAGCTCACATGCCTCGAACGGATAACGTTAACTACCCAGTATACGTCTGTTCTTGGCATGTGCAGTTGTAGATTCACATGGGCCAACCCGCCTCCCTGGGTACCTGTAGCTGCTGCAGTTCTCTCTTTAGTATACATAAAACATACACATCGACATCTCTATTCTACTAATTCTAACTCCAGTCTCATCCTCTGTGAGAAAACAATCAAACTATGGTGTTGATACCCATGCACACTATCACCGAAAGGAGGAGTCACCTACCTCATGACTGGAAGACTTCTTCACTGCAAACATCCAGACCCAACACTAGATGGCAGGAGAATATATTGTCGTCTTGCTGCTATCGCAGTAGTACAGATCTACTGAAATAAAAAATAAAAACTTAGAGGGCTCACGGAAATCAAAAAATGTCTGCACTTTCAGCATTTAGGTAAATCTGAGATGTCGTAACAACTAACTTAGAAAGAATAAGCAGCTTTCGGGATTTTTAATTATTTTACATCCTTGGAAAAAGAAAAGAGTACCCTGCACATGTGAAGTCTGGGTTGAGTGCACTTTCCAAACCAGACACCCGTTTATCGAGGAAAATGGAAATGGGGTCACATGCGCAGCCATGGATATGTGTTTCGCTAGGAGTGAAGAACTGAAATCTTCATTCTCAGGGAATACTTACTAATAGAAAAAAAGGACTTGGCACAGAAGCTGAAATATGAAAAGACATCTTTATTAAATGAGGCCACGTCGCACAGAAGCCGTAGCAACCGAATGAGGTAGTCTGAGGAATACAGAGAACAGAGGCCTTTTATATGTTTTAGGGTTACAAAACTCAGCACAAAAGTAAGGGGCAGTCCTAGCTTTTGCAAGCATGCAAACAACCCAACATTCCTTCTTACACAAGCTGGACAAAACCCATAATAAAAGACCACAACCCATATCGTAAACAGGTCATAAAAGAAATAACAAAAACAGATGAGAGGTAGGATAAGGGGTGTGTATGTGCATACCAAACTTTACAATCTCCTGTGCTCTGATCCTTAATCTTGATCAGCTACTGGGCAAGGAACTGGTCTAACAAGGTCAGCTTCAGGCATCAGGGTCAGTTAACTCAGGTCATTCAAAAGTCAGCTAAAGTCATCGGCCTATGTGAGGGCAACCACAAAATGGCTGCCATGCACAAAATGGAACCCAAGGGTTCAGAATGAAATCTCCAAATACATAGTGCCGCTCGCTCTGAGGAGTCTGTCTGCTGAATCCCTGGTGAAGCTACAGGAGTAGCTAGTGACTGTTTGAGCCCGCTGTGTTCCCTGGCGTGAGGAGGTGTTTGTTGCGAGGCCGCAGAGGAGGCGAGAGGTGCGGCCCCGGGACTGCGAGGACCAGCCCACAACAGCCACAGCTGTGTCCTCTTCCCGGGTGAGCCGCGCACCCTCCCAGTGCCCGCCCCCACCAAAGTGCTCTTCACTCCTCGCGGCCCACGCTTCGCGGGAGCCGCTCGCTCTGAGGAGTCTGTCTGCTAAATCCCTGGTGAAGCTACAGGAGTAGCTAGTGACTGTTTGAGCCCGCTGTGTTCCCTGGCGTGAGGAGGTGTTTGTTGCGAGGCCGCAGAGGAGGCGAGAGGTGCGGCCCCGGGACTGCGAGGACCAGCCCACAACAGCCACAGCTGTGTCCTTTTCCCGGGTGAGCCGCGCCCCCTCCCAGTGCCCGCCCCCACCAAAGTGCTCTTCACTCCTCGCGGCCCCCGCTTCGCGGGAGCCGCTCGCTCTGAGGAGTCTGTCTGCTGAATCCCTGGTGAAGCTACAGGAGTAGCTAGTGACTGTTTGAGCCCGCTGTGTTCCCTGGCGTGAGGAGGTGTTTGTTGCGAGGCCGCAGAGGAGGCGAGAGGTGCGGCCCCGGGACTGCGAGGACCAGCCCACAACAGCCACAGCTGTGTCCTCTTCCTGGGTGAGCCGCGCCCCCTCCCAGTGCCACGCCCCCTCTCCACCCAAGTGAATAAAAGCAAGCCCAGTAAGGCGCACCGCGGGACGCGCGCGGGGCGGACCCCGGGGCGAAGACCGGGCAAAGAGCGGGCCGTTCTAGGCCATTAGAGGCCGGCAGAGACAGGACCGGGCCTCCCCTCTGACGACGTGCCCCTGCCAAGACTCTTTTCCCACTCTAGTCAGCGGCCCTGTGTGTTCCATTTTCTATGGCTACTAGAGTATCCAGGAGCAAGGCTGTCCAACAGTGTTCTAGCACTCTGGAAAAATTCTTCCCTAAGGCCAGTGCTGTGGCCAACAAAGGTCAAACAGTGCTAGACACCCTCCCTGAGGTGAGCACAGAAAATGTGTTAGTGGACTCCTCGGATTCCTCTTCAACTGATGCTAGCACTCCACTACCCCTTGACGCCACCCATCTGTCACTCATGGATAGTATTGACCAGACCATTGAGTCAGTCCTACAACAACTCAGGACCCGTCAAATGTCCAGAGGGATAGAGAGTCATTGCGCCTTTCTGGGGTTGTAGAGCCCTCTTCCAATGTGGACTGTGCGGAAACAACTGAGTCGCAGGATGCAGGCCAAGTTGTAGTCCTAACAGAACCCGCAATCAGTAGAGGGGACCATCCACCGAAAAGAAAAAGGTCAAGGAAGTTAAGAGGGGCAAAAAGGGCCAAAGTGGATACAACCAAGCAAATTCTGGATGCCAGTACGGACATTTCGGCCTCTCCTGAGGTCATATCTCCGGGAACTGGGTCTGATCACTCTGGCCTGACAGTAGCTACAGCTGTACCAGGGTGCTCAGGGCCGTTTATTTTTGGTGGGACCTCTCCTAACACCGTAGACTTGCTAATCAGCTAATTTACGGACATCCTTAAGAACTTATTGAATCTTTTGTCTGCAAAACTGGCTCCATAGAAGCTAGACTCATGGCTTTAGAAACCACACACAAAAGAAATAGTCCTAGTCTGGGGTTGGGTCCAAATGCACAGACGGTGCCTCGGGAATCAGTGGGGAATAGACCTCCTACTGCTGTAACAAGTTTCCAGGCTCAGTCAGGGGTACAACACAGCATTACCGGTAGTCCTGCCCCCCAAATGCCCTCTTTGTCATCACAAACATCTAGGCCCCCTGTTCCCGCTCCAAGAAGATCCAAGCAACCCACACCACCCCAACAAACGGGTGCGGGGAGTTCTGCTAACGGACACATTGGCCGCCCCATTAGCCCTAACACTAGGCGCAGGGCGGTCAATTTGCGCCCCGAGGCAGTGGCATATACAGCGATTATGGTGGAAGTTCCTGAGCTCACTGGTGATGCTAGAGAGCCGCAGGACTCGCTCCGTAATAAGGTAATTAGCTGGCTTAACATCAACAGACCCCTCCCTCCAAACATAAAAGGAGATGTTTTGATGGTCAGAAGGATTCCATGGATTGGAGTTACCCCTAAGAACAGGGCGGGGGACTGTATCATAGTCAGCTTCAAAAGTCCACTGGTTGCCCCATATATCTGCAACTGGCTGGTAAGGCCTGACAAGTCTAACATCGAATTAGTGTCCCTCTCACACTTCTACCCAAATGTCTGTAATTCAGTTGTGGGGAGGGAACAGAGCTGGACTAGAGTGGGCTTTGCAGTAGATGGTTCACGATACAGGCCCAAGCATAATACACTTCCCGCGCATGGCAATTTCATCCACCAGAATAGATTCTCTTGCCCTGATCAAGTAGATTGACCACAAACGGAAGACATACAACAGCCTCCAGAAAAATCTGCCCATGGGGTCCCAGCCAGGGGGGAAGATATATCTGTTCCCGTAACCGATAAAAGGGTCCAGGTCCTTGCCAATGAGGGAATGACCTCCTTGGGAAGTATCCCGGGTCAAGCAGAGGTATTTTCAAACACATTGATTGCCCCCAATACGCAATCAGTGGAGGTGGCTGCATTGCCCACCTCTCCGCCCATTACAACTGGCCCGTGTGACTCTGACGATCCTACAGTTACCATACCACCCGTCTCCTCTGGGGCAGGCTTGCAACCACAAGGTCCAGGGTTGAGAATTCTCTCCTGGAATGTGGCAGGCATCATAAGCAAGGCAGGTACACCGGATTGGGATCACCTGGTAAATGGTAGCGACATCCTCCTTTTTCAGGAGACATGGGCAAGGGAACCACAGACTAGAAGGGGGTTTGATATTTTTGAAATCCCAGCAAAGTGGAACGGGAGGGGGAGACCCTCGGGAGGTCTAGCAATCTGGGTTGCGAGCCACATTGGGTGTCAGGTGGAAAGGATGGTCACACTTTCACAGGACATCCAGTGTGTGCTGCTTAGATGGCCTGGTAGAACAACATGGGCCATTGTTAATGTTTATTCGCGACCAGTTGCTGCGGCCAACGAATCCCCCACCCTAGATGAATTGTCTTCCTTCCTAGGTCAATTGCCAGGTGACCTCAAAATAGTGATGGGAGGGGACTTTAACTGCCACTTCGAACCCCTGGAAGGTTTAAAGGAGAGTGTTCTCACTGCTGAGGATGACCACTGGGGAGTCCCACCTTCCTCCTCACCTCACCCCAAAGCTTGGTCCCCGCTGGCAGTAAAACTTATGTCCCTCACCCTGAACTTTGCACTGAGGAAGTGCAATGGGCGCACCCCATCTGACACTCCCTCACTGTGCACATTTAACAGAAAGGGCCACGAGTCAAGGCTGGACTATATATTAATAGACATCACCATGTGGCCTAAAGTTTACGACTTCAGGGTGCTTCCGAGGACAGATAGTGACCATAATTCTCTTCTACTGGAGATCCAGCATCCAGTCCCCGCAGTAGGGTCGCCAACTTCTGCCTCTGGTGATGACCAGGGTGACATGCTCCTTACCACAAATAGGCGTCGGGTGAAATGGGGGAAGCTGATTGACATAGAAGATGCTATAAACAAGTTATATGGCCTAGCACTCCCCAGGTTCCAGGAGGTGGACGCTCTCATAAATCAACCGAGACCCCTTGATTATAATGAGAGATTATCTAGCATTCATCAGGAATTAGTGAGGGACCTTGCAGAGGTCTTCCATCCGGTGGTACAATCAAGAAGGAAAAAGACTCGTACCCCCACTTGGTACACCTCTTCCTGTAGGAAAATCAAATCTGAGCTAATCGCCGCCATTAAAGAGGGCAATGACAAGGCGAAGGTAGTAGTCCTCAGGAGGGATAACAAGCTAGCATTGGCCAATGCAAGGGCAGAGTGGGACTGGAACCATTGGCATGATCTGTCTGAAGCCCTAAAAACTAAAGACTCTAGAAAATGTTGGGCCCTGGTAAACAACGGGACGGGGGAACTCAAATCCGCAGTGGAACCTAACATCGCCCCCTCTGTTTGGGAGGCTCACTTCGGAGCACTTTATCAAGAAACCACTTTATGGCCCGAAGGGACGACGGTGGAGTCCCCCTGTTCCCAGGATATGGCCCTGGAATTCTCCTTAGGTGAGGTGGTGATTGCACTGGAGCGCTTAGCGCTGGGAAAGGCACCGGGGTTGGACAAGCTACCCGGGGATCTTTTTAGACACCATCCTGACATCTGGGGTCCGTACCTTCTTATCCTTTTCAACGCTATATTAGGAGGTATGCGGTCCCCTGTTCTTGGCTAGGGGCTGAAATAGTGCCGATATATAAGAAAGGGTCTCCTCTGAGCCCGGCCAATTACAGGCCGATTAGCCTTATAGATGTCCCCCAAAAGCTCTTTGCGCGCCTCATTCTGAACCACCTACTAGACTGGGTAGAGGATAATGACATCATGAGCCCCTTGCAGGCCGGCTTCAGAAAAAACACGTCGACCATGGATCAGATCTTCCGCCTCGTCCTCCTCTACTGGAAGACGGTGAGGATTGAGGGGGGAAGACTGTACATGGTCTTCGTGGATCTGAGGTCAGCCTTTGACCTAGTCCCGCGCAGGAAACTGTGGGAGGTGTTGGAAAAGCTAGGAGTACCCCCCCAGTTACTTAACATCATAACCAGGCTGCACAAGAACAACTATGCGCAGGTCAGGTGTGGGAGGGATGGCAATCTTTCGCCCAGGTTCCCTGTTCGTCGAGGGGTGAGGCAGGGTTGTGTCCTGGCACCGACCCTGTTTTGTCTATTCATCAATAATGTCATTTCATATCTGGAAAACGTCAAGGACAACAACGCCTCATATTTGGCAGGCAGGAGGGTTCCAGCAATTATGTTTGCTGATGATACCCTCCTGCTTTCCAAATCCCCCATGGGGATCCAGAGGATCCTGGATGGATTTGGTCTTTTCTGTCGTCAACACGGTCTGGAGGTGAACACAGAGAAGACCAAGTACATGATCTTCAATCCACCAATTAAAACCAGGCCCAATCCCACCCTGGGTACTGTCAGCCTTGAGAGGGTGTCTACTTTTATATATCTGGGGGTAACACTGCAGGAAAATTTATCATGGGACCGTCAGATAGCACGATCAAGGGTCAAACTGTCCCAGCTGTCGGGCGCAATCCTGAAGGTGGCCAATACTTCCACCTTCAAGCCCATAAGCCCGGCCCTTGAAACTTATAGGACTCAGGCCAAGGCAGCGGCCATGTATGGCAGTGAGTTATGGGGGTACAAAGCTGGAAAAGACCTACCAATAGTGGAAAACAGTTTTTTAAGGCGCTTACTAGTTCTCCCACGAGCCACGCCACTCCTGCCATTGAGAATGGACATGGGTCTTCCCCCTATTGCAGAGGAGCTTGTGTCAAAGCCAGTGAAGTTTTGGCACAGGCTCTGGTCCACAAATGAACTGCAACACTATAGGGAGGATCTTACCCACGTCATGAGCCTGAACTGCAATGGCAAAATCCCCTGGCTTGCCTTTGTAAAAAATGAACTGCTTACCATGAATCTCCGTGACCTATGGGAGGATCCTGCGCAAGGTTGCCAAAGAATCTCACGCAAAGCCTTGACCCAAATCTATAAAGACAGATCCCTTGCACATATGATGGATGCTCAAAATAGCGGCACTTTAACTGCGCGATTCCTGGAATCCAAAAATTCTTATGTTTTTGAACCCTTTATGGATTTTATTTTCCCTATCCTGGCGAGGAAATTGTTTGTTCAATGGAGGCTTGGCACACTTCCCACTAACTCATTTACCCACAAGTGGACCAACGGGGGTGATAAAATATGTCCTTGCTGTAACATCCCTGATGAAGATGACCTCCACATCTTGTTTGTGTGCCCTGCATATCAAAGGCCCAGAAAATATTGGATAGTGCCGCTCTGTAAGAACCTGGGGTTTCGAAAGTATGCACAGGCATTCAGAATCATGAAAACCAGCACCTTGGGTCACATTGTGTTCGCTGTATCCAAATTTCTAATGGCTGTATGGCTGATCAGAAAGAAAAAAGCCCCCTGAACTTTTTTAATGTTATTATAATTCCTTCCTCGCTGGATGAGAGAGAATTTTATACAATGTATTTTAAAATATGTATTGTCTTGTACTGCATCTTTTATGGTCTATATGGCCGAAATAAAGAATTTTTGGATTGGATTGGAGTGAATCCATGTCTGTAACATAACGAAAACACTCATACTTGCTGAACTCACTGTTTACGGTTCGCTGTTACCAAAATCGTAACAGAACCACGACCTTTATGACCCAGGTTCAGAATTCACGGAACCTCAGACCTCCTTTTGCCCTTACATAGGCAATAACCTAAACTCATGTCAATCTGAATCCAGGTCTATATTCATCAGATCATAAAGATGTTGCTGGAGCATAATCCTATTACTTAGCAACTCTCTTGGGACAGGTCTCCTTACACATGTAGTAGCACAAAGGCCACATATGGCAGGACCAAATAGGGAATACCTCTATCTGTAGTAGGTGGCATAAGATCACACACCCAACAATTAGTGATGTTCATTGCTATCTGGTGTTGATGCAGAAGCTGTACAAAGGAATTGTTTACGAATTCTGATCTTCTAACCTGCTCATGTTCAGGAAAAGGATGAAAAGAATGCAAAGAAGCAGTAGTAGGAAAAGACATAGGTTGGGAAGTGGGTGCAGAAGTCAATTGAGTAGAAAAAACAATCCCACCCATAAATGACAACGTCATGTTTAAAAAAACACTAGAAAACACGTTATTAAGAACATATAGACAACAGGAGAAAGTAGTGACCACTAGTACAAACGAAATTATAATTTTGCACAACCCTAAGCAAAAAACAAATCCTAAAATTATCTAGTAAAATTTTTAGGGCTTCTATGTATTGTAGTAATTTATTATATGTTCAGGTGAAACAGTGGGGACCCTCATCAATACTCTGAGGTGAAAAGGGGATACTTTTCCACAGAAAATGGACTTTATTCTGCTTTTACTAAACAGAATACTACTTTAAAATAATGCCAGCAAAACAATAACCATCAGTCTCCCAACACCTAGTCTATACAATCACACGGAAACCTCTTGTGAAACCAACTATTGCCCAGAGTCCGTTCAAAAGCCTCTCTGGCAGGCTTCTATTGTCCATCAAATCTTCTTTTGTTGTTTTTTTGCATGGGCCTCTTCATTCAGGCCTTTCATGTAAATGGTGCTTCTCAGTATCCGTTGGAGTGCCCTCCTGGCAAACACTCATAGCTCACTTAAAAGTCTCAATGCAGTGCACCAGTATCTCTCCTCTGCGGCAGACACTACAGATATTGTGCTCTTCATTGGTCATGGGCACAGATCATCTTGTGCCGACCATGGAACATTCTCAGGCTCTAACACTCATCATTCAGTGTCCGAGGACGCTCAGGCTGCTCTTTCATGGGCACCAGAATGTAGTGCCTTTTGCCAATCTTGGATCCGCCGGTGCACTGCACTTCCGTTGGAGCAAAGGAAAAGGGGGGTGCGTGTGGCCAAAACTCAGGCCAAGGGGCTCATGGGACTGCACACTGTCAGAGGTTACCAGTACATGACAGGCGCTCTTTTGCACTGAAATTCTGGTTATGTGGCAAAACCAGCTCCTCCTTCTTTTCTGATGTTGAACGCCTTCTGATGAAGCAAGTGCGATGCTTTAAACAGTTCATTGTATAACAAGGGGACTGCAAACAGGTGGCCTGCGATCTTCAAAGGAGTGGCCACACGCCATGGGACAATTCTGGTCTAGAATACACTGTCATTTTCAAAAGCAATACAAATATAAAGGCAGTAGGCAAAACAGTGCCTCTAGGCTTTTCAATTGGGTTTCCGTGTGAGAGCATATCCTCCATCATCTAAGGGTAGATAGCGACATGATTAAGTCTAAAGAAAGTTCTTAAAAAAACAGTCTGGTCATACAAAAGGGAATTATACATAATATGGGGGTCTCTGATACATTACTGCAATCTGGAAGTGTGAACCTGAACAATACATCAACAATAATAAAAAACTGACTAGTGAAAGAAATATGGAAAAGAGAAATGGGACTAAGTCACAGTTAAAATCCCCATAACTAGGCACGATGCGCTTGGGTGATAGTCAGGCATGTGACACAATACCAAGATTGAGTGATACACAAAAAAAAAAATCACAATAGTTTTCAAAAGTTAGCTCTACCACTGGCCACTAAACCATATACGGTAACCTTTAGCTAATGTTCCAGTTCCTTCTTCAGGGAAAAATGAAACCTGGTTTCCTTTATGGTACAAAGCCAGATACTACTTAGGAAGCAGAACAAAACTGACTAATGCAATATAGAAATTAGGTCACCATGTACAAGAGTCACAAATCTATAATGTATCCTTACGTCCAATCAGAATACATAAATTTAGGGCTGCCTGTTCCTTTAAGGGAAAAGGGAGCAGCAAGTGGCACATTTTGATCCTGTATATCTCTTTTATTTTTTTTAATACTATTTATAGCCAGATTTGGCATACACTGATGAAGTGGAGTGGTGTGGCTCACTGGTTAGAGGCGGCAGACCCGAGAGCAGAGGAGGGCCCGGGCCCAGGGTTCAATTCCCGACGCGGCGGGGTCGTGGACCAGGATCAGGGGACTCGATAATTCTCATCTCGGTGCCTACTCTAACCAGGGATCACACTCGGCAACTCTGGGCATTAGCTTGCCTCATCTCCACAACGGCCCCCCACATACGCCGGGGATGCCTGGTTTCACCTTGGAGATACCCATAAGGGACCATCTCACAGGGAAAGCCAGGACGGGTTCCCTAGCGGTCTACTGCGCAGAGATACTCCTTCGGGAGTCGATTCTAGCACATTACAAACCCACAATTAATTAATTAAAGTGTTGTCTGTGTGTTCACAAAAATGATAATATCATATCTGTGAAATTTAGCAAATCAACCCAACTGTTGTGCAGCGATACACATCGTCATGTATATCCCTTCACAACCCAGGTAAACTTGTAATAGTATCAAAAGCAGCAAGCACAAAAAGCATAGACAAAACAGTAGCATATATAAATGAGCGGTGACGCACAATGCCATGTCCCAAAACCCAATATTCGGGCCATTCGGGCCTTCTTACCCTCCTTTTGACAGTAGATCACCAGTTAGTGGATATCTGCTGTCAAATACAACTTTCTAACATACAGGACCAGCAAGAACAATTCATGATAGGACCAAATATACAAACAAAAACAAAAAACATGAACATTTCTTGCCAAAGGAGTTATGCAAAAACACATCTCCTTTCAACCAACCAAACTCACGTGTCTTGTCTGCTTTAAATCACCCAGAACAATCCATGAATGGTCTGTAGGCAGAAGCAAAAAAAATACACAACACACAAAAAAAAGACATTTCTCATAACAAACGAATATCAATTATAACTTTTAATCAGAAGACAAAACATGATACACATTAAAAAACACAAAAATAAATTTCCATTACTTAACTGTTACCATCTTGTCAGTCACCTTGCAACATGAAGCCACCTTAGTTTTTGCCTTTCTAAAAGTAAAATTGTTACACTGACACTTCATATTAATTTGGCACCTACAATTTCCCACTGTGAAAAATAATTCATAATTGGCAAATCGTTCTCACTTAGGCATGTAGTCTTCAAAATTTTAGTAAAGGGCTGCATCTTATTTTCTGTCTAAGACTTAATGCAATACTTCATTTTCTGTCAAACCTCTGCACCGAGCACATTGGCTCACTGAGCCATTTAAAAGTAAACCCAAATGTGAACAACCTGTAAATTTGTATTATACCTAAATGTATGCATTTACTGAAGCCGAAAGCACTTTAAAGCTATTGTAAATGGCAAGAATGCTGTTTTAAATGGTCTATTTTAACCAAATTCGACTTTAATATTAGGGGCACTTAAAAATAAATATTCTATAATTGTGTTACATATTAATCATCCTCAGAATGTTCTTTACACATTACAGAGATTAGACATTAGACATATCTCATGTAAATCCTTAGAAAAATGAGTTTTTAACGCCTGCGCTAAGTAAAATTCCATATGCTAATGTCCTCATTATGCAGGATAGCACAACTTAAATTAAATTATAATGCTAGGAGGTCACAGTATGAGCATTAGGCTTCATGAATAGTAAAAAACGAATTTTGTAGCACTTATTTTTAATAATTATTTTTCATAATTAAATAATTATTTTTAATAAACCCAATCATTTTTGATAATTCCACATATAAGAGCAGGCTGCATCTCTTGCCTATCATTTTAGATGCATTCATTTATAAGCCTAAGCACAGAAGCCTAACTTGAAACATGACCAAATGTTTGCGCCACTTTTTTTCTTTCTAAAAAGGACAATTTTATTTAGCAACAGACCCAAGAATATGCTTACAAAATTTTGCTTAATAGACTGAAAACATAAAAAAAAACACAAACACACATTTGAGCTCATTTCAGACATAAACAGAAAAGGGTCAAACACTCAGGACACACAATACGGCACGCATGCATTTCATCAATAGCGCCATCGCTATTCACTTACAGAAGTTGCACTAATGAGAAAACCACATAGACATTTAAACACACATTTAACCCACCTATCAATACTCAGGACAGAAATAAAGGACAGTCCACAGACTGTACTTAAACCAAACCATTTGAAAATAATAGTTGTAAGTCATATTTACAAGAAACGCTTCTCAATTGTGTTTCAAAAGACTGCAAAAACAGCCCAACAGACTGATGTATGTCCAAGAAGCGAAAATACACTCAATTCACTAGCTTTGGCTAGCAGAACACCAAACAAAATCGTTCTGCATATCTTCATTCATAAAACTGCGCAGAACAAATGATCCTTGTTTTGTATTATGTCATATTTTAATTCCCTGGGGATACAAAATCACCAGGGAAGAAATATGTTTTTAAATCTAACCTATTTAGATATTCCCTTTAGGGGAAGCCGGCTAATTTACTTCACATCATGCTATGGTACCTTTCAAAAAAGCAACACATTTTTCCATGTGAGCTTAAAACAGGCAATGCAAAAATACTGCAGAATACGCAAGTATTGTAATCAAAGTAGTGCTTAAGGTACTTTTCGTACGTGCACCGTTCCTAAGGACCAAATGGAGAAAATTCTCCTCATTACCGGTCTACACAAATTGCAATTCGCATATCCAAACCTATACAAACCAAAAGTGGGCCAACACAAATTCCAAAGTTCCAAAGCTACATTTCCAAATTTGCTAAGATCAGGCATCTTATAGCTCACTAATCTAGCTTCAAACTTCAAGGGGTTATCTCTACCAATACACTCGCAAATATACGAGGCCCTCGGCTTTGGTAATTTGCAATAACCCAATCAAAAACCAAGAAACCAAACCCCTTGGCTTTGGTAATTGCAATAACCAAATCAAAACCAAGAAACCAAACAAAGTCGTGGGGGCGACCCACTTGTACTTCTTATTCTTACTAATCAAAAGGTTATCCAAATTCTAACTGCCAAGTTCTACATGACCTAACGGTCTTTTTTAGAATACTCACGCCAAAAAGGTCCTCAGTCAGGAGTGACATCATGTGGAGGATCAAAATCAGGAAGATCAGAAATATACTGGGCTGCAGAAATAAAGAATCTCCAGAATCCCCGTGCACAGAGTACCTTCTTAGTACAATCCTGTTCTGTCCTCCTCAGTAGATTTCAGTCTCCTGACAAGATCACTCCCACGGAAAGTCACTTCTCTGTTGAAGCCCACGTTGGCCGCGCAATTTGAAGAACTGAAATCTTCATTCTCAGGGAATACTTACTAATAGAAAAAAAAGGACTTGGCACAGAAGCTGAAATATGAAAATACATCTTTATTAAATGAGGCCACGTCACACAGAAGCCGTAGCAACCGAATGAGGTAGTCTGAGGAATACAGAGAACAGAGGCCTTTTATATGTTTTAGGGTTACAAAACTCAGCACAAAAGGGGCAGTCCTAGCTTTTGCAAGCATGCAAAAAACCCAACATTCCTTCTTACACAAGCTGGACAAAACCCATAATAAAAGACCACAACCTATATCGTAAACTGGTCATAAAAAGAAGGAACAGAAACAGATGAGAGGTATGATAAGGGGTGTGTATGTGCATACCAAACTTTACAATATCCTGTGCTCTGATCCTTAATCTTGATCAGCTACTGGGCAAGGAACTGGTCTAACCAAGGTCAGCTTCAGGCAACAGGGTCAGTTCACTCAGGTCATTCAAAAGTCAGCTAAAGTCATCGGCCTATGGGAGGGCAACCACAAAATGGCTGCCATGCACAAAATGGAACCCAAGGGTTCAGAATGAAATCTCCAAATACATACCAGTGAATCCATGTCTGTAACATAACGAAAACACTCATACTTGCTGAACTCACTGTTTACGGTTCGCTGTTACCAAAATCGTAACAGGACCACGACCTTTATGACCCAGGTTCAGAATTCACGGAACCTCAGGAGTGCAAACACTGCATAACAAATTTGTAATTGTAGTGACATTTATATAGCGCTTACTACCCCTGATGAGGCATTGAAGCACTGTAATGCAAGTAGCATGCTACTCCGGAACCCAAGGCTAGTTATTCCATCCATTGGTTATTGTTAATTATTGTGATTAGTCGTGAGTGGTCATCGAAAATGACATGCATTTACTCCAGTTAATTTGTGACAGATTTATTAGTACCACTTGGGTGTTCTCATTAATGAGGGCTAGATGGTTTCAGGGTATTGGTTTGTAAGATAGGCTGGTGCAGATTAGATAGCCTAAGGTTGCAGGAATACGGTTTTAACAGAGGTTGTGTTCTATGAAATGAGGCGTCAACCAGTTGCAAAAATACAATGAAGGAGATTAAGGCAGAGAGGCATAGAATGAGAAGAGGCCTTACTCAGAAATAGAAGGCATTGAGAGAATGGAAGGTAAGAAGAGGGTAATTCTGAAGAACTAAATGAGAGGAGTCAGGCAGAAGGAAGTCAAGGTCATTTTTTAATGCATGCTTTAGGTGTTTTGTGGGAGATTTTCTGAGATATCCAGCAATCTGAGGAAGTAAGCAGTAGAAGGAAACATTGCACATAGTGCTCCATGTCGGGCAGGCAGCTTATATATGTGAGTGTACACAGCATTTAAACATTAAGAGCCCGAGGCCGCTGTGTCCGAAGCCTAGGGCATCCCCTTAAAAATACAGTCAGGATTATCCCAAGCTTGGTGCAGGGTCTGTACACTGCCCAGTGGGAGATGGCGCACATGCCTTCTTTAAGAAGTCTCATTTAATGATCTTCCCAAACTATTTTGCATTAAAAGGGAGTTTCACTCGCTAACAAATTAGTTACCTGACACTGGCTGACAGCGTCTCACCAAAGCGCAGTCAGATTTAGCATCTTTACCTAACACATTCTAGGTGGTTTCTTTGGCACAGCTGAGCAACCGCGGATACAAAAGGTGTCTCGCACTAATATCACAAGATCCAGTCTGGGTTTCCCAGTTCGCAGCAGCCAACCGATCATACTGTGTGAGCGACGATCAAGTAGGACGCCGCCTCGTTGCTCTGCCGTTCCTCAGCCTTGAACCTCAACATCTAGCCCGGTCTAACCCCCCTCCCCACCCCCGGAGCAGCCGGGCAGCTGGGAGCAAGGGGAGTGGGAGCCTCCGTCAAGCCGCAGCTGCAGCAGGAAAAGAAAGAGGTCCGCAACTCTGCTACTCAAGCCTTCGCTGCTGTCGGCAACCAGAGTGCAGGTGAGCAGTGGCAGCGGGGCAGCGAGTAAACAGCGGGCCCCAAGCACTCTTCTCACTTCACCTAGGAGTGCACGGCAGGAAAGGGGGGGTGAGTTGTTTGCTTCTCCTCCACCCTGCCCTTCCTGTAAGTGAGAGAGGCGGAGGTTGCAGCCTTATTACCCAGCTGTCGTGGCTGGGCTGGAGCCGGCGTCCTAGGCAGCGGGAAGGAAAGAGTTATTGCCATCCTTCAAGGCAGAGGCTGGATTCACAGAAATAGTAAGAGAAGGAGGGAGAGGCACCGCGAGAGGCACATACAAGAGGGACGCCTCAGTGTTTTATGCCGTGGTGTTAGAAGGAAACAGCAACCCAACCTAACCACAAACACCACAGCAATTTGCTTAGGAACTAGCCCTATCAACCTGTGTTACTGTCTTTTGGCTCTCCTACCACCAGACCCCAACAGATTATTCCAGACTCTACCAGACCCGATTTCTCAATTTCGGGTGCTGGTCTCAAAGAACTCAAGGGGGGCTCAAGGGAGCAACCGCAGTAAGGGCTAAGGCAGGACCCCGGGAGAAGAGGACGAAGAATCAAGAAATAAAGAACAAGGAGTAGAAACAAAACCAGGAAGACAAGAAGATCATAATGAGATCCGGGAGATCTAGGGATCCCCATGTACCCCTGAACCCTACTAAAAGATCAAAGAGAGCAAACAAGGGCAATAAGAATTCCAACACAGATTCTCTGAGTGCCGGCAAAAAAGAACTGAAGAAGGGGGCAGGGGAAGGGGGTGAGGAAGGGGGGATGACCGGCTGATCCCCCTGACCCCCTTTCTCCCACCCCTCCCAAGCCCTGAGCTCTCACGAAACCCCAAAGGGTTAAGCTTCCAAACTAAAATTTATACAAAATTCTCATTCATCAAGGACGCAGGCTCGGTCCTTTGCTTGAACACTCGGCAGCCCAACAATCTGCCAACACAGATATTACCGGTCTCCTACGCATCAGAACAAGAGATTTTGATAGAGCAAAAGAAAGAGCCAATGAGAGGTCTGAAGAGTAAGCCCCCACCCCCCCCGAGGCGATGGATGATGAAGACGGAGAAGGAGGGGGAGGAGGAGGAGAAGAAGAAGATGAAGACAGAGAAGAAGACTGTGACGTGAGGGAGTGCCCTGACACCACACAGACCGAAAATCACAGTGGAAACTACAGTAAATACCACAAAGGGGCGACCTTTTCGACGACAATCAGAAAGTGGGGCCTCGATTCTGACTCAGGATCAATCCTGCCTCAGGTGCACGAATTAAAAACAAAGGCACTCACGACCAAACAGCAAGAATCTATTCAGAGTGCTATGAGTACGGGTTCCACAATAAAATCGTTCCAGAAGGCCACCACTAAATCATTCGGAGAAAAAGGCTCCCCAGGAGACTGGTCCAAGATCGCCAGAGATTCTGAGAAAATCCAGGGGTACAAATGGATCTAAAGGTGCCCAGCACTCCTGACAGTCCTGGAACCCCGGTTTCTCTGGCACCAGCTCCCAGAACTTCAAGCAATTTGGATGTGTGGATCCCAGGTCCTGTAACAAAGGCAGGGCATAGCCCCCCCGGACTACCACAGGACCTTATGGTAGAGAAAAACACACCCTCATTACAAGATCTCAGGCAAGAGCAACCAGAACGTAGTAAGTGCTCAGGGGCAACTGTAGACTACGAGGACAAAATAACGGGCCAGTCTTGTGTGGGGAACCTATCCATGGCACCGGAACCGCTTGCGCTTCAGGCACAAGTTCATCATTCGGCACAGTTTGAGCAACCCCTAACCCCTCCCCAGTCACCACCCCATCAAAACCTTTGGACCCAGTGGCTTCGTACCCCACGCAAGAAGAGTGGGAAGAGTTGGTCGCCTATTACACCTCACCACCTCATGGGGCCCCAAAAGAAGCAGCAACAAGTCTAAAATGCAAAGCCGCACAGCTGAGCACCACGATTCCATCACCGCAACCTAAGGTAGATATATGGGAATCTCTCTTGCACACAATGCAACTGTCTGTTAACGTAATCCAATATCAATCGGACAAAATGGACCTTCAGCTAACAGTTTTACACTGAGTTTTTGTCTCCAACATCGATAACAAGCTAGCTGAACAGAACAGTCTGGTCAAAAGGGCACAAGAGGAGACAGCACTTATACAATCAAATTGTTCTGGCATCGCAATTGTGGACAAGTTGGCTACACTCCCTGGAGCAATGGACAACCTCCTTACAGGTATTAGAGAAGCCGTCAAAAATAGTTAATCGACGGGTCAACTGGAGAGAACAAACAGTGCATGGCAAAAAAAACAATAGAGGAATTCTAACTCCTATCGAGCCTCCCCCCCCTGTAATACAAAAAGACAAGCTGGTAAGGGAAGAGGAAAATGCAACGCTATTAAGAGCACAAGGACATACAGGGAAGGAGAAACCCAGGTAGCAGCAAATAATGGCTTACTCCCCACTTGGGAATTCAACCAAAAGGACGTCCCACGGGACCATGAGTGCTCCCCAAAGCGGGGCAGAAAGCAAAGGAGGAAGGGCCGCAAGTTAAAGCTAGGCACTCTGGCTGAAGGGAAAGTTAAGAATAACCAAGTCAGCATCTTGCCTCCAGACCCAACGCCCGACAAGCTGTCTCCAACGAGTCCCGAGACAGACACGGAATTGGACTCACGTTCCTTCCCTATTCAGGATAGTGGCATATGAGCCAAAGGAAAAAGAATCGAAAAATATATACTCCTAACACGACTACTTCAACAAAAGTTGAAAGCCCCGGCCTGAGGAGCAGCGCAAAAATTACAAAATTTAACTCGAGCGAGGGTCTGATCGATTGTGGGGAAAGAACCAATATTAGCACGAGCACCACAAGAGTCAAAAACCCACCTCCCAAAGCAGACAAAGGGGTACAATTAGATCATCACCCAGAAGCCATACCAACCAGAAGTTTCATAAAACAGGTTGTAAGTGGAGCAAATGAACCAAAGGCCCCGGACCAGAGAATCCCAGCAGAGGAAGCCATCAGGGTTGCGATCACCTCCACACCCCGCAGAGCGGCTCCAACAGGATAAAAGAGCATTTAGGCAACCCCACAGTTTTATTAATTCCGGAATACTCTTCAAGGGGCGCTTTTGACATCCTAAACAGGGGTAACATTCTACGTTTGCTAAACTCCATTGACAGCTTAACAAACATATCCACCAATGATCTCGACTCAGTGGAATTTATAGTTTCACCGGAACACCCGGGGGTGGAGGTCACTAAAACAGTATGGGCCTCAACAAAGTTGGCCGAGAGCGTGCTCAATGAACAAGCGAAACTCAATAGCTGGGACATATTACTTCGTCCATTTGTAAAACCGAGATATCCAGACCCCTTGGCAAGTGACTTTGTACATCGAAACACACAAAACCAGGCCAATCAGGACCATCACTGCTCTCTGTATTGCGAGGGGCTCGCAGCAACTCCCCGTCCAGTTCAGAACCAAAAGAACTGGGCGTAAGAAGGCAATACGCTGGAAATGAGTGTACTAATTTAGACTGGACATGTCTATCCAGGACTATAAATAACAAGCTGGAAAAACACTGACATGACAAGTCAGTAACTGGGAATTCTCTTAAAAACTTCAAAGTCTGCTCCTGGAACATCAACGGCATTGGGGATACGTTTATTGGACTCGGAACTAAAACTCTACTTGCAAAGCTTCGACATCATAGCCTTGCAAGAAACTTGGTCAGACTCTTCTCCACCACTACCAGGATTTACCCTGCATTTTATCCCTCCAACCCAGTCTGCAAGATTTGGCCACAAAAAAGGGGGCCTCGTCACATACTGTTCATTAAAAAGAAGGCGTACAGTAGTGCCGCTACCATACAATCTAGACTCCCCCAATGCAATGCAAGTATCACGAATCTCAATGCGAGATCAAGGAAAGACGGAGGAGTTCATTTTAGTCAACCTTTACCTACATCCTCGAGGTAAGAAGCAAGGAGCCCTGCAACTGAGAGAAGAGCTTATAAAGCTATTAACTGCAGAGGATACAAACAGTCTGATTGTTAGCGGTGACTTCAATCAGAACATGCTCAATAAATTGGCCACTGAAGTCAGCAGCACCGAGGACCCATTGGCATTGGAACATTACTCTCAGGACAACTCATCAGGGGGAAGAAGTACAAAAGCAGCACAGCGACTTTTAGTAACACTTGAAGAACTTGGTCTACGAGCGCTTAATGGGAGATTCCCAGGGGATCGTCCCCAAGTAGCAACATTCCACAGTACAACAACCAGTTCAACAATTGACTTTACCTTCCTCTCTGGTAATTTGTTTCAAGTGACCACTGACTTCCATAGCGGTTTACTTGACTACAGTGACCATTTACTTCAAGAAGTGACACTAGAGGCTTTTGCAACTCCAAGCCTAGCACGTGCCATTGGCCAAGAACTGGTTTACACAGCGAACGATAGGCGGTTAAAGTGCAGAACAGACAACCCTTTGGGCCTCCTGCTCTATGCAAAGCAAGCACTTGGCGAAACCCAAAAAGAAACAGCAGACCTAACTGCCAGCTGGGAGAAATTTACAGAAATACTACGCAAAAACATAGGAAAAGCACAGAGGAAAAACCAGCGTGACGGTAGGGGAAATACTGTTAATCTAAGGCGGTATCTCAATTACGCTTTTACAAATAATGTTCACCTGAAAAATCTAAAAATTCTCATCGGCCCTGTTGCCAAAGACAAACTGAGGCTGTTAAAGCGTGATCGCAGGAGGCTGGTCTGGCGGCTTAACCGAGAATCCGAAGAGTCCCTGTGGGCCAAACTCCTACATGACGCCAAATCAAGCAACAGCGCTCAATTTTGGAGAAAAATCAACAATTTTTCTACGGGGAGGAGTCAAGGCATTAATTCCTTTGTCCCTGAAGAAGATTGGATAACCTTTCTTAGCACTCACTTCAAGGGTACTGATATTAACACCCAAGGAACGCCCAAATTCACAAAATACACTGAGGAACGCTTAACACTCAGCTGTGACCATTACGAGCCCCAGCAGCAAGACCAGACAATTGAAATTAAGTGTGCATCGATCTGTAACCGAATATCAAGGGGAAGGCGCGAGGGGGCCCCGGGACCAAACGGGATCCCCCGATATTGTTCAAACAAGATCCCGATTTTTGGGCAGCTGCCCTCAGACCAATGTTCGTCAAGATTTTGCAGACATCATCAATCCCGACTTCATGGAGGGGAGCCATCATTTCCCCCATCTTTAAAAAGGGAGACAAAAGCGACCCAAAAAAGTATCGGCTAGTGTCTCTGCTCGATAACGAAGCGAAATACTTCGCGGGTCTGCTTCTAGAGGAACTGTCATCCTGGGCAACCGAAGTTTCAGCAATCCCATACAACCAAACAGGTTTCTGCAAAGATATGGAAACTACCTCTAATATCTTAGCTCTTTCTTTGTTAATTGATGCAGCCCAAGAACCGAACCATCCACTTTACTTGTGCTATATTGATTATAGCTCGGCTTTCGGTCATGTGGACAGAAACCTTTTGTGGGAAAAGCTATACAAATTGAACATTCCCCCCCTGCTGTTAAACCATTAATTCTCCTACACAGCGAGACATGGGTGCAAGTTAGGCTCGGCACAGGTGACTTTCTAACAAAAAAGATCCTGACACATACAGGGGTAAAACAGCGCTGTGTACTTGCCCGATACTTTTTAACCTTTTTATGGGAGAACTATCTAGACTACTAAATGAATGCAACTCGCACGCTCCAAAAGCTAGGGGGCTCACAGATCTCAAATGTATTCTACGCAGACGACCTGTTACTCATCAGTCAAACCCTGGTAGGCCTTCAGCGGCTGTTGGACATCACCTCAAGTTACTCCGCTGCTAACAGGCTCACCATCAATCGTGATAAATCAAAAGTTATGTGTATTAACCTTTCAAAAAACAAAACAACACGAAACTGGCTCTTGTCATCCAGTAAGCTAGAAAAGGTCTGCGAATATCGATATCTGGGGGTCATCATAGATCACAAGGGCAATTTCACACCGCAATGTGAAGCCATAAAAAGGAGAGGATTAATCGCTGCAGCTGCACTCAGAAATCTAAAAAACACAGTTTCGGGACCAAGCATACTTCCTCTGATAAAGGTAATCCAGGCAAAATTAGTCCGGCAATCACTAATGGTAGTGAAGCTATGAGGGGGAGGGACGCTCCCTTACTAGACAGAACAGTGGCAAAAGCACTTCGCATGATCTTCGGCCTTCCAAGGTATGCATCACCAGCCCAAATGAGACTAGAGTTTGGGTTACAAAAAGAAGAGCTGGCGCGCAAGGGAGCCTACATAAAAACCTGCCATAAAGTAAGCAGGGGGGACGCGAAGACATTGAACACTCTCCTGTGGAAGGAACTTGCCTGGCAAGGCTGTACTTGGAAGCAGACATTGAGGACCTTTGCTTAAAGCAACTCTGGGAACTTTCAGGTTCCACAGCACTCTTCAAAAAGGTGGTCAACAAAATAGTACGGAAGGAATCATTGCTGCAGGACAAAGCCGCCCTAACAGAGCGGGCCCATGGCTGGCTTACAGTTCAATCCTACACCATGCTCTTGCCTCAAAACTATCTGCAGATAGGCTTTACTAAAAAAACTAAAGAGAAATTCTTGAAATTTCGCCTAGGTCTACTGGCGTCAGCTGCTCACCTACCTCCATGGTTTTGGCCACACCTTCCTACAACATGCCGACTTTGTGGGACTGGCAAGGAAAACACAGTCCATTCTCCTGCGACCACTTTTTAACATCCGTAATATACGGACCTGCAGGCAAGCGATGCTAGCCTGCTTCAAAGGAGATGACATCCAATTGAGTAGCCGAATGGTAAAATTTCTTGAAATAGCTGAGGCCTGCTTCAAAATTTTGAAGGAACCAAACAAATCAAGTAGCACCGTAAAGGGCCCTAAGGACGAGCTTAATGGTACCTCAGAAGACTATCCACCAGAGTGACTCCTTTGGCCCTCCCTTACACTGGCTAGAACTGATTAGGTAATAGGGTTCCCCCGAACTGTTATCATAAATTAATTATTCTTTTTCGCACCTTGGCATCTTTTTATCTTCCCATGTCAGACAGTGAGGAAGAATCTAATTCTTAATCTTTTACTTTTTTTTGTCTTGATTTTAGGATAAATAGGCTGTCTAACATGATGTTACGCTTCTTTTAATTTTGCTGCTGCCATGGATTCTTGTGATTTGTCTCAAGGACGAACCTTTGTTTTAACACGTTTAAATTTGACTTATGTTTTCACGAATCCTCTTTGATTTACATTGTAAAGGTTTTAATTAATCATGCACAATAAAGTAGTAGTTGTTTAAGGAACGTTAAATATCCTGAGTGTATGTTGTGTGTGTTTGTGTATGCGGCCATTATGATAGATGCATTGTATGTGTAAGGGAAGCACAGAAATGGAGGCCTGTGGGTTCCATTTTGAAAGCCCCCCACAGCCTGTTACTGTGCACAAGTTGGAGGCGATGTGATTTTCCCGTACAGTGGGAGTGTGATGCTGACATTCCTGAAGCAGCAGGGAGGAGACCTAGATACTAAAGTAGGCCAAAGGAGGCATGGCTCCTATAGAAATTTCATTAGATCCTCTTGTTAAGAGGGGCTGCTAATCATTTTTCCTGTGGCACTGCCCCCTTGGTGGATGGTGATTGTGAAAAGTGGGGCTGTAGCCTGTTGTTCAGTTAGAAGGGTGCTTTAGGTGAGGCTAGTCTTTTGTCTATTTTTCATGATCACTGTCTTTGTAACTGTTCTTTGCCTAGGTGCAGATATTACACACCTCTTTGCGTGCCAGGTGGAGACAACCCCGCTCTGCACAAATCCTGAGTCAGCAGAACAGCGTAGAGTGGCACTTGAAAAAAGAAGCCACCCCAAACCAGTTCTGTGTATCTAAAGTTCTGTCATATTATCTGCTCACACTCTCTTTGAAACACCAATTCAGGTTTGTGAAACACAAATCGATATTTACAACCCATCTGAAGCATGAACCCCTCTCCACGCGGGCAGATACTGCACAGACATCGCCCATCTCAGCATCCCCAAGCCCATCTTGTTGGAAAATTGTTGGAACATTTTTCAGACTTCTGAGACATTAGGAGTAATCCTCAAAATGCGTTCGCCATCAGCTACTCCAGGCTGCTCAGTGTTCGGGTACAGGGGTGCATTAGGGGAGTGGGACACTGCTACAGTCGAAGGATAGGCAGTTATTAGGGTAAAAGTCTATTGTTGGATAAAACAAAGGAGTAAAATAAAGAAGTATAACCAAACACCCACCGAACCAAAAGGTTGTAAATAGCACCTTTGGAATGTTTGCAAGTAAACTAGTTTAAACGTGGTATGTAAATGTAAATGTAGGTGTACTGTAAAGCGCACTGCGACTCCATGGAGTATCCTGGCGCTGAAGACCGCTGGGGAACGCGTCCTGGTTTTCCCTGTGAGATGGTCCCTTTCTGGGTATCTCCAAGGTGAAACCAGGCATCCCCGGCGTCTGTGGGGGGCCGTTGTAGAGATGAGGCTAGCTTGATGCCCAGAGTTGCCGAGTGTGTTCCCTTGTTAGAGTGGGCACCGAGGCAAGAATTATCGAGTCCGTTTGACCCTTGTTCACGACCCTGCTGCGTCGGGTATTGAACCCTGGTCCCGGGCCGTTCTCTGCTTACGGGTCTGCCGCCTCTAACCAGTGAGCCACACCACTCCACTATGTGTTATGGTGAAAGACTGCTTGTCGCGGAATTATTGTATCCTGCCCCCGCACCCCTTCCCGTCCTTCCCCCAGGTTCCCTTCGCTGTTTGATTTTTCATCGACCAGCTGTTTTGATGATCCTTTCTGGAACAGACATTCCCACGGCTCAAAGCACACAGAGAAGATCTAGACTGATTTGTAACTTGAATTCTAATCACGGCTTTCCCCCCCCTCCGCCTCCCGAGCCTGGCATCTGTGTCTTATATGCTGCTGTGTAAGGATCAGGCTAGTGTCGAACGGGGGATCTCCCAAGCAGAAACATTGTGGTGGCGTCCCCTTGACTCAAAGGCAGCAGCTGAGTATGCCCAGCTTGACTATTTCTCAGAGTCTCCTCTACCCACCCTAATCGAAGACCTAAAACTGAACCTCAGTCCTCCTGGTCACAGAAAGGATTCACAGCCATTAGTGCAGCAGGCTTGCGAAAGTGGCGGACACAGTGACCCCACTAAAATTAACATCCGTCCATCTGGGGACGAGGAAGTCTCGCAACGCCAAAGGAGATGGTAGGTGAACTCGTTAAAGCTGAGGCCGCCACTGGGAAGGATGCCCCAGCCAACCTCACCCTCCCACCAAGTTCCACCAGAAATAGTAACGGCAAAGAAACTGAGGAAATTAGTGCAAGGCTAGAAATAAAGAGTCCGCTTAGTAATTGTCCCCGGTACAAGGGCAACCAAACCAGCTGAAAATACAACCGAACTCCAGGAAGAGTCTACGGAAGCGGTCAGCAAGGATTTTTAATGAAAAACAAACCCTTTCCTTATTTGATTTAAAAAAACACGAAAAACGGCCTGAAGTAGCCTCACTACCGAAGCTGGGTAGGAGCGTAGCCTAGGCAGGACTCCCGCTCCCAAAGAAAGGGAACTAACTCAGTGTGATAACAGTCACAGGGAGGTCATTTCCATCACGAAAACACAATCAACAATGGTGGAAGCCCAGAAGCCTCTATATTCCATACACAGACCAAGCTCCCACTCTACCCATACCCCAACAAAGAGCAACAAACTGCAAGGACAACGCAAAGCCGGTGGCTTAGTGGCACCCTCCAGCTGCTACCAATCCCAGGTAAAAACAACTGATCCTACGCAGGGCCGAAAACCAAGAGGTAACGGTACAGCAAAGCTAGCACCCGACAACACTGTCCAAGTACCGGGAATATTACCTGGCTGTAACCAACCAGTTTTTACTCCAGAATATCAGTCCAGAGGGAGGCATGACAATCCTAACCATGGTAATATCCTAAAACTACTACAGGCAGTCCCCACTATGAGAAGGCGACCACGGATGATATTGAATCAGTCGAATTCCTGGCTCCAATGGAAGACAAGGTGTAATTGCCCACCCTTCTGACCTGGGCCTCAAACTTGCTTACCAGGTTGGTCTATCAGGAAAAAGAGCACTTTCTTGCCTGGGGAATTAAGATTACTATGCTCAGGCGCTAGGTGGCTCTAGACCGTAATGGCTGCGCTGATGTGAGTCTCCCGCCGACCTGGACGGAATTATCAACATAAACTCCATCCTGCTTTACAGATCCGAACATTAATGTCACCACCGGGCGGCGGATAGAACACTGAGGCATTGGTCCAAATTTGGAGCTGGTAGCCCGCGTCACTCCGGAGAAATAAGCTACGAGGTCTGGAGGTGGTGCACAGACTGAACGGGCTGGAGGGACAAGCCGGCTGAAAAAGCTACGGGAGGCCGGGGCTGCACAGGCCCGTTCGAGAGGCGGGCTGACAACACTGCGCAAATCCTGGAGACCGGAGTTCGCGCCTGGGAGGATTTCGGATATCGGCCCCTGCTGCATATCCCTGCCGAGGAAGAAACAGACTGCACCTGGGAGACCCTGGCGACAACGTCGCATAGATACCCCCGATCACACGCGTAGCGACCGAAGAACGGCGGAAATAGCCGGGGCCCGGCTGCGGCGACAGTGATGAGCTGGGACGGCTGAAGGCATCGGTGGCATTACTATTGTGGTGTGGCCCGGGAAAGGTGAGCAGGGGTGTGAGAGGCCGAGAGGGCGCAATAAGCGTTTGGTGACCGCTGACGAGGGGCGACGGGCCCGGCTGCCATTTTGAAGAAAATGTCAGTTGCTAGCTCCTTTGCCCCAACGAAGGCACGGGAATCATCACGTTGGCTACACTTGTTGATGCTGGACTACTGGAGACTCTCTATTTGGGCCTACTGTCCCGCACATCCCCTAATACTCTGGCACCATCCTAAAGATACGAACGACTGGGACGGGGAGCTGTGGGGCCTGAAGGAGTGGTAGAGACCGCGCACGGTGAGGGCGAGACCGGCGGTGTCCAACATACCTGCTCCCTGGTGACACACAACACAGATCTGGGCAAGGAAGCTGACAGAGCAGGTGCGAGCGAAGGGACACTAATAGAGGACTGACGCTGATATTACTCCGCGGCAGGTTCTGAGCTGCCATTTTGTCTGAAGGCCTCCCAAAAGATACCTGCTGATACACTTACCCCCTGGTACACAGATTATAACATACGGATACAGTCTGCTGAGGCGAAGGACCCAAAGGGATGGAGTGGAAGAGAAAGCACATCGAAGGGGAGAGTCTGGCTGGACCTAATATATCTGCTCCCCTGTGGCACGACTATCAGATTAGCGCATTTGGCTAATAGCACACAGACATGGGGAGGACAGAACCCAAGCAGGCAAAACGGTCATTCGGCGCGCGCAAGGCATCAGGCTCCAGCTCCAAAGAACGCGGATGGAGGACCAGAGATGAGGGGTGGAAGGCGTTGCTGGTGGGGATGCAGCAGAGCCTCATCTCAATAGATTCCAAAATGGAAGCCATGAATAGCAGGCTGGAATCAGTGGTTGCAAAACTTGACCAGCATGAGGAGCGGCTAACAGAAGCGGAGCACAGAGTTTCGGGGTTGGAGGATGGAGCGGTGGCCAGTAAGCAGAACTTGTTACAGATGGACAAACTACTGAAGGTCATCGCGGACAAGAATGAGGAGTTGGAGGCCCGCTCCCGAAGAAATAATGTACGGGTACTGGGTTTAGCAGAATCTACCATCACTGGGAGAATGGAAGACTTTATGGAGCGATTGATGGTAGATCTCTTTGGAAAGGACTCCTTCTCCGCACACATGTCCATCGAACGGGCCCACAGATCCTTGGCTGTGCGCCCCCCTCCATGAGCCCCACCGCGCCCGGTGATAATGAGCTTCTTGAGTTATCAAGACAGGAACACTGTGCTACGCCTAGTGCGCGAAAAGGGAGAAGTGCGCTATGAGAATATCACATTAGCCTTCTATCCCGACTTCACCCAGGCCGTGCAGGACGCACGCCGCAAATTCACAGCTGTGAAGAAAAAGCTACAAGCGCAAGAAATCACGTACGCTATGCTATACCCAGCACGATTGAGGATTCAACACCGGGGGGAAACAGCACATCTTCAACTCCCCTCAACTGGTGGAGGAGTACCTTGCACGCGACCGCAGATCGACATCCCGAGATGAAGCAGCCCGACGACGCTCCAGATCTCACTCGCCGCTGTCGGAGCCAGGTTGATATAGACCCTAGATACAAAGCAGGACATTGCAGCACTGAAGCCTTGGTCCTTTTGGACACTGTGCCATTTGGTGATGTTTTTCTAAAAGTTTATTGGTTATCTGGACTACATTGCCACCTGGACACTCACCTCCATCCCGTTAGACTGACCCATTTACTCAATGGGGTTGGGGACGGGTGAGATAGCGAGGTTGAGTGGGTACGGCGAGGGCCCCTAGCCGTCCCCAATTGAGGGCATTACCCTTATGCCTGGTTTTGGTTGTTTTTCAAGAGAAAGAATGCAATTTGTTGAATCAGATGTGGGAGGGGGGTGGATGTTTTTTCCTGGCAAGTTGGGGAAGCCGGTGTGGGTGGATGGGAGTGGGTAGGAGGGGGGCAGTGGGGTTAAGGATACTATGTATGACAGTGTTGGTAGATTCCGCTAAACCCAGTACCCATACGTTATTTCTTTGGGAGCGGACCTCCAACTCCTCATTCATGTCCGCGATGACCTTCAGTAGTTTGTGCGACCAATGCCAGAGACAGAATGAGATGAATGGAAGTTATGGCTGATACCACGAGTGATAGGAATGATATTCGCATTGTCTCCTGGAACATGAGAGGGCTGAATGTCCCCCAGGAAAAGGAGGCAGGTGCTGGGATATTTGGATCGCCATCATGTCCACGTGGCTATGTTGTAGGAAACTCACCTACCGCTGTCAGCGTCAAGGCCACTCCTCTGGTTATATGTGATGCCAAAAAGGGTCCACCTCCAGACTCCCCCAAATCTGGATAGTATGAACACAGAGTAGTAAGGTAGTCAGGCGAGGGAAAAAATGTATGAGGGAAGCCCCCTCGGAAAATAGGAAACCTGAAACAAAAAGAAGACAGTTTTAATACACAACCTATAATTCTTACTACTCTCATATATTCTCGCTAGAGCTCGCTAGTACCTGTCCACAAACCGGGGGATGCTGTGTCTTTACATAAACTCTGTGAGCCTTCAGCTTCTGACTTCAAAACCTTCCTACAACGACAAATCACAGTGTTACATGAAACACTAGACATTCGTACTCTTTCCAAAGGACGGGGAAAAGATATATAAACATACATACCCTGCATACATCCATCCAAAAGTAACAGAACACATCTCAAAAGAAAAAGGGGTTTCCTTCCTTTCCAAACTTGGAGGGTAAAACGAACCCCAGGAAAGAATAAGGCACTAATGTCAAGCTGAATCTCCAACCACAGATAAGAAAACAAAAATAATAAACTCAGGGTCCAGTGTACGGATCAAAGAATCCTCCGTGAATGGAAATACACCAAATTATACATATGCGCTTACTTCAGCGCAAGGCAACCGTGACACAGTTTCAAAATAATCCTCAAGATAAGCACTTTCACTGCTCATAGAATCCGGTTTGAAGGATCAAATAGTCTGGGGCTAAAGTTATGAGCACTTCCAATAGCGCAGAGGAAAGTGCCCCCAAACAACAACCAAAGAAAGAGCTCTGGGCGCGTTTACGTCAACGCGAGCCCCGAATAGGACAGAAGATCTTGAACAGCGCTTCCTTCAGCGCGAAATCCGTGATTCAAAATCGAGGGAAGAACTTCTGAAAGGAAAAGGTAAACAAATGGACTAAACTCAAGTCTTTAGTACTGACCAGCACGGCCAACGAAGGAAGCGTTTCAAAGGAGGAACCGCACTGATGCAGCGCGGTGAGAAACGCCGGCGAAGTTTACTGCCCGTAGAAATCACAGGAGGGAGTCTCCACGCTACCCGCGTTAGACCTTGGACCAGGAAAACAGGAATTTAAACAGATTACGCGCACCACTGTCCTGGCGTTGCTGTCTGATATAAACAATGCTCCTCCCCTTCCAGGCATTATGGGAGATGTAGTCCCATGCAGTTACTAAACCCAGGTAGGCGCTCGGAATACAGTTGGTCCAAGTCAGCGCCTGACAGTATTCCCTCCTCCCGAGCGCCTCCTAGACCCATGCTTCCCAGGATAGCGGGAATGGAACGCCCGCACTGCCCGAGGAGCATGGACATTCGTAGAAGGCTCCCACGAATCATCCTCCGGACCATAGCCCTTCCAGGCGACAAGATACCAAAGCCTGCCCCTCCTGTACGTGGAATCCAACACCTTCCGCACCTCGTATTCCAGTTGGCCATCCTGAAGCACCGGGGGCACAGCCCTTCTGGTCTTCCCGGCAGCAGGTTTCAACAGACTACAATGGAACACCGGGTGCAGTCGCATAGAGGCTGGTAACTTTAATTTGTATGCCACGGAACCCACAGGGCGCACCACCGAGAAGGGACCGATGAACCGAGGATGGAAAACACTGCGGTAACGGAAGCGTATGTTCTTGGTGGATAACCACACACGATCCCCAGCCCCGTAGAGAGGACAGTCCTGACGTGTTCGATCAGCCCACTTCTTGTACTTCATCTTTGCGACGTCCAGATTGTGACGAAGTTGGACATGCAGGGCCTGCAACCGTTTGATCAGAACCGCCACCGTGGGTTGGTCCTCAATATCGCAGGGTACCGTGAGTGGAAGGACTTTAGCATGGAAACCATGATTGGCCCGGAAAGGGGATTCCTTGATAGAACTGTGCCAAGAATTGTTGTAGGACAACTCCGCTAACCACAAGAGGTTCACCCATGAGTCGCCAGCTTCTTTCGCATAGCATCGGAGATAGGTCTTAAGAGTCTGATTCAGTCTTTCCGTCTGGCCATCAGTTTGCAAATGGAAACTCGTCGACGTGGCCGCTTCAATCCTGAGTGCCTTACACCACATCTTCCAAAATCTGGCTATGAATTGTGGATCACGATCAGAAACTATAACTCTGGGAAGCCCATGCAATTTCACCACCTGGGACAACAATAACTGAGCAGTCTGACCAGCCGTCGGTAGGTTCTTACAGGGGAGGAAATGTCCTATCTTCGTTAGGCTATCTACAACCACCATGATGGCTTCGCAACCTTGGTCTTTAGGTAGGCCTACCACAAAGTCCACAATGATCGTGTGCCATGGTTGCGTAGGGGTAGGCATGGGAACCAATTTGCCCTTGGCTTTACATGTCTCTCCTTTGGCTTGAGCACAGATATCGCACTGTTGGATCCAATGATCGATATTGTTTTTCATACCTTCCCACCAGAACTGTCTCTGAAGGAGCTGCAGGGTCTTTTTTCCTCCGGAGTGTCCAGCTAGCATAGAGTCGTGACACCAGTTGAATGCCTTCAGTCTTGTCTCTACTGAGGGTAGGTACAGCTTATTTTCACAAAAGGGCAGTCCATGTTTAAGGGTTCTTGATACTCTGGAGTTGACCCATTGCTTCCACCCTTCTGAGTTCTTTTGATTCTTGACCTCCTGTAGAAAGGTCTCTATGGTGAGAGAGCACATTACCTTCTAAGGGGATATGATGGCCTCGGGAACTGATGTCTCGATCTTCAGGACATCCTCCTGTCTGGATAAAGCGTCTGCTTTTCTGTTGTCAGACCCTGGCCGGAATGTCACTACAAAATTGTATTCTGCGAAGAATAGCATCCATTGCATTTGACGTTGTGTGAGGTGTCGAGCAGTCTTCGTGTATTGTAAATTGCGGTGGTCTGTGTAGACTGTGACTGGATGTTTGGCCCCCCACAAGTAATGCCTCCATTCCTCAAAAGCTTTTTTGATGGCCAACAACTCCTTTTCTGCCACGGTATAATTCAATTCTGCTGGACTCAGTTTCTTGGATAAAAAGGCGACAGGATGTAACTGACCTGAAAGGCGATCACGTTGAGACAACACTGCCCCAATAGCGATATCCGAAGCATCCGCTTCCACCACGAAAGGCACATCTATTTGTGGATGTTGAAGGATGGGTGCCGTTGTGAATGCCTCTTTTAGAACTTCGAAAGCATTCATGGCTTCTTGAGTCCAACAGAAAGGAAACCCCTTTTTCAACAAACGTGTTAAAGGGGAGACTAGCTGAGAAAAATGGGCAATGAACCGCCTATAATAGTTCGAAAATCCCAGAAAGCATTGCACATCTCTTACATTCTTTGGGGTGGGCCATTCTTGTACCGCCATAACTTTCCTTTCTGCCATGCATAACCCAGAGGGGCTCAGAATCACACCCAGAAACTCTACTTGTTGCACATGAAACTCACATTTACTCAGTTTGCAGAACAAACCATTCTCTTTCAATTTCTGCAATACCTGTTTGACTTGACCACTGTGGCTTTCTGTGTTTTGGGAGTATATCAAGATGTCATCGATATATACAACCACAAACTTGTCAACATAACTCTTCAGCACATCGTTCAGGAAGAACTGGAAAGCCGCAGGGGCATTACACAGCCCAAATGGCATCACTAGATATTCATAAAGGCCATATCGTGTTTTAAAAGCCGTCTTCCATTCATCCCCCTCTCGTATCCGGACCAGGTGATAAGCGCCTCGCAGATCAAGCCAAGTGTAAATGACTGCTTCTCTCACCTGGTCCAACAAGACTGGGATGAGCGGAAGAGGGTAACGATTACGCACCGTGATCTTATTCAAAGCCCTATAATCAAGGCACGTTCTCAACTCGCCATTAGCTTTTTTAATAAAAAACAGAGGCGAAGCTGCTGGGGAACGGGAAGGCCGTATGAATCCTATGTCCACATAATGTTCAAGGTACTCTTGTAAATGTTGTGTCTCTGGTTCTGACAAAGCGTATACTCTACAAGAAGGTAATATGGCTCCAGGAATCAGATAGATTTGACAATCATAATCCCTGTGAGGGGGCAATGACTCTGCCTTCGTCTCACTGAATACATCTCGAAACTCAGCATATTCTCTGGGTAATGTAATCTCCTTTTCAGCAGCGGTAGCCACTTGATATAACTGTGCCAACGCGCTGACATGAGTGTTTACAGGGTGAACACAGGTTTGTAGACAATGGTCTGACTCGAAGCTTAAAGTCTTTTGGGTCCAATCTATACTGGGGTTATGCTTCCATATTGATCAACAACAAGAGAGATAGGGAGAGTCACGAACACTTTTAGTCCCCAAACTATATTAGACAACAACAACAAAAGAGTGTTCCTGTTCTGATTTGAATAGAAAGGATGCACAGAGCACAAGGAACCAACAAAGCCCATTTGGTTTGTTAAGAAAGCCCTCACTCACCGACCTGGTCGGTGACTTGCTTCATCATCGGGCCCCACCGGGTGTGACCGAATGCCACCCCGGTGTGCTGCGACGCCAGAATTACTGCGGAGCTGGTCTTGTGAGGGTGGGAGGGCTATGTGAAAGATTATGTGGATAGTGTGAAGTGGTGAATTAAAATTGCCTTGTATGTATCAAAAAATTCTTTTAATCAGAGATCATCAAGGACAAGGTTAAAAAATATGATGGTAAGTAAGGCCAACTAATTGGATGGTCTACTACCACTAGCATTAAGTGACAACGTGAATGGTCAACATGAACATGTTTCAGCCGGTGTGGTATAATTAACCTGGCATTCGTCAGGACCTAGAGTGTAAACCTCGGCGGTATGGGCACTCTAAGGCCCACCCAACCAGAGGACTTGAAAGTGAAAAAAGTCTGTGAAGTGCAAAAAACGAGGGGGCATCACCACCCGAGGGCAGGACGCACACAGCCTCAGGTCTCTGAATTTTAGAGACAAAAAGTAAAAAGCACTTCACAAGGGATGAAAATCCACCCCATAGACCGCGGGAGGGAGGGGACGGCGCATTTGGCACATCGCCCACGGCGCCTGTCTCCTGTAGGTACACCTAATCAGCCCTCGGAACCGGGTCTCGCCGATGAGTGAGGGCTTTCTTAACAAACCAAATGGGCTTTGTTGGTTCCTTGTGCTCTGTGCATCCTTTCTATTCAAATCAGAACAGGAACACTCTTTTGTTATGCTTCCATAGCCATGGCATCCCCAGTATCACTTTATATTGAGGTGCCTCAATAATATTCAGAGTGATCCTCTCTATGTGCATGGTTTCTTCCCCTTTTTTGGTTAGTTCTACCGCTTTGGTTACTTCCGTTATGGGACCTGATTTCAAAGGCTTCCCATCAACCGCCAAAACACATTCAGGAGTACCCCTAGGAACCTGAGTTAACTCTAGACGTTGCACCAGCCCGCTATCTATAAAGTTCCCGGTAGCCCCTGAGTCCACCATAACTTTTATATCATGAGCTCCCTTGTTATCCGTGAGACACATCTGCATAATGATGTGTGAAACGGATGGAGTAACATTCTGACCTGCCAAGGATGGGACTCGCAACCCAGTGGAAGGTTCTGAGGTTAGTTCTGTCGTGTTTTGGGAATTATCAGGACTCAGGGGTGGCACAGTAGTGACAGCCACTTTCTTGTTATAGTAAGACATGCACGATTTCTTGGGTTTTGTGGGGCAGTCTCTCACGAAATGGCCTTTCTCTCCGCAATACATGCATAACCCCAATGTTCTGCGGGTCTCTCTCTCTCTCGGCTCTGGTCAGCGGGGCTCTAACAGCCCCTATTTCCAAAGGCTCAGCTTTCTGATCAGTTAAGGAGGATGAGGGTTTCATTCCCTTCTCTGTCCTCTCCCCCTGTCCAAACGCCCTCTCGCCCCTCCTTTCTGCTAGTCTGTGATCGAGACGCAAAGTAAGATTCATTAAATCCGTATATGTCCTAGGTTGGGGATCTATTTGAGCTAGGACATCCTTCATATCGTCTCGTAAACCCTGATAATACAGCGACATTCGTTTCTCCTCGGGCCATGCGGTTTCTGCAATCAACCGATTGAATTTAGTTAAATAGGAGACCAAGTCCTGTTTCCCTTCTTTCAGTTCTAGTAGTTCCCTGTCAGCAGACATGGTGGTAGCACGTCTATCGAACACTCTCTCTAGTTCCCTGCGAAAAGAGTCCCAATCAGACAGGAGAGGATCGTCATACTTAACCAAAGGTACTGCCCAATTGGACGCATCCCCTGTCATATAGGAAATGGCGAAAGCTACTCAAGAATGGTTAGTGGGGAAGGAAGCAGGCTTACAGGAGAAGTGTAACAATATCTGAGTAAGGAATGTCTGTATCTTGGATGGGTCTCCCGTGAATCGTTCCGGACTGGCCATTGGAATGGGTGGGGGTACATTAACCTGTATCTGTGAGGACCCCTTTGTGACATCAAATGGGTTTCTAGCCTGTCTATCAACTTTCTCTCTAAGAGCGGTGGTCTCAGCCTTAGAAGCTGCCAACTCCTGTTGTACTAACACGAGTGCTTGCAGAACATCATCTAAAGACGCCATGTTTGAGCATGACACAAAACCAGAGGAGCGAGTATTTCTTGGGCACGTAATTCTGTCAGCGTCAAGGCCACTCCTCTGGTTATATGTGATGCCAAAAAGGGTCCACCTCCAGACTCCCCCAACTCTGGATAGTATGAACACAGAGTAGTAAGGTAGTCAGGCGAGGGAAAAAATGTATGAGGGAAGCCCCCTCGGAAAATAGGAAACCTGAAACAAAAAGAAGACAGTTTTAATACACAACCTATGATTCTTACTACTCTCATATATTCTCGCTAGAGCTCGCTAGTACCTGTCCACAAACCGGGGGATGCTGTGTCTTTACATAAACTCTCTGAGCCTTCAGCTTCTGACTTCAAAACCTTCCTACAACGACAAACCACAGTGTTACATGAAACACTAGACATTCGTACTCTTTCCAAAGGACGGGGAAAAGATATATAAACATACATACCCTGCATACATACATCCAAAAGTAACAGACACATCTCAAAAGAAAAAGGGGTTTCCTTCCTTTTCAAACTTGGAGGGTAAAACGAACCCCAGGAAAGAATAAGGCACTAATGTCGAGCTGAATCTCCAACCAGAGATAAGAAAACTAAAATAATAAACTCAGGGTCCAGTGTACGGATCAAAGAATCCTCCGAAACTAAAATAATAAACTCAGGGTCCAGTGTACGGATCAAAGAATCCTCCGTGAATGGAAATATACCAAATTATACATATGCGCTTACTTCAGCGCAAGGCAACCGTGACACAGTTTCAAAATAATCCTCAGGATAAGCACTTTCACTGCTCATAGAATCCGGTTTGAAGGATCAAATAGTCTGGAGCTAAAGTTACGAGCGCTTCCTATAGCGCAGAGGAAAGTGCCCCCAAACAACAACCAAAGAAAGAGCTCTGGGCGCGTTTACGTCAACGCGAGCCCCGAACAGGACAGAAGATCTTGAACAGCGCTTCCTTCAGCGCGAAGTCCGTGATTCAAAATCGAGGGAAGAACTTCCGAAAGGAAAAGGTAAACAAATGGACTAAACTCAAGTCTTTAGTACCGACCAGCACGGCCAACGAAGGAAGCGTTTCAAAGGAGGAACCGCGCTGATGCAGCGCGGTGAGAAACGCCGGCGAAGTTTACTGCCCGTAGAAATCACAGGAGGGAGTCTCCACGCTACCCGCGTGAGACCCTGGACCAGGAAAACAGGAACTTAGACAGATTACGCGCACCACTGTCCTGGCGTTGCTGTCTGATATAAACAATGCTCCTCCCCTTCCAGGCATTATGGGAGATGTAGTCCCATGCAGTTACTAAACCCAGGTAGGCGCTCGGAATACCGTTGGTCCAAGTCAGCGCCTGACAACTGCATGGCAGTACGCCCCGATTTGCAACACACTGGGCCTCCCATAGTTGCTTTGCATCATATTCCAGTTATTCCAGAGGGGTGGCCATTCTTATCAAACGAGGGGTTAGGTTTGTGCTAGGAGGAACAGATATTGACCCCGAGGAGAGGTTTTGTATAATGTGGGGGAGGCTACAATCGCATGATGTTGCTATCGCAAACTACTATGGCCCCAACGTGGATGATGCCCACCCCTTGCTTATGCTGCGGAGCAAGCTACAAATGCTTGGATCTCCTTACGTTCTCTGGGGAGGAGACTTTAATACTGTGGTAAACCCGAGGCTTGACCGCTCTCATGCTACTGCAGCCCATTACACCACTACCCAGCACACACTGCAGGACATACTAGGAACTGACTATTTACTGGACTCATGGCGGCACATGCATCTCATGCGAACGGAAGGGACGCATTACTCCGCTGTGCATAACATTTGGGCCAAGCTGGACTACGTACTAGTAACAGTAGGAATGACACATTGGGTCAACAGTGCAACGATCCTGGCTCGTACGTATTCCGATCACTCCCCTGTGATGGTGACCCTACGGCCCCCTGTGGATCTACCCCCCTATCTGAACTGGAGGTTGAACCCTCGCCATTTGCAGGATGCAGTATTTAGGGCAGAGATGGAGCAGGATATTAAGGATTTTTTCACCAGGAATATTGACTCGGTGGACAGTTTAACAACGGTATGGGAGGCATTTAAGGTGACAGTGCGGGATGGCGTATCTATAAGGGAGGGGGTATATTGAAGGACCTGCGCCGAGAACTTTGCAGATTGGAAGAGGAGATGCAGACATTAGAGAGGGATATAGGTGCGGGTGGAGAGACGGGGGTGTTAAGAGCCAACCTGCGTGAGAAACTAACAGAGTACACTGAGGCAGCAGATTGAGAATGTAAATTCCGGGGGAAGCACTGCATGGCTCGTGTGTATGGGGAGGGCGACAGGCCGGGAAGGGCCCTGGCTACTGCTGTCGCTCCCCCAGATTTCTTAATTATATCACGGAATTACAGGATGAGCAGGGAAAACTGCATAGAAATCTTCCAGACCAAATGGCTACCCTGATGGAGTTCTATTAACAGCTATATAAGTCACAGAGAGGGGTTCCGTTGGATCTTAGGGATTATCTAGAGGATACGGCACTGGCATGGATAGGGGACACACAACGCAAATTCCTAGCTCACGACTTAGAGGTCGATGAGATCACGGAGGCCATTATGACTATGTCGTCAGGGAAGGCCCCAGGGTCTGGCGGGATTCCCATTGACTTCTATAAAATTTATGTAACCATATTGGCGCCTATATTGAAGGCGGTATTTTATGAAGCAATTGAAGAAGGTTGCCTTCCCACACTATGAGGGAAGCTCAAATAATGTCATTGTTAAAGCCCGGCAAGCCCCGTGTCTTATGCGATTCATATCGGCCCCTGTCACTTCTAAATAGTGATACTAAAATTTTGGCAAAAGTTTTAGCGACCAGGCTCAACCTGATACTGGAACGATTAGTGCTGCCTGACCAGGCGGGGTTTGTGCTGAACCGAGCCACAGCTCATAATCTACGAACCCTCCTTGCTGTTCTACAGGATATCGATCCACACAGTGCCGCGATGGCTGTCTTTCTAGACGCCACCAAAGCGTTTGATTCCGTAGAATGGGCTTTCCGATTACTAGAGGGACGAGACAGGGGTGCCCACTCTCCCTTGCACTTTTTGCTATAGCAATAGAGCCCCTGGCTGCGAAATTGCGGCAACACCATAATCAGAGGACTCATTTACCCATCCAGGCAATTACTTGTGTCCGTCTATGCTGACGACATTACCCTTTATATACACAAACCACAGGAAAACCTAAACCCAATCCTACATGAGATTACTAAGTTCGGGGCGATAGCTAGGGTGCAAATAAATTGGAGCAAATCTGCGATCTTCCCCTTAACGGAACGCACACTACCTCCCCAACTGGATTACCCGCTTATGTGGGAGACTGGAGATCTTAAATATCTGGGTATCCATGTTTCCAGAGAATGAGGCATTGATGCGGACGAGTTACGGACTGGCCTTTAATAACGTGATTGATAACATCTCTAAATGGATTAAGCTACCTCTTTCTATGGCTGGGAGGATATCTTTAAGTATGGTTATACTCCCGAAATTCTTATACTTATTTATAAATATCCCTTACCACCCAGGAGCCTTCTTTTTTAAAACACTCAACACGCAATTGGTGCGTCTAATATGGGGAGGTAAGCAAGCACGTTTGAAGCTGACCACACTCATGCTGCCATACCAATTTGGGGGGTTTGACGTACCTAATTTTGAACTGCATTACTATAGTGCACAAGCGCACTTTGCGGTGTATTGGTTTCATCCCCTCCGTTTATGGCCCATCTCGCGGTTGAGGATGGGTATATGGACCCGGTCCCGATGGCTGGATATGTGTTTACGCCATTCAAGGAGGGAGGGAGAGATCCCTCCACAGTAGACTGTACTCATAGGGCGTGGCAGTGGCTGGCATGCGTTGATGTACTCGCCTAGGGTGCCTTTACGACACTGCCCCGTGCTACCAGTTACAGGTGAAAAGATATGTCAAAACTTGCTGACCAGGGTGCACCATGCGCACTGGGGGGGACTTATACATAGGGGGAGAATTCCGAATGAAAGATCAGTTTTTCGGGGAAGGCGACTGCTCATTTATGTATATGTTCCTTTAAAGCAGACTTCGGCAGAGCCGGAATTTCCCAAAGAGCCAGAGACCTTTACGTCACTTCACTTACTGTTACAAACAGACGCACCCACACATGTTATCTCTTTGTTGTATAAAAGGGTATGTACTGCGCCTCCCCACCAGCAAGAGCCAGACAGGAATGGAACAGGTACCTAGATAGCCCCCTAACTGACGACCAGTAGGAAGAAGGCTGCCTCCAGACTGAAGCGATCTCGGGCAGCAGCAGGCTGCGTCTACTGCATTACAAATTCTTACACCCACTCTACCACACCCCAACGAAGTTACATAAGCTACAACCTAGGGATGATGATAAATGTTTACGATGTGGTCGAGGACAGGCAGACTTTAAGCATTTAGCATGGGAGTGCCCCCGTGTGGCCACTTATTGGGAGGAGGTTTGTTCGGGTCTCACTCCGATGCTTGGTACCCAAATTGAACCGAACCCCGTCAGAGCGCTACTAGGCTTGCTTAGTGACATCAAAACGCCGCACCGCAGATTCTTAGCCATGGGTGTGCTACTGCGCAACGACAGGTGGCCTGCAGATGGGGCAGGGGCGGGGCGCCTAAATTTGGATACATGACATGTCCACTTAGCAGGAATACCTTAATGTGTATGCAGAGCAACTGCTGCGGAAATCTCGGCCCAGAGATATTTGGGGCCCCCTGACAACTTCTTACTGAATCAACACAGGGGGGATGCAGACGCCGAGGGCGCTGAGGGGACCATGCAGGAGGTGTGATGCGGATGGTGAGGACATGGGAATGGTGATGCTTAACTGATCAAAGTTGTGTGGTGCAACAGACGAGGGGAGGGGAGTGGGGTAAGTCTAATCATCCGAAGTAATAATTTGCTAACGCTCTGGTCACATTGCCTCGTTTGAAGAGTGGACATTTGGACTTCTTCACAGAGGCCTTGGTCGAACTTGTCAGTTTTTTGTTTGGAATACAATGATGGGGGAAGGTAGTTGGGGGCGGGGGAGGTCTTTGGGGGGCGGGGGGGTTTGGAAGGGGATAGTGGACCACCAACACTGTATGTATGAAGCCACAGTGCATGGTTTGGCTATAAGTTGCAATGTATTGTACATCATGCTTATTGTGGAATAAAGACTTTTGAAACCCCCCCAAAACAATTACTATGCTCTACTCCGCAGCCTACCCAGCTCTGCTCGGCTCCCTGAAAGAGGAGTGCATGTCGCAAGACCTAAAAGCCAACAAGCAAGTATTCTCGATTCTTAGGAACCCCATTGGCAAATCAAAATCACCTCCCTCTCTGACATACAACACGCACTCCCCAACAGTTAATCGAAGCACCATACAGCTAAATCTAGGCGGGGTCTCAGCAGCCCTACACGGCGGCAAATGATCATGACTAGCTAAAGTGCAAAGACCCCAGCCATTCCAAGCATCTAACCTAATGAAATCCCTGAACCTGTGCCAGTGGAATATAAATAGCTCTCAGACTAAAACCATAACAATAATTTTACAGCTTTCTTGAGGGACAACCAGATAATCTGCGTACAAGACACATGGGCGAAACAGCCGTTCCCAATAGACGGATGCGCCGGTTATTTTAGCTAATCGCTCAAAACAAATATCTGGTCACTCAAAGGGGGGGCTTGGCCACCTTTGTAGCCGCAGGTCTTAAGATAGAAAGTGAAGTGGTGGAAACTGGTGGAATCAGGCGATGGCAGCATTTTAATAGTCAAACTGCAGAAATGGCACAAAGAAACTGAGAAATCTCTTTTACTAATTGACCTATACATCCACCCAGACCCAGGATCAAGGAAATTAATATCATCCAAATTGTGAACTATCTTAATAGACAGCCTACAATAGCCAACATCTTCAGACATCTTAGTCAAAGGTGACTTCAGTGTGAACTTACAGTGGCTTTCGCCCGAAACGAGCAAGTTATACAACAGAACGATCTCTGGGCCATCCCTGATCAGTCTATTAGTCACACGCAATAAATACCAGGACACACAGGCTGCGGCACTGGTAAAAGACCTTGAATCTCTTGGGTTAAGAGTACTGAACAGCAGATAGTAACATGACACCCCTCTTGCGTAGTTCTACTCCTCAACAGGTTCGTACTCTACAATAGACTTCATGGTAGTAACGTTACCCCTACTCTATCTAATTACATGATACCAGATTTTTTTTTATAAAAAGGAGGCCGCGACCACGGGCAATAAATTATATAGATCAATGCCCAATGTCTCTTCCATCAGAAGGCAACCCTCCTGCCGGGGGTGCTTGAAACAATCTACAGAAAGCTACGCTGGTCTGAAGACACAATAGGGCATATTGGAGAAACAGCTTTAGCCCTCGACAGGCACTGCTTTAGTAAGGACTGTCTCAATCCAGTTTCCAAGTGGGTATTATTTGCAGACAAACTCCCGAGCGATCATTCATAATAAAGTAGACCTAGCATGCATCAGAGCTCACACAAGACCTAAAAAAGGATTAAAGCATCTGCTTATTGTCGTGCAGTGAGGAAGAACCACAATCTGATCTGGAGACTGGCCAAGAGGCAACCCGGAAACCCAGATATCCAAGTGAACTTGAAGCTCATCAACAACATTTACTGGAAGATGGTTTGGGAGGAGAAAACAGTGAAACACAATTTCTGGGCAAAAGCATTGCACCTCAGCAAAAAGAAAAATTGGAGGGACTTCTGGAGTATGGTCAACAGTTTGGACAGAGCCTTCACCGCTGCCTCGAGTTTAAACATAACTGAAACTAGCTGGATTAACTGGCATTTTAAACAAACCCCCAGAGGTAATTCTGCCTTTTTCCTTCGAGCAGGGAATTATAACCCCAACTACACTCATCAGTTTGGGTGACCTTGCACTTATCTTTTCCAAAGATCAAACACGCAAACACGCAATTCAAACAAAAAGTGCAGCAAAACCTCAATTTTCAAACGCGGTTATTGCCACCCGCCAGAAACTTAGCACCTGATCACCCTCTTACACACCAATGCCAAACACTTCGCAGGACTTCTACTGGTGGAATTACTGCAAAAAGAAAAGTATATCCTGAGCTGAGTATAAGTGTCAATAAAGTTCTTCAAATGAGTCTTGAAAAAGAGTTCGTCTTCATGTCTTCCTTTATTAAGTTGTTGTTCTTCTTAAAACAATCTAGCCGTCACTTTATTGACACTTGTACTTAGCTCAGGATATACTTTGCTTTTTGTAATATATGTGGTTTTGTTTTTGCATTACCCATTTGGTTGTTGGTGGATGGCCATCACCTTATCCTTGGAGCTTAACAGGTTGTGATTTTGGATTCTTTCACAACCCAAAGCAATGATCACTCAGCCATCCCTCACATATTGTATCGTGGAATTACTGCTTTGGCCAAAAGAAAAACACATTTTCCTCCCTACCCAATCAGGATTCACACAAGGGGCCGACACAGCAACCAACTTTCTGCCTCTATCGCTAATAATAGATAAACTTAAATTGAAAAACAACCGGTATACCTTTGCTTTGTGGATTTTAAGGCTGTATTCACTCTGCATGGCCCATAAAATCTTGCAGGGGAAAGGGCCCCCTATACTACGGGGCATGGTTCAATCTTACAAGGCCCCCCGCGCCCTTCGCTCAGACCACCAACATCTCTTGCAAGTCGCGAGAGTAAGTAAGGCCAGGACTGGCGGTAGAAGATTTTCCGTTAATGTGGCAGCACTGTGGAATTCCCTTCCGCTTGCCCTGCGCTCCGAAACTGGCACCTTACGATTTCGCAAACTTCTAAAGACCCATCTGTTACCTGCCTAACGCTTTCTCTGCTATGGTGTGTTTTTTTCTGGATAAGCGCCAATATGCCCAAGGGTAACCACGCGCTATATAAAACTCAATAATAATAATAATAAATAATAATATTCGATTGCATGAAGAGCAACCTCCTCTGACAAAAACTGGCATACTGGGGCATCCCGGCTCACCCTCTAAAAGCAATACAGCTGCTATATACGGACAACTGGGCAAGGCTGAGAATCTGAGACAGCTCTTTTCTGTCTAGGAAAATAGAAACCTCCCAGGGCCTAAAGTAAGGCTGCGTCCTGGCACTGTACCTGTTCAACCTCTTTCTGGCTGAGCTGACACTTGACTTGGATGCTGTAAATGCTCACATGCCTAAAGTGAGAGACGTGTAAATCTCAAATATTCTGTATGCAAATGACATGTTCCTTCTCAGCCAGACAAAAATGTGTTTGCAACACCTCATTGATAAACCTTCCCAATATTCTGTAGTCAACGGCATGTCGATAAACCAAAAGTAAACCAAGATCATGGAAGTGAGTTACAGGATTCAGAAAAGATCCAAATGGCCTTTGCAAGGCCAGCAACTGAAGCCAGTGAAAGCTTACATACCTAGGAGTTCTATTCGACGACAGGTGCTCCGATCACCAGCACAGGCCAATGGCAGCTCCTCCGCTAAGACAGAGGACCGTCGCCCCACTGCTTTTTAGCAGTGAAATAAGGAGAAAATAAAATGACAATAACTCACGTTATTATCATTTTATTTTCTCCTATTTCTGCAGCTTTGTGTGAGGGGGTGAGGGCAGGGGAGGAGCGGTAGCACCCTGGCCGCCCAAAACAGTCTTGTGCACTTCGAATGTTCTCCATGCAGGCTGCATTACAACTTGATTGGAGAACATGCCTAGGCTCCCAGACAGCATCTCAGCGCTGAAGCACAGCACTCAGACCAATCACAATGCTCTTAAGGCAGGGTTGTGATTGGCTAACTGGGAGCCTGGGTGTGCTTCCTGTTGTTAAGGTCAGTGAGAGAGGAGGAGAGACGCTGTGAGGAAGCAGCGAGAAGGTACATTTTTTATTTTATTTTCCACTGCCCCCTCGCCCCATCCTGCCCCTGCCCCCGCCCCTACCTCTGATCTGTGCTGGCCGCCACTGACACAGGCTGGACTTGCTGAAGAACAGTAACACCTTACTTATTGCTTTCCGCACCCTACAGAGAACCCTGGACGGCCCAAGCTACCTGCCATGGCTGAAGATAATAGCAGCAAAACGTACATCATACATCTCCTACAGAAGTGTAGCCTTCCATGGTAGAGACGTAACACCCTAAATTCGATCTTTATAAAAATACTAGCAACCCGTCCCGACGTTGTCCGGGTATGAATTGCTGCCGGCCAGTAGTGTATTGTTTTGTAGGATTTCGTTTTGATAGCATTTCTCATCTGTGACAGACCTGTGAAACGCTCCGATTCACAGTGCACTGCTGATGCACTTAAGAATGCGCGTTCAGTAGTGTGTGAACTCGAGTTTCCCTAATTTATTTTTCCTTGCAATATTATATAGCGGGAACTCGACAACATGGCATGAGCACAATTAACATTACAGAAGAACACATTTTGGTAGGCACGGGGAGACAAAGCGATTTGCCTGGAATCACAGGATGTTGAGCTGATGCCGATATTCGAACGTAGCTCCCCAGCTCTAAAGTTCGCACTTCTAGAACTTGTGGCGGGAGGTGTGTCTAAAAGTGTATGTCTGTGCTGGCCATCAATGAGAGAGACCTGTGCATTTTTCAAAATGGGTGGTGAAAAAATATGAGTATGTTGCTGGAGATGTGGGCCGCCGTGCCAGCAATGTACTTACCGGGGGAGGGTAAACACCCATTATTCCGCAACTTTCTTTCCGCATACCATCACTCCGCATACTTTCATTACGAAAGTACCATGACTCTGCAATGCCATTATAACGCATGGCATTACATTTTATATGCTTTTACCACGCATACATTTACACCGAAATTCGTTGTAAATGCATGAATGGTAAAAGCATGTTTTTTTTAATGTTTGGATAAGGTAAGTATGGGTATAGGGGTATATGTTTTGGGGTACTGAGATATATGTTTTGGGGTGTTTGGGTATTTTAATGGTTCAGATATAGTTTTGGGTTATGGGGTACAGGGGTAGTTTTAGGGTTTAGGGATAGGTATGGGTTTTGGGGTACAGTTGTATTTTTAGGGTTCAGGGCTAGGTATGGGTTTTGAGGTATAGGGGTATTTTTAGGGTTCAGGGGGTAGATTTAGGTTTTGGGGTACGGGGTATTTTAAGGGTTCAAGGCTAGGTTTGGATTTTGGGGTACAAGGGTATGTTAGGGTTCAGGGCTAGGTTTAGGTTTTGGGGTACAGGGGTATTTTAGGGTTCAGGGGTAGGTTTGGGTTTTGGGGTACAGGGATATTTTTAGGGTTCAGGGCTAGGTTTGGATTTTGGGGTACATGGGTATTTTTAGGGTTCGGGCTAGGTTTGGGTTTTGGGGTACAGGGGTATTTTTAGGGTTCAGGGGTAGGTTTGGGTTTTGGGGTACAGGGGTATTTTAAGGGTTCAGGGCTAGGTTTGGGGGTACAGGGGAATTTTAGGGTTATGGGGTAGGTTTGGGTTTTGGGGTACAGGGTTATTTTTAGGGTTCAGGGCTAGGTTTGGGTTTTGGGGTACATGGGTATTTTTAGGGTTTGGGGGTACAGGGGAATTTTAGGGTTATGGGGTAGGTTTGGGTTTTGGGGTACAGGGTTATTTTTAGGGTTCAGGGCTAGGTTTGGGTTTTGGGGTACAGGGGTATTTTTAGGGTTCAGGGGTAGGTTTGGGTTTTGGGGTACAGGGGTATTTTAAGGGTTCAGGGCTAGGTTTGGGTTTTGGGGTACAGGGTTATTTTAGGGTTCAGGGGTAGGTTTGGGTTTTGGGGTACATGGGTATTTTTAGGGTTCGGGCTAGGTTTGGGTTTTGGGGTACAGGGGTATTTTTAGGGTTCAGGGGTAGGTTTGGGTTTTGGGGTACAGGGGTATTTTAAGGGTTCAGGGCTAGGTTTGGGGGTACAGGGGAATTTTAGGGTTATGGGGTAGGTTTGGGTTTTGGGGTACAGGGTTATTTTTAGGGTTCAGGGCTAGGTTTGGATTTTGGGGTACATGGGTATTTTTAGGGTTCGGGCTAGGTTTGGGTTTTGGGGTACAGGGGTATTTTTAGGGTTCAGGGGTAGGTTTGGGTTTTGGGGTACAGGGGTATTTTAAGGGTTCAGGGCTAGGTTTGGGGGTACAGGGGAATTTTAGGGTTATGGGGTAGGTTTGGGTTTTGGGGTACAGGGTTATTTTTAGGGTTCAGGGCTAGGTTTGGGTTTTGGGGTACAGGGGTATTTTTAGGGTTCAGGGGTAGGTTTGGGTTTTGGGGTACAGGGGTATTTTAAGGGTTCAGGGCTAGGTTTGGGTTTTGGGGTACAGGGTTATTTTAGGGTTCAGGGGTAGGTTTGGGTTTTGGGGTACATGGGTATTTTTAGGGTTCAGGGCTAGGTTTGGGTTTTGGGGTACAGGGTTTTGGGTTTTGGGGTACAGGGGTATTTTTAGGGTTCAGGGCTAGGTTTGGGTTTTGGGGTACAGGGGTATTTATAGGGTTCAGGGCTAGGTTTGGGTTTTGGGGTACAGGGGTATTTTTAGGGATAGGTTTGGGTTTTGGGGTACAGGGTATATTTATAGCATTAAGATGGGTTAGTATTTAAGGGTGTTGGGGTATTTTAAGGAGCGTCGGGTGGGTTATAATTATGGGGTGCAGGGGTATTTAAAGGGAGCAGGGTGGGATTAGCACACGATATGAGAAATGGCATGAAGGGCGGAACGTACCACATGCCTCCAGCGTTTGTCACGCCCACAGCACAACGCAGACACGCCCATAAGGGACTACTTTGCTGGCACGGTTCTTTTTCCTTTTAAATGTATATGGTGGGGGTCTGCATAGACTATGTCCTTCTGCTGCAACTGCCCTTTCCAACGCTGTATCGGGTGTTGTGATTGGTGCTGTGGTTCCTGAGATTACCCGCCTCAAAGGTTTGGGCTCTCTCTTTATTATATTAATATGGATTTAAATCTCTTTTTCATCTCCCTCCTAATGCTTCACCAGCCAAGACCAGGCTTGAGTTTGGTCGAACAAATCAACTAATAGCAAGAAAAGGGTCTTACGTTAAAGTATAGAATTGAATAAAGTCCTTCCCAGCAAACCAGCTGTGCCAAGCTCTCTGGCAGAAAGTACAAATAACTGAAGACATTGATCTTGGTATCCGGCCATTATGGGAAAAGTCCCTACCGCGAGCTTCCTTTAAAAACAAGCATTGGCATAGCCAATAGGTCTTGCCTTTGGGACCTTATAAGTGTTTGGCCATGCAACACATGATGTTGTTGCACCAAGGGTATCGTGCTGCATAACTGCATGTTTTAAAGCAACAGACACCATTCTAAACTGTTGTTTTACAAAATTCTTAAAGCTCACAGCAAAAACACTGATCTTGTGAGGTTCTGCTGCCCTAAGCTTACCTTTGTTTTATGGATCCTCCCCTCTCACTCAAGACTATCACGACATTCCTCATGGTACCCTCTTGAAAGCTACTACAATTTATGTTCAGGCGGGTCCGTTGGAACACGGAGGTAGCTGTCTTCAAAAGCGAGGGTTTCTTAATAATGAGGCATATCACAACCATATCCCAAGGCTGTAAAGGTCAGTGAAGAACAGCAGATGGCCAAGACTGCACCTTGAAGGCCTAATTTAGAGTTTGTTAGAATCGGTCCTGCCGTCTCTTTTTCGGTAGTCTTCCCACCTACTGTTTTGAAGGACCGCCAGCCTGAATTAGATGTTGGCGATTCCATAGACGAAAGACCGCTGCGGTCCTGACGACTTTGTCAGAATTCCTGGGTCGTGTTGGCAGAGGCTGGAATGGCTGGCGGCAGGACTACAGGCAAGATTCCTGCCTTGATGATTATGTTGTGCTATCCCGATGGCCCAACTGTGGCGGAAGACCTCCTACTTTCAGGTGGCGGAATGGTAGAAAATGTGGCAATAACATACCTAATTCCCTCTTCCTGCTTCTTTTTCCTGCCTCTATGCCTTCGTCCAGGTCCTCCCTTAACTGCACTAACACCACAGTAAACGAGTCAGATGCCGCCAGGGTCAAAGGTAAGTCCCTCGTACATTACTCCTATTTATCGTATGGAGGGGTCAATCAGTGGTGTGTAAATGTGTGAGTGGAATTCAAAAGGTGATACAAAGGGACGTTCCACATTGCCTACATATGTATTGCATGCTAACATTACACATATAATTAGTCCCTTAAATAAGTTGTACTTACCGGTCCTCACTGCACCAGGACCGCACTCTTCAGAGAAACCACCGCTCCCAGATTACCAGCCCAGAGGAAACATCTCAGTAAGGTCGGCAGAATACTGCCGGGCCGACAGCAAAAGAGTACTGTGAGCTGGCAGAGAAGGCCGCCCGAGGCAGTCTTCTGTCTCTAGTCACAACATCTAAAGACGGCAGGCAGACTGCCAGCTGCTCAATGGAGTACTTGCGCCCACCGCCGTGGCCGGACGGCAGTAAGACCGCCAAGATCTAAATTAGGCCCAAAGACTTTACAAGCGCCTGACCTCTTGGATAGTACTTTTATGACAGTATACTTCAGTGGACCATTCAGCATGCACTTCAAGGTTAAAATGCCTCATCTATATACTGCCTTCATCTTTAACACTTTAGACAGTAACCCTGTAATGGGCTCACGGTGCTACTGTTGCCGCTCATATCTTCCTCAAGCTTTTGTTAAATTTTGAGTTGCAGATGGTTTGTAAATTTTCATTTTAAGATCTGAAACATACTTAAAACTCGTCAGTATTCTTATGTAATTTCTTCTTTCTTCTCCTTTAATCACATGTCGACTCCAACATAGTAAATATGTTATGGTGCACTTACTACTGAACTTTTAATATGTTTTATATTGTTTTTAAAGTTGCACATTTTTTAATTAACTGAGCAATGTCAATAAACTACTACTTTATTATTTCCATGATTATTTCTCTACCTTCTTTTATAAAAATGCAGACTCATCACTGGGATAGGTCAGTGGTATGTTTGAATAGTGAAAATATCTTGTTGGTCTCCAGTTCATGGACGGCATGAACTCCTGGAAAGAGGAGTTTTGCATCTCTATAATGCCAGAGTTAGGGATTGTTTGAAGTAATGCAATGTTGTCTCTTATGTTAGTGTTTTGTCACAGAATCAAATGTTACTTACCTTGCGCATACTTTAGATCTTATTATTTAATACACTAACTAAACCCCTGAGGAAGGAGGGAGGTAAGAGGACATGTAACCGACCCCTTTTATTCCGGTGGATACATCTTCCTGCAGACTCCTCACCTTAGCAACAAACCAATACCTCCCTGAGAGGTGGAATGGAGTACTGCAGGTTAACCAAGGAAGTCACACAAAGATGACCATGTAATCACCAGGGAGATGTCTGCAACCAGAATGTCTCTGGAAAGGGCAATGAAACAGCTGTGGCACTAGTGGAATCAACATATCTACCCTACAGAGGCTCTTTCTTGGCCAAGGCCTAGCAGATCTTGATACCGAGGATAGTCAATGAGAAATGGTATGTTTGGTCACAAGCTTATGCTTCTTAGCCCTAACAGTCAACAAACAGCTGATCATCTACAACGTCTTAATGAGCGGGAACACAGTATTAGGACACTGCACGTCTGGGGTCCAGACTTTGCAGACAGTTCTCCTCCTTGGACAGGTGTAAATGAGGGAAGAAGCATTATAGACTGAGCTTTATGAAATAAACATCCTTTGTTCAGAAGAATGGTAAGGTGCAAAGAACCAACGAATCCTCAGAAAACAAACTCCGAAACATGGGTGAACTGAGAGGGCCTGAAGTTTCTGACTCACTGTGAGATGCAGCTCCTACTTGTGGTCCTCTAATAAATGACGACTGAAAGCATCTACTTTGATATAGTGGAAGCCCCCAAGATAAACCATTTCTGGAAAGATTCCCTGATGCTGTGCTCAATTCCACAGACAAATCACCTCCCAACATAGAGTCCATAAATCAATCAATCAATCAATCAAAGAATTATAAAGCACGGCAAATCACCTGTGAGTTCCTAGAGGCACTAGGGTTGCTGCTAGCTTTGTGATGATCTGTTCATTCGAACAGGCAGGTCTTGAATTCTTTCCTGAATTGCTGGAGCGATGGGGTGGTCCTGAGTGAAGGGGAATGTTGTTCCAAACTTTGGCCGCCAGGTGTGAAAAGGAGCGTCTTCCGCTGTTGCTTTGGCGGATTCAGGGGGTGTCTGCGAGGAAGAGGGACGTGGATTGTAGGTGTCTGGTTGGTAAAACCCACACCTTCCTGTCTGTTGAAAAAATATATGGTAGTGATGATCTGTTACAGACTATGACTGTTTCTCCCTGAGATGAGCCAACAGTTAGAGTTTATATTATATGCGGCACCTGCGCCACGCAGACCAAAAGCTCCACATACTAATATAGTTAGGATGGGTACCTCAGCCCAGCAATGGGGCATTCATTTTCAGTGTAGCCTGAGCAGCGGAGGGCTGGAAGACACGACCAGCTAGAAGATTCTGGAGGGATCCACCCAGTAGTGTAGATCCTGGAGATTTCCAAACTGGTCTGAAGCCTACAAGGATATTTCAAAAGATGAGGTGTGCAGATAAATGCATCCATTAGAAGAAGGGCATTTTGTATTCTTTTTATGGATGGGCGGAATGGTGAAGGTGATGTAGATTTAGGAGATTTTCAAGTAATTCTAGAAGTTAAATAGTTTTCTTGATGGATCTTCAGAGGTATTCTTGTTGGTAAATAAGTCAGCTTCGTTTGTCCTGGGGCAAAAAGCCTTTTGAGCGTATCTGTCAGGTGGTGAATTTGGCAGGTGACGGAGTTTTAATTATTGCTTTTAAAGGACCATTCCCTTCTATTTCATTGGCTTCAAATCAGTGGTGTACCAACTGTGACCATAGACATTTTTGTGAGCCTTGTGCGGGTCTAGTTTTTGAGTGCTGTGGTCACTCTGCCAGGACAGTTCTCCGGGGCCCTTTGGAACGCGAGGGCAACAAGGCAATCACTGAGACAGGTTCTCAGACTTTTCATCGTTGGTCAGTCACCCACGGACCCTGTGCTGGGGACTGTTGTGCAGTGAAACCTTCTCTAAGTGTTGGCTACCCCCTCCCCCCACACTCTGCATCCTCTTTTTTTATTTCAAAGTATTTTATTCAATTTTTCAGACAGGTAATCGCGCTTTACCATTACAGGGTATCAGCCCAAACTGGCTGTCTTTGCCATAGTTACAAGTAGGTGGTATACATGTTTGGCTGCCCCCCCCCCCCTTTCCAATGTCTTGCTAGGAGATTAAGAGTAGTTGAAAGGGAAAAGAAAGAGAATAGAAGAGAGAAGGGAGGGGATAGTATACAAGAAGAGTACTTTGGCCGTGGGTTTATTTTGTGCCTTTTTGAGGTCTAGCTGCTCTTCTAACATCTGTCTTGTATGACAAAGCTGGCCAATGACCGCCATCGCTTGCTGCTTCCGATTTTACGGAACACGGACTATAGAACTTGCAGAGAGGCTTCGGACTGGTGCTTCTCAGTCTCCACGACCTGTTTGTTAGCCAGAGTTGGGAAAATGGCTCTCGACTCCCACTTAACGGCATTGTCTGCAAAGTAACTGGAAGCCTTCCGCCCCAGTTATCCAACCTGGGCTGGTTTAAAGATCCACGAAGAATCCATCTTTCGTCAACAGCCCTTGGTACATGAATTGACTCTACCGAACTTTCATGTGCCTCCCCTTATCAGTTGGGAAACACTGGTACAACCTATACATCACTCCTTTTAAAAGAACTCTGTTTTGGACAGCTAATCCGGACTAATATGTTAGTATTTTAACTTAAAGTGACTTTCACATTTATGTGTGGATGGGACTTGTGAGGGGGGAGTCGGGACGTCCATAAAGCTTTTTTTTTATCTTATACTGTAAAGATTTTAAGTAATCATGCAGTTTATTAATAAAATTGTCAAATTGTCTTGTATGAGAGGCTGCCCCTCTCATGTTATTCTTAAAAGACCCAACTCGCTCTCTCACCTCCCTGTTTGTTTAAATGCCCCTCCTGCACCTCCACAGCCAGCTATCCCGCGCTGTGGCCCAGGTGGAAAGGTCCATTCATTAGAAGCCAGGGGCAGCAGTGCTTTCTCTTGTGACAGGCATTGCGCCGGCCCTTGGCATTACAAACGATGGTTAGTTCTGAGAGCACTCGGAATTCTCAAATTCCTCATTTTGAGGATTTGGCTTTCAGAGCATAGCAAGGTTGAACACTCAATCAAGGCTGGCTCTTTGAAGTGGTGTGGGTTAACTGTTTAGATCCAGCTAGCATATGTATCACCTTACAAATAAAAATGGTCCATGCAGCGTTAGTTTATTAGTGATGTCAAATATCTTAGTAGCTTATGGAAATTTACTCGCATTAACAATTGTCATCTTCGGCGGTAACTGCACTTTGTCGGATGGCCTCTGTCACTGAATCCCACCAATCAAAAGTGTTCTAAACTGCGAACGGTGGACCTGGCTTGTGAGCTTGCGCCCGATATTCTCAGCATTTAAATACTACCGCTGTCCTTCCGTGTCCTCGAGCACGCGAATCACACGTCTGCAAGGCCCAGCATGTCAGAAATGAGCGCGAGGACCCTGAGGCCTCTAGATGCTGCTTCCGCTTTGGCCAGGTGCCCCATGTTGCACCTGTTTCTAAGTATGAAAACGAAACATGTTCCTGGGAAATAGAAAACATGGCATCTGGTGTCATCTAGTGGTCAGGAGACACAAGCCGCTTCATTATTAACGAAAACGGCAGGATTGTGTTGCTTGGTATTAAAAAGCTACAAAATAAATCTCACCGAGAGAGCGAACCTGCGATGCCCTCTCTGGCAGGTGACGCCCTGCCTACAGGGGCGGCTCTAGGCTCATGGCGGCCCGCGGCAGGGAGCGTAGGTAGGGGGCCCCGTAAGAGGGGATCCGGGCGGGATCCGGGCGGGATCCGGGCGGGGCGGAGGCCACTGAAGAGGAGGGGAGGGGTCAGGGTGTTTGAAAGTGTAACAGAGCCGGAGGCCCCCAAATCCCTGCCAGGGGCCACCACCCAATTATGTATCCATCCTCAGAGGATTATTATATTAAGGATATATATTGGCTTGGTGGCCCCTGGGGTTTGGTGGCCCTGTGCAGGCACAGCTTGCACATGCCTAAGGCCGCCCCTGCTGCCTAGGCAGGACTGTCGCCCTATATGACCGCTGAACCAAATGGGTGCGTCCCCCTCCAATCTCAGTGAATCTAAGACTGAAACGACAGGTCTTGGTCTCGGATGTATGACGTTATAACACATGCTTTTACCACGCATGTCTTTACAACGCGGTTTTTACAACGCATGCCTTTACAACGCATAGTGCTTTGGGGCGCTGGATAGTGATTGTTTAATTTACTATTCCAACTCCAGTCCCCGTGGATAGCAGGGAAGGTGTTGGATAGTCACCTATCCGTCCTTTTCTTATCTTGCACGTCTATCGATTAATTACAAAAATTACGAAAATCCTGCTATACCCAGATTAATACCTGCCGCCGGAATACTGCCCACGACAATTAATGGAGGATAGTAAAAATCATACAGTGGAACACACATTTCCATGCATTTGCAGCTGAACAAATAGTGTAAAATTTAATTTCAGGTGATTAAAAGAAATTGGATTGTTAAAAAGATATATTTAAATTTCAACACAGGAACGGGAACTCTATAGAATGAAACACTGCTGCATCATTGCTGGTTTAGTGGCCACACCACCAACGCGTCATCTTACTGAGGTTGAATGATATGTTGTCTCCGTTTTACAACCAGAGCACTGACAATCTTAAACTGAGTGTTAAATTCAGGTATCTTTAGAGAGTGTATTTCTCTACTACAAGGATTGGTGGAAAAAATGGATTTTCTACCAATGGTATTTGTACCACAGGAGTATCTCGAAACACCGAATTTTAACGGTAGTCGATATTTCCTCCTTTGAGGGTGGGCATTGTTAGCTGCCAGCCCCACAGTAAAGCGACTCGTGTTTTTGACACTAATGTGCATGCATACTGCTAGCAATACCATTATAATCGAGGGGGCAACTCAACAAAAAGTCTGTGCACCTGGGTGTCGATCGCGCAATAAGGACAGTCCACACTTGATGTTTGTAGCAAAAAAGGTCACTATTTATTTTAAGACAGTCGAAAACAGTTCCTCCTAATGAAAGAAGTTAATCATAAATCATTTACCATTGACACATTTCCCAAAAACATTTCCCTACTATTTATCTATAACCAAAAACATTTCCAACATTTTTGTAATCCCAAATTCCCCAAATTGTACTAAAACCATCGTTAAGTTATGTCATCATTTAATCACCAAATTCATCTTTTTCCTCCCCTCCCCCCACCCCCCGAGGAAAAGGATAAGCCCGCTCTAAACTATCCCCAACCCCAAACAGCGCCATCCAGGAAAACCAAAGCTTTTTCCTGGCCCCATCCGAATTATAGAAAATGAAAATGAACAAATCTAATTAACCTTTCTGTCACACCATAAATTTTCCCCCAAAAAACTTGCCAACATATCCCTAAACTCCATTAAGTAGTAAGCTTGAACCATTCCTGATAAATATACCCCATCATCATGAAATAAATGTTTTTCCACACCTGTAATGAGTCCATGTGATAAAACCTTTATGCCCATAGCCGGACACCAAACTTTCATCAGTCTATTTAATTTGCGACGCGCCTTTTCAACTGCAGTGTGGCTCCTAGCTCATCTCCATCGATGACGAAAGATAAATTCCGTCCACACGACTGATGTACCTGACCAGTTATCTTTTAACACAGCTAGGTCCAACTTCATTATTTGATAAGGGTTAGACCAGAGAGGTCCACTAAATCATTCTCACCTAGATGAATAATTAGCAAGTCCGGAAACCCCTTTTCCTTGGATAATTTAGAGAGCACTGGGAACAACGCACCCCATTTCATCCCTCCCAAACCATACCAAAATACCTCATGACCTTTTCTGTGTAAACCCAAAGATCTGCCACAAAGCTGTTGCTCCGCAAAGGTGGCCGACCATTTAACAAAAGAATGGCCTACAATCCAAGGCCTCATTTTTCGTGGCAGAGGATTAACTCGTCCTGTGAGGACAAAAAGATAATATTAGACTGGCATAAAGAAAATAAAACAAAAACATTCATAACCGAACATATCTAGCACAACAATCCGATTTCCATCTGCCTATTCGTTGTATCACATCCTTGTCCCAACCGAACCTTGCAGCTTCTGTTGCAGCCCCAATTCTGAATGAGTGAGTTCCAAACAATAAAGAGTTTTGACCTGCCAAAATTAGAACTTTTCTCAAAACCGCCAGTAATTGAAAAGACGTAATACAACTTCCATCCTGGTGGAAAAAAATTATTCCTTCACGAAAAAGCTTAGAGTGTGAGAAAGAAAGCCATTCCCCCAAAGGACAACAACCCTCCACCCGGCTCCCGCATAAAGTAATCCATGTCCCTTTTCCCATTTGATCTGTTTTCGACTGTCTCAACCATTTTCTCAATTCACCTTGCTGCACTTGTAGTTCATTAGTTTGAATCCCCAATTTACCCTTCAGCCCCAACAATTCGGACACTCGAAATGCCCCAAAAAATAACCAAATCATACCCAGCCTAAAACGAGGGACCTCCCACCCATCAAAGCAACATTGTGGCAAAAACAACTGTTGCAACAGAGAAAAAGTAATAGGTTCCCGCAAAGATAAAGGAAGTGACTTCAATTTACTAAAACCTTTCAACATTTTTCGTAACAATAGCCCACCCCCAACTTCCTTACCAAAAAATAAATCACCATAAAAAGAAATACCTAAAAGTTTACCCGCAATCATGGTATGTGACAGGCCCTTATCCATCAAATAGAATACATACTGCAAAATGAATTCTTCGTTACCAACCGCCATACAGGTCTGATTCTGGGATTCCGCATAATTTACAAACTCCGACCTGGCTTTCTGATAACAGCGTTTGGTGGACATCGCAATGCTCCACCAACTCCACGATCCTTACTCTCCCATTGCCCAAACATCTGTAGGTATCTCTGTCTTGACGTTGTCCGCCTTTGGCGCCAATGCCCGAAAAGCCTGCCAATTAAAACAGGACAGTGCATCTGCTATTGAATTATTCACACCCGGGATATGTTTTGCCCGGAACACTATATTCAATTGGAGACTACACAGCATAAACTGACGCAATAGGTGCAAAACATGCACATCTCTCACCCGTTGTCTATTGACCAGTTCCACAACAGCCATGTTATCAATGTGAAACAACACACTTCTGTCTTTATACTCTTATTTTTTTTTTTTTTTTTTTTATTGTTGCATCAATAAGCAAGCATAAAAAGCGAATCATCTGCTGGCGTAGCGTCAACATTCAGCCACAGTCAGCCGTTTGCGCAACTTTTTTTGTTTTGTTTATAATATTGTAATTTGCAGTATTTTAAATAACTCAACTGTACAGTCATGGAATTGGTCGCTTAAAATCCCCTAGACCCACTCCTGTCCCTCCCCACTGACACTTTGCTGTTACGTCAACATGTTGTGCAAGTACATCATCCATCCCTCCTATTAAAATAGGTAAAGAAAAACTCAGCGCGTGCATCCCTATCCCTCCCCGCCACCCCCGCAGTGCTTTTAGGTATCATGTGCCTCCCTCCCCCAGCCCCCCATCAAGCCCATGGTAGTGTCGCCACTTAGACCATACCTTTCTGAACTTTCTCGGGCAGCCCCGTGATTTATATGTCACCCGTTCAGCCGCCATGTAGAGGTCTAACCCTCTCCTCCACTCCTCTACAGTCGGGGGGTTCGCTACTCCCCAGTATTTTGCGATGTCTCGCTTCGCTACCACTAGGGCTAGAACCAGGAACACCAGCAAGGGACGCGGGAGGTCTACATCGTTAGTCATTCCTAGGAGGGCCAGTTTGGGCTCCCCTGCAATAGACACGGCCAGTACTTCTCTAAGTTCCGTAAATATGAGGTTCCAGTAGGCTTGTATAGTTTCACAGGACCATATTGTGTGATAGAAATCCCCGTCTTCGGTCTGACAACGGAGACACTTAGCATCCAATACTCTCCCCATTTTGTGTAACCTCACCCTATCATAGTATGTACTATGTAGCACGTTATATTGAATGACGCGGAGCCGCGACTTAATCGCCACCTCGCGTGGGTGCATCAGCACTAAGTCCCAATCTATATCCTCAAGTGTTCCTACCTCCTTCTCCCAAGTGTCTCTTAGTCTTGCTAGGTCCCCCAGCATGTTGTTGGTGCGCATTTTGTAAGTGAGTGAGACTGCCTTGCTTTGTATCTGCTCCTGTAGTAGCCTACCCTCTAGCGGAGCGTACTCCGCGAGACCCTCCAGTTGCAGCTTCTGTGCCTTCCACGCATGGCGGAACTGAGTGTATTTAAAAAGCTGTGAGTGATGGAGCCCATATTCAGATTTTAGGACCTGGAAGAGTTTCAGCGCCCCTTTAGCGATCACGTCCCCGACTGTGGAAATCCCAATGTCGTCCCACCTTTTAAAGCCTTTAAGCTTATAGAGTTCAGATAGCCACTTGCAATGCCAGAGTGGTGTCTGCCGGGTGGGTTTCCTATCCCAGCCTGTGCGCTTAGTGGCCTTAGTCCAGGCTCGTAGTGTAACATTCGTGGCCGGGAGCAGTGCCGCCCTTGCAGATACGTCATTAGGGTCTGCGGGGCAAGCTTGTGTCGCTCCGGCGCATATTTGGGATGATCTGTCGGGGAATGTAACCATTCGTTGATGGCGGTCAAGTGTTCCGCCCAATAATAGGCTTCAAGATTAGGGAGTGAGATTCCTCCGCTGTACTGGTGGCGTTGAAGGGTGGTCAGTGCTATCCTCGGGTGTTTGCCCAGCCATAGGAAAGTCCGGAGGTCAGAGTGGATTCTGCTCAGTACGCTCTCTGGAAGTAAATAGTACTCATTTTGCAGGGCATACAAGTACTTGGGGAGTACAATCATTTTGTACATGGCAGCTCTACCCAGGAGCGTCAATGGCAATTGTCGCCAGGGCTCCATATCTGCGGTGGAGTTCTGCATTATCCTCTCTATGTTGTTAGTTAGTGATAGTCTTTTATCCAGGGTAATGTAGACGCCCAGATATTGGAAACCCTCCGCAGTCATGGTCAATCTATCCGGCAATGTCTCCCCTCGGGTGCCCCCTCTGGGGTCATAGAGGACGGACTTGTGCCAGTTTATGGCATAGCCTGAGTATTGTCCATAACGGTCCAGTTCTAGAAAGAGTTCCGGTACGGTGGTGTCAGGGTTAGTGATGTATACTAAGACATGATCTGCGTATAGAGATAGTTTCTCTTGCGTCTGGTCCGCGTCCGTAACCCTGAATCCCGTAATTAGCTGGTTCTGTCGGATTCTGGCTGCCAGAGTTTCAATTGTTAGCGTGAACAGAAAGGGTGACAAAGGGCAGCCCCGGTGAGTGCCTCTTTGAATTTGGATTTCACCGGACAGTCTCCCATTCACCCTTACCTTAGCACGCGGATTGGTATAGAGGAGGCACACCCATGCCCGAAACTTGGGTCCAAAGCCAAATTTCTGTAAGACGCCTTCTAAGAATGGCCAGTGCACCGAGTCGAAGGCCTTCTCGGCATCGAGGGAGAGAAACCAGTGTGGTGTATCCCTGTCCCTCACCTCCTGCAACCAGTTGTGCTTGCGTCGAAGATTGAGTTTCGTGGCCCTGTCGGGCAGGAAACCCGTTTGGTCCAAGTGTATCAGCGCTGGTACTACCGATCTCAGCCTCTGCCCCAAGACTGTCGCGAGGAGCTTCACCTCCTTGTTCAGAAGGGAAATAGGCTGGTAAAACGCACAGTCCTCTCTTGGTTTACCCTCTTTGTGGATTGGGATTATTGTCGCGATCGATAGGTCAGAGGGCAGTCTTCCCTCCTGGTATGCTTCTAGGAAGAGGTTCCTCAAGTGTGCGGCCAATATATCCGCAGACCCCTTGAAGAATTCCGCCGGGAAACCATTCGGGCCCGGTGTTTTCCCCAGTTTTAGCCCCGCGATGGCCACCGTAACCTCCTCTAAAGTAATGTCAGTCTCCAGAGTTATGAGGGTCTCCGAGTCTAGCATAGGCAGGTCGATTTGCGCCAAATATTGGAGCGCCTCCTCGCACGAGCCTAATTGTCTGGCTGTGTAGAAGTGTTCGTAGTAGGCCGCAAAAGTATCCGCTATGTGGGGATCTGTGGTAACCAACCCTCCCTTCGCATCACGGACATGTTCCACCCATCTCGCAACCCGTTCTTTGCGACTAAGCCACGCCAGCAGTTTGCCCGACTTATCCCCAACGTCGTAAAGGCGGTGGAGAGTGGCCAGGTTCTGCGTCCTTGCCTCCCCAGTCACCAACTACCTGTATTGTCTCTGATTGTCCAGGAGCTTCCTCAGAGTGTCGTCGCTCTTTGTGGTTAAATGCTCCCGTTCTAGTCCCACTATGGTGCACTCAACTGCCGGTACCCCTTCTTGTAATCTCCTTCTCTCCGCCCCCAATCTGCTTTGTATTCTATCTCTCATCACCGGCTTTAGGGCTTCCCAAAGGGTCACCGCCGAGTCCACTGTCCCTTCGTTATCAGCCAGATATACTCGTGCATCTGCTCTCACCCCCTTGAGTAACTCCTTACTTTTAAGGTCCCACGCAGAGAGACGCCATGAGTCCCGTCCCCTGCCCCTAGTCTGTCCCATCTGCACCAGGAGCGGCGAGTGATCAGAGAGTCCCCTCGCCATATATTCCGCCGTGACATCAATACCTATCTCCTGTCTGGACGTGAATATGTATTCTAGTCTGGAGAACACTTTGTGCACCGCTGAGTAGAAAGAATATGTTGCCTGGGCCGGGTGGATCTGCCTCCAAACGTCAGTCAGGCCTATAGTGGTGATCATTTGGGCCAGCGGGGTCTGGCTCACCCGGGCAGGCGGTGTGCCCGATCTGTCCAGTCCCCTATCCATCACGTCATTGAAGTCACCCCCCACTATTTGCACGATGTCCGCTGAATCAAGGAGTATGGTGGCTAGTGCCCTCAATGTGTTTGCCTGCAACTTGGGTGGTGCGTATACAGATACCAACGTGTAGGTGCGTCTACGCCAAGTCCCTTGGACCCCCACACAGGTTCCCAGCTGATCCCCCCCAGGTGCACGTGACGTGGAATGGGGAGGAGTTCTTGATTAGGATTGCTACTCCTCTAGAGTCTGTTGTATATCCTGCATGCGCTAGGACTTTGTACCTCCCCCTAGCTAAGAAAGCGCAGTTGGTGCCCTTAAGGTGAGTTTCTTGTAGGAAAATTACGTCTGGACCTATTCTCTTAAGATAATTACTCACCAACCCTTGTTTTATCTTGTTACCCAGGCCATTCACATTCCATGTCAGCACGCTGAGTTTCTCACTGACTATAGATTGGGCCATTAGTGTACCTGCCATATTGCAGTGCCTTTCAGGAGGTGTGGACAGTTACCCTGGTCGAAGAAGAACATGCTGCACCATTGATCATGAATGTGTTTAACTAACCGCATCCCCCTTCCCTCCACCCCGTTTCCCAACAACCAAACTTTTTGAACACCCTCACTCCCCCCTCCCCATCTCCACCCCCTCGCCATCCCACCCGTGCAAACATTGACGGCTAGGAGTGCCAGGTAATGAAGGTCTGTCGCCCTCCCTCAAACAACCCCAACTAAAGAAAGTTTATTGTATCCACTGGAACCCTCTACTGGCCCTTCAATAGTTAACAGTCCCGGTATGAACTTGGGGGGCCAAGCCGGGTCGTGATACGTGACCTGTGCTAAGATAGTTCAACTGAAAAACAAAAGGTAGGATCCTACCCCAAAGCAAAGAAAAAACAGAATGATAGCCACTTGTGTGTCCCATTGCAAGAACTGCAATTCAGAGTCTCAGTTCCACGATTCTTCAGGAGTGGGAGCCTTGCGTTGCTATGTCTTGGTCTTCCGCTGTGCCCTTGTCTCCTTGTTCCAATTCTCGAATGGCAGCCAGCAACGGGTGGAGGGATTGTTCCGTCTGGTCCTCAGAGTCCGACACATTAGTGCTACCCCCATTGTCCGTCTCAATGTCTGTGTGCGGTATCAGGCAGCTAAACCTGGATCCTGGCGCGGCGTCTTCGTTAGGTTGTCCCTCTCCACCTTGGGCCCCTCTGTTCGTCACATACTGGTCCGGATATGGCGTCCGTTGCGATTGTCGACTAGCCCGTGAGCGATGAGATCTTTGTGTATTAGCCGGGCTTTTTCGAAAACCGGCGGCCGCCATCTCCATTCGGATTCTACGACCCTCCTCTTCCGCCTCCCGCAACAGCGGTCTCTCTTCCAGCCAATGCCAGGCCTCCTCCGGACGGGTGAAGAAATGCGATCTTCCTTTGAATAACACCTTCAGTTTCGCAGGGAAGAGCAACATGTAGGATATGTTCATTTCTCGAAGCTTTGCCTTCACTGTTTCGTATGAGTGTCTTTGCTTTTGCACTTCCTGGCTGTAGTCCGGGAATATCATAATGTTAGTGTTCTCAAATCGAAGCTCCCCCTTTATTCTGGCCTCTCTCAGGATGAGATCCCTGTCCGTGAAGTTGAGGAACCTTGCAATGATAGGTCGGGCCGCGCACCTTCCGGCGGTTTCGCTAGCAGGGCCCTGTGCGCCCGTTCAATCACAAAACAGTTCGAAAAGGGCGCTTGGGGGAACATGGACGTCAGCCAGGTGTGTAGGAAGGCAGCCACATCAGTCTTTTCAATTCCTTCCCTAAATCCAACAAAACGCAGGTTGTTTCGCCTTGCCCTGTTTTCTGCATCGTCCACTCGCCACAGCAGCTGTATGTGCGATGCCTGTAGTTCCGTCATATCTTTCTGGAGGGCTGTGAGGGATTCTTCCGCGTCTGTGATTCTGGTCTCTGCTGTATTCACTCGGTCCGACAGATTTCGGAAGTCCTGGCGTAGTAGGAGGACTTCTGAGCCCACCTCCCCTATTTTCGTCTCTAGCGCCGCTCTGGAGTCTTGGATGTCCGTCCTCGAGGCCTGGATTGCTTCTAAAAGCATGGCGGTGTCCGTGCGAGCATCGCGTCCCCCCTGGTTCGCCTCTCACTGCGCCCGTGTAGTGGCGTAGTTGTCCATAGTGTCCTGCCTGGCTGGTCTTGCCACTGGGTCTCTCTTCCCCATTGTTTTGATGGATATCACTATTTCTGGTCGATTCTGGTCTCGCAGGCGCGTGGGTGAAGGGGGAAGGAAAAAGTCCCGCTGTCTCCCGTGCCCCCCGGAATCAGCCGCCGAACGCTGGGTCAGGTCCGAACGGTCCACCGGCTGGGAGGTTCCCACTTGCCCCCACCTCTCACGGCGTTATGTCCCAGGACTCATTCACCGGGGTTCCGGGCACTTTCTGCTCCCCACCTGGAGGCCACCGGTTGTCTAGCGTGGCCACGGCTCCCACCTCAGGCACCTTCAGTTGGGCACACCATATGTGTACTTGTGCGTCTCTGCAGGTTTCCTCGACGAGCTGTGAGCCTCTCACCAGTGCTCAGGCAGGTAGGGCGAGGGGGGGGGGGCAACCGTCACCCACAGCCGATCTCTTGCAAACAGTGGTGGCCTCAGGCAGCACTCAGGGGATCCAAGTACCGGGCAGCCGGGCCCGACCCCTCCCAGGACGTATCTCGGCTGCACCTTCAGGCACCGCACCGGGTAGGCGGGAGTGTGAAGGGGCGCTCACCCCCGTGGCTCTCCAGGGTCAGGGGCTGCTCGTCTGTCTCCCGGTGCCGATCTCCAGGCTCACAGCAAATGTAGAGCTCCTCCAACAATGGCAGGCGTCCCCCGGCAGTCTCAGCCAGGGAGCGGGGCACAGCTCGGCGCACCTCCTCCCTCCGCGCCCACGGGCGGATCCCTCAGCCTCGACCCCCGACGGAGACTGGAGGGGGGGGAGACTGGATCTCCCGGGTGTCGCCAGAAGCGTCGGTGAGCTTTCCTACCGGTAGAGGGATGGGTCGCTTCAGTCGCGATCCCCGCTGACGCCTGCTTTGTGGCGCGTTTCAGGCCGGCAGAGCTCCGGGAGCCGCCATCTTGGGATAGGAGGTTTCCCTGGAGGTGGTAGTTTCAAGGCCTGAAAAGGGTTCTTATACTGCCGCTACAACGGCATTGGCGGTCCCCGCTTGTGCAGGACACTGGCCGCTCCTCCCGATTATAAAAAAACTTCGAATGCAGCGACGTGGAGTATCATTTATGGCGGATTACTTGCAGTTTTGCGGGAGATACGCCGGGGCACGTCCTACCCGGCCATGCAGTTGGCCACGCCCCCCTCTGTCTTCATACTCTTAACCTCAAACTCTCAAAGCTACCAGAAGCGGGAAAAACTCAAAAAGCAATACTTCTGCCTTGCTGTACCCACTGTTCTGGCCATGTCTCAGCACACCAACGTCCATCCCAGAATATGCCAAATCCATGTGCCCTGGCCGCATCAGAAAACAATTGAATCTGCCATAAAATGTTATCATCCAGAAAAAAGAACGATACACCATTGAAATTCTCCAAGAACTGTAGCCATATCTTAAGATCTTTTTTGACAGCATTAGTCAGTCTGATCCTATGGTGCGGCAATGAAGCACCCGACATGGCGAAACCCAATCTTCTACAAAAAGTTCTGCCTGCTCTCACTAGCCGACACGCAAAATTGAAGTAACCTAGCAAACGCTCAACCTGCCTTATTTCTATCTTGCGCCTACCCAACACTTCCAACAGGAAAGATTTAATTTCCACCACCTTCTCAGACGGTAAGCGTGCCATCATCAATTCTGTGTCGATCTCAATACCTAAGAAGGTAAGCTTTGTAGAGGGGCCTTCCGTTTTGTCTGGAGCCAGAGGCACACCAAATTCTTTTGCCATTTCCTGAAAACAATTCAAAATTGCGCTACACTGACTCACATGTGCCTGTCCGATAAACAAAAAGTCATCCAGATAGTGACACACTGAGTCATTCGCACATCTCTGTACCAAGCACCACTGTAAAAATGTACTATACTTCTCAAACAGGGCACAAGAGATAGAACACCCCATCGGTAGAGCCCTATCTACATAAAAAGCTCCTTCAAAATACATACCAAGTAGCTTAAAATCTATGGGGTGAATTGGTAACAAACGAAAAGCTGATTGTATGTCGCATTTCAATAATTCAGCACACAAACCAGCTAATCTCACCAGCCTCAAAGCATCGTCCACTGACTTACAGGTGACATTTGCATCCTCCTTTGATATAAAGTCATTAACAGACTGTCCTTCCGGCCACGACAAATGATGTATGAGCCGGAACTCACCTGCCGCTTTTTTTTTAGGGATCACCCCTAAAGGAGATACAATCAGATTATCCAAAGGACATTCCTTAAATGGGCCCACAATCCTCCCAGTTTGTATTTCTTTGTCAAGTTTTTGACACATCACCTGGGGCAGATCCCTGACAGACTTTAAGTTATCCGCCCAACGATGACATCTAGGCCCTTGATAACCCGAACGCAAACCCACTGAAAAACCCCAAAATAGCTGAGCTGCCGCTTCCGAATCGGGATATTTATCCAGCGAGCTTGCCATAGCCTGTAAATTAACCGGGGTAGGAGCCCTTTGGGACAACAGCTTGAACAACCCCTCTACCTCTCTGTCCCCTCCCTGCATCAGCAAAATTTTGGATGGGAAAGCACTGTGTAATAGGATGTCGCCCCCCACACTGTGAACATTTGTGTTTGAATTTACAATATTGCCTGATGCAGGCACCATGGCTGTAATTCCAACAGGCACCTACTGCAGGCAATTGAGCTCTTCCCAATAGATCCCGCCCCAACTTGGGTGGGACTCTGTAGAAAGGGCCGATACGATATAGGCAAACCGCTGGCTGTATGAATTGTTGTTTGAGACTGATTAATAGACATCCATTGCAACCATAGTTCGGGATCCACTTCCCCCCAAGGTTTGTCATGAAATATACTAACTCTGGCACGAAATTCTTAGTCGTAATTTAACCAGGCGAAACCTCCCACCTGTAAGTGTGCCCTGCGAATTATGTCAATATATTTAAACATGGCCAAAGCCCTCTCAGGATATCTCTCACAATACACGCTCGTGTAAATGAGAAAGGCAGCCGTCCAATTCTCAATGGACTTAGGGACTCTGGAACGCCATGACAGCTCCCATTTTTCTTTTTTGGAACCTTCCCGGGATTGAATATCCCTATGCAGTAAACGGAAAACATCAACAAATTCATGATTCCAAATTTTTTGTTTAGTTTTGTCAGACAAGTGTATTCCAAGCGGCATAGCCAATCCCATGTAGGGAAGCTTTGTATGCAACCCGCTAGCACCTGACACCTGAACAGCCAAATCAGAGGGAACAGCCGCAGAGCCTTCCATATCAAGAACCTGTACCTGCGACACAGGCCGAGACTTAGGTAAAACATTAGAAACATATTCCCCAACTACTGTAGGTTGAGCAAACAGCACTTCAGCCACACCAGCATCCAACACACTGCTACCCGCTAAAGGCCAGGACCAAGGAGTCCACCAGTGAGGCTTACCCGTTGTGAGCTGTGTAGCCCGCTTCTGGAACTCCTGTGGATCTTGTTTATTCTTCCGTCGGCGCTCTTGATCCTTCGAGAAGTCCACACAAGACCTCTGTAAAATACTAGAAGACGTAAATGTACCCCAATTCCCCCCACCCAATTCCTTAGAGAAAACTACAGGAGTCGCCTTGTGTACCACATTATCAATCATAGCATCTTCATAAACATTACCATTGTCATAAACTGTACCGTCCAGTCGCTCAGAGCCGTAAACATTCGCAGCACTAGTGCTCGGCATCTGACCGTCATCAATACCGCCATCATAATCTCTCCAAGAGGACACGGGCCTCCGTTGAGAGAACCCGGCGGTAGATGCAAAATCCGCTCCAGATCCGCCTTGATGAGCAACAGGCTCACCAAAAGCTGCACTTTTCTTCGCATAGGGAACATAAGAAAAACCGAAGCCCTGCCCAAGAGCAGAGTCCGCCACCAACTTCTTACCGCTCTTGTATGAAGTCAATGATGACTTACCAAAAGTATGCTCCTGAGAAGGTCCTGCAGCTTCTAGCGTCGAAATATCAGCATGCTCTACCCAAACCCACTGCCCATTCTGTGGACCAAATTCAGAGTCAAAACCCAACTGAGAAGGGCAAGGTGGCGGACGGGACTCTGGAAATAGCAAAACAATATCAGACCTAGGAAAAGTTTGAATTGTACCATCTTGCACATGATCTCTAATAGCCCAACAGTCCAATTCCTGGCCTGACGCCTCTTCAGTTACCACATAGCTGTTAGGAACCACCATGTCCGCATTAATCATCATGCTGTGAGAACTCAGTGACGCTGTAGACCTTGGGGGGCCTCTAGGCTTTGGCATACCAGAATATTCAAAACTGACCATGTCCCCTGTAGCCCCTCTTCCATCCCCCTGGAAATCTTCAACAGCAGGGTGTGGATACTTATCTGCACCTTCTACGTGTCCCTCCGCATCCCCTTCACTATCATCATAATAGTCCACCAAAGTAGCATAGCGCCTGCTTTCCATAACTGGGGGGGGCTATGTTAATCTGTAACTCAGTATTCTGCCCATTTATGTCATTCTGCGCAACCTTGTGTAACTGTACCCTTCCTTGTGACCTGAGAAAATCCAGTGCTGCTGAGGCAAAATGAACATTACAAGGCTGGGTAGTAAACAGGATACTCTCCCTATGAAGCACAGCTGGCACACTACTGGAACCCCCAGCAACTCCTCTAGTACCCTTGGGAGCCGCTTCTTTGCGCGCTGCACGGTGCCTTCAAAACTCTGCCCTTTCAATGTAGCTGGCAAGGATGCAGCTCGTGACCTTGCTCGCTTTGCTCGAGCATGTCTCATCGCAGGGCGCCCCCTGCGCACCACAGCCGCTTTTTCAGTGACTTGCAACAAATACATGGGAGAGCAGTGCGAGGCTGACAAGCAAGCAGCCACCGCATGACTTACCCCCACGGCCGCCGCACGTCTAGGGCGTTTAGAGTCTGCTTCCACTTGAAAGCTGCACCGGACCTCAGCAAGTCACCGCACCCCGCCTCCAAAATAGCGCGCACCGCGTCCTTGACGACGCCTTCACTCTCCATGTTGCGCACTGGCAACCAGCTTCACCCTTCTGTCTGGAAACGCCTCCGTGAAAAACGCTGAAAATGTCCTCACAATATGAGCGACGGTACAAAGCTCCGACGTCTTCTCCAACCGCCTCCCGCTGATGTAATAACCGCTCTCCTCCCCTGCCTCTAAACACCCGCCCCACTAGACCCGTCCCTTGAACCTGGGAACCAATCACGCTGTGGATTGTTCCGACCGCGCGAATCCTCCCAGGGGGACACGGGCTCGCGGAACGCCGCAGATGACTTCGGTGGCCTCTGATTTAAAAGGGGGGGAGGCGGACTCTCAAAGTTCTTCCAGCGAGGAACGAGATGATCCTGTCCAGTGCTTTTCCTTGAATTCCGATGTTGCTTAGGCGTTGTATAAGGGTGCTATGACAGACTGTGTCGAAGGCTGCAGAAAGGTCAAGGAGGATGAGGGCGACTGTGTCTCCGTTGTCCAGTAGTGTTTGAATGTCGTCTGTTGCTGCGATGAGGGCGGTCTCGGTACTGTGTTTGGCTCTGAAGCCGGACTGAGAGTAGTCGAGTGATTTGTTGGATTCGAGGAAGGCGGCGAGTTGATTGTTGACGGATTTCTCAATGACTTTGGCAGGGAATGGGAGGAGCGAGATGGGGCGGTAGTTTTTGAGTTCGGTGGGGTCAGCTGTGGGTTTCTTCAGAAGAGCGCTGAGTTCGGCGTGTTTCCAGCTTTCTGGGAATGTGGCGGAGTTGAGGGAGCAGTTGATGACGTCTCGGAGATGGGGTGCGATAATGGAGTCTGCTTTGTTGAAGATGTGATGGGGGCATGGGTCTGTAGGGGATCCTGAGTGGATAGAGTTCATCAGGCGAATGGTGTCTTCTGTGGTGATTGGGTTCCAGTCGAAAAGGTTATTCGGAGGCGGTGCAGGTTCGGAGGTGAGTGGGGTGGACTGGTTTACGTGTTGGTTGTCAAAGCTGTTATGAATGTCGGCGATTTTGTCATGGAAGAATGAGGCGAGGGAGTCGCAGAGGACTTGAGAGGGGGTGATGTCATTGGAGCTGGCGGTGGGGTTGGTGAATTCTTTGATGATGTTGAAAAGTTCCTTGCTGTTGTGGGCGTTGTTGTCTAGTCGGTCTTTGAGTGCTGAATTCTTGTCTGTCCGGATTAGTTGGTGGTGTTTGCGGGTGGCGTTTTTGAAGGCGGCTTGGGTGATGGTGTTTGTGTCTTTTTTCCAAGTTTTTTCTAAGGAGCGACAGAACTTCTTGGATTTCTTAAGGTCATCGTTGAACCAGGGGGCGTTCTTGCTTCCTTGCTTGATTTGATGTTTTTTCAAGGGTGCTAGTTTGTCGGCGGTTTGGGTTAACCATTGTGTGAGGTTGATGGCGGCTTGGTTAGGGTTTGTTGAATAGGCAGGGGTTTTTTGAAGAAGCGATGTGGAGATCTGGTCGATGGTGATTTTGTTCCAATTTCTTCGCAGAGTTGGTTGAGGGTGGTTGTGGGTCGTGGTCTTATTGTAAATGAAGAGGATGGAACTGTGGTCCGTCCAGTGGAGGGCTGTGGTGTGAGTGAAGGAGATATGTTTGCTGGAGGTGAAGATAGGGTAGAGTGTGTGTCCGGTGTAGTGTGTGGGGGTGTTAACAAGTTGTTTGAGTCCGAGATTGGCGAGATTGTCCAGAAGGGTGGTAGTGTTACTGTTGTTGCTCTTTTCCAGATGGAAATTGAGGTCTCCCAGTAGAATGTATTCTTCTGAGGGGAGGGCGTGTGGGGTGATGAAGTCAGTGATGTCTTCGCTGAATGTGTACGGGGTCCTGGTGGTCTGTAGAGGAGGGTGCCTCTGAGTGTGGTCTTGGGGTCGGTGTGGATCTGGAAGTGAAGGTGTTCGGCGATAGCGAGGTTGACGTCTGAGCTGGTCGTGACGCGGATGGTGTTCTTATGGACAATGGCGATGCCTCCTCCTGTTTGGTTGGTGCGATCCTTACTGATGATCTTGTAGCCATCCGGGATGGCTATGGCGATGTCGGGAGCTGATGAGGCATTCATCCAGGTTTCAGTTAGGAAGGCGATGTCCGGAGAAATGGTGTCGAGTAGATTCCAAAGGTCGATGGCGTGTTTGTGAACTGAGCGGGTGTTGAGAAGGATGCATTTAAGGTGGTTGGTGTCGGATCTCTGTTTGGTGTTTGTGGATTTGGTGTGGGTCTTGATGCAGTCGAATTTGCAGGAGTGGCAGGTGAAGGGTCCATGGGTGTGTCCCGGTGCGGCTTGGGCGCAGTTGGGGAGTCGGCCGGGGTTAAGTGCTAAGAGGGTGGAGGCGTCGTATGTAATGCGGGAGGGGTGGATGATGCGGGGGCCAGGGGGGTCTGGCGCTGGGCGCGGGCCAGGCGCGGACGGGCGTAGACGGGCTTACCTTTGGCGCACCTTCGGCGCGGCCGTAGCGCGTGGACGCTGCGCGTTGGGACATCTGTCTTATATGGATAGTGGAGGGGGCGGAGCGGGGGAGGGGCAGCTGGGATGCGGGAGGTGGGCTGTAGGTGCTGGTTAGGCGCAACAAACAAAATGTGAGCCATTCTAATGCCTGCTCTTGCATAGTGTTCCTCCTTGTAAATCTTGAGCAGCATCAAAAAGCAATGGGTATGATTCGAGCGATCGCGCGAAAACAAGATGGCCGCTCCCGAGTGAGCTCCGGTGTTTTTGCGCCCGTTTTTCGACATAAACGCCGATTTTCGGATCCAAATGCAGCGCAAATAAGGTCGCTGTATTGCTACAGCCCTTACCTGTGTTTTGCTGTGTTTTGGGGGAAATTTCTTTGAGGAAAGCAGCGTTTTCAGCCCTGCAGCCTCCACTCCAGCTCTGCCTTCAGGTACAGCCAGCTTTGTTACTCAGAGGGGCGGAGCAATCTTCTAGGAAAGGGCCTGGCTTGGGCCTAGTGTGAAGTTAAAGGTTTTATGTTCAATAAATAACTTCAGTAGAAAGCGTCTGTAAATCCAATTCCAGAGGTTTATTCTTAAGTAAGATGGCATAAATACAGGAGCGCGTCTGAACTCTCAAGTGTCCAACTGCTGAATGAGTTGTTCAGCAGTTGGGATTCATGTGGCCACATTCTCCACAAGCGATGCACTTTTGAAGAGAAACACACTCTTCAAAAGTGTGCGCCGTGGAACGAATTACAACATCATGAGGGTAATAAAGACAAAGAAGGTACAAATGAACGTACTGTACTCTACATCGTCTCCCCCTTTACACAAAATGAAAAGTATAAAGTTAACATAAGTACAAAAAAATTCAAGATAAATAATAATCTTTAAAACGTGAAGGAAAAGAACAATTCCTATGAATTCTAGGTGAAAGGGTTGAAGAAGCATTAGAAGAGCTTGGTACTACATGAGGATCACAAATGGGTTCAACATTCACCTCAGAAGTATTATCTGAAATACACGTGTTTTGAGGTGAAAAACAACCAATGTTATCAGAAGAAGTATTCAAAGGAAAATAAGAGCAAGAAGAATCATCTTCAACATGTTTAGTCATGAAAATCTTTTTGGCTTGTTCTGAGGTAAGTTTAACAATAACACGTTTGTTCCACCACCCCTTTTTGTCAAGAAAAAGAGACACTCATGAAACTTTGAGAACCTGAGTGGGCAGTGAAAATTTTGATAAACCTTTTTTAACCTTGTCATGAACTTTAACCATAACCCAATCCCCAACTTCAAAGGTTTGTGAGGGAGAAATGACCTTGGGATCAAAATTCCTCTTTTGAATCATTTTTTGACTAGACGCCATATTTCTAATGATAACTCTATCATGACAAGCTAAAAAAGGCTTATCAACCGTCTTCAAACCTTTGATCCAAGATGGGCAAATATTCCCATTTGGATTATGTTTCTTCAATTATTCTAAAGGGGGATAAGCCTGTGGTGCAATGAGGAGTCACCAAATATGACCACAATTTGCCCCTCAGGAACTCTTCCACATCCACCTTGGAAGCAATGGCAGTCTGTATTCCTTTTTTTTTAAATATTTTAAATGTTATTGTTTTATGCAAGGAAATACAGCAGTGGACAAAAAAAAGAACAATTCCAAACATAAATATAAGATTACGTACAGACTCAAGAGAACAAAGGAAATTAAATCCATTCCGCAATTGGCGCCCATATTTTCTTTCCCAAAGCCCTTCTTTTAACACCCTTAGACTGATAAATAGCAGATTCTATATTGTACATAATCAATAATTTCTTTCGTCAGTTGAAAAAAGGAGGTTCAGAGTTGATCCACTCCCTAGTAATGCATGCTCTGGCTACTGCCATACAAATGAAAAGAAGACAAGTTAGTGGTTTAGATCTTGAAGTGCTAGAATCTATACCTATTATCAGCAGCTCTGCAGTTACCCTGATGTCCCAATTAAGAACAGAAGAAAAAAACATTTCAATTTGATAAAAAAATCCCCAAGCTTAGGGCATTGAAAAAACATGTGTATGTCGTTAGCTGCGTACAAACCACAGCGGTTACATTTCGTTCCCACCGTCGTACTCCATTTAACAACTTTGCTAGGGGTGTAGTAGAGGTCATGTATACACATAAAATGTTGGGATTTCATCATCCCGGTAATTAAGATTTCAGACGCTAATTTAACAGATTCTAGAACATCAATATCCAGGATCCCTAATTTGCTAACCCATTTCAACTGACAATGCTCTAAGTCATCCCCGAATTCCTGAATCAAACAAAAATAAAGAATGCCTATCAGAGTTTTTCTATCCAAGCGCTCCATAAGGGGGACTTTGCTCATACTTACATCAGTAATGGAGGAAGAGCTTTGAAGAAAACTGCGGATCTGAAGGTATTTAAAAAAATCATTTTTAGTTAACAAAAACTTTATCCTGAAGTTCCTGAAACGTAGCAAGTTGGCCATTAATATATAAAGGATATATGACGTTACAACGCGTCCTTTTACAACGCATACCGTTACAACGCATCTTTTACAACGCTAATACTGTTACAACGCATGTTTTTACAACGAGTACTATAACAACGCAAATTAGTACTTTAATACTAAAAATACCATTACAACGCAACATATAACATCGTATACCATTACAACGCAAAAATAAATATATATATATATTATTTTTTTTGTACAATAAAACCTGGCACGGGATGCAGGGAAAATAGGGGTTTTGGGTGGGGAAGTGTATTAAATTATGGTTAAAAAAAATACCATATTATAACGAAAACTAAGTATTTTTTTAAAAATTAATACTCGAGTATGAAAATTAATACTCGAGTACTTAAATTAATACTTTGACTGCTAAAAATTATCTCATTTTACCCCATTACATTTCAAAATTAAAAAAAAATACTGAAACAACAATTATTTCCACGATATTTATCGTTACAGATATTGGAACAGATATAGTATGATTAATAGACGCCATTTTAAGAAGGTATTGCATAGATTAGTCCTACTATTATTTCAATGAATTAATACCACAACACATTATCCAAAATGGATGCCAAAATGGCAGAATTAACGCGAACAAAGTTACTTGTAATTAATTTTTAAAATAAACGTTTACAGAGAAATAAATCGAAAATTAAAAACCATTTCTAACGCATATTTTTAATAATAAAATTGAGTCAGTAAGCGAAACTTATAAATACGAGGCAGACACCATTTTAGAACTAGTTGATCCTCAACTACCCGAGAGAGCAGACGTGAAATTTGAACCTCTGACCTTTTCACCTTTTGAGATCCGTTTTACTAACAGAGCGAAATAATTAAACAATTTACAAGTGAGTAACCTTAATAGAAAACGATAACAAAATGAAAACATTTTATTTAAAGGGAATGTCGCAAAAAGTTAATAATAAATATCATTATTATTTTAACATTTAACTGTTATTTTGAAAATATTACTGAGATTTATTAAACAAAAAAGTGAAAGAAACACATATTAAGAAAGAACGCTAAATATATATTTTAAAATACAACTATTTTTAATGACTAGAAAAATAAAACGCAATAACATTTAATTGCGTTAACATAAAGTTAAAATGTGTTTAATGTATTACTCATAGAAATCACTTCATGGCCGCAGAAAACGTGTGACCACGAAAATTATTCTATTCGAGACTACAAACCGTTTTTTTCAACTTATAAAAAGGTACATATTCAGTATTTTTGGAACAACTTTAAAATGCATTAGTCGAAATAAGTCGCGTTATAAAAACATGTTGTAAATTATTTTGACAGAGAAATCACTTCAAAAATAAATTCCACTTCATAACTGACAAAATAAAGTGACTCGACATCTTTTGAAAAAGGTGAATAAAATTATTTTATGGCAGAGTAAATACAGCAATTATTATTAAAAACATTTAGACTAGAAACAGATTAATTAATATTATTTTTTAATATGTTTAAGATACGAAAACCGAGGCTTGATAAAAGTAAAGAAAAATCATCCATCAGTGGAAAAATCAAACATCTAACCTTCGTTTCAAAAGGTAAATCCGGAATTAAATAATAAATATGTATTATATATTTGAAATGGGGTGAGTCTGTGACATTTATGAACATTTGGTGCATCACGTATTGTGTTTACATAGTCAAGAAGTATAAAATAGTACTGAATCTCATGGTAAATGCTGCAGTGGGTAAAGTGGTCAATAGTCTTGTATTATATATTACTTTTCATAAACGAGGTAAGTGCAGCAAAAAATAAAAAAATGTATGATAATGTAAAGTTTAAATTAATAATCAAACTCTAAATAAAAACTGTAAAGGTAAAAATGTTGAAAATCGAGAGATATAAATTACTAATCCATCTCCGGGTAAGTGCTGCAGTAGAGAAAGTGCTGATTAGCCTAAAACTAGAAAATTCTATTCCACATCCAAATAAGTGCTGCAGTATAAAAAGTGCAGGATAAAATAGAGGTATCAATTAGTTTTCCAAATCCGGGTAAGTGCAGCAGTAGGGAAAGTGCTGGATAGTATAGAAGTAAAAATTACTATTCCAACTCAAAGTAAGTACTGCAGTAGGGAAAGTGCAGAATAAAACAGAGGTATAATTTTCAATTCTAACATCTTTTAAATATTTTCTAAATATCACTGAACATCAATAAAATTAATAATAAATGGAAAAACATGTAAACAATGTACTTTTAAGAGTCTCAATTAATCAGAAAGCATAAGTCACATTTTTTTTACCATTTACTATTTCCAGTGTACTAGCCATCAAAAGCAATATCCAGAAAAACAACAGCTGAAGGAAAGAACTAGATCAAATACACGTTTCAAGTGAAAAGAAATCCAATTTCAAAAGTAAGTGAAATCCATCATAAATAATATACATAACAATAGTACATGCATGCAAATTACAAGCTACAGAAGATATAAAGCTGAAGAATATAAACATATAAATTGCTATTTAATTACCACATAAGTGCTACACAAAAAAAAGTCCAGGATAGTAAACAGGTTTAAATATCTATTCCAAATTCTTGTAAGTGCAGCAGTAGAGAAAGTGCTGGATAGTATAGAGGTATGAATTACTATTTCAACTCCAAAATAAGTACTGCAGTAGGGAAAGTACTGGATAGTATAGAGGTATAAATTACTATTCCGAATCTGGGTAAGTGCTGCAGTAGGGAAAGTGCTGGATAGTCTAGAGGTATAAAATACTATTCCAACTCCAAGTAAGTGCTGCAGTAGGGAAAGTGCTGGATAGTATAGAGTTATGAATTACTATTCCAACTCTGAGTAAGTGCTGCAGTAGGTAAAGTGCTGAATAGTATAGAGGTATAAATTACTATTCCAATATCTTTTAAATATTATCTAACTCTATCATTTTACATTAATGAAATGATTAATAAATAAAAAATCATGTAAACATTGTACTTTTAAATAATCTCATTCATCAGTAAGCATAATAGACATTTTTTTACCATATATTATTTCTAGAGTACTACCCACCAAAATTAATATCTGGAAAAACAACAGCTAAAGGAACAAACTACATCAATTACGCGTTTCAAGTGAAAAAAACTCCAATTTCATAAGTAAGTGAAATTCAACATAATTAATACACATAACAATAGTGCATGAATGCAAATTGTAAATTTAAATAAGTAACTAAAAATAAATGTAGCAACACAGAAAATGCACAATTAAGTGCTACAGTAGGTGTAATGCAGAATAGAGGTATAAATTACTATTCCAAATCTGGGTAAGTACTGCAGTAGGGAAAGTGCTGGATAATATAGAGGTATGAATTACTATTCCAACTCCGGGTAAGTGCTGCAGTAGGGAAAGTGCTGGATAGTCTAGAGGTATAAAGTGCTATTCCAACTCCAAGTAAGTGCTGCAGTAGGGAAAGTGCTGGATAGTCTAGAGGTATAAACTGCTATTCCAACTCCAAGTAAGTGCTGCAGTAGGGGCAGTGCTGGATAGTCTAGAGGTATAAATTACTATTCCAACTCCAGGTAAGTGCTGCAGTAGGGAAAGTGCTGGATAGTCTAGAGCACGGGTACTCATAGTACGGCCCGCGGGCCGGTGGCGGCCCGGCAAGCCTTCCCTGGCGGCCCGCGGACCAAGCAGACTGTGACATCGTACCCGTGATTCAAAAAAAGCATTTTTAAAGCGTGTGTGTAACCGGAGTGAGACTCAAAGGGGGCCGAGGTGAAAAGGGAGGACGTGGCGGCAAAGGTTTAAAGGGGGAAAAAGGTCACAGGGGCATTTATGGACTGAAGGTGAGTTGCGTAACCAAATCTTAAAATTAAAAGCGAATATTATAAAAAACAATGTTTGTTTACTTTGCCACAGGGTGACCCGTGAAAGCTGTAAAACCCTTCTGCGCATGGCTTCGTTCGCGTAGTCAAGGCAGCGAGGGAGAGGGAGCTTGAGGGATTATTAGGTGGGGTTTGGGCGTGCAGGTGAATGGCAGTGGGAGGGGTGTTTGTGAGGGAGAGCGCAAGGCCGAACAAGGGAAAGAGAGCGGGTGTGAGGGGAACATGCGTAGGGGTGCTTGAGAGAGTGCGAGGGTGTCTATGTGGTGGAAGTGAGCGGCGGGTGAGGCTTGGAGAGTGAAAGAGTGAGGGTAAGCTTGAGGGATGAGGGGGTTGGGCATGAGGGGAGAGCAGGTGTGGATGTATGATGTGGGGAGGGTGTGGCACATGTAGATTGGTGGTTGTGGGCGAGGGTGTGTATGTGGTGAAAGTGAAAGGTGAATGGATGTGAAACTGGCTGAAGGAGAGAGGAAGGGTGAGCTTGAGGGACGAGGTGGGGTTTCAGTGTCAGGGTTGAGCACACATAAATTGGTAAGTGGGTGTGTGATGCATGTGGTGGAAGCGAGAGGTGGATGAGGTAGTTTGTGCGGTGCCGTTTTGTAGTTTCGTGTTAGGGCCGAGGATGGAGATAGGTTGTTTATGAGAGAACACAGCATGAAAGCCTGGGGGACACAGCAATTGGCAGTACTTAACTTGAGCCGGTGGGGGCCAGCTGCACTCATTTTTGGGAACAAGTACTTGTTTTTATGTAGTGTTTGCTATCAGGTCACCATGTCACCCAATGTAACTGTACTCAATTTCTCAGCCTGGGAAGGCTGAATACCTGAGTCACCCTGCCAAAATGCCTGTGTGACCTGTAACACACTACCTAATGTGTAGGCCCTGTCTATATAGCATGGGTGATCATCATCTCTGTCTCTCAACAAATAGTTTGCTCGGCAACCACTCCTGCAATAACTTCTCTGTTCACATCCATACATGCCGTTTCTTGGCCGCAGCTTCCCCCTGCCCATAAGAAGAAAGAGTTAATCACACGGAAGTCAGCAGTGGAGAGAGCAAGCCTCAGCGCCTACCCTATACTCCCCGGTGCCCCTCTCCCTCCCCTCCTTCCATCACCTCACAGTCCACGCAGGCCCTGCCAAAATAACATCTCAGAAGTAATGTGGGCACTGGGCAGACATTAAATGTCGGTTACAGCAGTTGCCACATTACAGTTTGACAAGAAATCCGTCACGAGCTGTTGGACAGATCTGATAACGGTTTACTATACCACATATGATATCAAACAAAAACATAAAACAACGAGTGAAAGGGGCGTCTCGTTCATTTTGCAGACGCAATAATGTGTTCCCTCATTCTGCAGAATGAGGGAAGGGGAGTGAGGGAAGGGGAGCGAGGGAGAGGCAAGGGGAGTGAGGGTGGGAGTGAGGGAAGGGGAGTGCAGGAAGGGGAGTGAGGGAGAGGGAAGGGGAGTGAGGGAAGTGGAGTGAGGGAGAGGGAAGGGGAGTGAGGGAAGGGGAGTGAGGGAGAGGGAAGGGGAAGGGGAGTGAGGGTGGGAGTGAGGGAAGGGGAGTGCGGGAAGGGGAGGGAGGGAGAGTGGGAGGGAGTGAGGGAAGGGGAGTGAGGGAGGGAGTGAGGGAAGGGGAGGGAAGGAGAGTGGGAGGGAGTGATGGAAGGGGAGTGAGGGAGGGAGTGAAGGAAGGGGAGTGAGGGAAGGGGAGTTAGGGAAGGTGAGTGAGTGAAGGGGAGTGAGGGAGGGAGTGAGGGAGGGTGAGTGAGGGAAGGGGAGTGAGGGACTGAGGGAAGGGGAGTGAGGGACTGAGTGAAGGGGAGTGAGGGAAGGGGAGTGAGGGACTGAGGGAAGGGGAGTGAGGGACTGAGTGAAGGGGAGTGAGGGAAGGGGAGTGAGGGAAGAGAAGTGAGGGAAGGGGGTTTAGGGAAGGGGAGTGAGGGAAGGGAAGTGAGGGTGAGGTAAAGGGAGTGAGGGTAAGAGAGGGTGAGGGAAGGGGAGTGAGGGAGAGGGAAGGGGAGTGAGGGAAGGGGAGTGAGGGAGAGGGAAGGGGAAGGGGAGTGAGGGTGGGAGTGAGGGAAGGGGAGTGCGGGAAGGGGAGGGAGGGAGAGTGGGAGGGAGGGAGGGAAGGGGAGTGAGGGAGGGAGTGAGGGAAGGGGAGGGAAGGAGAGTGGGAGGGAGTGATGGAAGGGGAGTGAGGGAGGGAGTGAAGGAAGGGGAGTGAGGGAAGGGGAGTTAGGGAAGGTGAGTGAGTGAAGGGGAGTGAGGGAGGGAGTGAGGGAAGGTGAGTGAGGGAAGGGGAGTGAGGGACTGAGGGAAGGGGAGTGAGGGACTGAGGGAAGGGGAGTGAGGGACTGAGTGAAGGGGACTGAGGGAAGGGGAGTGAGGGACTGAGGGAAGGGGAGTGAGGGACTGAGTGAAGGGGAGTGAGGGAAGGGGAGTGAGGGAAGAGAAGTGAGGGAAGGGGGTGAGGGAAGGGGAGTGAGGGAAGGGAAGTGAGGGTGAGGTAAGGGGAGTGAGGGTAAGAGAGGGTGAGGGAAGGGGAGTGAGGGAGAGGGAAGGGGAGTGAGGGAGAGGGAGGAAAGGAGGGAAGGGGAGTGAGGGAGAGGGAAGTCGAGTGAGGGAGAGGGAGGAAGGAGAGAGAAGGAGAGGGAGGGGGAGGGAAGGAGAGGTAGGGAAGGAGAGGGTGAGGGAGGGAAGGAAAGGGAGAGGGAGGGAGGGAAGGAGAGGGAGAGGGATGGAAGGAGAGGGAGAGGGACGGAAGGAGAGAGGGAGTGAGACAGTCAGAGTGAGGGAGAGTGAGAGGGAGTGAGGCAGAGTGAGTGAGACAGAGAGAGAGGGAGAGAGAGGGATGGAGGGAGACAGTGGGAGAGATAGATAGAGGGAGGGAGAGAGGGATGGAGGGAGATAGAGGGAGGGAGAGAGAGGGATGGAGGGAGAGATAGAGGGAGGGAGACAGAGAGAGAGAGAGAGAGAGGGATGGAGGAAGGGTGACAGAGAGAGAAAGAGACATGTGCGTATGCGGGGTCTGGTGGCTCAGTGGATGAAGGCGTCCGCTGCAGGGACCTCTGTTCAACCTCATGGTCACAGTCTTTTTTGTTACTCTAACCCCGCCCCCTCCTCCACTGACCCCGCCCCCACCGGTGCGGCCCTCGGACACAAACCACACTATAAATTTGGCCCCCAAGAGAAAGTTTGTGAGTACCCATGGTCTAGATGTATAAAGTGCTATTCCAACTCCAAGTAAGTGCTGCATTAGGGAAAGTGCTGGATAGTCTAGAGATATAAAATACTATTCCAACTCCAAGTAAGTGCTGCAGTAGGGAAAGTGCTGGATAGTCTAGAGGTATAAATTACTATTCCAACTCCAGGTAAGTGCTGTAGTAGGGAAAGTGCTTGATAGTCTAGAGGTATAAATTACTATTCCAACTCTGGGTAAGTGCTGCAGTAGGGAAATGCTGGATAGTATAGAGGTATAAATTGCTATTCCAAATCCGGGTAAGTGTTGCAGTAGGGAAAGTGCTGGATAGTATAGAGGTATAAAGTGCTATTCCAACTCCAAGTAAGTGCTGCATTAGGGAAAGTGCTGGATAGTCTAGAGATATAAAATACTTTTCCAACTCTAAGTAAGTGCTGCAGTAGGAAAAGTGCTGGATAGTATAGAGGTATAAAATACTATTCCAACTCCAAGTAAGTGCTGCAGTAGGGAAAGTGCTAGATAGTCTAGAGGTATAAATTACTATTCCAACTCCAAGTAAGTGCTGCATTAGTGAAAGTGCTGGATAGTATAGAGGTATAAAATACTATTCCAACTCCAAGTAAGTGCTGCAGTAGGGAAAGTGCTGGATAGTCTAGAGGTATAAATTATTATTCCAACTCCAGGTAAGTGCTGCAGTAGGGAAAGTGCTGGATAGTATAGAGGTCTAAATTACTATTCCAAAACCAGATAAGTGCTGCGGTAGGGAAAGTGCTTGATAGTCTAGAGGTATAAATTACTATTCCAACTCCAAGTAAGTGCTGCAGTAGGAAAAGTGCTGGATAGTATAGAGGTGAAAATTACTATTCCAACTCCGGGTAAGTGCTGCAGTAGGGAAAGTGCTGGATAGTATAGAGGTAAAAATTACTATTCCAAAACCAGATAAGTGCTGCAGTAGGGAAAGTGCTTGATAGTCTAGAGGTATAAATTACTATTCCAACTCCAAGTAAGTGCTGCAGTAGGAAAAGTGCTGGATAGTATAGAGGTGTAAATTACTATTCCAACTCCGGGTAAGTGCTGCAGTAGGGAAAGTGCTGGATAGTATAGAGGTATAAATTACTATTCCAAAACTAGATAAGTGCTGCAGTAGGGAAAGTGCTTGATAGTCTAGAGGTATAAATTATTATTCCAACTCCAAGTAAGTGCTGCAGTAGAAAAGTGCTGGATAGTATAGAGGTATAAATTACTATTCCAACTCCAGGTAAGTGCTGCAGTAGAGCAACCTGAAAAGTAAAACCTTTAAAAATCATTTTGTAATATTTGATAGTAGTTCAGTATTAAAGATTCCTGCAATTGTATGAATATATTGTGCAGTAATGTAACACAAATTTCATATACTAAACAGAACATATTTGTAAATGCTTCTGAAATTACAATTATGAAATAATTTTCCAAAATTTAATATCATTTATTTTTCTTTTCAGAAAATGTCTACACATCCTACCGCTAACTATATTAAGTCCAGGAAAGGAAACCGACTCCTTAATCATGCAGGTTACATTTATTGTAAGGAAAGGATAAGTTTTCCACGGAATCATTGGAGATGCGTGCAATACTTTACAACCCGTTGCAGTGGCAGAGCGGTTACGGTCGATGACATTATTGTAAGAACAACCGACCATAACCACTCTGCCTCTGCAATGGAAGTTGATGTAAGAGAAACAGTTAATGAGATGAAAGTTATTGTAAGCACCTCCAATGATTCCACAGGATCCATTTTGAGAGAGGTTGCTCAGCATGTCCCTACCCATGTTGCTAGTAATATGCCTACCATTCATAATTTGCGTAGAATTATACAACGTCAAAAGCAGACAATCTAGAGCATGGGTACTCACAAACTTTCTCTTGGGGGCCAAATTTATAGTGTGGTTTGTGTCCGAGGGCCGCACCGGTGGGGGCGGGGTCAGTGGAGGAGGGGGCGGGGTTAGAGTAACAAAAAAGACTGTGACCATGAGGTTGAACAGAGGTCCCTGCAGCGGACGCCTTCATCCACTGAGCCACCAGACCCCGCATACGCACATGTCTCTTTCTCTCTCTGTCACCCTTCCTCCATCCCTCTCTCTCTCTCTCTCTCTGTCTCCCTCCCTCTATCTCTCCCTCCATCCCTCTCTCTCCCTCCCTCTATCTCCCTCCATCCCTCTCTCCCTCCCTCTATCTATCTCTCCCACTGTCTCCCTCCATCCCTCTCTCTCCCTCTCTCTCTGTCTCACTCACTCTGCCTCACTCCCTCTCACTCTCCCTCACTCTGACTGTCTCACTCCCTCTCTCCTTCCGTCCCTCTCCCTCTCCTTCCATCCCTCTCCCTCTCCTTCCCTCCCTCCCTCTCCCTTTCCTTCCCTCCCTCACCCTCTCCTTCCCTACCTCTCCTTCCTTCCCCCTCCCTCTCCTTCTCTCTCCTTCCTCCCTCTCCCTCACTCGACTTCCCTCTCCCTCACTCCCCTTCCCTCCTTTCCTCCCTCTCCCTCACTCCCCTTCCCTCTCCCTCACTCCCCTTCCCTCACCCTCTCTTACCCTCACTCCCCTTACCTCACCCTCACTTCCCTTCCCTCACTCCCCTTCCCTCACCCCCTTCCCTCACTTCTCTTCCCTCACTCCCCTTCCCTCACTCCCCTTCACTCAGTCCCTCACTCCCCTTCCCTCAGTCCCTCACTCCCCTTCCCTCAGTCCCCTTCACTCAGTCCCTCACTCCCCTTCCCTCAGTCCCTCACTCCCCTTCCCTCAGTCCCTCACTCCCCTTCCCTCACTCACCTTCCCTCACTCCCTCCCTCACTCCCCTTCACTCACTCACCTTCCCTAACTCCCCTTCCCTCACTCCCCTTCCTTCACTCCCTCCCTCACTCCCCTTCCATCACTCCCTCCCACTCTCCTTCCCTCCCCTTCCCTCACTCCCTCCCTCACTCCCCTTCCCTCACTCCCTCCCACTCTCCCTCCCTCCCCTTCCCGCACTCCCCTTCCCTCACTCCCACCCTCACTCCCCTTCCCCTTCCCTCTCCCTCACTCCCCTTCCCTCACTCCCCTTCCCTCTCCCTCACTCCCCTTCCCTCACCCTCTCTTACCCTCACTCCCCTTACCTCACCCTCACTTCCCTTCCCTCACTCCCCTTCCCTAAACCCCCTTCCCTCACTTCTCTTCCCTCACTCCCCTTCCCTCACTCCCCTTCACTCAGTCCCTCACTCCCCTTCCCTCAGTCCCTCACTCCCCTTCCCTCACTCCCCTTCACTCAGTCCCTCACTCCCCTTCCCTCAGTCCCTCACTCCCCTTCCCTCACTCACCCTCCCTCACTCCCTCCCTCACTCCCCTTCACTCACTCACCTTCCCTAACTCCCCTTCCCTCACTCCCCTTCCTTCACTCCCTCCCTCACTCCCCTTCCATCACTCCCTCCCACTCTCCTTCCCTCCCCTTCCCTCACTCCCTCCCTCACTCCCCTTCCCTCACTCCCTCCCACTCTCCCTCCCTCCCCTTCCCGCACTCCCCTTCCCTCACTCCCACCCTCACTCCCCTTCCCCTTCCCTCTCCCTCACTCCCCTTCCCTCACTCCCCTTCCCTCTCCCTCACTCCACTTCCCTCACTCCCCTTCCCTCTCCCTCACTCCCCTTCCTGCACTCCCCTTCCCTCACTCCCACCCTCACTCCCCTTGCCTCTCCCTCGCTCCCCTTCCCTCACTCCCCTTCCCTCATTCTGCAGAATGAGGGAACACATTATTGCGTCTGCAAAATGAACGAGACGCCCCTTTCACTCGTTGTTTTATGTTTTTGTTTGATATCATATGTGGTATAGTAAACCGTTATCAGATCTGTCCAACAGCTCGTGACGGATTTCTTGTCAAACTGTAATGTGGCAACTGCTGTAAGCGACATTTAATGTCTGCCCAGTGCCCACATTACTTCTGAGATGTTATTTTGGCAGGGCCTGCGTGGACTGTGAGGTGATGGAAGGAGGGGAGGGAGAGGGGCACCGGGGAGTATAGGGTAGGCGCTGAGGCTTGCTCTCTCCACTGCTGACTTCCGTGTGATTAACTCTTTCTTCTTATGGGCAGGGGGAAGCTGCGGCCAAGAAACGGCATGTATGGATGTGAACAGAGAAGTTATTGCAGGAGTGGTTGCCGAGCAAACTATTTGTTGAGAGACAGAGATGATGATCACCCATGCTATATAGACAGGGCCTACACATTAGGTAGTGTGTTACAGGTCACACAGGCGTTTTTTGGCAGGGTGACTCAGGTATTCAGCCTTCCCAGGCTGAGAAATTGAGTACAGTTACATTGGGTGACATGGTGACCTGATAGCAAACACTACATAAAAACAAGTACTTGTTCCCAAAAATGAGTGCAGCTGGCCCCCACCGGCTCAAGTTAAGTACTGCCAATTGCTGTGTCCCCCAGGCTTTCATGCTGTGTTCTCTCATAAACAACCTATCTCCATCCTCGGCCCTAACACGAAACTACAAAACGGCACCGCACAAACTACCTCATCCACCTCTCGCTTCCACCACATGCATCACACACCCACTTACCAATTTATGTGTGCTCAACCCTGACACTGAAACCCCACCTCGTCCCTCAAGCTCACCCTTCCTCTCTCCTTCAGCCAGTTTCACATCCATTCACCTTTCACTTTCACCACATACACACCCTCGCCCACAACCACCAATCTACATGTGCCACACCCTCCCCACATCATACATCCACACCTGCTCTCCCCTCATGCCCAACCCCCTCATCCCTCAAGCTTACCCTCACTCTTTCACTCTCCAAGCCTCACCCGCCGCTCACTTCCACCACATAGACACCCTTGCACTCTCTCAAGCACCCCTACGCATGTTCCCCTCACACCCGCTCTCTTTCCCTTGTTCGGCCTTGCGCTCTCCCTCACAAACACCCCTCCCACTGCCATTCACCTGCACGCCCAAACCCCACCTAATAATCCCTCAAGCTCCCTCTCCCTCGCTGCCTTGACTACGCGAACGAAGCCATGCGCAGAAGGGTTTTACAGCTTTCACGGGTCACCCTGTGGCAAAGTAAACAAACACTGTTTTTTATAATATTCGCTTTTAATTTTAAGATTTGGTTACGCAACTCACCTTCAGTCCATAAATGCCCCTGTGACCTTTTTCCCCCTTTAAACCTTTGCCGCCACGTCCTCCCTTTTCACCTCGGCCCCCTTTGAGTCTCACTCCGGTTACACACACGCTTTAAAAATGCTTTTTTTGAATCACGGGTACGATGTCACAGTCTGCTTGGTCCGCGGGCCGCCAGGGAAGGCTTGCCGGGCCGCCACCGGCCCGCGGGCCGTACTATGAGTACCCGTGATCTAGAGGTATAAATTACTATTCCAACTCCAGGTAAGTGCTGTAGTAGGGAAAGTGCTTGATAGTCTAGAGGTATAAATTACTATTCCAACTCTGGGTAAGTGCTGCAGTAGGGAAATGCTGGATAGTATAGAGGTATAAATTGCTATTCCAAATCCGGATAAGTGTTGCAGTAGGGAAAGTGCTGGATAGTATAGAGGTATAAAGTGCTATTCCAACTCCAAGTAAGTGCTGCATTAGGGAAAGTGCTGGATAGTCTAGAGATATAAAATACTATTCCAACTCTAAGTAGGTGCTGCAGTAGGAAAAGTGCTGCATAGTATAGAGGTATAAAATACTATTCCAACTCCAAGTAAGTGCTGCAGTAGGGAAAGTGCTAGATAGTCTAGAGGTATAAATTACTATTCCAACTCCAAGTAAGTGCTGCATTACTGAAAGTGCTGGATAGTATAGAGGTCTAAATTACTATTCCAAAACCAGATAAGTGCTGCAGTAGGGAAAGTGCTTGATAGTCTAGAGGTATAAATTACTATTCCAACTTCAAGTAAGTGCTGCAGTAGGAAAAGTGCTGGATAGTATAGAGGTGAAAATTACTATTCCAACTCCGGGTAAGTGCTGCAGTAGGGAAAGTGCTGGATAGTATAGAGGTAAAAATTACTATTCCAAAACCAGATAAGTGCTGCAGTAGGGAAAGTGCTTGATAGTCTAGAGGTATAAATTACTATTCCAACTCCAAGTAAGTGCTGCAGTAGGAAAAGTGCTGGATAGTATAGAGGTGTAAATTACTATTCCAACTCCGGGTAAGTGCTGCAGTAGGGAAAGTGCTGGATAGTATAGAGGTATAAATTACTATTCCAAAACCAGATAAGTGCTGCAGTAGGGAAAGTGCTTGATAGTCTAGAGGTATAAATTACTATTCCAACTCCAAGTAAGTGCTGCAGTAGAAAAGTGCTGGATAGTATAGAGGTATAAATTACTATTCCAACTCCAAGTAAGTGCTGCAGTAGAGCAACCTGAAAAGTAAAACCTTTAAAAATCATTTTGTAATATTTGATAGTAGTTCAGTATTAAAGATTCCTGCAATTGTATGAATATATTGTGCAGTAATGTAACACAAATTTCATATACTAAACAGAACATATTTGTAAATGCTTCTGAAATTACAATTATGAAATAATTTTCCAAAATTTAATATCATTTATTTTTCTTTTCAGAAAATGTCTACACATCCTACCCGCTAACTATATTAAGTCCAGGAAAGGAAACCGACTCCTTAATCATGCAGGTTACATTTATTGTAAGGAAAGGATAAGTTTTCCACAGAATCATTGGAGATGCGTGCAATACTTTACAACCCGTTGCAGTGGCAGAGCGGTTACGGTTGAAGACATTATTGTAAGAACAACCGACCATAACCACTCTGCCTCTGCAATGGAAGTTGATGTAAGAGAAACAGTTAATGAGATGAAAGTTATTGCAAGCACCTCCAATGATTCCACAGGATCCATTTTGAGAGAGGTTGCTCAGCATGTCCCTACCCATGTTGCTAGTAATATGCCTACCATTCATAATTTGCGTAGAATTATACAACGTCAAAAGCAGGCAATTAATACTCAAATTAATACTCCACATAGCTTTTCTGATATAAATATTCCACACGAACTTACTATTTCTTTTGCTAATGAACCTTTCCTTCTGCATGATAATGAAAACCCTCTAAAGCGTATCTTAATTTTTAGTACTCCCCGCAACCTTTTAAAGCTAGAAAGTAGTGAAATTTGGATGATGGATGGGACGTTTAAAAGCACGCCCCATCCATTCACCCAAATTTATACTATACACGCAAAAATAAACAATAGTGTAATACCCCTAGTGTATAGTTTGCTGCCTGATAAGACTTCTGCAACTTACACAGAATTTTTAACTGTGATTAAATCTAAAACTAACCAAAGCCCTAGGAAAATAATAATGGATTTTGAATTGAGCATGATCAATGTGATCAACAAAATGTACACGGATACCCAAATTCAGGGGTGTTTTTTCCATTTTTCCCAGGCATTCTGGCGTAAATTACAGAAAACACCCTTAGTTACAGAATACTCAAGAGACAGCAAACTTCAAGTCGAATTAAAAAAACTAACAGCTCTTTGTTTTGTCCCTCCCGAAAGTGTAGACAAGTACTACACTGCCATTACAGAATCTGAATATTATTTAACAAACGAAGATAAATTGGCACCAATTCTAAATTATATGGAAGACACATGGATTGGACACCTAGGCAGATCGGGTCGCAGGAGGAAGCCACGTTTCCATGTGGAGTGGTGGAACTGTTATTCGAGTTGCCTACAGGGAGAGGCTAAAACAAATAATGCCATTGAGGGATGGCATAACTCCTTCAATCATGTAATTGGAAAACCCCACCCCAATTTCTATTCATTTCTTGAAACTTTGAAGAAGGAGCAAAGTTTTCAAGAAATGAGAATATCACAAACTCTCACAGGTAGTCTAAACTCACGGATTACTCAAAGAACTAAGGAAATGTCTGAACGACTATTGGGACTTATCCAACAATTTTCGTTGTGTGTGGCTCTAGATTACCTTGAGAATCTTGGTAACATCCTTTCTTTTTAACCCCTTCGCTGCGGCGGCTATTCCGCCGCAGCGCTAAAGGGGCGGGGCGGCCGCGCGGCCGCCGCATGCTGGTGACAGAACCGCTCCGTCACCAGCTACAGTTGAGCTGTGCTGGTGACGGAGCGGTTCCGTCATGACCCGCCCCGCTCTTTAGAACGCCCGCGCAGGCGCGAAATCAGCGCCGCGCAGGCGCGGCGGCCGGGCCATGACGGAACCGCTCCGTCATCAGCACAGCTCAACTGTAGCTGATGACGGAGCGGTTCCGTCATCAGCATGGAAGGGGTTAAACACATATTCACATTACTTTCCTGCTTTGCTCTAAATTTACACCCTTTCTAATTGTAATTGGCAAAAAACTTTTTTTTATAAAAAAAATTCAAATTATATGTTGGGTCACCTATGTTTTAATAAATTTTTTATTTTTCTAAAGTAGAATTTTTTTAATCAATTTGATCATCATCCCCTTACAACGAAAAATATTTTATTTCCTTTTCAAAATAAAAATATTTCATTAAATGGAAAAGATTATTAGCAAACAAAATGTTTTGCATTATTGCTAATCTTTTCCACATTACTTTGCAAATGTTGAAAATGCATTTTTGATAGCTTATACTCTTCTTCTTTCCAGTCTACACCGTACAATTGTTGATAAAACTATATCTTAAAGCAGTAACTTGATATTTCTATGATATTACAGATATAGACAAATTATTTTGCCTAATTTTTCAAAAGATAGTTTTCAAAAATCTTCTATGTTCTTGCACATAACCTCATAATTTTTGTACCATTCTTGCCTTTTTTTTTATCAAAAAATAATAACACCAAAATAAACCATAAATATAAGCTTCACCTTATTTTTCTAAAAAGAGTGAAAAACAATTTGGCCTTTTATATGTACAATCTTTTTTTGGAATGAATTATCTACGCTTAAAAAAGCAACAGAACAAGAAAGTAGCAAAATACCAATCTAACCTTTTTTTTTAATCAAAATATAGTAATTCCAAATCAAACCATAAATATAAACTTCACCTTATTTTTTTTTAAAGAGAGAAAAACAATTCGGCCTTTCATATGTACAATCTTTTTTTAGAATAAATTATGTACGCATAAAAATCAACAGAACAAGAAAGTTGCAAAATTGTTTTTTTTTTTACAAAATGTAGTAACTCAAATATAAACCATAAATATATGCTTCACCTTTTTTTTCAAAAAAGAGTGATAAACAATTCGGCCTTTCATAATGTTTTTTTTCCCACATTATACAACACTTCGAATCAACAAAAATTTTCCTTTTCCACAAATCACGAAAACCACATTGGAAATATCACTGTTTACAATGATTTATGTTTTATCAACAATTAAGTGAAACTAACTTTCTCAAACATCGTTTAGCAAAACTTTATATTCGAACAAAAATGCATTTTAACACATTGCATACCAACAGATTTCCATTTTATTAAACATACAGTGTAAATCACTTAGGGGTCAATTCCGATTCAGGAAAAACCGCTCCGAATAGCCGTTCGGAGTGTTTTTCCCATACGAATCGTACCCTGCAACGTCTCCCGTACGTACGACGAAGTACAATTCGTACCAGGAGCCGTACTCCGTACGAGTCGTACAAGACACCGTACGACTCTAATCTCCATACGATTCTCCCTCGGAACCTGCTGTACGCGACATCTGTACGGTTCGCGGCTGGTTTTTACGACCCAGCAAGTACGATACGTGTCGGGTATGCACCGTACGACCCTTTGGGCTCGATTCCGATCCGGTAAAAAAATCCACCGTACGATTCGTATTCGTAGCCCTTTCCGTACGAATCGTACCCGTCCGTCTGAGTCGCGTAGTACGATCCGCATTCCGTGAATCCGTCCGAATCGTCGTGATCCATACGTATTGCAAGGCTGAGACTGTGAACCGTACGACTCGTACACACGCCGTACGACCCGATGAGTACGATCCGGACCGGGGAATCAGGACGCTATTCGTACGGTCCACGTCAGGTAAGGGCGAATCGTACGGAAAAGCGCACGATTACATACACCCCGTACAGCGCGTACCCCCCCATGATTGCAGGGGTACGGCACGTACCCCTGCGATCATGGGGTGTACAAACCGTACCCCCATTTACGATCGGTGTACGATCGGTGTACGAGCCGTACCCCATGTACGATCGGTGTACGAGCCGTACCCCCATTGTACGATCGGTGTACGAGCCGTACCCCATGTACGATCGGTGTACGAGCCGTACCCCATGTACGATCGGTGTACGAGCCGTACCCCATGTACGATCGGTGTACGAGCTGTACCCCATGTACGATCGGTGTACGAGCTGTACCCCATGTACGATCGGTGTACGAGCTGTACCCCATGTACGATCGGTGTACGAGCCGTACCCCATGTACGATGGGGGTACGGCTCGTACACCGATCGTACATGGGGTACGGCTCGTACACCGATCGTACAATGGGGGTACGGCTTGTACACCGATCGTACATGGGGTACGGCTCGTACACCGATCGTACACCGATCGTACAATGGGGGAACGGCTCGTACACCGATCGTACATGGGGTACGGCTCGTACACCGATTGTACATGGGGTACGGCTCGTACACCGATCGTACATGGGGTACGGCTCGTACACCGATCGTACACCGATCGTACAATGGGGGTACGGCTCGTACACCGATCGTACATGGGGTACGGCTCGTACACCGATCGTACATGGGGTACGGCTCGTACACCGATCGTACATGGGGTACGGCTCATACACCGATCGTACACCGATCGTACAATGGGGTACGGCTCGTACACCCCATGATCGCAGGGGTTCGGTGTACGAGCCGTACCCCCATTGTACGATCGGTGTACGAGCCGTACCCCATGTACGATCGGTGTACGAGCCGTACCCCATGTACAATCGGTGTACGAGCCGTACCCCATGTACAATCGGTGTACGAGCCGTACCCCATGTACGATCGGTGTACGAGCCGTACCCCCATTGTACGATCGGTGTACGATCGGTGTACGAGCCGTACCCCATGTACGATCGGTGTACGAGCCGTACCCCCATTGTACGATCGGTGTACGAGCTGTACCCCATGTACGATCGGTGTACGAGCCGTACCCCCATCGTACATGGGGTACGGCTCGTACACCGATCGTACATGGGGTACGGCTCGTACACCGATCGTACATGGGGTACAGCTCGTACACCGATCGTACATGGGGTACGGCTCGTACACCGATCGTACATGGGGTACGGCTCGTACGGCTCGTACACCGATCGTACAATGGGGGTACGGCTCGTACACCGATCGTACATGGGGTACGGCTCGTACACCGATCGTACACCGATCGTACAATGGGGGTACGGTTCGTACACCCCATGATCGCAGGGGTACGTGCCGTACCCCTGCAATCATGGGGGGGTACGCGCTGTACGGGGTGTATGTAATCGTGCGCTTTTCCGTACGATTCGCCCTTACCTGACGTGGACCGTACGAATAGCGTCCTGATTCCCCGGTCCGGATCGTACTCATCGGGTCGTACGGCGTGTGTACGAGTCGTACGGTTCACAGTCTCAGCCTTGCAATACGTATGGATCACGACGATTCGGACGGATTCACGGAATGCGGATCGTACTACGCGACTCAGACGGACGGGTACGATTCGTACGGAAAGGGCTACGAATACGAGTCGTACGGTGGATTTTTTTACCGGATCGGAATCGAGCCCTTAGTCTGCATTAAATACAACTAATTCATCCTTAAATAAAGTTTCCGATCTTCCCCCACCCTCCGACCCAACATAGGCATATTCTAGAAATACGGGTATCGACATGTCTTCTTATTTTCATTTTTTACAATTCGAGCAACCTCAACTTATCCTATCCTTACAATAAATGTTAATCTTTTTATCAGTACAATTATTATTTAAGGTTTAAGCTGTTTCCTACCTGGACGTCGATCAGCTTCCATCTGCTTCCTGCTCCGATACTCCACAAAATGGCCGATGACGCTCACGTAAACGTCATGACGTCAAAATGTGCTGCAACGATAAAGAAAGGACTAATGTACATTTAGATATAATACATATATAGTAATAAAGTTATTTTTTATATATATTTTTCTATTATATTTATAAATGTACAAAAATATGCATTAAATTATTAAAATTTGGATGTTTTTTTCAAAATTATTTGTCACTACTGAAATAAAAACTAAACTTATTTAAGTACTGATTTCTAGTTATTTTTCTGTAATGCATTTTTTAATTTCGATACAATTTTCAATTAAATTAACTACTTTCATTACTTACCTGTTTACTTCTTTCTTTTCCCTTATTTTCCGATTCTTTCCTGTGCTTTCCTTTACTATTATTCCGGACCGCTATACACATATCAAGAAATCATGAAAATAAATAAAGGACAAATGTATCCATTGAAAACAATTGAAAACCGTGGGAACCATAATTTAGAAATGTGTTAAACATATTTATTCTCAATGTAATAAATTTTAAATAATAAACTAAATTTTTTTAAATTAATACTTTTATACCCTTTAAATTCAAATAATATATACTCATTTTTTATAAATATAAATTAGTTGTAAAGTACCATATTTTAAAATTAAATATTTATTAAAAACAAAACAATATATTAAATCAAACTTATAACTAAATTTTCATTTAAATTTAATTTAATTAATTATATATTAAACTTATTTTCTAAAATTTTATAAATAAATATAATACAGTTGTATAGTACCCAAAAAAACTCTTAATAATAAATTAATAAATTAATAATACAGATATAAAATTTGAAAATTAATACAATATATATTATTACTATAGTAGCCTTTTTTATTAAATTAAATACTCTTTTAAAAAACTAATATGAAATAAATTTTAATTTTTAATTTTTTTTAAAAAATATTAAAGTACCTTATAAATTAAATAAATTAATAATCTTTTAAAATACATTTAAAATAGTATCCAGAATAATACTCTAATTAATAAATTAATAAATTAATACTACACAAATAAAATATGAAATAGTAATAGTAAAATATAGTAATATTTATTAATAGAAAATTAATACTATAATACCCTTTTTCATATTAAATTTTATTAATTAAGTCCCCTTTTTTAAAAAAAAAAGAATATATATAAATTAATTCAATAGTACCCAAATTAAAACTCTAATAAAAAAATTAATTAATACTACAAATGTAAATTATAATATTGTTATAGAAAAAAATAGTAATATTTAATAATAATTTTTTTTTTAAATAAATCCCTTTTTATATTAAAAGATTAATATATATATAAATTACTTCTATAGTACCCAAATTAATACTCTAATTAATAAATTATTTAATTAATACTTAAAAAATCACATATTAAATAGTAATAGTAAAAAATAGTAATATATATTAATAAAACATTAATACTATAATACCCTTTTTAAAAAAAAAAATCATTATATTATATATAATTATATCAATTAAATCCAAACATATCATTAAAAAATGCGTTGTAAAAGTACCTGCGTTGTAAAAGTACTAGCGTTGTAACAGTATCAGTTATAAAAGTATGCGTTGTAACAGTATTTGCGTTGTAAAAGATCCGTTGTAATGGTATTGCTTTGTAAAAAATGCGTTGTAACAGTTGTATACCATATATAAATCACCCAAGTAGCGTATTCCTTTCTGCTCCCATCTAATAGTAATTAAGTCACAGAAAATCGTAGCTGGTAAAAGACCGGGGGCGGCAATCAGCGTATAGGCATTCAATTTGCCTAATCCCAAATGCTTCCAAACTTTTTGCCACACACCAAAAGCTGCCTTCAGCATCTTAAATTTGATTTTCTTGTGATAACTAGGTTCAATCACCTTAAGAAAGCAAGCTTTGGCTTTTTCACCCATAATCATTTCGAAAATTGAAGGTGTTTGACAGAAAGGAATACAGGCTCCATCACCGATTATCAGTGGGGTGATGTATTGAAGTGTTGCCGCTAGGTAATAGAACACAAAATACCAGACATTCCACCCCCCCATACTTTTCTCAAATTAATTTTTTTATGGGCTTTCCGATGTCGCTTGTAGCCCCATAAAAAACTGGATGTGGCCCTTTCCAGGTTTTTGAAGCTCAAAGGAGGAAATTCTAGAGGTATTGTACGGTACATATACAATACCTTGGGTAAGATTAGCATTTTTAAAATATTACGTCTGCCATGCAGCGATAAATGCAGGTGGTCTAAACTGTATTCCTTCTTTAATACATTTATTCATCCTTTCTATCAATCCATTAGAAGAAGGTGAGTAAAGCGCAACCCTGAGATGCTTTATGTCATAAAGTTTTTTAAAAATTTCAACCAAAGAAGAACAAAAATGAGAACTATTGTCACTCACTAATTCCCTAGGAGGACCCTCAGAAAGAAACACCTTTTAAAAAAAACGAACAACTGTTGATGAATTGGTATTCTCACAAAAGTCTAACTCACACCATGTTGTGGTTCAAGGGGGCCTGGGTCCTTCTGTCTAGTTCCCCGTTAGTGATTTATCCTTAAAAGTGCCAAGTGCATATGTGAATTCATGGACGCTCCCTAGGGCTCGCTTTAAAAGGGGGCTGCCAACAAGAAACAGGTGCTTGGTTTCTTTATTGGTCCCTTGCCGTGTGATTCCTGTTCCTGTGGTTCTACCTTGTTTCCCTTCCTTCGAGCTCCATTCCAGCGGTCTTTTCTATTGCTGGGTTTTGACCCCCTTTTTTCCCTGCCCCCCCCCCCTGTTTTTCCTATTCCCTTGGGCATTACTGAACCCTTTTATTGGGTACCTATTTTTGATCTTTGGTGACGTTCCAGAATTCGCGGCTGCGTTTCCTTGAGTTATATTGTCCCGTTATTATCCCTTTTTTTTGTATCCAAACCATCTTGTTATGCACATTGTTTGGGTGGTTTCACGAAGGAGCTGAATAATGGTCGTTTTTGCACTACCTTCGTGTTCTTTTTTAGATTGCAGGGGTTTTTTGGGTGTCTTTCATATTCCCTTGATACCATTTTTCCCCTGTCCCTTTTTTTTCCCAAAGAATTGTGAATTACACCCCCTTAGTCATTCTCTGTGTTTCCCGAGGGGGCGTGGTTGGTCTGGGGTTACGCAAAGAAACAACCAATACGTTTGCATTGGAAGAATTCCTGTTTCGTATCAAGCTGCACCCGTTTGTTAACCGGGGTAAGCAGGGAGGTCGGTGGTTTGCGTGTGTACTTGGCACTGGTCATAGTAATAGGGGTGTGTTTAATCTTGTCCCCTTCTTTCATTTTAGCGGTCTCGTCTGTGTCAAGCTGTCAGCTGCCAAGAAGCCAGAGGAGACGAGTTGCGTTCCCCAAGACCTTGGGTTCCCTTGTTTTGTTACCCACCTTCTTCCGGCGTTGTGTTCTCCACCATCCGTTTTGATTGTGGGTGTTGGGGGTCACGGTGAGGGCAGAGGATTGGGACGTTCTTCACTCCTGCGGTGTTGGGCCGGTCGGCATCGGAACAGAAAACCAAGCCCACGAATTAACACACCGCCCGAATGAAGAATGGATGAGGAGGCAGCAGGGGGGGCTTCTTCGATGCAGGATGTTATGCAGGCTTTAGCGCATATACAGGGTGAAGTTCAATCCCTGCGTCAGGAGAATCAGGAATTACGGGGGACACTGAGTGAAGTTAAGACTAAGCCCCCATTGATACAACCAGCCACATTTAAATATGAGAGGAGTGGGGGGCAGAGCGGTTCTTCTTCTCCTTTGTCCGTTTCAGTGAACACTCCCATGCCGGTGCCTCTAGCAGCTCCAGAGAGGTTTTCCGGAGATAGTAGCAGATACGCTACATTTATGAACCAGTGCTATTTGCACTTTATGTGTCGACCAACCGCTTTTCCTGACAACACTACTAAAGTTGCGTTTGTAATCTCATATCTTTCGGGTACTGCAGCTAGTTGGGCGGTCCTCTTAGTGGAAAACGATGATGCTGTATTGAATAGTTTCCCGGCCTTTAAGAACCAGATGCATAGTCTGTTTGCTAAGCATGCTTTTATGCAGGCAAGTGATGTTGAATTGTTAAAACTACGGCAGAGTAAGCAGGATCTTTTGGGTTATGTGGCTACTTTTAATCGCCTAGTAGCAGAGACACAATGGCCCTTGGCAAAAAGAACCTCTTTGTTTTATCAGGGCTTGTGCGAGGACTTAAAAGATATAGTCTCTGAGGTTGTAGACCCCACTGCAGATTGTGTTGAGTTCATCGATTTGATTGTCAAACTCAACCATCGAATGAGTGAAAGAAAAGGGGAAAAGACTAGGTTTCAACCCCCAAAAACAACTGTAACCAAGAGAGAAACATTTGAGAATGGGGGCGTGAAAACAGATCCTGAATCTATGCCTTTGGGTGGGGTGCGGTGTCCCTTATCCAAGGAGGAAAAGGAGCGAAGGCGCTTGTTGCAGTTGTGTTTGTATTGTGGGAGGAGTGGACACTTTGCTCGAGAGTGTCCAGTGAAACCGTCCCGGATCCCGGAGAATAAGGCTGTGGCTTTTGTGGGAAGGGATTATGAGCGTCCTTTAGTCCAAGATAGAGGTTTTTGTAACCCATATGACGTACAAGGGGCGGTTCAAAGAGTCCCGCATCATTTCACGATATCGGCTTGCTTCGCGTATTCATCTTGTGGTAGAGCTTCCTTGTCGGTATTACTGGATTGTGGGGCCACAGGAAACTTTATGGACATTGGGTTGGCCGAGTCGTTGATGGTTCCCTGTGATGAAGAAACAACCTGAACCGGTGAGGGCTATTAACTTCTGGGTCGATTGTACGACAAACCAAACCTTTGTTGATGACGTTCAATAATGGGTATTCCGAGACGGTCTGTTTCGATCTGATTGCCGTACCGGCCTTTGGGGTGGTACTTGGGGTACCCTGGTTACAGGCCCATAATCCCAGAATCGATTGGGCGTGGAGGCTGGTTACGCTTGATTCGGAGTATTGTCTTCTTCGCTGTTATTGTGAGGCGACTGAATGGGTGTCTCCGTTGTCTTGTGCAGCGAGTGGTTGCCATCAGAACGGTTTGCCTCCTTCGGTTGTAGCTTTTAAGGAGGTGTTTGATAAGGACCAGGCGTGTGTATTGCCACCACACAGGGCTTTTGATTGCCGTATTGATTTGGTTCTGGGGGCCATTTTGCCCTGTAGTAGGGTTTATGCGTTGTCGGAGCCAGAGGAGAAACATCTATGGCTGTATTTGGATGAGATGTTAAAGAAAGGGTTTATTCGGCCTTCTTCTCCGCCTGGGTCTTCTTCCATATTTTTTATACCGAAGAAGGAGGGTAATATTCGCGCTTGCGTGGACTACAGAGCGTTGAATAAGGTCACAATAAAGAACAAGTACCCATTACCTCTTATACCGGTGTTGTTAGACCAGCTGCGACATGCCAAGGTGTTCACAAAGCTTGATTTAAGAGGTGCTTACCATCTCGTTCGCGTCCGCGAGGGCGACGAATGGAAAACGGCGTTCCGTACTAAGTTTGGGTTGTTTGAATATTGTGTTATGCCTTTTGGTTTGTGTAACGCCCCTGCCGCTTTTCAGTTTTTTATAAATAAGGTTTTGCGTGAGTTTTTGGATGTCAGTGTGATTGTTTACATTGATGATATTTTGGTTTTTTCCCCGTCCTTTGAGGAACATGATGCTCATGTTTCGCAGGTTTTGTCTAAGTTGTTGGAACACCGTCTATTTGTCAAGCTTGATAAATGCACTTTCAGTGCGACACATTTTTGGGATTCCTGATATCTGCGGATGGTATAAAGATGGATCCCCGGAAGATCGAGGCTATTGTTAACTGGCCCATACCCACATGTGTTAAGGATATACAGGTGCTACTTGGTTTCGCCAACTTCTACAGGCGTTTTATTAGTCATTTCTCTGTTTCGCCTATGACTTCATTGTTGAAGAAGGGAGTGGTGTTTGAGTGGACGCCTGCGGCTCAGTTGGCTTTGGAAAGATTGATTGGGCTTTTTACATCAGCTCCTGTGTTGATGCATCCTGATCCTGCTCTTCCGTTTTATGTAGAGGCGGATGCGTCCCAGCTAGCCGTTGGGGGCGTGTTGTCTCAGCGTGACAATGATTCTGGGTTGATGCATCCAATCGTGTATTTTTAAAGAAATTACTACCTGCTGAGCAGAATTATACAATAGCCGAAAGGGAACTATTGGCCATAAAGCTGTCTTTTGAGGAATGGCGCCATTATCTTTGGGGGGCTCGTCACCCCATTACCATCTATACGGATCATAAGAACTTGGAGTTTTTCCTGTCCGCTAGGGCTTTAACTCCCAGACAGATGAGATGGGTGCTATTCTTTAATGAATACGAATTTACCATCACGTATAGGCCAGCTGCTCAACAGGGGAAATCTGATGCATTATCTCGGATTTATGCAGATCCGTCACAAGGAAACAAGAAGGAGGAGTCCTGTTTTATGATGCCTGGTGATAAGATAGTTGGTTGTGCTTCCATGGATGATTTCATGGTTAAGTTGCAGGATGAAATGAAGCAGTTGGATCTGGCTCTGTGGTTGTCGGAACCGGGAATTACGTTAAAGGACGGGTTATTGTATCAGGCAAAGAAGTTGTTTGTGCCCCCCGAATTGCGTACACTGGTTCTTACATATTGTCATTCATCATCCTTGTTTGGGCATCCAGGGGTCAATAAGACCAAAGAGCTGTGTATGCGTTGGTTTTGGTGGAAGTCTCTGGCCCATGATGTACAGGTATTTGTGGCCTCATGCCCGGTGTGTGCTGTTAGTAAGTCCTCGCACATGTCTCCGTCTGGGTTGTTGCACCCATTGTATTTCAAAGGATTAGTGAGTACATAAAGAGCTTAGAAGTGGAGCAAGCCACAAATTAATAACTGGGCACAAGCCTGTACCAAGTCAAAGAGAAAAACAATACATGGGGAAAAAGAATAACAGGCAAACAGGTTGGAGAAAAACGGTGGCTTACAGTACAGTGAAATCTTACGTAAGCTCTAACCAACAGTGACTGCAACACATATTACAAAAATGAAAAGGAAGCAGTACTGTACAAACAGTCGACTTAACGTTTTGATCCCTGTCTCCAAAATTAAATTGGGATCATCTTTAGGACTACAATGATCAATTTTGTCTGATTGTGTTTATACAAGCCAAGGCACTAATTTGTAGTGCGGTCACGACGGTGACGGGATTCAGACAGGTGGAGGCATCAATCTATCTAGGACGCCAAGCGGTTAGCGTTAGACGGCCTCGCGGTTCAGTGGGGAAACTTCAATGGTGTTTCCGTCCAGATACTGGTGGTGTGACCCTAGCAGTAGTGTATTTACTGCCGGCTTCGTGGGCTTGTGAATGGCCGCGCACAATGGGGCGAGCCTGTTCCTTGCGCTCCACAATGTGATCGCCGTGGGACGATGAGTGGGTCCCGTCTGGTGAGCGTGGTAGCTGTTGCCAAACCTAGATAGCTCTTGCAGTTGAGTTCTGCACCATATGCAGGCACGAAAGAAGACATTTTGGCAGTCCCATATAGAGCACATTTGCATAATCCAGGGCGTGAGCCTATCAAGGCCTGCACAGTGTTATGTTATGTTATACGGAATTAGTTAAGCGCACGGGCACCCAGAGGTTTCATGGCGCTAATTATGAGGAGAGATGACAGACAGTAACCTAACCGGACGCTTGCTTGAATAACCAGGTCTTCAGTGCGCCCCTGAATTCCATAAGATTAGTGCATCTCCGGAGTGACAAGGGGAAAGAGTTCCAAGCCTTTGGGGCCAAATGAGCGAATCAACATCCGCCAAGACGTTTCCTTTTGAAGGAGGGCAGAGTGAGGAGGGACAGGTGGGCGGAGCGGAGATTGCGGGTCGGCGCATGTTTGGTAATAAGGTTGTTAATAAACTTAGGGCTTTTTCCGTGGAGGGCCTTGAAGGCCAAACAGCCTACCTTGAATGTTACCCGTTGGGCTAGTGGTTTCGCCGAACTCCTACCGTTGCTTTTGAAGATTAGTCTGGCCGCCTGATTTTGCACGATTTGCAGGCATTTAGACAGTACCAGGGGGAGGCCTAAATAGATGGAATTCGAGAAATCTAATCGGGAAAGGAACAAGGCGATAACCACCTGAATGAGGGCAGGGTGTGTGAGTAGATGAGCAATTTTCTTAATCTTGCGTAGCTGGAGAAAGCTGGACGAGATCACCGCTCCCACCTGGCTTTTCAGGGAGAGATCGGAGTGGATGGTGGTCCCGAGGCTTTTCACCGAGAGGGAGGGAGACGGAGGAGATCCCATTGATGACGGCCAGAATTGAGGGCCCCAGCTGATTGAACTTTTACCCGGGAGTACCAGCTCGGTCTTTCCGGGGTTGAGTTTTAGGTGGTTCCGCTCCATCCACTCTTGAATGTGCAGCATGGTAGCCTGGAATTCCTCAACGGAGTCAGTTGAGTCTAGTGGGAATTTAGCTGAAGGTCATCCGCATAGTTGTAGATTGTAACCCTCCTGTTAAGAGTGTAATAGGGGTTTAAGGTATAAATTAAACAGGAGGGGGGACAAAGATGAGCCCTGCGGGACGCCGCAGGTGGTGGGCAATTTGGGCGCTGTGAAGTTCCCGAGCATGACTGCCTGGGATCGGTCGCTCAGTAATGACTTCACCCAGCCGAGGGCCGTGCCTCGTAGGCCGGCTTGTTCGACACGGTGTAATAAGATGGTGTGGTCCACCGTGTCGAACGCTGCCGACAGGTCCAGGAGCACCAAGGCCTGATGTATGCCCCTATAGGCATTAGACCTCATTGTGTCACGGACAGCGAGGATCACTGCCTCGGTAAAGTGCGCCTGGCGAAAGCCGGCTTGGTTTGGCTCCAGGTAGTCAGATGTTTCTATGAAGTTAGAGATACAGCTGGCCACATGGGCTTCTAGAATCTTTGCACCAAAAGGGAGGAGGGATATGGGCCGGTAGTTCGACAGATTTGATGAATCGGCACCTGGTTTTTTAATTAATGGGACCAACGTAGCGTTTTTAAATGAGTTGGGAACTATTACCTGCGAAAGGGACTCATTCAAGAGAGGGAGTATGCCTAGCGGGAGTGCTGAATAAACTTCCTTTAGTACATGCGGGGGGCAGGGGTCATTGGGAGACCCGGACTTCACACGGTTCATCAATTCTGCTAGCCTAGATTGGTCTATCGGAGGAAAGGCCTCGAATTCGGAAGGGTTTCTGCAGATATCTGCTCTGTCCACCGTGATAGGACTGATCGGAATGCTTTCTTTTATAATGGCGATCTTGTCCTTGAAGAAATTATTAAGCTGATTGCACAGCATTTGAGTGGGGGGTTGAGATGGGGAGGTTCTGGCATCATTACAAAGGTCATTCGCAACCCTGAAGATTTCTCTGGATTTATTTTGGGCATTCGAAATTTTATCGGAGAAGAAAGCTGCCTTAGCAGATAGGATGGAGTTCTTGTAATTCCTGCGGGCAGTTGTATAAGATGTTCTGTCTTCTTCAGAGTACCCATGTCTCCATTTTCTCTCCAATTGGCGCAATTGTAATTTTTGTTTTTTTAGATCTGCTGTAAACCACCTGTGAGCGTCCATGCGGCGAGCGAGTGAGAACTTGGCGAGTGGAACATGTTCGTTGCAAGCCGCCAAGAGCCAGTTAGTGAGATCTTTTTCCATAAGGTTAATGTCTGGGGAGGGTGCTGGAATAGAATTAGCCAAGGTGGACAGAAAATCTTGGTTGTTTAATGAGCTCCATTTCCTTACTGCCCCCCCAGCGGAGGCAGGGGCCTTTGTGTGGCCGTGAAGAGTATAGGAGAATTGCAGTAAATGGTGATCTGACCATATGCAGGGCGTTGTCGATGGGGTGGACAGTGGGACATTGTGTGACCAGATCTGGTCCAGAATATGTCCCTTTTCATGAGTGGGGGTCAGGACTAATTGAGAAAAGTTTATATGGGAGAGGAGCTCAAACAGTTCCGTGGCCTAAGGTCCTGCTTCCGGGTCGTTGTACCAGTAATTTAAGTCCCCAATCAGCATTACCTTGTCATAATTGACAGCTAAGCTGGCCATTTGCTCGGACAGCGAGACCGGGAATGTGGGCATAGTTTTCGGTGGACGATATATTAATACCAATACCATAGTTCCCTTATCAGTGGTCTTTCTATGCTCCAGAGACAAGATCGGAAGGAATTTTCTTAACATTTTCAGAATGCCAAAGCATTTCCCTGTAAGCCCGAGAATCTGGGGCCCAAAGGAAAGGCCATCGTCAATCTGAAAGCCAAGGTTCTTTGCCTTGGAAGAAACGTCTGCCGGGGGGTACATATCCACCAGGCCTTACATCTGGGATCTGGAGAGCAGCCAAAGAAAAGCAGTTCCGATTTATCAGAATTACATTTCAGACTGTGCTGTTTAAACCAGTCAAAGACAGCCCCCAGACAGCCTCTGATACGCATGCCGTCAAAGTCGGAACCCTTTGTACAGGTAAAGAGGAGCTGTGTGTCATCAGCATAAAGTACGATCTGGGCACCAAACGACTCCGCCACTGCCGCCAGAGGGGCCATATAGATGTTAAAAAGGGTGGGGCTTAAGATGGAACCCTGAGGCACCCCACCTCCAATGGCGGCATATCGGCGGAGAAAGGTGGCGCCCAGACCGTTTGCCGGCGACCGGCCAGAAATGACTCAAACCAGTTCAACACCGTTCCCCGTACCCCGATCTCACTGAGTCTTGAAAGGAGACCGTCATGGGGAACGGTGTTGAAGGCCGCCGACAGATCCAACATAACTAGTATGGCCTTTCTTCCAGTGTCTAGTATTCCCTGATGGCATCGGTGACTTCAAGAAGAGCGGTCTCCGTGCTCATATTGGCACGGAAACCCAACTGAGTTTCGTGTAAAATATAATTACTCTCAATGAAGTTGGATAGAGAGACGTGCACGTGCTTCTCCACCACCTTTGCCAAAACCGGAAGGAGGTAGATAGGCCTATAGTTGGCATGGACCAATGGGTCCAAATTGGGCTTCTTGACAAGTGGCAGGATCAAGGCATGCTTCCAGGCCTGGGGAACCACTCCCGTGCTTAAGGACATATTGAGCACCGGGTTGAGCAAGGAATTTATGGCAGGCGCTACTCTTCCAAGACATTTTGCGGGGCAGGGATCCTGCGGGGAACCAGACTTGAGCTGGGTGAAAAGGTCAAGTGAGGCAGAGAGAGGGAAAGACGGAAACTCAGAGAGAGAGGGGCCTTCCGCTACCAAGGATGGGAACAGAGGAAGCCTGGTCTCCGGTGCAGATACTAAGCTAGTAGGGGGAAAAGTATCTTGAATGGATTTAATTTTAGTAGCAAAGAAGATTGCAAGTTGAATAACCCATGATTCAGTGTGGGAGTGGGAAGGCAAGATCGAGGTGGGGGAGATGAACTCTTTTACAATGCGGAATATTTCTTTGCTTGTATTCGCCGCATCCTCGATTCTTTTATCGAAATAGGCTTTTTTTCCAGCCATGATATGGCTGTGATAGAGCCTAATTGATTCCCTATATTTATTTTTATCACTGGGGTCATACAGGCGACGCCAAGCCCTTTCGGCTTTCTTACACTCTCGTCGCATCTCACCGAGAAAGGGAGTGAACCACGGGGCAGAAGCGCGCCTGCTGGTTTTACTGGAAATTATCACGGGAGCTAGCTCCTCAAATCTGTCAACGAGCCACCTGTGTAGCAGATCCAGATCCTCCTCTAAGCTACCAGACAGTTGACAAGGGTGTGAGGAGAGTGCAAATGCCAACATTTCAGATGACACCCGGTGAAATGCCCGTGCAGTCCCTCTAGAGCCTGCCAACGGTCTTGCAGGAGTAATTGTGACTGGGGGGATATAAAAATGTATTAAATAGTGATAGGACCATAGAACTGGGACCGGGGGGGACGTGCTGATCAAAACGGTAGAAAAAACTTGATCAAGATGTGACCTTTGTTGTGCGTGGGAACAGAGACATAGGGTAACAACCCTAAAGGAGCTGTAATGTCCCACAACTTAACAACATCAGTGTCACTGCATACATCCATGTGGAAGTTAAAATCTCCCAACAGTATACAATGTTCTGATTTTAAACAGAGTACCGAAAGAACAGCCTGCAATTCCTCGAAAAAGAGTACTATGGGTCCCGGTGGCCTATATATTAGAAGCCCAACACAAGCTTGGTGGGGGGACAGGGAGAGGGTGAAACCCAGGGACTCGCAACCCGTGATATTGTCAGCGGAAAAAGTGGCACAGGAGAAGCGCTTGTCGACTACCAGAGCAACCCCACCGCCTCTGCCTGTAGCCCTATCCTTTCTGACGATGACATAGTCAGTAGGAATGGCAGTCGCTAGGTCAGGGCCAGAGCTTTCTCCTAGCCAGGTCTCCGTTAGAAAAAGGCATAGCGGCTTAGACTCCGTCAGCAGATTATAAATATAGAGAGAATGCCTACTGAGAGATCTGGTATTAAGAAGAAAGAAGGGATTGTAGGTAGGCAGAGTCGCGGGATATACAGCGTGGGGGCCGACCAAACGCCAGCTGCAGCCTGGGCAGCCCTTTTTCAATGCCTGCCCACCCGGAAAGACGCAGCGGCAGTTAGCCGCCTCGCCCCGAAGGGAGAGGAGTTCAGCAGAAGTATAAGAGCGCATGGTGTCATGAAGCTGGGAACACCCAAGGAGGAAAAAAAAAGCCCACGTCCACACCCGTCCGCAGACGGGCTTACCTTAGGCGCTCCTTTGGCGCGAGATAGGCGTATCCGCACAGCGCGTCCGCTCCGCGGAGGGAAGAGCCTCTAAACTTATAGTCACGCAGGGGGAGTGAAAGGAGAGCCGCACCGCTGGTCCGCCGACCGGCGTGCAAAAACTCCTCCCAAGATGGCCGCTGTTCCTATCCCAAAGTACCCAGTGGCACCTCGTATGCCGGACCTTGTCACGCTAACCTCCCCCACTGTGACACCCGAAGCTCTGGCTGAACGTCGCTGGCCCCATTAGAAGTGGAGCTGCTGCATTTGTTCCCCTGCTAAACGGATCCAAAAGACAAGCAGGCCATGGTTCTTGTTCCCTTGTGAAGCTGATACAAATATCCAAGTCAAACGCAAAGCGAGAGAAATGTGCTTACAGTAGACAGTTATCTGCTGTATGACATTAAAACTGGCTCCGAGTACCGAGTCCTCCAGAAAAGTACATGCTGTGCGCATTAAGGTCTCTCTTCAGTCCAGCTGAGCTGTCCGATCATTTGATATAAATGCATTGCAGTTCTAATGTGGTCTGCCGGCAGAGTGTCTTTAAATCAGCTGCATGCCTCACTGCAAGTACTACATCCCTGCAGGTGCATGGCTATGCTGCTCCGTCTCCAGACCAAGAGCATGCAATGCATACTTTAATGGTATTATTAATGGCACAGTTATGTTTCCAAGGTTTAATGAAATAATACTCTGAATAGAAAAGCATTTTTTAAAATGTGATTTACAAGATAAAGGTGCAAATTAGCGATCATGGTAGTCCGAACCATGGCCCTCAAGCACACATTACCGCAGTCTTGCACGCCAGTGACATGCCCATAACAACATTAATGACAAAAACATGGATTGATTTATGAACAATGAGTGTTAGAAACGTCAAGGCAATGCATGGCAGCTATTCCGTTCCTCTCTTTTTTCAAGTTTTTCTTACTCTTGCCTTCCTGAGAGTTAGCTATTTAATCATGTTATGTTTCTTTCTGTACTTTTTTCCATGCATACGTAGAGCTGTGCGGGTGTTTGAGGGGCTTTGATTCAGAGCTCTGATGCTGAAGCCAAAGCAAAGTGCCTGTCAGTGGGTTGGCCTCTCTGGAGAACACACAGAACAATGGCCATGTATTCCAGTTGTAATTACAATTTTGTGAAAATGTGTGGCAAGAGGGTGATTAAGATGGCAAAATATTTACAGGTCAAAAGTAAATCATTTGCTTAACCCCTTGCATGCTGATGACGGAGCGGTTCCGTCATCAGCTACGGGTGAGCTGTGCTGATGACGGAACCGTTCCGTCATGACTCCGCCCGCGCAAGGCGGAGTCAGCATGGGCGGGGAATTCCCGCCGCACGCAAGGGGTTAAAGTGAGTGAATGTGAGTGAGTGCAGTGTATGTTTGGAAGAGGTGAAGTGAAAGAGATGCAAGGTAATGCTTTCGGGGAAGAGTGAAAAGAGGGTGCTGAAGAGGAAAGAGAGGTGGTTGAAGATTTGCAGATGGACGAGATGTGAGAGAAAAGGGACATACACATCTAACATAAAGCGTACGTAACTGAAAGCCAAAACTCCTTCCACAGGCCTCAATACTATTGAAAATTCTTAACTGAAACATTTTGGAGGTTAATTATTTATAACAAATCCTTGTTGTTACTCCTTTATGTTAAACAACTAACAACCATTGACAAAGCCACTCATACTGACAGGTTTTAGGAGTAGGTCAGTTGTTGCATTATATATCTGGATGCAATTACATCTCATAGAGAAACCAAAATACCGGTCAGATAGAACACTATCGTAATCACAGAAATGTATTTTACATGTTTCATTTTGGAGAGTCAACACATTTTTCATCCTACTTTAAGACCGGTCTTCACATATTTCTATAAGACTGATTGCAATCAGCAGCTGGGGGTCCTTCCTGAAACCTGGTTAGAGCATTTTCTTCCAAAGTTGATGCCGCATGTAGTGCAAGACACTGGGCAAGCACACATTTTCAAAAGTTGAAGTTGTCGAGTTGTACAATTTGCACATTACAGTAACTGTTGAACATATTAATGCAGTAAGATCGTTTTTAATGTGTTTAAGATATCTGATAGAGCCACCTAGCCGCAGATTCCTTAACTTAAAATATCCCTAGGAAAAATATCCTGCATCCGGAAATTTTTTACAGCCGCACCTCTGTGTGCCGGGGACGGCGCCACACGACACCGCCCTGACGTCGTCCATGTACGTGACATCAGCGAGGTCATATAAGTCCCTCCCGGCATGCTGACGTCAGTTTCTGTCTTTTGCGCGTGCAATGTGGATCTGGAGTGAGCTCCTCTGGCCTATTTTCAGGTCTCATTTTTGACGCTTCGCGTAGGGAACAGTGGGAACAGTGTACGATACCTTCGGGCTTTAAGTCTTGTAATTCCCCGTCAGGATCCTCATTCATCCATGGGGCTTCCTTCCATGGGGCATTGGGCGCACCTTCAGTGTCTTGGAGGGTCAGCTTACAATCCTCCCCCACAGATGAGCTGTTTTCCCATCCATGGAGGGCTACCGAAGCCGGTGCTGCTTTTTTGAGAGTGGTCTCTTTGGCCACTCGCATTTTAAATATGCAACCCTCCTCTACCCCTTTGTCTGTGGACCCCTTGCTTGAGGTCCTCCACTGTGGGTCTGGAAACGTGGAGCCGCTTTTGCCTTTTGAGGCTTCCCTTTATGATGCCCTCTTGGGTACTTGGGTCCGACCTGCTTCAGGTGGCTCGTTCAGTTTTGCACCGCCACTGTACAGCTCCACATGACCCGGTCTGTCTTTTTGTGCACCCTGATGTGCAGGGGTTTGTGTTGCAGACTGCCTTTCCTTCTCTGCCCTCTCTAACGCTTCCTTCCTCTTGGGAGTCCAGGTGGCTTGAGTCATGGGATAGGAACGTCTTTGCATCCACTAGTGTTGCCCTACGATCCTTAAATACACTGTGTGTTTTGGCTCGGGCTACCTCTACCCTGTGGGACTCTGCAGTCTCTTTGCTTACTGCCACCTCTGAAGGTGCTCGCGTTGATCTCCTTCACCTCATCCAGGATAGCAGCGACCTTCCCGAATTCACAATCCGCTCAGCCTTAGATACTGCGGATTGTTTGGGCCGAGCCATATGCGAGGTCTGTTACCTTGAGGCGCCACGCTTGGTTGTGAGATAGCGTCTTCCCTGAAAATATCGGGAAGCGACTGGTTGACTTACCCTTTGATGGGGTTTCGCTCTTTGATGCTCAGGCAGAGTCGGCAGTTCACCGGCTCCTGGCAGGCTTTCATCCTCCCACTTAGGTCCTTTTAGGCCTGTCTTCTGTGGTGGTACTTTTTCATTCCGCATCTTTTAGATGCGCTCTGTTTTGAACATGGGCAGTGAGCCTTACGTCTTCTTTTTTCTATGGTCAAGGGTGCTTACCCTTTCATTGGCATCCCTTGGATGTGTTTTGCCTTCAGCTGCCTGTTGGCCTTCTGTGGCCATGTTCCACAGGTTGCTGGGTCCTCTGACTGTGGTTTTCAGTCGGTGGCTCAGCTCGGTAATGTCATTACAGCTCGGAACTCAGTTCACGGGTCCAGTTCGTTACTGCGTTCTTTTGGCTTAGCTTATTGCCCTAAGAGGTGTCCCCCGTTGTTTGGGGTATGCATACTCCATGTAGGGTACTTGTACGCTATTATATATCCTTGCTTATCTCACCTGGGCCTGCCGATCATGTGAGCTCCATGCATCGCTTGGTGGTCTGTTGTACAGTGTTCTATGTTTTTCCCTGGTGCCATCTGCTTTCGCCATGGTCATCCACCTCCTTTGGCGGTATCATGGTCTCCTCTTCACATACGGCTCCTACCTGCCCTTACTGTCCTAGGTATGGTCCGGTATATACGTGTTCATGCTCCTGGCTCATTCAGTCTCTACATAATTGTGTGTTATACATTTATGTCTACGTGCCAGTTGCCTTGGTATCCTCTTCCTACGTCCCCACCTCTTGTCAAGGCTGCGAGGTCTGGACCAATAAATCCATGTGTGGGGGAGCTTTTCTGAGTTGTTGCATGTTGCCCTTAGGTTCCTTCTTGCTTCTGCTTACTGGAGTGATTTCCCAAATTGACATATGCTCCCTTTTTGGTGTTCTATTATTTTTTACAACAGTGGTTCCTAGTGAAGAGCAAAAAAATGAACAGGGGAGAAATAAATACAGACCCGATCAGTGCTGTATTGGTAAGAACTTATCCAGGCCGACAGAGGTTAAATTTTTAATTTAGAGACAATTTTTAGGATTCAGCACAAAAGGATACTGAAAGTGGGACACAAGCCTGTGTCCTACTACAAAGACATTAGGACATACAGTTTGGGAAACATAAAAGGGGGTGATTCAGGCAATGCTCACTGTTTGTCTTCTAAACAAGTAGGTAATTAAGCAAACAAATCGCAAGGAGCGACTCTACACAAACAAATAATGACATCAAAAGTGTCTTTTTGGAGTGTTGGTCTTGGATTCTGAAACTCTTCCCATCATTCGTTAAATTGGTGTTTTTGGTCTCTTCCTTCGGATATGCCTACTCTTGTTAAAGCTACGCCTGCGGGACAGTTCTTCTGGTGGCAGTGGTCATTAATTACTGTCAGCAAGTCTATATTGTGGTTGTTCCTCACTTCATGCTGCCTGGTTGGGCACTCTTCTATTCCTGCATAAGCCACTTTATGGTCTCTATGGCCGCTTGCCGGCGACATATTCTACCTGCTTCAGCAGGTTGGGGATTGATGCTATTGCCCCTTATTACACATTTTTGGTTGGGTGTGCGCTTGGTGTGCTTCTTGTCCTGCTGGCTATTCCCAACGCATTGCTCAGGTTCTGGCTCCTTCGGCTTCCTTCTTTAAGCTAGTCTGTTAGGCGCTGGTTGCATCACATCAATTTCATTTCAAGCTTGGGTCAATGCCCTCATTGTGCGCCACTTAGCGGAGAGTGATCCTTCTTCCTCTCTCTTTCCTTGCTCTGGTATAGGGCTCATGCCGTTCTGACTTTCTTTTTTTATGCGGGTATAGTGTGGCACCATTTTGGCATGTTTTTCGGATATCTTCTATCCTGTGACTTCTGCTCTTTGAGCTGCTGTGGTTGCTGTCGGGCTGTTCTGCCACAGCTTTTCCCCTTTTACCGTCACTCTGTTGCCGGATCAGATGCTTGGCGCTTTCTGTTGTCCTGTCGCAGAACCGCCTCCCTTTGGGGGTATGGCTGTGGTATCTATTCTAATTTAAGGAATCTGCGGCTTGATGTCTCTATCAGATGTACATGTTATTTCTCTTCGGTAACGATGTATCTGGTAGAGACGTTGTCTAGCCGTAGATTCCTTAACGCCCACTCAGCCTCCCTGTTCTGCGAGGACTTTGTCTAGTGGTGTTCTTCGCTGGCCTCTTTAGTTGCCATTGGGTTATATCTCAGGGGGGTTCAGGATTGTTGCATTTCCCTTGGTGCTTTCTTATACAGTTAACCTCTGCTGAGGGGCTTCTTTTCCATTATATGGTGCCTTTGATTCACAAAGAGATGTTTTCCTCTCCAGTTCCCTTCCCTTCTGTCTGCTCTACTACCTCGGGGTCCTGGTCTCCTCGTGGTCATCCTCTTGAGGGTCGGTTGTGCTCTGTTTCCTGCCTCTGTTTTAGAGGGGAAGGCTAGTCTTCTCGTTCTTTCCTACAGGGCACTTTTGTTTGTTCTGCGTTCCGTTCTTAGTGGACGGCACAGTTCCACATGGCACTATCAGTCTATTTCTGTCTGTTGAGATGTTCTTCCCATGTTGCACTCGGGAAGGGGCCTCCGCTCAGCTTGCAGGGCTCTTTCTCACAGCTTCCACTGATATGTGTAGGCAGTGTCTACTCTGTCTTTAAGATGGTGTCCTCCACCATCCTCCTTTATTCACGGATTTTTCATCCTTCGCACACAGTTTCCATACTTTCACGGTTTTTGGTTTGTGGCTCCGCGTTGTGCCGCAGAAAGGTTTCTCTGAAAACTGACGTCACGCGCCGGGAGGGACTTATATGACCTCGCTGACGTCATGTATGTGGACGACGTCAGGTCGGGGTCATGTATCGCTATCTGCTGGCGTGCAGAGGTGCTGCTGCAAAGAATTTCCGAATCCAGTCTCACGCCAGGGGATATTCTAAGTTAAGTAATCTGCGGCTAGACAACATCTCTACCAGATACATCGTTACCAAAGGTAAGTTACTCGTACTTCAAAACTATATATTCCCACTGCTTTATAAGCCCTGCTGTATCACAAAATAAATTTGCTTCAAAATGCACCCTTTGCCAATCTTGGACCACACGTTTGTCTATTAAGCTTGCCTGCGTCGCTCATTACATAAAACTCAAACCAAACTTTTAAGCCTAACCACTTTAAAATGTCACCAGCCGCCACTGGGTTAAGCCTTCACCTGACTATAGCTGACAGTGTTGCAATCCAAGTGTCCGAGGGAGAAGAATCATTTTAATTCTTTGTGCTAAAAAAGGCAAGCAAATGTAAATCCATTACCCTGCACCTTCTTACTAAGATCAGGGTCAAATATAATGCCGGCATTCGTAAGTGAATCGACTGGAGTAGCTCATGAGGTCACATTAGAAGCCAAAATTCCAATCTCCTGAGACCCCTCTCTCCAGCCCTCCCCACTATCATCACTTCTATAATGTCTTGTCCCAGTTGAGCCTCAGCCCATCCACTCCCTGTCCTCCCCCAACCACTGCTGAAAGCCTACATCGGTGAGCAAAAAAAACAGAGCAAGCTAAAGGAGTGGATACACGACGAAAGCGGCTCAATATAACAATTAGGGAGTTCGGCTACACAGAAAGGAAACTGACCACCAGCACTAATCCCGGTACCCTATCTTGCTTGACTGCATGGTCAACAATATCCATGCTGCTGAAAAAACACAAAGAATCAGGGCACTGACTCCACCTCCATTGCTTTCATATGTTCAATGCCAGAGGACATATTGATATGGAATGATCAATTCAAAGAATGGTATACTAGTCAAATAAAAAAAAACAAATGTAAGGAAGGTCACTACCACCGCCTCATCAGAAGAAAAGGGACAAAAGCCTAAGATACTGAAGAGTGCAAAACGTTGCGGAGTAGGAGGGCTAAGATTAGTACAAGATATTATTAGACTACAGCCACAGCACAAGGCTCAAGGATCAACTCGGACTTATCTACTTAGGAATGTAAATTCTGAGCTGAAAATGAAAGGTTGGCATGAAACCAGGACAACTGGTACTGACCATGGAAGTCATACTAGCACCTTCAAAATGAATGGTTAATACAACATCCACAACTTTCTTTTGGGGTGGGGGGGGGGGGGGTGGGGGGGGAGGGGGAGATGGAGTTACAACAAATATTTTCGAAGTGTGGACATACTGACATTTAGCTACTCAAAAGGAAAGTTCAGGGACAGCCTTGCAAAAATCTTTCTGAAGGAAGTTAGCACAAGGTGTATTCAGTTTGACAATTTTGTTTTACAGAACTTCCCACTTTACATAATTGGTATCTAGTCATTTTACACTGGGCAGGTGACTCTTCTGGATAATGGTGCCCTGAACAGTTCTGCCCTGCGCATCAGGACTTTTAGAGACGCTAAACTTGCAAAGTACCTGGGTAGAGTGTCTGAGTCAGAGAAAGATAGGGGCAGATTTACAAGCCCCTTGCGACACTTTTACGCTACAGTTGCGTCACTTTTGTGACGCAGCGGCGGCGTAAACCATGGGCCACGTTGCGACTTATTTACGTGACGCATCTAGGCAGATGCGTCACGTTGTAAAGCCCTGCACCACATGAAACCTGCGTCAGGTTTCATGTGGGCGTTCCGTCGCAGGGTGGGCGTTCCCTCGCAGGAAAGCCACGTAAAACTGACGTAGTGAAATCTACAAGATTTCACTGAGTCAGTTTTACGACGCTGCGTCAAATCCTTACGCCTGCTTAAAGCAGGCGTAAGGAGTGAGGCACCATGTTGAGTATGGGTGACCCCTGTGCATTGCAGGAGTTGCGACTCCAGCAATGCGCTGCCCGTGCGCCTCAAGATGCGTCACGCATCTGCCCCTCCTTGCACCATGGTGTGCCGCACTGTAAATGCGACGCATCTGTGGTGGCGCAAGGGGGGGGGGATTCGTGACGCATCTGTTCTGGCGCATTCCTGTTGATTTGCAGAGATGCGCCAGAAGACGTAAATATGCCGTATAGTTTTCTGGATTGAAGAGGCCAGGGCTGTACGGAAGACAAGATCTAATCTCGCTATGGTTCTTAACAGGTAAAACTCAGTATAAAATAGAAACATAAAAACTAATAAAGTTTAGTCCAATCACGTTTGAGTAGATTTTTGTATAACTTTAAAACATAAATTCCCAACCATTAACAACATTTTTTTTTAAAGTGTGTTGAATCAGCTAGACACGCCTATAAAAATATTTAGGGGCATATTTAAATAAAAATGTAAATGTTAATACAGTACTTGTATAGCACACAAATCACCCCCGAAGTGGCATTTTTGCGCTGGGGGCCGTTGGGAAGAGTAAGCGAGCTATTGCCCAGAGTTGCTTGGTGCTGGGGTGACGCCTCCTGCCGAAGCCGGGGATCGAACCGTGATACCCAGCGTCAGTCCCCCTGGCCGCAGCGCCACACCTCTCCCCTTTTCACACAGCACTTTGTGTGAAAGGGGTGCTCCATAGGTGTTGCTGTGGCTGTTCCCATGCTCCACCCATAGATTCTGTTGCATTCATAGATTTACGTTTCATACACCTGGGAATGCATCACATTCCTGCGCCTCCCCAGTGGAGGCACAAGGAGGTCCAACGAGGAGACATACTTTTATTTCTCCTTGTTTTTTTCGTCTTTCTATGCTTGCTGCATTCTGCAGCACACACAGAAAGAGGAAAACACCTCTTGTGTCCCTTCCCGCACAAAAACAATCATCACCGCAACGCAGGCACCATTGTGCAAGGGTGCCTGCATTGAGACATTTTTTTTTTGTAAAACAAGGGGCACCCAATAGGTAGCTATGGACCATGGGTATCAGTTAATTTACGAGAACAAAGGTCCTAAGCTTAAGCAACATTTCCAACAATATTATATAGACCACAATAGGCTGCTATATACTTTTCTTTTGCCCAGCCGGGCAAGGAATTTATTATAGATCTAATCAAGTGTTTAGAACTTAGAGTACATTTTGACAACAAACATTTTTGTTGCAGTAAGGCACAGTCCTGTACCGTACTAAAAGGTAAGAAGAAATGGGGAAAAATAGTAAAAGGAAAGGTTCTTCAGGCAAAGAGACATGTAGTCAGCTCTGGCTCCCCCAACGACTGCTGCCCCCCTCAAATTTTAAGGGATGCTTTCATGGCCTGTCCACGGTCCCCACTTGACTTGCTTAACTGTTCCCTTGCTACAGGCTCTGTCCCTGATGCTTTCAAAAAAGCTGTTGTAGTACCCATCCTGAAGAAACCCGGTTCTGATCCAGCTGTCTTAGGTAACTATCGACCTATCTCCCTCCTTCTCTATCTGGGGAAGGTATTGGAGACTCATGTCACCCGCTGCCTGAGCGCCTTCATTGAGCAAACCCACTTCCTAGATGTCCAGCAGGCAGGCTTCAGACCGGCCCACTCTACGGAGGCAGTAGTTGTAGCTGGTATGGATGCGCTGAGACAGGGGGCGGACAAGAACTTGGCCCAGGCCTTGGTGTTATTAGATCTCTCGGCCGCTTTTGACACGGTTGATCATGTCATTTTGATCGACCGTGTCGGAAATGCGGGCATCCGGGGCCTGGCCTTGTCCTGGATTGGGTCCTTTCTTCAACACCGCTCCCAATCGGTTCAGCTCTCCACCTTCTCTGCCCCCCAAATCTCACTTTCCTGTGGTGTCCCCCAGGGTTCCGCTTTGTCTCCCCTTCTGTTTAACCTGTACATGCAACCCCTTCTAGCCTCTCTCCGTCACTTTCCTGTCACTATCTTCAATTACGCAGAGGATCTGTAACTAATCTTTCCCATCGATCCCTCCCCTCTCTCTTGCTCTAATTTTCAATCAATCATGCTCACCATCTACGAGTGGATGAACTTCAGCCAGCTGAAACTCAACCCCAGCAAGACTGAGTTGGTTCTGATCGGTGGGTCCACGAACCCTTGGAGTCCTAACTTCTGGCCCCCAGCCCTTGGTCCCCCCCCCCCCGCCCAGTCAACTCCGTGAAGAGCCTTGGTGTCATCATCTCCAGTGACCTATCGATGAGGACCCAAATCAACTCTGTTACCTCGGCCTGCTTTTATCACCTACGCAGAATTGGTAAAATCCGAAGGTTCCTATCCTCAGAGGCTCTCATCCTTGTAATCATGGCCCTGGTCACCTCACATATTGATTATGCCAACTGTCTGTATGTGGGGATTCCCGCATACCACCTTCACCGGCTCCAGCTGGTACAAAACCAGGCAGCCAGATTGGTCTTTCAACAACCCAAGTACCAACACGTCATGCCCTTGTTGAAAAGACTGCACTGGCTCCCGGTAGCGTACCGCTGTATTTTTAAAATGGGATGCACTGTTTTCAAATCTTTATCTGCTTCTGCCCCTGTCTTTATTTCTCTCAGCCTTCATCGTCACGTCCCCTCACGGCACCTCAGGTCCTCTGCTCACAATCTCTTGATCACCCCCAGGTTCAAACGGAAGAAACATGGCGGTGCATGCTTCTCCTTCCTTGCTCCTTCTACCTGGAACTCCTTTCCTCTTTCAATTCGGCTTACTCCTGATTACATCACTTTTCGTAAAAACTTGAAAACTTATCTGTTCCAACTAGCTTACGATTAGCCCTTACTCACCTGCTTCCTCTCTCCACTTGTCTTTGAGCGCCATGAAACCAATTGGTGACCGTGCGCGGTAACAAGTACTTTTAGCATAACATTTAACATAGCAGCAATCTGGGCACTGCTTTAAATCAAAAATTGTCAGTATTTCCCAGAGTAGCACATACAAACAATAATATACATTAGTTAACCGTATGTCTACTAAAGGAGTCCTTTAGTAGACATACGGTTAGAACCTTTCCTTTTACTATTGTTTCCCCATTTCTTCTTACCATTTCTTCTTACAAAAATGTTTGTTGTCAAAATGTACTCTAAGTTGTAAACACTTGATTTGATCTATAATAAATTCCTTGCCCGGCTGGGCAAAGGAAAAGTATATAGCAGCCTATTGTGGTCTATATAATATTGTTGGAAATGTTGCTTAAGCTTAGGACCTTTGTTCTCGTAAATTAAATGCATTGAGAAATGGCAGACAATTGTGGACCAGTGCAGGGGAGAGCTCAGGGATACGTCATATTGTTGTAAACAGACACATCCCTGTGCTTTGAAAGTAATGCTGCGTGGCGGAACCAAATGGCTTACGGCACCACTCTGAGTTACTTTATTGTAGATAAGGCCCTTCATTTCTAGAATAATACACTGCAGTACTATCTGTGGAAGAAATGAACCAAAGTCACTAAGGCTGTTGTCCCATTCATGGACCTGTATATGAGCTCACAGGATCAGCTGACCTTTCGTCAGTGCGCTGGTATCAGGGGATATTGCTAGACTCATTCATCAGCCAGGAGAGAAGGCTCATTAAGCGAGGTCTGCAGGAAGGTGTAACTCTGAAATTTTGACTTTAAAAAAAAATACTGCACTCAAATTGTTCAGAATAGGTTTTTTATTATGCCTGGTGGAAATGGGCTAGCTATGTAGGAATAGGAGGTTGGAGAATTTATTTAAGTTCTTCTTGATTAAGAGTTGCATATGCACATCAGAGGCTTTCGGTTATTGGCAGCTGTACTAGTTTTAGGTAAACCTGGGCAATATTAAAATTAAACCGATGTAATCCATGTAATTTCACATTACGCTTGTTATGCAAAATTCCTGAAATTATGTTGTGTAATTATGGGCCATTCGCCCGAAACATTTCCTGAGAATGCACTATTTGAGGTAAATGTTTAATACGATTGCACTGGAACAACGCAAGCAGCTGCGGTTTGTGGTGCTTTTGCTTTTTGCAGTATTTTTAACATAAAAAGCATCTTCACCTGCGCATTTAGTGCGAAAAGAAATTACAAATGACGTATTTGCATTTCATGTCATTACATGTAGATTTGACAATAATGTGAAAGCAAATTACAACATTTTGCACAGCCCTAGTTTTAGCTTCCCACTTACTGAGTTGGCAACGTTTATATATTTATAGACAAAATTGACTGAAGTGCCATCATGCTACCGAGCCTGTTAATTTCTTACCTCCTTTCCTCCCAAAAGTCATAGAACCTGTTTAAGTACTAAATTAAACCGGCATTGGCAAAGCCAAGAGGTCTGGCCTTTTTTAATTACGGAAAGCACACAACATTGACTATTACACGTATGCTCACACAAGCTTCTTACACACACACACACACACACACACACATACAAACTTTATAGAGATTGCAGTAATGGTTATGGGGGTGATAGTAGTGATGTTGGTTTGTAAGGGTGACAGTGGTAGCAGTGCTAGTGATACTGGTCATAGTAGTAAAAATGCTGTGATAGTAGTGATGAAGGAGCCTCTAGTGGCAACAGTGACAGCAGAATAAGTGGTGCTTGTAGTAGTGATGATGGTAGGAATGGTGATCGAGACATCTGTAGCGATGGAGGTGATAGTGGTAGTGATGGAGTTAATAGCAGTGATATGCTGGTGGCAGGATCAGCTGCTTTGACAGTGGTGATTGTGTTTTTGTAAGTTTAAGGATGACTGTGGTGATAGTACTATTGATGATGGTAGTAATCGTAGCTGTGATAGTTGTGGTGTTAATGGTATTGTCGATGCAGCTGGTAATGGTTGTGGTAACTGGTGTTAATGGAGATTGTAGAGAAAAGGATGTTAATTGAGATGGTTGCAGTGGTAATGTCGATGGTAATAATGGTGATATGATGGTAGTTATAATGTTAATGGTAGTTGTGGTGATGGCAATATTAAGAAAGGTGTTTGTAATGGTGGTAATTGTGTTGCTGTGATGTTGGTAATGGTAATCTTGGAAATGATGGTGGTGGTAGCAGTGGGGGTAAGATGTTCATAATACTAGTAGCAGTGGGAATGATAAGAGATTTCTAATGCTTTTGGTGGTAATAGTGGTAGTGGGGTCGAAAATAGAGATGGTAATGGTGTCAATGATGGTAGTATTATGGTGGAGATAGCATCATGTGTTGTGTAGTTTTCTTTAAAGCTTCTTGCTAATAATGGTATCTAGTCAGACATTTGCAAATACATTTGACACAGTGTCACCATCTCTGGCTTTGTCTTTTAATTTATTCTTTGACAATCAATTGGAAGAGCCAACTGATAAACTTTGAACTGCAACGCTGTATTTCCTATTAGGAGTAAATACAGTATACAACAAAAGATGGCCCATGATTATGAAGAATTATTTACTACACTGAAATTTATTGCAGTTTGTATTTACTTAAATTGAATATGAGAACTGTTATGTATCTTCTCCTACAACTTCAGCCTGAAGATATTTGTAATAATAGGAACTGATATTGCAAGAATAAACTCAAAATTATGTGCATCTTTAAAAGAGCTGAAGCATCAACATGGTGTTTTGGGCTTGGGCTGCTTGTTTCTCTTTGGAGAAACGTGCTCTTCACCGCATCACGATCATGGTGTAGGTCTGTTTAAACTGCATTTAAAATGAGATTGCTTTTTAGAGAGCTACAGCTTTTCTCCGCCTCAGGAAGAGATTTAAAAGGAAAGCTGCAACTGTGTACAGAGGGCTATTATACGAGCTTCTACTCAACGCTTTAAAAAGTCTCCAGCATGTAAAACTTACTCCTGACATCATACCGTTACCGTGAGAATGACATTATTACCTTGGCTGTAGAGCACCACTGATGGAATTCAAGACAAGGCTGGTGTCTGTAAGTTCTCCTTCATGTTTATATGCAACCACCAAAGCTTCAAAGAATAATGAGGAGGTTGGATGACACAGCTGGTTTTCTTTCCGAAGCAATAAAAAGCAAATAAGACTACAGTAACTCCTGTGTAGTCTTTCAAACTAAGTGAGCAGCCAGACAAGTCCTCCTATTAATCCCTGCACACTATTATATATATATATATATATATATATATATATATATATCGGCACACTTCTTTTGTTAAAAAGAAAATAGAAGCCACAATGGGGGGTACCAGGGAGCAACCTTTATTCTCAATGCATCAGGCAAATGCATTTCGGCCGCGAGGCCTTTCTCAATGCCCACAGATGCTGAAATGAGCAGGCCTCCTCCCCCTGGACTGCTATGAATGTCCGGCTCAGTCTTGATTGGCTGTTTCCCAATTCCTCCCACTCCAGCCGGAGTGGGTTGCCCGACGTGCAGTCATCACCAGATCACCGGACTGCACGTCCCAGAATGCAAAGTTCCAGTGGAGGGATCCGTAGGTTAGAGAAAACATCCCTTTCAAACGCGTGACTGGCAGGTGAGTCCAGGAGTAGAGCGTGCCTCCATTCCAATGTATTGTTGAGTTAAATGTACTCCCTCGAGTCCCCAAGCCGCAGCTACCTTAAACACCCAGGTTTCGTTTCTGCGAGGGTTATGTTATGTTATGTTATGTTATATTGATTTATTATGCGCACAGATACCCCAGCCAAGGGGCGTCCCGGCGCAGAGACAAGGTAGAACATAACACAACAGGAAACTAAAAACATGAAAGCAGCTAAAACAGGAAAGTTTTTAAAGCCCTCCGGAAAGTCAAGAGGTCCTCCATCAGACGAATTTCAACAGGAAGGGAGTTCCATGCTGACGCGGCCTTTACACTAAACGAGCGGCCACCCATGCGACTAAGCCTAAATCTGGGGACCACCGCAAGGGCCAAACCCTGGGAACGGAGGGTGCGGGTGGGAACATAAAAGGAAAGACAGCTGGATAGGATTTCCGGGCCAATACCTCTCAGAATCTTAAAAGCGAGACACAAGACCTTAAAAAGGATGCGCTTCCTGACAGGGAGCCAATGTAGGGTACGAAGGACAGTTGCCACCGAGCTGAATCTGGGCAGGCCGACAATCGCCCTCGCCGCAGCATTCTGAACCCGCTGCAGACGGGTTAGCTCGGCCTGGTTAGCCCCAGCCAGAAGAGAGCTGGCATAATCCAGGCGGGAGATGATAGTTGCCTGGATCACCAGCTGCCTGGTCGGGGCGTCAAAGAACTTGAGAACAGGTCTCAAGCCCCTTAGGAGACCGAAACAACAGGCCGCAGTTTTTTTAGTATGCCCTACAAAGGAGAGGCCCGCATCCAGCCAGACCCCCAGGTTTTTCACCTCAGATACCGGGGTCGGAGTGGGTCCCAGCTCAGAGGGCCACCATTGGTCACCCCACAGCTCCACTCCCTTACCGACAACCATCACCTCCGTTTTTGTGGCATTTAGCTGAAGGCAGTTGCCTGTCAACCAGCTAGCCACCGCCTTCAGTCCAGACTGAAACCTGGGGGCCTCAGTCTCCGCATCCCCGCTGAGAGTAACCGCCAGCTGTGTGTCGTCGGCATATGAGACCAAAGTTAGGCCCCACTGCCTAGCGACATCAGCCAGCGGTCTCACGTAAAGATTGAACAACGTGGGACTCAGCGAGGACCCTTGCGGAACCCCCATGGCCAGCGGTTGGAAATTGGACTTGAAGGGAGGGATGGCAACACAGAAGGAGAGGTTATCTAGAAAGGAGTGGAACCATTGCAACACCTGACCGCCAATGCCAGTCTCCTCAAGCCGATGCAGGAGGATGCTGTGGTCTACCGTGTCAAAGGCGGCGCTAAGGTCTAACAATATAAGCGCCGCCGTTTGACCAGCATCCAACCTTGCACGGAGATGTTCCACCATCACAAGTAACGCGGTTTCCGTGCTGTGGCCGGCACGGAATCCGTTTTGTGTGGGGTCGAGGGCATTGGTCCGTACAAGATGTTCAGACAGGGCCAAGTTGACATGGGCCTCAGTAATCTTGGCTGACCAAGTTAGCAACGAAATGGGGCGATAGCTTTCAGGCTTGGCCGGGTCCAGGGAGGGCTTTTTGATAATTGGGGACACCACAGCTTGCTTCCACTTAGCTGGAACTATTCCCGTTTCCAAGGAAAGGTTAACGAGGGAACATACAGCTGCACGTCCCATAAAAGCCTGATCTAGAAAGAGAGCAGGCCTTACTGGATCGGATGGAGATCCAGATTTGACTTGAAACGCAAGTTTATCAAACCCGTCCAAGGTAAGGGGGGGGAAGACAAGCAGAGTAGACTGATGGTGGGTCCCATTGATACTTTCCCGACCGGACCCTATGCTAGGGAATGTCCGATAAATAGCTTGGACTTTCCCCAGAAAATAGGAAGCAAGGGATTCACAGTGGGAAAGAGAGCTTACGGTCGTAGAGGTAGTCCGCTTTGACATAAGATCTTTTACGGCCTTAAAGATGGCTTTCGACGGATTAGTACTGTTCCGGAATTCCGCGGCATAAAAAGCCGCTCGAGCTCGACAGATAGCCCGATGGTAGAGCTTGACGGACCTGGCGTATGCAGCTTTTAGATCAGCTCCATAGGTTTTCCTCCAGGCCCTCTCAGCCCGTCTACAGGCACCCTCTAGGGCCCGAAGGGCACTATCGTACCAGGGGCTCGACTCTCTGGGGTTGATTTTAGTAGATACAATAGGTATCAGAGAGTCCAAGGCCCTAGTAATCCAGGAACAGAAGAGGTCATACCCCTTTTCTACCTCCGTCAACGGGCCCAGCGGCTCCTCTAATAGAAGACGATGGAAGTCTTCTAACCTAAGCTTCTTCCAGGCCCTCTTCTGAACCCGTCTAGCCGAGGAGATGGAAAGGGTGGCTAAGACCGGGCATAGGATGGACACCAAAAAGTGGTCAGTCCATTCCACCGGCGAGATAGAGGTGATTGTAATCCCCGGCAGATTGGTAAACAGGGGATCCAGAATATGCCCCCCCGAATGGGTAGGCTGGGAGACCATCTGGGGAAGTTGAAAGGCCTCTAGGTCAGAGGAGATGGAGCGCACTGTCAGGCCTGAGATGGTGTCGAAATGCAGGTTCAAATCGCCCATGATGGAAAAGTTGGCACAGTCTGCGACCAAAGGGCCAACAATGTCGGGAAAAGCATTTCTAAACGCCACATCGCTGCCGGGCGGGCGATAAACGACCATCCCGGACAGCGTAAACTCAGGGCTGACAGAGACCTTGAACAAGGCACTTACACACCCAGAGATGTTTAGGGCACGCCAGACACAGGAATAGGAGGACCTTACCACTAAAGCTATACCCCCACCTCTAGACAACCTGTTCAAGGTGTACATAGAATAACCGGGTGGGCAGGATAGATTTGTAATAGCGGTATCCGCGTCCTGTAGCCATGTTTCAGTCATGGCAAAGATGTCTGGAGCTTCCTCCTCAATGAGGTCAAAGATGTTCTGATAGTGTTTCAGCGCAGACCTGACATTCAGGTTCAGGATCCGCAAGGAGGAAGGAAAGTCTGTAATACGGCGGGTCACCGGAGAAGTAGTCCTTGGGAGAGGACTCGGAGAGTCAAGAGCCCACCCATTACAGGGGCAATGGTACGGGCCTCGCAGTGGATGTACCGATGGAAGGGTACAACAGCGGCTTACCTGACCGATGGCAAACAGGCACTCCCGCGAGTATGTCAGCATGGCGACACTAAGATGGAAAAATAGCCGTTACCCGGAATCCCGCGACGTCCAGCGCGTCCGTAGCGCGGATGGGCGCAGACGGGCAGGACTCTGGCACGACTCCGGCCACGCGAGGACACGCCCGCTGCGCGATCCCGCTGCGCTAGGGGAGGAGCCTTAAATAGGTGTTCCCAGGCGTCACATGCACATTCAAGCGCTGTCAGCTGGAAAAGCCTCACTCCACTCACCCCACTCCAAGATGTCCGCCAAAAACGAACCAGGCACCCACCCCAGGACCAGACCCGCCAAAACGGCAGTGAAGGGGCACAATTTATGGTTCAGGTAAGGGGCAATTTAAAAAGGGTCAAAATGACCAAAAACAAACTAAAATTATATTTTACGTTTTTAAAACAGCAGTTTTACTGCAAAAACGCGCAAGCGCTCTCGCAGCAGCAGCTACCTTGTCAGGGGCTGAAAGCAGGAGGGACTCGCCCTAAATAGGTGTTCCCAGGCGTCACATGCACATTCAAGCGCTGTCAGCTGGAAAAGCCTCACTCCACTCACCCCACTCCAAGATGTCCGCCAAAAACGAATGACACTACATCCGATCCACAGAGAGGCGGAATTGCCTCTACAACGCTTCTCTTCCTTCTGGGGTCACCGGGTGCACACCGGAAAATCTGCTACCGCAGAAGAAATCACACACCAGCTGGAGCTGCCGCTGCCAATGGTTCCGGTGTAGCTTGCGCTGCGAGGGACTTCTAAACCGTGTCACTGGCAAAACACGGTGAATTGGTATCGGCACACTTCTTTTGTTAAAAAGAAAATAGAAGCCACAATGGGGGGGTACCAGGGAGCAACCTTTATTCTTGATGCATCAGGAAAATGCATTTCGGCCGCGAGGCCTTTCTCAATGCCCACAGATGCTGAAATGAGCATGCCTCCTCCCCCTGGACTGCTATGAATGTCCGGCTTAGTCTTGATTGGCTGTTTCCCAATTCCTCCCACTCCAGCCGGAGTGGGTTGCCCGACGTGCAGTCATCACCAGATCACCGGACTGCACGTCCCAGAATGCAAAGTTCCAGTGGAGGGATCCGTAGGTTAGAGAAAACATTCCTTTCAAACGCGTGACTGGCAGGTGAGTCCAGGAGTAGAGCGTGCCTCCATTCCAATGTATTGTTGAGTTAAATGTACTCCCTCGAGTCCCCAAGCCGCAGCTACCTTAAACACCCAAGCCGCAGCTACCTTATCCATGGTACTATACTGGGCTATAAAACACGTCATTGTGAAAACATGGACAACGTTTGGCTTCAACACTGACCCAGTGAGGGCATAATTGCATGACAATGTTTGTTATTGTTCCCAGTATGTTCCATCAATCCTCATTGGGTATATGTTAAAATTTATATATACTTCTGTTGGATAAGATCCCGGGATTCAGTGGAGTGCCAGGAACATACTTGACAAGGAACAGAGGGGAACGGGGCGAAAAGATAAAAAAAGCAGAGGGCGGACGGCTCCGTACGTAGACCACACCAAGCAGCCCAGCCAAAATGAGCATCATATTAACGAATGTCGCCGCCGACCTCCGGGATGTGGGCTGAATGGCTGTGTACAAAGCATCCAGGAGGGGATAAGAGAGCAATGAGTCTGCCTAAGGAGATCCTAAGTTGATTGATGTACATTGTATTTGATTCTGCAATAAAAAAAATAAAAAAAAAATTAAAAAAAAATACTTCTGTTGGATAAAATAGTGAATATATATATATATATATATATATATATGGCAAAAAAACGTCTTGAGCAGCAATATCAGCAAAGACGAGGCGAACCCAGGAATTGGTGCGTTTCAATTTATTGTGTGCCCAACACCAACACCGCCATAACGCGTTTCAGCCTAACGAGGCCTTGATCACATGACAATGTTTGAAAGGGCGGAATACTCCTTTTAAACTGCAACATGACGTATAATTGCAGCAGTTTCAATCATAAACATAGAAAACATACTGCAGTACATGCTAGTGTTTGGCGAAACTTGCAAAGAAAAAAAGATTTGATTTAAACAATTGGTTAATCAAATAGCCATAGGTTTAGGTGAAGAATATCACAGATAGCAGCAATTTAGAATAAATATAAAACATATAAATAAATGTCTAAAATATAAATATTCCTCAACATTGCTGTAAAAAACCTATTTAGCTGTAAAACCAATATGAACCACATATCTAAGAAACAGTGAGGTCAATAAAATCCTGTTAAAATCAATAAATAACTAGGATATACTTGCATCTCTCAAACTTATCCTTAGACAGTGCATTGGCGTGGTACCAACCGGCAAATCTAAATAATGGGGAGGCTGGATGACACCGATGGTTTTCTTGCTGAAGCAATAAAAAGCACATAAGACTACAGTAACTGTTGTGTAGTCTTTCAAACTAAGTGAGCAGCCAGACAAGTCCTCCTAAATAAGCCCTGCAGAATATATATATATATATATATATATATATATATATATATATATATATCCATATCCACACAGGTTTCGAAAGCAATACAGTAGGCTCAATCCCGCCGCGGCACCGCCAAGAAACAGGAGACCCAGGTTTCCGTGAGTAATTATTTATTTTCTGCAACGGACAGCATAATGTTTCGGCCTCCCAGAGGCCTTGGTCACATATATATATATGTGACCAGGCTCCTTCGCGGAGCAAAACAAGTCATTTTATGCTTAATAAACCTTCTACACTGCTTGCACCTTGATTTTGTGTGCTGGTCCGTAATTACAGGGAGTTCGGAAGAGGTCGGCACCTGATTTTTGCCCGTCTTGCATTTGGCGGCAAGGAGATCTATATATATATATATATATATATATATATATATATATATATATATATATATATATATATCCTTCCAAATCGGTTCAAAATCCCGGTTGGGCAGCGCTCAATGTTGGTGCGATTTCCCTGCGGCTGAACCCACGCCGCTATATATTTCACAACTTTTCCCGAGGAGGAAAAAATGGGTCACACACCCAAGGCAGTTCTTAATCTCAGCTTTATTTGTATTCAGTCATACAGAGGCTGACAGTGCGTATTTGATCTACGCGTTTCGGTGTTGTAGTGTAGTTCCTAGTTTCCCACTAGGCCCTGCGCATTGGAATAACATAAACAGTAGTATCGACGTGGAACTGCGGATATTCCAGGCCTCCACTGACTATGCTAAACTTAATTGGGTGTGTTACCAACTAGCTCAGAGGTCACTGGAAACTTTCTTCTCTGCATGGGAAGTGATCAGCTTCCCTGGCACAGACAAGAAGGGATTCAGCTTTCCAACAACCGTGCAACATGACAACTTTGCTCCTCAGATCAAGAGTCGATCTCTAGGGTCGTGTGAAACAATAGACCGGTATTTCACTCCGTCAGATTAGTGCAGTTTACTTTCACGAGATGTAGAGAATAGAGAGACGGGCGTTTGTCAATAAAGGGTTAACATTTATTGAACAGTCTTTCTTCTCGTACAAGAGAAATGTATTGCCACAATTGCAAGACTTGTTATTATAAAAAGTACGTACAGTAAGATAAGGATTGCGAAATAATACTGTAAAAGCATTGATATGGTTTCTTAGCCATACAATGGTTCAAAAGTAATAAAACATATATACAGTCATATATACATTAGGCTAAAATACTCAACTGGTGCTTCTAACTACGCCTACCCCAGTGTGCCTGACCTAAGCCTAACACGTGGAAGGGGAGTAAGTAAGTAGCTTTAAGTTAAGTTGGTTTTGCCAAGGTTTGCTTCAAGAATTCTCGTCTAAGGATTTAGTCAACACCATACCTCTGAATAGAATGATGGAGGTCTGGTATCTCCTTCAGGGGGCACTCAATATCCCAGTCACCCGCGAGGGCAGACCGGAAACGCTGGAGCTGGATTTCTCTGCAGGAGAAAGGCAGCGGCTCTCTTCAGCGCGTCGGGAGGAGGAGGCGGGGGACAGCGTCCGCGGCAGCTGGAATCTGCTGGGCTCTTCGTAGAGGGACGGCTGTTCAGCTCCTAAGCGTACTGCACCATCGTTCGCGCTTTAGCAGCGATAATGGTATCAGTAGCTTCACCACCAAGGGACAACAGCAGCAGCGTACTGCCTGCAGCAGCAATGGGATGCACAACAGGGTGCACGGCAGCTTACAACAGCACGACAGCTCTCATTGCTTAAGGCAACGTTGGTAATATTTATACCTGACAGGTGCCGGGTTTGACGCAAGTTTGCTGGACATAAGACGTCAATTAAAGATGTCACTAGGAAGTGATAGTTATCAGTTGCTCATTAGAGTTCCATTACTAATCAAAACACAGCAAGCGGGGATTTCCAGGTTTGCTGAGTTTTTATCTTGTTGAAGAACTCGGAGTGTTAATCTAGGAATATCAGATAGTGACTTCTGCTCTGTCATTGCACTAATTGGTTGCAAAGGAAGTGGCAGAGAACTATGCTGGAATGTGGCTCTGTTCGTGTGAGGCCAGAGATGACTTTCTGAAAATCGCACTCGAACGGTTATGCCAATATAGGGAATAAATGGATTTATAGCCGAATAGGGGCATAAGGTTACAGTATCGATCAGGAACCTAGATAAACACGCAACACCCACTCCACGTATTCATGTCCATCAAATTACTAAAACTAGAGCAATTGGATGCATGTGTAACATTGCCCACCCCAAAATACATAAATGCATTCGAAATAAGCGTATTTGTAATACATGAAATTTAGGTACTGTACTTTTTTGAAGCATAGAAATCATTCAAAAAGTATTGCATATGAAATCAATGAACGATTATGCATAAGAATTACACATGAAGTATCTCTAACAGAAAAAGGGCGAGATAAATCATCACATATAAATGCATTGTAATAACATGTGCTAGAGGCTGATGTAATGCTGTTATGTCTCTAGATGTGTTTAGAAATAGAAGTGTGAAGCTTCTGTTCTCTAAGAATAGTTTTTACGTTAAGCAAAGAATTGTTCGTGCCAAAAAAGGGTGAATATTAGAAAAATTGTCCAAATCAAAAGAATTAATGCTTGAACGGGGAAATAGAGTTACAAAGCTTTTTGCAGTTTTTGTTGATCAAAACTGAAGGCCGAATTCAGAGTTCATGGGAACGCTGTGTGTCGGAAAGCTTCTCCAAAGTTATTGTTTCTGTATGGGTGAGAACATCGTATCAGACAGGCTCTCAAAGAATTGGTCTACAAAATCAGGTGATAGTTCAACCAAATTAGATAGCGCTGTAACTTGGCAGGTGTGAGAATGATTGCTGTCATCGTAGTCAGGACCAGCAATGCTCACAGAACGTTGTACCTGGATGATGTTGCTTTTGTCACTCGCTCCACTGTTACCACTTGGTTGTAGCACAGGAGTCTCCACGAATGCCGTCATCAGGATTGGTAGCCGCTGGGGACAACACAATGCGTGAGCCGTTATTGGACTGAGCAAAGTATCGACGTCCATTGGTACTGCTGATGGAAGTGAAAGACAGATGTCCAACACGCATTCATCGCCGCAAAGCATACACCGTAGCACAGGTAAAATGCAATTTTGCCATATAGGTCTGAATGAAAGGAACCAGGTCATGTTTAGATTTCTCAGCCTGGCCAATCCGAGGACGTTAGTTATCCTGTCCCGGTAGCGCATTGCTAGGATTGTCTCTTCCATTCCCATGAGAGCTATGTCTGAGCTGAGGCTTGCCATAACGAAGCAGGAGGGTAAAAAAAAATCCCTGCGACGAGTCCCAAAAATAATGGTATGCCGCCAAAAACAGAGTGCACAAAATTAGGAACGATTCCCAGAATTGCCTGAAAAGGTGTTAGCAGTCCTGTAAAAATCGTCTTAAATATGCCTGGGATGCTTGTGGCACTAGACATGTTAAGGAGTTGGCTTAGCATTTGTACGAAATGCACTGGGCAATTTGTTGATAAAAGTTCATGAACTTCAGTAGCTGTCCTTGCAACTAGAAGATCATACGTCTCTTTTGATGACGTTATAGGCACTGTTGTCTGTAAAAGTACAGATTTCATTTTGCTTAAAGTATCAATTCGTATAGAATAGAGATTCAGACGAGGCCAGATGGGAGTCACTGTGTCTGCAGGCCCACTCGGGAACAATGCCTGCATACAGCATTTGACCGTGGATGTTACTCTTACTAGATAACTTTTCCCTGGCACAAGGCCACAACATCTGTGATCCGTTCTAAGAATGTAACTCCCGTTTGCAAGTTGCATAAAGAAGGGCTCTATCTGAGTTGCAGGTGTGACTAGCTGGTGGCATGAAAGTTTGTTAGAATTTCCATCACATGCTCCGTGTAAATTAATACCCTGACACAAAAGTATACCGCTCAGTGAATGTTTACAGTTCTCACCACTAAGAAATACATTCTTGTCGCTGTCACTATAGCAAGAATGTGTGTATGGTAATTTCCATTCAGATTTTACATATCCTTTACCCAATTGTTCATACTGGCCAGCAGGTATGTACTCAAGGCACTTTTTAAATCGGAAAGTTGTTATCGGAATTGTGATAATTCCGTGTATTATCCATTCAATGACAGGACTCTCTGACATTGTCAATGGTAATCTCTCGAGTTTTTCGATGCTCAGGATTGTATAGTCTGCTCCTTTCTGTGCCAAACTGATCTGTTTATCAGTAAGGTTAAAACTGGAAAATAATGACGTTGTGTTGATTAAACGCCAAGGCACATAGCCTGAACGAAGATTTTGCAGCGTCCAGCCAAGTTCTATAATAGAGCGTAATTGAGACTGGCCATGTTGTAACATTAGCAAGTCTCTGTCTATCACATCAAAGGCAGAGGATACAATATTGTCCAACGAATATATTCTAGAAGACAGAGTCATTAACCCATTGTCTACCACAGAAAGTGATTTCTCCAAATGAATACGATCAATTTCTCGTATTTTTTCAGCAGTTTCAATTTGTTTGACTTTCCAAGCCTCGTTGTAAGCAGCATAGATACTGGTCGCTATGAAACGCTTTTGACGCTGTTTGCGTGGTCCAAGAATGAAATCGCGCAAATCAGCACCATCTTTTAGTAAAGACAAGTGTTGCTTAATTTCAGCCAGTGTGGATGATGTTAGCCATTCAAGGCAGAGTTTCCCTACACTGTATGTTGTTATTATCCCTGGATGTTGTCTCTGGGAGTATCTCGGGTCTAGTCTGGTCATTTTTAACCCCTGTGTTTTATTCAGGAATCTATCTTGACAGCTGTTTGTGTCAGTAGGCCAGATTAACCACTTTTTCCAATCAGGATGTGTTCTGTTAAAATGTAAAATTTGTGACACGTCTAACTCAATATCTGTGGTTGCATTCTCAGGTATTGGCTTTGGTATAGATGGTGTTTTAAGGTCTTTGATCTTAGCTAGGCCAAGACAAGATGTTTGGTGCATTGTGTCATTTAAAAATAACATTTGTTCTGGTATCATGCAGGTTCTAAATAGTGCTTCAATGCCCTGTACCTGCCAATCTTTTGTACCCCAAATTGTTTTCGTTTCAATATTATTTTTCCAATAATCGAAACCAAATGTCATCATTTTGTCATAAAATGCTTCTGAATATATCAATTTAGAATTTGTCAGCATTGTTTTCATTCCTGTTTTATCTAACAGTTTGTAATAAAACGTTTCTGCATCACTGGTGTTAAACCCTGAGAAGTATTTGAATTTCTCAAAAAATGCTTTAGAACTGCTTTTAGGTGGTGTAGCACAATGTTCCCATTGATTATACATAAAAACATTTCTAGGCTGTGCAGATTTATGCAAGTAATGATCCCCATAGTGGGTGTAACAGAATAGCTGCTCATAACTAGATGAACCTTGTAAATAATCATGATCTGTGAATCTAGCTGACATTACTAAATCAGACATCATGTCATTAATACTGTTAAAGTCCCAATCATCAGAGAATGTACTAGGTGTTACAAAGTCACTTAAGGAAACCTTCAGTTGATGAGGATACTTCAGGATTTCGACCGGACCATATATCTCATAGTCTGTTTTCTTCCATACTACCCCACCAGGTATTGGAATTGCTGTGACATTTACTGTTGACAGTTCTCTTTTCTTCACGTGGGATGATCTGTGTGGTTTCAGAACTAGGTTGATGTTCTGACTTGCTGTGTCCATTCAATTGTAATAAACTTTCCTAAAATTAAAACTAAAATTAGGCATAGTAGGAGTATGAATACCCCTGAAATAATCCAATGCTCAATCAACGGTGAATCCAGATATAATTCTTTGATTTGTTGAAAGAGTTCCGTTGTAGTTTCTTTAGAATACTTTTTTGTTTCTGGCATCACTTCGGGGTCGTTTTGATCTTCAGAGAAGTTGTCGAAGTTGATGAAATAACCAGAGGCAGTTCTGTCAATTGTTGGGATTGTTCTTTCAATCTGTCTTTCGGTAGCATTTTCTGATGCCACATCATTGTAGACTGGTGTTTCTTGACGAACTGTTTCAATCTGTGTCCAAAGAGGCACGAGTTCCATGGCATTATTGCATAGTCCTTTACTGTGCACTGCAAGCTGATCGAATGTGATTAGTCTTTCAGTTTGAACCTCTTGGATTGTTGCAAGTTTGGGTATTCTGTTGTTTCTTGGGAGTCCACTGGGCCTACTGTTGATTATAGGCCACATGCTTGTGGTTTTACCAGGTCGATGGACACGACTCTGTTCTCCTTTTTACCAGCAAGGGGCGTTAGTACTACTGATCTTGTTCCGGTGACTGCCAAGACAGGTACTGCTTTTCTGTAAGAAGGCCCAAATTCCTTCTTAACCGCGATCTTTTCTCTGACTAGATCCCCAATCTTTGGAATCCAGACAGGCCTTGCTGGGGCTGTTGCTGGTGGTGCCTCGTCAGTGGTATCTGGCTGTTGCTTTAACTTTATGTTGCTTAAGGATTTTCTTGTTTCATTCAGTTCCTGTAAAACAGCCAAACGATCCTTTACATCAAAGTGCGTTGTTTCTTCTTGTACCACTGACATCTGACTATCGAGGTCCTGAATACGCATTCTAATTCCGAACAATAGTTCGTATGGGCTGAAACCTTTTAGAGAATTTCTTGGCATGTTGTTAAGACTAGTCTGGACACTTATTAAATGTTTGACTCACCCAGCGCCTGAACCTAATACCTTCGCTGTTATAGATTGCTTTATGTCCCGGTTTTTTCTTTCTACCACACTGTTCCCTTCGGGGTGCGACGGACAAGAATACCGCAACCCAATTCCCATGCTAGCCATGGCCTCCTTATAAGCTCGAGAGCTGAAAGCAGGACCCTGGTCAGAATGGAACGTGGTAATTGCGTATGTGCCGATAAAGACTCGCAAATCTTTTATAACCGTTCTAGCGTCAGCCGAGCGCTGGGAGCCTCATATTTTAAGTGCTTTTTGTCTTAATGGTGTACACTGGGACGCGCTTCTCTTCTTTGATTGCGCAGATAGACCGCCTTATGCTGTCTAGCAGGGATCCTGAAACTACACTGGCCTGTTCATTACTGCGATCTCTGTTGCAGTTTTCACAATTTTGAGCAAAACATTGAATATCTACACTCATTCCTGGCCACCAGTACTCTGATTGTAATTCTTTCAGAGAAACCTTAATTGTTTGGTGTCTCAGACCCAACCCCATGTGTGCTTCCAGTAAGAGGAAGCCCCTCCTGCTCCTGTTTGGAATTACTCTGTCCCCCACTCCAGGGATTCGAGCAAAAGGAACGGAGTTTGCATCGATTACGTATGCATAATTGAGTGGATAGTTTACGGGTAGTGCTGCACAGTCGCCTTTTACGGTCGTTTTTACTGCCAGCATGGTTTCCCCGTCTATGTATTTATCTGTACGCTTTTTTGTGGCTACGGAAGCCGGTTTAGTTGCTTCCGCTATGGCTGTATTAGCCAATGAATTCCCTGCAACGTGAACGCCATCACGTTGAAGACTCTGTGCGTGAATCACGTGAGTCTTTTGTAGTTCTTTGTGTAAAAGAGCTACCTGTTTCCAGAGCAATTTATGCTTTATTGTGCCACCTGTGTCATCTTTGTAATTGTTTTCAATCCAACTCTGCAGTTTATTGTTGTAAGAGTTGACGCAAAAATGAGAATCGCACACGATAAGTGTCGGGAATTCCCGTTCTGCATTTTCGAGCGCCATCTTTAAAGATCTGATTTCAGTTCTCTGAACCGAACAGTTTCTTAAAGATTCAGTTTTTGTTACTTTCGGTCTGAATTTACCGCACAGCCAACGACCTTTAATAATCGCACAGGCTGCATTGTAGGATTTGTTCTCTACATTAAAATGCTGTATAAAACTATCTGTATAGATTATACAGGCGTATTGTGGGAGAGGCAGAAGTTCGATTGGCAGAGGATATTCTTCTTCATATTCTAAATCATTCAGTTCTTCAAATTGCGGGGCGAAATAGTATTTCACATCTTCCGCTCCTAGAGAATCTACATACTGTATCCATTTCGGATCCAGTGACACTGTAGGCATGTATACTGGGCTGAATAGCACCTCGAAGGCGGATTCCGCTGTAAGGATATTAATCCGTTTGCCGTGTGCTAGTTCTCGTTCATTTGCTAATGCGATTTGCACTGCTTTCACAGTTCTTTCTGTGTTACTGAATGCTTTTTCTGCTTGTGTGTACAAGTGAGATTTAATTGAAAATGGTACCTTTTCTCCCTCATTAGAGGTTAGGTACGTGAATCCGCATCTTCCTGGGATGACTCGGATTACAAGATCACGTGTGTTGTCACGTGTATCTAATTTTGTTTTTGCTAACATGTCTGTTTGCAGTGATCTCAAAATTTCTGTGTGTTTTTGAGTCCAATTGATTTGTTTAAAATCAGGTTTAATTAGTTCGTAGAGAGGTTTAACCCTCTCTGCGTAATTTAGAATGCAAGTTCTTCCGAAATTCAGAAAACCTAGTATGGATTGTAAATTCTTCAGCGTTTTTGGAGCTTGGAGTACAGCGCACTTCTCTAAGAAGTTGTCCGCTAGGTTTTTCCCTTCACTTGATAATTCGTACCCTAAAAATAGTACTGTCAGATGGGCAATTCGAGACTTTTTAAAGTTGAATTTGTAACCCTCTGCTGCGAACCCAAGTATAATGGTGTTCACTCTTTTCAAGTGAGTATCCAAGTCGTCGTCTGTGAGATAAATATCATCTACGTAAGATAATGCTTCATCATCATATATTTGTAGTAACTCTGTTACTCTAGCTGAGAATAGTCCTGGGCTGTTCTTGAACCCCTGTGGAAGTCGACAGAATTTTTTCTGTGACCCAAATGCTGAGAAAGCGGTCAAATATCTGCTTTCCGGTGCAATGTTTTGACAAAAGAAACCATTAGATATGTCTAATGTTGTTTTATATTTTTTCCTAACTACGTTATTCATTAGGGCTGCACTATGCGAGTTTTGTACTGCAAAAGTTTTGCAACATGTATTAAGATGTCTGTAGTCCAAAACTAGACGATATGAATTGTCTGGCTTGGAGACAGGAAACAAAGGATTGTTCATTTGAGAGGTGCATGTTTCAATCACCCCCTGGTATTCAAGTTGATCTAAGATCTCCCTGACTTGTTTTTTAGCTTCTTGCTTAATGGGATACTGCCGTTGGGCAGTTGGTTCACTTTTTAATTGGATTTTGTGAGGAGGAGAGTCCTCATCCCATCCTACATGATTTTTATATAATGCAGGTGCCTGGGCCACTGCCCATTTCCTTGCATATGTATATTTTTTGTGAATCGGAATGTGATTCGAGAAGGCTGGCATAATCACTTCTTCGCCACGAGGGCACTCCCTGACAAACTCCGGGGGCCAATCTTTTTCAGCTAACAGAATATCATAGCCTTTTGAGAGCTTATCCCAAAATAAACCTCTTATTTTCCTAGTCTTATCACCCTCCATACGCAATGTTATTTCGTATATCTTATGGGGCTCGCTAAGTCTGGTGTCGGCAGTTTCAACCTGAATGTATTCATTCGTGTCCACTGTCTCCAGATGACTCATCAAGATCTTGCGCGCTATACTGATTTCTGCTGCACTGTCCAACATTGTCAATGCCCACTCCCCGTTTTTCAACTGTGTCCTCAGTATTCTCGGCATGTTCGATTACTCTAATACTGGCTACCTTCTTTTTCTGAAATTGAGATTTCTTATTTTGAGCAGGTTCCTTGTCTTTGGACTTGGTGTGCTCTCCTGGGTCCGACCGTCCTCTTCTTTCCGAATTCTGTGGAAAAGATCGAGAGGGACGTGTATCAATACTTTGATATCTATCAGGTTTTTTCAGATTATCCCTATTTCTAAGGTTATATCTTTTCTCAGAGTGCTCCCTCTGGGGAGACTGGTGTTCTCGAGTCGGAGTTCTTTCCCTCCGTCGAGGAGACCTTCCTCTGGACTGGAAAACTTTTTCCTTGGGAGTGGATTGTTTATTTCCATCCCAGCTCTTTTTAGGAGTGTTTGAATTATTTTTAATAAATAATTTTACTAACTCTCTATATGCTTTTGTTAATTCTCCTATGTTAACTAAGAGTTCTTCTTTAGACATTTTTGTAATGTCTGGATGTGGTGTGTAGCTGGCTAGAACCGGCCACGTTGCTCCTGGTCTACCTAGTGGACCGAGCCTGGTAATGTGATCTTTATGTTTTAGGGTGCCATTAAACCAGAGCAGGTGCTCTTGAAATTTAAGTGGAATTTCAATCTCCTCGAAAGGAGCGTACTCTTCCGGAGGTTTCTCTATTTTGTAATAGTGAAACTCTTTTGTTATAGCGTTTACCGCTGGAAAGTTTATCCATGAATAGAATACCTCTGTCTGCCGATACTCGTGAGCCTCTATCACGAAAATTACTGTACCACCTTGCGGTGTCAGTCCGTTCTCTATAAGTTTTAAAGTTTATAGATCTTCTTAAGTGGACCGGGATGATTATTGCACCGGGTACCATATCGTCGGATTCCTGCTGAGTCGCATTTACTGCGGCCCCAGTGGTTCCGTTTGCTTCTGGCATTGTAAAAATGCAAGGTTTGCAGAGTAGGTCTCCAAGGAGACAAAGATTAGGTGCACAATATTTTGGAACACTGTATCCTTCAACGTTGAATAAACCAGAGCTTTACATAGGAATCTCTTCCTACTGAGTTCGGGCGGATTTTAACCTTTCACCCACTCCAGACGTCTATTGGAGTATTTACGGGAGAAAGGGGTCTGTGTGAAATATGCACAACTGAGTTACTCTAACGTCTTGCGTTAGTTTATCGCCTTACCAAACGTTGGGCGCCATGTAGTGTAGTTCCTAGTTTCCCACTAGGCCCTGCGCATTGGAATAACAAACAGTAGTATCGACGTGGAACTGCGGATATTCCAGGCTTCCACTGACTATGCTAAACTTAATTGGGCATGTTACCAACTAGCTCAGAGGTCACTGGAAACTTTCTTCTCTGCATGGGAAGTGATCAGCTTCCCTGGCACAGACAAGAAGGGATTCAGCTTTCCAACAACCGTGCAACATGACAACTTTGCTCCTCAGATCAAGAGTCGATCTCTAGGGTCGTGTGAAACAATAGACAGGTATTTCACTCAGTCAGATTAGTGCAGTTTACTTTCACGAGATGTAGAGAATAGAGAGACGGGCGTTTGTCAATAAAGGGTTAACATTTATTGAACAGTCTTTCTTCTCGTACAAGAGAAATGTATTGCCAGAATTGCAAGACTTGTTATTATAAAAAGTACGTACAGTAAGATAAGGATTGCGAAATAATACTGTAAAAGCATTGATATGGTTTCTTAGCCATACAATGGTTTAAAAGTAATAAAACATATATACAGTCATATATACATTAGGCTAAAATACTCAACTGGTGCTTCTAACTACGCCTACCCCAGTGTGCCTGACCTAAGCCTAACACGTAGAAGGGGAGTAAGTAAGTAGCTTTAAGTTAAGTTGGTTTTGCCAAGGTTTGCTTCAAGAATTCTCGTCTAAGGGTTTAGTCAACACCATACCTCTGAATAGAATGATGGAGGTCTGGTATCTCCTTCAGGGGGCACTCAATATCCCAGTCACCCGCGAGGGCAGACCGGAAACGCTGGAGCTGGATTTCTCTGCAGGAGAAAGGCAGCGGCTCTCTTCAGCACGTCGGGAGGAGGAGGCGGGGGACAGCGTCCGCGGCAGCTGGAATCTGCTGGGCTCTTCGTAGAGGGACGGCTGTTCAGCTTCTAAGCATACTGCACCATCGTTCGCGCTTTAGCAGCGATAATGGTATCAGTAGCTTCACCACCAAGGGACAACAGCAGCAGCGTACTGCCTGCAGCAGCAATGGGATGCACAACAGGGTGCACGGCAGCTTACGACAGCTCTCATTCCTTAAGGCAACGTTGGTAATATTTATACCTGACAGGTGCCGGGTTTGACGCAAGTTTGCTGGACATAAGACGTCAATTAAAGATGTCACTAGGAAGTGATAGTTATCAGTTGCTCATTAGAGTTCCATTACTAATCAAAACACAGCAAGCGGGGATTTCCAGGTTTGCTGAGTTTTTATCTTGTTGAAGAACTCGGAGTGTTAATCTAGGAATATCAGATAGTGACTTCTGCTCTGTCATTGCACTAATTGGTTGCAAAGGAAGTGGCAGAGAACTATGCTGGAATGTGGCTCTGTTCGTGTGAGGCCAGAGATGACTTTCTGAAAATCGCACTCGAACGGTTATGCCAATATAGGGAATAAATGGATTTATAGCCGAATAGGGGCATAAGGTTACAGTATCGATCAGGAACCTAGATAAACACGCAACAGTGTCTCTCCACCTTGCTCACGATCAACGGGCTATCCCGCCCACCATATTTTTAAATGTTCACCCCATTCGTTCGTGACCATTTCCTGTCACGTGTTCTGCTACCAAGGTTTATGGTACATGTAGTTCTTTGTAAGGTATTATCCACAAACAGGACCGGGTAATAAGATCGATTTGTTTCAGGAATCGGTAATTCAAGATCTATATAAATTAAAATGGAACAAAGATAACGACAACCTAAAAAAGGAAGAACGTGAAGCATTAAAAAATCTAGCGGAAGATGATCAGATTGAGATAAAAATCGCCGATAAGGGCGGCAATGTAGTTATCTGGGAACGCAATGCTTATATGAATGAAGCTCATCGACAACTAAGATACGAGGTACTATGAAAAATTAAGAAAAAACCCAATAATGGAAATAAAGTCTAAAAATACGCACTGTCAGAATCTGTACGACTGAAAATAAAGCTGAGATTAAGAACTGCCTTGGGCGTGCGACTGATTTTTTCCTCCTCGGGAAAAGTTGTGAAATATATATATATATATATATATATATATATGCTGCAAGGCTCGTCCTACTTCACAAACTTGGAAAGACGAGGAAGACCCAGGTTCAGTGCAATTTAAAATATTTATTCTTGTGCTTGCCATATCGTCAAGACGCGTTTCGGCAGATCCCTGCCTTGATCACATGACGGTATATATATATATATATATATATATATATATATATATATATATATATATATATATATATATATTCCGAAATACCACATCAGAAGACAGGTAGCCGCCAAAGACATCTTGGACACGGACCAGTTAAGTGCTCAAACTTTTTTATTGAAGCAGAGTATGTCGCATGACGTTTCGGCTCCTTGGACCCCTGCTCACATGACAACGTCCCTCATACAGTTGCTCATTTTTAAGGTGCTAGTGACTAATTAGATCAACACCACGTGATGTTCACTTGGTATAGACATGGAAGAAGAAAACAAGTTACTTACCTGTAACTTTAGTTCCCCAGTATTGGTAACTTTCATAGATTCCCATGCTTTGTATCATTCCCCGTCGTCGGAATGGGAGTCTCGGTAACAAAAATACCATAGCTGTAGGTACAAAAGACAATGGAAAAAGGCCTAGGCCTCATTACCTTTTGTAGCATATCACCCTCTTTGTGCAAAAGAGACCAAACTTTGGCCTCAGCCAATCAGAAGTGCCTCACCACTTAGAACCTTCCTGAAGGAACCTCAGAGCCTCAGATTTTCGTAGCCGTTGTGTACTGAGACACCATCTGTGCTGTAGGCTGAGCTTTCCCCGGGGAGGTGGGTGGGCGCATGGGAATCTATGAAAGTTACCAATACTGGGGAACTAAAGTTACAGGTAAGTAACTTGTTTTCTTACCCCAGTATTGGAACTTTCATAGATTCCCATGCTTTGTATCAGAGTAGTAAGCAGTTAGCAAGATAATCACATTTTGCATTGTAAATAATAGCAGTAGAGAACATGACATTAGATACAAAATGTGAAAAAATGGAAGGTGGGAAGAAAGGAAAGCTCACCATTAGTGGAAGAGGTTCCTCAGGACAGCCTGTCCAACTGCTGCATCGTCCTGTTGCAGAGATTCCAAGCAGTAGTGCTTGGTAAAAGTGTGGACGCTGCTCCAGGTTGCAGCCCTGCAGATGTCCTTAATCTGCACCCCTGTGAAGAGTGCTGTGGTGGAAGCCACAGATCTTGTGGAATGCGCTCGTATCTTTCCAGTCAGAGGTTTACCAGCAGCCTTGTGACAATGTAATATAGCGCTTGTGATCCACCTTGAAACACCCTGCTTGGACAGTGGAAGGCCTTTATTCGGTCCCCCGAAGGCCACAAACAGTTGGGTAGATTTTCGAAAATCCTTAGTACGTTGTAAGTAAAACTTCAAGCATCGCTGCACATCCAACGAATGCAATGCTTTTTCCGCTGGTGTGGAAGGCTGAGGAAAAAAGGTTTTTAGAATGACCGGTTCATTCAAATGGAAATCCGAGGGAACCTTTGGCATGAACCTAGGGTTAGTCCTCATGCTGACAGTGTTCCTCTTGAATTGAAGGAAAGGTTCTTGAATGGTCAAGGCCTGCAACTCCCCTACACACCGAGCCGACGTGAGAGCGAGGAGAAGAGCCAATTTCCACGAAAGGTATTTGATGTCAGAACGATGGACTGGTTCAAATGGGCCCTTAATGAGTTGAGAACGGACCAGATTCAAATGCCATGTTGGAGGAGGCAGTCTCACCGGTGGATAGACCCTGAATAGGCCTTTAAGAAATTGTTTGATTATCCTTGAAGACCATAATGAAGGTCCAGATTCCGTCCTTCTGAATCGTGACAAAGCAGCCAAATGGACTTTAATTGATAAGTGGGCCAGACCAGACTTGGCCAAGGACAGTAGGTATGGGAGAACCTGATGAGGTTTGGAAGTGAATGGATCAATGTGTTGCTGTCGACACCAACAACAGAATCTTTTCCACTTCAAGCGATACGTTTTGTTAGTTGAGGGGGCCCTTGCTTGGGACAAAACCTCCCTAACTTCCGTAGATAATGGCAGGTTCATAAATTCTCGCTGCTCAGGAGCCATGCAGTCAGGTGTAACGACTGAGGGTCTGGATGTAAAATCTGTCCCTCGGACATCGTGAGAAGGTCCGGCAGAATTTGGAGAGGTAAAGGAGGAGCAATCGACAACAGATGGAGCTCCGTGAACCAGAACTGCCTCAGCCAAGCCGGGGCTAACAGGATCATCCTGCACGGTTCCACCTTGAATTTCCTGATTAGTCGTGGTATCAGAGGAATGGGAGGAAAAGCGTAGACAAATGTCTTCGACCAGGGTATCGAAAGGGCATTTCCCAGAGAATTTGGATGGGGAAGCCTGCTTGCGTAAGACCGGCATTTTTTGTTGGTCGGGGTGGCAAACAGGTCGATGTCCGGTCTTCCCCACCGGCTGAAGACTCGTTCCAAGATGTCTTGATTCAACTCCCATTCGTGGCTGACCGAGGATGACCTGCTCAGTCTGTCGGCGTTTTCGTTGAGGACGCCAGGCAAGTGTTCTGCCATCAGGGACATGGTGTGTCGGATCGCCCATTCCCAAACCAGCTGGGCCTCCTGTGACAATGGGCGCGATCTGGTCCCTCCTTCCTTGTTCACATAGTGCATGGCCGTGGTGTTGTCCGTCCTGATAAGCACTTGTGAACCTTCCAGGTGAGGAAGAAACAATTGCAGAGCCAGACGTATCGCCCTGAGTTCTAACAGGTTGATGTGGAGGCATTTTTCCTGGGGTGACCAATGACCACTGACATGAAGGTCCTGCAGTACTGCTCCCCAACCTTCCAACGATGCGTCCGTCGTTATCACTTGTGGAGACGGGTCGCTTGCGAAGGATAGGCCTTGGGACAAGTTGTCTAGGTCTGTCCACCATAGGGCCGCATTCTTCATCTCCTGAGTGATAGCCACTCTGTCGTTGAAGGAACCGTGGACTTGCCGCCATTGATTGTCCAGTTGTTCCTGCAAGGGACGCATCCTCAGTCTGCAATGGGGGATCAGTGGAATACACGATGATATTACTCCCAGCAGAGACTTGTAGCGGCGAACTGAAAGAGACTTTTTTGTTTGTAAGTCTTGGGCCATCGTCTGTAATTTGTGCCTCCTTTCCAGAGTAGGAAAAGCTCGTGAAAGCTTTGAGTTCAAGATGGCTCCCAGAAACCGGGCTCTTCTGGACGGGATCTGGCAAGATTTCTCGTCGTTGAGAGTGAGACCCAGGTTTTGGAATAAATTGGTACACGCTTGAACCGCCTGTAGCGCTGCCTCTCTGGACGGAGCTTTCAGCAGCCAGTCGTCCAGATAGGGGAAGACTTGAAACTTGTGCCTCCGCAGGAAAGCTGCTACTGGAGCCAGCACTTTCGTGAATATCCTTGGGGCTGAGCGGAGTCCAAAGGGTAAAACCCTGAATTGGTAATGGCTCTTGGCTACTGTGAATCGCAGAAACCTTCTGTGTGCTGAGTGAATCGGAACGTGAAAATAGGCATCCTCGAGATCGAGTGTGGCCATGTAATCCCCTGGGTTGATTAGCTTCAAGATGTCCTGGAGGGACACCATCCTGAAGGACAGAGAGATGAGATAGGTGTTTAGCCCCCTGAGGTCTAAAATGGGGCGCCACTTGTCGAGCGTTTTCTTCACCAGGAAGAACCTGGAATAAAATCCTTGGTTTCTTTGGTTCGATGGAACTGGTTCTATCGCCCCTTTTCGGAGCATTTGTTGAACTTCGAGCCGAAGAAGACGCTGGTGTTTTGAAGGAGTGGCTGCCGGGGGCTTGGGTGGCGGAACTTGAGTGAACTCTAAGGTATGCCCTTTCCGAATGATGTTGAGCACCCAACGGTCCGATGTTATTAGGGACCAGTTGTGAAGGTATTTGTTGACCCTGCCTCCAACTGATGACTTCCTGGAGGAGGGTCCAGTAGGAAGAGCCAGGAGGCCGCTATTGGCGCTTGGACGAATCTCGTCCTCGCGCACCCTGCTTTCCTTTACCGTAAGGCCTGGAGTAGTTGGTAGACTGGCCTTGCCGCTGCTGGTAAGATTGGCGGTGTTGCTGGGAACTGGATCCTGTGTTGGAATAACGTTGTTGTTGGAAGGATCCTCTATAAGTACCACCCCTGCCTCTGGAGCCCTTGAAGGGGGACTTCCTGTACTGAAGTGTTCCTAAAGACCTAGCGGTCTCTGTGTCTTTTTTAATATCTTGCAGGGTGTCGTCAATAAGTTTGCCGAATAGAGCTTCTCCATCAAAGGGGAGATCCAATACTTTATTCTGGACCTCTGGTCGGAACCAAGTAGCTTTAAGCCACCCTTGGCGACGGAGCACTGCCGCTCCAGCTAGTGAACGAAATGCCGTAGTCGCAATATCCATTGCACAATCGATGATTTCCATCGAAGTCGCTTCTCCCTCCTGCAAAACCTTCTTCGCCTCCGACATAGATTCAGGAGGTAGCTGGTCAAGGTACGGGGAGACATCGCACCAGAGTTGACGGTCGTACCTACCCAGGATGGCTAAGGCATTAGCTGCTCGGACCAGCAAACTTGCCATCGCTGAGAATCTTTTCCCCACGTTATCTAACCTCCGTCCTTCCTAGTCCGGAGGAGTTGTCAGCGGTGCTGAAGGGTTGCGAGATTTCCTCTGCGCTGCCTGCGAGATCACAGAATCTGGTCGTGGGTGACCTGTCAAGGCCGCTGGGGCATCATCGGTCGCTTTGTACTTTTTTTCCAGACGCGGTAGCACCGGCACCACCGTCGCCGGGTGTGTCATGGTCTTTATGCCTTCTTTCCATAGGTGATCCACGATTGGAATAGATCTGGCAGTTTTCCGAAAGGGTTCTTTAAAGTCATATAAGAAGCAATCTGTGGTGACTTTAGGCATTGCTAATTTAAATCTTGCAGCCGCTCTCTCCATTAGCTGATGGAAACCTCCAATATCCGCTGGCGGGGAGTCCGCCGGGTCCGGATTTGGTGATGCGGGATTGTCAATAACGTACTCATCATATTCCGTGTCGGGATTAGAGACGTGATCCGACTGCTGATCCTCATCCGAGGATTCATCAACATCATGTGATCTTGGCAACCCAGAGGAATCCTGAGGGACGGCTGCTTGAGGCTGTGGAGAGGTTGGAGCCGAGAGAGTAGGTGGCACCAATGACGCCTGAACCCTGGAAGGTGTAGCAGGCGTTGATGGATTTGGCAAAGGTCTACTGGCCTTAGACTTATAGTCCTGTAGCATCCTATGTAGATCCTGTAGGAAAGATGTTGGCACTGAAACCATTTCCTGGTCAGATTGCTGCTGTTGCTGTTGACTATGACCATGTTCCTCGTGGGTGTATTCGCCCTCTGAGTCCGTGTCCTGGCATTTGACAAATAGTTGCGAAGGACTATTGGCATAGCTATATGCATCTTGGTCATCTTCCTCTGATTGTCCCTCTTGCAGGAGCATTGTTGGTAGCAGAGGGGACACTGTCCTTGGAGAGGTCATCTCCGGTGTGATCCGCGTCACAGAAATGGTGATACGCTTTTCTGTGGACAAGATTGTGGGTTCCGTCGTCGACGGTTGTATATACGCCGTCGAGATAGGAGTCGTAGACGTCGTCGACGACGAAACTGTCGACACACCAGCCGTCGTCATTGTCACCGTAGTCGTCGTCGACGCCCTCGTCGACGAGACCGTAGTCGTCATCGTCGTCATCGCCGTCGACGGGACTCTCGTCGTCTGCACCGTTGTCATCGTCGTCGAAGGGGCTTTCGTCGTCGACGGGGCCTTCGTCGTCGACTGGACTTTGGGCGTCGACGGGGCCTTCGTCGTCGACGGCTCCTTCGTCGACACCTGTGAAGCTGGTACCTTCGTCGTCTGCGCCTTTAGTTTCTCCGTTGACGGTGAGGACTCCGCCGTCGACGGTCTCGACGTCGACGAACCTCCGGTCGACGGAGCCTTAGATGTTGTAGTCGACGGGACTCCCGCTGTCGACGTCTTCGTCGTCGAGGACCTAGAAGTCCTCTCAGAAGACTGGCATGAAGGTGTTTTGAAGGCTGTGGAAGTCTTCGCACCTGTAGACTGCGTTGAAGGTCCATCCCTCTCCTTTACACTTCCGTGAGGAGATTTGCTGGGACCTGGGCTCTCAGACTCACTGGGGGTCTTTTTTGAGGCCTTAGAAGATCGACCCGCAGAAGAAGAAGGGGAACCCCTACCCCTTTTCACTGACCTTCTAGTAGAAGCCATCGATCCAGCATCTTCACTGTCACTGGAGACAGTATCCTTCCTTGATTTAAGCCTTTGCAGCCATGTCAGGAGCCTACCCTCACGGTCCCGGAGGGTCTTGGCAGAAAAAGAGCGACAGATTGCACAGGTAGCCACCTGGTGGTCAGGATAGAGGCAATAAATGCAGTCCTTATGCTTATCCTCCACAAAAAGCCTTTTCTTGCCACACGAGGAACAAGGCTTGAAAAGCGCTTTTTTCTTCTCAATTTCCGACATCCTGTCAGGCAGCAACAATCCTGAGAAGAATCTGAAAGATCCTGAAGAAAATCCTGTAGAAAAAACCTGAAGAAATCCTTTAGAAGAGTAGAAGTTGAGCAGAGCTCAAAGGAGACTCCCTAGCACAACGTGCGGTAGAAAATCTGAGGCTCTGAGGTTCCTTCAGGAAGGTTCTAAGTGGTGAGGCACTTCTGATTGGCTGAGGCCAAAGTTTGGTCTCTTTTGCACAAAGAGGGTGATATGCTACAAAAGGTAATGAGGCCTAGGCCTTTTTCCATTGTCTTTTGTACCTACAGCTATGGTATTTTTGTTACCGAGACTCCCATTCCGACGACGGGGAATGATACAAAGCATGGGAATCTATGAAAGTTCCAATACTGGGGTAAATATTCATAGTCGGATACAATACACAGTTAAATATAAACAATCATCAGTTACAACTCATCTTGTTATGGTAAAATATTGGTAAAATACCTGGCCCGTTCAATATTTAAATCACGATAAAAGCAAATAAATACATACATCTGTAAAAGCCTATATAATATCACATCCAGGTTTACTCGCCCTGTAAAAACAATCACATTGTGTGCAAAATATCGCAATATGTGCAACATGCGCAATGTAAACAACCTCCTACCACATAATATTATGGTGGTAATCAAAAGTGCAAATCAGTCTCATAATGTGCAAATTCGCAAATCGTGCAAAATCGCATTAATGACAATTTAAATGAATGTGCAAAATACGCTGTTAGTAAACAAACCCTCATCTTTTTCTGTATACATAAAGCGCCGTCTAGGTTCACTCTAAAATACTAAAATAGATACCTAAACAGACAGTGCGATGTCTGTAAATTATACCGGATATGTAAAAAATATATACATATATATCCTAATCCATCCACAGCGTTGATGCTAAAAACATGCATTTGCACCTTTAAAAAGATGAATATACCTGGTACAATACCGGGCTATAAAATACGTCATTGTGAAAACATGGACAACGTGAGGCTTCAACACTGAACCAGTGAGGGCATAATTGCATGACATAATGTTTGTTATTGTTCCCAGTATGTTCCATCAATGCTCGTTGGGTATGTAATAAAATGTATATATACTTCTGTTGGATAAAATAGTGTATATATATATATATATATATATATATATATATATATATATATATCACATCTGAAAGAGGCACGTTAGTGATAGATTCCTTACCTTAGAGGATCCCCAGGCATCAGACTGGATCCAGAAAGTTTTATTAGCAGTATCCCTGTGAGTCAGCAGGTGGCGTTGTGCGGCTCCGCGTCTGTCGCTGGCGTCGTATGCGCCGAGATGAGGTCACGGAGACTACTTACTCGCCACCCATGCGCGCAGACATCAGTTTTTTCTTTTTCCGCGCCAGTAAGCGCAGATCCGGTTAGAGCACATACCCTAGTCACTTTTTGGCTATCTTTTTTGGGACTTTTGTCACTTGTTGGTCTTCTCTGGTGAGTAGGGATTTCCGGTTTTAAGTCCTGTGGGGCCTGCCGTCGCAATATGTCAGTGGCGGACCCCCACAAGTTTGTTTCTACTGCCTGGAGCGCAACCACGACTTCAGGTCCTGTCTGGACTGTCGGGCCATGGTCCCAAAGGCCTTGAGGGAGCGGCGCCGGAAGTTGCTTAAAGCTCGGCATTCATCCCAGCGCCGCTCGAGGTCCAGGGGCCGCTCTCGTGAACGCTCGTGGGCCACCATCACCGCTCCTCTGGCTCAAAGTCTTCACCCTCGGATTCGGGACACCGACTACGACTGACTGGGGACGCTCTCAGACGTCCCACCGTCAGTCCTCGGATGCAGACGAGGTGGACCTGGGTTCCGCACCCGCGGACTCTTTAGAGGCTTGGAAGTTCCACCGCCTACCCACCTTACCCGGGTCCATCAGCGACTCCCGCACAGATGCAAGAGTTTCTTGCTGCCATGGACCGCCTGTTTAGGCCTCGGGGTCCCGCCGGTGCACCTTTGGGCCCCGCGGACCAGTGTCCGGATCCCGCTAGACCGTCGCCACCACCGACGGCTCCGGCCCCGGAGGATCCTGCGCCGTCGGCTCCGGTGCCAAGAGGTCTTACGCTGCAGGCTCCGGACCCGGCGCCACCCTTGGCTACACCTGTGGCACCGCAGTGGATGCCGTTGGTTCCGCCTCTACCCTGGTTCCCGGACGGTTTTGTCCCTGCCTGGGATCCGAATCGCTAAATGGCGCCGGTTCGGCCCCGGCCAGAGCCGATCCCGGTGCCGATGCCGACGCCGTGCGTTCCTTCTGCACCGCACATGGCGCTGGCCGAGGACGGCTGGGAAGGGTCCGAGGACCCTCTTGCTAGTCAGTGCGACTCCGAGCAGGATTGGGGGGATGACTTGGAGGAGGCCGGCGGCCTTGACGTCTCCTCTGACCTGGGGTTTGCCTCTTCTTTGTCCATTATGGAGGAAGGTGCCTGAGGTCCTTAACCTTGATCTCCCTACGGTGGCCCTGAAAACTAATCTCCCCACTGAAGTTCTCCAGTCGGCATCCACTTCATCGGAACCACTGCTGCCGTTCAATGACACCCTCACTGATGTCTTGTTGAGCACTTGGTCGCGGCCGGCCACAGGGGCTGCCTCGGAAAAAGAACTTCGCCAGGCGTCATCGCCCGGCGCCAGGTGATCCAGCCTTTCTGACCACTTATCCTACCCTCAAGAGTCTGGTCATTCAAGCTTCGACGTCCCAGAGTGCATTGCCCACGGCGCCGCCGGATAAGGACTCTAAGACGCTGGAGCAGTTCGGCAAGCGGTTGTACTTGTCGGCTAGCCTGGGGCTGTGTTCGGTGAACACTGCATGTCCCTTGGGCCACTATTCCCACGCGGTGTGGGATACCATTGCAGAGGATTTACCCCAGTGCCCTGAAGAGGTCCAGGCTGTGCTGTCCCAGGCTGTGGCGTGGCCGAGGGTAAGGATGCGGCTAAATTTGCCATTTGTTGTGGCTTAGATACTGCGGACTCTCCCGGAAGGGTGATTTCCACGACTGTGGCACTTCGTCGCCTCGACTGGTTGAGGTCTACCAGGTTCTCCCCGGATGTCCAGAGCTCGCTTATGGACATGACCTTTGATGGCACTTGCCTGTTTGGGGATAAGGCCAACAGTGCGCTGGAGTGTTTTAAAGAATCTCGAGCTACTGCCATGTCCTTGGGCCTTTCTGCCTCGTGCCCGGCCACGTCTACTTTTCACTCCTTTCATGGCCAGGGAAGGGGCGCCCTTGCCTATTTGTTCAATAAAAAGCCTGCGCAGAACCAAAATCAGCGTGGCCGCAAAGGCCACCGTGGCGGTTCCAGATGCCAGTGTAAGGGCCAGTCCACCTCGGCACCCGTGACATCTGCCTCAAAGCCTTCCTAGTCTGAGCTTCGGGACGCACCCCACGCCAGCGTGCGGCAGGATTCGTCATCACCTTCCCCATTAGCGCTCTGTTACTTTCGACAGGTGGGTGCTGCAACTCGTCCAGAGAGGTTACTCCCTCCCCTTCGAGTCTAATCCCCCCCCACCCCCCCCCCCGGCCATGCCACCTCAGTTCCACTGAATGTCGGGGGATCACTTTGCGTTTCTCCAGCAGGAATTCATGGCCCTACTGGCCAAGGGGGCCACTGAGCGCGTTCCAGGGCCATAAGTAGGGTGTGGTTGTTATTCCCACTACTTTCTGGCCCCCAAGAAGGACAAGGGGGTCATGCGCCCCATCTTGGACCACAGGAACGTCAATCACTTCCTCCAGAAGGAGAAGTTCAAGATGTTGACTCTGGCTCAGGTCTTGGCTGCCCTCGACCCTGGAGACTGGATGGTAGCGTTGGACTTGCAGGACGCATATTTTCACATCCCTTTCCTGCCGGCCCATCGCCGTTACCTGCGGTTCATGGTAGGCCAGGAGCATTTTCAATTTGCCGTGCTCCCCTTCAGCCTCACCAGCGCCCCTCGGGTGTTCACGAAAGGGATGGCGGTGGTCGCAGCTCATCTGCGCAGGTAAGGGGTGGGGCAGGTGGGGTCCAGGACCCTATGTCAGGAGGCTCTGCGCCTCTGGACATGGCTGGAACATCAAGGTATTTCCTTGGTGGTTCAACACCTGGCAGGTTCTCTGAACGCCAGGGTGGACAAACTCAGCCGCCGGTGCTTGATGGATCACGAATGGTGTCTGAACTCTGACGTGGCGCAAGGTCACTTTCTGCAGTGGGGAGAGCCTTGGTAAGAGCTATTCTTCACCGAAGAAAATGCGCAAAGTCATCAGTTCTGCACGTTGGAATTTCCAAGGCGTCACTCGCTCGGCGCCGCTTTTCGTCGAAAGTGGAGTTGCGGTGTATTGTACGCCTTTCCGCCTATACCTCTTCTGCCCAGAGTGCTGAAGAAGATTGGGCGCGACCGTGCCCAAGTCATTCTTGTGGCTCCGGATTGGGCACGAAGATACTGGTATCCCGAGCTACTCAGCATGGCGATCGATCCCCCGATCCGACTGCCTCTTCTGGAGGATCGTCTGTCGCAGCTGCAGAGGACGGTCCTCCACCCGAACCTGTCCAGCCTCCACCTCCATGCGTGGAGATTGAGCGGCAACAGTTGACAGCTTTCGATCTTCTTCCCGAAGTCTGTGATGTCATTCTGGCAGCCTGACGTCCCTCCACGAAAACTGTGTACGCCTGCAGGTGGACAAATTTGTTGCATTGTGCACAGCAAAGTCTGTGGATCCCCTTTCTGCTCCTCTTTCTGAAGTCCTTCTGTTCCTTCTTTCTTCGGCCCAGCAGGGCTCTGCTCTGGGCAGTATCAAAGGTTATCTTTCGGCCATCTCAGCCTTTCTTCGGCTTCCTGATCAGCCTTCTCTTTAAGTCCCCGGTTGTTAACCACTTCCTGAAAGGCATTACGCACATGTTTCCACCCGTGCCATTCATCATGCCTCAATGGGACTTAAACCATGTCTTGACATATCTTATGTGCCCTCCCATCGAGCCCCTTCATAACTGTCCTTTGCGTCTTCTCACTCTCAAGACGGCCTTCCTGTTAGCTATCACCTCTACCAGAAGATTGAGTGAGCACCAGGCTCGTTTTTCTAAACCCCCTTTCCTTTCTGTTCATTCGGACAAGGTGGTTCTGAGGACCCGTCCTTCTTTCTTGCCAAAGGTAAACACGCCCTTCCACATCGGGCAGACCATCACTTTGCCGACCTTCTTTCCGCCTCCACATCCATCCAAAGAGGAAGAGAGGCTCCACCGTCTGGACCCAAAACGTGCGCTCTCCTTCTACCTGAGCCGCACGCAACAGTTCCGGGTGGATGACCAGCTCTTTGTTGGCTACGTGGGTGCCAAAAAAGGTTGGGCCATGCACAAACGGACCATCTCTCGGTGGGTCGTCTGGAAATCAGGGCACGATTTCCGGACTGACGCTGGTCTTCACGCAACGCCTTCTACTTTTTCCTAATAATTAAAGATAAACAACGCATGGAAGATTGTTCTCCTGTTTGTAAAGTTTCCTCTGACTTTAAAATATACACTCTTCATAGACGTCAGTGTCAAAATTGATGGCTGTGACCACTGATCCATTTCATGGTTCCTGGCTGTTTCTCATAAACCATCTAAGAGTCTCTTTTAGCAAATACCATTGTCCTGAAGATGGTCTGACGGATGGAAGCCAGAAAGACCGAAACGTCGACTCCGCCTTCTATTCCTGAGAAATTGTGTTACTCTCTAGCGACATATATTTTCATTAGGAGATTTGTCGTCACATATTCTGTTGGAATAGATGTTAGTAATGAATTGTTAGAATAATTTGATTCACTTCCTTTCATTATTTTTTGCTGATTCATTGCATTTGTTTGTACTCCCTTTTTACTGTTTCTATACATAAACAAATTCATACTTTCTAAGAATTAGGCTCTCCCGCGTGTTTTATGCTTATTAATTGCATTGGTTGGTGTTGTCTAATGACACGTTGGTTTTTGTTCCAGATGACTAACCCTTTCAGTAACTTTAAATTCACATAAGCTTGTTGCGAATAAATTCTTTTGTAGGCACCTTTTACTTGTTATTGTATTGCCCAAGCCTCCAAGGGTGTATTGGGTCTCACAATTTATTTACTATATTGCACAAAGGGAGTCGCATTTCCACCACCTCCCTGTATGCAATAGCAATGCTGGCTCCTGCGCGAGGTGATGAGCCGGATAGTACTGCAGGGGCCTTGAGGCTCCCCCCGGTCCCAATCCTGCACACTGGGAGGTCCAGGGCACCCAGAAGACATGGCCAGGCCAGGAGGCCCCCCTTCCCTATTGAATCATGGCTGGGACCCCTGTGATGGGGTCCCTGGGGCCAAAATCAGACTGGGAAGGGGCCACGTGGGCCCCTCCATGCAGTTAATGCAGGGTTCCAGGGATGGGAGTTACCGGGGCCGAAATCAGCCTAGAGAGCTGAGTCGCACTCCCCTGTGAAAAACAGAGGGCAGAAAAACGAGCAGAAAAAGACAAAACAGTAGGCAGAAAACCCAAAACAGAGGACAGAAAACTGAGCAGTCAGACCTCTTTTGAGCTTTTCAGGGGTACGATTAATTGGTCACTAGACCGATACACCACCAGAAATAGAAGTAGGAGGCCAATTGGCAACATGTTATCATATTTTTGTCACAAGAGTGCGAGTCATCAGCATAAAGGCACTTGCCTACCATTGGTCCTAATTATGAGTATTGTTTAATCCAGACATAGAATAGTTTGCCGTCACTGGTATTGATTAGTGCTGTATGCACCACGCACTTGCAACATCTACTTTTTGTCCTCAATGGCAACAAGCACTAGCGCTGGCTGATTTTGGTCTAATCTTGCCGTATATGGATTGTGACACCCGCTTGCATGAAAAACAGCATGAACCATTAAGAGTAACTCGATTTAGAGTTTTGCATTATGTGGCATTCCAGATCTGTAAAAATGCTATATACATCAGTGGGGTCTGTTTTCGGAATTAATTGTTATACTCCTGTTGTGCATATTTCTACCATGTTTATTTTTTATCCAAGAAATGCTTCAAAATCACTGCCACTTCCAGGTCAACGTCCTTGACACACACACATATCCATACACACACACATATATATATATATTTTCCCTGACAAAGGCAAAGGTTACATTCCACGTCCATAAGACAAAGTCGCACTCGTCTTTGTCAAAGTCATACATTGACCCGGAAGTGGCAGTGAATTTTAAGCATTTCCTGGATAAAAATAAACATGAAAAAAATGTGCACAACAGGAGTATAACTGAAAACCGACTCCACTGATGTATACAGCATTTTACAGATCTGGAATCCCACCTAATGCAAAAAACTAAATCGAGTTACTCTTAATGGTGCATGGTGTTTTTCATGAAAGCGCGTGTCACAATCCGTATACGGCAAGATTAGACCGAAATCAGCCAGCGCTAGTGCAAGAATCCACTTTAATGCGAAAGCCATAACATAAGAGGCACATTATTCTGGGGCATACACGCACCGCTTACAACTGGTAGTGTCAGGTCTCTCATGTTAGTTCCCCGCAAAACAGCAATTCTATTTAACTTTTACTACCAATGTTTAAGTACGATTCTTTTTGACCAGAGTCCGTATAAGCACCTTGCACTTTTTAGTGGCATTCCCCAAACAATCACGATGGGTGGATAGATTAATGCCTTGTCCGTGTGACAATTTGGCAGCTCAGAGCACTTTATGTTGATCTGTTCCCTTTATAAAGAGCCAAGGGAAAAAATGTTAGCCCCACTTTTGAGGGAAATGTACCTATATTGACGGTTTTAATTTCTTGCTTTCTTTGTCTACTTTACCTATTTGTATTGCAGTTTCTAATTACATTAAAGTTGCAATGTCTATAAGAAAGCGCTATGAGTCAATATAGATGAACAAAACTTTTGTAACTTTTTAATAATAATTACTCACATTTATGAAATTTTATAGCCGACATTAAAAGACCTTTGCACTAGGTACTTGGCGCTAAGGTTTTCATTCCCTACCAAAATTGTCTGAATACCATCTCTGGTCTGTTTTTATACTGATTTTATTTATGTCTCTGTAACTATATGATATGAAAATTTTATTGTGTAAAGTATGTGTGTGAAACGTTTATGGTCTCTGGAACCGAATACATTCATTTTGAATTGAACTGACAAAATGTCTACATTTTAATCATCTTCAAATACTGTAACCGCAGTCTCCGTTTACGACAATATTATTACTAAAATAATTTCAGATTGTTCCAAAACATTCGCTTATAGGAGATTGCTCAGGACACAGCACACAGTTGCATATTGTACAAATACAGTTTATTAAAAATGTATATGAAAACACAACTGACATACATCATAACCGAGTAACCCAAACACATGGTCATTGTATTGACACAAAACGGGATTGACCAAGTGCCATTGAATTTTTATCTCTTACAGATGAGACATTGCTATAGCGATCCTCTTAAAGCAAGAACCAAAGTCTTATACCGGTTTAGATGCTGTAAGGCACTGGTCAGCGGTTCAAATGGTGTTACACAATGAAAAGTACAAAGGTAATTGTACATGTATTCATACCCTATGATTACAAATACATACAGACCATCTTATAGGCTCATCCATAGCATTCTCAAACCTCAGATACATGTTCTAATGGCCTGTGCTGAAAACAGCGGAAATATAGTCTTTAAAGGGAAGGGTAGAAACTGATGTGCAATGATGCTAGACGTTCTTATTTAAACAAAAGGAATGTCTGTAGGAAATCAGAATATATTTTACAGATGTAGCTCTCTTCTTCCTTAACCTACTTTCAATCTAAGCCAATGAAAATGGGTGTAGTACAAAAGATGCGTGTGCAAATTTGTGAACGTTTGGAGCCCAGAGCTTGGTTGCTGAGGACTTTAAACTCCAAGACCATTTTCACCTCTTTATACATTTTGCTTTCTAAATGGTCACATTCTGCACAGCTTGAGTGGGAAATTCTCTGTGATGAGATGGTCATCTTGTAGTCCAACCACTACATTAACTTCAAACTCTGGAAGACAGAAAAACATTATAATCTACATGAACACCAGTTTCTATCAACATATAGCAAGCGTTAATTTCAGCATCACTACTTGCGTAGAAATAACTCTAAGAAAATATCACAGTATAATAATCTAGTTGAAATTAATGTTTTCGAAAGAATAAAGCTAGTAAAATGTAAGGTTTTGCAAGGCGACATATGTAAATTACACATAATAGAGAGAAATGATCGGTACTTGCAAAATGTCCGATTTTGAGAGAACCTCTACCTCACCATCTCCAGGACCACGGGGTTGTTTCCGCAGAGCTTATAGCCCAAAAAAGGATTTCCAAAGATTTAAACTCTCCTCTCCCTTGGCACTCCTCAAAAGAAACATGGATCCAGACCACAACTTGCCAGCATATGCATTTTAAAATGAGTTACTTTGTATATGTATACTTTTTAAATGATAATACAATAATTACTGGTTTTTTTTTCTTCTTAAACATGTTTGGGAGATATGTCTCCAACAAGAAACATAGTCAAACCTAATGCAAACTGTAAGGGTTTTTATTCACATTCCCTAAAGCATTGTATATTCCTGCTGTATACAATCACTGGTGTATGATTTATTTGCAGTACTTCTTTGGAGAGATGTTTTTGGACAGTTATTGCCACATACCATTAAACATGGTTTTCACAATGCCACTTACTAGGAGCATCTCTAGTTCCATAAAAAAAATCTCCACCTTGTATATCGGTTTTCTGCGAGTTGTAGAATTAAACATATTAATCAGTACACACACTATTTTAATATTTTTGGGAAAACGTTTGTAAGAAAAGGTGTGAAGAAATGCATTCCTATAGTGCTGGGGCTATTTCAATCCAATTCAATTCCCTATTTTTCAAATACCGGTGCTGAATAATATAAACAAGGCCAATATGTGGTTATTGTGGCATTGATCACAGTCAAGATTAAAAAGTCAAGTGAAAAATCTTAGACTAGAATAATATTAAACTATAAGTGTATCACAAAGATATTTATATTATTAAACAGGTTTAGTAATCAGATGTGACAGAAGTCATAGTATTTCAAATGTTTCTTAACTTTATGCCTAAAATGGAGGTGGTCAGATGTGCAACATGAAACAAACTTAACAATGGCAATCTCAATACAATTTTTCATGGTATTTAAACCAAGACAGCATGTCTACATGTTAACCATCTTCAAATACTGTAACCACAGTCTCCGAGTAAGACAACATATTTACGAATAAAATTTCAAATTGTTCCAAAACATCAGCTTGTAGGAGATTGGTGAGGACACAGCACACATATAGTAGCATACTGTACTACAGCGGTTAATTAAAAATATATCTGAAAACACAAGTGACATACATCACAACTGAGTGTTCAACACAAACACATGGTCACTGTATTGAAACAAACAGGGATTGACCAAGTGCCATTTCATTTGTATTTCTCTACAGCCAAAAGATATTACTTTAGAGATCCTCTTAAAGCAAGAACCGAAGTCTTACACTTTCAGAGACGCTGTAAGGCACTGGTCAGCGGTTCACGTTGTATTACACAATATAAAGTACAAATGTCATTGATATACATAAATTCATACCATATGAGCACACATACAATAAGGATCATTGGATGACAGTTGGATACATCTTACAGGCTCCTCCGAAGTATTCTCAAACCTCAGATTCAATGTCTAATGGCTTCTGCTGAAAACAGCTGAAATATAGAGTCTTTAAAGGGAAAGGTAGGAACTGATGTGCAATGATGCTAGAATTCTGATGTCATAAAAGGGAATGGTCTGTAGGAAATCAGAAAATAGTTTACAGTTGTAGCTCTCCTTTTCCTTAACCTACTCTCTAAGCCAATGAAAATGGGTGTAATACAAAAGATGTCTGTGCAAATTTGTGAGCTTGGCTGCGGAGGACTTTAAACTCCAAGACCATTTTCTCCTCTTTCTACATTTTGCTTTCTAGATGGTCACATTCTGCACAGCTTGAGCGGGAAATTCTCTGTGATGAAGTGATCATCTTGTAGTACAACCACTACATTAACTTCAAACTCTGGAAGACAGAAAAACATTGTAATCGACATGAACAGCAGTGTCTATCAACAGATAAAATAGTTATAAGTGTTCATTTCAGCTTAGCTATTTGCGTTAACTGCAGAGAAATATGTCTGGTAAAATAGCACTGTGTAATAATCTAGTTGTAATTGAAAAAAATATTTTAAAAAAAATAAAGCTAGTAAATTGTAGTTTAAATAGACTACCTATACGTTATGAGGCCCAGATTTACAAAGAAATCTGCAACACTGCAATTAAAGTTGAGGTGCTTCGTTGTGTGAATGGGAGAGAGCAGAACAGCGCCACATCTACTGCAATGTGGCGCTGTTCTGCTCTCTTCCTGCGCACATGCACTGTAAGCTGCAATGCGCCAAAGCAGACACCCTTGCGCCATAGTGCTAGGGGGTCTGCACTGCTACTAGACACCACCTCTCCAGACGTCGCCTTCCTAACGGAAACATGGATGAACGCTTCCTCCGCCCCTGACATCGCCATCGCTATCCCCGATGACTATAAAATCACACGCAAGGACCGCACAGACCATACAGGAGGAGGAATCGCTATCGTCCATAAGAAATCAATCCGCATCTCAACCAGCTCTGACACCAACCTCGCTAATTCCGAACGCCTTCACTTCCAGATCCACATCGACCCCAAAACCACACTCAGAGGCACCCTCCTCTACAGACCACCAGGACCCCGCGCAAAATTCAGTGAAGACATCACGGACTTCATCACCCCACACGCGCTCCCCTCCAAAGACTACATCCTTCTGGGAGACCTCAACTTCCACCTTGAAAAGATCAACGACCGCAACACCGCCACCCTCTTGGACAACCTCGCCAATCTCGGACTTAAACAACTGGTCACTTCCCCCACCTACATCGCAGGTCACACACTCGACCCCATCTTCACCTCCAGCAACCATGTCTCCTTCAGCCACACTACGGATCTCCTCTGGACTGACCACAGCTGCGTTCACTTCACCTACAACAAGCCGAAACCCATCATCCACCTCCAACCAACTCTACAAAGAAACTGGAACAAAATCACCACGGAGCAGATCTCCACATCGCTCCTCCAAACCTCCCCAGCCCTCTCTTCTAACGCCAACGAAGCCGCCTCCAACCTCACCCTCTGGCTATCCAACACCGCCAACACCTTAGCACCACTGAAAAAACGTCAACACAAACTTGGCATCAAGAAGGCCTCATGGTTCAACGACGACCTCAAGAATTCCAAGAAACTGTGCCGCTCCCTCGAAAAGGCCTGGAAAAAAGACCCATCCACCAACACCAAGGACGCCTTCAAAAGCGCCATCCGTACTCACCACCAACTGATCCGTAAAGCCAAGAAAACAGCATTCAAGGATCGACTTGACAACAACGCCCACAACAGCAAGGAACTTTTCAACATCGTCAAGGAATTTTCCAACCCCTCGGCCAACTCCAACGACATCACCCCCTCTCAAACCCTCTGCGACTCCCTAGCCTCTTTTTTCCACAACAAGATTGCTGACATCCACAACAGCTTTGACAACCAACCCGGAAATCAACCCACCCTACCATCAGCTGACCATCTTCCCCTCGTTAACACCCTTAACGCCTGGAACCCAATCTCCACTGAGGACACCATCCGCCTGATGAATTCCATCCACTCTGGATCCCCCACAGACCCATGCCCTCACCACATCTTCAACAAAGCAGACTCCGTCATAGCTCCGCACCTCCGAGACGTCATCAACTGCTCCTTCAACTCCGCTACCTTCCCAGAAGACTGGAAACACGCTGAACTCACCGCCCTTCTGAAAAAACCAACAGCAGACCCCACCGAACTCAAAAACTACCGCCCCATCTCGCTTCTTCCATTCCCGGCCAAAGTCATCGAGAAAGCTGTCAACAACCAGCTCGCCGCCTTCCTCGAAACCAACAAATCACTCGACCCCTCACAATCTGGCTTCCGAGCCAAACACAGCACTGAGACCGCCCTCATCGCAGCAACAGACGACATTCGAACTCTACTGGACAATGGAGACACAGTCGCCCTCATCCTCCTCGACCTCTCTGCAGCCTTCGACACAGTCTGCCACAGCACCCTCTTACAACGCCTCAGAAACATCGGAATCCAAGGAAAGGCACTGGAATGGATCACCTCGTTCCTCACCGGAAGAACCCAAAGAGTCCGCCTCCCACCATTCAAGTCCGAGGCCTCTGAAATCATCTGCGGCGTACCACAAGGATCCTCACTCAGCCCCACCCTCTTCAACGTATACATGAGCCCCCTCGCGGCCATCGCCCGCCAACACAACCTCAACATCATCTCTTACGCGGATGACACTCAACTAATCCTTTCTCTCACCAATGACCCCAGCACCGCCAAAACTAACCTACACGAAGGAATGAAAGAAGTTGCCGAATGGATGAAACAAAGCCGTCTAAAACTAAACTCAGACAAAACAGAAGTCCTCATCTTAGGTAAATCTCCCTCTGCATGGGACGACTCCTGGTGGCCGGAAGCCCTCGGAAATGCACCCATCCCGACAGACCACGCACGGAACCTTGGCGTCATCCTGGATTCTTCACTCTCTATGAACAGACAAGTCAGCGCCGTATCCTCTTCCTGCTTCAACATTCTTCGCATGCTCAGAAAAACATTTCGCTGGATCCCCACCGAAACAAGGAAAACAGTCACCCATGCCCTGGTCACGAGCCGACTGGACTACGGAAACACCCTCTACGCAGGTACCACCGCTAAACTCCAGAAGAAACTACAACGAATCCAAAACGCCTCAGCCAGGCTCATATTAGACATCCCACGCAACGAACACATCTCTGGTCACCTTAAAGACCTCCACTGGCTACCCGTCAATAAGAGGATCACTTTCCGTCTGCTCACCCACGCACACAAATCACTCTACGACATCGGACCAGATTGCCTCAACTCTCGACTGTCCTTCTACACCCCCTCCCGCCAACTTCGATCTTCCAGCCAAGCCCTCGCCACTGTACCTCGCATCAACAAGACCACCATGGGAGGCAGATCCTTTTCATACCTGGCTGACAGAACATGGAACTCACTCCCCGCTTACCTTCGCCTCACCCAGAATCATCTAGCGTTCAGAAAACAGCTTAAAACGTGGATTTTTGACAAATAACCCTCCCCCCTTCCTAAGCGCCTTGAAACCCTCTGGGTATGTAGTGCGCTATATAAATTTTATGACTTGACTTGACTTGGCAAGCATTGTTTTTTTTGCAGGAAAGCGTTCCTTCCTGTACAAAAACTATGCTTTAAGAGACTTCCCTCTTTGTTTGTGTGCGGCATTCTACAGCATACATACAAAGAGGGAAAATATGGAAAAAGAAAATATTTCTCCTTGTTACACCTACCTCAGGGAGGCAGAGGATTTTTGCACAAATCCTTGTAAACAATTCTTAGAAGATAGGGATTTGCGTAAAGACCCATGAAGGTTGCATGAGAATGCCCATGCACCACCCATGGAATGCGCTCTTGGTGCAATGAATGAAAGACAGCGCATAATGCAGATTTTTGTTACTTTTAGTTACAACCCAACGCAAATAAATATTTGCATTAGAGTGTCAATTTCAACCTAATTCTTTGCGTTGGGTTAGGTTAAAAAAATTATTACAAAAATAACGTAAAATCTTTGTAAATAAAGTGTTTCCAGCCTTCAACGTCTGCAGGGGGGCTCTGTGTGAGAAGGTGGCCTGATATGCAGTGCTCACTATTCTAGTGAACACTATGTATCAGTCCAGCAACCCTTATTGATGATTGGTTGTAAGTCAACCTTATAGACCAGCTATCCTAGTAGCGTGGATACGAGCAGTCTAAGGCTAAAGACTCGAGAGGGCGTGTTAAGCCAGCTGTTATACCACACATATGCCCCTTGAATACCAAGTGAAAGGACACCACACAAGTGTTATGAAAATAAACAGTGTATTTATTAAAATCACAACAGCCCTGTACTTTTTATGAGGACAGGGTACTAAGCACAAAACAAAACTCTTACGAAAATACTTAAGTTAGCACAGTATATACAAATGCCCGAGGGGCACGGAAAACCATATACTCTGAAAGTGGAATGCGAAATTACTAGCAGGTAAGTACAGTACTAATAGGCTTTGGAATCGCTAGGTCTTGACTATAGAATCTTCAGATTACTTCTAGGAGGCCTAGGGGACTCGGGTGCAGAGTGTGCACTCTCACGCGTGATGCGGGACAAAGTCTATGGTAGCTAGATTTCACAGAGTTAGTGTTCTCGGGCGAATCCGACCTGGTAGGAGGAAAACGAAAGTGGATTCTGACCCTTGGATAGTGAGGCTATGCTGGGGCACCGAAATGCCGAAGTTACCTAGCCCAGGGGCTGCAGCTGCATAGGTCTCAAAAGACGTCGGGAATCCTCGTAGACGGACCAGGAGCCTGGAAGAAAGATGCTGGCAGGCGACCAGTGAAGAGAGTTCGAAGTGATCCAAGCCTGGATCTTGAAGATAGATGACACCTGAAAGCAGAGGGGACCAAGTTCGTGACTACTAGCCAGTAGTCAGGTGGCACCAGGAGGGCACCGGATGGTAGTCACCTCGACTAGGTGAGTAGGTGACGCTGTGCTCGCAGATCTCACGGACCAGGAGGCGTTGTCGGCGACCAGGATGGAGGAGCGAGCTGTCCCACTATGGATGAAGCTGTCGGCGTCGCTGGACCCAGGATTGGGCAACAAAGCCTTGGCAAATTCAAGCCCACGCGGTGGACTCAAAATGGCGTCTGGAGTGGACCAGGAGGGTCCGGGGTGCCTCTCTTGAAGAAGGAAGCAAGGGCCAGTCTGGAGCAACCAGACCAGCAGCAGTGATGTCGTCGGGCGTCGTGAAGAAGGCCACAAGCCAGCCCGCTAGTAGCCACACAGTGCGGTGAGCAGGCAAGAGAAGAAGGGCCCCACGCAGATCGTGGAGATGCTGAAGGGCTGATCTTCGGTGCTGGAGCTGCTCAGGGTTGGGGTTTCTCGGACCCCAAAGCACTCACCAGTGGAGCACACGGTGGGCTTGTTGCAAAGAAGTCGTGCAGTCTTGGCGATCGTCGGTCCCTCGAGGTCTCGTCGCACTCACGGTTCTCAGCTTGGCTGTAGAGGTGAGTAGAGGTCAGAGGTGCCAGGGAAGCCGGGTCTCGTCGAGCTGGGCAGTCGGATTCCGGAGGAAGGACTTGCAGCAGACCGCAGTGTTCTTAGGATGGTGCCCGCTTGATGCAGGGTGACTACTCCTTAGCCACAAGGGAGAATCTTGAAGAAGAAATCTTGATGTCTTTTCGCAGAAAGTCGTGTCTTGATTCCAAAGATGATCTAATTTGAACAGGGGGCCCGCTCCTATCTTTATACTAAAAAAGGGGGCTGACCCGGTGACTAGGTCCTGCCTATGGGTGGGACTAGGAGGGGGGTCGTTACACCCCTCTCCCATGCCGGACTTTCCCCAGGCCAGGGGCTGGTGTGCCCCTGGAACTGGTTCTGACCGGCCTATGCGTAGTGAGCACCGGGGTGCCACTCAGCAGTCACCTTCCTGTAAAGCCCTGCCTACCCAGGATACACAAAACCCTGTCTGGGACGGTGCTAGCACCGCCCTCAACAGGAAACCCTTTGTCCAGGCTCCCCTCGCTGGAAGGACTCCCAGCTGCAGGGGGTCAGACTCGTGTCTGTGGTGGCAGCATCCATTTTGTGGAGCTGAGGCTTCGTTTAACTTTAACCGGGGTTCACAGTTACATACATGTCGTGTCCCTCTAGAAGGGTGGAATGCTAACCCCGTCGCCAGAATTGGCGAGGGGTTAGTATTCCAATTCGTATGACACCTTACTCGACATGTTTTGATAACGCAATACCAAAGATAGCATTTAACCGCGAGGATTATAATGCACTTAAGAGTATATGGTATGCGTTATCATGGAACAGCTATTAGGACTTGGTTCCGCAAGCTGCAGACAGGCTCAGCTCATGCCAGAGCACCATCTCACACGATTCCAAGCACTCTGCCTTCAGGATTGTCAAGGCCTGCCATAGGAGTGACTGATAGGAATCTGTGTGTCCATTTTAGGGTTAGATATAGGTATACTATATCTACAGCAAAGGGTGATTACACGACTTTGCCCCAGCTGTCATGCAGCCAGTTGTGTCAAATTTAGGAGGCCAGCCAGGGGTGGCATAATACATGCTTCAGCCCCTGGTAGGCCCTGGGTACACCTATGCCCTGAGTTACAGGGTCTGATAAGGTGGCCCAGTACCAATTGGAAATGTACCTAAGGTACATGGAATCCATTTTACAGAGAGAGCAGTAGGCCTGGGGTTCTGATTGGCAGGGTCCCAGGTCGACTATGTCAAAAACCAGCTAAAACACAGGGCAAAAAGTTGGGGGCAACCATAGTCAGGAGGTACCTTTCAACACAACCCCCCCTCCCCCCCCCAAACGAAAGGAGATAAGGCTATCCTTGTCCAGGTAAGCCTCTATTACCTAAGTGGCCATATAAGGAAGGACCAGCTCTGGCTTGGTTTCCCCCTGTGTCATGGTCCACTAGGCAACCCCTCACCCTAAGGGTATCTGAGGGTCTCCACCATAGGGAATCTCTGCCTTTGGTGTGTCTTGGGAAAGAAGAAGGCTGATGCTGGGATGGAGTACTGAAGTGAGGCTCCTCTACCTTTGGGCTCAACTTCCTCCAATCACCATTCATCATGTGTGCCTTTCTTTCTTTAGCTGAGATGCACTGAGCTCTCAGGGTCAGTCTCTGGCTACCTAAAGCTGGAGGCTGAGTCCCTCTGTTTGGCTTACTGGAGGGACAGGTCAGGTCTGGGGTTTTTAGGCCCCATGTTTGGCTGTGCCCAACAGTGTCCAGCTGTGGGAGGTCCCTAACTACTTTTAAGGGGGATCCCTCAGGAGTCTGATTTATTTTCACTTGGCTAGGTTTACCAGCTTCAGTGATCCTAATCTGCTGATTAAGGAGTTCTTTTGGACAGGGGGCCCTTTGGGGTCCACCACTGGCCTCCCTGACCTCTACAGCCCTGGGCTGACTGAGGCAGGGTAGAGAGGGGCAGGTTACCTGCTCCAGACTGGGTCCCACCTTGGAAGGGTCCACTGACATCAGGGGCTAGGCCTGACTACCTCTGGGGCAGTTCCTTCACAAGGGGTCAGATCAGTTCCCTGAGGAGGCTGATCCTTTCCTAAAGTCTGGTGGGAGGGAGATTTCTCTTCCTCCTCAATACTCTCTGTCTGAGTGGAGTGATCCATTGTTTCAGGCTTCACAACACTATCTGTTTGAGTAGAGGCTGAGACCATTACAGCCTTGCCAACCTTTTCAGGAGGGCACTCAGTTTGTGTTTGGGCTGTGACTGTCACAGCCCTCCTATCCTGTTCAGGAAAGTCTGTCTGAGCCTGGGCAGTGGCTACCACTGCTCTTCCAACCTTTTCAGGGAGGAATGGTGCTTGGACTGGGGCTGTAGGTATTACTGCCCCACTAACCTTTCTGGGTAGGCCTATCATTCTGGAGTGAGTTTCTTGCTCCACCTCAGCCCATGCTGAGATTTCCAGGTCATTCCCCAGTAAGCAATCTACAGGTAAGGTGTCTGTCACTGCCACTCTCATGGGCCCTGTGATATTACCCCAACTGAGCTCGACTACTGCCATGGGATGCCTTCTCTTTACTCCATGAACGTCTGTCACCTGGTAAAGGAAACCAGGGGTCAGTTGAGCAGAGGGGACCAGATGGTCAATCACCATGGTGATACTGGCCCCTGTGTCTCTGTATGCCTCAACTTTCTGACCATTGATAAAGGGCTCTTGCCTATACTTTCCCAAAATGTGGGAACCAGTAGTGAAGTTGGCAAACCCCAAGCCAGTCTCACAGACAAGAGTGTTGTTAGGGGACCTGGCTAGGCCATAGTCCTCCTGGTTTCCCAAAGTAATGCCCACCACATTCTTGGGGGCACTTCCGCCACCTGGGGGATTACCACTAGTAGTAACAGGAGGTCTGGGAGTGTTACTTGGGGGTATGTCTTCCTTATTGCTATTTGTAGGGCACTTGGCATCACTTTTGTAATGGCCCACCTGTTTACAGGCATGGCAATAAGGTTTCTTCTGTTCTGAAGGTGTGTTCTGGGACCCACCACCCTTGTTGGAGTTTTGGGGCCCTTGGGAAGTCTTCTCTGTGGATTTATCCCCACCCTTCTCTTGAGGCTTGGTTGATTCCTTCTTTTGGTCACCACCCTGGTTCTTAGGCCTGACCCTGGTTCTGACCCATTTGTCTGCCCTCTTACCAAATTCCTGTGGAGAGGTCAGATCAGAGTCTACCAGGTGCTGGTGTAATAACTGGTTCTGACAATTATTTAAGATTTGCTCCCTCATAATTAGATTGTACAATCCTTTAAAATCAGTAACCTTACTACCCAGTAGCCAGCCTTCAAAAGCCTTAGTGGCACAATCAACAAAGTCAGTCCAATCCTGAGACTGAGTTTTCTGGGTGTCTCTGAACAGCATCCTGTACTGCTCAGTGGTTAAACCAAACCCATCAACCAGTGTATTCTTCAGGACTTGGTAATTGTTAGCATCCTCCACTCTAGTAGTGAGGAGCTTATCTCTACCTTTACCTTCAAAGGAGAGCCACAAGATAGCTGCCCACTGACTTTGGGGAACACCCTGCACAGTGCAGGCCCTCTCCAAAGCATTAATCCATTTGTGGAGGTCATCCCCTTGTTTAAAGGGGGGCACTATCTTATTCAGGTGCTTTGTATCAAAACTCCTTTCCCTATTGCTAGGTATTTTGCTGCCACCAGTGGGGACTACCCCACTTAACTGTTGCTCTCTAGCAAAGGCAAGCCTCTCTTTGGCCAGGGCAAGTTCTTCCCTTTCAATCCTCAGATTGACTGCCCTTTCTTTAGCTTCATACACTCTCCTCTGAGGGGAAGTCATCCCTCTGTGAGAAGAGTTGTGAGAGCCATTGGTTTGAAGGGATCTGTTAGAGCCTCTGGATAGAGACCTAACTCGTCCATTCCCAATGTTAAGCTGGCCTGAGAGTGGCCCCAGGGGTCCCCTAGTACCATTCTCATGTCTGCTTAAGTTGGACCTGGTTAGTCTGCTGACTTCTACCTGTCCCTTATCTGCCTCATCCCCAGATAGATCCTCATCCTCCTCCCCCTCTTCAGTCTCAGCTGAGAGGTGGATTAGGTCAGGGTCTCCTCTGGTTCCCTCAAGGGGAGGCATGTTCCCATCTGGATTAGAAAGGTCTGGGTTACCAGCCCTCCTGGCATCATAAGTCTCTAAGAGACCAATCAGAAAGGGAATGGTGGGGTTAGACCCCTGTTTTAGCTTCCTGGAGGTACACACCTGTCTCATCTCCTGGAAGCTAAGAGCAGCATATCTGGAAGTGGGGACCTGTGGAGGGTCCACTGACACAAGGGGAGACTCAGAGTTTCCTCCTTTGTCTGACATGCTGATTCTAGTGTGGTGTAAGTGATGCACCTACCTACACTATATGTTTGCCTACTGATCCCTTGCTAAGAGTTGCAGCCAAGGTGTGCTAAGCCTTGAGGAGCTACAACAGCTGGTTCAGTAGAACTCAAAGTATTCTAAGCTAAGTTATATGTACCTAACAGTACTTATGTGATCTTTCAACAAGATATTCTTAGGATACGTGTGGTAAAACAACAGCAAGCTCAAATCCCAACCGCTGCTCACCAATGTGAGAAGGTGGCCTGATATGCAGTGCTCACTATTATAGTGAACACTATGTATCAGTCCAGCAACCCTTATTGATGATTGGTTGTAAGTCAACCTTATAGACCAGCTATCCTAGTAGCGTGGATACGAGCAGTCTAAGGCTAAAGACTCGAGAGGGCGTGTTAAGCCAGCTGTTATACCACACATATACCCCTTGAATACCAAGTGAAAGGACACCACACAAGTGTTATGAAAATAAACAGTGTATTTATTAAAATCACAACAGCCCTGTACTCTTTATGAGGACAGGGTACTAAGCACAAAACAAAACTCTTACGAAAATACTTAAGTTAGCACAGTATATACAAATGCCCGAGGGGCACGGAAAACCATATACTCTGAAAGTGGAATGCGAAATTACTAGCAGGTAAGTACAGTACTAATAGGCTTTGGAATCGCTAGGTCTTGACTATAGAATCTTCAGATTACTTCTAGGAGGCCTAGGGGACTCGGGTGCAGAGTGTGCACTCTCACGCGTGATGCGGGACAAAGTCTATGGTAGCTAGATTTCACAGAGTTAGTGTTCTCGGGCGAACCCGACCTGGTAGGAGGAAAACGAAAGTGGATTCTGACCCTTGGATAGTGAGGCTATGCTGGGGCACCGAAATGCCGAAGTTACCTAGCCCAGGGGCTGCAGCTGCATAGGTCTCAAAAGACGTCGGGAATCCTCGTAGACGGACCAGGAGCCTGGAAGAAAGATGCTGGCAGGCGACCAGTGAAGAGAGTTCGAAGTGATCCAAGCCTGGATCTTGAAGATGGATGACACCTGAAAGCAGAGGGCACCGGATGGTAGTCACCTCGACTAGGTGAGTGGGTGACGCTGTGCTCGCAGATCTCACGGACCAGGAGGCGTTGTCGGCGACCAGGATGGAGGAGCGAGCTGTCCCACGATGGATGAAGCTGTCGGCGTCGCTGGACCCAGGATTGGGCAACAAAGCCTTGGCAAATTCAAGCCCACGCGGTGGACTCAAAATGGCGTCTGGAGTGGACCAGGAGGGTCCGGGTTGCCTCTCTTGAAGAAGGAAGCAAGGGCCAGTCTGGAGCAACCAGACCAGCAGCAGTGATGTCGTTGGGCGTCGTGAAGAAGGCCACAAGCCAGCCGGCTAGTAGCCACACAGCGCGGTGAGCAGGCAAGAGCAGAAGGGCCCCACGCAGATCGTGGAGATGCTGGAGGGCTGATCTTCGGTGCTGGAGCTGCTCAGGGTTGGGGTTTCTCGGACCCCAAAGCACTCACCAGTGGAGCACACGGTGGGCTTGTTGCAAAGAAGTCGTGCAGTCTTGGCGATCGTCGGTCCCTCGAGGTCTCGTCGCACTCACGGTTCTCAGCTTGGCTGTAGAGGTGAGTAGAGGTCAGAGGTGCCAGGGAAGCCGGGTCTCGTCGAGCTGGCCAGTCGGATTCCGGAGGAAGGACTTGCAGCAGACCGCAGTGTTCTTAGGATGGTGCCCGCTTGATGCAGGGTGACTACTCCTTAGCCACAAGGGAGAATCTTGAAGAAGAAATCTTGATGTCCTTTCGCAGAAAGTCGTGTCTTGATTCCAAAGATGATCTAATTTGAACAGGGGGCCCGCTCCTATCTTTATACTAAAAAAGGGGGCTGACCCGGTGACTAGGTCCTGCCTATGGGTGGGACTAGGAGGTGGGTGGTTACACCCCTCTCCCATGCCGGACTTTCCCCAGGCCAGGGGCTGGTGTGCCCCTGGAACTGGTTCTGACCGGCCTATGCGTAGTGAGCACCGGGGTGCCACTCAGCAGTCACCTTCCTGTAAAGCCCTGCCTACCCAGGATACACAAAACCCTGTCTGGGACGGTGCTAGCACCACCCTCAACAGGAAACCCTTTGTCCAGGCTCCCCTCGCTGGAAGGACTCCCAGCTGCAGGGGGTCAGACTTGTGTCTGTGGTGGCAGCATCCATTTTGTGGAGCTGAGGCTTCGTTTAACTTTAACCGGGGTTCACAGTTACATACATGTCATGTCCCTCTAGAAGGGTGGAATGCTAACCCCGTCGCCAGAATTGGCGAGGGGTTAGTATTCCAATTCGTATGACACCTTACTCGACATGTTTTGATAACGCAATACCAAAGATAGCATTTAACCGCAAGGATTATAATGCACTTAAGAGTATATGGTATGCGTTATCATGGAACAGCTATTAGGACTTGGTTCCGCAAGCTGCAGACAGGCTCAGCTCATGCCAGAGCACCATCTCACACGATTCCAAGCACTCTGCCTTCAGGATTGTCAAGGCCTGCCATAGGAGTGACTGATAGGAATCTGTGTGTCCATTTTAGGGTTAGATATAGGTATACTATATCTACAGCAAAGGGTGATTACACGACTTTGTCCCAGCTGTCATGCAGCCAGTTGTGTCAAATTTAGGAGGCCAGCCAGGGGTGGCATAATACATGCTTCAGCCCCTGGTAGGCCCTGGGTACACCTATGCCCTGAGTTACAGGGTCTGATAAGGTGGCCCAGTACCAATTGGAAATGTACCTAAGGTACATGGAATCCATTTTACAGAGAGAGCAGTAGGCCTGGGGTCCTGATTGGCAGGGTCCCAGGTCGACTATGTCAAAAACCAGCTAAAACACAGGGCAAAAAGTTGGGGGCAACCATAGTCAGGAGGTACCTTCCTACACTCTGTATTTAAAAACCGGGGATAGAACAAATCAGTAGAGCTCATAAATTAAACAAAGGGATTCATGTTGCTCACACTGAACCATCTAGACTTAAATTCACTTAATCTCATCTCAGTTATCATAAACCCATCCACAGATATGATGCAGAGCTCTAAATACATCTTACACTTTTTCATTCGGTTCCACAGAAACAAAGGCAATCAAAATGGTAAGGTGTGCCAGCGTGAAAATGACTACTCTCTCTCCTTGTATGTAAATCTCAGCTTTTCAAGCTGAAGAATTCCAGTCTGCATCCCACATGCTATAAAGTGAGCATTTTTGTAATATAATTTAGCTATTTCCCTTTCCATATGATTTCTGGTCCAGATCACTGAATTGATGATATTTCTCATCGGAGTAATCAAGCATGCCTTTGGACTGTGACACAACCAGCACATCCAATGTCCAATGTGGATCGGACTCCACCTGATGTGAGTTTTCCTTTATTGTCGCCATTTTTTATCCTGCTGCATTTTCCATATGGACGGGGGTTCTCTGCCAGATTTAGGTCCACATCCTACAGAATTTAGTGAGTTGAGAAGAAGATGGAATCTACAGCATTGCCTCCCCTGTTAGGTTCAACAGCCAACCTAATCTGCTGTAAACTTATTACGGGTTTTTCAGAGGTTAAACATCCATGAGAGCTTCTCGCTCAATTTTTAAGTAATTGTGTGGTCTGCAGCATGCGCGCAAATTAAGTATTTCTGAGAGTTTCTGCAAAAACAGCTCAGGATGATGGAGCAGTGGTTGAGATTTCGGAGGTTTAACATCTAGAGTTCTTGCACTAACTCAGACTCCAACCTTTCACCCAATCAGTAATATAATGAAAACACCACACAAGAAAAATTCCACACCAATTTAAATAAATAGATTAAAATGTATTAAATTATTTGACACCAAAACGACAAATGTCCAATCAGTAGACCCTGAGATATGCAATGTTTAAGGTTTTGAAGAAAAACAGTACTTAGAAGCAAGAATTGCCAACTGCGGTTATCTGGTAGCAGTGGACCGGGTCCAAGTCACAAGTTCTGGTCGACTGCCATGGAGTGCAGGTCAGATACGGTCCCAGGTTAGTCCGTTGAAGGTTTACCTTCTCAGGTTCATGCCAAGAGTCCAGTTCGCGTTGCAGAGAAGCACGGGCGAATAAAGGGCTATCAGTCCACTGTAAAAATTACCTTGTGTGCTGGTGCGTCGAGATGCGAAGTCCTTGCACTGGCCTGCCTGGCGTGGGTATCGAGGAGCCGTCAGTGGAGCTAAGATGTGCTATGCTGCGTCAAGGTGCATTGCCCTGAGTCAAAGTCACTGGAGCCATTGATGGGCACTTGCTGTGCAGAGTCCGACGTCAAGATGCGCTGAGGTAGATGAAGCTGGTGGTGCAGCGAGGACTTGCAGGGAGATGCTCCAGTGCTAAACTGAGATGTTTTGAGCTGGGCCAGTTGTCGCCATCAAGATGTGTCACACTGGGTCGCGCTAGGTCAGTGCTTGTAAAGCTGCCAATCAGAGCCTTCAATGCGCAATCCGGCGTCGAGGTGGGCTGGTTGTCAGCAAAAAGATGTGTCACGCTGGGTGCAAGTGTGGTAGTTGACAGCTCCGCCCCCCTTTTCAAGTTGGAGATGGCCCATTTGGCCAATATCCAGACCCACCTTTGTGATACTGTCTAGGAGGAATACACAAAGTCCACTACCAATCACACCATAGTCATGTGATCCAGGAACATACTGCTGGTACCAAATGTTTAGGAAAAGATATGGAAACTTTATAAAAGTGCCATTTTCAAAATTGTGTCTTAAAATGTCATCACTTATTACTATAATAAGGAAACCCAATATTAATTTAGGGAATAGGTAGGCCTCAGTAGTGAAAAACAAATGTAGGCTACCAGGACATGTAAAACTTAAAAGTACATGTCCACTTTTTTACATACTGCACCATGCCCTCTGGGCTGTTTCGGGCCTACTCTAGGGGTGCCATATGTATTAAAAAGGGAGGTTTAGACCTGCCAAAAGGTTTATTTTGCCTGGTCAAAATAGCAGTTTAAAACTGCACACACACACACAGGCTGTAATTGCCCAGAGACCTGTTTAAAAGGCTACTTATGTGGGTGGCACAATGACTGGGCACATATAGTCCCGCTTTACTAGGGACTTACAGGTAATTTAAATGTGCCAGCTTGGTGTAAGCTCATTTCACTATGTTTAAGGTAGATAGTAAATGCACTTTAGCACTGCCTATCAGTGGTAAAGTACACAGAGTCATAAAAGCCAAGAAAAACAGGTTCAGAAAACAGAAGGGGGAAGGCAAAACAGTTTGGGGGATGACCCTGCAGAGAGGGCAAAGGGAACACAAACTTAACTAACTCTATCCCTTTTTCCATCTCCCCCACTACTCCAGACTTTCTAAGTTGAAGTATCTATATCCAACTAAAAACAGTAGCCATTTAGTTGTTGACATGCTTAGAGCGTATCAGGCCATATTAATACAAGGTAACATTGTCAGCACAACAGTTTTAAAATGTATACTACAGGTTTGAACCACAGGCAATGTAAGTATATTAGTCTTGTGCCTGTCGTGGGTGGTATTATACCTGCCATGTGGATTAAACCGCTCCGATTTGTCCCATGGCAGATGCGACCTTCAGGAATCCCCTATTGGTTCATTCTTCAAATGATCTCAGCTGCATTTGGAAAGTTGTCATCTTCTCCTTCGCTACCAGTCTCAGGGCATCCACCTTTCTGCTTTGTCTCTATGGGTTGCAAATCTTGTTACTAGTCAACAGCTTCCCTGTCTCCTCAGCTACCTAGGGTGCAGGGGAGCCGCCCGCCCGCCCACCAACTCCAGCCTCTGCTGTCTGAACATCTCCAACCAATCCCATGCTTCCTGCAGGATTTTGAAAAATGAAATTTGCCTTGATGTATGATCTTCATTTTAGCTGAGTATTACATACATACATTTACATTAGTGAGTTGCATCATGTTCAGTCCTCGTTTCACTGCCTTAAACTATTTGCATGGTTGTGATACTGTTGTCTCAGTGTGGGAAGATGCCAATTGTAGATTAATCAATGAAAAGTTCCAACTTAAGTCTTGACATGCAAAGATCTGCACCTCTGCCCAGATAGTTCAGTATCTGGACAATCATGGGTGGTCTCAGGGAGGCTCATACAAGAGGTTTGGGGGGTAAGGACCCTGTGCATCCATGCAATTATAAAGCATGCAAATATGGCTCTCAGGTGACATCCAGAACCAGAACCAGTCAGTCATGAAATGTTCTGGCATGCCCCCTCTGCCATATCAATGAATCAAGTTTATTTCTGCGGGCCTCCACATCCTCAGGTCGTTTTTCTAGTCTGGCAGATGCATTCTGCAAGCGTGTCACCTCAGACTGGAGAGACTGCATATTGTCTTCTGCTGTTGCTTCTGATTTCAGCCTCAGAGACCTGTACAGCGACTTTCTTCAGGTCCTGATGCAAATTCTGTTAATGACTACGGAACGCGATTCGCATATCTCATGAAAGATTTTCAATGTGGTGATTGATAGGGCTTCTGATTCTGCAGCGTTATTGGGGGGTTCAGTGTTCAGGCCTGCTGTCTCATCAGTGAGCCTAGCACAATTATCAATCTTACAATGTTGTGGGGGAAGGGTTGTGTCTCACTCTTCCATATGATGTTGTCAACTGGTCAAGTACTGTACTTTCGATGAGAAGAGCCCTCACCAGCACCAGATCATGTCCAGTCCTCAGGGAGAAAAGAGAGAGTGTAAGCTCGGGAGAGTCAGGCTCTCTTCTTGTTGTCCTGGGTGTGCAGCTGGAATCCACTTCTCCTATTCCCATAATTTCACAGCTTTGCTTTTGGCTTCTGCAGGAGCTGTACAATCCTGGCCATATTCTTATCTGTGGAGAGGTAGTAAGAGCACCTTTGTCTATCATACTGATTGGAAGCTCCTCCACATGCCTGTTATCGCCTGGAGCTGAGAAAAGTAGCATATGGGTCGTCGGTACGGCCAAGCTCCTGGTAATCATGGAGTTTGAGTATGCATTTTTATGTTTTGAGGGAATCATCCATATTTTATTTTTTTATGTGAAGTCTTTTTATTCAAAATAAAAAAGACAATACAAAATAGGATAGGGCATCAAAGGAAGAAAGCTCAAGTGTGCATATAGCGTATCATTGCAAGACAGTTAGATGCAATATCATTCGTAGGACACTTAACAGCAACAAGAAGCAATAGGCAAGATGTGAGGCATCCAATCTATGCTTAACGCTTTTGAACGAGACTAGTCAAGAAAAAATAAGTTAAAAACAAGGGCTAGTAACATTAGGTCGATACATGCCTTCAGAATCCCCTGGACCACATCAGCACTAGTTAGGTTTATGAAAAATGCCGCAGGCACAAGGGGGGATATGTCCAAGGCGCAGCCTAATAACTTATCATGTACAGAGAATCTCTGATGATAGGGATGTTTAATCAAAAAGCTGCAATGTTTTAGGTTTTGGGAGTAAAGCAGGAGGATTCAAGGTGAGTAAGACATGTGAGTAGGGGGCACCAAACACGCAAGAACTTGGCAGCAGTGTGGGCAGATTATGCAGGAGTTGTTCCATCGCCATCCATTCCCAGAGGCGCTGGAACCTTAGGGCGACATGGGGTTCCATGAACTTCTTCCAAGCCAGTGCAATGAGCTGTCAGGCTGCATTTAGCATATGACAAATAAGTCACCAGTCAACATGTGTCAATGCTTCCAGCAACAGAGGTCGGATGCCCAATATAACAGTAGTATAAGCAGAATGGATCAGGTACTCCGCTATTCCCTTAATGTGCCCTAGGATCTCCTTCCAATACATAGCTATAAGGGAATCAGACTACCAAATGTGACAAAAGTCTCCTCTCTCCGTGCCACATCGCCAACAGAGGAAACAACGTTGAAGGATATATAGTGTAGATGTGGGACGGCGTATCGTAGCACTGAAACATCACCTTATATGCTGTCTCCCATTGTTAAATACTTCTCTATGTTTTGGTGATATCACATCACGGTGTCTTCCACTGCTTGGCTGAGATGCCATCCAAGCTGCTATTATGTCGACTAGCTTGATGTGTGGGTGGAGTTGCGTAGAATGCTGCAGAACTCGTTATGTGTTCAAGATCAGACCCCGAGAGTCAATATAAGTCCTAACAAGCTTTTCAAAGGGAGTGTAGTCTCAAGTGTCTCCTTGGTGATTGGAGGGGTGTAGTGTCCAGTGGCGCAATTGAAAGTACTGCATCCCTTCCGATTCAGGGAATTAGAAATCCGCCTTGCAGTGCTCAAATGACTGAATAGTGCCATCCACAAATGGATCCCTTAGCGTTCTACATTTTCCGACTTCCCAGCTATGAAACTCAAGAGGGCCCAGTACCGGGGTGAACTTAGAGTTACGGGCAATGGGAATGTTAAGGAAGGGAAGTAGTAATGCCTCTCCGGAGCGCTGTCTTATCCTAGACCTCTAGTACTGTTCGGGTGAGGGTGGCCAAGCAGGCACTATATGGTCGAATATGCTTAGGGTGCCAAGCTAGGTCCCATGGGGGACGAAAGGCCACTGCCCAGTCCATATCAAACCAGTGTTTGTTACTCTCGTGAACAACCCATCCAGAGATAAAACCTAAGTGGGTTGCCCAATAGTAATCTAATAGGTTAGGGCATGCCAATCCCCCCTTCTCCCTACGGTTTCAGAATCAGGGATCATATTTTATAAAGTAATAACGGTTACCCGTTGAAGGGCATGTCCGTTTTGGAACTCTAGACAAAAGGAGTCTCATCAGGACTGCTGCTGCTCACACTCAGGTTAGAGAAGAGCTCTTCTCATGGACTCTGTTACACGTGACTTGCGTTAGAAATCTGAGCTTTTGAGGCCACTACCAGGACAAGGGAAACTCTGCACTTATACTTCACTGACTGAAGTTTGGGTGGTTTAAAAAAAAGTGGATGTGCTACATTAAAACACTGTTGCTGAGGCCTACGGCCATTTTAAAGCCGATATGTGAATATACAAAATATCCACTGCTAGAAAACAGAGGTGTACATTTGTTGAAGGGAAATATTTTGCATTTAAGAATAAACCATAACCAAATACAAATTATATTAAGGTCAAAACACAACTGGACCCGTCAAAATGGTATGGCGATCCCCACATTTCAAAATCCATCTTCACTCACTAAAAACAGTTCCAACAGAGTTCACTTAAAGTGACTAAAAAGAAGAACAGCATCTGTACTGTTACGTGGCATTTCAATGTTGTTATGCCCATTGGATCCTAATGCTTCTCTGGCACTTCAGCCCATTAGGCTTCTTTACCATATCAGTTTTCGTTGCATCTCTTTCATATCTGGAGAGGCACGGCACAGCCTAGAGTTCTTCACCATCCTGGGTGGAGCTGAACTACAGCTAAGTGGCTCCCTCTGTGCTGGGTTCTTCAAAGCTGCTTTTCTGTTCGATAAGGTACATAGTGGCTGAGGAGGTATGTGAGGTTGGGATGTGGTGCAATGGAGAGAGAGGGCACGGGGATACCAATATGGTGGATCTTTTTTTGGGTCAAAACTCTAGAAGCCTCAATTACATGTCCCTTTGCCAGCTGGTATTCTTCTGCTGCCAGCAAAGTTGGCAGGATGCCAGCCTGGCAACTCACACAATCTTCTTTCTGTGGCATCCAGGGTTCTTCCTTTATGCAGTATGGGGGCTGGGTGACACAGAAGGTAGTAGAATTTATTTTTGGGTGGCCACAGTGTGTGAGACCAGGGTTGCCCTGCAGATGTTGGAGATTGACTGTTTACACTTATGCCCACATAACTGTGAGGAGCTATCTTGTCAGAAAGTTCACCTAGCTCGACAGCTCTCCTCTCGACGTAAAGCCCCTAAGGTCTAACTCGTCCGACTCCAGTTTAAGTAGGCCCGTTGCCTTTTAAGACAATGTACGTCGCCATTTAAGACAATGGAGGTCACTATCGTCCCAATTTATGCAGAATCATGGTCATGTACGCCATTTGACGCAGATGCTGTCTGACTTTATCTTTCCAAGAATTGTGAAAGTGTCAGCTTGTTCGACTAATGACATAGATATAACACCTGATGCGATATCAGTCTGGGTCAAGTGTCTACTTATAACCATATCTGAAAGAAACAGGTTAGTATTAGATTCCTTACCTTAGAATATCCCCAGGCGTCAGACTGGATCTGGAAACTTTTGCGTAGCAGTACCCTTGCGCGTCGTCTGCGGCTCCGCGTCCAGAGTCGGCATGACGTCGCCGGAGTACTGAGACGCGCCCTCGCGCGCTGACGTCAGTTCTTCTTTTTTCCGCGCCAGTAAGTGCCGATCCGGAAAAAGTTGAACCCTCAGTCAATTTTTGACTAAACTTTTTCGATCATTTTTGCTCTTTCTTCGAAGTCGACCGACTCAGACGGTGCCGGTAGGGATGCCCGGGTTCAAACCCTGCATCGTCTGCAGCCGACTGATGTTGGTTACCTACCCCCATCGCCGGTGTCTACATTGCCTGGGGCCCGACATCGAAGGCTAGGCAGGAGCGGTCCCACAAGCGCCTCGAGCTCCGGCAGTCGGCCCGCGCCGTTCGAGATCCCGGTCTGGACGGAGGTAGAGGGACCGGTCGCGGGGCCGAAGTCATCACAGCTCGGAGAGTCGTCACCACTCCTCGGGCTCCAAGTCCTCAGGTAAGAGGCACAAGAATTCGAAGAAGCGACATCGCTCTTCTGACTATCCCCCCCCCCGTCCCCCAGACACTCGCGCAACGCGGCTGGGGGTTCAGGGCGACACCGCCCACGCGGCTCCGCAGGCATCGCGGCCTGCTCCATACCCGCCGGTCCCTGGGCAGAACGCGACGCCGCAGGAGATCGACGCCTTCCTCACGGCCATGAGGTCGCTGACTCGTCGGGTTCCGCGGTCCCGACTGGGAGCCCAAGTGGGCCGGGTGTTTCGGAACCGGCGCCATCAGCGACTTCAGTACTGACGCCGCAGGGCCCCGCTGGATCCGGTTCCAGATCTGGGGCATCGTCGGTCGACCTTACGATCTCGCTAGCGCCTAGGGTGTCACCCCATACGCTGTCCCCAGACGACGTCGTCCCCGATCCCCCCCTCGACCTGGTTCGACGCCGGAGCGGCGCCGCTCAACGCCGAATTCGCCGTGGAGAGAAGACTCTTTCTTCTATGATCCGGCCCCATCATTTGACCCTGAGTACCAGGAGATTGGTGGCGAGGCGGAGTGGGAGGGGTCTGAGGACCCTCTGGCACGTGAGTGCCAGTCTTATCAGGACTGGGCAGGTTAGCTTGGGGATGCCAGTGATTTGGACACTTCGCCAGGCACTGGTTTTGTCTCCTCTCCTACCGTGGCTACAGAGGAGGGGGGCTGCCTATAGTGTGGTGTTGACGCGGGCGGCCAAGGCCTTATCCCTTGAACTCCCCGTCGCGGCCGTGAGGACTAACCTCCTCACTGAGGTCCTTAAACCGCAAGCATGCTCTTTGGAGCCTCTGTTGCTGTTTAATGAGGCCTTGTCTGACGTTCTTCTGGGCACTTGGTCCAGGCCCGCTACAAGTCCCCCTGTAGATAGGAACGTGGCCAGACGCCACCGCCCGGCTCCGGACGACCCTTGCTTCCTGAGCACCCACCCCACTCCCGAGAGCCTGGTCCTACAGGCCTCTAACTCCCAGACCGCATTCCCTACGGCTCTCCCCGATCGGGAATCCAAGAGGTACGAACAGTATGGTGAGAAGATGTTCTCCTCACTGAGTTTGGGGTTGCGGTCAGTTAACACTGCGTGCCTCTTGGGACGTTATTCCCACTCTCTGTGGGACACGGTTGCGGACGTGCTGCCACAATGTCTGGAGGAGGCCCGGACTAAACTCGCCCAAGCCCTGCAGGAGGGTCGAGATGCGGCACGGTATTCCATCCAATGTGGACTGGATACAACGGACTCGCTAGGCAGAGCGATGGCAACTTTTCGGCTGATGTCCAAACCACCCTTATGGACATGCCGTTTGATGGCGACAAGTCAGACAGTGCGCTTGAGCGCTTTAAAGACTCCAGGGCGACGGTCAAGTCCTTGGGCCTGTCAGCCCCACGCCAGCCAACTGCTGCTTTTCACTCCTTTCATGGCCAAGGAAGGGGCGCCCCTACACGTCCTGCCAGCCACAGGCTGCAGACTAACATCCAGCGAGGTGGCGGACGTGGTAACCGTCGTGGCGGTGCCCAGGGACAACGGCGAGGCCAGTCTACATCCACCCCCGCAGCATCCGCCTCAAAGCCCTCCTAGTCCGAGCTTTCAGGCCCACGTGACGCCAGTCGGGGGCAGGGCTCGCAATCACCTCCTCCACTGGCGCACTGTCACATCGGACAGGTGGGTGCTGCAAATCGTCCGAAGGGGCTACTCCCTCCCCTTCGAGGCGACCCCTCTAGCCATGCCACCGTACTACCACCGCGTGTCGGGGGATCACTTGAATCTTCTGCGAGAGGAAGTTACGGCCACCTCGAGACTACGGCCGACCTCCTGCACCTGCTGGGGTTCTCCATCAATGTGCCAAAGTCACACCTGTGCCCCTCTCAGAAGCTCCTTTTCATCGGAGCGGTTCTAGACTCAGCGCAGTTTCGGGTTTAGCCTCCTGAACAGCGGGTTCAGGATATTCAAGCTCTGATTCCGATCTTTCAGCCGTTATCCCAAGTCTCGGTCAGGTTGACGCTGCGGCTTCTGGGGCGGATGGCCTCCTGTATCCTTCTGGTGCATCACACCAGGTGGCGGATGCGGGCTCTGCAGTGGGACCTGAAGTTTCAGTGGGCCCAGCATCAGGGCAACTTGTCCGACCATGTCTTGATCTCGGAGGGCACTGCAAGACAGTTGCAGTGGTGGCTCACGGACCGTGATTGGGTCAGTGGCAGATCCCTCTCCCTACCCCAACCGGAGCACGTAGTTGTGACTGACGCGTCCCTCCAGGGTAGGGGGGCCACATGGGAGAGGTAGAGATCAGAGGCCTCTGAACTCCGGCGGAGCATTCCTCCCCTCTGTCCGGGGGAGAGTAGTGCAGGTGTTGACGGACAACACCACCGCCAGATGGTACTGCAACAAACAGGGTGGGTGGGGTCGTGGGCCCTATGCCAGGAGGCTCTGCGCCTCTGGCAGTGACTGGAACATCAGGGCGTGACCCTGGTGGTTCAACACCTGGCAGGTTCTCTGAACGCCAGGGCGGACGAACTCAGCCGTCTGTGCATGATGGATCATGAATGGCGTCTGAACTCGGACATGGAGCAAGGCCTCTTTCTGCAGTGGGGAGAGCCTTGGTTAGATCTATTCGCCGCAGAAGAGAACGTGCAATGTCATCAGTTCTGCGCGTTGGAATTTCAAAGGCGGCACTCGCTCGGAGACGCTTTTCGTCGCGAGTGGAGTTGCGGTCTGTTGTACGCATTTCCGCCTATACCACTTCTGCCCAGAATGCTGAAGAAGATCAGGCGCGACCGGGTCCAAGTCATCCTTGTGGCTCCAGACTGGGCACGAAGATACTGGTATCCCGAGCTACTCAGCATGTCTGTCGATCCCCCGATTCGTCTGCCTCTTCAGGAGGATCTTCTGCCGCAGCTGCAGGGGACGGTCCTCCACCGAACCTGTCCAGTCTCCACTTACATGCGTGGAGATTGAGCAGCGGCAGTTGAGGCCATTCGACTTGCCTCCTGAAGTCTGTAATGTGATTCTGGCAGCCAGGCGTCCCTCCACAAAATCGGTATACGCCTGCAGGTGGTACAAATTTGTGGCATGGTGCCAGCAAAGCTGTGGATCCCCTTTCTGCCCCTCTTTCAGAGGTTCTCCTCTTTCCTCTATCTCTCGCTCAGCAGGGCTCTGCTCTGGGCACTCTGAAGGGCTACCTCTCTTCTTAAGGCTCCCTGATCAGCCCTCTTTGTTCAAGTCCCCAGTTGTAAATAGGTTTTTGAAGGGCATCACTCATATGTTCCCTCCTGTTCCTTTCGTGATGCCTCAGTGAGACTTGAACCTTGTTCTGATGTGCGCTCCCTTCGAGCCACTTCATAACTGTCCTCTTCGTCTCCTTACTCTTAAGACTGCATTCCTGGGTGCCATCCCCTCTGCCAGGAGAGTGAGTGAGCTCCAGGCTCTTTCTTCTCAACCTTCTTTCCTTTCTGTCCATCCGGACAAAGTTGTGTTGTGGACGCAACCCTTTTTCCTGCCCAAGGTAGTTACAGCCTTCCACATTGGGCAGTCCATCACCTTGCCCACCTTCTTTCCGCCTCCGCATCCCGGGAAAGGGGAAGAGAGGCTCCATCGTCTGGACCCAAAGCGTGGGCTCTCATTCTATCTGGATCGCACATGCCAGTTCCGGGTGGATGACCAACTCTTTGTTGGTTAAGTGGGTGCTAAGAAGGGTCGGGCGGCGCACAAGCGGACCATTTCTCGATGGGTCGTCTTGTGCATCAAGGCTTGTTACTCTCTGGCTAGAAAGGAGCCTCCTGTGGGGCTACGTGCCCATTCCACTCGGGCCACGGCGGCTACTACTGCCCTGGGTCGGGGAGTCCCCTTGCAGGACATCTGTCAGGCAGCTACGTGGGCCTCGCTGCACACGTTCGCAAGACACTAATGACTTGACAGCCAAGTCCGGAGAGATGGCTTTTTCGGCCGTTCCGTTCTCCAGGACTTTCTGGTGTAATTATTGGTTCGCAGACACACCACCAGGGTTGGTATTGCTGGGGTATCTATTCTAAGGTAAGGAATCTAATACTAACCTGTTTCTTTCAGATGCACAAGTTACTTACCTTCGGTAACGATATATCTGTAAGAAACAGTAGTTAGTATTAGATTCCTTACTGCCCCACCCATCCTCCCTGTTCTGCGAACCGATATCTAGGGTTAAGGTTTACCCCTTTCAGGGCCCTAGTTTCTTGGCACCAGTGTTGGTTTTTATCATGGCTCTGCGTTTCTGGTGCGGAAAAGCTGTGTATAAGAACGGGCGTCAGCGCGTGAGGCCGGCGTCTAAGTACTCCGGTGACGTCATCCCGGCGCCAACGACGCACACGGAGCCGCAGACGACGCCTACCGACGCGCAAGGGTACTGCTACCCCAAAGTTTCCGGATCCAGTCTGACACCTGGAAATATTCTAAGGTAACGAATCTAATACTAACTACTGTTTCTTACAGACATATCGTTACAGAAGGTAAGTAACTTGTGCGTCAGGGTAAAATAGGAACAAGTACAGACATGTAGCTAAAACAGTGTCATCTCAATTGACGTCCTCTTACATCAAAAATTCCAATCTCTGATAAGATTGAGGGCTACATTTTAACAATTCACGCACAGTAACGCAGCAAGCCACCTTGCTGCGCCACATGAAAGGGAGAGGGCAGGAATGCGCCATATTTAACATTATACGGAGCATTCCTGCTCTATGCCTGCGCTGGTGCATAAACTGCAGCCTAGCGCCAACGCAGGCACCCTTGCATCAACGTGCAAGGCTGCCTGCATAGCATGAAGGATTGTTTTTATGCAGGAAGGTGTACCTTTCTTCACAAAAACAACCCTCAGAGGCATTTTCCTCTTTCTATGTGTGTTGTTGATTGCAGCACACATAGACAGAGTAAACAATGAGGAGAAATAAGGAATATGCTACTTACCCAGTAAGCATCTGTTCTTGGAATATACAGCTGTAGATTCATATGCTTCAAAAAAGATCGCCATCTGGTGTTGGGTACGGATGTTTGCACTTTGTTTTTGTTCGAAGAAGTCTTTGCAGTCACGAGGTAGGGGACTCCTCCTTTCGGTAATAGTGCGCATGGGCATTGGCTCCATCCCCAGATTGTTTTGCTACAAGGGAGATGATGGAGTTAGTAGGAGTAGAAAGAGATGTCCATGTATATTGTATCTAAGTAAGATGATACTGCAACAGATGAAGGTATCCGGGGAGGGTGGGTGGGTGGATATGGATCTACAGCTGTATGTGTCAAGAACATATGCATACTGGGTAAGTAGCATTTTGCGTTCGAGGCATATGAGCTGTAGATCATATGCTTTAGCATAGACTACATAGCAGTTATCTCCTAAGCGGTGGCTAACCCATATCTGTTGCAGTGGTTTGAAATAGTTTTCTAAAAATGGCCTGAAACACACTAGCTTTTTGTTTTGCTAACACATCTACACAATAGTGCTTTGTGAACGTGTGTTGCGTAGACCACGTTGCTGCTCTTCAGATCTTATCTAAGGGTATGTTCCCTAGGAATGCCATAGAAGCCCTTAGTTTGAGTGTAGAATGCGCCCTAGGGGGAACTGTTAATGTGAGTTTCACTTTAATATAGCATATTTGGATGCATTTAATGATTCACCGTGCAATACCTGCTTTTGATATGGGATTGCCTTTATGCGGTGGCGAAATAGCAACAAAAAGTTGTTTTGTTTTTCGAAAGGATTTAGTTCTTTCAATGTAATATAGTAAGGTTCTTTTTACATCTAATGTGTAAAGAGCACGTTCTGCCATTGAGTCTGTTTGAGGAAAAAATATAGGTAGCTCAACAGACTGGTTCAGATGAAAGGCAGAAACGACTTTGGGTAAACATTTGCGATTAGTCCTAATAACCACTTTATTGCGATGAATTGGTAAAAATATTTCTTGTATGGTTAGTGCCTGGAGCTCACGAACGCTTCTGAGAGAAGTGATGGCTATAAGGAAGGCTACTTTCCAAGTGAGAAATTGTAGCTCACATGTGTGCAGAGGTTCAAATGGTGGACCCATGAGTCTTGTAAGGACTATATTAAGATTCCACACTGGAGAAGGTGGAAGTCTAGGAGGGATGATTCTTTTAAGTCCTTCCATAAATGCCTTGATAGCGGGCACGCGAAATAAAGATAAGTGTTGTCTGTTTTGTAGGTAAGCCGCTATTACAGCAAGATGTAACCGTATAGATGAATAAGCTAAATTAGAACACTGAAGGTGTAATAGGTAGCAAATTATGTTTTGGATTGAAACATCTAGGGGATTGATTTAATTGTTTGGGCAGTAGATGACAAATTGTTTCTACTTTGCTTCATAGCATGCTAGTGGTAGAGCATCTCGCCTCTTTAATGACGTTCATGAAGTCTGGCGGGAGATTAAGGTAGCCAAACTCTATGACTTCAGGTGCCAAATCGCAAGGTTGAGTTGACTGGGATTTACAGGTCTTATTTCTCCATGGTTCTGAGTGAGAAGCTTGGGGGAGAGGTGTAGTTTTTGGTGAGGAACTACAGATAGCTTCAATAGGGTTGTGAATCAGGGTTGTCGAGCCCATGTGGGAGAAACTAGGATCATTGTGAGGGACTGTTGCTTGAGCTTCCGAACCACTAATGGAATTAGCGGGAAAGGTGGAAAAGCGTAAGCTAATATGCCTGACCAATTCATCCATAGCGCACTGCCTTTGGATGATGGGTGTGGATACCTGGACGTGAAGTTTGGGCATTTTGCGTTGAGGTGTGTTGCGAACAGACCAATTTCTGGATAGCCCCACATTTGGAAGAATGGGATCAGAACTTGAGGATTTAGTTCCTATTCGTGGATCTGTGGTCTTTGACGACTGAGCAGATCTGCGATCTGGTTTATTTATTTATTTTATTTTGACGGTTTTATATAGCGCAAACAAGACATTTGCGGGTATCAGAGCGCATTACAAGGTAAATATAGAATACACATAGGCATATAATAAATAACAGAGTTCCATTTGAATCAAGAATGGTATAATCACAATAGTCCTAGTTCAAGTGAATTTGGCCATGAGAAGAGATTTCACTTCTTTTTTTAAAGAAGCAGTAGAGTGATTCAGTCTAGTTTCTGTGGGCAGAGCATTTCAGATCCTGGGCGCCATCCCCGAGAAGGCTCGGTTGTATGTTTTCTCCTGGGAGGTGTTCTGCAAGGAGATCTATTATTTGAGGTATGGCCCATCTCCAAATGCTTTGAGCTAGGCGTGAAAGCTGTATAGTGTGTGTGTTTCTCCCTGTTTTTGTATGTTGTTCATTGCTGTCATATTGTCTGTACGGACAAACAGAGCTGTGTCTACTGGATGCAGTTTAAAAGCTTTCAATGCCAGACAAATCACAAGTAGCTCTAGGTAATTGATGTGAAGGTGTTTCTGTTGTATGGTCCATGTGCCCTGAACTGTGTGTTTTTGAAGATGAGCTCCCCAACCAGTGAGTGATGTGTCTGATGTTAACAGTATCTGTGGAACCGGGTCGAGGAATGGACGCCCTTTGGGAAAGTTTTGTGTATACCACCACTGCAGAGAGCGATGGGTGCGGCCGTCTACCAACACCAGATCTGTCAGCTGACCTTGAAACTGGTTCCACTAACGTACCAAGCATTCCTGTAGGGGATGTATTTTGAAGTCTTGCATAAGGGACAATTAGAATGCAAGAAGCCATAATGCAGATTAATTACATGAACACTCGGGCTGGTAGTGAGTGTTGGGGCTGAAATTGTGATATTAGATTTTGCATGTTGCGTGTTCTGGCTGGATTGGGGTATGCTAGAGCTTTGCAAGTGTCTATCGTAGCTCCTACATACGCTTGTGTGTTGGACGGCTGGAGGTGAGACTTAGTGAGGTTTACAGTGAATCCCAAGTCGTGAAGCAGCTGTGTTGTCTTGCGAGGGAGGAGAATGCAGCTGTGCTGTGATTTTGCTTTTATTAGCCAGTCGTCCAAGTAAGGGAATACATGAATGTGCTGTCTTCTTAGATGAGCTGCAACCACTGCGAGGCACTTAGTCAATACTCTGGGTGCTGTAGTTACCCCGAAGAGGAGAACTTTGAATTGATAATGGTATCCATCCACCACGAACCAGAGATATTTTCTGTGAGCTGGGAGAATGGGAATAAGGAAGTAGGCGTCTTTTAAATCCAGAGTGGGTAGAAAGTCGCCTTGTTGAAGCGATAGGAGCACCTGTTGGAGGGTCACCATGAGGAAGTGGTCTGACTGAATATACAGATTTAACTTTCTGAGGTATAGTATAGGCCTCTGAGAGCTGTCCTTTTTTTAGATTAAAAAGCACAGGGCGTACACTCCTGTTCCCTGATGATGGAACGGGACTAGTTCTATCGCATGTTTTTGTAAAAGAGAGAGAACTTCTTGTTTGAGGAGTGAGATGTTCTGGTGACATTACAGGTTGCTTTTGAAAAATATTTGGGGGAGTGCTGGTAAGTTCCAGGCAGTAACCATACTTGATCATTTGTCTTACCCACTTGTCTGAGGTGATGCAATTCCAGACAGGTAGGAACTGTGAGAGCCGTTACCCAACAGGGGTGGGATGATCGGGGGGTAAGGGAGGGAAGTCACTGCTTATTTGCAGGGGAAGTGCGGGTGGAATTTACTCTGCTTCTTCCCTTGTTATTATTTTCTCTGTAGTTTCCTCTAAAATATCCTCTGGAGGAAGTTGGATTGGTTATTACCTTTATACAAGGAGGAGGGATTTTCTGAAGAAAGTGTTTTTGAGCCACCCCTTTAAAAGGAGCGGCGAAAGGAACCCCGGTTAGAGGGCAATTGTAAGGTCCCCATGGACTTCGCAGTCTGTGTCTTTCTTCATTTTCTCTAATGAAGTGTCAACTGATGGCCCGAACAGATGCTCTTTATCAAAGAGCTGATTAATTATGGAGGATTGTACCTCCTGTTTGAAGGCAAGCGTGCCCAGGTAACAGTCTGCTGGTGTTGATGGCACAAGATGCTGTGTCTGCTGCATCTAGAGCGCATTTTATGGAAGTGTTGGTGATGAGCTTCCCTTCCAGGGGGAGGTCGTTAGCTTTAGTTTTATAGTCCTCCGGTAGATGTTGCATGAGTTTTTCCAACTCGTCATAGTGAGCCCTATCATAGCGTGCTAACAAAGCCTGAGCATTACCAATGCACCAATGGTTAACCGCCTGGGAAGCCACTCTTTTTCCTGAGGCATGAATAAGATTTGAATCCTTATTAGGAGGAGGTGCATTGCCTGTGGTTTGAGAATTAGCTCTCTTGCGGGCGTTAGTTACAACAAGAGAGTCCAAAGGCAACTGGATTTTTCTATATGCCAGGTCTGTAGGAGCTGCTTTGTATTTCTTATCCACTCTAGTTGTTAGTAGTCTGGCTCTAACTGGCTCTTTGAATACTTTGTCAGTGTGTTTTAGTAAGTCCTTGAGCACTGGTAAAGTGTTAGGAGACCTTTGTGAATGTGTGAATGTCTCCACAAGAAAGTCCTCTTCTAGAGTGTCTGAGTGATGTTGCAGCCTGTGAAAGTGAGCAGACCTGTTAATAAGCTGCGCAAACCCGATGTTATCATCAGGTGGAGAGGAACTAGCTGGATAGAGGTCTGGGTCGTTATCCTGGTCTTGGTCTTCATCATAATTGTCCCAGGGATCAGTGTCCTGTGGTATGTCATGTAGCACATAATGGTCCTCACCCCCATCCCCATTGTCCTGTGTATCAGGTGATAATGGAGGCAGGGGTGAATTTGATGGTGTAATTATCAAATTTGGGTTAGGAGGAGGAGAGGGAGGTATGTAAGGAGGAGAAGGGTTGTCCATCTTTTTTAGAGATATAGGATGATCCTCTGAGATCCAGCTTCCGTTTCTTAGGAAGAATGACTTGGCGGTGTCCAGTCTTAGTGTCAATGCGGAGTCTCTTTTGTTTGGGATCCAAAGGTGGCTGTTCGGGTTTTTCGGATCAGAGTCTTTACGTGTGGATTTCGGCTCCGAAGCTTTCGGTATTGGTTTCGGTTCCGAGGCTTTAGATGCGTGTTTCGGCTCCGAAGCTTTAGGTTTGGAGGCTTTCAGCTCCGGGTCTTTGTGTTTTGTGGGTTTCGGCTCTGAGGACTTTGCTGTCAAAGATTTTTTCAGTGCCGGTGTCGTGGAGACTGGCAAGTCCTTGTGGTTATGTCTCGTGTCAAAGGTGTTGGTTCGGCACCGGAATGAGGCTAGCTCGAGCCCGAGCCCAAAGGCTTGGGTTTGTATTTCGTAGCCGAGCCCGAGGGCGGGGCGTTTGAACCTTTTTCTTGGTGCCGACCTGAGCCCGAGGGAGAAGGTGACACAGGAGCCGCAGGTTTTGGGTGAGTGGGCACAGGGGGGATTTGTACTCGCAGTACGTTGACCCGGAGTGATGGTCGCTTCTTCCATGTTGGAATCGGTTTCGGACACAGAGACGAGTTCTTCTTCTTCGGCTTCTGGATCTGGCTGGTGGAAATCAGAATCTTCTCCGAAGATGTCTGGTACGGAGCTGCTGCTGTAATGCATTTCGTGGCGTTGAGCCCGCCACTCACAAGTGGTTTTCTTTGATTGGAATGATCGACAGGCTTCACAGTCCTTTTTGTTTTGTTTCTCAGATAGGCAGATATTACAGACCTTGTGCAAGTAGGTACGTGGAAACTTAGCACGCCACCCGGAACAAAACTTCAATGGAGTCCGTTCCATCGACTGCTGGTGTGGTCGGCAATACCGTCGAGGGTGGAGGATTGCCAGTCAAAGGGTTTCGAAAACGATACCGAACCGAAGTACAACAATATACATCCGAAACCGATGGCGGAAAAAAACAATCTCTGTATGGAGCCGATGCCCATGCGCACTATCAACAAAAGGAGGTGTCACCTACCTCGTGACTGCAAGGGAAAAAACAAAAAGTCAACATGCCACCCTACATGTCGGAGGCTAAGAACCTCATATGTGGAATTCCCAAATGATCATTGCTCCCTCCCACATTATTCAACATACATGGTCTCGCTTGCGAGCCTCATCAGATCACACAACATCAACATACTCCCCCTACACAGATGACACACAGCTGATACTCTCCCTGTTGGACTAAACCCCCACTACAAAAACTTACTTTACTACCTGTACACACATCTGTAGCGTCTTAGATGAAGTTAAACTGACACTACAATAGAAAACTAATGTAATTTTCTTTGGGAGTAAAGTCTCTGCTCGGGAATCCACCTGGTTGCCAACTGACCTTGACCCCATCCCTACACCCACTACCCACACCAGAAAACTGGAAATCACCCTGGATGACAGCCTTGAAATGACAGCCCAAGTAAATGCAGTGGCCTCTGCCCATTTCCAGATCCTGAGGATACTGTGGAAGATCTCAAATTGGCTACCAGAGAACACCAGGAAAAAGGTTATACAGGCCCTGATCACCAGCAGACTTGACTACAGCAACAAACTCTACGTAGGAATCTCCAAGAAGCTCCTGAACTGGCTCCAAATCATCCAAAACACTGCAGCAAGATTCATCCTCAATTTTCCCCGCCGCACCATATCACCCCACATTTCAGAGAACTGCACTAACTCCTCATACACAAACACACATAGTTCCAACTGCTCACACACCTACAAGGCACTACACAACACTGCCCCTGCCTACCTCAAAAGCTGTATACACTTCCACATACCTCCCAGGCACCTCCACTCAGCTGGACTCCCACTAGCACACATACACTGTATCCACAAAGCCACAATTGGTAGCCGTGCCTTCTTCTACATCTCCGCTAAAGTATGGAGCGAGGATTAGTTACTTACCTGTAATCCTAGTTCTCTTCCAGGGGTATCCTCATCAAAGTCATCAGCATTAGAATATTCCCGCCCATGAGCGGGACCCCGGAAACATTATATTATATGTGCCCCACAAATATATATCCATATATATGGTAAACTCGAAAAGTACACCACCAATCGCAACACCCAATACAGCGTTGGAAAGGGGGGGTCCTGTAGATGGAAATAGGCTATAAAAAATATAAAAATAAACGTTATTTAAAAAATAAACAATACAAAAAAAGTAGTCCCTAAGTAGTAGCGCCGGCCGTGTGCGCTAACAACGTGGACGTGCGTGCTGACATCATCTAGCGCGGGGAGGAGCGGTGGACAGCAGCGGTGAAGTCGGGCTGAGATACATGAAGCGCGGGGAGGAGCGGAACGTGTGCTGCTCAGAGAAGCGATGGGAGGAGGCGGACCGAGGAGCGGTGAAGTCGGGCTGATGGGAGGAGGCGGAACGAGGAGCTGTGAAGTCGGGCTGATGGGAGGAGGCGGAACGAGGAGCGGTGAAGTCGGGCTGATGTGAGGAGGCAGAACGAGGAGCGGTAAAGTCGGGCTGAGGTAGGTGAAGCGCGGGAGCGCTGGGAGGAGGCGGAACGTGTGCGGCTGAGTGAAGCACGGGGAGGAGTGGAAATGTTGTGGCGGGCTGGGGCCGGGGCGGGAGTGCACGCAAGCCTGAAATGCTGCCCCCAGCCCCCTTCAGCCCCAGGCAACGCTGGGGCGGGCTGCTAGTATATATATAAAAATAAGCAATTGCAGCCTAATAAACACCAGAACTGAATTATGCTGTAAAGAATTTCCATAAACCATGAACAAACATGCATTATAAACATGAGAGACAACAACAGTATTGTTTCAGAACTGTTTTAATGCTCAGAAAGCAGTGGAAATTCTCATGAAACACTGAAAGCATAGGAAGCTCCCAGGCTCCATTGCAAAACTACAGTCTAAAAAGACTGAAAAGCTAACCTGCATCAACATGCAGCAAACTGACACTATGCCTTTAAGGCACCCATGACCCCCAGCTTCCCATCATGCCTCAGGGGTGACAGTTAGGTCAGTTGTTCTTTGCGGAGACTGAAAAAACCATGAAACATTTAGGTTAACCATATCTCCAACTTAAAATAATCCTTTGCCCGGGGAGGCGGGAGGGTTGCTTATGACTTTGATGAGGATACCCCTGGAAGAGAACTAGGATTACAGGTAAATAACTAATCTTTCTCTTCCAGGGGATCCTCATCAATAGTCATAGGGTTTGGAAAAAAAGATGGAAGAGAAATGGACTGATTAATATGAAAATCAGAGACCACTTTAGGTAAAAAGGATGGATGTGCTCTTAAGACTACTTTGTTATGGTGGAAAACAGTGTAGGGTTCTTTTGTACACAGCGCTTGTATCTCACTTACTCTTCGCGCTGATGTAATTGCCACCAAGAACGCAACCTTCCAAGAGAGGTGTTGCAACGAGGCCTTGTGGATGGGCTCAAAAGGAGGCCCCATCAACTTGGATAGAACCAGGTTCAACTCCCAAGGAGGAGAAGGATTTCGCACAGGGGGATAGACTTTCTTCAACCCCTGAAGGAAATCCTTGACCACTGGAACTTGAAAGAAAGAAAGTTGGCTTGGTGATTTCCTATACGCTACAATGGCTGACAGATGTACTCTAATGGAACCATACTTCAACCCAGATGTTGCTAAGGAAAGGAGGTATGGTAGAACAACCTCCTCCTGCCCCGTAGTAGGGTCAAGATGACGCTCCCTGCACCACATATAAAACCTTTTCCACTTGAACGCATAAGACGCTCTTGTGGAAGGCCTCTTATCTTCTTTTAAAATGTGCAAACATTCAGGAGGCAGGTTCAGATGTCCGTACTGCAGGACTTTAGGAGCCATGCTGTCAGGTTCAGTGATGAAAGGTTGGGATGCAGAATCCTGCCGTTCATCTTGCTCAACAAGTCTGGCCTGCAAGGAAGCCGTTTGTGTGGACACGCAGACAGATGAAGAAGGTCCGGGTACCACCACTGCCGTGGCCAGTCCGGAGCTATGAGAATCATCTCCATGTTCGACCTGAGGAGCTTGGAAACCACCTTAGGGATCAGCGATAGGGGAGGAAATGCGTAAGCAAATGTCTCTGACCAATCCATCAAGAGAGCATTCCCCTGCGTCCCTGGCCGGTGGAATCTGGACGTGAAGGCGTGGCATTTTTTGTTTTCGTCGTCTGCAAACAAGTCTATAGTTGGACGACCCCAACAACGAAAAAGCTCGTCTACCACCTTGTCGTTTAGCACCCAGTCTGGCTGATCTTCGAAGTGCCTGCTGAGTGTGTCTGCCTTGACGTTTAACTCGCCTGGAAGGTGCACTGCTACCACTGAGATTTCGAGCGAGAAGCCAGTGCCAGATCGACTGTGATTCCAGGGAGAGAGGGCGTGACCTTGTACCTCCTTGTTTGTTCAGATAGAACATGGTGGTTGTATTGTCTGTCTGAACCAGGACTGAGTTGGTCTTGATCGCTGGAAGAAAAGCTTTGAGCGCAAGATGCACCGCTCGGAGCTCCAGCATATTGATATGATAGGTCTGCTCCTGCGCCGACCACTGACCTTGAATCTGAAGGCACCCCATGTGTGCCCCCCAGCCTTGTAGAGAACCGTCTGTCACTATTGACTGCGTTGGGAGAGGTTGGTGAAAAAACACTCCCACCAGAACATTCTGTGGTCGAGTCCACCATTTGATGGAAGTCTTCGTTGCTTGGGGCAGACTGATTCGGTCTTCCCAACGCCCTGTCGCTTGGTCCCATTGGTCCTCCAGAGCCTGCTGTAAAGGACGGATTCTCAACCTGGCGTTCGGTATGAGAAAGATGCAGGACACCATGGAACCTAGCAGGGAGGCAACCTGTCCGACAGTTGGGTTTCTCGACTCGAGCAGAACTCTGCATTTCTGCCGCATAGAAAAAAGTCTCTCCTCCGAAGGAAACGTTTTTCCCAATTTTGTGTTCAGAACAGAGCCTAGGTAGTGGATGGACTGTGTTGGCTGCTGGACTGACTTTTCCAAGTTGACGTGGAGCCCGAGTTTGTGTAACTGGCGCAGGCAAAGCTGGAAATCGTTCGCTACCTGTACAGGAGATGGACCTTTTATGAGCCAGTCGGCCAGGTACGGATAGATGAAAAGTCCCTTTTTGTGAAGGAAAGCCGCCACCACTGCCATGCATTTGGTGAAGACTCGTGGTGCGGACTTGAGCCCGAAGGGCAGCACTTTGTACTGGTAATGCTTGTTGCTGATCACAAACCTCAAGTACTTTCGGTGATGCAGTGCAATCGGAATGTGAAAGTATGCATCTTGCAGATCCACCGAACACATCCAATCCCCGACTTGCAGATGTGGACATATTTGGTGAAGAGCTAGCATGCAGAACTTTTCTTTGACTATGACCTCGTTTAGAAGACGAAGGTCTAGGATGGGTCTGAACTTGTCCTCCTGATGTCTTTTGGGAACAAGAAAATATCTGGAGTAGACTCCTTTTCCCCTTTGAGAGGGAGGTACTTCTTCTATGGCTCTTTTTTGCAGAAGTATTTTCACCTCTCTCCGGAGCAGTTCCAACTGGTGGGGGAGAGATTTCTTCAGAGGAATTTTCTTTGGGAGCGCACGGAAACGTAGCGTGTATCCATTGCGCAGTATATTCAGCACCCAACGATCTTTTGTGATGCTGACCCACTCTGCCAGATGTTGTGAAGCACTTCCTCCCACTGGAGTGGGCAACGGCGCCAGAGGAAGCCACTGCTCAGGCTTTTCCTCCCCTCGCCGTGTTAGAGGACTGCTGGTGACCTCCTCTACTTCTGCCCAATTTGCCTCCTCGAAATTGGGACTTGCCTTGACTCTTGTTTTGGGACCACTGAGGGGTTTGAACCCTCTGTTGAGCCCCTTTGCCCTTGTTGGTTTTAAAGCGGCGCTTGAACTCTTTTTTCTTCTCTAGACCGACTGCTTTCACAGTGTCCAGCTCGATCTTCATTTGGCTCATCTCCTCGTCTGCGTTTTCCACGAAGAGAAAAGAACCAGAAAAAGGAAGGTTTAAGATGCGTTGTTGTGCATCGGGCTTGAGGCCTGTGAGGTGCAGCCAAAAAGACCTCCTGGCACAAACTCCATGAGAATAAGAATGAGCCGCCAGCATTGCGCCGTCTGCCGCTGTGCTAATTATTGGATTAGACACTAGGCAGCCTTCTGTCAGAGTTTCCTCAAAGTCCTTCTGGTCCTCTTTTGGTAGTTTGGACTTGAAACGATCCATGGAATCCCATAGGGCTCTATCATATCTACCTAATAGAGCAGCCGCACTGGAGATCTTTAGAGAAGAAGAGGCACAATTGCATACTTTTCGACCCCACGAGTCCTGTGATTTGCTGTCTTTGTCTGGCGGCACTGAGGAAGAGGCAAACACTGCATGAGTCTTCCGAGCCGCCGCTACAATCCCAGAGTCTGCTGGAGGATCGGTCTTTACAAAGACTGGGTCAGAGTCAGCTGGCTTGTATTTTTTCTGTATGCGAGCCAGCACCGCCTTAATAGTCGCTGGAGTTAGAAAAACGCCATTAACAGGATCCATAATACCCGGAACCAAGTGTAGTAATGGACGTGAGACAGATTTTTGATGCAACGTTTCAAAAATCACTGTCGTTGCCACTTGGGGGACAGACATTTCAATGTTCAGTTTCTTATCCCCTCTCTGCAAGACATCTAGATACGTGTTGATGTCGTCCACTGAAGAAACTCTGGAGATAGGACTATCTGTCAGTGTGGGAGAATAATTTCTCCTGGAAGATCGGGTTGAGGAAGAAGAAGAAGAAGAAGAAGAAGACAATAGAGTTCTTCGACTCCTGTGATGAGAGCCATGGCCCCTTTCACGTGATGTTCTTGGACGCTCTTCTCTTCTTGGAGAGCGAGATCTGGCTGGATCTTCCCGTCTGGGAGAACGAGATCTGGCCGGCTCTTCCCTTCTGGGAGAACGAGACCTGGATGGCCTACTCACAGGCGATCTTTCAACTTGGCGCCTGGGAGGGCTGCGTCTGTCCACTTCCGCCACCAGTCTTTCAAGTGGGGACCTGTGTTCGGGACTAGCGTACTCTCGCACCAGCTTGGCAGCCCCTGAGTCTCTCCAACGATACAAAGGTTGGTACCATCTTGGGGACAACCTCACCCCCTCCGAAGAAGGATCTGTCCGTCGTAAAGGTGTTTTACTGACCGGACTTCTGGACCTTAAGGGTGATTTCGAGGAGCCAAAAGATGAAGAGGAGTGGCGCGAAGCTGATTCAGCCACCATAATCACCGAGTCCCATGCCATCGAATCAGCCCTTTCATGTGGCCTCGACGTCGGGTGTTCTGACGTCGGATGCCTCGACGTCGACGAACGCTGGTCTCTCGGCGTCGAACAGCGTTGCACTGCCGACGATGGAACCTCTTCTCTCGACGTCAAAAACCTCTGTGGCGTCGATGGAGCAAGTAATCTCGGCATCGAATCTCTCGACGGAGAGCGATGCTAGGAATCATGGTCCCTCGACATCGAACGGCGATGACCAGCAGACAACGGAGCTTCCTCTCTCACCGTCGAATGTCTATGCGACGACGGCGGAGGGGTATTGGCCACCCTCGACGCCGAGCGCCGATGAGACGCCGACGAAGATAGTCTCCTCGACGCTGATCGAGGTCTAGTTGTCGACGGCGGAAGGATTTTGGGCCTCGCCGCCGATCGTCGCCTTGTTGAGGACGGCAGAAGGGTCACACTTCGACGCAGATCGTCGTCTGGATGACGACGGCGGAGGTGTAATGCCCCTCGACACCGATCGTCGCCGGGTTGACGACGGCAGAGGGGTCTTTGTCCTCGACGCTGATCGTCGCCGAGTTGACGATGGCGGAGGGGTGATGGTCCTCGACGCCGATCGTCGGCTGGTTGACGACGGCGGAGGAGTCACTTTTCTCGACGCTGATCGTCGCCCTGTTGACGATGGCGGAGGAGTGACCTCCCTCGACGCCGATCGTCGCCTGGTTGACGACGGCGGAGGGGATTTCGACAACGGATCTGGAATCCTCGACGTCGGCGACGAACCTGATCTTCTTTTCGACGGCGAGCCCGCCGTCGACGGTCGTTTTTTTGATAAATGACCCACCGGTAGTTGTTTCTTCAGCGCCAAGCCCGACGCTGAAGATGAAGGACGTGAAGACTTGTCCCTTGAAGGTGTTCTAGCCCTCTTAGAGCCCTTCTTCACCGGAGATCTTCCTCTGGATGACCTTTGGGCCAGGCCATAAATGCGATTCCTCTCCCTGTCCTTAAGAGTTCTTGCAGACAGGCGCTCGTAGTGAGGACAGGTCTTTGGGTCATGATGCTCAGGCAAACAAAGTATACAGACATCATGACTGTCTGTTTTAGCCTTCTTGTTGCCACAAGAAGGGCAGTTATCAAAGAGTGAGGGCATTTTGAGAGAAAATGCCTAAAAAAAACTGCCAATAAAGACAGATACTTATTTGACTTGATGTAAAATGTCTAAGTAAGACAAAAAGCCAGAAAAGAGTGGAGCTGAGTTACCAGGGTCCTTCCTAAAGGAACCGGAAAGAACAACTGCCTAACTGTCACCCCTGAGGCATGATGGGAAGCTGGGGGTCATGGGTGCCTTAAAGGCACAGTGTCAGTTTGCTGCATGTTGACGCAGGTTAGCTTTTCAGTCTTTTTAGACTGTAGTTTTGCAATGCAGCCTGGGAGCTTCCTATGCTTTCAGTGTTTCATGAGAATTCCCACTGCTTTCTGAGCATTAAAACAGTTCTGAAACAATACTGTTGTTGTCTCTCATGTTTATAATGCATGTTTGTTCATGGTTTATGGAAATTCTTTACAGCATAATTCAGCTCTGGTGTTTATTAGGCTGCAATTGCATATATATATATATATACTAGCAGCCCGCCCCAGCGTTGCCTGGGGCTGAAGGGGGCTGGGGGCAGCATTTCAGGCTTGCGTGCACTCCCGCCCCGGCCCCAGCCCGCCACAACATTTCCACTCCTCCCCGTGCTTCACTCAGCCGCACACGTTCCGCCTCCTCCCAGCGCTCCCGCGCTTCACCTACCTCAGCCCGACTTTACCGCTCCTCGTTCTGCCTCCTCACATCAGCCCGACTTCACCGCTCCTCGTTCCGCCTCCTCCCATCAGCCCGACTTCACAGCTCCTCGTTCCGCCTCCTCCCATCAGCCCGACTTCACCGCTCCTCGGTCCGCCTCCTCCCATCGCTTCTCTGAGCAGCACACGTTCCGCTCCTCCCCGCGCTTCATGTATCTCAGCCCGACTTCACCGCTGCTGTCCACCGTGATGACTGGGAAAACCTTTTGCTAATAAACCACCACTTTGCACTGATATTTGGGTTCGAGTCCGTATTTGCAGCCTTTCTGAACTCTGCGCCGTACTGGATTATCCCTGGAATATATATATATATATATATATATATATATATATATATATATATATATGGATATATATGGATATATATATGTGGGGCACATATAATATAATGTTTCCGGGGTCCCACGCATGGGCGGGAATATTCTAATGCTTATGACTATTGATGAGGATCCCCTGGAAGAGAACCTCCCATACCGCATCAGAGTCTCCTCACCACTTTTCGAGTTCCACAAGAAGCTGAAGTACCAGTTTCTTCCTTCCAAGTAACATCTGATTCATGCGTAGCAACTCCCAGATGTTGGTGGGCCACCACCGAGACCTCTCACAGGGGCGGCCTTAGACATGTGCAAGCTGTGCACCTGCACAGGGTCACCAAACCCCAAGGGCCACCACACCAATATATATTCTTAATATATTAATCCTCTGAGGATGGATACATATTTGCGTGGCGGCCCCTGGCAGGGATTTTGCGGTCTCCGGCTCGGTTACACTTCTAAACATCCTGACCCCCCCCCCCCCACCCCACCCCCCCTCTTCAATGGCCTCTGCGCTCAGCTCCGCCCGGACCCCCTCTTCCGGGGCCTCCTACCTACGCTCCCTGCCCAGGGCCACCATCAGCCTAGAGCCGCCCCTGCCTCTCACCTGTCTTTCCCTTACTTTTTTCTGCACCCCTCCAGGACATTGTCTTTCTGTACCCTCCACCTCTGTGGCACACTTCTTAATTACCTTTCTCATACCTTCTGCTCAACAATATGCTGATTTACAGCAAGGTTTGAACTAAGGTACTCCTACATGCACATTTGTCACCAACTGATGCTGCACTCAAGTTAGGGTTGTGTATGAAAGCTTATACAGCTGCCTGTCTTTTGCCTCTACACTCAAACTACAGACTCAAAATGGAGGTGCATGCCTACATGTACAGCTGCACAAGTGCATGCCAACATGTTTGTGCAGACTCAGAAATATGTGTGGCTGCAAACAGAGCAGATCATATGCAAGGACAAATGCAAGTCTGGGTAAACACATTTAAACATATGCAAATGCCAGTCTATTCACTTACACAGCAAATATGTACAGTGCATGTGAATATATTGAAGAATATAATGCTGAGTTAGGAAACAGTACCTGTGGACTTCAAACACAGGCATAGCTTCAGCGCTGCTTTTGTTACACTCGAGCAACGTATCAAATGTAAAACACTTAAAACATTTCACGGATTATCCACAAATTATCCAGTGGTCATGGACATCATTAACAATAAGAACATCTGCATAATGCACCAAAATTAGAGGCAAAATATTGTGCCATCCCACTTGACGAACAAAAGTGAAGCGTTGAATCCTTGAATTTATGTCTATTAGCTTTTGATCAGAAATATGCTAACTAAAAATTGTATGTCATGTTGCACAGACACTTACCGATGTAAAATCAAATGATTAAGGAGCATCTTCAAGCAAAAACACAAAAAATAATTATAAATGTAGGTGATAAGAACATATTACAGTCACAATTAAAGGCTATTCATGCCAAAACACAGCAGTTTGTCTAAAGGTTTTCGGTTTGTGTTGAGTGCAGGTGCATGAATTTTCTCTCCTCACTGAGGAGACGTTTGCTGTTTCCTCTCTTCCTGGTTGTATGTCTAGGTGGCTGCTAAGTATTACTGTGCATATCTGCCCAACAGTATTACTGCTGTTGATATATTACAGGCATTGTGAATGCTTAACACTTCTAAGCGGTAAAGCAGAATATTGAACTAGCTGTGGGAGCCTATGATGTACTTAGTCCCTACCAATCTCATCTAGACTCAAAAGTTATATTGAAGACCAATGTCCACGCCTTGAAAATGATGTCCAAAACACTTACCACTTTAAGAAGTCGAAATGGTTATTGACAGTGCGACAGTAAAATGACAAAGAAAAGTATGATTACCAATTTTGAAGTTGGTAGTTTCAAGAGTAGGACAGGTGAACAGCCTGGGAAACACCATGTATATAGGAATTGATAGACCTCTGCAAATGTCCCCTTCGGCAATTTGAATGTTCTGGATCTCTGTAGCATCTCTGGCATAACCTTCAGCACACCCTTTCCATGAAATAAAAAGAACATTTAAATGTGCAAAGGAATGCAAAATGGCATACTAGAACACATACAATTAATTGATGTAATACTTTTTTAATGGTTTGCCTTTTAATGCAAAATTAATCTTTGAGAAATTTGAGGATATGTCTAAAGTCTATAGCAGTGGGTGTGTTTATCCTGTCAGCAGTAGTAACTAATACACAGTATTGATCAAAGTAGAAATCAGAATTTACCCAATTAGCATTTGATTTCCTGACCTCTAAAGCCTAAGAACTATCAAATGTGCTGCAGAGCAGCTCCGGTCTTGAATTTGATTACAGTGGAGACTTATACATGAGTAACTGCTTGACTACTTAAATGCTGTCTTGCTTCTTAGAGAGTGTTTTTGTTACAGCTCGATTAATACTAGGAGGAAAGGCTCCATATTAGTCCTTTTTAAAGAAGCTCCTTCTCTGGCGGCAAGGCAGTTTTTTGTTTTTGTTAAGTTTCAAATATTTGCGTTGGTATTTAGGAGCAAAAATATGTTTATCTTTTTCACCGGTGCATCCATGTCATAGGGAGCATCAGTACAAGTGTGACCGGAATCTTGTATACAAATCAAAGTGGTCACCCGGTGGTCGACTTGGCTTTCACGAAAAGAACTCCTATGGAGGCACCAGGTAGAAAATCTGTATTTTAACTCTCCGGATGTTAGCCTCCGTTATCTTTGAAATGCTCAGAAAGAACAGGGATATTAAGGGCTACGAACAGCCGGAAATGAGGGAGTACTTTTATGAGTATTGTTTCCAGGAGAGGCACCAACAAACTCAAAGTGAAATAAATTTGCAGGCATTTTCAAAAGCCATTAATCCAAACCGTTTGTAAATATTTAATCCAAATTTTACATTAAAATCCATTAGCCGCAGTTTATGCAGGTAACAACGGCGAGGCCGCGTGGGGGGATTTCAAGGGACGATGCAGAGGGAATATTTATTTAATGTTACCTCATAGTCGTCCCTCGAAATCTTCCCCTTCCGCCCCCCCAACCCAGCCCCACTGCTGTTACCTGCACGACCGCGGCTGAAATCCATGCAATTTTTAACTGCAAACTTATTAAATAGATTTTTTGTTTCAATTAACCACAACGACTTTTGGTACTAGCCCCTTCTTGAGGAGTTAAAAAAACAGTTTGTAACAAACAAAATGCAGGGTTTCAATCAAAAAAGATTTTTGTTGTTCTGGTATCATTTTATCTTTTCAAAAATTACTCAATTTTTCTAAACTGGTTAGAATTTTTCTTGTGTTGTGTTTTACACTTTATTGCTGTTTGTGTGCTTTATAAATACTTTACACATTGCCGCTAAGTTAACCCCAACTTCTTATGTGCCAACTTACCAGAGGGTTAAGTATGGGTTAATTTAGTGACCTTTATGGTTCACCCTGATAAGGACTGTGGTTATTGCTAGTGTGGGGTCTCTACCCCCTCAACCAATAAACCAATTTCTTACCATAAAAATGAGTGCTAGTACCCACAAACTTAATTCTGATAAGACAGGGATACTTCTCAATAGATGACTGTCACCGTCCTTATCTCAAGTTGCTGGTCCTTTGAACTCTACTCCCCACCTAAATCCTTCCAACTTTTTCCTTTTCATGTAAGATTTCTCTTACTGCTTCTACTACATATACATACCACATGCATATATGGCAATGATTCCCTCCTACCTGGTCCATGGGAGCCCCCTTTATTCTGGCATTCCAAATGACCTAATCTCATGGTTTCGTGCTGTCCGAAAATGCCGCTGTCCGATTTAGCATAGGCACCCTTCATTGCTACTAAGTCACCAACCATCTGACCACTCTTCACCAGCTGCAGAGTTCGCTGCACATATTGTTCAAGGCTCTTTCCTCAATTCACAGACTTTTCTTCATATCATGGGATCTCTACCAACTAAGCATTTTCCAGACTTGCACGCCTGGTTGTTCTCTTTGCTATAATACGCTGTCTGCTCTGCCTTCCTAAAGCTAATAAAGCTGGTGTTAACAGACATTTCTTTCCTGCTGCAAAAAAGCTAGAACGGACTGCTTCCCCCAATCTACTTACAGCCTAACCATCTTCTGTTCAATAACCTCCTCAAAACTTGTCTTTTTCCAAAGGTCCACAATAGAACTGCTTTTTCAGGTGAATTCCTTCTTTGCCAGAGCACCCTTTGGAGTAACAGTGCACTCTTCAATTAACAAAAACCAATAAGACAGTTCATTTAGATGGAACACACTATCATTAGTGACACATGCACTAGGAGTTTCTCAACTTATTATCCAATATTTTAAGATTTTAAGTCCAGTTTACTAGGAGCATTTGTCTTGTGCACATGGTCACTGTCTCATCCATTCTTACCATGACCAAAAGTCATGGTTAATACTGTGAAGATCTTTGTACACTAGCAGCTCATTGTACTATTTATCCGCTGCCACAATATGGGACAACCACATATTAGAGTCAACAGGTTCTATCTCTGCCTGTTCTTTTGCACTTACCAGCACCTTGCTTATATCACTCGGAAACACATCTCAATTCATAATTCAGTTTCTGAAATACATTTTAAAAATGCCTCATTGCCCTCTGAAACCCAGCTTATCTTAAAAAATTGCTTCAACGCTGTCCATCTACTAACGTGTCCACTAGGACTAATACCTGGGGTACTTAAATCACTTCTATCCCATACGTTCTAAAACATATCATCTGAGATTATTACTATCTCTGACCCCGAGTTCAGCAACAGAGGCTCAGCCTTACCATCTATGACAGAATCATTAATGGGCTCACAACACTCGAACCGCTGTTCATTTTTTCATCTACTCTCACTGTGAGGACCATACTCTCCAAACTATTTTGCAAGGTAGATTTATCCCCTCTGCATACATCTACCTACCTTCTTCCTGGCTTGTATACTCTGTCAAAATGTCCCAACATACCGCACTTTTATATTTTCTTTCTTGCTGAAAGTTACCATGTGTGATCCAGCTCCCCATCTATAAACACATTCTATTCATCTTCTCATAAAGGACATCTTGGATAGGTTTGCTAAATATAGGGTAATCAATTCAGCAACTAAATTCTTAGGCTATTTCCCTAGATCTTGGAAAGCCTTGTCTATATCTAATGCACTGGCTAGTGTAGGATCATTATAGTGTTTCTAGTTTCCCTATCCCCCCACTATCTTCTCTTGTTCTTTATTATTGCGTTGTCTTTTTCTTGTGCCTCCCACATCGTTACCTTGATTGCCCTTGCTTGTGGTGGGTGTTCCAAGAAGGACCACGGGCTCTACCAACCATCCAATGTTGCAGGGCTCAATATAAACAGAGTACTCTACTCTTCCTGCCCGGTGTCTTCATTACAGGTGTTCACATGCCATAAGCCTCTCTTGTAAGTTTTTCTGAACATACCTTATCTGTTTTGTAACCTTTGTTATTTCAGACTCATTTTGCAGCAAGGTCTCTTACAGAAACAGCGCACATATCTTCATATTCAATTGTTAGTTGCTTCTTTAAAAAACAATAATGTGATTTTCCAAATGTGGCCATTCCTTATACTCATTAAAATAATTTCCTGGCAGCAGGCAAACCTTGTGCAGATGTACCAGAATATAGTTGCCATCCATGGCTAACAAATGATCAAACACACACCTTTTCAACTCCGGTTTGAAGCTGAAACCATCTACTGCTCATAGACATACTTTAAATGTTTTGAATCAAGTCTTTCACTTGAATGGGGGTTCGCTGGGAATCTGTAAGAATTATGGAGGTGATACTTCATACTATATCTTGCTGTTAACTGGCAAGGTAACATTGATGACTTAGAAACATCTACTCCAATCCTGAGAGAAGCGCCGGTGTACTAACTACCCAAACAGCTGCATACAATTTTCCAAGAGAACTTTCTCCCTTCATTCTTGCTTACACGATCATTGCATGCAGCAAGAACAATAGCATACATGAGAAGATGGCAAGATGTGGCAACTGTGATCTGTATTGTGATACCACAACAAAATGCAGTCTGCAGTTTCTTCTGCACAAAGGATTCTGCATCATAATGTGGGTTGCCAGTCAATTCTACATATTTTATGCCTGGCCTAGGACACATCCTTGCATGTTACTCATCCAGATGTGCAGCTTAACTTGGCAAACACAAACCTCTGCCTGGCCAACTGCATAGCAGGAACTGTATGCAATCGCACCAAAACCAGGTTAATGTGTGATGCTGAACTCAACTTAGGCCCTCCTTCACCTAAAACGAGTGTCAACAGCCTTCCTTGCTGTCCACCTCTGCCTGCAACCACATTCAATGACCATTCTTCTCAGGTTAGTCACAGTAACCGGTAAGGCGGAGAATGACACAGCCTGCTTTCTCCATTTGTGTGTTTCTTATAGCTATTATTAAATATCATGAGGAACCTGAAATGAGGTAGTACTTTCATTGCTAACATGGAAGTGAAGAGAAGCAGAACATCTGTACACATGCAGGAGACTCCTCTGCAACGGACTACAGCAGTTTTAAAAATGGAGTTGAAATAATACTACATTTACGTCACTGGACACGATAGGACACAACACAGGAGAAATTCTTTTTGTGCTGCTCCTCGGGTGACAGATTTGTGCGGAGGCTCTGGTATGACAGAGATGAGGTAGAGGTGCTTGAAAGCAGCTAGGGACTCATTTGGCCAGAGTGTCTGATCCTACAACATATTTCTACGGTAGATCCAAGAGAATACCTAGCATTACCCCATTCCCAAGGCCTGGAAAATATGTTGACTGACCCAATGAGCAAAAAAAAAAAAGGTGTCCTATGGAATTCCTTAGCGTTCGCATGGTCCTGTTGTGGCAGGTTGCAAGCCCTGTATGTTGCCTGGTGGCCCTGCAGGACAAAGAGGTGGCAGTTGCCCTGTTTTTGTTCAGCCACTCCTAACTGGAAGGAAGTAAATGTGGAGATAACAGTGGGTGGAATACTAAATAGAGGCAGTGGCTCTGTACAAAGTTTAAATCAGGGTTTCAATGTCCTAGTCTGCAGCTATCACTCTCCTCCAGAAAAACTGTATTATGTGTGATGCATTATGACTTATAGCAGAATGCCCAATTCTGCTCTATGCTAACAATGCCTTTTATTTGACTAAAACAGATGTGACACTACATAGAGCCTTAAACAACTTTGGTCATATGAAAAAATGGTGGGAGAGATGCGAGGCGTTTCCTCTCTACAGCATATTCCTCAGTCGTCGAGACTGCTCTGTTTTGATGGGTCCTTGACCAAATTATATATCTGGGTATTTACAGAAGACTAATCTCAAATGTTTCATCTTCTGTAACATCTTTCAAGGGGAAAGTAAGCAGAAGTGTTCGCACCTCCCTATCTCTGTGCCAGCTTACAATACTCTCCAGTCCTACATTTTTGGACGTTTTTGTATTTTTCCTCATTTTCCAGACTCTAGCTTTTTTATTTTTTTTAATGATGTAGAGCCCCATTTTCAAAAGTTTAAATGAGTGGGTGATCACCTTAGAATATTCTATGAAATGCTTTTGCAGCTTTAGCAGGAGGGGTGTATGAAGGTCACAGATCTTTATGTGTACTGTCCAACAGAGCATTTGTAACACATACTCTAATGGTTAAGAATGCTTGCAGCCAACCACGTGTTTTGATGGAATGAAAATAATATGGAATCGATGAGCTACAATTCAAGCTTTTCTTCCTTTTGGCTGTCTCCTTCGGAGATGTAATTGTGGTGATTTCCCGTTTGGGCCCACTTTGGTTCTTTCAGTAGCACGTATACGCTGATTTAGGCTACCATTGCTTTACTTCACCCCCAGACCTGTACTGGGAGTGAATGTTTGCATTGTTCAGCATTCCGTCCATCATCTGTTATTTTTGCTTTTGTCGCCCTGAGTGGGAAGGGTATGCCCAGGCATGGGTCCCGTGCTACTGTGCCACTGGATATGGGGTGATACCCCGAAACCGGTCCCAGGATTCTTCTTCCCGGGCCAGGGAGGCCCTGGCTTGGCAGGTCAGGCTGGACTGTTTCAGTGAGGAGCAGGGTCAAGGCTGGGGTGCTGTGATGAGCAGAAAAACAATGGATGAAACTCAGATCTGTTTAAAGGAAAGTGGAGGATTGTCAACAATGGTCCAGAAGAAATTTCAAACATTCTTTGAAAGTTTAACGTGCTTAAGTTTTATTTCATGTTTCATCTGTGTAAAAGGACAGCCGACAAGTGTTTCGCCCCAAGAGGCCTATTAAGGCCGTGAGCTTTTTCAAGGCTGATGGGTTCGGGAAGGGGAAATAAGTGTGAGGACGTTGGAGATGGACAGTGTCCCAAAAAAGGAAACAAAGAAAAAGAATGAAAAAGTGAGCATGGTAGAATCGTGGGGGAGCATAGCAGGACAACGTGGTAAAGCAGAGAGCGAAAATGAAAATGAAGAAATCGTCCGAAAAAGGACGAAAATGGGGGTGTTGGGAAAAGTTGGAAGGTAAGTCAGAGGGGGAGAAAAATTTGTGCAGGTAGAATCAAAAACAGTGAGCTAGCGATAAGTCAAAACAATGGGTTAAATGATTAGTCTATTAACAGACATTGAAAATAAAGTATTCAAAAATTGGGACTGGTATAAATTGTATCTGAAGAAACATACAAGTCAAAAGTCAAACAAAATGGATTACATGATTAGCATGTAAGACACCAATATTTGAAAGTTGGGACTGGTATTGATTACATTTGAAGTTAATAAATCATCTAGATTGGTTAAGTAGGCCTGAGAGTCCTGCTTAGACATTAGTACACAAAAGATATACTCTTTAGGCAAATGAAATAAGACTGATGAAACAGAAGGTTCCAACATACCACATTCGGAAAAATTCCACATCATCTATGATTGTTATGAATGCCTTATTAAGACAAAGTTACGAGGCACATGGTCATATTTCTTAGTTCTGTAAACAGTGGTTTAGCCGAGGGGTAAACCTACTAATTCAGCTATTATTATAATTTGTACTTGGTTATGGGTCAAAGGTAATGTAACAGTCGAAAGAAGCATTTAAAACACATTTGGAAATATACAACGCGTCGTTGGGGCTTACCAAAATCGGGTGTTCAGTCAGATCGAATTCATGATTCTAAGGTGGAGACAATATGTGGGATTACTGGTAAGTCTCATTGCAGATGGAAACGCAGCGTATAAATTCAATCGGGGGGAGAACAAAAGAGGTGCGGCAATCAGATCAGCTACTCGCGGGTGGCGCTGTTAAATTTAAATCACAGAACCTGACAGTAAGTAAATGGGGAAGGCAGAGGTCAAAGGATCCTCTCAGCTGGGGTCCAGAAGTAATGAGTGAGTCGCCAAGGAAAAGTATATTACTTGCAAGGCCCACACAAAAGTTATTGTAATGGTTTAGCGGGGGAGGAAAGAGAGTCACAAATGCTAGTGAGGCATCAGCAAGTCTAAAAACGCTCGGGTATAAGACCGCGTTAGAGAGCGAGCAGTGACTTCGATATTGAGGGAAATGTCTAATAATCGTGTGAGGGGTAAAAGGTAAGAACCGCGTTTGTGAGCAAGCGGTAACAAAGATGAGGAGGAGAAGGCATAATGATCGCATGAAGCGTAACGGTTAAGCAGTCGTATCTTACCTAATGAAGGCCGTTGTATAAGTATCTGCGGTCCAGGAGCAAGAAGAGTCACGTTACCCGCTGTCAGATATAATCTAGATCAGGGTGTGACGTCAGAGACTCAGTCATTCTGACGCATGGCTGGCGCAGAGGCCACTGAAAAGTTACTGTGATCGGGGACTTCTGGATAAAGGTGTAAAGGAAATGAAGTGGCTAAAGGGCAGGAGGGAGAAAAAGAGGATATTTGTAATCTAGTCAGAGGCTGCAGAAGTTAAAACATTGTTATATAGAGAAAGCAAGCCAACTAGTAAGAAGTGATACTTATCATGTTTGTTGTAGTATTCGATCCAAACAGAGGCACATTTCATTTACCACAAAATTTGTGAGGATAAGTGGTAATGGGGAGGAATGATTTAGATAAGGATATGAAAAGGACCCACAATAGTTCCCAAATAGAATCACCATTCGTGAAGAGTAGAATTACAAAATTAACATCTTTTGCAGGAAATTCAGACAATTTGAAAATGACAATCACAAATTGCTATATAGTAACCGGTGCTACAGGAAAATGCAGATATGACAAAGGTATGTCTATAATGATGCGTTTGGGCTATGGTCCATGGGCTATTTCTTTTTCAAAAGGGCAACCACAAGTAAGGTGGCCCCTTCCTAGTATAGTAAAGTGAACAGCTTCCCACACTGCACAATCCATTCGCCCGACTTACTCCAAGAACACAGAAAAAATTAAGTCTTGGATTTAGTCTAGAAGAGGGTCATGATGTTCATTTTCCGAATGACAAATTGTTGATGTCTTATTGTGTGTGTCTCTCTCTTTTCCCATTCTTTGATATATAGAAAGTTGATTTAATTGCCATTTTTATAGATATGTGTTTACATGTATAAATTGTGAATGAATTGATGTTCCTTTTTTTAATTAATGCAAAGGGTCTTTTTTATGTAATAACAATGATTTTTTAATATGTTTTTACTGTATGTTTGAATACATTTCTACATTTTATATACAACTGTTTTTATTGTTTATGCTTTTGCTTAGTGAAGCTTTGTGTCCAAGACCAAAAATGTTTGGGCATCCCTATATAGTTACCTACCCAAGGGAAGCTGTTCACTTTACTGTTTAAAAGTACCCCATTCCCCTGGGCCATAAGGGGTCTCTCTCCCTCGTCTTTACCCTTCCTAGTATAGCCAGTAATGCATCTCTGCATCTTTGTTGAGCCCACTGGTGGTTGTGTTTAGATGCATGATGTATTCGCTTTCTCTGCGTCTCAAGGTCAGTTCACGATTCCCACCTCTGGAAGCTGGTTTGACTGTCTCTAGTCCAAAGAATTTGAAGGTCTTATTGTGTGGATAAAATTCCTGGAAGTGTTCAGTTAGTGGTGGTCCCACCTCTTCTTTGTTGATATTGCGGTAGTGTTCGTTTTCAGTGCCCTATATAGATTTTGTTGCAGGGGCAAATTATGATATAGATTACATACATCGATGTACAATTGATCCAATCTGTGATATGGATGGTGGTAATAGGGTCATGCTGGTATTCTTTCAGTTTATTCATTCCCAGTTTGCACACATTGCAGGTGTAGAAGCCACATGGTTTAGTGAGGAAGTTAGTCTTTGGTTTGCTCCTTTTGTCCTTGAATTCTGATTTACACAGAATTTGTTTGAGATTCTTGGCTCTCCTGGAGCCCATTTGGGGAAATTCTTCTATTTGGTCAGTTAGTGTTGAGTTACTAGTCAGGAGGTACCAGTGTCTCTTCAGTGTCTTTCCGATGTAATGATGTCCATTATGATAATCTGTTAGGAAACTAATTTTATTGGGTATCTCGTTTTCCATAGCCTCTCTAGGTTTGAGTAACTCTTCTCTTGTGGTATGTTGGAACCTTCTGTTTCATCAGTCCTATGTCTTATTTCAATTGCCTAAAGAGTATATCGTTTGTGTACTAATGTCTAAGCAGGTCTCTCAGGCCTACTTAACCAATCTAGATGATTTATTAACTTCAAATTTAATCAATACCAGTCCCAACTTTTAAATATTGGTGTATTATATGCTAATCATGTAATCCATTTTGTTTGACTTTTGACTTGTATGTTTCTTCAGATACAATTTATACCAGTCCCAATATTTGAATACTTTATTTTCAATTGTTTGTTAATAGACTAATCATGTAACCCATGGTTTTTGACTTATCGCTAGCTCACTGTTTTTGATTCTACATGCACTCATTTTTCTCCCCCTTTGACTTCCCTTCCAACTTTTCCCTACACCCCCATTTTCTTCCTTTTTCGGACGTTTTCTTCATTTTCTCTCTCTGCTTTGCCACGTTGTCCTGCTATGCTCCCCCACGATTCTACCATGCTCACTTTTTCATTCTTTTTCTTTCGGTTTCCTTTTTTAGGACCCTGTCCATCTCCAACGTCCTCACATTCATTCTTCCTTCCCGACCCCATCAGCCTTGAAAAAGCCCATGGCCTTAATAGGCCTCTTGGGGCGAAACACGTGTTGGCTGTCCTTTTACACAGATGAAACATGAAATAAAACTTAAGCATGTTAAACTTTCAAAGAATGTTTGAATTTTCTTCTGGACCATTGTTGACAATTGTGAGGGCACAATCCTCCACTTTCCTCTAAACTTAACCCTACAATGGCTCTTGAATGAAGCCTTTCGCGAGGAATGTGCCCCAACATATTTGGGCCATAACAATTGTAGCACCGGACCCCAGAAACTCCCGCCCAAACAACTATGCTAAACTCAGATCTGTGATTGGGGGTGAATGTTTTCATTATTCAGCATTCCGTCCATCATCTGTTCTTTTTTATATTGCTTTGCAAAGCCACACATAATAGATTTGTTTTTGTGACATGATATTATTTTAGAATAGAAAGGTGTTGGACCTGTCAGCCTTAGGGTAGTCTCCCCCTACATTTTGACCTCAAATTTTTGTTGGACTTAGGCCTCTGGGCGCCTTACCACTGCTAAACAGTGCTGAGGTGCAGGTGCTCTCCCCTAAAACATGTTGACACTGGCATATCTACCACAAGCCCCTGCTACTGCAGTGAGGCTTAACCCTCTATAGGCTAACATTGGGAACCCCCTTCTGGGATAATTTCTGACTGGGACCTAATAGGTTTGTCATGTTTTGTCTCGTTAAAATCGAGGCGGGGAACCCTTTCCAATGATATATGGGGTTTGGGCACTACTACTCTAGAATTCTCTCTTTTAGAAAGTAGATATTTCTCTGCCTACACTTAGTCTGGGCACTGCAGACTCCCCCCTCCCATCTGCATACGGATAGTCTGCCTGGGCTGTGAGGAGGGGGTGGTGATTCACACCTTCTCCACTTGAATGGGCTGCGACTGGCAGCCCACTGTAGCCTTAACCGTCCTGCCTTTTGTCACTGACAGCCAGGTCAGGGAAGGCAGGGAACATCCCAGACCTCCCTGGACTCTTCCAGAAACTCCTACCCCTTAGACCCTTCCAGAGACTTCTGCCCCCTTCTAGTAACTAGACTGCAGGGTATAAAAGGGAGTCTCCTGGCCACAAATCTGTTACACTACTGGACGAGGAAGGATCTCTGCTTAAGTGAAGACTGCTGCGCCAAGAGGATTGCCACACTGCGGATGCTGACTGCTCCTAGGAACTGCTGCCTCAACCTGCTGAGCTACCCTTCTGCCTGCTCATCTTGCCCTGCCAGGGAGACTGAAGAAACAACACAAGCGTGTCGCCATAAACTACTGCTGACTGTTCCCCTGCCTGATAGGGAATTCAGAAAGACAACAGTGTTTTCTTCTCCTCTAAAAACGACCTTCTTTCCGAACGACAGTCCTTTAAGGATTTGCACCTGCAAAACTGTGCCTGCCCTCAGCATCTCTGGCCCTGTGAGCTTTAATAACTGCCACTGCAGCGCGGGGTGTGTAAGATTGATTCACTGTCACCCCTGAAATCACCGCCACCGGCCCGAGCGGAGCGCGTTCTCTAAATCAGCCCCTCCGTGGATTGCGACCTGCCACCAAGTGGTCTATGGCAGCACCCTGTGACCGTGGGGCTCCGTGCCTGCCTTTGTTGATTGGCGCAACTGCTGAGCCTTCTGAAATTGCCCGAGATCACCCCTTGGGCCCAAGTCCAGGCGCATCAAAATAGCATCAGGAATCACCGCTGCCAGCACGGGAGACTACGGAAACCCATGCGCTGCCCCGCTGACATTAGAGCAGGGCCGCGCTGGGATTGGTGCAGGCACAGGAGTGTTGCCCGGCAACGAGGGGCTCGTCCTGGAGCGAGGCCGTGTTGGAAGCCGGAAGGGTTGCCCTGCTCCTATCCTGTTCAGCCGTGACGAGAAACCCAGCGTCATGGGAGACCGTTGAAGCCGGTGCCCGCCTTAGGTAATGGACAGCGTGCAAGTTAAGCTGCAGTGTGGGAAAGTTGGCGGAAGCAGGTTGTAGGCTGTGGGGACTGTTCTCTTTATTAGTGAGTGCCGGGGACTGTGGTCATTTGTTAGCGAGCCCGCTCTGGACTGTCGGGGCATTCCCTTGCATCGCAGACCTGCCGGCGACTCTGGGCTTGGGAGATCTGCCTGAGCGTACTGTGGTTCCCTTTCCCACCACGATCTCCTCCAACGGTTCTCATATATTCCCTTACCCCTCCTCCCCCCCCGTTATGTTACCACAACCACCACGTGCGCATTTACATGGAAAATGTGAAAACTAATAATTTGATTGTGGTGCTACAGAAATTTTTTTAACTAATAAAAGAAATTTAAACCAAAAAAAAAGATTCTCTTTTAGAAATACACTGAACATATTTGTTATTCAGTGACTCTTCTTGGGATTCAGTCTGAACATTTCGTACATGGTCGAACAACGTGGTACACGGTTTTCCTGTGCCTGGTCAGCAACATCTCCCAATGTTTTAGATAACACAGTGACAGAGCTGCAGTTTTCTAACAGTGTCTCACCCCCTTGGGTGGTAGAAAGGAGAATTCCAGCAGAGAGATCGGTCTTGGAACAGAGGCAGCAGCCTTACATAAACTAATTGTACACCTATGATGTGGACCACCTAGCTACACATGCCAGGTATGGGATCCGGTGCTAATCCAACAGATGACTAATACATCCCCGTGCTCACATATAGGATAGGCCTATATATATTATTTGCCATGGTTAGGTTGTTCATTGTGTACAGACTGCTAGTAATGTTGATTATGTTGCTCAGTTGTATTTGCCTACTAATCATAGAACACTTGCTTCAAAATCCACTACAATACTTTCAATAAATATATTGTAAACTTCCTTTGTGTCTTTTCTTTGTTTACTATGGACATGCATGAGTGAGAAAGAAAGGTGATGATCCGTTTCCACGGTTCCCTTGGGACTAGAGGTTCATGTTCTAAGTTTGCTGAAATCAACTGTTACTCTTGAAAGGTTAGGATTCAGATGAGGCATTGAGAGGTAGTCAGATTTGGGCCTACTGGTACCGATATAGTAGAGACTAAGGGCCACATGTACAAACAATTCATTTTGCAAGTTCCTAATAGTGACTTTTTGTGACTCGCAAATAGGAAGTTGCCAAGTGCGATAGACACATTTAGCGATTCCTAATGGAGTCGCAATGGACCTACCTCATCAATACTCATGAGGCAGGTCGCAAAGTTGCGACCAACTGGGAATCGCTAGAAACCCAGGGCTGGAGGCCTGCTGGAGACAGCAGACAACCATGCCTGTGTTAACTTTTAAATAAAGCAAAGTTTTTTTTTAAATGCAGCCTGTTTTCCTTAAAGGAAAATGGGATGCGTTTCAAAAAGAAAAATGAAACGTGTCAGTTTCAATTTTTAAAAGTAGGCAGTGGTCCCTGGGACCATTACCTGCTCTTAAAAAAACCTTTTTGTAACCATTTACAAAGGCGAACGGGAGGAGTCCTTCCCACTTGCAGCTGGCTTACCCATCTACTAGAAGTAGGCGATAAACTGCTAATGTTTTGCAACTGCATTCTGATTGCAAAACATTCATACATCCCCCTGTGAAAGCCATTAATAAAGGGACACCCCCCTTCCTAATACTGACTCGCAAACCCGATTTTGAAAGTCGGTAATAGGTTATTGACTCGCAAAATAGGGTTAGTACATGTCAAAAAGCTATTTAACAGTCGCTAACGGCTCGATTCTCGGTTTGTGACCGCTAAAGCCTTTTGTACATGTGGCCCTCAGTCCCTACATTCGTACGTCCTGTTCTCCCAAGACAGAGTTCTGTTTCCAAACAGAATCCCTGCAACACAACTCCAGTTCAATGGATAGAGAGGGCAGAGAAATATTACAAGTGCCAGCTTTGTGCATCCCAATTTCGAATTTAGCCGACCTATTGCAGGGTGCAGTATATAAGGATGCCTCGTTTTGCAGAGATATGCTGTTAAGGAGATAGTCATGTTGAGTGATGTGTTCTTAAATGGTAGGCAGAAGATAGTGGGCAAGTTGGTCGCTTGGTGATATCTACTATGGGATGAAAACAAGCATGACAACTCAGTGAGTGGCATGAGATACCTCAAGAGCTCTCCACAGACAATATTTAACATTTTCTACGTACTCAGCTTTGCAAAGTGATTAATATGTATGCTGTTCTGAAGACATATGTTTAGAATCACCTATGGGGGGCTCATGGAGATGGGAGATAGATCTCTTCTTGCACTGATGCTCAGAAGACGGACATGTGCATGCACCGAAAGCTTGTGTCTATTAATGTTCAACTTAAAATTATTCTATATGGGTTTCTTACATGTAGCTATCTCACTGGGATTTTGGACAGGTTTCCCACTTCATCTGGGTTTGTTTCATATGTCTCTCTCTTTGAGCAGATTTTCGTCATATCTGCATGAAATGTCCCCTGGCCCAGGATTCTGGATGATTGTTAGACCTGTTTTTTCCAGCGGGTTTATCCCCAGACGTTTTGCTTTTTGGCCTCCTGTTTTGGTCCCCGTTTTTGTTGGTTTTATGACTCTGAGCACTTTACCACTGATGATCAGTACTAAAGTGCATATGCTCTCCCTGTAAATTGTGTTTATGGATTGGGGATTCCATGATTGGCATATCTGATTTACTGGTAAGTCCCTAGTACAGTGCACTATGTGTGCGCAGGGCCTGTAAATCAAATGCTGCTAATTGGCCTGCAGCAATGATTGTGCCACCCACATGAGCAGCCTATAAATATAACTCGGACCTGCCACTGCAGTGTCTGTGCGCAGTTTGGTACTGCCATGTCGACATGGCAAGTGCACCCACTTGCCAGGCCCTAACCTTCCCTTTTCTTACATGTAAGACACCCCTAAGGTACGCCCAATGTAGCGCAATATTGGTCCAGCCTCTTAGAGTCCTTATCCGGCGGAGCCGAGGGAAAGGCACTCTGTGCTGTCGAGGCCTGAATGACCAAGCTCTCAGGCATGAGGTGAGTGGTAAAGAAGGCGGGATCACCGGCTCCCCCGTGGCCGGTCGCAACCAAGTGCCCAAGAGGACTTCGGTGAGGGCCACATTGAAAGGGAGCAGTGGCTCCGAAGACGTAGACGCTGTCTGGAGCACCTCCGTAAGGAGGTTGGTCTTAAGGGCCACCGTCGGGAGGTCGAGATGGAGGGCCTCCGCGGCGCGCCGCAGCACCATGTATAAGAAGCGCCTTCCTCCATAGTAGGTGGAGGCGAGGCAAACCCCGGGTCAGAAGACACATCCCCCAGTTGCTCCGGGGAGCAATGGGGGGGACGTCGGAGAGCGAATGCGCTTCTTCGACTTCTTTTTATGGCGTTAATTACCGGAATCTGAAGGGGAAGACTTAGAGTCCGAGGAGCGACGGTTCCGAAACCGCAAGCGATCCAGCGAACGGCCCCTAGACCCGGAGCGCGGTGAGAGGAATGCCAGACTTCCAGCAACTTCTGAAGCCGCTCCCGCAAGGCCTTTGTGGCCATGGCACGGCATGGCCATGGCACGGCAGTCCCGACAATCCCGGGAGTCATGTTCATGCTCCAGGCAGTAGAGGCATACATCATGGGGGTCCGCCACCGACAAATTACGGTGGCACGACCCGCAAGACTTAAAGCTGGGCATCCCTGCGTGCACCAAGAGACAAGAAAAGGAGACAAAGGTCTCAAAAGTGGTTAAAAAAAAGGACCGATGTACGTGCTCAATCCAGATCTGTGCTTTCGGAGCGGAAAAAGAAAGAACTGATGTCAGCGAGTATGCGGGTCACCTGCATCCTGAAGGTCATCCACCCAATCCTACTCGGAGTCACACTGCCGTGCAAGGGGGTCCTCAGAGCCGTCCCAGTCGTCGTCTGGCTCTGGGGTAGAAGGAGCCAGCCGCGGCGGCAGGGCCGGACCCAGAGACGGGGTCAGCGGCACCGGGAGCGGTGCCAGCCGGAGCCGCATCCCAACGTGGATCCCAGGCCAGAACAAAATGGTCCGGGGCAGGGGCAGGATAAATGGCATCCAGTGCGGCGGCGGCGCTGGGGCCAGAGCCAAGGGCGGCGCCGGGGCCAGCGCCAGCGGCGCTGCACCTTGTGGCGCCGGAGCCAGGGGGGCTGGATCCCGTGGCTCCGGAGCTGGTGCCAGAGGCGGTGCTGCCGGGCCAACAGGATCTGGACACAGGACCGCGTGGCCCGAAGGTGCGCCGGCGGGAGCCTGGGCCTGTAAAGGTGGTCCAAGGCATCAAGGAACTCTTGCACTTGTTCTGGAGTCGCCGACGGACCCGGTTATAGCGGGTAGGCCGCGGGACTCCCAGGCTCGGGAGGAGCCGCAGGGGCAGAGCCCCTGTCTCCCATGTCCACCTCCGGGGAGCAACGGGGGGACGTCGGAGAGCGAACGTGCTTCTTCGACTTCTTTTTATGGCGTTATTTACCGGAATCTGAAGGGGAAGACTTAGAGTCCGAGGAGCGACGGTTCCGAAACCGCAAGCGATCCAGCGAAAGGCCCCTAGACCCGGAGCGCGGTGAGAGGAATGCCGGACCTCCAGCAACTTCTGAAGCCGCTCCCGCAAGGCCTTCGTGGCCATGGCACGGCAGTCCCGACAATCCCGGGAGTCATGGTCATGCTCCAGGCAGTAGAGGCATACATCATGGGGGTCCGCCACCGACAAATTACGGTGGCACGACCCGCAAGACTTAAAGCCGGGCATCCCTGCGTGCACCAAGAGACAAGAAAAGGAGACAAAGGTCTCAAAAGTGGTAAAAAAAGGACCGATGTACGTGCTCAATCCAGATCTGTGCTTTCGGAGCGGAAAAAGAAAGAACTGACGTCAGCGAGTATGGGTGGCACCCAAGCAGTCTCCGTGACGTCATTCCGGTGCGTACGACGCCACTGACGGACGCGGAGCCGCACGACGCAACCTACTGGCGTGTAGGGGTACTGCTAAGCAGAAAACTTTCCAGATCCAGTCTGAGAATATTCTAAGGTAAGGAATCTATCAGAATCAAATAAGCTTTATTTCGGTTTTTGAGTTGAAACCATAAAAGCAGCAAAAAGAAATACATACATGTATATAGAAATCAACAGTTCATTACAATGTTGAGATATTTAAAACAAACTAAAACCAATCTAGTGCAAATTAAAAACGCATGGTAGACAGAAACCCCTTTCACCAAGTGTAATAGTTCGATGCTCTGGGGCCAGGGTAAAAATCAAACAAGTCCCAAATAGAAATAGGGCCATCTCCTATTTTGGGCTGGGAAAATCTTAAAAATGGGACAATGTTCCTATGTTTGAATTTAATTAGTATCAGGTCTCCCGGAATGTCCTTGGGCATCATCCCTAGCCATCCCACCCTCCTGACGCTCAGGATTCCGCCATCTAGGTCAGGTGGCAGCGGTCTATTGTTATTGAGCCAAAATATGGCTTTATTCAGCAGGCTTGTTTCATGTTTGTCCTGACTAAGTTCGGGGACCCCGGAGAGAACAGTCACATAGGGGGCGGCTTCAGGGGATAAGTTCATTTGGTGTCTTCTTTCGTTAGGGAGCCTAGAGGCTTTGAGAGGGAGGCGAGTGGGCTTAGGAGTAACTTTACTGCCACTTAGGATGGGTGTACTAAGAGAGGGATCAATTGTTCGTTCTTTCCTGTGTTCGATGGACTTGGGGTTTACAAGGTTAGTAGAAAGCGTAGGACGAGAAAGAGTAACAGTATTTACAGGTGATGGTACAATCCTTTGTACTATTTTTTCAACATCAGACAACCTATTTCCCAGATCCGTAATTTTTGAGAGCAGGGGTGTTAAAGCCGCATTCAACAGTCGCTCAATATGGGCCAATAGGGTCCAATGGAGGGGGGAAACAGTCATTTGATGTGGTCCCCGCTTTAGATGGCGTTAATACGCTTGGGTTGACGAAGGAAAAGGAGGGGCTACAGCACATGCGGGCGGCATTTGGTGGAGTAACCTCATTTTTCCTTTTGCTGATTGGTTCCCGAAACGGTGTATCAGATTGAGGCAGGATTATTTCAAGGGCCTGGGGAGTGCAGTTTATGAGATCCGTATCTCTGTCCATTGTAGGGGAAGTAAGAATATCGGGGGCATAATTTGAGCCACACAAGGCATTAAGTTCTTCCCAGACAGACATAGTAGTTGGTTTACAAAAAGAGTCCCAAAACGTCAATAGGCAAATCACAACACAAAAGAAAAGGGTAGAATGTCTCTATACCTCATCCTTTGATGGGGCCAAGTGGGGTGGCCCGTCCCGTCGTCCTCAGGTCCTCTGAGGGCCACAGAGGGCCCGCCCTTTGCCCGGGCTTAGCCCGGCGCTGATCCGCGCGCGGTCCGGCGCTGATCCGCGCGCGGTCCCGCGCTGCGGGAGTATGAAGGATCTATATCTTCCGGTGTGTGGGTGGGCGGGGCTCCTAGCAGCTGCAGGCACGCACGGACTCCTGGTCTCCCGAGTCCCGTGCGGCGAGCTGTTGGCCAGAAGACGTCCCCCTCAAGAGTAATGGGCAAGTTAGTCCCCCTAGAGCCCCTCCAGGGGCAGCAACAGCAGCTCCGGTATGCACAAGAAGCGTAGCGGGACCCGTGCCAGCGGGTCCGGCAAGGAGTTTTAAATCCCCCGGTGTGCGGGTGGGCGGGGCTCCTAGCAGCTGCAGGCACGCACGGACTCCTGGTCTCCCGAGTCCCGTGCGGCGAGCTGCTGGCCAGAAGACGTCCCCCTCAAGAGTAATGGGCAAGTTAGTCCCCCTAGAGCCCCTCCAGGGGCAGCAACAGCAGCTCCGGTATGCACAAGAAGCGTAGCGGGACCTATCACTAACGTGTCTCTTTCAGATATATTTAATTATTCTACAGAAAACAAGCACAATTCAGTAGGGCGGAAAAGTATACATGTACATTTAAATTTTTTAAACCATTCTCCCTCAGCTTTGCGAAGGACATTTTAAACAATTGCATCTTACTTGAAAGGGTCATCAAGTAACGATATGAGGTACTGCAACTTTGTGAAGAATTCAAGTAGCTGGATCAGACTCAAGATGAACAGCTACTAGCCACCTGAGGTACCGTAGCTTTGTGATAGACTTGTTAAGTAGTTGCTTCTGACTCAAGAGGGATTTCTAGTAAAATCTTGTAGGATTGCAGCTTTGTTAACGACTTCAAGCTAAAGCTTCTGACTGGACAGGGACATCTAATAATGATTTGAGGTACTGCAGATATGCAAAAGACTAGACCTATGGAGTTTGCCCACACTTGTTCAAGATTTTGTCATTTATTGTACAGTTAATTGGAGCTAGCTTTTACAATACTATATACACGTCAGCATGTAAGAATGGCTTTGAAGACATCCTAAGATCGGTATTGTGCTCAGGTATCGAGACACATTGGATTCCACATCTAGGATAACTGTCTCCAAGTTTCTGTATGGGACAATGGTACTCTTTATTTACCTTACAGAATTTATTTTTCTTTAAACAGCTTCTTGTTAAAAATTATAATGAAACGCCAACCTACTTAAGGCCTAATTTAGAAACTGGTAGACAGGCTACAAAGTGGCAAACGTGACTGAGTACCATCTCCACCAAAGACTAGGTTGCCCATCTCATTTAGAGTTGGGCAGACTGTACATATTCCAACGACAGGGCCCCTGTTGGCTTCATTGATCAAATACTACCTCCCACGGTCTAACAGTGTAGGAGCCATCTGAGAACGACTTTACACTGCCTGCTCTATTGAAACTGGACGGTGTAAAATAGTTTTACCTCTCCATTACTACAGGAAAAAACGTGGAAGTAAGGGACAGGAAAAAAAACAATAATGACGCCCAAACTTTGTGAGAAAACTCCATTAGGGCCATGAGTTGTTTTGTTTTTCAAAAACAAACTCATCTTTGGGAGTTTGCTTTTAAAAAACTAAAAACTTTTCAAAAGTTTGACAGCCAGCTGTCATGGCTTATGGTACAGTCTGTCAAACGTTTCCTCCATTGGCAGGAGCCGCTATGACGGCAGTTATAGTGAATGTAGAGTTGTGTACAGGGCCAGCAGTAGAGGAAGTGGAGGTCCCTTGGGATTCCAAAAGTATTCTCCTCCACCAACCTAACGAAGTAATCTATGTCCGCCAAACTCTTAATCAGGCTCTTAATGCCAATTAAATGATTGTGTCTTGGTCTATTTCCACTTCAAATGATCCCACACACAGGAATATATAAAGACTTACCACAAGTTTCTACTCGTACTAATTGCAGCTCAATACTTTTGATTGAAACTTCTGAATTTTCAACAACCAGCTCCCCGGTCAACGGTTGTGTGATGACGCAATTTGTAGAGTTCAGGTGACCTCGGATGAGAAACTTGGGGAGTGATGCTCTCTGAAGAAAAAGGATGAACCCATAGTCAAAGCAAAGATATTCAACTCAACAAAAGAACCATTCAACAAATGGAAACTTTGATTGCACTTTGATTAATATGCCACCGGTTTGTGTTAGATCTAAAAACAAGTACTTTCAAATATTAGGCAAAGCATGCACCTTAAACTAGGTTCACGCAGCTCTTTTAATTGAAAAAGGCTGTTATTTTGTGTTGTGACCATTGCAGAGCAGTCTAGGGCTACTTTTGAGTTTACAAAGCGAGGCATGGCTTTGCGTGAGAAAAGTAATTCAAGGTCCGGTATCAGAAAGTATGGAAAGCAACAAACCCACCCACACAAGCATATCATATACATTACTCAAATAGCTGAATCAAATACATTTGTACAAACGTTTTACAGATGCATAGAACGCACAAACATCAGACAGTGGTCGCTTGGCACCAGCTGGTATGACACGAGAGTGTAGTGGCCCGTTGTAGTGATCTCATTAAGATGTGGAAACAGGAAACAGAGAGTAGTTGTAGGTAGGAACAAGTATTTAATCCAGTGAGAGAAGGAATGCATGCAGCTCCAGTAAAGGTACATCAAGAAAACACAAGATCCACCAGTTACTGTTGCCCAGCATCCAAACATTCCAATTACATATATAACATTCCAATTAAAGGAACATGCCATCACTACACCCGTGAAGGGCCCACAGTGATACGTTATACTGGTTTGAAGGAAGGGGAAGGCTACATTTATAGAACATGAGGTGTTTACAAATTGCTAAAGTCTTTATAGAGTGCCACAGGTGTGATGCTGTGGCAGAAAAAGATTTATATATTATTAATAAAGGACTAGCTTAGTTGCGTTTGAGAGACTCAGTGCGTACGTATGACGGCAAACCAATTGGTTTGGTTGTTAAGCCCTCACCCACCAACCTAGTTGGTGGCATGCTTCATCATCGGGCCCACCACAGTGACACCGAATGTGTCCCGGGTGTGCTTCGACTCCAGATTACTGAGGAGCTGGTATACTCTCTGAGTGTGCTGTGAGGGGGGTGTGAGATAGTGATTTAAAAGCTATGCAGTGGGTCCCAGTTCCCGAGGGTATATGGATAACTTTAATATCTGGGCCCCTGCTAGCAAATAAAAAGGCAGTCGGACGCAGCGGAGTGAGTTATGGGCTCCCACGTCCTATGTGGTCGCCACATAGGACGTGGGAGCCCATAACTCACTATCTCACACCCCCCTCACAGCACACTCAGAGACTAGGTTGGTGGGTGAGGGCTTAACAACCAAACCAATTGGTTTGCCGTCATACGTACGCACTGAGTCTCTCGAAAACACAACTAAGCTAGTCCTTTATTGATAATATATATAAACCAGGGGATCCGGACTGGCTTATCTAGTCCTCTCTCTCCATTTTGATTTGCTGCTGCAGAAAAAGATTTGCCATCCATTCTCAATATCGAAAAACCTGCATATTTTGAACCAAATGTCCTCAGAGCAAAGTAAAATAAGGGAGATACCTATCTTAGAGTAATGACACCAAGATAGACAAGTAGGTCAGGTCTAAAAAACATCTGTTCATTGAGAGTCGAAGAAAGGGAGTCTGGATTTTGGTGGAGGCTTAAATCAACCAGTGTGAACATTCTAACTATCAAGTAATTTTGCGAGAGCCCCAAATACATTAATTTCAGAAGCCTAAAGATGTGTAGGTTCGTGCTAATAGAACGATAAACTCTTTAAGATGCTAATAAAAGGGGCAACATTTCAGAAATCTGGAATGTTTGGCTACTTTCTGTAGACCAATTTTTTTGTCACCCAGCGGCCACAAAAGCACAAATGAGAAACAAAAGACTATTATGCAGCACGCAGGCATAATTATGCACACGTGGGTGTGGCAATGTGGGGCTGGATTTAAGTAGCCCATTTTCTCACTTCTAGTAAACAATCCTATTATAGTATTTGATTTTTTCACTCCTTTACTGCTCTTTAGTTTGTTAGTGTGCATTTGTGATAGGCTGGGCTTCCGCAGTTCTTCTGTTTTTTCCAGTGTATGCCTCTAGTGCGGTTGGGCTAAGTAGATCTGGGGTCTTTTAGTGCTCAACAATCTCTAGTGAGCGCTTTACTCTTGAGATCATCAAGCATAAATATTTGCCTGATTACTTTACTTTGAATGTTTATACTTTATATTGCGCAGTAAAAGTGGATCTCTTCCATTGTCCAAGTTTCTCACAGAGGAACGTGAAGCAGGGCAATAATCTAGGCAAGGGGAGTAACAGTCAGGAGTCCACAATAAATTAATCCACTGCCTCTATTTTATTACCATTCAGTTAGAGAAGCTGGCCTGTGTAGCAAGCGTTCTAGTGTTGCACGTCACGTAGGTTACGTGACGTGCTGGCGGCCATGTTGGGCTGCGCGCGCAGCGACAGACAAGCGCGAGAGCCGGCAAGAGAAAGACGTGCTCGGCGCTCTTTAGGGATTAAGATTTAATTAACAGTAACAACCATCACTGTGGCTCCAGCGCTTTCATTGGGGGGAACTACAACATTACAATGGCGACGAGGATGGGATAGCAGACCCCCCACCCCCCTCACAGCACCGAAGGAACAGCAGTGCCTGCAGAGCCAGACAGAGACACAGTGCCAGTCAACCAGAAGAACAAGCATTGGAAATGCAATAGGTCTCGCATTAGGAAAGTTTGAGCTATTGGTATTGTAAATGACAATTTTTTTATTTATGTGTTGGTTTTGAAAGTAGCAAAATTAATAGCTTTGTCAGTTACAATGTCAATAGTTTTAACTTTTGCAAATGTGACACCTATAGCATTTGTAATGCAATGTGTGTTGTATTTACGTGACTTAGATGTATTGATATTACAAATAACAATGGCTTTTAATTTTGTAAATAATTAATACTTAAATAAAAGTTATTGTAATTTATAATGGCAATAGCTTAAACATTTGTAAATAACTTTTGTGAAGATTATGTTCAGTGTATTTTATTGTGACGACAATCCAAGAACATTGCATTTGCACCTACACACACACAGAGCCACACACATGTAGATGTGGTGGTGGTGGATGTGGTGGTGGATGTGGTGGTGGTGGTGGTGGATGTGGTGGTGATGGTGGTGGATGTGGTGGTGATGGTGGTGGATGTGGGGGTGGATGTGGTGGTGGTGGATGTGGTGGTGGTGGTGGTGGAGGTGGTCGATATGGTGGTGGTGGTGGATGTGGTGGTGGTGGAGGTGGTCGATGTGGTGGTGAAAGTGGTGGTTGTGGATGTGGATGCGGTGGTGGATGAGGTGGTGGATGAGGTGATGGATGTGGTGGTGGATGTGGTGGTGGTGGATGTGGATGCGGTGGTGGATGAGGTGGTGGATGAGGTGATGGATGTGGTGGTGGATGTGGTGGTGGTGGATGTGGTGGTGGTGGATGTGGTGGTGGATGTGGTGGTGGTGGATGCGGTGATGGATGTGGTGGTGGTGATGGATGTGGTGGTGGTGATGGATGTGGTGGTGGTGGTGGATGCGGTGGTGGTGGATGCGGTGGTGGTGGATGCGGTGGTGGTGGATGCGGTGGAAGTGTATGTGGTGGTGGATGTAGTGGTGGATGTGGTGGTGGATGTGGTGGAGGTGGATGTGATGGATGTGGTGGTGGTGGATGTGGTGGTGGTGGATGTGGTGGTGGTGGATGTGGTGGTGGATGTGGTGGTGGTGGATGCGGTGATGGATGTGGTGGTGGTGATGGATGTGGTGGTGGTGATGGATGTGGTGGTGGTGGTGGATGCGGTGGTGGTGGATGCGGTGGTGGTGGATGCGGTGGTGGTGGATGCGGTGGTGGTGGATGCGGTGGTGGTGGATGCGGTGGTGGTGGATGCGGTGGTGGATGTGGTGGTGGATGTGGTGGTGGATGTGGTGGTGGATGTGATGGATGTGGTGGTGGTGGTGGATGTGGTGGTGGTGGATGTGGTGGTGGTGGATGCGGTGGTGGTGGATGCGGTGGTGGTGGATGCGGTGGTGGTGGATGCGGTGGTGGTGGATGCGGTGGTGGTGGATGCGGTGGTGGTGGATGCGGTGGTGGTGGATGCGGTGGTGGTGGATGCGGTGGTGGTGGAAGTGGTGGTGGTGGAAGTGGTGGTGGATGTGGTGGTGGTGGATGTGGTGGTGGTGGATGTGGATGTCATGGTGGATGTGGAGGTGATGGTGGATGTGGTGGTGGATGTGGTGGTGGATGTGGTGGTGGATGTGGTGGTGGATGTGGTGGTGGATGTGGTGGTGGATGCGGTGGTGGTGGATGCGGTGGTGGTGGTGGATGCGGTGGTGGTGTTAGTGGTGGATGGGGTGGTGGTTGTAGTGGATGTGGTGGTGGATGTAGTGGTGGTGGGTGTGGTGGTGGTGGTGCATGCGGTGGTGGTGGATGCGGTGGTGGTGGATGTGGTTGTGGTGGATGTGGTGGTGGATGTGGTGGTGGATGTGGCGGTGGATGTCATGGTGGATGTGAAGGTGATGGTGGATGTGATGGTGGATGTGGTGGTGATGGTGGATGTGACGGTGGATGTGGTGGTGATGGATGTGGTGATTGTGGAGGTGGTGAAAGTGGTGGTGGATGTGGTGGTGGATGTGGTGGTGGATGTGGTGGTGGAGGATGTGGTGGTGAAAATGAGGGTGGTGGAAATGATGGTGGTGGAAATGATGGTGGTGGTGGTGGATGCGTTGGTGGATGAGGTGGTGGATGAGGTGGTGGATGAGGTGGTGGATGTGGTGGTGGATGTGGTGGTGGATGTGGTGGTGGTGGATGCGGTGGTGGATGTGGTGGTGGATGTGGTGGTGGATGAGGTGGTGGATGTGGTGGTGGATGTGGTGGTGGTGGATGTGGCGGTGGTGGATGTGGCGGTGGTGGTGGATGTGGTGGATGTGGTGGTGGATGTGGTGGTGGATGTGGCGGTGGATGTGGCGGTGGATGTGGCGGTGGATGTCATTGTGGATGTGGATGTGATGGATGTGGTGGTGGATGTGGTGGTGGATGTGGTGGTGGATGCGGTGGTGGATGTGGTGGTGGATGTGGTGGTGATGGATGTGGTGGTGGATGCAGTGGATGTGGTGATGGTGGATGTGGTGATGGTGGATGCGGTGGTGGTGGTGGATGCGGCGTTCCAACCCGTCACACAGCTAGTACTTGTGGTTCAGAACAACAGACATATGAACTTCGATTATTTCAAAAGCCAATTTCCAACATGAAAATATTACCCTGTCTGACACCGACTCTTCTCACTGTGGTAAGTGTAATGCCGATAGTTAAACAGCGCGCAGGCTCCTGTGATTATTGTTGAGCACGTTTGGCCCAAACCGTATCAATAAAATACACAGAGAGTGTCGTGGCTGACCAACTGCCCGACACAACAGTAAGGGCACATAGTTAACTGGCTCTCGGAGTGTCAGCTAGTCTTGGATATTTTAACCAAATGGGTAAAGTTACAGCACAAGTCCCGACGTGCTAATTATAGACTTAAAAGTCCGACATTGTTATGCATGGTTTTAGAAGCTGCAGCTCACTGTCAGGAGATGCCGGCCCCAGACCAATGGTGACCAACCTCAGATCACAAGAGGCACATTCTTATGGTTTCAAGTTTTCCACATTGGATACATTTGCATACCATGAATTTGAATGGGATAACTCCCATTATGCCTCGGGTGTTCAGAAATCCGCGTGGTTACTCCGAATACTCCGGTTTCACGGCTCCATGTGAATGGTAAAGGGTTGGAGGTTTGCAGAATCCAGTGTAACTAGTAAACTAAGCACTGGAGTCTGACCGGTTGCTTTGAAAATAGTAAAATAAGTGCTGGAGACAGATTTCAGTGTAAGTGATAAGCTAAGAGTTGGAATGTGAACATTTTCCATAAGTGACGGAGGGCATTGCTGTGGGGAGGGGGGAGGAGAAATGCGACATGGCGGGCAGGGGAGGGTGCAGAGCGGGTGTGTGGGAGGAGGGAGAGCGATGCGGCGTTCCAACCCGTCAATAAAATACACCGAGAGTGGTTGACCAACTGCCCGACAACAGTAAGGGCACATAGTTAACTGGCTCTCAGAGTGTCAGCTAGTCTTGGATATTTTAACCGAATGAGTAAAAGTAACACCACAAGTCCCGACGTGCTAATTATAGACTTAAAAGTCCGAAATTGTTATGCATGGTTTTAGAAGCTGCAGCTCACTGTCAGGAGAGGGAGAGCGGATTAAGGAGAGCGGGAGGAGGCAGCGAATAGTTAAAAGAACAGCGAGCCAAGACGGAGGGCATTGCTGTGGGGAGGGGGGAGGAGAAATGCGACACGGCAGGCAGGTGATCATTTGAATCTATTTTATGAGTCAAGCATTGTCCGCATCCGTTCCCTGCTGGGTGGACAATGTACTCTAAAGAGAGGTATAGGAACGTTTCAGAATGGCGGTGGTCCTTTGTATATATCTAACCTAAAGGATGCAAACCAATGTCCAATTAAAGCTCTTGAAATCTATTTAAAAGGTTGCTATATGCACTGTAACAGTTGGTGCAGATAGTAATCTTGGTGCCTTGGCGCACAATCTAATCAGCAAACATAACAAACATTCACACCATAAAACATGACCTCATCTAAATAATAACACAACTGTTTGCTAATGACATGGGAATGTAAAGTGCTATCATGTGTTTGAATCTCTACTAGGGCCGACGAAGCTCGGCATCCTCCTGAGTTCGATTAACTCAAATGCATTAAATTGGACTATGGCAAAGATCTTCTTTCCAGCTTTACAACGCTGTAGGAGCAAGCACAAAGGGAGAGGGTGCATAACACGAGAACATCAGACCACATAAGGGCTTGTGCAGATATGTAGGACCCTCACCGCTCCTAGAGCAGCGATGGGCGGTGAGGCAGATGGACATATACATGGTGCCCGCGGAGGCAGCACACACAGCCTGGTGACACCATGGTTGTGTGCTGATAATGCTCGCTGCAGCCACACTCCGTGCCTAGAATTCCTGCTGTGTTTCCTCGGCTCGCGCCACTACTTTAGCACACAGACCAGTATTTTTAAACCAATCAGGGGTGAAAGATTTTGGGTAAATGCTACCTTTTATTAGCAGCCTAAATAAAGAATGTCAAGTGCTACTGTATTTTAAGGTACTAAAATACTTACATAAAAGAGCAAGTATTGTAGACTCAGGAAAAATTCTAGTGAAATTATCCTGTTTCAGGATTAGGTATTCATATTGAGTACGTCTTCCAATTAACGATCTGTAAGTGAAGGTGCCAGACGGTGAGCCTAAGATATATCTGAGCCTAAAAGTGGACAAGGATAATCAACGTGGACAAGGATAATCAACGTTTAAGTAACCAACTCTTACCCTTTTGTAGATAATTCCTGAGATTTATTTGTGTTTCTGAGATCACTTCATGTGACACGATTCTTGACTTTTTTTTTATAAAATATACAGCTAAAAACAAAGATTAGAAACTAAGTTAATAAATCTCTGTTGTTACCTAGATATATTGCGAGCGGGCTATGATTATTATGTAGTACCTACCTCTATAAATAAATGGATGTGTCCACAGAGTCTTGTAAATCCAGCTTTTAATTAAATTTTTGTAGAGGGACCCCTGCCAAACCTCTCAGTATCCTGTTAAATAGCCTGTTAAATAAAGGGTCCAGATCTCAATTAAATGGTGAATGCTGTGTACATGATACCTCCAAACGTGTCAATAAGTCAGATACAACTAATGAATAAAGGTTGCAATTCTATACAACCTAATAAGACCTGAATGCAAGGGCTATACCAAACCATAAACGAAGGAGGCTAAAGGACCTATATAAAGAACAGTCCAACTTGTATGATTTAATAACACTTTAGCCTGTAAATGTAATACATAACATGTTTTGTCATGTATTAAGCACTAATAAGTATCAACTCAACTCGTACTGCAAACGCGTCCCTAACGTCTAGTTTCCCTATCCGACTGGAGATATAAGCAGGTCCCTAGCATGTCGTGCCCTCGCACTTAAAGAAAGCCTATAAGTGTAAGACATAACATAGTTTGTCATATATTAAGCACAAATAAGTAACAACTCGACTCACACTGCAAATGCGTCTCTAACGTCTGGTTTCCTTATCCAACTGGAGAATGGAGCAAGTCCCCCGCGTTTCGTGCCCTTACACTAAAAGAAAAAAATATATTTAAAATATTTAACCAAAGGAGCTGCGATATCCCCCACCCAGAACATTAAGCGGAGGAGTCGGCTGAAAGTTTTGCACAATGGGCGCTGCGGTGCTACATATACAGACAGCCCAGGTAGCCGGAATGAGTATACTAATGTCCCGCATACCGAAATCACAGCACTCACCTTGCTTAAGTACGATGCTTTCATCGGCGTGTACGTGTCCTAGTTAGCGCAGATCGAGGGAGAGAAGACCGGGCATCTAGGAGTTGTTTTTAAATGGCCACGCTCTCAGTGAGGTAACGCGATACGCGGCAATGACCCGGAAGCTGGTAGCGTGATTAAAACTAACTAGAAATAAAAGATGCACTATACTGCCTCCATGTTGGAAGGGGGCCGCGCGAAAAGACGCAAATGAAAGGGGCACAATGTGTGGATAGACAAGATAACAAGTAATTTGCCCGCAATCCCAAGTTACCGATCTAGGTTGCTGCACGCTTTCAGGAAGCAGAGTTGCTGGCGGGGGCGAAACCAGGAAGTCAGGCATCCTTGCCCGTGACATGGGCGGGGCCTGTGACGCGGCCGGAAGAGGCCGGTGTTGCGCGTTGATGCGGGCTCCCATCATGGAGGGAGAGCGCCGAGGTAGCGTGAAGATCCACAGAAGTGCCCCGCGTGTGGAGAAAAGGAGCTCAGCGAGGCGACTCGAGCACGGTGAGTGGAGGGGGGATATGTGTATATGTGTGTGTGCGCGCGCGTGCGTGTGTGTGCGTGTGAGCCCCGTGAGGAGTGGTGGTGGTGGTGGGGGTGGGGGAGGGGGGTGCGTGTGTGTGTGTGTGTGTGTGCGCGTGCCTGCCTGCCTGCCTGTGTGTATGCCTGAGGGGGGTGAGTGTGTGCGTGTGGGAATGTGTGAGCGCATGCGTGACTGTGTGTGATTGAGTCTGTGTATGCGCATGCGTGTGTGGTGCCGTGCGCGCCCCCGAGGAGGAATCTGAGACTGCGACGCTCGTGCTTGAGCTCCGTCTCACATTCCTCCTAACACGCCAGCAACAGATGTCTCGCAGACAGCAGGCTTATGCCTGCTTTTTACGTCTGCGAGACCTAAAAAGGGGCCAGAATAAGTCGCCGTTACCCCACACAATCACCCTAGAGAGCGTGGCAGAGCCCCTAGGAGCTCAGAAGAGCAAGAAGACTGACCTACAGTGAGTAGACCGGCTGGAACCGCGGCAGAAAGCGCGCCAAAGCGAGCCACGACCCGCAGGTCAAGGGGGACCGCGCTGGATACCTCACAAAAGCGGGAAGGGGCTGAGGCAGACAGTCCCCAACCCCAAGTGAACGAGGAAGAGCAAGACAACACGCCAGGAAGCCCGAGAGGTCAAGGAAGTGCGCAGCCAACGGTCAAGAGCGAGAAGATGAGCGCGCAAGCTGGATTCGCAATGGCGCCGGTTCAGTTCCTACCCAGGCCCGGAGAACCGCTTATGAAGTGGGAGGACTGGAAGGAATACATTGATAATTTCATTGGAGTCCTAGAGGACGAAAACGAAGAAAAATTTAAACCCCCGAGAAAAAAACGCATCTTGCTATTGAATCTAGGCCCAGAAGGCCTGAGGCTCTAAAAAAGCCTGGTTCCAAAACAGAGAGCGACCACAGACGATGATGTGTACGCCCATGCGATTGAAGACTTAGACGAACATTTCAGACCAACGATATGCGTCTCAGTGGACAGGTTCAACTTCCAACAGAGGAAGCAACAGCCAGGAGAGACGGTAGAGGAATACGTGGCGGCACTGAGGAAGCTGGCATCCTTGTGCAGGTACGCCAACTGGGAAGATGAGTTCATAAAAGACCAGGTGGTGATGCACACCACGTGCACGACCGTGCAGGACAAATTATGGGCTAGCAGTGACACTACGCTCAAAGAAGTGCTGGTCATCGTCAAAAGGGCCGAACTAGCGCGCCGATGTGCAGTGGCGACTCGAAAAGAAACAGCGCCCAGTGTCATGGTGAACAAGGTGGACAATAAGGAGCACCGCAGAGACCACCAGAACAGGAAATCGTCAGAGAAGGGGCCAGGCAAATGGCAAGGCAACTCAGGCCCCCCGGGAAAACAAGCGGGAAACAACAGAAGGCCATGTTATAGATGCGGAAGCTGGTCGCACGAGGCGCACGACAGGAAGTGCCCAGCATTTCGCGCCAAATGTATGTTTTGCGGAATAATCGGCCATTACGAGAAAGTATGTCGGAAAAAGGCCTCCAAGGGAACCGTGAAGTACGTTGGTCAATAAGGTGAAGAACAAGAAGACGGTGCCGAGGAGGAGGTTGTAACGGTACTCTGCATCTATGACGAGATATTGAGTGTGGAAGGCCAAGTTCTGGGGGTCGACGGCAAAAGGACAATGAAGCCGGTCCTGGAGATGTCGATAGGGGGAGTTACGATCCAAGTGGTGGCAGACACCGGCTCACCTTACACCATCCTCCAGAGAGCGGTGTGGGAGGAGAAGTTTGCACCACAGCTGTGCCCCGAACTTGAGAAACTGGACATCCGCCCAGTCACTTACAACGGGGACCGCATACCAATGGCTGGATTCAGACCGTTAAACTTCGAATTCAGAGGACGATCCGCCTATTGCAAGCTCTATGTGTCAGAGAAAGGCCCCTCAGTCCTAGGATGGCTCGACCAAGGCGACTTAGGCATCAAGTTGGACCCGGGAGGTAAGGAGCAAATCCTACTGACAGAACTGGACGCATGGCCAGACCTCAATAAATGGATGAGCGATTTTCCAAAGGTCTTCGGAGGCACGGTGGGAAAATTGGAGAAATTTGCACACAAAATCATTCTCAAACAGGGTGCGGTGCCGGTGGCCCACAAAGTGAGAAACATTCCGTTGGCGGTAAAGGAAGAAGTGAAGATCGAACTGCAGGAATTAGAGAAGAAAGGGATCATCGAGCCCATCACGTGTGCCGAGTGGCTGGCGCCACTGGTGGTGGTTAAGAAACCCAGCGGCAAGGTCCGGCTGTGCGTCGACCTGCGCGAATTGAACAAGAACATAGTGGTAGAGAGAGTCCCCTTACCCAGAATAGAGGAGATGTTGGCCAGCACCAGGGGGATCAAATGGTACTCCACCATAGACTTGACTTCCGCCTACCACCAGATCGCCCTACACCCGGAGAGCCGCAAACTCACCTCATTCATCACCCCATTTGGGTGTTATCAGTTCCGCCGAATGCCGTACGGGCTGGCCTCGGCGGCAGCCGTGTTCCAAAAACTGATGCACCAATTGTTTAAGGACACACCCAGCGTCCAATACTTCCAGGACGACATACTGGTGATGGGGCGAGACAGACCCGACCACGACAAGAAACTCGGAGATGTGCTAGGGATCCTGGAGAGGAAGGGCCTCACAGCAGAATGGGCCAAGTTCCGGATTGGAATGGAGTCGGTGACCTACCTAGGACATGAAATAGGGGTGCGAGGAGTAACCTCAAAGGCAGAAAACGTGAAGGCGATCTGCGAGGCACCCCCGCCATCCAACAAGGAAAAAGTAAGATCATTCATTGGAATGGCAGAGTACTATGGAAAATTTGTACAGCACTTGGCCTCCAAGACTCACCACATGAGGTTACTCACGAGAGAAAACACAGAATTCCACTGGTCGAAGGAAGCACAAGAAGAGTTCGATATCATCAAGAAGGAAGTGGCAGGAGCAATACCGCTGCAAGGGTACGACCCCCACGGAAGAACAGTGCTGACCACCGACGCCAGTGACAAGGGGCTTGGAGCAGTTCTCATGCAAGACCGAGGCCAAGGAAGATTGGAAACACTAAGCTTCGCATCCCGCACACTGAGTGACACAGAAAAGAAGTACAGCGTGATCGAAAAGGAGATGCTGGCAGTAGTGTGGGCCACGACTAGGTTCAGACAGTTCCTATGGGGCACAAGGTTCCGATTGAGGACGGACCACAAGCCCCTGCTGAAAGTGCTCACGTCGAGTGGACATGCCGACGCAACGCCACGGATCTCCAAAATGACGCTGAAACTGCTGGAGTTCAGGTACGATGTGGAGTACATTCCAGGGAGCAAGAACAGAGTGGCAGACTATTTAAGCAGGGCAGCAGCCATGGAGCCTAGCGAGGAAGACAAATCTGGGACTGAAGAATGGGTAGCACTCACGGAAGACCAAGAAACGGCCATTAGTCACCAGGAGTGGAAACAGGCGTACGAGGAAGACCTGGTGCTAGAAGAAGTGAAGTCACACGTCACTAGAGGATGGCCTGACAAGAAGCAGACCCGAGGGGAACTCAACCCATATTTCGAGGTCAGAGAAGAACTGTCCATAGACGACCAAGGCGTATTTGTGTTTAGGGGAGAGAAAGTCATACCCCCAGCCAACATCATCCCCAAACTACTGGACATACTGCATGAGGGACACCTGGGGATCGGCAAGCTTAAATTGAGGGCCAAGCAAAATTACTGGTGGCTGGGAATAGATATAAGGGCCGAGAGGCATGTCAGGGAGTGCCCACGGTGTCAAGGCGCAGACAAGACACTCAAACCACTGCGTCCGGCACTGGGTAAATTCGACCCCCCGAGGAATCCATGGGAGGAACTGTCCGTAGACATCCTAGGCCCGATCCTAGACGCATATGGAGTCCAGAAATACATCTGTGTCATAGTGGATCGATATTCCAAGTGGCCGGAGTTGAGGATAGAGGAAGCGATGGACACAGACTATTGTAAAGTTCATAGCCGACACGTTTGTAAGGGAAGGCATCCTAAAATGCATCCTCAGCGACAATGGCCCCCAATTCAGATCAGAAAAATGGTCCCAATTCATGCAAAGGAATGGCATCATAGCGAAGCACACTTCCATCTACCACCCAGCTGGAAATGGGTTGGTGGAACGTTTTAACAGAGTGGTGATGGGGTCGGTTCAAGCTGCCATCTCGGACAACAAAGACTGGGAAAAGGAGATATGGCACATGGTGTGGGCGTACCGGATCACCCCCACAGGGACTGGTTACAGCCCATTCCAGATACTGAGAGGTCGCGAACCATTCACCAAAAACAACAGGGTATGGAAGGAGAAAATAATCCAGAGCGAGTGGTCACCAGCAGTGGTGCGAGCCAACTTGGAGAAAGCCCAAACCGTGTACACCAGACACTACGACACACGAAGAAACGTGCACACGGGATTAGAAAAAGGAGAATGGGTGCGAGTAAAACTGGCCATACTACAAAGGAAAGGAGAGAGCAAATACAGCAAGCCCATGCAGGTGAAGGAAGTAATGGGCAGAGCGGCCTTTCTGAGCGACGGAAACGTGTGGTTGCAGGACCGCATGGCCAGATGCAATAAGGTTCTATGCTGGAACAACGATGGAACAGAAGGAGGAGATAAAGAAGGAGGAAATGCCCCACAAGAACATTGGGAGGAAGAACCTGTTACAAGAGGAGAACAACAAAAAGCAAAGACTGGTGAAGCCAACCAGGAGCAGTTGATCGAAGAGGACCGGAGTGATGGAGAAGCTAGCGCGGCTGCGCTAGGGAGCGGAGACAGAAGCGAAGGAGTGACCGCCACAACCCCGGTAAGACTGACCAGGAGGGGCAGAGCGGTGGTCAAGCCAGCGAGATTCAGAGACTATGACATGAGTGGGGAACTGTAAGTTTAATTGTTTGCATTGGGAAAAAAGGGGAGATATGTAGCGAGCGTTCTAGTGTTGCACGTCACGTAGGTTACGTGACGTGCTGGCGGCCATGTTGGGCTGTGCGCGCAGCGACAGACAAGCGCGAGAGCCGGCAAGAGAAAGACGTGCTCGGCGCTCTTTAGGAATAAACAGTAACGACCATCACTGTGGCTCCAGCGCTTTCATTGGGGGGAACTACAACATTACAGCCTGTGATCAGAGATTAGAGCCGGACTAAAGCTACCGAAAAACAATTTTCGTAAACACTAAACATAGCGGGTAGATTCTGCATGAGCAAAGATGTGCACTATAAAAGAGGAAGTGGATGCTGTGAAACAGCACAACCAAAATATTAAAAGGACAGCATTTTTTTCCTGGCAACTACCGTAAACCTGCAAACTGACAAAAGAAAGATTGTGGGAAAGCGAATTAGAATTTAGAGCTAAATTTGCAGGCACTAATTTAGTGATAAATTGGTGCAGTAAGGGACATATATGTGCCAAATAAAGGAGAAAAACTGCGATTGGAGATGGGATATATTAACAGTGCTTTAAATGGGCAGGTACTGTTCGGTACGGAGTATCTCCATTTTTTTTAATTAGAAAGGGAGAATACCTGCATTTCTCAGCACTGCTGAAATACATTTAATGTGAGAGTACCAGCACTGCTCAGGAGCAAACAGGTACTCTAAATAGTGAGGACTTGTATTTCTATATGTCCATTAAAAGCACTTTCAGTCAAAATGAAAAGGCAGTATGGGACCACATTTTTTTTTCCGGAACTTCAAAACAATATTTGATTCCTTGGCCTCCAAGAGCATGCATCCACATTACTGATGCCTTCTGAAGTTGTGATATCTCTTCTGTGCTTTACAGTACCTTGTTAAGTCCAGGTGGGGCGTTTTCTACTTAGACATATTTGATAACGATAATTGGGTAAGTGGAATCCCATGACTGAAAACGAGGTCAACCGGTGACGCGAAAGCAGAACTTCACCATACTTGCAATATATTGCTGGGTGACAATAATAGGCTTAGTATATCGGCCTGAAATTGTACACAGCATAGCGTTGGTTGTGTGACAGCAACAGCGAGGTTAACCCCACTGTGAGTTCAACTACAGCAAGGGGACATTTTCAGGACTTTAAGTATGAACAGGGCAATAGGGATGAGGGGGGGGGGGGGGAGGGGCACAGTTGCTTGTATCGAATAGTCTTAACGGGTGCCTATTTACTGAGAAACCGCACGCAGGCACGCACGTGCGCGGTATCCGACAACCACATATCCATCAAAGGGCCAAAAGCCGAGATCCATCCGCCGCGCCGCACTTGCTGGCAGCGGAAGCGGCGGTGCAGAGATCAGCTCTAAAATTGATTTACTTCTGACTGGCTTCCCAGCACACGCAGTACTTAAATCTGTCTTCCAGGCAGTGCTGTCCGCCCATGGAAAATACCTCTCGAGAGAAAACACGAGGAGTGAGGCAGCAACAAATCTTCCCGAACCGCATCACTAATGCGCGCGCGTCGAGTGTAAGTACCTCGGGGGTAACCTCAGGTCTGTGGCGGCATAAATCAGCTTCACGAGAGCCTGTCGGCGGCGGCAGCTATGGAGAGGGAATCCTTCAAATGGCGCCGGAAACGCATACCAAATATACCGCCGTCTTCCCTCGGCGACGCTCTCTCCTCTCCTCTTTCGGAACCAAATCTACCCCCGTGGGTCGCAAGTGCAAAGAATACGCCTGCCGTGCCCATGAGATCATTTCGACGGCACCATTTAAATAAAACCTGTTGAAACTTGTGATAAAACAACACAGAAACACACTCAGAACTTCCTCGTTATTGCGGATTTCATTTCTTTTAATGTTGTTCGGCCGGGCTCGCAGTTTGTGACATGCCGACGTGACGTGCGTGCAAAATAGTTCAGTAAAATGCGGTCCTAAAGTGAATGGTGTTTATTGAAGCGAGCCCACAGGTGTTACCCCTGGCGCTCTTGCTCCAGATGGACTCTTTCTTCTGCTGTTTGTACGGCCTTGGGGGCAGATTTACAAGCCCCTTGCGCCCCTTTTACGCCGCCGTTGCGCAGCGGCAAAGCAAAAGATGCGCGATGGTGCGGGGTATTTACAACGTGACGCATCTGGGAGATGCGTCACGTTGTAAAGCCCTGCGCCAGAAGTAGGAGTTCCTGCGCAGGGGGGAGGGGGGGGGGCGTTCGGCGCAGGAACGCCTCCCAAAAGTGGCTGAGTGATTTTGAGCCCATGCTGCGTCAAAACCCTGCACCTGCTTGACGCAGGCGTAAGGATTGACGCAGCATTGTACAGATAGGGCCCCCCAGAGCATTGCTGGAGCTTTGTCGCGTTTGCAATGCAACTCAAGCAATCGCCGCCTTTATGGCACAGATGCGTGACGCATCTGTGCCATTTTTGCCCCATGGTGCGCCGCATTGTAAATGCGGCGCATCCATGGTGGCGGAGCTGCGGCGCACAATAATTGGCGCATCCCGGCTGATATGCAGGGATGCACCACTTATTGTAAATCTGCCCCTAAGTGTTTGTGGGCTGACCAGCATATTCCTGCTGTTGGCTGTCGTCAACATGCACTCGCCGCTTCCCAGCCCGACAACCAAGGTCTCAACACAACGCCCGAGCCCTCTTGTATACACCTGGCAGCGGTACTTATTGCCTGTTGTTGGACTGGGAAGAGGGTGAGCGCACCTACAAAGACTGTCTACAAGCATGCCTTGAGGCTGTTGCCTTTCCCAATATTTTGAAGGTAAAGACCACAGCTGCACTAACTTCTCCATCTGATACTTACACAGTCAGTACCAAAACTTCGCACACCAATACAGAGTCACATAAGTAACCCTGAAAAGATATGCCTGCAGAACCTTCTAAACTGGTCACACCATCGAGGCACAGAGGGCCAGAGAAGCTTAAGTAAAGTACTAATACGGGTGTTCTCAAATGGGCCTTTTCAAAAGAGATCACTTAGACTATAGCGATATTGGCAAAAAGTCAGATTGTCCTCTTCTGATCAACAACAACTTGATGAGTGCGGGTTGGGTCGGGGCCTAGCCGATGACTGGCAGTCTGTATGTGCAGGTGGGGTAGTGGCTGTCCCAGCTGTAAGTGCAAAGCAATTAAATAGGGAAATGCATATTTGCAGCAATCTTCATCAGCGGGCCATGGTTAGCTGCAAGATACTACCAACCTTATGCCATTCTTTTCATTCAAGGTGCATGGAAGCAAATCATTGGCATTTACACTGAGATTTGTGTCTGCTTACAGCAAATTGAAAAAAAAAGCAAAATCACCTGTGCTGAGAGGGGGCAGTGTCTATTAACAAGCAAGCTCATACTAATTCAATGGACTACTCTCAGCTCTCATAAGTTCTCACAGACATTATGAATACAAAGACTGACTGTGGGGAGGACTCGAACCTGCCTGAGGTATGCTACCATAGGTAAGGAGTGAGCCTAATAGTTGGGCAAATGCTCTTCCATGCTCCTGATCAGTCTTTATCGAATCCCATCTAATGCAAGGAGAAATGCATGTTTATCTAACGAACCCAGTCCATTTAGTTGACAATTTATATAGCGCAGATTCACCAAAGTTTCTTGGTGCCAAATTATCATTACGCATGTTTTTGAAGCCTGCAGAGTAAATATGCATCTAGACTGCAACAAGCTTCAGGCAACGTGCAATTTACATCTTTGCACCAAAAAGAGGGTGTGAAGCAATGGATGATTCTGTGTCATATGCATAGAGAATTAAATTACACTAATTTTGCACCTGAAGAATGTGCAATTCATTCAGCGCCAGTGTCTATTTTTGGGTATTTACCTAGGCCGGTCAACATCCTGGTGGTGGTATTCCGTACTTGCTACAGTCAAGCCTTTAGACCGCTTAGCAGCACTAGGTATATATGCTCTATTTGAATGTGAATGGACAGTTGAAGAAATAGAGTGTTGGACAGTGGCATAGGTAGCCCTTAGGCTGCTCTTGGTGGTCCCTGGGTTTGCCACGAGATTCCGCCAATTGCCGCCGCCCAACAGCCGCATTTAGAGCGGGGGGTATGTGCTGCCGATTTCCACCCGCACCGGCATGTAAGAGCAAGAGGCGGCCACCGCCCCCAAAACTTGTGCCGCCAGGGGTGGACTGCGGACCCCGCCCTCCCCTTGCTACACCACTGGTGTTTAACCTTGCCCTCTCTGCATGGTCACCCAAAACCTTTTGCTTTTACTTCTCCTCCTGCTTTCTTACTTCATTATTGTGGGCATCAGCAGCACTCTGTGCACTTTAACACTGCTAACTACTGCTAAAGTGCTTGTACTTTCAAAATAAAAAAACATAGTAATATTGGCCTACATCCGAATGGCGCATTTAATTTACTTATAAGTCCCTAGTATATTTCACTACATGTACCCATGGCCTGTACATTAAAGGATACTAGCGGGCCAGCAGCACTCATCGTACCACCCACTAAAGTAAAACATGTTTTTTGTTTTTTTTGGTGAATATTTTATTGGGATTTTTTAACACTTACAACATATACCAAATAACATGTAGTCCTCATCACATTTGTACATACAGGGGTGGCAGCCCATGTGGCTTAACCGTTGGTTGTACAGTCTACTCGTAGAGCACCTAAGCTTGAACGTCCCTGCATATCTACAATTCACATATAACATATATACAATGGCGCTTTGTGCTTGGGGGTAACTGTCAGGCTGGTTGCAATAAAACAATATATATGCATGTTCGGCCCCCTGCCCATCTGTCTACTCTGAAAGAAGAAGGGGGGAGAGAGAAGAGTTTCCGAGGGGGGGGGGGGGGGGTAGTGTCCTGCTCTAGTGGATTAGTGGTTGGGGTGGATGTGGGCCCTTTGATTGCTTCTGAATGTCATTTTCATGGGGGCTCATAAGGTACTAGGAACTTGTCCAAGGATGCCCACATACCCCTGTTGGGATTTCTCCATGGTGTGTTTCGTAAGGCTGCGATGTCAGCACCTCTCAGTTAAGTCACCCAGTTGAGCCACCCTCTGAAGGTGGCTTTGGAGGCGTCTTTCCACTTGGTGAGTACTATCTTGACTGCTGCTGTTAACAGGTGATCTAGGAGGTTTCTGTCATGTTGCGTGTCAATATCAGATGTTATAAATGCGGTAGTGAGTGAGGCAAATTCTTCTTTAACCCCTTGCCTGAGGTCGGAATTCCGCTCCCTTTGCGGCACATTCCGATCGCGGGCGTGGTTGTGACGGCTCCCGGCCGTCATCAGCACACGAGCACTGTGTGCCATGACGGACGGGAGCCGTCACCAGCATGCAAGGGGTTAAGTGTGCAGCCTAAGGCTTTATTTATGAAGGTAAATGTTTTTCCAAAGTTTTTTGACCTTTGTGCAGTAGAAGATGAGATGTGCCAGATCCCCCTGTTCTCTGTCACAGTTTTCCCCCCGCCCTAGGGCCGCTAAGCGAGCTGGGGTCCAGAATGTCTTGTGCAGAAGCCAGAATTTTGTCTGAGCTAACACCGGGGAGATCATGTTTTTCGATGGGGACACCCAGAGGGAGTGTCTCTCTTGCTCGCTAAGTGCGGTGTTTAGGTGTGATTCCCAGTATCTGGTTGACTTATCGTTAAGCTTGGAGGAACCGGGGCGGAGTAGTTTGTATATGTGGGACACCTGGTGGCCCACTTTGTTCAGATTCTCCATATAGGGGATGATTGAGGGTTTGTGTCTTGGTATCGTTGATTTGGTTAGGGCTTTTCTGATTTTGAGGAAGTTGTAGAGTTCTATATCTGGTAGGTTATGTCGTAATTTTAGCGTGTTGAAAGTGTAGGGACTTCCCCCTTCCTCCAACTGGGCTGGATATGAGATCCCTAGTTTTTTCCAGGATTCTATGGTTAGGAGTTTCCCCCTATATTTTATCTTGGAGTTTGCCCGCAGCGATTCCCAGTTAGAGTTTAACGTTGTATTCCAGTTTTTGATCTACCTTAAGCAAGGCGTATCTAGTGTTCTAAGTATAAGCTTATTATCTTGTGTCTGTTTGTTCGCGGTGAGAAGTGGTATTGGGTTGATATTGTTTAGTATGGGCTTTCTCAATCCAGAGCCAGACCGGCGTGTATTCCTGGTTAGGCAGGATCCAGTATATTTCCTGTCTCGCAAAAAACGCAGTCTGAAATGTTCTGAAATCTGCCAGGTTTAGACCTCCTAGTGACTTATATAGTTTTCGCTTTTTCAGGCTTATCCTAGGTTTTTTGTCTTGCCGTAGGAAAATAATTTTGTCCGTTTTACGGTGGAATTCGTCTGTGAATGTAAGGGGGAGCATTCTCGCCAGGAAGTTGATCACCGGGGTGATCATCATCTTTATTGTATCTATCCTTCCCACCATGTTATGACTTTGGGCGACAAGGATTCTAGAAGCTTTTTTTAATCTTTTCTAAGGTTAGTTTCTCATTCTGGTTGAGTGTGGTTTTGAGGTTTTTGCCAAATTGGATCCCTAGATACTTGATGGACCCGGGCTGCCAGACTAATCCTGAGTTGTCTATAACTTCTCTGGTGGTGTGGACGTTAAGTAAATGTAAATGTAAATGTAAAAGTAAATTGATATTTGTATAGCGCACTACTCACCCGCAAGGGTCTTAAGGTGCTTATACGAATACCGCTGTGGAACCCATCCTGGCTTTCCCTGTGAGGCGTCCACTCCTGGGCACCCCCAAGGTGGAGGCCAGGAATCCTTAGCGTTGTGGGGGCCGTTGTGGAGATTAAGCAAGCTATTGCCCAGAGTTGCAGAGTGGGACTCCATGATTGGAATAGGCAACGGGGTGAGAATTATCAGGTCCGTGGAATTTTTGAGCCCAAGACCCGCCGAGGCGGGGAATTGAACCCTGGTCCCGGGCTAGACCTCTGCATCAGGGTCTGCCGCTCTAACCATTGAGCCACACTTCTCCAGTGGCATGAATTCCGATTTGTCTCTGTTTAGTTTGTAGCCGGAGTGGTTCGAGTATTTACCTATGGTGTTCATGAGGGCAGTGATAGAGGATTTGGGGTTCTCTGTGATTATGAGTATGTCATCCACATAGGCCGCAAGTTTGGTTGTGGTCTCGTTGATGGTGACTCCCAGCATATCTCTATTGGCTACAATATCTCAGATCAGGGGTTCCAGTGCCAGTAAAAACAGCGCAGGGGACAGGGGGCACCACTGTCTTGTCCCCAGTTGACGGGTGAATTGATTTGAGACTGCCCCGTTGATGGCTATCTGCGCACTGGGGTTTACGTACAGTGCCATCACCTTCCTCATATACTTATCTCCCAGGTTGTATGCCCACATGCACTGTTCTAGAAAGTGCCAGGACACTCTGTCGAACGCTTTCTCTGCGTCTAGCGTGATTGCTACCGCTGGCTTATCAGACTTAGAGGACTGTTCGAGAATATGGCACAGGAGTCTTGTGTTATCATGAGACATACGCTTCTTCAGGAAGCCTACTTGTGAGTTACTTATCAGTTGAAGGAGTACAGTGTTAAGCCTTATGGCTAGGATTTTGGCATACATTTTGCAGTCTATGTTGATAAGTGAGATGGGTCTGTAGTTTTGGGGCCTTTGCATGTCCTTGCCTTCTTTAGGGATAACTATTATGTTTGCTTCCGTCATGGACATTGACACCACTCGCTCCCCCTCGCAGTGGTTAAAGACTTTTTTCATGGTTGGGAGAAGGTGTGTTCGAATGTTTTTATAGAAGGAGGCCGTGTACCCATCTGTACCCAGCGCCTTATTATCTTTAAGAGACTTAATTGCCATCTCAATTTCGGTTGAGCTTATCTTCCGTCCTAGTGACAGTGCTTCCTCGTTCGTTATCTTGGGAAGCTTCAGTCTATCCAGGTATTCGGTGCAACCATCTTGATCTAGTGTTTCGTCCCTTTTGTAAAGCTCATGGTAGAACTCACCGAAAGTACGTAGGATGTCCTTATGCTGTGTGTGCGTGTTGTTGTGTGAGTCAGTGATGGATGAGGGTGTGTTGTCTTTGTTTGTGCTTCAGGTTTGACGCTAAATTTTCCCTGCTTTGTTTCCCTCACATAGGTTAATCTGTTTGTATTTGTTTATCCACAGACCAGCCTGTTCACTCAGGATATTGTTGTATTCGTATGTTGTTCCCGTCAGTTCTTTTAGGGCGTTGTAATTCCTGTTGTCATTGATGTGGGATATTTCTAGGCTTTTGATGTCTTTTTCTAATTGTTCTAGGTGTGTCTTCGCTTCCTTATTCCATTTGGCTTTGATATCTATTAGTGTCCCTCTGACTGTCGGTTTAAGCATGTCCCACAGAATCTTGGGGTCTATGCCTGGTGTGTCGTTGTGTCTAATGTAGTCGTTAATGGCTTGCTCTATTCTGATCTTGTCTTCTTGATTTACCATGACTTCATTGCTAAACCTCCACCTTCGGGTGGTGTTCTCATTGTATCGCCCCGCCAGCTGTAGGATGATGCATGAGTGATCTGAGATAGTTCTAGCCACTATTTCGGAATGTTCTATTAAGTGGGTTTGTGAGCCTGAGATTATGATGTAGTCTGTTCTACTATAGGAGTTATGTGGGTTGGAGTAAAAGTTGTAGTCTCTGGTGTCGGGGTGTTGTAGTCGCCATGGGTCCTTCAGATTAAATCTATTGCACATGTTCTTTAGAATGCTGTGTGAGGCTGGGGAGAGGGCGTGGGCCTGCGATAATCTGTCTAGGGTGTAGTCTAGTGCTAAGTTAAAGTCCGCTGCCAGCACTGTCATGTCGTTTTGGGGGCTTGCTTCCAGTCTCCTCGAGATTCCCTCCCAGTAAGCGGTGTCATCTGTATTTGGAGCCTAAGTGTTAATTACCAGGATGGTTTTGTCTCCTCTTTTCAGTTGTGTTATTATTTGTCTCCCTGCCTCGTCGTGTTGCTGATCTTCAATGGTTATTTTTGAGTTTGTATTTATCAGCGTGATCACTACTCGCTTCCTCCCTATCGCCGGAGAGCAGGCTACCTGTCCTATCCATCTTGCCCTGACTCTTGTGGAGTCCTCCAGGGAGAGCTTGGTTTCTTGTAACAGTAGGACGTCTTAGCTAGGTAGTCTAGGATCTTTTTCCTCTTTACCGGGTGGTTGAGGCCCTTTACATTGAGGGAGACTATCTTTAGGTCTGCTAGCAAGTAAGAGCTGTTATTCTGTGTCATGGCTTATAGTGTGTGAGCGTCGAATTTTTCTCCCTCTCCCCCCCTATTGAGGGTTTTTTCCATGCCCTTTTGTTTAGCTAGTGTTTCTTGTGGAGGCAGTGGGCTCTCCCTAGGTTCCCTTGCGCTATTTACGGATTGTCTCACCTCATACATTTTCCCCCTGGCCCTGCTATTATGCGTGGCTGTGGCGAGCAGGGTGTGGATAGGATTGGAGATAGTGGGATGTGTCAGAGTAGATACGAGAGACAGATAGTTCAAACAAGATGAACTAGACAAACAAGACAGACGACCCCGGAGCTCGGAAAAAAACAAAACAACAGATAATACAGTACAGACATACAAGATAGACACCCTCCCACCCGTCCCACCCTCCCTGAACTACACCTTCGTGATTTGGACGTGTGATGGCAAGATCCCCCCTTCGCCCCCCCCCCGGGATACATTGGATCGTTATAATGGTTCTACTTTTACTTATACTTAGGCTTATTCACTTAATCTCTTTCCCTCTTTCTTGTTCCGGTTATTGGTGGTACTGCATAGCGTGTGCCTCTACAGTTCTACTCAGCATCTCTTCCCCATGCCCCCCTTGGCAGACCCCCCCACTGTGCCACTAGAAAGGATATATAATAGTCTTTTAGCCTCTCTTGGTTCTCAGCAGTTGGTTTTGTCTTTAATCATCGTCCTTTATTTTGGGGTCTCTCCCCATACTGAGGTTTTTTAATTCTCGAGTCTGACTCCATTTTGTTCTGTGCCACCATTTTGTGTTGCCTTCACGTAGACCTGTGAAGGTAGCCTGGCGAACAAAGTGGCCTGGCCTTCTTAGTTAATGTATACATTAACTAGGTTTCTTTTTGACTCTGAAATGAACTGTAAGAAACTGACCTCTTCACCTGAAACTGACCTCGCAAAGCCAATTTCCCTCATCGATCTTTGTCTGAGATTGCCAATCAATGTTCAGGACATCATTAACTTTTAGTTTCCTTGCACATGCCTTATCTTGTTCAGCATCTGTTACTGTTTCTTTTTTATGTTTCTTCATTACATGGGTTATGCTTTCAGATATAGGTTTGTCCGGCTTGTGGAGATTGAATTTGGGACATTCCTAATAATTAACTTTTGGGTTGGGATACTGTAAATTGATTTTTTGTTATGTGATTCATTGTTTGCAATGTACCTTACTGGCTAGAATTTTGTGCAGTGGGTGTACATTTATAATGTGAATATTGGGTATAAAAGGAGACGTCTCGCCTTAGTAAAATGAGCAGTCTCCTGAGAATTTACACCATGATGTATTTCTAGGATCACTGTTACTAGCTGCAGCTAATGCCGCCACTTCATCGACCCCTGCATGTCGACGTGGACCGAAGGTTTTTTCTGCGAGGCTTCCCCTTTCCGATGGCTGCGAAGGACTGCTGCCCTGACTGTCGCCCTGTCTTGGACCCTCTTGTGATGATTTGTAAGGCGAGACGTTAGACGGTCTTCTGGTGGCGTGACAGACATTTTGGTTAAGTATAAGTGGGTCGCTCCCACGACTGTTTTGTTTCTTGGTTTTGATTCAGCCATTGCAATAGTCGAAGCTGAGGGGTTGGTATATTTGCGAGTGTATCATTTTTGATAACCCCTTGAAGTTTGAAGCAAGACTAGTGAGCTAAAAGAAGCCTGGTTTTAGCAAATTTAGGAAATGGTTTTGTTGTAGTTGTAATAGGGATTCACAATTGGAGGACTCGTGTCCGATACCTCCGGTTGGAACTCCAACTTATGAGCTCTATTCAAAGCATGGTGTAGGTCCCATTACCTTTAATGAAGTATGGGTCAGTTATACAAGGAAAGATGGTGTTTTACGATGGCCCCAACATGGTAGTTTTGAATCAGATGTTTTAGATAACCTAGAAGTTGCGCTATTTAAGAAGAAAGCCCGGACGGCGATGTTTGACTCTTTCCGCCTTTAGTGTAAGGAAGCCAAACAGCGAGAAATTAAGAAAGCTAAGAGAGATAGGTAGGAAAGGAATAGATCGGTAATGCAAGCTGCTAGGCAGTTTAAGGAAGATGAAGAAGATCGTGCGATTGAAGTGTCAGATAGACAACATTGCATGGCCATTGACAAATGTTACCCGGCTTTGCCACCCACCCTTTCAAATGTGACTGAAGACCCTGAAAAGGATCCTTTGATATCACATTTACTGAGATTACCACCCCCTTATGTGCAGGGTGCTACTGCACCTCCGTTACCTCCAGTTGTTGCACCCCTTGTTGTCGTTCAACCCCCTGTTGTTGTTCAGCCACCCGTTGCTTCACAGGTGGTTCTTCCTCCCCTGGGGCAGCCCCTTCCAGGGCTGTAAGCCTTGCCACCAGCCTCGCCTCAAACTCCTTTGCCTTACACTCCTTTATCTTCGACTTCTCTTATTTCTGTCCCTACGTCTCTGTCGCCTCAAAACACTTTGTCTCCTGTCCCCATGTCAACTTCTTCTCCTTCTGCTCAGCAACGAATGACTGAGACTGTCACTAGTCTTTTGTCTCCTTTCTTTGGGTCACTGAATATGACCCCTGTTTCTGAACGTAAGCAGAGACGTAGTCAGCTCCCGAATAGCGGGCAGTGTTAGATCTCCTTGCTCGTAGATGGGTTTAGAATACCTCCAAGTACAGTCCACAAGTGGTTATGGATATCTTCCTACGGTGGGAGGCACCAAAACAAAGGTATGTTTTTGATGTCATGTGTACCTTCCTTCGCCAGGAGTAAGAAGGAAATGAGTTGGGTTCAATTCCACTGGAATTGCTTAATGTTCAGTCTGAATTTGCTAAAGGGACGATAGTGGGTTCCGATGTTGAGGAAGCGGTAGAGACACTACTCACTTTTAGGTCTAGACTTCCACCTCAGTCACTGTTCGAACCTGACCCTTCTGTTAGGAGAAAAGTGAAGCAGTATCCTATGAGAGAGGTTCCCCCTGTATGGAGAGAGGCAGTTGTGGCTGATGCCGCTCATGGTATTGCGGCTGCACCAGCTCATTTTCAGCGAGTGTGGGTGCATGTCCCTTGGAAGAGAGCGGAGGTCCTGGCTCTTAAGCAGACCTTGCCTGACCCCCGTAAAAATCCTGCTGGTTATTACAAGGAGTTGTCTCAGACAGTTGATGCGTGTGTTATGAATTTAGCTGACATAGATAGGTTGATGGGTAATGTAGTTCCTCAACCCTTGTGGGCGAAGATCCGTCACGAGGATCACGCGCCAGAGTTAGGAGATACATGGGTTAATATTACTGCTGCAGACGGTCGGCAGGTAGGAGGTGCCAAACCTGAACCCTTAGTTGCAGAAGTACCTGGTAGGATTATTAATTTAATGAAAACTATGATGCCTCCTCTGCGGGTGAATTGGGATAAATTAGCAGCATGCAAACAAAAGAAAGACGAGAGTGTGTCTGATACCTTCACTAGGTTTGAGGAAACATTCATTGAACATAGTGGTCAGGACATGAGTACAGAAGGTGGTCAAAGGTTGTTTGTAGATAAGTTTGTTTTTAATTTTCTTCCCGAACTTTCTAATAAGTTAGAGGACTCAGAGTTCATGGGCTGTTTCTTCTTCGGCCCAGATATTGGCTACTGCACAATACTATGAGAATAGAGATAAAGATGAGAAGGATAAAGTAGAGAAGAAGACTAGAGAATTAAAAACGAAAGTTCTTCTGCAGCAGGCTTATCCGCCTCGCCCTAATCAGCGTCAGTTTCAGCAACCTTCCCAGTTTCAGCAACGCCCACAGTTTCAGAAACTGTTGCAGAAGCCGGAGTCTTTTGCTTCGCGACTCCGCTAGGCCCTAATCAGTGTGCTTATTGTAAAGAAGAAGGTCACTTCAAGAATAGTTGCCCGATCTTGTTACAGGGTGTGAATGGTATGTCTGGTCTGAGAGGTCGTGGTGGTTTCCAACAAGTACCTAGGGGTAGGGGACGTGGTACGTTTCCCCAGAATGAACGTTCCTTTTCCCCTCAGAATTCTATGAATTATTTTGACCAACAGAATGTTCCGACCGTCCAGTCTGCTCAGTATTACACTGATGATTATTATGTTGGAAGTGAGAGTGCTGGTTTTAATGATAGTTAGGACAGCCATGGACAAAGGGAGGGAGTAGTGTCAGTTCCAGTAGACCAGAGTGGACCTTATGTTGAAGTGATTACATCAGGTGTGGCAGAACCTTTTCTTTTGGATACTGGTGTAGCAAAGAGTTCTATCATGCACTCTAAACTCCCTGGCGCACCTTTGTCTGGCTAGACCAATGTTTCAGTAGGATTTTCTGGCGCCCCAGTTCGTAACCCGGTTTCTTGTCCTTTGTCCCTTTCTATTGGCCCCTGTGAATTGGAGGCTCCCCTTATTCTAACGACTGGCTGTGGTGAGAATCTGTTGAGTTTGGACTTGTTGAAAAGATTGCATGCGACATTACATTGTTCTCCTTCGGGAGTACATCTTACGGTGCGTAAGAAAGTGATTTCCCCGATGTATCTGTCTAAGGATCGCCTTCCACTGGAACTGCGTTCTCTCCCGGATACACTTTGGGCTACAGGTCCCAATGATGTTGGTCTCTTGCAGATTCCACCCTACGTTGTTACCCTTAAGTCGAATGCTAAGTTACCTCGCATTCCTCAGTACAAAATTTCCAGTGATGGCGAAAGCTCTTTTAGCGATTATCTATGATTTGGTTGAGAAAGGTGTGGTTGAAGAATCGAGAGGTAATGTGTGTAACAGTCCTGTTCTGCCCGTCCTTAAGCGTACTGACTCTTCTCAGCCACCTGTGTATCGGTTTGTGATCGACCTTCGAGAGGTTAATAAGACCGTTGTGCCACAGTTTCCTGTTGTCCCGGCCATTACTGCTTTATTGACTATGATCCCTGCCTCACCTGCTTGGTTTTCTGTTATTGATCTGAAGAACGCTTTCTCCAGTATTCCGATTGCTGAGGAAAGTAGGGATATTTTTGGCTTCTCTTTAGGAGGCCGCAGTTTCCGGTTTAAGCGCGCTCCTCAAGGTTATTGTGAGAGTCCCTCCATTTATAGTCAGGCTTTGAAAACTCAGCTTGATACTCTTGCATTGCCTTCTGGTGCTACTCTTATCCAAGTATGTTGATGATCTGTTGGTTGCTGCTGATGATGAAGAGATTTGTAAAGAAGTTACTCTTTCTTTGTTGCGACACCAGTCTGACCTTCATCATTAAGTGTCACCTTCGAAGTTGCAGTATTGCCGCCAATAAGTGACCTACTTAGGTCATCTCTTGTCGAAGGAGGGAAGACGATTGACCCCAGAGTGTATTCAAGCAATTGCCCAAATGACTTTGCCATGCACACAGAGAGAGGTGCGTGCCTTCTTAGGTATCACCTCGTATTGTAGACAGTGGATTCCGAATTTTTCTTTGCTAGCGAAACCTTTGTTGGCACTTACTCTTAAGGACACACCACACCCTCTTCCTTGGTCTGACGAATGTCAAAAGAGTTTTTCTGAATTGCGTGATGCATTCTGTTCTGCTCCGATGTTGGGTACCCCCGACTACAGTAAACCTTTTAGACTTTATGTACACGAGAGAGAAGGTTGTGCGTTGTCAGTGTTGACGCACCAATTTGGAGACAAGCAGCACCCATGTGCGTATTTTACAGCTACTTTAGATCCGGTAGCTAGGGCGTTGCCTAGTTGTCTAAGAGCTACAGCGGCAGCGGCTGTTTCTATCCGACAGTCTACTGGTTTAGTATTGGATAATACATTGATTGTGATGGTCCCACATGCAGTGGATACCCTATTGAATAGAACGAAGACTCAACATCTTACCAGTGCGCGTTTGTCAGGTTATGAGTTGACGCTTTTGGCTAGCCATGTGCACATCAAGCGGTGCAACACATTGAATCCAGCTACATTGTTGCCGATTTTTGTAGAGACAGATGCTCAGGAACAGCATGATTGTTTTCTCCGGACAGAGGAGGAAACGAAGGGTAGAGTTGATCTGAAAGATACTCCTCTTTCAAATCCTGATGGTACCCTATGGGTAGATTGTTCGTGTTTTAAGCTTCCGAATGGAGAGACGACTGCAGCATATGCTGTAACAACTTTGCTCACGATTGTTGAAACAGCACGTATTGCACAGAATTCAGCGCAAGCAGCGGAGTTGATAGCATTGACTAGAGCGTGTGTGTTGTCAAAAGGAAAGAGAGTGAATGTTTATACTGATAGCCAATACGCATTTGGCGTGGCTCACAGTTTTGGTCGCTTGTGGAAAGAGAGGATTTCTTACTTCCCATGGTACGAAAATTCAGCATGGACAATTAGTGAGTGAACTTCTTGAATCACTTTGCCGACCCAAATTGCGATAGTGTAGTGCGCATAAGAAGGTTACGGATGATGTGGGTCGAGGGAATGCGTTTGCAGATGAAGTAGAGAGAAACTGCGAAAGATGTGATGAGACGGATGTATGTTGCAGGTCCTGCCAGATGGGTTGTGGATGGAGGAATGTGTGAAGATACAACAGAAAGTGTGAAGATGATTCAGGCAGAAGCTACTGAGAAAGAATTGAGTATGTGGAGAGAGAGTACAGGAATGTTGGATTCAACAGGCTGTTGGGTTGAGTTGTCAGAGCACCAGCGATGGTTGTTGCCGGATGCATATCTGCTTCCGGTGGTTACTATGGCTCATGGGTTGGCTCACATTAGTTCAAAAGGGATATGTAAGTTGTTGGCTCCGGTATGGCAGAATGGTGGAATTCCTAGGTGTGCTGAGAATTTGGTTAAACACTGCATGATTTGCTTGATGCATAATCCTGGAAAGGGAACCCCAACCTCAGCGGGTCATTTTGCTCCTCCAAAGTATTCGTTCGAGGTGCTGCAGATAGACTACATTCATATGGAAAGATACAATAACTTGAAGTATGTCCTTGTGGTTGTTTGTGCCTTTTCCAGATGGATAGAGGCCTACTGCCTAAATGATAATACTGCCTTGTCTACAGCCAAGGTTTTGCTCAAAGAATTCTTTCCCAGATATGGCTTGCCAAGGATGGTATGGAGTGATAATGAAAGTGAATTTGTGGGTCAGATTATGAAGAAAGTATGTGCGGGTCTGGGTATCAAACAGAAATTTCACGCTGCGAATCACCCCAAGTCAGCAGGCCTGGTCGAGTGCTATAATGGCACTCTGATGCTGAAGTTGGCCAAGGTGCAAGTGAGCTCTGGTCTTACATGGCCCGATGCCTTACCATTGGAACTTTTGTCCACGAGAACGACAGTACATTCTCGTGTGGGACTTAGCCCATACGAGATTGTTTTTGGACGTCCGGCGAATGTCTGGGGTGTGCTGAGGCCTAAGAAGTACAGTGATATCGAGTACCCTATGTTGGTTGACTACTTACATGATTTGACTGCTAAATTGCGTGTTCTTCACCAACAGGTCCATGACACTTTGCCTTCAGTTTCTGTAGACACAGGCCACACGATTCAACCTGGCGACTGGATTCTAACCAGGAATTTCCAGAGGTCAAAGAACTTGGAACCAAGATGGACCGGTCCATACCAAGTCCTTTTATCAACTCTGACTGCTATTAAGGTGTTCGGCAAGAAAAACTGGGTACATGGTACCCGTTGCAAGAAGATACCTTTGCCCTTACCGTACGATAAGTGGGTCCGGGAAGGTGTTGCTGATCCTGAGAGTGAAAGGGTTCCGAGATTTGTACCTTTTAGCGATGCACATTTGGAATGGACTCAGTCAGAGCGTGCGGATGATTAAGTCTTGCAAGAAGGTGTGCCGCTGTGTTTGAGACTTGATACTACGCACCCAGAGACACTCTTTCAGGATCAAACTGTCCTGGTAAAGAACGCTACAACTTAAGGTCTAAAAAGGACAAATAAAATCAGATTTTTTTTGTGAATTACACTCTTTCAGACAAGAGACTATTTTTCTATTTCGAACCACCATCCGGGTTCAGCTGCAGGGTCGCGGTACAAGACTTAAGGGGTGGCCCGCATATTGACAAAAGGTCTGCGGTTCTAGGGATGTCTAGGACGCCTGGACGCACACTTGAGTGAAGAAGGAAAATTGCCGCGAGCAGCACGTTAGAGGATGGAGTCTGTTGTAACTGAAAGAGATGTTGAGAGAATAGATCTTAAGACAAGATTTTGTACATTGATACATAGCAAATGTTTTATTATATTGTGCTTTTCGACGTTTTTAAGTATCACGTTAGCTTGTGTGGGTTGGACTGTCTATGCTACACAACAGACATCTGCACCCACCTCCCAACCTATGCTTTCTTTCACTACTGTTTCTTTGCACCAATTTTATACGTTGCCTGAACATGAACAGACAAGGAGATCAGAATTTGTCCACAACTCGTTCATACAGTTGTTGCATCAGCATCAGTTAGTAGTAAATACCACTAATTGTTGGGTTTGTGGTCTTATGCCTCATACGACAGATAAAGGTATGCCATATTTGGTTCTGCCTTTTTCTTTTAATGGGTCTGTGTGGGCTTTTCAGACCATGTTTATTTATGCAAATGAGGTACGCCCCTTACCTTCCCTTGAAGATAACTCGAGCAATAGTGCCTTGATAAGGGGAATAGTAGCTATAATCCGAGATATTGATGCATATAATGCTATCCCTAAGGATGAGGTGCAGGCTTACGTTGTTTGGAACGTGACTGGATATAGTACCAGCTTGACAGAGAAGGAGAGACGAAAAAGGTCTCCCCCGATTTGGATTGTACCCCACCAAGGCCATTTTATTTGCAAGTAATGGTCGGAATCCGAAAGCTCAGCTAGGTAAGAGTGTGTGTGCTCAAACCTATGTCTATTCATCTCGGACTTCACCACCGTTTGTGCCAGCTAAAGGCACATATTTTGTTTGTCATGACAGAGCCTACACATGGTTGCCACCTGATTTTTCAGGAACGTGTTATGTGGCGTTTCTGCTTCCCCCTACATACACTACTGCTTCAGACTATCATAGAACGGGATATGGTAGAGGTGTCTTCAATCAGGAAGATACTGCAGCACACAAAGTAGGAGATATCTTCAAGGGCTTCCTGCCCTTTTGGGGTCCTATGATCAATAGTAGGCATATTCGACAGCTTGTCCTCGTTGTTGAAGCTACTATTAATGAGACAGCAGGTGCTCTTAGTAATGTTACAGCTGAGCTTCAAGCGGACCGCCTTATGACTTTGCAGAACCGTATGGTATCAGACATTATACTTGCAGATAGAGGAGGAGTATGTAAATTGATTGGATCCAGTTGCTGTGTTTACATACCAGATAATGCCCCTACAGTGTACCAAGCCATCTCTAGGTTGTATAAAATCTCTGAGTCTATCCATGTAGACGAAGGAGACTGCTCATTGACGGGATGGTTTTGGGGACTGCTGTCCAAATGGGGATGGAAGACTCTGACATTCCTTGGTATGGTTTTAACCATCCTTTTCTCTTGTTGTCTTTGCATCCAGTGTGGTCCCGCCATTTGTAGTCTTTGTGCTACTATGTGTGTTCGGAGACCTGTCCCGAGAGAAGTAGAGAATAATAAGATGATGCTACAGCAACACCTTGATGGCCTAATGAATATCGACATAGACCTAGATTCAGATTAACATGAGTCTTAGGTTATTGCCTACGTAATGGCAAAAGGAGGGTCTGAGGTTTTGTAATTCTCGAGTCTGACTCCATTTTGTTCTGTGCCACCATTTTGTGTTGCCCTCACGTAGGCCTGTGAAGGTAGCCTGGCGAACAAAGTGGCCTGGCCTTCTTAGTTCATGTATACATTAACTAGGTTTCTTTTTGACTCTGAAATGAACTGTAAGAAACTGACCTCTTCACCTGAAACTGACCTCGCAAAGCCAATTTCCCTGATCGATCTTTGTCTGAGATTGCCAATAAATGTTCAGGACATCGTTAACTTTTAGTTTCCTTGCACATGCCTCATCTTGTTCAGCATCTGTTAGTTTCTTTTTTATGTTTCTTCATTACATGGGTTATGCTTTCAATTATAGGTTTGTCCGGCTTGTGGAGATTGAATTTGGGACATTCCTAATAATTAACTTTTGGGTTGGGATACTGTAAATTGAGTTTTTGTTATGTGATACTTTGTTTGAAAATGTACCTTATTGGCTAGAATTTTGTGCAGTGGGTGTACATTTATAATGTGAAAATTGGGTATAAAAGGAGACGTCTCGCCTTAGTAAAATGAGCAGTCTCCTGAGAATTTACACCGTGATGTATTTCTAGGATCACTGTTACTAGCTGCAGCTACTAAACTGGGTCTTTGATGCCATCCAGAAGTATTCCGTGTCTCTGTATACCAAGACAGGTGAACTCGAAGATCTTAGGCGTGCCCCGGACGCCGCTGGGTTAAACCCCGGTTCTTCAATACGACTTGAAGTACAGATCTGGTTTGGCCTTCTTCTCATGTGGAGATGACTACGGGTTTGAGGTAGGTTCGTTAAACAGTTATAAACTCTGTTAAGGTTATTTCCTCTCTTATCCTGCGAAAAGATACGGACCAGTTGTCGCTTTTGGCCGACAACGAAGCCCAAGTGTCAATGATTTAGTTAACTCCTTTTAGATGGCCTTGAGGCCTGATCGGCTTTGTTGTCACAACTGTGAAGATCCGGTTTTAGTCCCGGAGTGATTTGAGGTCGATTCGCTAGGCAGCTGTGATCTCGTTTTTTACTCTCGTAATCCTGCGGAAAAGTACGGATCGGTTGACGCTTTTGGCCAGCAAGGGAGCCGTTTTGTGGATCATTTATTAAATCCTTTTAAATGACCTTGAGGTCTGAGGTGTTTTGTGGTACAACTGTGAGGTAGATACAGTTTTAGTCACTGATTGCACGGTCCTGGTGTTTGTTTCTCCCATTCATTACACTCTTAGCTCTGGCGAGGCTCTCCTTTTGCTCGTACCTGCTTGTGAGGTCTCCATCTCTTGATGCACTGGGCCATGTAGGTATCTGGATAATTCAGATGGGTCATCAAAGAGGTGCGTTTTCCCTTTGTCATTAATTCTGAATTTCGTGGGGCCTACAAAAGAGAAGATCATGTTCTCCTTCCTTAGTCTCTCCCGCTGGGCTAGGAATCCTTTCCTTACGTCTACTGTGGGTTTGGAGTAGTCCTGCGCGAGGATTATTCTGTGTCCGTTCCATTGTATGTTCGGGTTTTTCCTTGCTACCCCAAAAATGGCCTTGTGTGCTGCGATCGCAGTGGTTTGAAGAATATGGGGCGCGGGCCAGGTCTATTCGTGGTTTTGTAGGCCGGAACTCTGTATGCTTTGTCGAGCTCAAATGGTTTGTCAAATTTGATGTTAGTAATTTTTGGGATCATGTCTTCGATTAGTGCCATGCAAGACCCTGCTTTGTCCTCGTCTCACTCTGGGACCCCTAGAATTCTTATGTTACCTCTTTTATTTTGGTCGTCCAATTCTTCAGTTTGCCTTTGGAGTGTGTCCATCTTTTTTGTTAGTGCCATAGGCGCATTGTTTGTCTTTTGGTCTCCACTCTCTGCTCGACCTCTGATAGCCTGTTCTTTGTTGCGTGGATGTCCGCTCTGATGACAGCTAGTTCCGAGTTGTATTGCATCCGTGGTTTGTTCTGTTGATTTTGCTAGATCATGCACCTCTGCCAGTTTTTTCAGGATCATGTCCAGTGTGGCATTGATATCTGGTTTGTGTTTGATGGGAGAGTCTGCCAGAGTGTCTCCTCTGTTCTTCTTTGACTGTTGCGTGATTTTGCTATCATTTCCAGCCATGGTTAGGAGGCCCCGTTTTAATTGATGTAGCTCAAATCTTCTTAGCCCTTTCCAATCAGTGGGTTGGTGGTGCCTCACTTGGGAGATGTATCTTTGGTTTTTTTTGGGCTCCCGTGGCGCTTGATTTGTGGGTTTGTCAAGGCGCTTTGCGGGCTCTCTTCCAGTGCCACACTCTTGGTGTGGTGCAGTTGCAATGGAGTTCCTCTTTTGCTCCAGATGTCTCCGAGTCGCTCTTGTTGATGCCACCTCTTTTGTGATTGGCCCTGCCCTGCGGCCACTTATTAGATCTACAGGCACCTTGGTGCACGCTTACTCTCTTTGTCTTCTGCCGAGGTGTGTAGCTGATGGCTGTAAACCCCCTTACCTGCTTGTGTTGTGGGCTAGCGGTCTCCTGGTGCACTGCCTCTTCTGTGCTCCTTCTGGGCTCGGTGTACACCTGGAGACTTGTTCCTCTAGGGTCTGATTTGGGTTGTGGTGTTCTGAGGTAGAGCTCTAGTGATTTCTCAAGGGTTCTATGGTTGCAGCCCCCATGCTTACTGCAGTTTATCTGCCCTTCTGCTCCTCAGCAGCTTGTGCGGTAGTTCTTTAGATGTTCCTCAAGCACTGCACACTACCTTTCTTCTCTGCTGCTGATTCTTTGGTTGTTTACTGTACGGGAACTCGCTTCCCATTGCTCTGGGGTTCCCTTTTTTGTATTGGGAGATTGTAGACTTCACTCGCTTTAAATATTAGTCGGCACTGTTCGTATAAGATGGCCGCCCCAGTTGTGTGGTTACACCTTCGCTTGTTTTATAATTGGGCGTTGGGGGGCCGGTTCTGTCTTATACTCGTTAGCAGGGGGCGGGGAGGCACAGTGCTGTGGGGAGCCCCGGCAGTATCTGCACCACTGACCTCTTGGTTTTCCCGGAGGTCCGGTGTTCCGACGTTCACGTTCCCGCCGCAGCGCCCAGCCAGCCTGCCAAGCCCCTTAGTCCTCCGCGGCCGCTTTAATCTCGAGGCGTACTCAGCTCCACTGGTGATTCAGTTTCTGCTTAGCAGGCAGGTCTGTGCGTTCGCCTTCTCTTTTGCCCGCTCCAGGCGATCGAGCGCTTAATCGTTCACCGGGCTTTGTTCTCCCAGGATAGGCTACCAAGATGGCGGCTCCCTATTACTGGTTTTTGGTTTCGTGACGACCCCTCGTGGGGGGGTTAGGATTTTCTTCCTCGCCTCTACCCTCTATCCTGGGGTGGGATGCCAGGGGGGGACGTCCTGTCACCTTGCTCCTCTGGGGCTATGCGGCTTACCAGGTGTGCTTACGATCTTGTTATGCCCCTGCCGGGTCCGCATAGTGCACGGTCACCGTCTTGGGGTCTCTGTTCTCTCTTATTTATTATTTTATTTTAAGGTTTTTTAGAGCGTGAACATGACCCGTGAGGGTATCAGAGCGCTTTACAGATTCATAGAAGTAGTTTCTTTCACAGTATAGAACTTGGATTTACTTGCTGTACGGGCCTCCGCACCTGGTCCCTCTCGCTCCTGAGCTCTTCAGACAAGGTTGTAGGTGGTTTTAGTTTCTCTTAACACGCCATGTGTGCAATGAATTTCATTCTTGCTCCCAGGGGTTGACGGAGCGTCAAAATCAGGCAACTGTTCCCATTGCCGTCCAAGACACGCCCCCCTAAAACATGTCTTATGCATGCCATTGCAGACTTCAGTGCTTTTTTAAAACTGCCATTTTGACCTGACAAAATACACCTTTTGCCAGGTCTGTACCTCCCTTTTTAATCTATATGTCACCCCTAAATTAGGCCTACAGGGCAGGGTGCATTGTATTTAAAAAGTAGGACATTTGTTTTCAAGTTTTACATGTCCTGGTAGTGAAAAACGAAATTTGTTTTTTTCTACTGTGAGGCCTGTGTCTCCTATTTCAATAGCATTGAGTTGCCGCATTGCATTTAATAAGTGCTAACGTTTGACTGGGAGTAGATAGGGATATCAAATTTGGACTCAAATTAAAGTCGGATTTTAAATCACAATTCTTAAAATGCCAATTTCCTGTCCTAACCATTTGTGCCTGTAGCAAGGGTCCTGGGTCACTTGACCTTGCTATTGGGCTCTGTGTATTCCGCCCAGACGGCGAGGCAAAAGAGGACTAGATGTTGGCGAGGGGCAGCGCTGTTCCCTGCCCCACTTACGCTTGAAAGAGCTGCTTCCAGCAAACTCAAAGGAACCCGATACCCTAGCTTCTTGCAGCCATGCAGGTGAAGGAGCAAACTTTACAGAACCAGATGCAGGGGTAGCCTTAAAAATCCCCCCACTTCAAAGGATGGCACCAGGTATAAATATTAGACACTCAGAACATCTCTTCAGTATGCTCCAGGACCCGTGGAGAACTTCATAAGGGCTGCCCTGGACCCCCAGTGGACTGCCCTGCTGCTTGAGGCCTGCCTCGTACCTTAAAGGGCTGCCCTGCTGCTACCAGGGCACTGCCCTGCTGCTTGAGGCGAGCCTTGCGGCTTGGACCCAGGACTACCTGAACAACTCCAAGGGCAAGTTGGCTGGCCTCCTGTTTGAGCTACAGGACCATAACAAGCTTCAGAGACCCGAACCCTGCACCTGGCCTCTACAGCAGTCCTAACCTCCAAGTGGTGCCCCTTCAGTCCGGGACCAATAGTTGTGGTGTTATAGGTGCTACTTCTGTAGGAAATAAACAAAGGCCCCCTAAACTATAATGGTTCAATTCCTAGGACAGGGAAAATCAAACATATACGATAAACAATTCCTAGGCAATCTTAGATGAAAACAAATATACATAAGGGGAGGGTATGGCAAGAATCAAAAACAATGAAGTGTTCTACGAAAAGTATATAGTAAATTTATTGTTCAGTAATAAAAATTTATAACAAATTAAAAAACATCAGAAATTCATTTCGTAACACATCTGTATCAATAATACATTTTACAAAAAAACACAATATTACACATACAATGAGGTTTCAATCCATCAGTAACTAACATTAATATAATCACAATCAGATCATTAGTAACGTAGTAATAACCTCTGCTTATGTATATTTGTTTTCATCTAAGATTGCCTAGGAATTGTTTATAGGTGCTACTTCTGCCTAAGCCTAAAAGTTGGGACTTAAAAAAAAAAAGTGGCCTGAGTACCGACAGAAGAATAGGACCTACTTGCTCACCGATCTGCCCAGGGCGCATTGCAGGTCAGCCTGACTCTGAGGTAACTCTGTTACATTCTTCTCTGTAGCAGCAACCTCTGTGTAGCAGGAGCTCTCTTTAAGTGTATCCAGCCTCATTGAGTCCTCAGCAGCTACAGTCTCCAGCTACATCCTGCTAGAGATTTTCGACTTCCCAAAAACCGACTAAGCCCAAAGGTAGAAATCTTCGCTGCAACTCCGTCCAGCAGCTCCCTGAACAGCTCCCTAGCCAGCAGCTCTTCCTCAGACACCACATTGCCCTGCTGAACTGTACCTACTCAGCTACTTTTCTTCAAAATGTCTTTTAAGTCCAGAGGTAAGCCAAGACTTGGCCCAATCCACCTCGTGTATCAGATCGGTCCTCCATCGCAATCGGCCATTACGTTTGACCTTGCCCCGCTCTCATGAGACCAGATGGCTACGGTTGACACTTTGATTTTTTAGGCATTAGATTTCATGGATAACTCATAACTCTGGTTCCATGGATGTGATTTAAGTTGTTTTGGTGTAATTTTATTTATTAAAACATACTCTTATTTTTCTACATTGGTATAGGATTTTTCTTGTATTGTGTTTTCACTTTATTACTGTTGGAGTGCTGCATAATTACTGATACACCTGGCCTTCAATTTGAGTTTCTGCAAGCTACTAGAGGGTTAAATGCACGTTAATTTAATTACTTTTGTGATTCACCCTGACAAGGATTATGGTTATTGCTTTAGGAGGGTTATCGTCCATCTCAACCATTTACCGCAAATTCTTACCAAGAGAATATCTCAGACATTTTCAGTAAAATAAGTAGGTGGTGATTTGAAACTGCACAATGGTAGCCAGGCTCTTCACAGTTATGCTCACAACCAAGTCCTTAAACGATTGCTGGAAAAGGCAGAAGTCTAATGTAGCAAGTCAAAGATTCTTATCCCACAAGAAAGAGTTGAGTGAGATAAGAAGGACTTCAGGCGTTGTGTGATTTTATTTTACATAGCTCTGAGACATACAGGTCCTGAGTGCTGATAGATCTAAAGCTAATGCCTCCAGGAAAGGACCACTTTCTTCTGATTTAGGGTTCAGCAAATCATCAGCTTGGCGTCATCAGCATAGAGAAGTAAATAGTATTTACGCAGTACTCTAGATAAACGCAGTACTCTAGATAATGGCATCATAAAAAGTTAAGCAACATCAGCAAACCTGGGTAATCTTGGCTGATAATCCAGTGTACCTGTCTTGGGTTTGAGTAAGAAGGGGGCATTGGTATTGTATGCCAATCCACCAGATAAAAAGTAAACGAGGACAAGGCTGCAGCTCTGATGTTGTAGTCCCTAAGCATGTAAGGAGTAGATGAATGGCAGTGTCAAAAGCACATGATAGATATAAAAGCACTAGTGATTGGACACTGCTGTCGTCCATCTGGATCTGTAACTCTTCTAGGGCAACTAACTCAGGGCTCATGCTTGTTCCCTACATCCAGGAGCAGAGGTTAGTCTGGTACAGCATAGAGAAAAAAAGTCTTAATGTCTGCCTAAGATTTGAAGATGGCAATATATTATCTGGTTTTGTAAAGATCCTCAACCAGTTTTTTTAGACCAAATTACTACTTCTGGAGTGGAGCCACACCAACGTTTTAAAGGGGTCTTAAAATGGTTGGGGTTTGCTTAGGAAGGTCAGGCGCGACACCGTGCACATGAAGTCTAGGCACTTAAGCCGTAGGTAGAGTTGAGCGGAAAGGTGAGAAAAATTCAGGCTACATGTCTATGGATGATATTAGGGCAATCACAAACCAGCTACATTTGTTGGGGGGTTGGCGGCTTGAGGTAGAGAAAACTCAGAATTGAGGTTGGCTTAATTCTTGTTTAGGCAAATCCTGAATAATTTAAGTGTATGCACAAATCATTGGTAATTCATGCTATCTATACTTTAGGAAATTCATGGTATGCGGCACCAAAAGAAATAGAACAGAGTATGTTGCAGCTCTCTAATGAATTAAATAGTATCTGTAAAGCAGACAGCTACTCAAAACAGAGTGTCCTGGTGCTTGAGACTCAAGAAAGAACAGTGGAAGGAGAGCTAGGATGATAGAAGCCAGGTTTCATTGGATTTGCGAAAAGGCTTCAGAGATAATGGAATGTAGAAGAGCTTTCCGGCAGTGCACTTGAAGGAACGTCCTCCTTTTATGAAAGCACAGAACTAAGAGGAGTCTGTCTTGATGCCCTGACCTAAGAGTTCCTGGGTGGGGTGTACTCGGTTGATAGTTGCTGGAGAAATCTGGGGCCAATGACCATGATTACTCTGTGGGTAAGGATGGGGTTTTAAAAAGCCAAAAGATGTCTTGGGATGTTCAGGATGAGTCTAGCGGCCACATTTAGATCCACCTGCAGTCGAGGTGTGACACTTTTAGAGGCCCCAATCAGCAAGCCATTGCTGTAGTCCAATCTGGAGATATAAGGGCATGGACTACGATTGTATGTGCACTTGTGGTAATAAAACTCAAAGATGTTCTTTAGTGCTTTAAGCAGGGCAAAGCAGATGCTGGAGACTGCCTGAGCTGAGAAGAAGTTGTTGTCAAACTTTATGCCCAAATAAAAAGCTGTAGTGGAAGTACTGTACCTAATTCCGGCCATCAAGCAGGGTACCAGGTCCAGGTGGATTGACAGAAAAGAAGTATCTAAATCTTTTCAGAGCAAAGGCAGCTAAGGTGCAACCATCTCACTACCTCTGATAAACAATTTTTGAAGTGGAGTTGCAATTCAATGGTCTTATCCAACAGGGACAACATCAGTTGCGTATCATTGGCAGAAGATAAGATATAGATTGCGAAGTACTAGACTTGTTTGACTAAGAGTGCCATATATACGTTGAATAGTGAGAGGCGAAGAGACTATCTTTGAGGGATACCACAGGGTAGATCTATGGTGGCAAACTGAAAAGAAGGTACAGAACGGCAGGTTTAAAAGAATGGAACCAGGCATGAATGGCTCCCTGAATTCCAAAATTCGTCATGAGAATGCTATGAGAGCGGAGTTGATGGCCGTCAACAGATCAAGAAGGATAATAGAGGCAGTGAAATCGGAGTCCAGAAGTGAACTTCTTGCTTTAGGTGAAAAGATGCATTTAAGAAACGGTTGGCAATTATCATTTAGGATGTATGTATAAATTGCCTGGTGACAAGACCTGTTCACCTAAACAAGGCTATTGTGAGAAGAGAGCACTTGGTGTTCAGCTACAGATGGCATGTTGTGAAATGTAAAATTTTATGAAATAAACCAAAAAATGTTTTTGTACATGACATGAAGCTCCACTCTTGTAGATTATTTAACATTTATTCCAGAATGTGTCTCTATGTTGGAAATATGAGAAAGGGAGTGGCTGACTAAGTATATATTAGTGTTTATCATAAATGTGCAAGTGAAAATGTTGATTTTGTACACTCAAAGCTACAAATATGGCAGCATTCTTAAGGATGACACAGCAGCATATACACTATTGTAAGAACAAACTGTATCAGCTGATGCTCCAAGAAAAGAAAATCAGTGGAAGTGAAGTACTATCATCATCACTATGGCTTTGTTAACTCTTTTCAACCTCACCAATATGCACATAACAGGAAAAAGGGTGGAAAGAGGACTGCTCTTTAGTCTAGAATCAAACTATCCATTAAAAAACTGGCCTTTTCAAAACAGAAGGCAAAATGAGTCATTCCTTGGTTTCTTTGTAAACAAAGAGGACTATTCCTGAACACCAAGAGTTGTAATAGCTCTTTAAGGTAAATCAATCTTGATGTTTCTGCTCAGCATCAGAGTCAATAGATGTTTATGTCTTCAACTCACTATCAGTAACTTTACAAATCGGTTTCCAGTACCAAATTATGAGATTGAATGCAAAACACGAAATATCTCAACCTGACCATGAGCATGCATCACTGATTTTTTGAGTCAAACAATCAAATAAGAAGAAATTGCTTTCTTAAAAAAATTTCTCTTGTGATACGGTTAGCAGTTTCCTGGTGTAAGTTGACTGCTACCTACTTATGTTTAATTAAAAAAAGGGAGCATATGTTAGTTCGCCTGACACCACTTCAGTCCTTTGAGCAGACCACTGTGGAGCACAGGACTACTGGGAGCACTTTAACTTCATGACCTTGTTGTCAAAGTTCAAATTCTTTCCCACTAACTCAACAATTTTTTCAGCTGCTCATCTGGGTCTTTCTGGAGTTGACATTGCTCTCCAAATATTTAGAGGGCTTCAGAAGATTTTCCAAGGATTACACAACTTTAGAAATCCTGCACCAGGATCCATCTCCATAACCTGCCGCAGTGCCCCGACATCTCACATCCAGAAGCGTGGGGGAAATTTTATTTTAAGAAGGAAACCCATCCTCGTTTGTAGTTTTTATTCCCTTTCTCTTTAGGAGGCATTTGATGTCAGGGTAATGAGCATTGGGCTTTGTTTAAAAGTAAAAAGTCGACAGTCCGCTTCTCTGCACCCTGAATCTTTGTTGAGCTGCTCCGCTTCTTCCACGGGGCACTGCACACTCAAGCCATGTATGGTCAAATATCAGTGGATTTCCATTCCAAGAGAACCTCTACAGTATAGGAGACCATCCATAAGCAAGTGTGCAAGATATAAAATTTAAATACCATATCAGGGGGGCGTGGCCAAGATGGAGGAGTAGGAAGACGTGCCCTTCCCGAGCTCCCGCTCCCGGCCAGGCCCGAAGCCCCTAAATTGAGCTATTTCTCCCCCCCTGACTACCTGAGGTGGCGGAGCTGACTGGGGAGGCTTCCGGTCGCCGCTGGACGAGGGTCCGGACTCTCCGTCGTTGTACGAGCCGAGTGCGATGGAGGCGGCCTCGGAGCCCCGAAGTGCTGCAGGAGAGCGGGCCGGAGCTGTAGCACGGCTGTTGGTGTCGCGGCGGCTGGCGTCCCCAGGGTCCAGCCTGAGGGCCGGTGAACGAAGGGTCGGTGACCCGGCGGAAGCAAGCGCAGGAGTCCGGTGGCGGAGGAGCGGAGCCCCGAGGACGGCGCAAACCCTGAAGACTGCCTGCCCCTGAGCCCGCCCCTCGGCTACTTGGGGCCGCGGCTGTGGCCTAGCCGGAAGGCGGCAGTGGTCGGAACTACGGAGGGGCGGCTCCGGCGGCAGAAGAGAACCCGGCGCAGTAGCCGTGCCTGCAGACCAGTGAGCCCGCCTGGGACCCCTCGCTGCAGTGCCCATACCAACGCACCCGGAGCGCAGTGCCAGAGAGGCCGGGAGAGCTGCAATTCGGGCGGTGACGGAGCGCCCCCCCCCCCTTTCCCCCCAGGTCATTCGGAAGAGGTGAGGAGGCAGCGAGTGGGGTGTGGAGCCGAGCCGGGGGCCCTGGTGCGGAGGCAATTGCCCCCGCGGACTGCATGGAGGCAGAGTGAAGCACACAGGAGGCGAGGCGGCACTGACGAGGTTCCGCGTCTCAGCGAGGGTGATCCAGGGCGGCTTGCGCAGTGCGCTCGGGGGCTGGGGCGGTGAAGGCCCGAAACCCGGGACTGTGCTGAGACGGAGCGGGGCCCTGGACATTCCCCCCCCCCTGGTTTCGGCAGTAGAGGTGAGGAGAGAGCTGGAGGGGCGTGAAGTGACGCGGAGCTCCCGAGGCACTGCGAATCGGAGCCTACAGCGCACCACACCGAGGGAATCTGGGAGCTGCGGTGGCGCCTGGCCTATAGCGCCTGTCTGAAAGGGGGGTGAGGCCCTGGGTGCGGTAACTGAGCAGAGAAAGGCTCCCCAAGAATGAGCGGACATTGGAGGCATAGTAGGTTCTGCCGGATGGTGCAGTAGCAGTTGGTGGAGCGGCGCGCTGACCTTGGGCCGCAGCTGCGTAGCCTCGCAGACGATTGTGGAGAGTCGCTTGACCAGTGGCGGAACAGCGCTTGGGGAGTGCAGAGAGGCGGCGGCTGCTGCTGGCGTGGTGGGGCACCCGACCCGCTGTCAGGCCAGGCGGCTTGCAGGCCCGAATTTGTGTAGCAGTGGACTCTTGGGGCGATCGACGGAAGAAGGGGCTCCTGGTGACGGGCACTAGCGCTCTGGGCCTGACGTTGAGTGTCGGATTGGCTGGTGCGGAGGTGCATAGCACACGTGCTGCGGAGGCCCAGGACAAATGGCTGGACAGAAGGGTGGCAAAGGGAGCAGTCGCACTCTTCCGGAGATGCTTAATAAATCCCAGGGGAAAGGAGACAAGAACGCAACGCCGCCGGGAGGTGCCAGCGGCTCTCACATGGTGGGCAGTGGAGAGCCCCCAGTCACCAGATCCTTTTTGGAACCACTTTTTGGGACGCTGAGGTAGGACTTTCAAGCGTTAAAGCAAGAAGTGGCCGGTGAAGTGCGTGAAATACGTAGAGAAGTGGACGGACTAGGCGAGAGAGTGGCCACGGTCGAAAGCTCCACGCAGAGGCAAAATGAGGAGATCACGCACCTGCAGCAGGAGGTGCTCTGCCTCAGGGACCAACACATAGATCTACAACTGCATAATGAGGACTTGGAGAACAGATCTCGGCGGAACAACATAAGGGTTCGGGGAGTGCCGTCCTCGGAAGAGAACACTGGCATAATGGACTATCTGCAGGGACTGTTCCGTGACATCCTGGGCGAGTCTGCCGACTTCCCCATTAGGATAGACAGAGCCCATAGGGTTGGTCCTCAACGGCGTGCGACGGGGCCTCCCCCAGACATTCTAGCTTTCCTACCCGATTTTCCGCTAAAGGAGAGGATCATGACTGAGGCGAGGAGGAAACAATCGATCACTTTCCGAGGCCATCCAGTGGCATTGTATCAAGACTTGGCAGCGACAACTCTCCAGAAGAGGCGGGCGTTTAAGATTGCGACGGACTTCTTGAGGCAACACGACACGCCCTACTCATGGGGGCACCCTTTTCGCCTTATCTTCCGATGGAATGGGGAATCACATCAGCTACGGTCTCTTCTGGATGTGTGCGAAGTGCTGGGGATCACTGCGGAGGAGGAGGAATCCTCCACGCCAAGGAGAAGAGATCCCCCTAACAGTGGCTGGCGGAGAGTTTCGAGACGCAGGTCGGCCACCGCTCCTCGGAGGCCGGGCTCGCCCATCATTAGGGCAGAGATGGAGGATGCCATTCGAACTGTTTCCAGGTCTTCAGCAGTCGAGGAGGAAGTGGCGTTGACCGCATAATTTGGCTCCGGGGGGAGAATGACAACGCATCACTGTTGGAGCAGGGGTGGGCTGGAGGGCGGGGGCGGAGGAGGTATGCCTGTGGCAGGTCACCCACGAAGGTCATTTACCACAGACTTGTCCGGTGAGGGCAGGACTGGGACTATCAGGACTGGGGGTCGTGATTGGGAAGAGAGGGATGGGAGGGTGGGGGGAGTTTGGGGTTCGAATTGGGGCGCGGGAGAGGGGTGTGTTGAGGAGTTGGGAGATGGGGAACAGGGGAACCGGGAGGGGGGAGTTGGGGGCGGATCTGTCCGGTGCTGTCGCTAAGTCCATTCGGCATTGCCGGAGCTCGCAGGCCTATTTGTCCAATGGTGTGGTACTCTCTGCTATGACCCGGCCGCTGGGAAGCGATGACTCTGTTTTGGTATGGCGGGGCTGAAAGTAGTGACCCTGAATGTGAAAGGGTTGAACAACCCCACAAAACGAAGAGCAATTCTCTCTTTACTGGAGGGTTCTCAGGCAGACATTTGTCTGCTTCAGGAAACACACCTGCTAGCCGGGGACTGCCATAGGTTGCGGTCCCGCTCCTTTCCCATGCAGTTCTTTTCCTCCAATACCACAAAAACGGCTGGAGTGGCTATCTTAGTGTCTAAATCTTTTTGAGGGGAGGTCATACACAAACTCGTAGAACAGAAAGGGAGACTGCTGGTCTATAGGTTTAAATTGGGCCCCCTTCAGTTTACAATAGGATCAGTTTACAGCCCAAACGAGCACCAGGACCGTTTCCTACACTCCGCATTAGTGGATGTCACAGCGTCACCAGACAGACACATCATACTGGGAGGGGACCTAAACTTAGTATTCGATTCCTCTCTAGATAGGTCAGCGCAGCGTCACCCACAGACTGGGGAATTGTCGAGCATAGTGCGAACACAACTAGCTGATTTGGATCTGCATGACCTCTGGCGGGGATTCATCCCTTAGATAGGGACTACTTTTATTACTCACACGCACATAAAACATACGCTCGGTTGGACTATCTGCTGGTCTCAGGGCCGGTTCGGGACATGGCCACTGCCTCCGAGATAGGGTTCATCTCTCTTTCGGATCACGCGCCGGTCTCGGGGTCCTTCCTTCCCCCATCGACCCCGGTACATCGAGGGGTCTGGCGACTTCGGGACACTCTCCTACACAAAAAGACGGTGGTGCGGCGCATAACGGAGTCTGTGCAGGAATTTCAGCTGCATAACTCTAATCCCGACACTACATTGGCAACTCAATGGGGAGCACTCAAGGCAGTTCTGAGGGGGGACTTCATAGCGATTTCATCAGCCGAAAACAAAGAGAGAAAGGTTAAGCGGGAGGAGCTCACGCAGAAAGTCAGGGAATTGGAGCAAGTGCATCGTCGCACTGGGGCTCCCAGGATTTGGAAACAGCTGAAGGCGGCAAGGAAACTCCTTTCGTCTTTGGATTTGGGCAGGGCTGAATACGCGGCGCTGCGTCTAAAACACGCTTAATACTCGGGGGGATCGCTGTGGCCGGTTACTAGCGGCGAAGCTTAGAATTGCGCACCAGAGCCGTCGAGTGAAAGAAATTGCGGCAGCGGGGGGGCAGTTAGTCACCGAAGACGTCGATATAGCTGAGAGTTTTCGCCAATTCTATTCTGAGCTTTACACGGCAGATAACTCGATGGTGGGTGAGCCCGATGACTACCTGGATTCGGTAGCTCTCCAGTCCCTGGCTCCGGCACAGGCCGATTACCTAGAACGTGAGATTCGGATTGAGGAGGTAGTTGCGGCGATTTCCAGGCTGAAGCAGGGAAAGGCCCCCGGCCCGGACGGCTACTCCTCCCTTTTCTACAAAACGTTCTGCACGATCTTGGCACCCGTACTGACCAAACTGTTCAATTCCTTCGCCTGCCCCGGTGCAATCCCTCCAGATCTCCTGCAGGCGACCGTGTCAGTTATACCTAAACCGGGGAAGGATAGATCTCAATGTAGCTCGTATAGACCAATCTCTCTCCTAAATGTAGATCTCAAGATCTATACGGAGATCCTGGCTGCGAGATTGGCGCAGTATCTTCCTGGGCTGATTGAACCGGACCAGTCCGGCTTTGTCCCTGGCAGGCAGACAGTGGATAATACTAAGAGGCTGGTGCATATACTGGAAAAAGCCTCGCGGATCCCGGGGGAGAGGATGCTCCTCTCGGTTGACGCCGAAAAAGCGTTCGACCGGGTGCACTAGCCATATCTGGAACGGGTGATGGCGCGGATGGGTATAGGAGAGAAGTTTAGGAGCATGGTCTTTAACTGTTACAAATTCCCGTCGGCTATGGTGCGTGTCAATGGCTGCGGTTCAAGGCGCTTTGATATTGAGCGGGGCACTAGACAGGGGTGCCCACTATCCCCTCTTCTCTTTGCACTCTACATGGAGCCCTTTGCCCAGAGTGAGGCAGAATCCGGATGCGATCGGGGTGCGGATGGGAGGGTACGTCCACACGGTTAGCCTATATGCGGACGATGTCATTTTCACACTAGAGGACCCGAGGCGGGCCTTACCCGCATGTATGGCGGAGCTCGAAGCTTTCGCGGAAACAGCTGGGTTTCGAATGAATGTAGGGAAATCTACTGCATTGGATATCTCCCTGGCGCCTGCGACGAGACAGGACTTGCAGAGGCGTTTCCCGCTTCACTGGTCACGGCAACACGTGCCATACCTGGGTATCCTATTAGCACCCACGTTACAGGGGATGGTGGCGGCTAATTACGAGGTGTTAGGCAAGAAAGTTACTGAGGAGTTGGGGAGATGGAGCAAGGGGACGATATCCTGGCTAGGAAGGATAGCAGCAATTAAGATGACAGTCTTGCCCCAAATTCTGTATTTATTCCGTGCGCTTCCGCTGCACCCCCCTCAGGGTTGGATACGGCGGATGCAGACTGACTTGTCCCGCTTTGTCTGGCAAAGCCGTAAACCCCGAATGAAAAGGACGCTGACGACTCTGGCGCCGGAGGCAGGTGGGCTGGGGGTCCCTGATCTTCAAAAGTATTTCCAGGCGTTGCAGCTAAGGTATCTGGTGGAATGGAGCAGGTGGGAGTCAGATAAGCACTGGCTCTTCCAGGATCAGGCGGTGGCGGGCCGGCCCCTTCAAGAAATACCGTTCCTGCGCAGACAGCACCGCCCCCCGAACCTTTACGCATCCCATATCACACGGGTGCCACTGCGGATTTGGGACGGCACTTGCAGGCCTTTTGGCCTCACCACATTCCCTTCGCCGTTCACGCCCATTGTGGACAACCCGGACTTCACACCAGGGACAGACCTGGGAGCCTATACACACTGGCGGGGGAGGGGATGCAGAGCACTCTTTCATGTATACGGTGAGGGGGGAGTCCTCCCCTTTGAGACTCTCAAAGAGACTTACCAACTGACCGAGGTAGATAGGATGAAGTATTGGCAGGTTCGGCACTGGGCCCTGCAGCCACAGGTGCGGGAGTCGGCAGACAGGAACCTGTTGCCCTATGAACGGTGGCTGGCGACACGTAAGTCGGACACTAAACTAATATCGGATCTGTATAAAATGCTGCAACCACCGCCCTCTCATCTCTATAACCCCGGTAGGGAGAGGTGGGACAGAGAATTGGGGAGAACACTTAGCCACAAAGAATGGGAGCAAATCTCGTACAGGGCACGACATTCTGCTTATCATGTAGGACTCACCGAAACCTTCACCAAGGTCTCTACATATTGGTACCGCACTCCGGAGCGCCTACATGAAATGAACCGCCTCCTAGACACTGCATGTTGGCGTAATTGCGGGCAAGTTGGCACACTGACACATATTTTATGGGACTGCCCAATGCTACAGGATTACTGGACAGAGGTGATCAATGAGATAGATGCATGTTTTGGTATCGAACTGCCCCGCCTTCCCGCCTACACCCTATTGGGGCTCCCCAATGACTTAATGTACCCACTGAAATCCAGGAGGGGGAGGCACATTGCTATTGCGCTGGGCTCAGCGATCCAGAACATTTTAATACACTGGCGTACACCCACCATCCCCTCCATTACGGGTTGGCTACATAGGCTGTGGCATGTCCTTGGAATGGAAATATCACTTACACTGGCTGGGGACGTAGATCAATTCCAAGAGCTGTGGCTACCCTTCCACACATTGCTGGCCACTGAATTCAAGGAGCTTACCTGCCCGAGATACTTGAGACTTCTGAGACTCACACCACCGATACAGTGAATGGACAGACTGAGGGGAGTGAGTCTTACGAGTGCCAGTAAGGTTTCTCCGAGTAGGAGATGCGAGTGTCCGAGTTTTATCTGATGCAGCACCGGACGGGAGGGGGGTTGGGAAGGGGGTGGGGTGGACGGGGGGTTGTTGGGGTGTTTTGTTCTGTTGAAAGAGAAGTACAGCGGGGTTGCTCTACGCCTATAGTCCAAAGTACGAGTGCCCCGTATTAGCGAGACACCCAGGGTGGCTCTGACACGGAGGGGACTGTTGACCGCTATGGGTAGCTGCGGCCCTGGATGAAGCATTGCCTCATTTTGTCGTGGATTGTCTTTAATCGCCTTTTCATTTATATCTTCACTGCTGTACTGTACTTAATAAAAATACTTTAAACATAAATACCATATCAGAGTTTCAAAACACTCTCCAGAAAGGATGTCTTTTAAAACCTTAGTGCGTCTTTGTTAATGTTTTACTTAAGTACGTAAAATAGCACACCTCAACTAGGATGACCTACTAACAATTCACCCTTTATTGCACCCTGCAAATTTTACTTAGTTTGTGTAAACCTGGCGGTCCACCCACCTCTAAATCAGGCAGGTGAACCGAGAGTTTAGCGGAGACGGTACTCTGTCGCTGTTGCAATGGAGTACCCCCTCTGCCAAACTAAATAAGCCCCAAGTTCGAATTCCTACATGCACTCCAAGACTAATGGGAAAGTTAGGCTATCTTAAAGCTTTTTACTTAAAAACTGCAACTGTGTTTTTGTACCATGTCATCAAATAAAATTAATTAACTAATAAAAGGGCTTTTCAACACTTCATACCAATGTGTCTTAATCAAATAACTACAGTCTTATATTGGAACAGAGATAAAACAAAAGTGGCATACCTCTTTAACATTCTGTAAGGTTTCTGGTGTGATTTTAAAGTCTACCGGGCTTGGAGTTAACTTCCCCTTCTGAGGCTGAAACAGTTAGAGAAATGCAATTAAACACAAATAATAAAATCCTGTCTTAAAAAAACAGCTTCTTAAAGCATATCTCAGATTTAAACAGCAGGATAAACTTTGCTAAAGGAACAACAGTACATTTGAGAAAATTATATTTTACATTCCGCTTCACAAGAACGTACATATACTAGGCTTAAGACATTCTGCAAAAATGGTTCTATGAACAACCTTTTTGCGATACTAATGTAAGAAAACCTGTTTAAAATCAAAATGGTAACAATCTTTACTTATATTGATGTAAGATCAAATACAAATTGGTGAGGCATGTTCTCATACAAATTAAACGTTTCGGGTTCTCACACAAAATGCAGTGCAATGAAAATCTTAAAATTCGTTTTTTACGGGTAGTTAACAACATGGGAATAGTGCGAGGAAAAGTATACCTGTATAACAGTGCTGCGAGGGAGCAGTGGCGGAACAAATATTGGAAAAAGAGTGTGTGTTTGGTGAAAGAGATGGGAGAAGGGCTTGGGCTACGAATGTGTAGCACTCCTTTTTATGTTTCGCCTAGCAGTGCGCATGCGCTGCATAGGAAAAAGACCTTAAGCTATCGCTTAGGTTTTTGTTCCTTAAACTTCACACGTTCCATTGCCTTCAATGGCAACTCGTGCACGTTTGACGATTCCCATGCGGGAGCAAACTTGACACCATATGTTTGTAATATCACAGGACGGTAGTGGTGGTTTTAACAGTTGCACATCAAATTCTAAAGTTTTTGCCTCTTGTTGGATTTATAATTTCTTCCAAATTACGGTGCCCTTCATGGTAATAAAGACATCCCACTACCACTGATATTGGCCCAACGGGTATTCCTAAGAAATTCATTGTTACATGAATTTAAAGACAGTTATACCTCGGCACTCTAATTACATTCTGTTTTTTGTGATGACTCAAAGTGCTTAAAGTGAAAAACTTTCTAATGCATTGTCCAATACTCCGATCCTGTACTCAATCACAAATTTCATGTACTGTATTTTAACTTTATATACTGCACTGAGAGACAAACAGAAAGAATCTTAATATCAAAAAACAATAAACTATATGAAAGAATATATCAATCTGATGTTCTCTTCTCTTGAAATGACATATGTATTGCTTATATCTCCTCATTTGTAAGACAACATATAGAAAAGCATTACAGAGTCAGGGTGCTTTCATTTGGCCATTTGTTCTCAGCGAATTACCATATAAAAATTGGTTTGTGTCAAATATTAGAGTGCCGAGGTATAACTGTCTTTAAACTATATGTTTGTAATTAATTTACAAACACATGGTGCCCCTGGCTCGCTCCCACAAGGGAAGCGCATCGGCTGGCCGACCCTTCAACCTTCCCACATTTAGCTAGCGGCGTGCGCGCTTGTTTTAGTTATTGTGATTTCCTTTGGAATTGTAATGTAATAAAGCAGGCCATTAAGGTCTTTGCCCTGGGCATCTTTCATTGGGGCACGTTTAAAGATTTAGAGCTGGCACTGCTGATTTTCCACTTGAAAAATAAGTTCGGTCTGAAAGCAACAGACAAGAGGTTTTCCAACAGGGAGAAATGTTTGGCACTCAGTGGACTCTGGACAGTAATTCAGTGGGTGCACTATGTTACTTTGTGTGCAGCACATTTCCGTCTCCCCGAACCAGCTCTGTATTGGCAGACAGGGACGTAGAAGGGTGCCATGGTCCTCAATATAAGCAATGAGCGTAGCCCTCTAGAGTTCTCTTGGGTAATAAAAGTGCCATAAATAGGCCCTCACCCTAAAGAGTTGCGCCGCTGCTGCACTAACAATAGCTACGCTCTTGCTGGCCGCACAAGGTACTGCATCAGTGTTCAGATACATTCGAACAGACAGCAAACGGGCGAGAACAGGCCCACTCCTGTGTTTGTTTTGAAAGTCTTACGGGCTGGGCAGGGCCACACGCATTGACGAGCTGAGTTTCTGCCCTCCAGGGTCCGTGTGTCTCTGTAGGGCCCCGATGTACTGTGACGTTATCTACACTCCCTCAATCACTCTCGTGGTACCGCGGTCACTAACTGATAAGATGCCCATGCTGCAGCATTCAGAGAAACAACCTTCTCCAAACAGAGCTTGCCTGCAAGTCCCATTTCTCTCACAGATAATATTGACTGATCTCGTTATTGATTGAATGCTTTCAGAGGTTTTGTTTCCTGAACGGCTTGATGAGGGGCAAGAAAGGTGACAAAAGATTGGTACTTGGTCTGGGAGATCTAATGGCAGCCTCGTGCATCAGCGCAATCTAAGATGAGGCCGAAGTTGTTTGGCAAAAACAAAGATTCACCCACGACTTAATTTCTCCCCTATCTCGAATATGTCTTTAAACTTAACGGGCAATTTATTCTTCATGTCACTGATGTTTATCACCCAAATGTGCCCCTATGAGGAACTGCACTCGGAGTCATTAATCTGCTTCTGCTTTCGAACAATAAATAGCCAGTTCTCCGCTTAATGCGAAAGCAGCCACACTAGGAACATGCGTACAGCAAGTAACCATTCCACTAAACACTGGATGCCGACGTCTTGTTATTATGAATTCATACCCTACTTTTTATATCCATCTAGTTCAAACATAACACAATTAGTGCTCTGCTTGTTCCTTTCCTGTGGGCCAGCAGTCTAATCGCACGCAGGTTATATTTATTTTAGACAATTTAAGGTCGGGCTGTGTCCTCTTACCCAACATAAAATACAACAAGCATTGACATAGCCAATAGGTCTATCTTTTGGGACCTTATAAGTGTTTAGCCATGCAACACTTTGTTGTTGCACCAAGGATATTGTGCTGGATAACTAAACACTTCTAAGGTCCCAAAGGCGAGACCTATTGGCTATGCCAATGCTTGTTCTCATTATTCTTGCTCTCCGTCCTTGGGAGCTCGGGCATATTGCTTGGGTTAGAGTCACCCTCGAAACATGCAGATCTAAATGTCTGAATTTTCAACCTGTTAATACACTTCATGGAAAGGTACACAACAAATACTCCACATCTGGACTTTTTAAAGGATCTTCCCACTCAACATTTTGGTGTATTGTTTTGTTATTCTGGTCAGGTGTCTTCTTAGTTTCCTCTTTCAAAGATTTATCTCTATGACTCAAGGCATGTGAATTATGTGAGGAGTGATTTTTTTTCCATGCATGTTCCATAGTTTCCACAGCTAAGCATACTGCTTGAATTTGGTATCAATCTTACCATGTTCTCGTTCATGTAAGAGCTCCTCTTGCAAGTTTAGATAAATATTTTTCTTTAGTTAACTTCTATCCTATTGCGTGTGTTTAAGCAGAAAAGCAGTTGTCGACTGTGATAGTATTAAAGACTCTGTGGAGGTAAAGATACCTTTCAATGGATAAATGCCAAGTGAGACAGATGATGATCGTATATGTACAAGCTTTGCATATCTCATGGATTCTTCCTCAGATACAGAGTAACTGAATTAGTAATCATAAGGTTTATATCCTTAACAGGTTTTTTGACTGATGTTGTTGGTTTTTCCACTCAGAGTGCACTGATGCCTTCTAACCAGACCTCAATGCCAGTGCCCCAAGCCAAAACGTATAAGTTACATTAGTTATATCCAATTGGCATAGACTACTTTAACTATAAATCCCTAGTATATGATACCCAGGTCATGCACACCTTGGATGTGACACCGGTAAGTAGCCTGACTTACCATTTAAAGAAATGGCAAAGGGGGCGTGGCCAAGATGGCGGAGAGCTAGGATGTGTCTCCTCCGCCCGCCGATTTGTAGGACTGGCCTCTGGCCCTGAATCGCACGGAAGGCGGCTGAATCAACATTCCCAGCACCCAGGCACAATCGGCAACTCACCGGGAGCGGCTCCGAGGGATCCCGTGGCTGTGCTCCAGGTTCCGGGGTGGGGCAGTGGCTATTAGTAGCGGGCGGCACAGCAGCAACGGTGGGGGCTGGAGCACTGTGTCCCTGGCCGCGGAGTGGCATCGACCTGCCGGGGAAGCCAGCTGGACTCTGAGGCTTCCCCACCACACCGGACAAGTAAGCTGTGGTGGCAATGGTTTGCGGTGGGCGCCATCTTGTGCAGAGCAGCCGTGCTCCGGCGCCTGGACAGCAAGGATGCCCCCAGTGCACTGTTAGGGGCCCAACGGACCGCAGACCGACATTTCGGCAGTATCACGCACCGGGAGAGGTCTGGAGCTGGTGTCCACATGGTCGGCTCCTGGGAAGTGGTGTGGGAACGTTGCATCGGGCGCCGACGCACAGTAGTGAATTATGGTAAGCCCAGGTTCGTGGTTGCTGGTGCTGGTTGTGTGTTCGTGAGTTCAGCATTACATCCACCTTGGGCAGAAAGGACAAATCAGCCACAAGAGAAAAATCGCTTAAATATCTTTTTGCCCGGGCACACAGCGGGGGGGGGGGGCGGCGGCGAACTCCAGGAAGCCGGCGGCGCAGATAGCGGTCTCTACGGAAGAGCCAGAAGGAATGACCTCCAGACAGTGAAACAGGATCTCACGGCAGAGATCAAGGACATCCGCAAAGATGTGAACGACATAGGAGAGAGAGTGGCATCCATGGAGGACAGGAGTGACGCCCAGGACACCGAGCTGGCTGCCATGCAACAGGAGGTACTCCGTATACACGAGAAACAGGTGGTCGTTTAATCTCACTTGGAGCACCTTGAGAACCGCTCCCGCCGCCATAACATCAGGTACCGGGGAGTGACCACCAATGAAGAGGCTGGCGATATCTTCAAATATGTGCGAGGGCTCTTTAATCATGTTCTGGGTAGCCCACTGGACACTGACCTTAAGATGGACCGAGTGCACAGAGTGGGCCCACCCAGAGCGGCAATGGCACCCCCAGGCGGACATCTTGGTCTGTGTTCAGGACTTTCACACCAAGGAGGAGATTCTGCGCAAAGCCAGATCACTTCAATCGATCACCTTCTGCAACCAGTCGTCCATCCTCTACCAGGACCTAGCCGCTATCACACTCCAAAAACGCAAGACCTTCCGGCCCATCACGGAGGCTCTGCGTCAACACAATATCTCCTACTCCTGGGGGCATCCGTTCCGCCTCATATTCCGGCATGATGGCAAGTTGTACCAACTTCGTTCCCTGTCCTAAGCAAGGAAGCTGTTGGGGATCACCATTCCGGAAGGCACAAATGTTGGGGAGCGCTCAGACCAAGGGTCCGGTGATAGTCCGGTGTTGGTCGACCGAAATGGAGGCAGCAGCGGTGACCCATCGACCAGATCCATTGGTGGTCAAGAGAGAGCAACAGGCCTCTTATTTTTTTTTTTTTTTTTGGGAACCTTTATTATTACTTCAAGCAAATACAAATATGGGCCTACAACCATCCCGGCCGGCCGCTAGCCAAGTCATAAGTACAGCAAATCAATGTAGGAAAACATAGCAGCCCGAGAACCGGGGTCTAACAAGCGTCCAGGATATGACTCGTATTCAGGCGAGTGGCCGATATTCAGGATTCATGAAGGTTCATTTTACAATAAAGAAAAACTAAGGATCAATGCCGTCCAGTCATACATGGTCCTACAATAACAAGCCTGAATCAGGAAATCCGCAATTAATGCAAACACAGTTCAAGTATTGGGGGTAAGGTATAAGAGTCAGGACAAATGTGACCACAAACCCGTTCCATAGCAAGCCACCCCCCCCCCCCCCCCCAAAACGAAGCATACTGTAGGAAACATGAAAAACGACGACACCAAAAAGGAAGAAAGACAAAAGGGCCATAGAAACAAATAACGGACAAAATAACAAAACCCATCCCCCTACACCCCACCCTGCAGAAGGCCACGGCCTACCCCCCCCCCCCAGCAGCGTGCCTGTCGCCCTAAATAAGAGACCCGAAATATAGAAAAAGAGGAGAAAGAAGAAAAGAAGAAAAAAGTGGAGAAGGGCCCTCGATCCTGCCACTCGCCCCCCCCCCCCTCCCACCCCCACCCCGCACCCGGTAAACATTCTAAAAGCATAATCAGAATATCCATGGAAAACATTAATCACTGAGAGCACCATCAGTAAGCTCCCCGCCGAATGTCCCCCAAATCACCATCAGCCATCAATAAGTCCACTGGATCTCAGGCGGTATCACCCTTGGCCTTTCTTATCAATAGCACCAACATACGTCCACTTATCAATCGGCAGGCAGAGCTGCGTGGAGGGTCCAAATGACCCGGGCAGGCCGGGCCGTGTTATTACTCCATGGGACTTCAGCAACCAGAACCCAGCCGAATATGTATAGCGGAAATCCATCTGCGTCGGTATCGACACCGAAAATATCCTCAAGTCCGAACACAGTCTCACCATCCAAGGAGAAAAAGTCACACCATACGGCAAGCACTGAGACGGCGCCGGGGCAGCCCGAGACATGAACCGGCGTTGTTTCCCCAGTCGCCGATCAGGTAGAGGCACCGACAAGTCACTCACGAGTACTACAGAACTGTCCAAGGCGATCTCATGAGCCGGGTCTTCCGGCGTCTCCACGAACATAGCCGTAGCTGGAGCACTCTTCGCTGACATAGAGGCGGGCACGTCGGCGCTTCCTTGAGATCGAAATGTACCCGTGTGGAACGGCGGGACAACAATGGCGGCCATCCTTCCCAGGTCTCGGGCGCTGCGGATCAGGGCCGTATGCAGGGTCTTTAGAGCAGCCAATATATCTTGGGACGTGGGCTCTTTCTCGTGCCGCCAGACCCCTGAACACTCCTGCACGGCGGCTTTTTCATCTAGATGTGGTCTGCGTAGGAGGGCAACCGCCGCCATCTTAGCTGATCCGGCCTCGTCCTTCTTCACCCCACCCTGGGACCGGGCCCCACACCAGGGCGCAACAGGATCCACAGTGAGGACCCAGGAAGTCTAGGCAGGCCACCCGGCGAAGAACCACCAAAGGGCTAAACAAAATCGCTGCCGCTCCCCGGGAGCCGCCCGTCGATTCCGGGGGAAGTCTTTAGTTATGCCCAGACACCAGACCGAAAAGGGGCCCAAATTTCACGCACCCCTCCCGATCCTGCTCTGCCACTCATCTCCACGAGGTACTCTGCCAGATGGACTGAGTCGTCACCGTCGCCATCGGCCCAGCAAACCTTCGGCGCCCTCCGGCCGACTCCGCACCTCCATCAATGGCCGCTGTTGTGACAGTCGCGGCCGGCTGCTCCTCTCACTCGACACCCCGGTCCCAGCTCCGTGAAGGCCGCAGAACAGTCGGGGACATTTCTTCGGGTCTGCAGCACGTAGAAGCCCCAGGAGCAAACGGTAAGTGAAAGTTTTCCTTCACCTACTTAAATATGCCGTTACAGCTCAGGATAATTGTCAGGATGTATGTGCGGGGTGAGAGGGCTCCCGAAGCCGAGCGTCTATGTGGCCATTTCGGTCGCCAGCTTGGCTCCTCCTCCGACCCCGGTCTTTCTTCCAACAGGCCTCTCTTGAGGCTCTGCCAGAAGCCAAGGTGTTGATCATGTGACTGAGCTTGATTATTATGGTGTATCCTTCCTTTGATGCTTGAGGGGTTGGAGGGAGAGGGCTATGGCTAAGTATGGTCCCCGGCTTAGGTCCTGCACCTTCCCGACACAATTCTTTTCCTCCAGACCCTCCAAGACCGCAGGGGTGGCAGTTTTGATCTCAAGGGCTTTTCAGGGGAAGGGGGTGCAGAAAGGGGTTGAGATAAAGGGCAGACTTCTCACATACCAATTTACCATAGGGGGGGACACACTGATTGTGGGGTCTATCTACGCACCTAATGAGGGTCAGGAAAGATTCCTACACAAGGCCCTCACCGAAGCAACAGCAACTCAGGAGAGTCACATACTGATAGTAGTTGATCTCAATCTGGTGTTCGACAATGAGTTAGACAGATCGGCACAGCGCACAAGTCAGGTTGGTGCCCTCTCGCATACAGGGCTTACTCGGCTACATGATCTAGGCCTTACAGATTTGTGGAGACAGCATCAACCTCGGTCACAAACATTCTCATTCTATTCTAAAGCACATAAAACATATGCCAGGCTAGATAACTTTTTGGGCTCAAAGCCCCTCAGCAATGTCACGCTCTCGGCTGAAATATTGGTGGCGGCCCTGTCGGACCATGCCCCAGTGGTGGTTACAATGGCCCTTCCACAGATTCGGCAATCGACCAGACATTGGCGCTTCCATGACACTCTACTACACCAACCGGACACAGTTGCTCAGATACACCGCGCGCTGGATGACTATTTATTACACAACGATAGTCCTGACACGACTCTTTCCACTCAATGGGAGGCCCGTAAGGCAGATATTAGGGGACAAATCATCGGTATCTCTTCCGCAGAGAACGTGGACCATAAAAAGAAAAGGAAGGACTTGAAGCAAAAAGTGCAGGAGCTGGTGCAGATGCACCACCGCACCGGGGCCTCACGCATTTGACGACAGTTGACCGCAGCTTGGGCACAACTGGCTGCCATTGACCATGTTACGGCGGAATGCGCTGCGATGTGCATGCGACATTCCTTCTATGTTGGTGGGGATAAGTGTGGGCGACTGCTCGCGCACAAACTTCAGGAGTTTCAACAGCGCAAGGGAGTTCAAGAGATTAGGGACCATACAGGAGTGTTATGCTCGGACGACGCGGCTATCGCCGAGACCTTCTGCAACTTTTATGGCCAACTTTACGACGAACAGCCTTTAGAGAGGGCGGACATAGACACTTATCTGGCCCAGGCCCATCTTCCTGCCTTGACACCGGAACAGGCAGCTCATATGGAGAGAGAGAGATATGACTGGAGGAAGTCATAGCAGCTATTGCTCGTTTGAAATTAGGCAAATCACCTGGCCCCGATGGCTACACAGCAGCTTTTTTTAAGCAATTTTGATCATCGCTCACCCCCCTGGTCACTCGGCTCTTCAACTCCTTCGCGATACCCGCAGCGATCCCCTTTTCCATGCTGGAGGCAGCAATAGCAGTCATACCTAAACCGGGGAAGGACAAAACAAATTGTGGGTCATATTGGCCTTTCTCGCTCTTGAACGTTGATCTGAAACTGTATACTGGAATATTGTCCGCCCGGCTTGCTCCCTATATGCCGGGGCTTATAAACCCCAATCAGGCTGGATTCATTCCGCTGAGGCAGACGAGTGACAACACCAAAAGAGTTACGCTCCTCATAGAAAATGCCTCCCACATCCCTGGAGACTATATGCTTCTAACCATAGATGCAGAGAAGGCCTTTTATCGGGTCCACTGGTCCTACCTTGAGCAGGCGATGCTCCACGTTGGCATTGGGGATAAGATGCGAACACGCATTTTTAACTGCTACCAGTTCCCTACAGCTACAGTTCGGATCAACGGACACACGTCCACCCCATTCCCTATTAGTAGAGGCACGAGGCAGGGGTGCCCCTTGTCGCCTTTGCTCTTTGCTCTCTACATGAAACCCATGGCGCAGAGAGTCAGGGATCACAATCACATCACAGGCATTTGCTTCGGAGGGGACACGCACACTATAAGGCTATACGCTGATGAAGTATTGGTCACTCTAGCGAACCCCAGGACCGCATTGGGGACCTTCCTGGCCGGAATGGGATTCCTTCGCGAGTGCCTCTGGGTTTAATGTCAATCTGACGAAATCCACAGCGCTGAATCTCTCCCTCTCGCCTCAGGCGTTGTCCACGACTATTACTAATGCCTCGATTGATAAAGGGAGTGCTGAAACGCCTACAGGCAATACTACTGCATGCACTATTAAAAGTGCTACAACTACTAACCTTACAAATAAAACTACTTATTGCATCATCACTGGTCCTACTCCTCCCTTTCGTAATAAGACCAATAGTGCTAGGTCTAATTTTGTAATTACGGACAGTACTAATACTACTATTGGTGTCACCACTAAAGATAGTGCCTTTAGTACTGCAATCACCTAATAAATATGCAGTACACTGAAAGAGAATAATAACTACCCAACCTTACCCAACTGCGGTCTTAGAAAACTTTCTCCGCAAAGTCTCTAACAGTACACCTCTCTGCTAGGTTTTAAGTGGGCTGGGTCCTGCCGGTGCTCAGGGCAGTTCTAAAAAACAAGTGCTCAGACTGATCTCTATCAGGCTTTCCATTTTTCCCTCACCCTCAGGGTGGAAAAAAATCTTTACTCTGCAGCAGTACCACCCTTCACTGCCTTTGACACTCGTTATAGTTCGTTCATAGTCTCATCATTTTAAAACTGAAGCAGCTTCAAAATTATGTAAAACAAAGCCATAGTTGTGGCTTATTTATTTTATGCAACTAAAACCCATTGACAGACCCAATAGTCCTGGCTTGTTGTAAATGTAATGTTACTTGTATTATGTATCTGTATGCAATGACAGAAGCAGCAAAATACCAGTCGAACGGCACACTGTGCTAAGCACCAGGGTCGTATTGGGATCGCAATTTGGCCCGGGCATCGACGAAAAAAGTGGCCCACATTTGGGGGCGTGGCCCACATTTGCGGTGGCGTGGCCCACATTTGCTGGGTGTCTCCCACATTCACGGGGCAGGCCCACATTCGCGGGCGTGCCCTTTCATGAAACACTCAAGGATTGTAAGTGGGAGGATATTGTTCTTGGGAAGGACACAGGGCTAAGGTGACAATGTCCTACAAGCTGAGCACTTGAAAAACAGCCAGGCCCCTTTCTATCACCAAATTATTCTCCAGCCCTCCAGCGCAGGAGCACCTGAAAATAGCCAGGCCCCTTTTTCTTAAAAAATTATTCCCCAGCCCTCCGGCGCAGAAGCACCTGAAAACAGCGAGGCCCATTTCTCCTAAAAAATTATTCCCCAGCCCTCCAGCGCAGGAGGACCTGAAAACCGCGAGGCCCCTTTCTCTTAAAAAATTATTCCCCAGCCCTCCAGCGCAGGAGCACCTGAAAACAGCGAGGCCCCTTTCTATTAAAATATTATTCCCGAGCCCTCCAGCGCAGGAGCACCTGAAAACAGTGAGGCCCCAGTTATTTGTAAATTACTCAGCCCTCCCCAGCCCTTCACTGCCTCAGGGCAATGGATTAGGCAGGAGAGGGGCTATAGCAAAAAAGACAGCTTCTGGGCCATTCATGGGGGTGGGGGGAGGCTATGGTAAAGATGGTGCGGGTCCCCACATCACCTGGCCCCCAAAGTGAGACCCATTCTTCCTCGCTCACTATGCCCTGAATGAGAAGGGCTGTGGGCGAGGACTAATGCAAGCACTGTTTCTGTGCTGCGTGGGCCCCAGGGGGGCCGAGGTGAAAATGGCTCATAGGCCTAAGCAACACCTGGCCCCTGGGAGGCTGATTCTGGAACACCATCACCCCTCCCCAGCCCACCATCAGCATGATTGCTTGGCAAGGCAGGGGGTCAAGGAGAGGCCATAACTGATCATCGCTGCGGCCGGCTGCACAGCGAAGATGTTTTCCTCTCCCTGTCAGTGCTCTCTGTGGGCTGGGAAAGGGGGAAAAAACGGCCCAAAGAGTGCACTGAGACACCGGCCCTTCGGCCCATGCCCGAGTGCCCGCAATGCCAATCCGCCCCTGCTACGCACCGATTTTTTTGCGTGCGTGATCTTAAGCTACGCCCTTAATTACACTGGCCACGCCCCTTTGGTAGACAACCTCCACCACCAGCTTTTTCATCCCACTTAAAGCCCTGCCTGTGTAAATAAAGAGTTGGAAGTACAAGAACTCTCTCCGGCCAATAAGCATACGGGGCAGAGCGGACGGTTTTACATCCAGCAGTAAATCGGCCCAAAACGACTCCCCCTAGCAGTGGTTATCCGGTGTCCTTGGGTACAATGCACCCTGGATTATCGAGTTCCTCTGTGAGATGCACCCATCTACCCCAGTAAAGGCGCTGAGGGGAAGTGGAGAAGGAGGGGAGTGGAGGAGGGGAGGAATGCACGTGCACCACTTGTTGTTGTGCCATGGGCGGTACCCACAGCGGAGCGCTTAACATAGAACGGCCCTGAACTTGGAGTCTTGTATGTAAGGGCTATGAAATGTTTTTTTTATTTGGACTATTGAAACCTCTGGAATTCTAAAGAATACGACAGACAGAGACTGAATCCAGGTGATAAAAAAATCACAGATATTCCTTCGACAGACCGATGTTTTTTCAAAATTACTTATACCTAGAACACTAAACCTTTAAAATAATAACCATTTCATCGAGTATATATTTTCATATAAGCAGAATCAATATACTATATAACAAATCAATAACTTCGTTCTTAATGAGTTCATTTCAAAGACCTCTCGATATAAAGTGGTTCGTTCACCTGTATTCTGTCATGGAGTCACTAGATGGAGCTACTGCATCAAGAACACGAGCTACTCCTGCATGCTGCATCCCTACAAGTTGAATTAGGAATTTGTCACCAAGGTCCTCGGTCCCTACAGCCATAGTGATGGAGGGAAAGCACTCTCATACTGTACACGACATACGCCCCCATACGAGAGCTCAGCCCCCTCCCACGATATAATAAGTCGCAGCACAGACTGACAAAAATATCGACTTAACTAACACTAAGATTACATAACACATTTGAATACGTTTTCATCATCACATGCATTCATGCCCATGCATACATTTATGCCAAACTGCAGGCAGAGCACTGTAACCACAGATATCAATGCACAGACACACAGACAGGGCTTTAAACGGGAAGAAAAACTGGGGGGGTCTATCAATGGGGCGTGGTTAATGTAATTAAGGGTGTGGCTTAAAAACAAGATTGCTAAAAATCTGTGTTTAGCTCAGTGTGCCGCCCGACTTGTATTTTGCTGTTCCTGTCATTGCATCCAGATATATGATACAACAAGTCACATCATACCTACAAGCAGGCCCGGCTCCAGGAATTTTTATTTGGGTGGGTCAAGGGTGCATTCGGGTGGGCCACTACCGGATCAATTTGTCGCTTCTGGAGGTAGTCTACAAGCCATAGATTACATCATATCTACTTGCAAACAGTCACTATGATACAAGAATTGCTTCTGTGTGTATACAGCGCACGTGGGGTGTTATTTATTGGCGCCCCACCACTGACCTCTTTCTCTGTAGATACCTTTACTACAACCCTCCAACAGTGCACACCATCTCTCCGTAGCCCCTCCCCTCAAGACCTCCTGTTTAGACTCCCTCACTACCACCCTCCACCAGTGCTCGTCATCTCTCAGTATCTCCCACCCTCCCCCCATGACCTCCTCCTCGGATTTCCTCACTGCCACCCGCCAACAGTGCCCTTTATCTCTCCAAAGGCCCTCCTCCTCAGATTCCCTAATTACCACTCTCCACCAGTTCCCCTCATCGCTCCATAGCCTCTCCCCTCATCACCTCCTCATCAGACTCCCTCACTACCACCCTCCAACAGTGCACTTCATCGCTCCGTAGCCCCCCATGACCTCCTCCTTGGATTCAATCACTGCCACCCTCCAACAGTGCCCCTCATTGCTCCATAGCCTCTCCCTCGATTGACCTCCTCCTCGGATTCACAATTTGCACCCTCCAACAGTGTCCTTCATCTCTCCGTAGCCCCTCTATCACATTCGATTTCATTTTTTGTATAGCGCCACTTATAGTGTAGGGTGTCACAGTACTTTACATCACGCACACATTATGCAGAGACAATGAATCATACAGGTATGTAAATCAGCCTATAGGGAATGTCATATAAGCCAATGAGGATTACAAGGTGTAGGAATCACATGTCATCAATACTGGTGGGCAGTATGTTTTAAGAGGGTTTGGTCTGGAAAAGCACGAACACAGGATTTAAAGCATACCCCAGTGTTTGCGGGGTTCGCGTTACTGATTAAAATGTATATCTGTCAAAACAAACTCTTTATAGTAACCTTAGAGTAATGAAAGACTGTGGAAATTCTAACTATATTGCAACATAAAAAACTAAGTTCTGCTTATACCATTCAGGTTTGTATGCAGCTCTTTGATGTCACTTCATAGGTCACTGTCCTATTTTAGGATTGTAACTTCTGTACTGCAAGTAACCTACTGAGCTATCCACATAAAGTTGATCTGCATTTAAAAATTACAAACAGATAAAATATTGCTCTCCAGCAGGATCAATAATCACCAGAGTCATCTGGACATTTTAGTAGTTGTGTCTTGCATCTGTCATGATAACGAAACAACAATATAAATTAAATATACACGGCGTACACAAAGTATGTGTGTTGCTGGGCCCTCACAGACTTTTAAAATATTAACTAATATACACACATCCTCGAAGCATACATGAAGTATGTATCTAGCTAGGCCTTTGCAGATTTAAAAAAAAATGGAAAAATAGCCAGACATTCTCTTACCTACTCTTTTCAAACTCTGTGTCACAACCGGATCTAATAAACAGCTGAAGGGGTCAGGAAAGGTGAATCAGGATCAACAAACTCCTTTTCTCCAGCGCTGAAAAGAAGGATATATCCACGCAGCAGGACGATACGGACAGATTACCTGGTGCCAAAGAGAATTTCTCCCCTTTGCCATGCTCCTGTACCTGCACTAGTGGGTGGAAACACAACCCACCTTTCTAAAAGGAGATACGTGATTGGGGGTGCCTGTGAGAAAGAACCCAGGCCAAATCACGATAGAAAAATAACGTTCAGAGGAACGTTTTAAATTGCATTGGCCATTTTCTGTTGGCCTTCCTGACGTCACTGCAAGGGCCAAGGTTCACTCTGTGGGCCAGACTCATGTTTGGGTGGGCCTGGCCCACCTGCTAGAACCGGGCCAGCCTACAAGTCAGGACTATTGGCTTTATCAATGCCCCGGCTCCATATCAACCTTCTGGAGCTGCGGGCGATTCGTCTAGCACTGAAGGTATTCCTCCCCTCTGTCCGGGGGAGTGTAGTGCAGGTGTTCACGGACAACACCACCGCCATGTGGTACAGCAACAAACAGGGCGGGGTGGGGTCGTGGACCCTCTACCAGGAGGCTCTGCGCCTCTGGCAGTGGCTGGAACATCAGGGCGTGACCCTGGTGGTTCCACACCTGGCAGGTTCTCTGAACGCCAGGGCAGACCAGCTCAGCCGAAGGTGCAGGATGGATCACGAATGGCGTCTGAACTTTGACGTGGCGCAAGGCCTCTTTCTGCAGTGGGGAGAGCCTTGGTTAGAACTATTCGCCACCGAAGGGAACGCGCAATGTCATCAGTTCTGCGCTTTGGAATTTCTAAGGTGGCACTCGCTCGGGGACGCTTTTTGTCGCGAGTGGAGTTGCGGTCTGTGTGCGCTTTTCCGCCTATACCACTTCTGCCCAGAGTGATGAAGAAAATCAAGCGCAACCGGGCCCAAGTCATTCTTGTGGCTCCGGACTGGGCACGAAGGTACTGGTATCCCGAGCTACTCAGTATGTCAGTCGATCCCCCGATTCGTCTGCCTCTTCAGAAGGAACTTCTGTCGCAGAAGCAGGGGACTGTCCTCCACCCGAACCTGTCCAGTCTCCACCTCCATGCTTGGAGATTGAGCGGCGACAGTTGAGGCCACTTGACTGGCCTCCTGAAGTCTGTAATGTCATTCTGGCAGCCAGGCGTCCCTCCACAAAGTTGGTATGCGCCTGCAGGTGGAACAGATTTGTGGCATGGTGCACAGCAAAGGCTGTGGATCCTCTCAATGCCTTTCTGAGGTTCTCCTCTTCCTTCTTTCTCTTTCCCAGCAGGGCTCTGCTCTGGCACTATCAAGGGCTACCTTTCTGTCCTTTCAGCCTTCCTAAGGCTACCTGATCAGCCTTCTTTGTTCAAGTCCCCCATTGTAAACAGATTCTTAAAGGGCATCACTCATATGTTCCCTCCTGTTCCTTTCGTGATGCCCCAGTGGGACTTGAACCTGGTTCTAACTTACTTGATGTGCGCTCACTTTGAGCCGCTTCATAACTGTCCTCTCCGTCTTCTTACCCTTAAGACTGCTTTCCTGGTTGCCATCACCTCAAGCACAAGATCTAGATATCTTGATAAGCACAAGACCTAAAGCACCCAAGAAGGGGGTCCAACAGACTTTGTGGAACTTACCCCCAGTTAAAGGCCACTACCCATGTGGCTCCTGTGGAGTGTGCGCCTACACAGCTATACACAAGACAATCCAACTAAGTGACACCTTTAATTGGGAAATCAGGGGACACACTAACTGTAATACCTCCCACTGTATCTACATGCTAATATGCCCGTGTGGACTACAATACATTGGGATGACGACTCGCCCAATCAAAACCCGTATAATTGAACACCGCAGCAATTTTCGCTGTAAGAAGACACACACCAAAATGTGTAAACACTTTGTGGAGGCCAACCACACTGCAGACTCACTAAAATGGCTAGTGTTAGAATCCAGCCCGAACTGTTCTAAACAAGCCTTGTTCCGTAAAGAACAAAGGTGGGTTCACCGATTAACCACTGACAGCGGAGGTCTCAACGAGGATATCCCTTGGCACTCTCTCTAACACAACCTTCCGCCACTTCTGTACACCATATACTGTTATGGAATACATGGAATGGCAAGCCACATTCCTCAGTTTTTCCTTTGTCTAAAATGCCCCTTGACTATATCACATCATAATACATAGTGGACGCTAGGTGGTGCCACTTCACAGCCGCTGCCCCGACTTTTCCACCTGCGACCATTATTTGATTTTACCTAGCAAATGTCAGACCATACAATTGGATGCGGGTATGTTTATACTGCAAATCACACTCCCTAGAGGCATAGTTTATATTCAATACTCCACTCTGTAATGGCCGCCATCATGTGAGGTGACTTACTTTGGTTATTCCCGACCTGAGTCCATGCACACAATGCATACAAGTCATTAACCGACATTCTTGATATGCGGGAACACTCATCCAACTCTCCACATTTAATTATTTACACTCTTTTAGCCCATCCAAAGCCACGGATAGACTATGTTGTTGAAATTCAACCGGAATATATCCATTACAAGATGGCGGCCGCCACATTCTGACGCACCACCTGACCTCCACGAAGGGGCGGGCCGAACGCCGTTTCCAAGGGCGCTTACGACTAGATATGGCGCCCGCCGCCGAGCTCCTCTATCTATCCGAGCTCGGCGGCGATGGGTAGGTCGCACTACTAGAACACGGGAAGCTCGAGGTAAGGAGGTTTAGAGTCACATACTGGGGGAATCTACCATCACTCCAGCTATGTGTTTACCGATCACGCCGCCACAATACTAGTGGGCTGTGCTCCACCCACTCTGTACCCTCGTTTGCCTCCCTTTGATTTTAACACTCGCTTGGCGCTACAATACCAGTGGGCAGCGACCCCGGAGCGCTAATACCAGTGGGCTGTGATTCAATTGCTATGTGCTGCCCTCTGATGAAAATACACGCTGGGCGCTACAACACCAGTGGGCTGTGTCATACATGCTCCTTACCAGCTTACAACACCATTGGGCTGGGAGTGTTTTGCACTTTGCTGTCCTTTGACGATAATATAGGCTGGGCGCTACAATACCAGTGGGCTGTGATTCACCTGCTCTGTACTTCCCCTGTATCATAATACATGCCTCTTCCTTCTGCAGCCACATCTGAAGGCTCTCCCCTGATGTTCATAAACCGCCGAACACTCATGTAGTATTTAATTCTTGACCCCAAGGTGAGACAGATGTGTGCCTGCCATGTAACTTTCCATATCGAGTGAGCACTTTTAACAATAGATGTGCACCAAGAAAGAAGTTAACTGAGTTTCTTATGAATATGCTGCTGTATTTTTATTACCCCTATTCTTTCTTAATTTAATGGTTTTATAAAATTGTTTTTAACGCAGAGCACCTTTCGAGCACATATGGTTGGTGCGTTGTGTTTACTGCACGCGGCTAATATGCAGCGGTGGTTCACTGAAGCTGGTTGTTACCTCACCATCACTAGCATTACACACTATGTGTATTTTTGGCTTGACCAATTGTGTGTTTTGAAATTTAACTCATTGTTATTAACCCTGTACTATTATTCTTATTTCCTAATTTAGGCATAGGATAACACTACAGAGGTAACCAAGACACATAACACTTGTATTTTCGCACATGACACTAGCATGCTGTTGAATGAATGCAATTTTTAGAATCTCCACACCTAATAGGTCCTGATGAATCGCGGGGTATTTCCTGATGCGAGAAACATGTTGACCAATCTTTTCTCCAATCTCATCTAGGGACACTGTACTTAACATAGTGACACCCAGTGAGTTGGATTCACGTTTTTAACCGTAGCGGGAGACCCCCAGAATAAAGGAGTGTCTTTGGTACTCCCTACTACATTTTAATCACTCTTCAGGCTATCTGCCCTATTTCCTACATACCCGCACTTCACCATAAAGCAGTTGGATTCAAAAGATCTCCGCTAAAGAGCCCCTCTTTGAGGTGAACCCGTCGGGGATTGCACCGCCTCCCCGACGAGGAGCAACGCCTATGATGAAGCATGACACCCATTCGGGTGTGTGAGGCAAATATATCCAACAAAATGGATACCCAAGGGTGTCATATTTACACCCCCGGTCACGCCAAATACATATAATTTCTTCACTCAGGAACGGTTCAGCAACCCATTTTGTTCCCTGCCATCACCTCTGCCAGGAGAGTGAGTGAGCTCCAGGCTCTTTCCTCTGAACCTTCTTTCCTTTCTGTCCATTCGGACAAGGTTGTGTTGCGGACAAAACCCGCTTTCCTGCCCAAGGTAGTCACAGCCTTCCACATCGGGCAGTCCATCACCTTTCCGCCTCCGCATTCCTCGAAAGAGGAAGAGAGGCTCCACCGTCTGGACCCAAAACATGCGCTCTCTTACTATCTGGATCGCACACGCCAGTTCCGGGTGGATGACCAACTCTTTGTTGGTTACGTGGGCGCTAAGAAAGGACGGGTGGTGCACAAGCGGACCATCTCTCGGTGGATCGTGTTGTGCATCCAAGTGTGTTACTCTTTGGCTAAGAAGGAACCTCCTGTTGGGCTGAGGGCCCACTCCACTCGGGCCACGGCGACTACTACTGCCCTGGGCCGAGGAGTCCCCTTGCAGGACATTTGTCAGGCAGCTACGTGGGCCTCGCTGCACATGTTCGCAAGACATTACTGCCTGGACAGCCAAGTCCGGAGGGATGGCTTCTTTGGCCGTTCCGTCCTCCAGGACTTTCTGGTGTGATTATTGGTTCGCAGACCCACCACCGGGGTTGGTATTGCTGGGGTATCTATTCTAAGGTAAGGAATCTATCACTAACGTGTCTCTTTCAGATGCACAAGTTACTACTTGTGTAACTATATATCTGTAAGAGACATTAGTTAGTGATAGATTCCTTACCGAGCCACCCATCCTCCCCGTTCTGCGAACAGATATCTAGGGTTAAGGTCACCCCCTTTCAGGGCCCTAGTTTCATGGCACCAGTGTTGGTTCTATCATGGCTCTGTGTATCTGGCGCGGAAAAGCTGTGTATAAGAACTGACGTCAGCGCGCGAGGGCGGCGTCTAAGTACTCCGGCGACGTCATTCCGGCGCTAACGACGCAGATGACTGACGCAGAGCCGTGGACGACGCCTACCGACGCGCAGGGGTATGCTTCGCAAAAGTTTCTGGATCCAGTCTGACGCCTGGGGATATTCTAAGGTAAGGAATCTATCACTAACTAATATCTCTTACAGATATATCGTTACACAAGAAGTAACTTGTGCTTTAGCTCAAAAGTTGACCTTCATAAGGTAAGTCGCCTTTGAAGGGCAATTGGGTAACACTTAGGAGAGAGGCACTCTATTGTTTAGGCATATAGGCTGGCAATAGGGGAGAAACCAGTAGTCAAACTGTTTGTTCCAGGGGTGTGTAGCCCTTTGGAAGGCACACCTCTGGGATGGGCAAGGGAGCTCCGAGTATCAAGAGAGGGATTCTGCCATTGTGGAAGGGGGCAGAATGGTGCATCCTGGGATAGCTAGATGCCACACTTCCCAGGAAGTGGTGATCAGGAAGGAGGGCACCTCATAGCCCATTGGCTACTAACCACATCCTACCATGAGGGCATCTTTTAGCCATAAATAGGTCACCTTTAACACCTAGAACTCAGATCTCAACCGACTTGGAAGAAGGACCACCATGCTGCACCGACGGACCAGCAAAGAGAGGCTGTATGTCGAAGACTGCATCTGCTGCGCCCGATAGCTAGTGAAGAGAGGGACTGAGTCTGCTGTGTCCTGATCTAGGAGAAGCTATCTCTAAAGCAGAGTCAAGCCAAGAGACTCCAAGGGCCAACTGACTGGCCTCTTGTTCACATCACAGACGCATAACCGCTAAAGAAGAATGCTGATGCAAGTTAGTAGCCCAAAGTTCTGAAGTTGGAAGCACCAAGGACCAAGACCCGGCACGCAGAGTTGCACCAGAGTTTGCGGAGCCCAGGATTGCTGTTGGAGAGTTGCTGGGACCCTCAGAAGTGAAATTATTGACCCAGGTAGCATTGGCCAGTGACCAAGACACTGGGCAACTAGTAGTCCAGTGGCGAGCGGTAGGTCTGCCCTGCAACCAGTATCCTGCACCAGCTTCGTGGACTAAGGCGCACCTGCAGGAAGGCCCTAGTCTATTGCATAATTTCCACACCATCCTGAAAGCATCTTCAGCATCTTTCATCCCTTGCATCCGGACCACTCTATAGGAATACATTGCAAAGCAGAGTGCCCGGAACTGCTTTAAGACTGCTTCTACTGTGGAGGTAACGGTTTCTAAGGACATGGCAGGTCCCCTTGACAAGCTACCTGCCTGAGTTGGTTGTCTCAAGTACTTCTACCCAACCTAAAACTTTTTTCAAAAACAATTTGGATGTTGAATTTGATGAAGAATTTGCCAAGGCTTGTTTGCGGTGTAAACTGCTTTGATTTATTAATTCCAGTAAAATCTACAACTCTGGAATCCTCCAGTGTATCTTTTTAATTCTACTGTCTAAATTCGTAGGGAGAGAGGGGAGGAGGTAATCCTCCCTAGTTTTGCGCACACGGTCTCGAAGGAGTATGCGCTGAATTTTGCAGAAGAGTGGGCTAAGGCCCATGCGCCTGCTCTGTACCGTACGCTGTGGTTAGGATAAATTTTCCCCGCACCACGAGATTCCCTTACGGTCTATGCCTCAACCTCAATATCCTATCCGGCGTGAAGCTAAGGCTTCTGTTGCGGAAATCCTTGAACAATTAGAATATCAAGGAGTGATTGAAACTTGTGTATCACCGATGAATAACCCACTTTTTACTGTGACCAAGCCTAACGGTTCGTACCATTTGGTATTGGATTACCGGCATTTAAACTCACATTGCTGTACCTGTGCAGTACAAAATACCCACCGACCTGCTTTAGTGGATGGTCTTGTGCGTAAAAGGTTTAAAACAGGGGTCTCCAAACCGGTCCTGGAGGGCCGGATCAATGCCAGATTTTTAAAATTACTACATGTATCCCAATGGGGATATTTCAAAAATCTGGCATGGATCCGGCCCTCCAGGACCGGTTTGGAGACCCCTGGTTTAAAACCACACTTGACATATCGAACGTTTTTTTTGCCCACAATCTGTCTGGTCTAGGTTCCCAATGGACCAGTTTTACCAGTGGCGGCAAACAACGCCAATTTAAACGCCTGGCCATGGGCTATAAGAATAGTCCGGACTGTGTTTGCTGCCCGCATTGTCTCTCTCCTGGAGAAAGTGGACCCAGATGCGTGTTCGTATGTGGATGGCATCAATCTCCCAGACGATGAAATTTGGGCGCATCTGTGTCGCGTTGACCGCATAATTTGTAATTTTGCGGACTTTGGTTACAAATTCCACTTTGCAGAGTACACAGTGTTGTTCCTGGGCTATGAGCTCAACAATGAAGGTCGAGGGTTGGCACCTCACCTCTTGGAGAAATGCACACAGCTGCGCGCTCCTACAACACTGAAAAAATTACAGTCCTTGCTGGGATTTTTGAATTTCGGCCGTACCTATATTCCCGAATATGCCCAGCGTATCAAGCCTTTGTATGCTTTGATACAACCTACTTTTACCAAATCATGCTGGCTGCCTGAACATGCAGCCATTTTATAATCTTTGCAGACTGATCTTCAAGAATCTAAATTCTTACTGACTCGTGACAACCACACCAACCTGGTGATAATATTCATCCCTGGGGCGGTGGGTTTCACTTACCTTACTTTTAACGAAGGTGACACAGTACCTATCGCTTACAAGTCACACTTGTACACTTCAGCCGCAATGCGGTTTTCCACTGTGGAGAAAGTTTTGACGCAGTGCAAATGGCGATTCTTAAGGAACGTTCACTGTTGCAGGGAAAACGGATGTTGGTAGTTACCCCGTATCCTGCATTAGAGGCAGTGACGAAAGCCAGTGTACCAAATTCTAAAGCTTTGCACCCACGGTGGATACAATGGGCAGCGTCATTGACGACTCCGGATGTCACATTTAGTTTTGATGCCTCCTTACAGTCACAAGAGTTTTTGCAGTACGAGTTTCTTCATCCTGCACTATTGACTATGCGGCCTTTGGAGAATTTCCATTGTATCATTTACACTGATGGTTCAGCGCAAGTTGCGCATGGGTCTAAACACCCATACGTCCCAGCTGTGCCATTGTGGTAGGTACCATGATGAATTCAAGTCCGATGTTGTGCATACACAGACATTAGGGGACTGTACCGCACAATTGGCAGAGCTCTGTGCTCTGATGCTTGCATTGGAGTACGCTGATCCTGGTGTGACGACTCATTGTTAGTGATTATTACTACTGTGTCCAGTCTTACAATGAAAACCTGTTCTTTTGGGTTCAGAATGATTTTTGTGATTCCAAGGGTAGCACGATAAAACAAAAAAATGATCTGGGTTTGAGTGGCTGAGCTTAAAGAGCAGTTGACACTCGTGTATGTAATAAACACTCTCGGTCATCAGCACGTGGGAGTTCACGCTGTTGGCAATAGTTTGGCCGATGAGGCCGCAAAAACAGCAGTATCTACATATTTGGTTGCAGCAGTTACACGTTCCAAAAGTAGAATTGATGATGACATCTTGGCGGCTGTAGCCGCTACTGAGAAGGGAAGTAAATATCCTAAGGGTTTCCCTTCAAAGTATTCATATCACTTAAGTCCTGATAAAGTTGCTTATGTAAAAATACCGAGCGTTGGTGAAAGACCGATTCCCAACGCGGACCGCAGGTCCACACTGATTACAGCTGCTCACGAGGGTGTTGCGTCTGCGCATTCAGGCGTTTCGGCTACTGTATCTCAGTTACATCAATGTTTCTGGTGGCGGGGACTGTACAAACAGATGCGTGATTATGTCCTTCAATGTGACATTTGCCAGCAGATTAAGCCTTCAACTGCTACGCGTCTGCCCCAGACACAGTTGTACAATTCTAACAAACCACTTGGTTGTGTTTATTTGGATCACTGCGGTCCTTTTTCCTCTGATACTGCGTATAAGTACATCTTAGTTGCAGTTGATTCTTGCACCCGCTTTGTATGGGTGTGGCCACACTTAAGCGCTGATTCGCGAACTGTCATAAGAGACTTGCGTGTCTTTGTAGGGATTTTTGCCTGTGGCACCTTCCATTCAGATCAGGATCCTGCTTTCGCCTCTAAGGCGTATAAGGATGCCATGACTTCATTGGGGGTCCAAGTCAAGTTTTCGTCTCCATACAGACCTGAGGGTAATAGTGTTGTGGAACGAATGAACCGAAATTTAAAGCAGTCTTTGACAGCTAGAGTTATAGGCACTGGCAGGAACTGGCTGGCCCACCTAAATAGCATGCAACGTGCACTTAATAATCTCCCTAGAAGGTCTCTGGGTGGGCGGACCGCATACGAAATGCTCTTTGGTATCAAAATGTTCGTCCCGGACCTTCACGGTCTACACCAGACGGCGGTTGCTGCCCCCTTTGACGTAGATGAACATTGTCATGTTTTACAGAATCTACAAGAGATGAGAGACAGTCTTGCAAAGGAACACTTGCCCTCCACGTCTGATGCTGCGTTGCAGATTCCGGTAGTTGGCTGGCTACCCCAAGTTGGAGAACTGGTTCGAGAGAGGATCGAAAACAAGAAAGAATTTGGTCCCTCATATCGACCTTAAGTTACAGTGCTTGGTGTGAAGGGCACAAAAACAATCATTTTACCACCACTTCCAGGTCATAAAGAACAATGGTACATCTCCATTGACAATGTCAAACTACACAGAGTGGGCGATTCTTCTTAGTATGACTCTTGCGGTCTCATGTCCATCGATTTTGAGAAATTCTGTTTTGGCCCCGGCTCCTAACCCCAGGCCTGACGTTGCCTTTGAGATGCCTGCAGTTCCAAGTCCTCAGTTAAGTACTCCATATGATGCTCACCTTGATGAGACTGAATATACTTACCCCACTGACTTATCGATGCCTGATTTGCAAACCTGTTTAGCTACAGATTTTCATTTGACACTGACTCTCACACATCGAAGACCCCTTCAAAGATCTCAATTTTTGCATCATGGTTTAAAAAACATTTTTTGATTCCTCCTTGGACCTACATTTGGTTGGTGCTTTTTTCGATTTACCTATTCATGTCTATTGGATTCGTGGTGTATTTTTTCCGCCTCTTCAACAGACACTATGTTGAAGAGAGAACATGCATTCAACATATTAATGGATCATTGGCTCCCCATTCCTCGTCACACAGATTGAAGAGGGACCTGGGCTTTTGTTAACATAACTGCTTGGCCCATCTTAGATGGGATTGTGTGGGATGCTATTAGATTTCAAATTCACTGACCCATAGAGGTTATTAATGTCCCAAATGTCCTAAGGGTTTCTATAGGGGATGTGATTAAACAAAACATACGTTCTGATGATTGGGATGTTCAGGCCGTGGAAGCTTTGTTTTCTGATTTGAAATATTATGCTGCCTTTGATGCTGAAGATTTGTATCTGGATTCCGCAAATTATGGTGATTTGTTTTGTTATCAATACTTTGGCAATCACTACCTGCATAAAGTTAATACCAGGAGGAAGACTGTTAATTATACACAATGGGAGCACTGTCCCGCTCCTGTACAAGGCAGTTCCACATCTCTTTTAAAGAGGTTCACTTATTTTACTGATTTTAATCAGTCAAATCCCAATGCATTTTATTTTAAAATGACCGAAAAATTCACTTCCAAAGTTAGACTTACCCACACAAATATTATTGTATTCGAAGTCCTTTTTAGACCAATTGACTGTTGGGGGCTACGAGCTGTGGAAAGATACTATTGATCTGTTTGGGGTTCTAATGATTGGCAAGTTCAAAGCACAGAGGATTTGCATCGTGCATGCCTCATCCCGAACCATAGGTTGTTAACTGAACTCTACGATTTCACAAACGACTTGCTTTGGATTGGCTACTACTAAAAAATTAAATGCTCTTTCTTTTCCGGAGTTAGAAGAATATTCCGGTTGGAATAATAATACTGAGTTTTCTGTCAGAGAATTACAGACTCTGTTACTGAATTCTACCTTTAACATATCCAGTTTGGATCCTAAGGGTTGGTTGCTCTGGCACAGAAGTGCTGATTCTTGTCAGCATCGTTTTCTGGGTTTAGCTTCAGGCTACACATAGGTCAGGGTGGATCCCCGTTTTGAAAGTGGCCATTCTGTGACTACCTATTCTGTAGGCATATGATGTCAAAGTAGGCTCAAACATTCCACTTTGGCGTCAGTTATGCTGCATTTATCTAAATTGACAGACAATGTTGATCTGAATGATTTTGTGAAGGGCCCGGCTTCCGGCAGATCTAAAAGATGGATATATGCTATTTACAACGAGGTTTGGAAACTGTCCCAAATTGAGGCGGCTTCCTGCATTAGATCTATATCTCAAGCAAATTTAGAAAAAGTGCTAGCAATTGTAGATAACAGCATTAACACGCTTTCTTCCCGCATTTACACATTGGATAATATTGTTTCATCTGTTGTTGATATTGTGCAAGAAGATGTGTCTGTTTTGTACCATGGTCAAAATCAATTGCGTTCTGTTATGCAGCTTGCCTGGACCTTGCAGACCTTAAAATCTGGAAAAGTGCCATGGCACTACATGAATACTTCATCATTATTTGTCCCGTTTTATTTGACTGACAAGCAACGTTTTATGTCAATGAAAGATGCAACATTTTCTATGTTACACATTGTAAAGTTAGAACCGTTACCTTTTTCTGTGGCCGAAACAAATTCTGCAACGTGGCTTATCCACGGATTGATAACTTTACCTTTCCCCCTTTTCAAGTTCGAGGCCTGTATGAAGTACAACGCAATAGGCAGATATGAACCTCTGGGCACCGCTTATCTTCATGAAGCTTGGTCACTACCATTTACCTATAGGTGCCTTAGGTAGGGAAAAGAGGTTTACTTGAATGGTGAAGATTGCAATACAACACCAGATCACTAATTAATGTGTAGGAATATCCAATTACATTGTTATTGTTAACTTCGGTTTGTATAGCGCCAACTCACCTACAGGTCTCTAGGCGCTCTAGACCGATGACAAACAGCAATGATTGAGAACGTAAGGAAGGCAGAGAAAGGCCAACAATACAACTATTTAAATGGGCCAAATGCCTCCCTAAATAGAAGCGTTTTTAACAGCTTCCTAAAACGCAGTAGATTTACTTCTCTCCGAAGTGGTTCTGGTAATTTGTTCCATATCTGTGGAGCCAAAACCGAAAAGGATCTCCCTCCTTTGGTTGCTAGCTTGTATCGAGGGCAGACCAGTAGCTGGGAATCAGAAGACCTCAGAACTCGTCTGGGGTTATAGATCTCCAAGCCGTGCATAAGCTCTTAAACTCCACCCTCTGCTCAATAGGGAGCCAATGTAACTTAAGCAGTAGAGGAGAGGCATGGGTTCTTCTAGGTAACCTGAAGATTAATCGCGCGCATCATTCAGGACCACCTGCAATCTATTGGTCAAGGTTTTAGGCAGACCTAAATAGAGGGCGTTCCCATATTCCAGCCTCGAGATAATGGTAGCAGAAACAACCATACGGAGCACAGAAAGAGAGAGAAGGGGGCTAGCTTACGCAACTGTTTAATCAGACCAGTACACATCCCTACTACTGAGGAAATCTGACTGGCCATTGACAACTCCTTGTCAATCTTGATACCGAGACTTTTTACTTTATCACACGGTATCGGTGAGGGACCCAATTCCTGGGGCCAGTATAGGTCACTCCAGGGTGAGGCTACGGTCGAAACCACCAAAACGTCTGTTTTTTCCGGGTTTATTTTCAACAGGTTTGCAGTTAGCCAGCCAACCGTATGTCTCAGAATGTTCTGGGCATTGGTCTGGGCTAGAGCCGTATTATCAATACTCAGCAACTGGGTGTCATCGGCGTAATTAAACACACGACAACCCATGTTCACTAGAGAGTCAATCAACGGTTGCAGATAGAGGTTGAATAATAGTGGGGATAATGCGGAGCCCTGAGGGACTCCGCACTCCAGGATACCCACATCGGAGATACAATCCCCCAGTTGGATCATCTGCGTCCTGCCCGTCAAAAAGGATTGAAGCCATTGATGGGCCAAACCCCTTATCCCAAAAATGGCCAGTCTGTCCAGTAGCAGGAAATGGCTGACAGTATCAAACGCCGCCGACAGATCTAAAAGTATCATGGCGCTCGGTTTCTTACTGTCAGCCATACCTCTCAGCTCATCCAGCACCGAGAGCATCACCAACTCGGTGCTGTGATGTGCACGAAACCCTGCCTGACGCTCCTGGAGTAGATGGTGTGACTCCAGGAATAAGGAAAGGGACTTCAGCACATGTTGCTCCAAAACCTTGGACAGAAAAGGCAGTTGGGATATCGGCCTTTAGTTTTTTAAGATAGCCGGGTCGGCTCCTGACTTCTTTAACAAAGGCTTAACACGTGCCTCCTTGAGACTCGATGGTAAATGGCCAGTCTCCATTGAGCTGTAAAGAAGGGAGATGAAATGGTCTTCTAAAATAGGACGCGCCAGACGAAAAACCCTAGGGGGACACGGGTCCACCGGAGAACCTGACTTGGTTCTACTCATAAGCTGCTCAAGACTTAAGAGAGTCTGTCTCAGGAAACCTTGAAATAGAAACTTCCGAGGAAATCTGAGCTTCCTGTGACGGCAAAGGGCCATTCAGGGTGCTCAGGAAGAATAGTTTCCACCTTCTCAAGAAAGAAGCGTTGAAAACTATCAACGTTTATTGTTGTTCCAGTCATTTCTGTTTTTTTACTCAACTCTGTTAAGATTTTAAACGTTTCTTTCTGGATATTCTCTGCCTGATTTATGCGGGTTTCGTAAAATTCTGCTTTTGTTGCCATAATCAGTTTTTTATATGACTTAAGTGAAATTTTATACTGTTCCCGATCTATACCATCTTTTGTTCTCCTCCAACTCCTTTCTAGATAACGGAGCTTCTTTTTATGGTCCCTCAGGAGCGGAGTGAACCATGGAGCCCCTGTTCCTACTCCTTTTGCTTTTTGTAGTTTCTCAGGTGCTATCTGGTCAATCGCCTGACTCAGATTCCACGTTATGTCCTTATAATCCTGTTCTAGATCCCCACTAGAAGCCAATGATTGAACATGATCAGGAAGAGTACTGGTCAGGGATTTTGAATCAACTTTTATCCACTGACGAACTTTTTTCAGTTTTTGAGGTTTTTGGGCCGGATAACCAACAATGGGGATCACACAGTTCACCAAGTGATGATCCGACCAGACACAAGGTAAAATGTCCCCAAGGTTCACCTTTGGGTCTGAGGTCCAGATAAGATCCAGGGTATGCCCCTTAATATGTGTGGGGGCATCTACAAGCTGTTTAATGCCAAGTGAAGACATAATATTCTCCAAGTGTTGAGTTGCCGGGTCTTTCTGGGCTTTATCCCAATGCATGTTGAAGTCCCCGGTTACCACAATTTTTTGGTATCTCGTGCAAAAGTCTGACATAATAGGGGCAAATAAATTGTTGAATGCTGGGGTGGAGTTTGGAGGACGGTAGACTGTAAGAATAACAAGGCATGAATTATTCAGAGTAATCTTCACTCCGAGTATGTCGGCTAGATCTACGGTCTCAGCCGCTATTTTAACAGCCTTTAGGTATTTTTTAAACAAAATTGCAACCCCCCCTCCCCAGGCATTGTCCGCACGATTGTGCCATACCGCATCATAATCGTTGGGAAGTGCAGCTCTAATGTCAGGCAGGGAATTTTCGCCCAACCATGTCTCCGTGAGAGTTAAAACATCAATGTCCTCATCTTGAAGAAGAGTGAAGGTTTCAAGATGATGCTTGTGCAGTGACCTTGTGTTTAGGCTGGTTAGCTTCAGAGAAGGCTGATCCACCCCAACCCTCCCCCTAAGGGGTCAAAGGATATTCATATCTTCTAGCTTAGTCATAATGGTGGGATGTAACATCTGCCTACCAATATCAAAATCATGTAGATCTCTAGAGGAAAATACCTGTCGCCCACCAGTAGGCCAGGCCCCTGAGCCCGGCCGAGCGCAGACGGGCGCAGACGGGCTGAACTCAGGCGCAACTCCGGCGGAAATCCGGCGAGCCCGCTGCGCGTCAACATGACCGTTTTAAATAGAGGTCTAGCGTCCTTCTGACGACTAGACCGTCAACAAAGATGGCGCCGCCAGGCGTCCTTTTCTCCCCCCAATATGTCCGCCGTGATAGTGGAGATGAAAAAGGGACCCGCTAAAGAAGCGGTGAGTGATTCCAAGAATTATAGTGCAAGTATAGTGCATGGCTCTTGTAACCAGAACAAGCCGAATTTAGCCTGTATTTTGAAAGGTACACCGGCACCTGCTATCATACACACATTCACATTACTGGCAAACGGGAGTTATTTCCTTTTAAAAAATGAAGATTGTTGTGGGATGGTAGTCGGAATTCCTTACGTGGTTACGGTCAGTGAGCGTGCAATTTGTTGTAAAAATGTAATGTTTCCTCCTCCGCATGGGAAGCTTGATGTTTCCATCTGGCCGACGATTCCTACCTTGAAAGCAGAGTTCAACAAGATGAGTCGTATAAGAGCTCTATTGTCCCAGAAAGAAGTCGCCCTCACATCTGCTCATGAAACATTTGTCCTTCCCATGGCAAACACCTGCATAGAGGTGAGTGCTTTATTAAATACGGATTTGCCCTTGCATTTCGGTGAATTAATTCACACTATCTTTAATGCATCCTCCACCACAGGGCTGGCTCACTTTTTTAAAGTTGTTAGCAGTGGCCTTGTGACTTCTTTTCAAACTATATTTGGTGTGTTCCCCGCATTCTTTCATTCGATTTTTTCAATCCTGGTGGATTTCCCTTAATACTAGCTCTGGCCGCAGGCGTACTTCTGTTTTGTTTATTTCAAAATGGATGCACGTCCTGTGTTGCGAGAAGATCTGTCACGACTATTGCTGCTCCGCAACTGAATGCTTGAATATTATGGAGCGCTGCCTCTTGCTACTTTGAGTGCAGTTTATGGATTATCGTTTCGATTTTCCTTTTTCACATGCGTCCAGCCTGTCTTTCATTGCCTGAGTTGCGATTTCGACTGGGCCCTGGATTTGTGTCTCTGCAGTACGATGTCTCCCAATGCGGATTATGATCAGCTTATGAGCCCCTTAGTTGCTCATGAATTGCTTTGTTCTGGCGGAGGGATTATGGCTTTTGCCGCGATGCATGGAGTCCTGGGACGTTGGAATGTTTTCGCAGCGGCGCAAGATTTCTTGGCACTCAGCTTCATTGAAGAAACACTGAGTTGCCCTCTGATGGTGCTAGAGGCTCCGGTAATTGAGGAACATGTATATTCTTTCCCTTTACTGAATTAGATGGCTGAACTGTTTTCAGATGAGGACAGTGACTTCCTACTGGAGGCTGTTGCTACATATTTTTCATATACATTATTGGAGTGAGATGTGTTATCGCTTCTCTCTCTCTCTCTCACATGACCGATGTCACATGTTGGACATCGGATATATTTATTTTTTGTTGAAAATTATTTTTCTCGATTTCACTTTTTTCCACCCAGCCCTATTGGCATCCGTATTTCAGTTGCTAAAATTGACAATTTATGGAATTTGTTCCTATTTTTTCACTGTGGCAATTTGAACTTGGTTCTGACTATCGTTCTTGAACTCTGCTTTCCAAAATTGCCCCTTTTTCTTATCCGTGCTCGGATCAAGGGAGGGTGTAATGGGGATGAGCCTTGCATTTAAACTGTGTTAAGTTGGCATGAGCTTATTAGAAGTTTAAACGCCACTTTTCCTTTCTGCTGCCTTTGCACACGGCACACATTATTATAAATGTTTGGAGTTTAGCAGAGTGTTTTGCTTAACACGAGAATAATATGTTCTTCTATATTAGCAGCCTTGCTTGGTAAGCTTTGTCCGAACAGTAAGTGCCGAGGCCTTCAAGGTTATTTCAACACAGTGGTTGTTGTTCGGACTGATTAGCGCACGTTCAGACATAACATATATGAAGCTGTGGCCACCTCTGATTTTGGCGCATTTAATAATGCACTGCGTAGGCATGAGCACACACACTTGGAGAACATTTGCATGCAGAGAGCTGGTGCCGAAACTGATGTGATCCATTTCTGCTAGGACCAGAGGTATGGGGCCGCCCTTGTAATCCCAAGAGACCTTCTGTAGATATAAAATAACCTACTAGCAAGGGAGGATGAGATATAGGTCAATTCTAACCTGTTTCCATTTAGCATTTTAATATGCTTTCTCCCTTTGTATTTTATGGAATAGTAACTATGCTGATAATCTTGTTGCTTATAATATGTTTGTTTGTATTAGCTAAGATAATGCTCAAGAGAGCAAAGCATTGGAAATAAATATTTCAAACTTGCTTGTGTCTCCATTTGCTCCCTCTTTTGGACTGGTATGAGAGTATAGCGAAAGAATGTTCATGTGTTCCACATTGCCTGAGGTATTCTAAGATCCATGTTCTGGATTGTCTAATCATTGGGGTTATAGAAGAACCAATGAGATGCTGATTGCTAGTCTGGTAGGGGATTTTGGCTACTAAGGTGAGTTTTGGTACACCCTAATTCACTGAGGTTCCAAGTCTATATGCACACTCTTTAGTGCTTCATAAATTCGCCGAACATAATTTAATTAAACGTAGCGGTGGGGCCTTTGCAAATGTATGCAGGGTGTACACAGTTTGGAGAACATCCTCTTTGCCAATACTAATCCTGGCATTGTGCTTGTTGTGTGCGCTCAAGAATGTGCTACTTGGTCGAATCACTTTGTACACGGTAGTCTGAATGCAAAGAAACTCCTTCTTCCACATCATACGCTGCAAATTAGACCACGGAAATGTTCATTAAAAGATGCTGGGGTTCACCCACGTCAGCCACAAAGAATTTCAACTACCTGACTGGGGGAGAGCTGGGGCCCACAGCTAGCCAGACGAGGGAGGAAGGCTACTGAGTCTGGATCCTGACATCCAACATCTTGAGAGAGCTCAGAGAAGTGAGCTGCTATCTCGAGAGCAGGCTGAGACTGTGCGAGAAAGCGAGAGCGACAGAGAGAGAGCTTTCATAGTGGATTTGATGTTCCATTGGCTTAGGGGAAGTAGCCACCTAGAAGGAGATTGAACAGAGTCACTGAGGTAGGCCTGGCCAAAGTCTGGGAGGCATGGGTAAGCACTATAAGAGACACTATTGGTCAGCACCACCTTTGAAACAGGTGTAAGTAGCTGATCTTGGCACCCACTCTGAAGGTAGGTGGCACTTTCCCCCAATTGGTACATTGCCAATGTGGCTCTATTTGCTTGTCTCTCCCCACCTCAGCCTTCTCAACTGAGATACATAGTTAAGTCTCCAATATGAGCAGTCTCCTACTAACTGGAGGTATGCACCCAATGGCAGGAGAAGCTTTCCAACCACGAAGCTACCCATCAGGAGTGCAATCACTTGATAAAGGAGGTGTAGTAGAGTAACTGTGGTTTTCTTTGTGGAGGCAATAAGAGTACACTTAAATGTTGTTTAGGGATTAGGCGCCGCCATACAACTCCCTATGAGAGATTGCAAGATAGGATTCTCCAGCAGGCACAAATGTCTGGTGTGGCTTGTATTTGACATCAAATACTGTCCTCACACATATGCAGCTGCATAGTTTATAAAATAAATATTTGTCCTAGAGTTCATTATTCAGGATTGTTTGGCAGATATAAACTTCACATTTCAAGGAATGGCTGGAGAGAATCCAGTTAACTCATGCAAATGGACCTGCAGTGACCAACATCTGCTCTGAAGCTAACCACTTTCCTGGCAAAAAACGACAAGACGAAGGAGATGAGGCTTACCACACGTGAAAGTGTCTTTCCAAGAATATTTGGTTTGACTATCTGCAGGAGGCCTCTGCCTCTCGGTTTCAAAACGTTTCTCAACACGTTTTCCGTACATTTACTGGATGGTCTTTAGTCCATTTACAGAGGGGCAACCCCAAGTGTGTTAGAGTGTTTTTGGTCACCATGAGACCCAAGCTGCTTTCCCAGTCAATTTCATCTAGAAATAAATACCAGCGATAAAAACAAATAAGTTGTATATGAAGTAACTCCATACTCCCTGAGATAAGGTCTACCCCTAAAATAGCTACAATGCAGTTCAGGGGAGTTTAGCATCAGCAACATGTTAACTGGAATGGGGTAAGGCTGATCAGAGAAAATTTTACATGACATTGTGGCTTGTGATAACAGGTACACCCATTGAAAAAGTTTGTGGAATGCTTGAATCAGAACATTCAAAATATAGCTTGTTATGACATGCCGCATTTGCTGACTTTTTGGATCTATCAGTTATAGTTGTGGATGATAGAATAGAAGCTACGATTTTTCGCAGTTAAACTGCACCAGGCAGTATTCTATTCTGCACGCATGAAAAGCACATCCGTCTAACCTACTCAAATATGTTGTATTGGGAGTCTTTTAGAGTAATCTGAAATTCGTCTAGCCATGGTGACCCATCTATGAAAATATCAAACAATTTCCACCGATTTCACAAATGTGGGTTTCTGCAAAAGGTATCTAAAGCAGCACATGGCAAAAATATATCAATTTTATTTATTGTAGGGTACGAAATGTTACTTCTTGATGACGGTAAAGGGTGTTCATGAAAAGTGCAGAAATCAAGTATTGTATCACCTGAAATAGTTTTACAAGATTGCAAACAAGTTAAAGATGAAAACTACAGTTGTAAAACTGAGTTTCTTCCCAATATACGAGTGTGCTACGATTTCTTTAGAGAAACCTCCCAAATTCTAGGGACATGTTACCAGGCTATAGCAGAATAAGGTCCTTTGGAACAACACCTAAATATTGAAACGCCTATTGAGACAAAAGGTGCACAGGTGTCAATTTATGATTAAATAATTGATCACTTGCCATCCTGCATACTGGAGAGATTAGCGATAATCACAGAGAAAATAGTGGGGTAAGATTTAATATAAAAAGCAAAGGCCCAGAAATGTACTGATCTAGGAAAAGAGACTATTAAAAAATATCCCCATTAAGAAGCAGACAGGCAAAAAAATAACCAGTTGGTATGTAGCAGCAGCAGACTAACAGAGTGTCTGCTTATTTCTGTTTTTACCATCAACGATTCACACCTTTGGGCATATATGTCCTTTAGTTACTATCTTTGAACTTCAGAATCATGGCCTTGCAAGGTCAAATATAATTTCCTACAAATACTTGAGGTATTCAGGTTGCACCATGTTTCTAAGTGATCTCAAATTGTACTTTCTCATGAAAGTATGTCTTTCTTCAAATAGTTTATATAATATTCTTGCTACTCGTTGCCCCGTAAATCACAGTACACAATGATAATTTTTTGTCCAATCGTATTCGATCTTTGGGAAGTGCACACATTTGCTATTTGCAGACATGTTAGAGAAGAGGGCTTCTTCCGTTAACATGATAGGAATAAAAGGCTACAAACTACTTCAGACTTTCACTGAGTTGGAAGACACTTCAAGGCAAAAAGGGTTTAAATGAATCATTAAACAGGGAAGAGCACATGCTTACTAAGGAGTGAATGATGAATTCGCAGGTCTTGGACAGGTCCTTGGCCAGTAAAGATCGTCGCATGTCACAGCGGAGAGTATACTGTTAAAAAGAAAATAGGCTGTTAACTCTTTCAACCATTAACAGATACATAAATAGATGCCATCAACGGGAGGAAAAAGTTTACAAGAATGCTCTCAAGAACGTCCTAAATTATTCGGTTTCATAAGCAGAAAAACAATCTTAGATTTTGCGTCTCAGGATAGTTCATTTAATTCCTTTAACCCAAATGAGGTGATCTAGACCAATTATTTTACTTTTGTTCCTCTATTTCATATTGTCATTTTCAAAATATTGTGCTCTGCTGTATTTTCACCCACAGAAAACCATGGGTGAAAAGTGTGACGACCAATGTGGTTTACAAAACATCATTCCTAATTTTGATTTCGCATTTTGGGGGCTTTGAGACTGTAATTCTTTTGCTACCAGTTTCCCACTGTGACCTCTGTTTTCGCGACTGAGGGAGCTATTATCGTAAGCACAAGGATACATTCACGCGTGACAGGAAGCGCTCAATAAAATACATGATTGATTAAAGCCAAGACATCTGTTAACTACTATTTAGAATCCTTACTCTAGGAGGGAGCCATGATTGAAAAGTTGAATAACAAGACATCTTCTTGACCTCCCCCTGCCCCCTCCCCCCACCTGTTTGACAATACTTGGGAAGGTTGGCGAGATAGCATTTCATATGCTTTAGCAGCATGCACATAGTAAGTGAATATAGGTTAGAATGAGAGCTCTCTTTGCAATTTACTCACATAGAGAAAATGGATAGAGCCACAATTGTTTTGTGATGGTTCCACTTCTGAGGTTTAAGACACCTCTAAAAGAACTTGGTTAGAGACTGAAATTGTGTCCTACACTTGGCAGCAGGGAACGTATGATTTAACACTGTGGAAAATCCCAACACCCTATATATAAAGCAGATATATCATCGTTCTCCAAAAAATAGCAATAATTTAAATCAAAAGTATAGTTCAAATGTTACACACAATACAATGATTATTGCGTACTTGAAAAATTATCAAACTAAGTCTCTGATTCTTATTACATAGTTTTTATTGTTATCACTGTGAAGCACCGTGAATACCACCTTTTTATTTCATTAGAGCAGGGGTCTCCAAACCGGTCCTGGAGGGCCGGATCCATGCCAGATTTTTAAAATTACTACATGTATCTCAATGGGGATATCCCAAAAATCTGGCATGGATCCGGCCCTCCAGGACCGGTTTGGAGAGCCCTGAATTAGACCTAGAACTAGAAACATTCTTTTTCTTAAAATAAGAAAATTATTCATCGGAGGTTCGAATAGTTTGTGCGGCTGGTATATCCCCAAATGTGTGTGAAATTCTGGAGCGTTGCGAGCATGTTTATTCAGTAGCCCAGGCTCATTCTTGGGCAAAATATTAAGCATTCAAAGAGGACTGTGACTATAGACCTAGAGTAATGCTAATGTCAGATACCAAACTGAGCAGAGCACATTCATTGCAATATTTGGGGAGGGACAACCAATCAAATACCTTGGTATGAAGTCGGTAACTAAACGTACAGGTCCTATGAGCAGCTCTCACAAAAAACAACAAACGTATTATTTATATTTTATTAGCACCATTAACTTTTCAGAAATGTTTTACATAGCTGAAATGCCGCTTCATAGATCAATGAGGGTGGAGTGGTGAGCATAGTTTAGAAAAATAATAGTTAAGGTATGGATTCATTATGGTAGTTGTTTGACGATGATTGGTAAAGACAAACACTTATCTAGAACAATTACGTTTCTCTAGCTAATGGAACACAGAGGCATGAAATGTAGATGAGCCCAGCACACTGGAGCTGTAACAGTTGCCATCTTTATATTTGTAGTAGATGCTATTTTTGAACTCTTGAAACAAGGGTGATGAACACATGTCTGGGGTAGGGAGTTCCAGTAAATGGGGCCTAGAAGGTGGATGGCCTGGATCATGGAGGTGAAAAGAGGTGGCCTGGTGTGACAAGGTGGTCATGGCTGAACAAGACTATTGCAGTAGTCCAGTTTAATGAATACTAAAGAGATGAGGAGTCTTTTGGGGTTACTAAAGAGTATGCGAGCAATGTTATAGATGCACAATAATTTAAGATGTGCTGCTTAATACAGGATATGAAGGCTTCCTTTCATGAACGGGTGGAAGAGAATTTATGGTATATGCTTTGAAGGGCTTTTTCCAGAGATTGCAGCCTGGATGTAGTAGGTGAGAGAGTGGAGTGGAGTCAGAGGGAAAGTGTAGGGCCTCAGTTTAAAAAGAGTTCATCAACAGCGATTGTGGCGTCCTTCATTGTCCGATGGCAGTAAGAGTTATGTGACCAGACGTGGGGTTTAAAACTGGGAAAGGAGTATATTTGGCTAAGCATGGCCTAAAGATGACATCAGAGATGACAGAAGTGGTGTACAATGAGAAAGAAGAGGGCCAAGGACTTAGACGTGTGATACCCACTGTCAGTGTGGTGGACAGTGACATTTTGGAGACCTCAGCAACTGAGATAGAATGATGGAGTGACAAGGTAAACCAGTTGTGAGCTAGGAAAATGACCGCTATTTATCGTAGTAAGGACACAGTAGGACAATCAAGTTTTGAAGGAGGCGAATAGATTCTAAAGTAAAAGGATGCAAGAAAGGGGACTATGAACGCCAGAGGTTATGAATTCTTTTGCATGTGAGAGAACTGTTTTTATGGAGTGGATGGTATGGAAACCTGAGAAGGTACAATAGATTGAGGAAAGAAAGAGGGACACATCTGAAGACACATTTTTCAATATCGTACAACAAAAGGAGTTGAGATGCTGGAAAATAGTTTGATGGGGGTGTGGGAGAAGTGAAAGGGATCAGCAGTAGTATTTATTTTTTAAAGAACCACTGGGACCACTACATATTTGAAACATGTCGGATTGCTGAAGATGTACGAGATGTACAGTAAAGAAGATAGCTCAGACGAAGAAGAACACTAGACATGAGGGAAAGAAGTGCGATAGCCTGAGGACTGAACGGGTCTGACGGTTCACAGGATGGGGGGGGGGGGGGTTCGTAGCTTTGATATTTGGAATGACTTTGTCATAATACCCTTAATCTAAATCAGAGTGTAGTTTAGAATTGGGTTGTGGTGGGAATGTAGGAGGGTGGCACTAAGGCTGTAAGTAGTGTCTTTTACTAGTGAATTTTGAGGAGATATACAAGTCAAAGTCCCTAGCTGAAGAGGACAGATCACTGATAAGTGAAAATGGAGTAGAGAATAGGTTCATGACAGTGTGCACAAGTGGTTAATTGCGACACTGAAGCGAGTTGAAAAGGATTTTGGAATTATGAAATTTTGGGGTTTGCAATGGCATTTGATAGTGTGAACTGACCCCATACTGAGGTGGATTTGTTCTTGTGCGACTTGCATAGAATTGCTCTTATGGTTTTATATCTTTTAAGATTTTGAAAGGTAGGTGATAGTCAAGGGGTTGGCTTTGAAGCAGCGGAGAGAATATACTTACTAGTAAATGTGTGGTTAAGAATTTTTCAAAGCACTTCTGTCATGATTTTGTGATGCGTTTAGGTTAGATCATAGTGTATTTAAGTAGTTTCCTTTTGGTTGCCAGAGGAAGGGCTAGGGGAATACTAACTTGTAGGTGTATTCAGTTCATGCTCAGATGAGGAATGGTTGATGGTGGGTTTGGAGTGGGGATATTGTGTTAAAAGTGTACAGTCTGGGGTTGCTCTCAGAATGTGTTGGTGTGAGATATGTATTGCTTAACGATTGTGTGACTAAACAACTACTGCCTGAACCACGACTTCCTAAACCACGAAAGTTAAACAATGAACTATGGTTAACAACTACTTATTTTATAACGACTTCCTAAACAACGAAA